>NC_090446.1:1387250073-1388500073 GCF_031143425.1 Pleurodeles waltl
CAGGTGTAATCTTCAGTCACTAAGACTTACTTCCATAACCAGGGGATGCCTTCAACACCGACAGTCTCTTCATGATGCAAGTGAATGTAGCCATGCTTTCAATAACGTAAACCCCGTGCACAGGCTTTTCTCCTTCCTGCTGATACCACAAATATTTACCTTGGTACTCACAGTGGTCAAAGTCCAATTCAACTATAGCAATGCTATCTCAATCAGGCTACTCACAAAACCATTCATTAACTTACAGTATTTCCAACAATATGCTACTTGTACCATCTTTGGAATAAAAGGGTCGGAAGACATCACTGAAAGTATACAACTTTACAGTGACTTACGGACAAAACAACGTAGTGACTTCACAAGCTCATGCTTGATTCAAAACCCCTCATGGACACTACCCTGGTGCCAGTCAGTCATATGCCTAAAGTCAGCCCCGCTATACTTTTTGGCAAATCTGTTTTTCATGGTGCGCTTATATTGGTGGTAGATTCCTACTTATCAAGGGCCCTTACTTAGCAACACAATTCCCCTACATGTGCATCTTGAAATTGATTACTTGAAGTTTAGAAGAGCTCTTAAGATCCACATGTTCCACTTTACAAGTGGTTCCTTCATCTAAGTACTTGTTGGGCTCCCCAGTATCCATTTCTTCTCCCTTCCTTCTAGCCCCACCAAAGCTCTGAAGCAGCCATCTGACCGTGTGTGCAGTATATAAAAGAACACAAATAAATAGATGCAATGGAGAGCAAAAGCTTCACCCAAATACTAGGACAAGCGTCCCCCTGTAATGGCCACTGCAGTTCCTGACCCATAATTCCAGGTCACTAACATCTTTCCTCTAAATGTACTGATCCGCTTCTTTAGTTACACTGCGTTCGGTATCAAACCTGGATCTATGCCATCTCTCTCGATCCCGATCAAGACGATCACCCTTTCTGTTATCTCTGCCCAGAGTCTCTTGGCCACAGAAGACCGCCCATTGATGACAACAACACTTTTACTTAGTCACTTAGAAAGAAACAACCAAATGTACTCAATCAACCAATTCCTCACTCAAAACTCAGGAAATTAAAGCTGAAAACAGCAAGGAAATGTTAGTTCACCGAGTACCTCAAGCAGATCAAACACAGGCTTTGCACATTCGAGAGACAGTGGAACAAATCTCCTGCTGGATCTGACACAGTGCCAGATACATTTCAGCTGTTGCACATTAGACCACATCAGGGCAAAAAACACCCACTTAAAGACGCCCTTTACAGAATCAAAGGATTAAACAAAACAGCATCTCCAGCTCCAGAGGAAACTAATTGGTCAAAGGGTAACAGACTCTGAACATTCTCTTTCCAATCAACCCTGAAAAACCTTATGTACAAGGGCAAACATATTACATCAGCCTAGTGCAGCAAAAAAGTGTAACTTGGCAAGCAGGAAGCTAGCATGTCTACTCATTGACCCCTTGAAATTGCAGCTCCTCTGGAACACAGATTGATTGTTTTCTACATGGTTTGCAAACTATGCAGGTGACTGTCCCGTTAACTGCTTAATCATATTAATCTTTTCTTGTATAGCCTTAGCGATGGAGGTGGGGAAGCATCTTCGTACAGGGAGTGTGCTTTCAATGACTGCAGTTTCAAAGCCATAAACCTAGGTCTTTGGCATGGATCCACTATTCAGGAGTAGCAACTGATAAGTAGTAGAACACCCAGTAGTTGACATGGATGGGGAGAATGTACCACTAACAGAAAACTGAAGCTTTAAAAGTTGATGATAGGACTGATCCTTCCTCATGTGGCCTTAGGAGCACTGGAAGGTCCTTCTATCTTAACTGTACATTCATATACCAGTGCACATGGTGGTGGCCCTTAATTCCACCCTTGTCAACCAAATGCAACAAGAAACTTAAATAATAAAAAACGCTGCCGGATAATTGTCACCTTTTGTCCATTTATTGGCTTAAATTGTGCCATACGATATCAAGACCAAACTGAGCCGCCACAAAAGTTGCATCACTGGCTACTTGCTAATGACTGCAATTTAAGACTCTAAGAGCTTCCATTACTGCCAGGCTTCCAGAGGTCAGTCTCCACAATAGCACTCACTACCCGCCTGGTCAGGTACAATTTGGTAGTAGGTATCTACAAAAAGAGGGCCGTTCCTCCCCTACTAAGATTGCAGAAGTCGTTAAAATAGAAACTGAAGATGAGATTAGCATTTGTAAAAGCATGTTGCGGTCTAGGAACCCCCTAATTTTCCTGTGGCTGCTAAAGGCAGAGCAGTTTTTAGAAAGGTGGTTCCTCACAAGGTAACAGTGGAAGTTTGATTTTGCACTCGCCTGGGGAAGGCACAGAATTATTTGTCTATTGTTGGTCCTGAATACCAAATCAGGCGCAGATTTCAGTTTGCACAAGACTCAGGGCCTGTTTTAGATGTTGGCAGATGAGTTACTCCATCACAACGGTGACGGATATCCTCTCCTCAGTATTACAAGTCAAACCTGCCTGAAATATGGCAAGCAAATGGCACAAGTCTCAAGCACACTGAAGACTGAATCTAGAATAGTCTGCAAGGCTGTGCACAGCAGCTTCCATCAGAGTCTTCAAGTGCATTAAACCACCCATTGCTGATGGTTAATGTTACTACTTTACATATGGATTACTTTGAAAACTAAGGTGAGGGAACTATCTGTAACCTGATGGATAATTCCGCTAAGTGCGGCCTAGGTTTGTAAAGTCAGTAGTCTGATGGTATATGCCCATGCAAACCAACTGAAGCAACATTCCTGGCCCTCTAACAACTACCTAGTCAAGTGAATTGTCCTCTAGCACAGTGAGCAAGCCTGGTTTAACTGTGCATTAATTATAGCAATGGTCGGCTTACAGATTTACTAGAATTGTTGAACGCTACAGTTATCTTTGCCTCTTACTATGTTATGAATACATTTCTGCATTCATTTTGGAACTTCCCCAGTATGTGATGGCACTCACCTGACATGTTAGATAATAGATTCTGATTTTACTTTCTCTGACACGTATATTTTGATGTGTACTTAACTGGCAGAGGCACACTAGGGGCAGGAGGTGTTACGTCCTGGCTGGCACAATATTTACAACTTTATGTCTCTTAGGATTTTCAGTGGCCTGCTTTTCAAAACTGCTGGTAAAACCTATGCTTTTTAATCAAAATATTTGGAAAATTGTACTCTAAAATGTACCATATAGCCACATATTTTCTAAAATTTCTTGAAAGAAGAAACGTTCAACTGCACCTAGAGAAGGTTGGGGCCACTCACTTGCTTGATCTGTGGAGTTTGGAACTGAAACTAACATTTTTTTCAATGGCTGATTTGGTCCCCTGTCGAGCCCTGACATGTGCGACAATGTTTATGCTGGAGCCCCAAAGAAGAGATCTCAAAACTGAAAAGGACTGTAAAATCAATCTTCCAGGATCTAGATTCACCTAAAAAATATAAGCTCACATATCAATGACCTTCACAGACCTCCATTGGCTCCCAGCGTCCCGAACAATAAAATTCAATCTGCTATCTACTGTCTCAAAGCCTAGCAGGCCTGTAGCCTGAAACCCTTAGAGGCCTTCCTTCTGAATTATACACCCAATCACAACATGAGATCCAGCAAGGCAAACCTGATTCCTCAAGCCAGATTCGAGTGCAAGTCTCAGGTAGGGAGACTGGTCTAAGTTATAGGTGCTGAACACTTAACATCTTTGTGCCCAAATCATAGAAATCTACTACATCTGCAGCTTTTAAGAAACAACTCAAGATAAGCCCTTCACTAAGGTGTGTTCTGAGAACCACCACAATTAGCCAACCCCCTTTCTGCACCCCAATAAATAAAGGGGCTCTGCCAAGCACTGTTCACCAAGGATAAAAACGGAGGATACATCAAGAGACAGTTTGCCAAGCTTCATGAATCTATAGCGGGATGGGGTTGCGGTATAGAAATAATTGCCTCTCCCAGTTACCACCACTAACTACAAAGAGGCTTTCACAATATAGCGTTTTGTAACAAATGAATGAAAAGTAAGAAACATGCTGTATTGGGCAGTAATTTCTCTGGCCAATTCTGGTTGCAGTGGTACTTTAACCTGCAATATATTTCAGCTGTTTTGGTTAGTAATTTCTCTGGCCAATTCTGGTTGCAGTGGTACTTTAACCTGCAATATATTTCAGTGGACGGTCAGACCGGTATTCCCCTTACTGCTGACTCCAGAATATTCTGCTACCAAAATATTGCAGAAAAATATCAAGGACCAAAATAATGAGAAGTTAAGTATATATAGGTAAGTATAGATTCACTGTTCTTAACTCCACACCTATGTACCTTGAAGATTTTTTGACGTAAAACTAGACTGGCAGATTCATCATGAGCACAGGCAGTCTGACCTACATCATCATTTCCAGGCGCATGCATGAGGGCAAGAGAGGTGAATCACTGTGTTATTTGTAGACATATCTACAGCTCATGAATAGTGCCTGCCAGCTGTTCCTGTCCCTAATCAACGGATTTGTTACTCTTAGGAATGTGACTGCTAAACTCTTATATGGAAAAACTTCCCAAAGGTTATCACCAGCTAGCGCATGTCCTACATCCCTACTGCAGCTTGCAGTACTACCTCCCTTCCCAGTTGTTGGCTAAGGCCCCAGTATCCTGGGAGTACTAGCCAAGTCAGCAGTGCAGCTTTCAGTGTTTGGTGTTATGCAGCTGCTGTGCCCATTAGACTTGCTTCTAAACATTCTGCTACCTGCCCCGCTGAAAACATTTTACCTGTAGCCATTCAGATGATGCCAGTCTCGGGCTAGGGACTGAGTACCCATAATGCTAATTTCAGAGTAGAAATACTACTATCATTTTAGCAGTACCCACTTCTGTAACTTCAGTCTTTGTAACAAACCTTCAAGAGATGCAGTAGCTCTAGAGGGCTATAAACATACATCTACCTGCCTGCAGTCCTGGACACTGCCGGGTGAGTTGTCTCTGCTAAATAATCTGCCGGGCACCACCACCAGTTCTGGAAAGAGTCCCCCACAGCCAGGCTGCTGTCACAGAAGGAGCACACACCAAATAAACATTCCCATCTAATGCCAACAGACTGAGTTTGTGCCTAGATAATCCATGTTTCTTCACAAAGCCAGGAGAACATAAATCATGATGAAAAATCACACCCAAGCCTTGTCCATCAAAGTGTACCACGCACTGAAATTTACAAGGGTATTCAACTTCAGGGACTCGGACAGCCCTGGAAATGAGAAGGAGCCGAAGAAAGAGTGGGGATGGGCAGGGAACCAGGCACTGGGTGGAGAGTGGCATGGAGTCCAGGCAGAGGGTGGAGATGAGCAGGAAACCCGGGTGGATATGAAGAGGGTGCTTCATCACAGGGCGAAGACGAGCCAGAAACCCCAGGCACTGGGTGGAGATGAGCAGGGAGCCCAGGTCTTGTGTGCAGATGGGCAAAGAACCCAATGAGAGGATGGATGTGAACAAGGAGAACAGTACTGGGTGGAGATGAGCAGCAAACCAGCGTGGATATGAAGAGGATGGTTCAGCACAGGCCGGAGATGAGCCGGAAATCCCAGGCACCAGGTAGAGAGGAGCAGGGAGCCTGGTTACTGTGTGGAGAGGGGCAAAACCCCAATCAGGATGGTTGTGAACAGAGAGTGCAAGCAATAGGTGGATATGAGTCAGGGCCCCTGGCAAAGAGCAGGAATAAGTGTGGGCCCTAGGTGTAGAGAGCCCAGGCACTTGGTGAAGATAAGCAGAGTCTCCAGGCTCTTGGAAGCCACTGGGTGCTGATGAGCAGGAAGCCAGGGTGTCGGGCACAGGGGATGAAGGACCCTAGGGAGTGGTGGGGATGCTTCAGGAGCTCAGGCACAGAGTAAGCAAATGACTGGGGAGAAAGAACACTCACATGAAAGGGATGACCAAAGGCTAAAAGCACTGGAAGGCTAGGGACAGGGAGCCCAGGCACTTGGTGAAAAAGAGTAGGGACCCCAGTCCCTGGGTAGAGATGAGCAGGGAGGAAATGCTCCAGGTAAAGATATGCAGGGACATCATGCACAGGGTGGAAATGAATAGGGACCCCAGGCGCCTGGTGATTAGTAGATTGGCAGGAAGCCCAGGCCCAGAGTGGAGACATGATAGGATCCCAGTCACTGGGTGGCCATGAGCAAAGGCTCCATATACCGAGTGGAGAAGGGTAGAGACCTAGGCGCTAGGCGGAAATGAGTTTGGGCTTGGGCAGTTGAAGGATAACTGGATCGAAATGAGCAGGGACTCCAGGCACGTTTTGGAGATGATTAGGGATCCCAGGCACTGGGTTGAGATGAACACTGGAAGGAGATGGGCAAAGCCACGGACCTATGCAGAAATGAACAGGGAGCACAGGGAGAAAGAACAGTGTGAGGTGAAAATAAGCATGAAGCCCAGACACTGGGTGGGAATTCGAGTCTTGTCACTGGGCAGAAGTGAGTAGAGAATGCAGTAACTGAGTGGAAATGAACAGATAGTGTAGGCACTGACAGAAGAAGAGAAGCGAGCTCGAACAAGGAGCCCAGAGGCTAAGTGGAGATGAGCAAGAAACATATGCACAGGAAAACTTATACACCGGAGGGAAATAAATAGGGAAACGTCTGCAATGGGTAAAAACAAATTGGCAAATATATGTAACGGGTGGAGAAAAATAAGGAAATATATGCATTTGGTACAAATGAGTAGGGTCCCCAGGCACTGGATGTAAATGAGCAGGGAGCGCAGGCAATAGGTGGAGATGCGGAGGGTCCCCAGGCACTTGATGGAGATGTGCAGGGCACCCAGGCACTGGGGAATCATTTATTTATTTATTTGTGCAGTTTAATTTAGTGTGGACATTACTTGAAGGTGTCAGAGCACTTAACAACATAAATAGCATATAACATACGAATAATGAATGAGATCAGAAATACAAATAGAATGACAAGATGTGAACAAGTGTGAAGTTGGGTTACATATCAGGCAAAGTCAAGAGTGAAGAGCAACACAAGGTTAGTGCACAATCTCAGTCCATTGCACCTCGGAAGCCAGATCCTAAACATCACAGAGGAGGATTGTTGAATTAAGAATCAGGGCGAGAAAAAGAGGGGGGTGGGGGCTCTTGACTAACAGCAAACTTCAGCAGTTATTGAACGTCTTCAGGAGACATATGGTGAGTGGTACTGAAAAGAGAGAATAACTGAAGTAGCTTTCAAAGAGGATGGCTTTTAATGTGAACTAGAAGATATAAAACCTGAGGCAAAGAGTCCCAGAATCAGTAGCATTCCCTGAAAAGGACTGAGCCCTGGTGCGTTCCTTCTTGGAGCTTGTCCATTCTAGAAGTAGCGTTGAAGGTCTAAGTGATGGTCTGTTGCCACCTGATTTCTTTAGCTTAGCAGCCAGGTGTTGTGGAGTCGATGTGTCTACAGCTTTTTAAGTGATACTGGCTGTTAAGTGCATAGTTTTGAACTCAATGGAATACAATTGGAACAGTAGAAGTATTGTGAAGTGCATGAAATTGAGAGTATTAGTTGAGGGGTACCCACCTGAAATAACAATCAGAACCACAAAAGTCACTAAATAAACCTGTGCTTAAGCCTCTGGTAGCCTGGCACAATGCATTCAGGCTTAATGTAAAGGAAATGTATGAAGTATTTGTGCAGCACTAAAACAGTAATTAAGTTGAAATGCAAAACAATAAAAATCGCAAAACAAATTAGAAACGAAGAGTAAAACTTCATAAAAAAATACACAAAAATGACAAAAATCTAGTGAAAGGATCTTGAGTGAATATTTAAAAGTTTTAGTAAAAATAGTGCCAAGAACTTGATGCTGACCATGAGGGAACATAGGTCAGATACACCAACCAGGTTTGTCCTGGTCAAAGATTTAACCTTCTGGCTTTAGTCCTTTTTGTCCCAATCCACCACAGGAGTACACTTCTAACGTTTCCAAAGTAGGAGGCCCACAGACTGGCAGGCAGAGGCTACAGCAGGATCCAGTCCTGATCAGATAGGTAGCTGCAGGAAAAAGACTCTTGCAGCTTGTTGTATCCCTGTACGTTTAACAGTGGAGACAACTTGTTTGTTCTAGATGCAATAGGGAGAGCAGGTCCAGTTTTCAGGGCTCATCTGGGGTCACACACAGCTGGGCTGTACTTCTTCCATTCTTCTCAGATCCAGAGACTCTTCTGATGAGAGGTTCTGGAGTTGCCACTTTTGTACCAGGTGCCAGCCTGTGGTGGTGGGCAATACCTTTGTCAACCGCCTAAATGAATCTGGTCAGTTTTCCCCTCCGTCTGGGTTTGTTGCCAGTCTGTGTTGGTGGCAATCTGTCTACAGAGAGAAAAAAAGACACTGGCCTAGGTGTGAACTGCATCTACCAGTGACAGGGTTGGCATCCTCTTAAGTCAGTAAGGAGCTGTGTTCGGCCCCAGGCTACCCTTTGAGTCTCAAGCAGTGCAGGGGATAGCTGTCCAGGCCATCTGCTCAGGGGAGGAACAGCCCTCCCCACACCCAGGGCTCTTTGTCCATTGTCTGGGAATAATACACATCTCACCCCAAGGAAGTCATTCACGGTCAGGAAACACTGGAAATTGGCAGAAAACACCTTTTGCTTTCGGTAGAGAAATGACAACTTTCAAAAACTGCCACTCCTAAAATAGTAATATGAAATTCAACTTGACCATTAAGTTGGATTTTAAATTCTATTAAAATAAGTATTTGAATTATGGTTCTAACAAACTGCTCCCAAACTTTTGTTATGCATTATAGGTTTTTATAATGTAACCTAGTGTTTTCCTGTGGGAGAGCAAGCATTGCTATGATGAACAAGCATTGGCAAAGCCTTGCAAGATCAAGCAGCGGTCTCGCCTATGCAAGAGCTATTAGCTTTGTCAGTGTGTTTTAGCCATGTTGTACACCAGCGTGGCTGCAGTTCAGCATGGCTAGAAGTTCGTCTGTGTAGCAGAGAGCAGCATGGAATGTCGTAGAGTGGAATGGTGAAAATTGGAGTAGAGTGTTGTAGAGTGGAGTGGCATAGAGTGGCATGTATTGGAATGGCATAGTGTGGAGTTGCATACAGTGGTACAGACTGGAGTGTCAGAGTAGAATGGACTGGTGTCAAGTGCATTGGTGTAGAGTGTTTGAGTATAGTAGTGTAGAGCTCAGTGGCACTGAATTCAGCGGCATACAATGCAGCGTCGTAGAATGCAGTGGTGTAGATTAGATGGGTGCACAGTAGAGTAGAGTGGTGAAGAGTGCAGTGGTGCAGAGTTGAGTGCCGCAGAGTGTAATGGCGCAGAGTAGAGCAGAGTGGCATAGAGTGCATAGCCGTAGAGTGGTGCAGAGGCATAGAGTTGAGTGATGCAGAGAGCAGTGGCGCAGAGTTGAGTAGCACACATTGCAGTGGCATAGAGTGGTGCAGAGTAGAGTAGCAAAGACTGGTGCAAGGTACAGTATAGTGCCATACAGTGCAGTGACATAGAGTGCAGTGGCTACAGTGTAGTAGCGTAGAGTGGAGTAGTGCAGAGTAGGGTGGCATAGAGTTGAGTGGCGGAGAGCAGTGTTGTCAGAATGCAGTGGTGTAGAGTGGAGTAGAGTGGCACAGAGAGCAGTGGCACAGAGTACAGTGATGCAGGGTAGAGTGCAGTGACAAAGTGCAATTGTGAAGAGTCCATTGGCATAGAGTGCAGTGGTTAAGAGTAGAGTGACGTAGAGTGCAGTGGCATAAAGTGGAGAGGTGCAGAGTGAAGTAGATTGGCATAGAGTGCAGTTGCGTAGACTAGATTGTTTCGGAGTACTGTGAAGTGGCATAGAGTGGAGTGGTGCACGGTAGTGTGCAGTTGCGCAGAGTGGACTTGTAGAGATTGTTCAATGGATTCCACTGTGCCGTCAAAGAACTGAGCAAATTCCTCTGATTTCATGACTGGGTCAGCAAATGTAATAGCCGGAGGATGGTTGTTAGTCGATTTAAAGTTGATTGGGGTGGTTTCTGTGTTGATTAAAGATCTAAAATGGATCTTTACATTGAAGGCATTTTTTCTTATAAAGAGATCTTGCTGCCCTGAGGCAAGTGAGTGGAGTTCAACAGAGAGCCCAAGGACTGATTAGAGACTAACAGAGAACCCCAGCGACTGAGTGGAGTTGGAGAGAGAGCCCAGGGACTGATTGGATTTGAACAGAGCCAGGGACTGAGTGGAGATGAACAGAGAACCCCAGGGACTGGGTGGAGATGAACAGATAGTCCAGGAACTGATTGGATTTGAACAGAGAGCCCAGGGAGTCAATGGAGATGAAGAGATCCTAGGGACTGGGGAGATATGACCAGGAACATCAGGCACTGAGTAGTGATGAACAGTGAGTTTGGGAACTACGTGGAAATGCACAAGGCACTCAGACACTGGGTGCAAATGAGCTGAGGTACCAGGCCCTGGGTGGAGATGAACACAGACAAAGTGCTGGATGAAGAGGACAAAAAAACACTAGGTGCTGGATGGATAAGAGCAGAGACGCCAGGCAACGGTACAGAGGAGCAGAGAAACCAAGCACTGGGCGGAGATGAACAGGGAGTCCAAGCACTGAATGCAAATGTGCAGAGCTCAGGCCGCGGATGGGGATGAGCAGAGACAATATGCACTGGGAGAAGATGAGCAGAGACTCCAGGCACTGGCTGGAGACGAGAAAGGAGCCCAGGCACTGAAATGTGATCTGCAAGGAGCACTGACTTTGGGTGCAGATGAGCAGAGACTAGAGGCTGGCACTGGGTGAAGATGAGCAAAAAAACACAAGCGCTGGGTGGAGATGAGCAGAGACACCAGGCACCGGGAGAAGAGACGCAAGGACAGCAGGCAGGGCAGCAGGCAGGCTCTGGGTGGAGATGAGTAAAATAAACTCGGCACTGGGAGAAGAGAAGCAAGAGCAGCAGCCAGGCACTGGGAGGAGATGCAGACAGAGCAGTCAGGCACTGGGAGAAGAGAAGCAAGGGCAGCAGGCAGGCACTGGGTGGAGATTAGTAAAATAAACCAGGCACCGGGAGAAGAGAAGCAAGGGCAGCAGGCAGGCACTGGGTGGAGATGAGTAAAATAAATCAGGCACTGGGAGAAGAGAAGCAAGGGCAGCTGGCAGGGTAGCAGGCAGGCTCTGGGTGGAGATGAGTAAAATAAACCAGGCACTGGGAGAAGAGAAGCAAGGGCAGTAGGCGGGCTCTGGGTGGAGATGAGTAAAATGAACCAGGCACTGGGAGAAGAGAAGCAGGGAAAGCAGGCAGGCCATGGGAGAAGAGAAGCAAGGGCAGCAGGCAGGCTCTGGGTGGAGATGAGTAAAATAAACCAGGCACCGGGAGAAGAGAAGCAAGGGCAGCAGGCAGGCACTGGGGGGAGATGAGTAAACTGAACCAGGCACTGGGAGAAGAGAAGCAGGGACAGCAGGCAGGCACTGGGAGAAGAGAAGCAAGGGCAGCAGGCAGGTCCTGGGAGAAGAGAAGTAAGGGCAGCAGGCAGGCTCTGGGTGGAGATGAGTAAAATAAACCAGGCACCGGGAGAAGAGACGCAAGGGCAGCAGGCAGGCCCTGGGAGAAGAGAAGCAGGGAGAGCAGGCAGGCCCTGGGAGAAGAGAAGCAAGGGCAGCAGGCAGGCCCTGGGAGAAGAGAAGCAGGGAGAGCAGGCAGGCACTGGGAGAAGAGAAGCAAGGACAGCGGGCAGGCCCTGGGAGAAGAGAAGCAGGGAGAGCAGGCAGGCCCTGGGAGAAGAGAAGCAAGGGCAGCGGGCAGGCCCTGGGAGAAGAGAAGCAAGGGCAGCGGGCAGGCCCTGGGAGAAGAGAAGCAGGGAGAGCAGGCAGGCCCTGGGAGAAGAGAAGCAGGGAGAGCAGGCAGGCACTGGGAGAAGAGAAGCAGGGAGAGCAGGCAGGCCCTGGGAGAAGAGAAGCAAGGGCAGCAGGCAGGCCCTGGGAGAAGAGAAGCAGGGAGAGCAGGCAGGCACTGGGAGAAGAGAAGCAGGGAGAGCAGGCAGGCCCTGGGAGAAGAGAAGCAAGGGCAGCAGGCAGGCCCTGGGAGAAGAGAAGCAGGGAGAGCAGGCAGGCACTGGGAGAAGAGAAGCAAGGGCAGCGGGCAGGCACTGGGAGAAGAGAAGCAGGGAGAGCAGGCAGGCACTGGGAGAAGAGAATCAAGGGCAGCGGCCAGGCACTGGGGGAGATGAGCACAGGAACCAACCCCTGGGTGCGGAAACCACCGGATGCATTGACGACGTTACGAGGCGTTAGAGAACGGAACTTCGAGGGGGGTGGGGGGTGTGGACGGTGGGGTGACTGCTTCTGCAGCCACGAACCACTATGGGATTTCATATAAGAGGGCACGCGATGGAACTGTTAACCGTTACCTCGCTGAAGCCACTTCAGAAGAATTCAAAACTAAGAAATACCCGCCTTCCGTCAAGAAATACTATTCCTCCCGTGCGGTACAACTAGAAATTAAAATAAGACCCTGTTGACTCCGCTGAAATAGGCAAGCCTCTCGCACGTCGCTTTTCGACAACTTCGAAGCGCTATGCGAGCGTATAAAGGGAGTTGTGATCGCAATACGGAATTCGTGTTGTTTTCAGACAACAATGATCGGTCAAAGTTATGTCACCTCGGGTGTCCTCCATACCTCCTGCTCTAGTAATAACCTATTTGATGAGATAAAGCCATTCTTGCCGTCTTTATGCCGTTCTGTGAGCTGTAAGCATCACAGAGGCGTGGCACAGGCCCCTACGGCCTGTGTGGTGCAGGGGGGCCCGAACCCTTTAAGGCAGTGGTTCCCAACCTTTTGATTTCTGCGACCCCCACTTTAACATTAATGGACCCCAGGGACCCCCACTGAATCATTGGAATCCGGGGACCCCCGCCTGAGTCATTACTGGAAGCTGGGGACCTAATTAGTCAATATTTGTTAATATTTTTCAATTTTCTAGGCTCTCATGGACCCCCTGAGAAGGCTTCGTGGACCCCCAGGGGTCCCCGGACCACAGGTCAGGAACCACTGCTTCAAGGCATGGGTACTCACAAACATTTTCGCAGGGACCACAATGTTTGGCCTGTGATGGAGGGCCGCATTGATGCCAGCAGGGTGGCGGCTGGGGGGATTGGCAGTGAGGTGAGTGCAGGGGAAGGGAAGCATATACATCTAATGTCTGAACTGCACAATGGGAAACCAAAAACTTGGGTTTAATCCTGGCTTCCTACTTAACTAAATTGTGTGATTCTAGGCAATTGTTTTATTTCACTTTCTCTCCTTTTTCATTATCACATATGAGGATCTTGAAATATATGACTTCAGGATGTGCTGTAAAAACATGTTCCTGTGTTTCATTTAATAAACCATAATGGTGTTCACATATAATATGAGCCCTGGCTACCCAAAGAATGCACATAACAACTGACTTGCTTCATTTCACTATGAGCATTGTTACCAGGGTAACGGATGGGAGAATAAACGTTGTTTCTGATAATGATATTTTCTGATGTCTACCTGTTAATGATATACACTTTGTGAATTTTGAAAAGACTTTATCAAACGTTTATACTTTTGCTTCAAGATGTCTTTAAAGTGAAGATGTTACTAAATTTAAGCACTGCATGACACCCTAGTTATGTCCTTTCTCTAACTTCAAATAACCTTTAAATAAACGTTTGCCTATTTATTTAAAATATGTTTAACCTTGGTGCTGAGTCAAGTCCAGAGCTGTCATTGAACAGGGGCCCCATGTAAAAGTCAGGCGCGACCTCATGTAAAGGTCAGGAGGGCTGCAATCCGCCCCCACCCCGTACTCTGCGTATCACTGCTTTAAGGGGTGCCTCATTCAGCCCAAAGCCGGTGGATGTGTGTGAGATAAGAGGACCTCTCATCAGATTCTGCACTTCCCCAACTCCACTGAAGCCACACTGCGCGTTACACATATTCCTTATATTGATCCCTGGTGTATAGAGGGTGGGTTGCCTGGCTTTGAACTCGGGACCGAGCCCCCTCCCGCCCCCCCAAACCCCGTCCACTCTAGTTAGAGCACTGGGGAGCGCGCGCTGTCGGCCTCCCTGGCCTGCTCTTTGCTGGGTGGATGAGGCCACCAGACGGGGCCTCCACAAGGAAGGCGGTGGAGTCCCCCGGTCTCAGGTGGGGTGCTTTGCTTCGACCCTCTCCTCTGCAACACGTGCTCATGAGTGCCCTAAACGAAAATGACCTTCAGAAGCCACTATCCAAGAGATTGCCCCCTACGTCCCCTTACACCCTGCTCTGCCCCCAGGACATAGCCCTGTGCACCTGACCCTACCTTTCCTCACTTCCTTTCGCTGCCCACTGAAACAGTTCAGCCAACTTCACGTTTGCATCTCAAGTACCAATTCCACACATTCCACTTCCCTGCCCAAAGCAGCGGCGACATGCACATCCCGCTGCCGGATTCTCATGCCTCTACCTCCCTGAGTGTAAACCCCTCTAGGCGCTAGGGTGCCAGAAGGTGACCGAGGCATACAGAAAGAGGGGTCACGCCGCCTGGTGCTCAGACACAGCCGAGTTCTTTCTGCAAGCAGCTATTTACCAGTGATACTGGCTTTGCAGCAGTTATCTGTAATTCTAGGGTCAGGTCCTGCACTCACCGGATCAGCGCTTCGGCGGACAGAGCGAGGCACAGCAGGGTGAGGAGCACGGAGGGGTTCATGGCGGGGTTAGCGGTTCCCAGTGCCTCTGAGCCCCACGGGAAGTGCACGGAGAGCTCTTCACACTCCGAAGTGCCCCTGTCACATGGTGGCCCGGGCGGGAGCGTCGGTCCTCCCACGTCCCCGAGCCACCAGGGCTTCGGATTGGATAAAAGTAGAGGTCTGCAGGGGCGGGACAGGCTTCCCGCAGCTAGTTTCAGTGGTTGCAGCGCGCGCGCTCGGAAGGAATGACTTGGCAAAGTAGCTCGTCGGGTTAGTGTGCCCGCTGCAAAGACCTGCGTGAAACATTAAAGTCATACGTTTGTACTCTAGCCACACCCACCCACGGACTCACCCAGCCTTTCACTGTTAACAAAAGTGTTGAAAAATATCTATTATTAGAGATACAATCTGACTACTAGCGTGCTGTAGAAATTAGGCAATATTATTTTCACTCCGAGATGACACGAAATGGTGACTCCTTAGCTCTTTGGATGTGTGTTTTATATGTACAGCTGCGTGTGTGCAGTAAGAGGCCATGCACGGAGTTGGTCACTTCGGTTCGGCTCTTTCCCATTAGTGACCATTCAGAAGCGCTGCGCGAGGCATCTGCGAGCTGTGATAGGTCAGGGCTGCGCGCTCGGCGCAGCCACCACATCTCCTTGCGCTGCACTCACGCGCCAGATTTCTTGGGGCCATTTCAAGCCAAAGCCTGCACTGCAAAAATGGAGTGTGACGAATGTAGAAAACAATATATTTTCTAGTAGAGCGTTCCTTCATTCTCTGTAAGTTTTCCATCACATTTAACAATGTGGAACAAAGAGATAGCACCATCTTTACCATAAAACATGCAAACTCATTTTGCTTCACTTTTCATATGTGAAAATGTCACAAGGCGCTCTTATGCAAAACCACTGACCACAGTTGGCTTTTTCCTGGGTTGACGGACGCCATTAAGCTGGGGACACGCAGGGGCAAAAAAGGCTCACACAGCTCAGGGATTCAAAGTAAAAAACCTCAGCACCCTGCACAGACTTGCACAGAGTTTGTGAGGGCTTGTGCAACAAAGACTCTGAGAAATCACACTGAGCACCTCAAGGCCAGTCCGGGGAATCTCAAGGTCTTGTGGATGACCTCTTCGGTCACACTGGAAGGAGGTCAGAGGCAGGGAGCGCTTACCACAGTCATCTTTGCAGAGCTGATGCCCTCCCTGGCCATTCGCAGCCCTGGTGGTAGATGGCTCTTTGTCCTTCCTGCACAGCTTCTTGTTCACCACATTGGCTTTTACAGACAGCTTCCTTCTGCAGATGTGCACCTTCAGTCCTCCCTTACCCTGCAGGTGGGCTCCTTTCCTCAAGGCAGATCAAGGCAGCAGGTTTCAGGGTCCAAGTTGAGCTTCCATTTTGGAGGAGAGCTGACAGTCAGAGATTCCAGCCCCGAAGCTGAGTAGTTTTCTCATACACTCATTTGTGACTCCAGGCCCTGGTCATGAGAATTCCTACAGCAGAAAGTAGTGTCTGCACAGTATTTATTCTCAGGCCAAGCAAGCATGGTTTGTGTCACATTTAAACTTTGTAGGGCTCTTCCCATCAGACCCTGAAGACGCAGGATGTCATTTCAGAGTCCTTTTTAGAGCTGGTTTGAGACACTCTCTGTTTCTTTCTGCATAACAGATGGAATGGTATACCCAATAGGAGACCAAAGGTGCCCTATAGACCTGCACAATTAAATCTCAGGCCGCAGCAGTGGCAAGAAGAGGTAATACCTTTAAAGGACAATATCTTGGGAACAATTGAAGGAAGTTTAGCTTTATTGTGCTGCAAGTGTTGATAGGATTTTCTCTGGAGCCACCAATAGCAGTGCCTCTCTCCCGTGTCAGCAGGCCCAGATAGTTGAGTACATGGGCGGCTACTCAATAGGCTCCTAGATACCATGAAGGGGGACTAAGAAATGTCAAGGTCCTGTTGGGGGGTGGGGGGCAGAAACAGATTATTGGTGGTTAGGGATAGAAAGGGCTCACTACAGAGATCCCTGAAGAGCTTAGTATTCTTAAGCACCAGGCAGCCGGGCTGTGGTCTCTCTGGTAGAGACCTTCCTTCTGCAAGGTAACACTTCCAGTATCCTCTTCCAGATAATTTGCTTGAATAGACCCTTGTTTGGAATTTATTTTCCCCAAACGTTTCCATTTCCTCCTCTGCTCATTCTACTCTTTCGCTTCAGTCTCTGCTCCTAAGCCAGGCCTGGTTGCTCAGTGTACCAATGCATCCACTCCTGGAAACTGTGTTTGACTGCACGGACAGATTCAAATCCTGGCAGGTCTATTCCTCCTTTCATCCTTCCGTGGCCAATAAAAATCTGTCTTAATGAGTTCCGTAACAATAAACATCGATTATTCAGTTGCAAGGAGTGAACGTGCACTTTATACCTGTTAAAGTCTTCTTTTTGGCCATATGCCTCCACCTTCTGTACACTCCTCTGCTTTCCTTTACCTTGCCCTTCAACACCCCTACACACACACACACATACACTAGTCTACTAGTTCTACTTCTCTTTTAACAGAGCACACTTTTTTTGCTTAGCGTTGTTAATATACTGATTTCTGTTACCATATCCCCCTTTCAAACTATGTACTTCATCACCAGTTGTATCTTCAAGACATTTGTTTCGAAGGACATTTAAATCCAACCACATGATCCGACAGGTGCAGTTGACTCGTGCCCAAAAACATCTTCTCCTGCCAGACTGTTGCTGCATTTACAAACTTGAAAGCCTTTTTGACTACACAGCATTGAATGTTCTAGAAATTATATTTGGGGGCCGATCCGGATAACATTTTTGGAGAAGGCTCTTGGAGAGGGTGCTTTCTGAAATGGGCAGAAACATGATCCTTTTGCTCATTTAAATGGAAAGCCTCAGGGCTTCATTTTGAGTTTTCATCTAAGCAATAGATTATTTAATTTAGAAGAATATCAAACAATTTGTTTCCAGACTCCACCAGGAACAGAAGGCAGCCCAAGCAAGGGACATTCAGTCTTCCTTGGCAATAACTAGAAGTGCCCTTTCAGTTGAGAGCTTTGCTGCACCAGAAGCTGCCTCATTGAGTCTGATGAGGCATAACATCCCAGCTCCTCTGTTTTTTTTGGTGAAGGCAAAAGGGATGGATGGCAGCCCACCGCATGTGAGGGACATGGAATGCTTCCTGAGCAGGCCTATAAGGTTAGCTTTAACCTAAAAAAAGGAGCATTCTGATTTGCTCGCCAAGATTGTAATAAATATTACAACCTGTCCAGTAGTGTCTTTTTCCATTTCCAGGAGCTTTTAAAAATCTCAGTTTTATACTCAGTGTTTTTTTGGTGACATGCACAGACATTCTTAATTTTCTAATTATCCCACTGTTTCTGGCAAATCATCTAAGACTAAGGCCCTCATTACGACCCCGGCGGTGGGTGGAACACTGCCGGTAACACCGCCAACAGGCTGGTGGTGTTCCGCCAGCGTATTATGACTGTGGCGCATTCGCCACGGTCATACCACCGGTCCCTTCAATATACTGGCAGGCTTCCGCCGTGTGGTCATAATCCCCAGGGCAGTGCTGCATGGAAAGCCTGGCAGTAAGGGGGACTCGGGGTGCCCCTGGGAGCCCCTGCACTGCCCATGCACATTGCATGGGCAGTGCACGGGCCCCCAGGCACAGCCCCATCGCACATTTCACAGCCCGAATTACGGGCAGTGAAATGCACATCAACATTGCCGCCGGCTCGATTACAGCACTGGCGGTATGTTGGCTCCAGCGGCTTCGGCGGTCTTTTTCCAAGACTGCCAAAGTCGTAATGAGGACCAAAGACCTCTTTAGATTCGTTAGAAAATGTTTCTCCTTCCTAGCACAACATGGGGAAATAGGTGAACCAGAGTCTTTTGCAGGCGGGGAAGTTGTCAGAAAGCTTTAACCTTAAAATCCAGCTCCAACAGGAGCTGTGCACGTTTGGCATTTTTCAGTGTCCACAGATAACAATACACAATACAAATATGTTAGTTAGCCCTAGACCGAAGTAAAGGTGTCTGGGATAAGAGACGAAACAGAGAGAGTGGATATCTTCACTTTGACTTGTCTCTCTGCTGGACACTAAAGTCTGCAGGCCCTTGTGGATATCTAAAGACGAAGTGACTATCTTATGTGATTCTTCACTTAGTTAACCAGCTATCGCTTGTTATAGGAAGTATAGACATCAGAATAGCTTGATGTTTCATCCTTTCTGCGTTTAGTAGAATATTGACAGTCCCGGAACTTGAACAATCCCCATGAATTCAACGTTATTTTAGTCCTGACAAACATAACTACTTTTAGTTTTTGTGAGTACATGCTCCCTGTCTTTGATATCTATTTAACAGTCTTTTCTAAACTCTGTACTATAGCAAACACTCACCAGAATTATACAGTCCTCACTGATATCAATTAATATATTCCCTTCCAGTACAAAATATTATGCTTGGACACAGTTCAAACCTTTCCATATTTGTATGTGGCATGTACAGTACAGCACACATGCAAAGTTGGAAAACTTTGGAGAAAAGAAAACTTTTTGCCAAAGTTATGCCTGCCTGAAGGAGGCATAGTTGTTTGATGCAAATCCTTGTTTACTAATGTTAGTAGATAGAGATTTGTGTCAAAACCCATGGGTAGATGCATGGCAATGCACATTGTGCCACATATGGTACACCGTCTTGATGCAAAGTAGTGCAAAGTAGCTCATAGCAGTACTTTGTTTTACTTTAGGGTTTGTTTCCAGCACAAGACACTTTGTGCTGGTTTGCGTCACTTTTCTGAAGCAAATCTGATACAAAGTGTTAGTATATCTGTGCCTAAAGTGTTAGTATATCTGTGCCTATGTTGGCATTTGCTAAGGTACCCACTCAGATGGGTTCTATGAAGAAAAAAAAGAGCAAGAAGACTCCTATGAATCAAACATACGTTTGTGATTTCAATTTTACTTTGAAAATAAAAAACAATTGTTGCAAAAAAAGGATTCCGAATAATGCAACTAAGCATAGTTTACAGTTTATAATGCTTCAATGGAAACTTTGAAAAACTACTTCAAACTTTTAATGTTGGGTTCCAAAATACAACTTAAATCTATAAAATACTTCTCTGTATTCCGCTTCAGTTTCCAAACGTGTTTTAAAAAGGAAGACCATCAATCTATAAGGTTTTCACAAGTTATAGTTGTATGGCTCTGGCTACAGCAACACAGTATTTCGATTACCTAGCAAGGACGCTCTGAACCACAAAGAACCTTACACATGATCTGCATACAATTGGCAATATCTGTGCCAACTGCTTTTATTATGTTTTGATGCTATACAAAATCATTCCTATTGACTGCTGCAAAGCTGTTATTTTATCTTGGATGGACTATGTAAATTCCATGTACCTTGACCTACTCAGTACCTTACTCCACAGATATAGATTGGCCAAAAGGTTGCTGCGCGTCTCATTCTAAGTCTTTCCAAAAGAGTCTCTAATCCTGAGTACCACAGAACATCTATTGGCTTCTAATCTCTAACCGCTCATTTGTTAAGGCCCTCTTTTTCTGCCACAGAGCCTTCTTCTGCCTTGCAAATTACAATCTGTACTGTATCCATAAAATGTGCAAATCACATATTGGAAGTTGATTTTTCTCTTCGCACTAAATTCTGGAATCTACTTGCTTTATCATTACACCAACAATCTAACCACCTTTGTTTTGGAAAACAACACAGGACCCCCTGTTATTCCATATAATATAATTCCATATAATTCAATGCTTTCCAAGAGGTTTCAGAACCAGGGCACCCTTTAGGGAAACATTGTGTCAATATGAATTCTAAGTATTATCATCACCAACTTCTGGCGTGGGATGATTAGACAGATACACAGATGGTAAGATGTCATTACAGACAGGATGTCCTCAAACAGTGGTTTTATTTACAATGAGAGTAAGCTGAAATTACAACAAGCATTGGAAAAGCCAATAGTTCTGGGTTTATGTCCGGGCAAATGTTTGGTAATGGTTAGGTGACACGTGCGTTGCACTAAGCTGTCCTAGAACGAAAATCCCATACCGAAGCAACGTCATGGTCTACAAAAATGTGCAAGCTGTCAGAAGGGCCCATTTATTGAACAAACTGCATTAGCAGAGTTGAGCTGCATCTTCCAATAACAGAGTTATGAGAAGGAGTGGAAAGATGACATCTGCATTGTAATTGGTGACTCTGAAAGTGTACATGGCAAAATATTGTATATTAGAAACATCTGACAAAGGGCCAATACGTTTGTAACATCTTTAGGAAAGCCTATGAGCTCTCATGTATTTATTCAGTGATAACAAAAAGCTGTAAATCAAAGAAACGTGTTAGCATGCCAGCAAACTAAAACAAGCGAACATACAAATGAACAGCAGTGACTCTCTAAAAAGGCTAATTAGTCCAAAGAGCACACACTTACTAAACAAAAAAAAACAACATATTGCAGCAAATAAACTGTGGTCAAGTCACCAAAGTAACAACATCACAGAACACACACTGGTTTTAGCCTAACAAAAGATTGCTTGGTGCCCAATCACCAAAACTTATTGGGAACTCAAATGGGACAAGTTAATCCATCCAGAAACTGCGAAAGCCCTGATAGACAGCTTATCCAAGCAATGGCAAACCATGAAAAACACAAAAGCAAATGGCTGATTCAAAGCCCTCACACCCTCTATGCTTATTGTACTTGTTTGAAGCATTATGAACGTACGTGTTTGCAAACATGTCCCAGAAGCAAGAACAGTCAACATACCAGGAATTGAGTTGAAGAGGATGGTGTATGCTATAATGAATGTGGAGTTTTTGGGCTAGCAATTTAGACCATCAGCATGCGGATTATTACAGTGTTCAAAGCCAGTTATTTGTTTATCATTCACCAAGCATGCTGCAATGTTGACAAAACATTTTAAATTATATCTGATATCCTCCCCTATTACTCTTCACTACGCTACCTAGTGCTCATTTCCCTTGCACCCACAAACTAAAAATACATCTCTTTCTTCCATTTCACCCACTAGGATAGTGTTGAAGTTCGAGGGCAGGGTCTTTATGAAAGAGTCTGGAGCCATTTCAGACATACAGATAATGGGGACAAAAGGGATACTACACACAGTCAATATCACAGAGCTGTGGGTGTGGCTGGCTATGGGAGACTGATTAGTCGGTGAGCTGGCAATGGCTTGATCCCTGTGCGGACAAAGTACCGGTGGGGGACAGTGGAGCCAGTAGACGCTGGAGACTCTGGTGGGCTGGTAGATGCAGACGAGTAGGACTGGTTGGCCCAGACAAGAGCAGGTACACAAGATATTGGGTCGCGTGAATTGGATGAAGCAGAAAAGTAAGATCAGTTGGTCCAGGAGAGCTCAAGTGCACAACATGTTATGCCCAGGAAGGCAAAACTTGAAGCTTTAGATCTAGGAATGGGAAAGCAAAGTAGGGTCTGTTACATCCACATTAGTAAAAAAAAAGGGTTGGTTATGGGCAGAGAAGGACTTGGAACTGAAAGAGCCAATGAGGATGGTTAACTGAGGACTGATGCGTCCAGGAAGCAAACATACAGGGAGGCACAGGAAACTAGAGGTGATTGGTAGGTCCAGGGTTGGGAGAAGCGTCAGATATTGGCATCACTAGAAGTGAATTTTAAGGGGGCACACTTAGGACAACAGATAGAACCTGGTGGGTCCACTTATAAAGATCAATGATCAATGTGTGTGTGTGTGTATATATATATATATATATATTTATTTATTTATTTACACACACAGACACATGTATACGTTTTCTTAAATTTTTTACATTTGACGTTGTATATATCTAAACATATATATAGATACATATATGCACACACATACAGAGTGAGATTTAAACATTTTAAGCATTATAATTAAATCAATACAGCTTTGCAGTGAAACGTAATTGGACAAATTAAAGTATCTAGCAATATGCAGTTCTGTTTAGCCTCCTGGTACATTCAACACTGTGGTGGTGATGCCCATATTGGGGGGGGGGGGGGGTGTCAGGACAAACAGGGGTGGGGCACCGGACACATTTGGCCCCCTCTGGAGACGCCAATGTCAACAAGGCTCAGACGTGATGTTTAAGAAGAGATTTTCAGCATAGGAGGGCAGTTCTATAGACGAGAGGTGGGGCACAAAAGTTTGCCTTTTATAGGGGGTTAAAAAGCTCTGACCCTGGTATGGCAATGTTTGTTAGCTCAGGGCTAGCATGTTAAAGTCGCCTAAACATTACTATTGTGGTGTCTGCAGTCGATTTCGCCACTTAACCAAAATACCACTTTCAGTCAGTCACTCCTGTTAGCTTTTTAAAGAAGTATATATATATGTGTGTGTATTTATAAATACATGTATGTATGTGTGTGTGTATATATATATATATATATATAAGTGTAATATATATATATATATATATATATATATATATATATGTGTGTGTGTGTGAGTAATTTTCTTTTACACTTCCGGCCTCTAATGCAGCCCAGTGCAATATATGGCACAAAGATTCCTTGGGCAGAAGGTATTGCTGAACTAACTACTGAGCCATTGCTGTAGGCTTCCTGACCACACTCAGCTTTTTGCAGATTTGCACTTGCTCAGGAAACCACAGGCTGTTAAGTGATAAACAAGGCCTCACACACTCTTCAAGTGCCTTGTAGGAACTGTCAGTCTTCTGTGTCCCAGTACCCAGGACTGTATATGAAAACATGCACTAGTCCAGTCAAGCTCCTGCCCTCCCAGTACTGTAAGTCATACACAGTACCACTGCCACAGTAGTGCAAGACATGCACAGCAAAAGCCCAGACTCACAACTCTGCACCTGTCAGTAAGTGATAAACGAGGCTGAGATGGACTCTAATTTAACCCATGTGTTTTACTCCCACGGGTCTCAGCCTCCAGGTACCATGTGTTCCCACAAGTCTCTGGGGCTCTGATGACCCATGCAGCACTTTGTATCTCCACTGTGAGTGCAGGGCATCACAATGAAGTACCAGACCTGTGGCAAGTTGCTTCCATATGGTTCTGATTGACTACATTGAAGCAACTCAGAGATCTGATGTGGGAGAGGGACGAGGATAAGTCTGAATTCCAGGCTCTTTCAGGTGTATTGCTTCATGCAGGAGCCGTGTAGGTGTTGGGAAGAGAGACGTAAAAGGGCGATTAGGACAAGCAGTAGGAGGATGTAGGAAGTTGGCTCTGTATGTGCTATTTCAAAGTAAGGAATAGCATGCACAGAGTCCAAGGGTTCCCCTTAGAGGTAAAATAGTGGTAAAAAGAGATAATACTAATGCTCTATTTTGTGGTAGTGTGGTCGAGCAGTAGGCTTATCCAAGGAGTAGTGTTAAGCATTTGTTGTACATACACAAGACAATAAATGAGGTACACACACTCAGAGACAAATCCAGCCAATAGGTTTTGTTATAGAAAAATATCTTTTCTTAGTTTATTTTAAGAACCACAGGTTCAAATTTCACATGTAATAGCTTGTTTGGAAGGTATTGCAGGTAAGTACTCTAGGAACTTTGAATCATTACATTAGCATGAATACTTTGGTCATAAAACACAATAAGCTGTTTTAAAAGTGGACATTTAGTGCAATTTTCACAGTTCCTGGGGGAGGTAAGTTATTGTTAGTTTTCACAGGTAAGTAAGTCACTTACAGTTCTCAGTTTTTGGTCCAAGGTAGCCCACCGTTGGGGGTTCAGAGCAACCCCAAAGTTATCACACCTGCAGCTCAGGGCCGGTCAGGTGCAAAGGTCAAAGAGGTGCCCAAAACACATAGGCTATAATGGAGAGAAGGGTGGTGCCCCGGTTCCAGTCTGCCAGCAGGTAAGTACCCGCGTCTTCGGAGGGCAGACCAGGGGGGTTTTGTAGGGCACCGGGGGGGACACAAAATAGCACAGAAAGTACACCCTCAGCAGCGCGGGGGCGGCCGGGTGCAGTGTGCAAACACGCGTCGGGTTTCCTTCAGGTTTCAATGGGAGACCAAGGGGTCTCTTCAGCGATGCAGGCAGGCAAGGGGGGGGCTCCTCGGGGTAGCCACCACCTGGGCAAGGGAGAGGGCCTCCTGGGGGTCACTCCTGCACAGAAGTTCCGTTTCTTTAGGGGCTGGGGGCTGCGGGTGCAGGGTCTTTTCCAGCCGTCGGGAAATGGAGTTCAGACAGTCGCGGTCAGGGGGAGCCTGGGGATTCCCTCTGCAGGCGTCGCTGTGGGGGCTCAGGGGGGACAACTTTGGTTACTCACAGTCGTAGAGTCGCCGGAGGGTCCTCCCTGAGTTGGTTGTTCTCCACCAGTCGAGTCGGGGTCGCCGGGTGCAGTGTTGCAAGTCTCACGCTTCTTGCGGGGAATTGCAGGGGCCTTTAAATCTGCTCCTTGTAACAAAGTTGCAGTTCTTTTGGAGCAGTGCCGCTGTCCTCGGGAGTTTCTTGTCTTTTTCAAAGCAGGGCAGTCCTCAGAGGATTCAGAGGTCGCTGGTCCCTTGGAAAGCGTCGCTGGAGCAGGTTCTTTGGAAGGCAGGAGACAGGCCGGTAAGTCTGGGGCCAAGGCAGTTGGTGTCTTCTGGTCTTCCTCTGCAGGGGTCTTTCAGCTCGGCAGTCCTTCTTCTTGTAGTTGCAGGAATCTAAATCTTTAGGTTCAAGGAAGCCCTTAAATACTAAATTTAAGGGCGTGTTTAGGTCTGGGGGGTTAGTAGCCAATGGCTACTAGCCCTGAGGGTGGGTACACCCTCTTTGTGCCTCCTCCCAAGGGGAGGGGGTCACATCCCTAATCCTATTGGGGGAATCCTCCATCTGCAAGATGGAGGATTTCTAAAAGTTAGAGTCACCTCAGCTCAGGACACCTTAGGGGCTGTCCTGACTGGCCAGTGACTCCTCCTTGTTATTCTCATTATTTTCTCCGGCCTTGCCGCCAAAAGTGGGGGCCGGGGCCGGAGGGGGCGGGCAACTCCACTAGCTGGAGTGTGCTGCGGGGCTGTGACAAAGGGGTGAGCCTTTGAGGCTCACCGCCAGGTGTTACAGCTCCTGCCTGGGGGAGGTGTTAGCATCTCCACCCAGTGCAGGCTTTGTTACTGGCCTCAGAGTGACAAAGGCACTCTCCCCATGGGGCCAGCAACATGTCTCTAGTGTGGCAGGCTGTTGGAACCAGTCAGCCTACACAGATAGTCGGTTAAGTTTCAGGGGGCACCTCTAAGGTGCCCTCTGTGGTGTATTTTACAATAAAATGTACACTGGCATCCGTGTGCATTTATTGTGCTGAGAAGTTTGATACCAAACTTCCCAGTTTTCAGTGTAGCCATTATGGGGCTGTGGAGTTCGTGTAAAACAGACTCCCAGACCATATACTCTTATGGCTACCCTGCACTTACAATGTCTAAGGTTTTGCTTAGACACTGTAGGGGCACAGTGCTCATGCACTGGTACCCTCACCTATGGCATAGTGCACCCTGCCTTAGGGCTGTAAGGCCTGCTAGAGGGGTGTCTTACCTATACTGCATAGGCAGTGAGAGGCTGGCATGGCACCCTGAGGGGAGTGCCATGTCGACTTACTCATTTTGTTCTCACTAGCACACACAAGCTGGTAAGCAGTGTGTCTGTGCTGAGTGAGGGGTCTCTTAGGGTGGCATAATACATGCTGCAGCCCTTAGAGACCTTCCCTGGCATCAGGGCCCTTGGTACCAGAGGTACCAGTTACAAGGGACTTATCTGGATGCCAGGGTGTGCCAATTGTGGAATCAAAAGTACAGGTTAGGGAAAGAACACTGGTGCTGGGGCCTGGTTAGCAGGCCTCAGCACACTTTCAATTCAAAACATAGCATCAGCAAAGGCAAAAAGTCAGGGGGTAACCATGCCAAGGAGGCATTTCCTTACAGAGGGCAACCAGGCTGAGGAGCAAAGGCATCCAAGAATAACTACCAGACTGCAATGTACTTATATAGACACTGCCCTTCTGTGATGCCCACCACATCTTGTCATTGCCTGGTGGACACTAAACTAGGGTCGAGTTCACCCTAGTCTTATTGAAGCCACACTGGTAAATGCCCTTGGGCATAAAATGAAATGTACCTTTTCAGAGAAAAGGAGAACTGGCAGACATCTCTCAGTCCACCTCTAATGAGTTATGCTAGACAGAGAGTGATAGGAGTCAGGCAAAACCAGACAGAGAGTCCATTATCTGCAGCTGATAATCAGGAATGCAGCCCAACCCAAAAGCAATATACACACACAACGATTGGGTCTTCACAATTATATGGTTATTTATTATGCAGTGCTTGTGTACGTAACAAGTGTATTGGAATGATTTGCAATCATTAAAACACAACTCAGACTTTAACTTGACATTTAATTTGCAAATTATGGCGAAGGTTAGGAAAGCCCCAATCATATTTCATCACACACCTCTATCCAGTTAGGCTATTCCCTACTCAATTTATTTATTGTAGTTTCCGCTGACCAGCTTTATTACGACAAGCAATGTATAGATTCCCTGCATGCCTTATGCTGTCATCGGGTCAGTAGCTGGAAGTCAGCCCTTCAGCATCCCCCCTCAGCAAGTGGCCCATGTGCTAACCGGGCCCTCCGCATCAATACCTTATATACTTTTATTGCTAATGGTGTCTAATGGAGCAAAAAGGAAAGTCACTCCTGCTGTGCTACAAAAATGTGCAAAGAATGCCCCTTTTGCAAAGTGCCACTTGTCCTCCTTCTTCCTTTCAAGATGGATATCTGCAGGGTCATGTTCCCCCGCAGCTACAATTATAATATGTGTAGCAGAGTGGAACATTTCCCTTCTATGCCTCGTTTGCTTGAATGGGGTCAGAAAAACATGGAGTTTTTAAACTAAAACATGGCCCTTGAGCATACTTTTCTTAGCATGACCATTCATACAGTCCGCTTTTCTAGGCCCTGTACGTACAACAGGGTTATGCCTGGTGAAGTAGCAGAGGGCGTCCCAGTGTGAAATAGTTTTTCAGTGGGTTAAATGCAGGTTCTGGTGGATTGAGGTTGGTCATACCCTGATATCTGACTAGTGTTGGCCTTGTCATCCTACTACCAGGTACAACAGGAGTAACCCTGGTCTTTTCGGATCTCTGCTTGAGTACACAAGATGTTACTTTAAAAAGTACCATTTATTGGATTTATGGACTTTTTAAACCAACTCCCAGATTTGCTATTTCAAGTGAATTCCAGTGACAAAAAGGATTCATTTCAAAATGATGCGATGTAACCAAGTCTTAGATTTGTGAATCAAATTGATCTTCATAGACGGAAATGATGTATTCTGTAGATTACAATTTACTACTCTGTGCCAGTTGAGTCTTACAAACCTTTTACTGCTAATACTGCTTAAACTTAGTTGTTTTGATTGGGCACGTTGTTGACCTGGGAAGGTTTGCAAAAGTCAGACATCAAGCCTGGTGCAGACTGAGATGGGAGTATGGATGTCCTGGTCTATATGGTTTGTGAAATTTTCTTTCAGTAGTGTATCATCAATGGAGAAATGTTAGTGCCCCAAAATGGACGATAAGTGTTGGGGTAGCAACATCAAAGCTATTTAGAAATTAAGCAGAAGAGCCCTTTCCTGTGCCTTTTTAGTGTGCCTGGAACCCAGCAGGACATGCCCCACCTGTAGGCACAGGTTTGCATGATAACATGAGGAATGATGGTACTGCTGGGTGCCTTTGGGATGCCACCAACAGGGCCCGCTTTCTAGCATCATTCTATGTACCCCTGTTAGGTGAAAGGATGAAATGTGTCCCTGAGGCAGGAAACACTTTATTTACAGAAGAAGAGAATATGTACAGGAGCCCACAACTTCTGTTCTCCGTGTTCACAGTGCAACCGTTCTTGAGGACGCTCAGGACGGAGATCACAGAACGGGGCGGTAAATCGAATAAATACATTCTGTGTCCCGTGCCCTGTCACAAGATATATAGCGTTGTTAAAAACATAAGGAAAGGACAATCTGTTGCGAGTTTGACCACTCACTAGTGACACCACAACTTTGAGGAGGTTACATCTGACTGTGGAATACAGATCATGTCATTTTACACATAAATTAGACCACTGGTTCCACTTAATTCATCTATGTAGACCTGAGGAATTCAAAGGGATACTCACCTTCTTGAGGAAACATATGTCGGCTGGAATCTGATAAGGAAGAAGTAAAAGAGCTTGACCGTAGACCGCCCTGGACTGGTGGATCCAAGTTTTATTTAAGGACCTCTGCAAGTATGGAGAGATATTATCTTAAGACGTTTTGAGAGAGTTCATACAGGTGTGCGGACTATTGTTATAATAATTGCAGGCATAGGTTTGGTCAGTGAGTTTGTTCACTTTGGGACATGGTGTAGAGGCAATGCAATCACAATATCTCACAACACAACCCGGCAGTGAAGATCCTCCCCCGGTGTGCACCGGCTCATCGCTTCGCTCCTGCTGCACAGCTCCGTGTGGTTCTCCTCTAATAGAGAGCCTTTTCCATGTGCAAGGAAACCTCTCGTATTCCTCGCCAGCAGTCAGTGAGCCCATTCTTGCTAGTGGCTGCAAGGCAGCTCGTCCTGGTAAAGGCATATTTTTGAGGTTCATTTTCCCAAAACTGGCAAGGGGGGTTGGCAGTGATCAGAACATGGCTGCACAAAAATGTTTCTTAGTCTCCACTGCTGCAGGATCCCTCATTCTAGTTGATGAGAAATCTTGGCATGGGGTTTTTGCCCCATGCTTATACCAGTCGTGGCTCGCGCAAAGCTGAAGGGGCGGGGTGGCACGCGTGGGGGTGAGAAGTAAATTAAATAAAAAAATCATTAAAAAAAAAACACTTTCCACCGTGCGCTGCTCCTCTTTCTGTTCCTCATCGACTCCAGGCACAGGCTTCCAGCCTGCCCTGCGCCAATCCTGACACTGTTCAAAGCAGCGTCAGTATTGACTGGGAGCGCCCAGCCAGGGCGGTCCCAGGCAGACTAGGAGCCTGGGCTGGAGAGAGCCCTTTGCGCATGTGTGTTTGGCCGGCCCAAGACGGCTGGCCAAACACACTTGCACTCTGAGGGGGAGCACACAACACTGCCCCTCAGTGCACGTCACCTCTTGGCCCCGCCCCTTTCCCCCCAAAACGATCATAAACACAGTTTATGATCTTTTTTGGAGAAAAGGTTTGCAGCTGCTGCAGGGGGACTGGGGGATGACGCTTCTCCACCCTTATGGAGGAGCGGCCCCTGGCTTATACTCACTTTGCAGACAGAATGTATTTATTCCACAAGCCCAGATGAGTGAACAATCTTTGTGGTGGCAGAAAGATGATTGGAGTTGGCAGCTACCTGAAAGGTGGTCGAAAAACAAAATAGGCACAGGCTTTCCAACTTAACTCCTGCTCAGCTTGTGTGGGGTAAACTCATCTGTGAAAGAATGGTGCATGACAGGAGCCAGGGTGCTCCCTACACTGCAGAGGGGCCCTCTGTCTCCTATTTCCCGCACTTTAAAGTCTGGACAAGCATGAAGGATGTTGAGAATAATTTGGAGAAACAATTCCAATGCCACTGTAGTGCAATAAATCAAAATGGATTACTAGTTTGCCACCATCACAGGTAGCACATACACATTCTACCGCACACATACAGGGTAAACTTACATGCAACCACGTCTCAAATTAAATGAGAAAATGACTTGGTTTCCTGGGTTTCACAGAACAATTGTTAAGCAGGAGAAGCACATAAGCTATGTTTTCTGGTCAATGACTGATAAATAACCCTGACCAACCAGTATAACCTGTTGTTGCCACTACTGTCTGTCTTCCACACCCCAGTGAGCTGACAGTAGACACGCTCAGGGCATAAATGATGTGCCCCCCAGAAAGCAAGCCGGTCCCAGGATGCTTGTTTCTGGTCCAGGGAGGACCTGGCTTGGCGGTTCAGGCTGGACTGTTCCCATGAGGAACAGGGTCAAGACTGATTTGCATATGGCTGGGTCCAAACTGGGGTGGCATGGTGAGCAAAAGAACAATGGATTAAACCCAGATCTGTGACTAGGGGCAAGTGTTTGCATTGTTCAGCACTCCGTCCATCATCCTTTTGAGTTGCTAAAGTTGTCCTAAGTGGGAAGGGTATGCCCAGACGTGGGTCACTTGCTCACTCTGCCACTGGATTCAAGCTAGCCTGGCTGATGAAGGGTGATACCCTGAAAGCGGTCCCAGGATGCTTGTTTCTGGTCCAGGGAGGACCGGGTTTGGCAGTTTGGGCTGGACTGTTCCCATGAGGAACAGGGTCTGTAATGACATTAAGTATGTTTGACCACTGACTTTGTGTTTCACCACTGTGCATATTAGTTGTTCAATGTTCACCAGTAGCACATTACATTCTGTATTCAGTTTAGCTGCCTATTGGCTTTAACGTGGCATTAGACATTTTGTATTCAGTTTAGCGGCCTATTGGATTTATCGTGGCGTTAGACATTGCAGATGAGCTGTATTTTTCCACATGGTAAACCAAGCTGCGTTTTTCGTAGATTCTCTCACCAAACACTAATCATGATAAGGAAGCGCATATTTTGTGTTTTTCTTTAGTCAGCCTTGGGAAAAACAGGCCTTGAAGACTTGGCCAACCTTCGACGCTTGTTTTCTTCCAACTCTGATCTACAGTAGCCAGCATGTTTTGACTATTAGAGGGAAGGGCCTTTTAATCTATAAAAGGTGTCCCTGGGCAGCAGCCAGGGGGAATTTTCCGAGACTTCAGTCAGGAGCGGACGTCAGCTACCTGACCTGTCCTGTACGGTTGGAAAATCTCTTTCTCGCAGTTGAACAGGAGTCATCATCTTGCAGGCTCGAGAAAGATGACGAGCAGTGATAGGACCTACGGTGATGAATTTTGACTTTTATTCTTTGCTTTGAAGTTATGCTATAATATAATCACATATATTTGGTGTGTACATTGCAATTGAGAATCGCTTTGATATATTTACCTTTCATTGCTGTGACTATTTTTAAACGTGTGCCTCCAACCTACTAATCTCCTCTCTCAGGAACCTCTTGGTGAAGTAATAATAAATGTCTTCTTTAAACTAAGAAGTGCATTCCAGAGATTGTTTTCAGCTCGGTCATTAGTGAAAGCAAAACAGGGTCAAGACTGATTTGTATATGGCTGGGTCCAAACTGGGGTGGCATGGTGAGCAAAAGAACAATGGATTAAACCCAGATCTGTGATCTGTGACTTGGCGGAAGACGCCAAGGTGTCTGGAAACCTTAGCTCCGCTGAGGTGCTGTCAGGATGGGTCCCATGGGCTATAATGTTTTTGGTCAACGCTAACTGCACCATATCACCCGAGAGACATAGGTCACTTCTCATCAAGTTGGGGGATTTCACCACCTAGGTGGCAGGACCAATAGCCCAAGAGGGGCTATTTGGTGACCCCTTCATTCGGGATTTAGGAAAATTTGTGGCGACACTAAACATGCTAGATAAAGCACAGACCTCTATCAAGAGAATCTTTACACCCTGATTTTTCACTGGGGCTGGTCGTGACAAGGGGCGCTTGGCCAGCCATTCCCATCCTCAAGCCCCCGGCAGAGGCTATGGTGCGGGCAGAGGACAGTGGCAGGATCATTACCACTTTGGCACTCTTTATCCTACCAGAGGTTACCCCTGCTACAGGGGTTCCAGAGGCGGTCATCGAGGAGGCGGTAATCAAAGCTCTCCTCAAGATGAGTGTACATCCCTTTTCCTGACAATGTTTGGGGGCCAGTTGAAGGAGATTTGTACAGAATTGGGACGCTCTCATCTCAGACTCATGGTTCCTTCGTACAGTCAAGGGGTTCCGTATAGTTTTATGGCTTACATATCCAACAGGATCCCCCTATCCCGCTGGCACTCTCAGAGTCAGGCGCCACACTGGTAGAAGCAGAAGTGGTGGAATTGCTCACCAAGTGAGCCATTGTGCAGACATCACCCCATCCCTCAGGGTTTCTCAGCAACCTTTTCCTGGTGGAGAGGAGAGGCAGTGGGCAACGCCCAGTCATCAACCTGAAGAAGTTCAATGAGTGGTTGGTAAGGGGCCATTTCAAAATAGAGGGCATTTACCTCTCAAGAGATCTCTTTCAAGTCAACGACCGGATAGTACGCAAGGACACATAAGTGACCATCCCCACCTTCCTGCCACATCACCGTTTTCTCCAAGTTACGTGGACTGGTCGAACTTTTGAGTTCATGACCCTTCCCTTTGGACTGTTGTCTGTCCCATGGTATTTCACAAAGTCATGGACCTGTGTAAGAATATCTCAGAGCTCGGGGCATATGCCTTATTGTGTATCTTGACAACATCCTTCTGCTGGATCAGTGTCCTAAAACTCTCTCCATACACTTACAGACAGCTGTCGATCTATTGGGAACACTGGGCTTCATCATCAATCAAGCAAAGTCAATTCTCATTCTCACACAAGCTATAGTGTTTCTCCAATTTGTGGTGGACTCGGTTCGAGACACTCTAAGCCTTCCTTCCGGGATATGAACTGCATTAGATGGGAGCCTCCCTATGGGAAATTGCACTAGCAGTTGGACTGTTGTCGTCCTCAATTCAGGCTATATTCCCAGGGCCTCTTCATTACCGAGCACTACAATGGCTCAAAGCTTCCTACCTTCAGTGGGAGCTCACATACTCAGACAGTTCCATTGTCAGAGGAAGCCAAGGAGGAGATGCAGTGGTGGCTTGTCCACATGTAGGCATGGAATGAGCAGGTGATATTTGGCTTCCTTCCAAATATGGTGACAGAATCTGATGCCAGTGGCACTGGCTGGCGCCCAAGATGTGGGGATTTCTCCACAGGAGGAAAATGGTATTCTCTTGAAAAATCCCTCCACATCAACTGTCTAGAATTGATGGCAGGCTCATTTTTAGTCAAGTGCAGGGCCAGGTATTTGGCACAACGTTACGTCCTGTTGAAAATGGACAATGTAGCAGTAGTATGTTACATCAATCACTTTGAGGCTACGAGATCAAAAACCCTTTCGGATCTGGCCAGGAACTTCTTGAACTATTGTCTAAAGAATCAAATTTCAGTGATGGACGAACATCTCCCAGGTAAATCCAATCAGGTAGCAGACTGGCACTCCCAACACCTGCAGGATGTGAGCCTTCGGAAGTTGCACCTGTCTGTCGGTCTTGGCTCTAAAGGACAAGCAGCGTATGTTCTCTGTGGATCTTTTTGCATCTCGTCTGGATTATCAACTCCCCAGATACTTCAGCTGGTGGCCAGACCCTAATGCAGCAGCGACCGATGCCTTTCTCCAGAACTGGCAGCTGGAGCGGGATAAGCATTTCCCTAGTTTGCAATGATCATGTGGCTCTCTGCACAGGTGCGGCGACAGCAAGAGGATCTGGTAGTAGTGACCACAATTTGGCGATCGCAAGTATGGTATCCAGTACTTCTGGAACTTTCTTGGTATTCTCCGATCATCTACTCCTGTTTTTGGATCTCCTTTGATATCTAGAGGGAAATCAGCATCATCTGGTCCTGGATGTATCTCTACATCTTATGGTGTGGAAGAGTAGAGGCAACACTGGAAAGTCCCAGGACTTTTGCGACAAGCTGTGTCCCTGCTTTCCATAGCCTGGGCCTAGAGCATCATTAAACAGCATAGATTGGCTTGGTCTTGATGGATGGGCTGATGTCACCAGAGACACTTTGATCGTGTGGGGACAGATGTTGCCCATATTTAAACTTCCTCGCTTCTTTGGCCTCTGATGGCTTGGCTTATAGGTCAATCAATACCTTCAGTTCTGTGATTTCGGCAGCTCATTCCCAGGCATGTCATACCGTAGGGGAACATCCTCTTGCCATAAACTTCTCCGAGGTAATTGGCTGACGCTCCATCCAGAAATTAAATAATCAACTTTATGGGATGCCAGAGGGTCTTGAACTTTTTCTTTCTTGGCAGTCCAACAAATACCTCTTAAGGAATGAGATATTGGCTACCTTTTTATGCCTGCTATCATGTAGATGGGTTTTAGATGTTAGAGTTCTGGACGTAACTGGTAGAGGTTTCAACCCAGAAGGAGTAACTTCCCATATTTTGAGAAGGACCAAATGTAAATAATATGTGGTTTCTTACCCTTCCTTTGCAGATTCCCCCAAACTATGTGAGGGCCAATGTATTAAAGCATATGAGACAATAATGGCAGATATCCTTCTCCACAGAGCAAGCAACTTCTGATTGCCTTTAAGAAGCTACATAAACCCGTCTCCTCTCCCACTATTGCTAGATAAGTTAAATGTGCCATGCACTATGCTGGCAATGAGGTGTTTGGTGCTCATTCCATGAGGGGGGGCTATGCCTGGAACATATCCTCAATGCGGCAAACTGGTCTTCAGATTCTACCTCTAAAAGGTTTTACTTTAAACTAGTGCCCAACATTGCATCGCTGGTAGTGATTAAACTTTAAACCAGCATCCGGTCCTGACACAGAATGAAAAATCTCCTAGTTATTGTAATGGAAAGTTTCCATTTTATTAATGACGTGGAGGTGAGGATCAGCCCTCCTAAGGCTTCCCAAGTATTGCTCACCCAGGACAGACATTTTGTTCCTTTGCAGGGGTTCCTACACTAAAATGGTTAACACATTGTAAAGTATGATGCATGTTTTTCCTGTATTCATCTACCTTAATTGAGAGCACTATGCCTCATGAATTGACGTGTATAGTTGTTTTACTTGACATTTTGTATGTTTCTTTCGGATTGGATTTGTCTAAACAAGACTGATGGAATTAAATAGTCGGTTTCTGCTGCAGGAAGAAAGAGGAGGCAGCATGGGTGGCAAAGGACTATGAAAGGGTTCCTGGCCATGGTCTGGACAGGTTGATTACTTGACTTTTTTCCAATGGATCATAGGAAATTACGTCCTGTTATATGTTTTAATATGGCTGGTGTAAAAATAAAGTGAAGAAAGTACAGCATCATTCTTGCCTCTGTGTCCTGAATGGGATTGAAACTTTCTGTTACGATAGCTAGGACATTTTTAATTCATTATCAAAATGCTGTTGAGACAAACAATCAATTCTTATACCCTTTCTCTTAAAAACTCACTACTGTCTTTAATACTTCTGTGAAATGCGAAGGGGCTGCAGTCAAGCTAAAAGGAAGGCACTGAAACTGGTATAAATATCCCTTGCACATGAATAGCAGATACCTCTGACTCTCTAAGACTATTGGAATAGTGAAATAGGCATCCTTAAGATCCAACTTCACCATCAAATCCAAACCCTATATAACAAATCTCTTACAAATGTATCCCTTCCTTTTGAAGTGTCTGTACACCACATACTGTTTTAAGTTTCTCAAATGTATTACTGGCCTCCAAACCTTGTCCCTATCCCAACAAAACAGTGTACTTACATAAGTGACCCGATCTTCTTGCACCATTATTATTGCTTAATGTGCTGTCATCTAATTTGTCATCTAATGTGCTGTCACCTCCTCTGTTACTAATTCTTCCAAATTTTTATGAATTTCAATTCATTTGGTTCTTTTAATTGGCGATGTTTTGTATTTAATTCTATTTTGTATCCCTCCATTAGAACAAGCCATTATTTAATGATGTCAGGGACTACGCCGTCCCCTCCATTTTCAGACTCCTTTGATTGCTCGAAGAAGAAAGGGGCGTCAGAGATTTGACTATATGTCTGCCCGCCTAATTTAGATGCAAAAAGAACAGATGATGGACTGAATGCTCAACAATGTCAAACATTCACCCCCACTCACAGATCTGAGTCTGAATCCATAGTTTTGCTGTTCGCCACGCAGTTTTGCAATTTGCACCCAGCCATATGCAAATCAGTCTTGACCAAGCTCTGCCATGGGAAGAGTCCAGCCTGACTGCCAGGCCAGGACCTCCGTGTTCAAACTCCTCCGATGGATCAACGAGGTAAGGGCCCTCGGAGGTTTGACTATATGTCTGCCCACCTAATTTAGATGTAGCAACACAAAAAGATTATGGACGGAATTCTGAACATTGTAAAACATTCGCCCACAGTCACAGATATGGGTTTAATGTATTGGTTTTTTGTTCACTAAGCCACCCCAGTTTGGACCCAGCCATATGCAATCCAGCCCGATCTGCCAGGCGAGGTCCTCCCTGGACCAGAAACATGCATCCTGGGACTGGTTTCAGGGTATCATCCCCTCATCAGCCAGGCTAGCTTGAGTCCAGTAGCACAGTGAGCACAGGGCCCACGTCTGGGCATACCCTTCCCACTTAGGGTAACTATAGCAACACAAAAAAGATGATGGACGGAATGCTGAACATTGTCAAACATTCATCCCCAGTTGCAGATCTGGGTTTAATTCATTTTTTTTTGCTTACCACACCACCCCAGTTTGGACCCAGCCATATGCAAATCAGTCTTGACTACGCTCCCCTTGGGAACAGACCAGCCTGAACTGCCAGGCCAAGTCCTACTTGGACCAGAACCAAGCATCCTGGGACCAGTTTAGAGGTATCACCCCTCATCCCCCCTCTTACCCAGCCCAACATGTCAGGCCAAGTCCTCCATGGACTGAAAACAAGCATTCTGGGACCTGTTTCGGGGTACCACCCCTTTATCAGCCAGGCTAGCTTGAATCCAGTGGCACAGTGAGCACAGGACCCACGTCTGGGCATACCCTTTCTACTTAAGTCAACTGTAGCAGCACAAAACGTTGATGGACAGATTGCTGAACACTGTCAAATATTCAACCCCAGTCACAGATCTGGGTTTAATCCATTATTGTTTTGCTCACCACGCTGCACCAGTTTGGACTCAGTTATGCAAAACAGTCTTGACCATGCTCCCCTTGGGAATAATCAAGCCACACCAGCCAGGCCAGGTCCTCCCTGGACCAGAAACAACCATCCTAGGGCCGGTTTTGAGGTATCAGCCGCTCATCAGCTAGGCTAGCTTGAATCCAGTAGCACAGTAAGCATGGGACCCACGTCTGGGCACCCCCCTTCCCACTTAGGGTAACTATAGCAACACAAAAGATGAAGGACGGAATGCTGAACATTGTCAAACATTCACCCCAGTTACAGATCTGAGTTGAGTCTATTATTTTTTGCTCGCCACCCCAGTTTGAACTCAGCCGTAAGCAAAGCAGTCTGGGACCTGCCAGGCCAGGTCTTCCCTGGACCAGGAACAGGCAGCTAGGGACTGGTTTCCAGGTAGCACCCCCTCATCGGCCAGGCTAGCTTGAATCCAGTGGTACAGTGAGCACGGGACCCAAGTCTGGCATACCCTTTCCACTTAGGGCAACTATAGCACAAAAAGATGATGGACGGAATGCTGAACATTGTCAAACCTTCACCCCCCAGTCACAGATCCGGGTTTAATCCATTGTTTTTCTGCTCACCAAGTTACTCCAGTTAGGACCCAGCAATATGCAAATCAGTCCTGACCCTGCTCCCCATGGGAATAGTGCAACTCGAGCTGCCAGGCCAGGTCCTCCCTGGACCAGAAACAAGCATCCTGCTGCCCTAAGTGTGCCAGGTATGCCCCGACGAAGGTTCCAGGCTCTCTGTGCTCACTGGATTCAAGCTAGTCTGGCTGATGAGGGGTGATACCCTGAAACTGGTGCCAATATGCTTGTTTCTGGTCCAGGGAGGACCTGCCCTGGCAGTTCGGGATGGACTGCTCCCATGGAGAACAGGGTAAAGACTGATAATGGCACGTGTACTGACCCACTCTCTTTGTCTGCAAACCCATCTTTAATGACAGTGGGATTAAGGCCTTTTGTCGGCATGTGGTCATCAATGACTCTAGAGGAACACAGGTGAGAGAGCACCAGAAAGATAGTGAGCAGAAGTGGACAAATTATTTGGGAACTTGAGAAATGTTACCAATTATGCTATTTAAGTTGTGTAGTTAGAAAATAACATCAAGTGAAACTGCCATGCTTTCTTGTGCATCTGTTTTACTTGTAATGTTACAGGCAGCTGATGCCTTCCCCTAGAGGAGGATGAACCGACCCGGGGGCTCCAGGTGTCAGATGTACAAGGCATATTTCCAGTTGCAAACAGCCCACTAGCTGTTTACAACAGGAAAAATGCTCTTTTCTTTGTATAAAAGGCAAAATGCTACTCGGTAACTTGTTACCAAATCGCTTTTTGAGATTCGGTATTAGGAAGGAGGTGTGTTTAGGGCGCCCCATCTTATTACTGAATAGCACTGGTATGTATGAATGTTTTGCAACCGGAATGTGGTTGCAAAACATTAATATTTTACCAACTCCACAGAGGAGGTGGTAACCCATTCACAATCGGGAAGGGGTGTCCAAGGGACCTCCTCCACTTTGTGAATGTGGGTCAAACATTTTTAAGAGCAGGCAGTGGTACCACAGACCACTGCCTACATTTAAAAAATGAAAAGAAAACTTTTAATTTTAGTTTTTGTAATGTTTTTGTAATGCATCCCGTTTTCCTTTAAGGAAAACGGGCTGAATTACAAATAAAATGCTTTATTTAAAAAGCAGTCACAGACATGGTAGTCTGCTGACTCCAGCAGGCCACCATTCCTGTGGTTGTGGCCATTCCCAAATGGGGCACAAATTGTGACCTGCCTCATGCATACCTGATGTGGCAGATCCCCTGGAAGCCATTTGGGAATCACAAAAACTGTCTGAGATACTGTAGTATATAGCAGTTTGCAATTTCCTAATAGTGAATTGCAAAAATGCACTATTAGGAAATCACAAACTACTTTTTTCGTACATCTGTCCGTAGATCTTCAAGTAGCCAGGCAGCCGCCCACAACTGATGGACACAGACACTAGTGGGAGTCCATAACAGGTGTTGGGTTTTGGGGTTGGGGGAAGGAGTGTGGGGGGCGAGGAAGGTCCATCTGTGAAGACTATTATATTAATCACAAGTAAAATGCCTTGAACTGGTGCTGCGCCATGACCTTGTCTACAAGAGAGGTAAAGATCCCAGAGGACAGGTGAATTAAAGATATACCATTGAGGCCAGGTACATAATTGGGATCATTTACAACACTGAAATAACAGAACAAGTATGTCCTGACTAAGTGGGGCAATGAGTGCAGACGTGGCAGTGCTTTTGTGCAGGCCGAGCCCTAAAACAATCTAGCTCACTGTGGCCACTCACGGGAGATTAGTTACACCTCTAAAATCGGGTACAGCTCCAAGCACATGTATAAGACAGGTGCAACACTGAGATTGTGCACTGGTCACAAACAGCTCAGGGACATCAGGCAAAGATAAAGAACATGGTTGTAGGCCTTAGACGAGTATGCAGTCTTCAAGACGTAAGCCTGAATACTGACTGTCCTGCTCAGCCACTCATCGTTCTCAAGTGGAAACAATGCATGCCTCTGTATTGGGTAAAACGGAGTAAAATCTGTGATTTGCAATGTCACAACAGAGCACAACTATTTGTGTCTCTAAAACATCAGATATAGTTGTTATCGGTTACACGTGAGTTCATATGACAGTTTTTGATCTCCATTCTCCCTGATCTGACATCTCTGGTGATGCTTGCGTGTCACTGCATCTCATCCACTTTCAGCTCTGCACAGGTGGGTGAGCCAACAAATTAACAGGGAGAGCCGAGCCAAGGGTTGGCTCTGTCTTTGAGAGTATATGCACAAGCTGAGTCTTAATACTATTTGGCATGTAAATCAAGCACTAAAGACTATGTTGGAATATGATACTGTGTCTTCAAAATTTAATAAGGTGTATTTCTTCAACACACAGAAATGTTTTATCTTAGCACGCAGATTACATTATTACATTGGGAGTATTTATTAAAAGCAAGATTTTAAACATGAACTGAGAAACATTCCTGACCCTGCCCTGATGACACTGCTATTAGTGAACCAAAAAGCCAAGTCAGGGGGTCACGTGTGCCCTATGTGTGGGCTAGATTCTTATTAGACATGGAGCAAACGCTTAGATTATTAAATCAACAGAAGAGATTTTTGTGTACAGCATACATGTTGAACTCACGTATTTGATGGTGCTCTCATATGTGGTAATGAAGAAAACAGAGGTTCAGTAAAATTGACTTTTTGCCTAGGATCACACAATTTGAGAACAGTTTATGGGCCAAGAGCATTAATTTGGTAACATCTTTATGGTTGTTTGAGGCCTAATAAAGCAAACATAGGCACTGAGAATGTTGGTAAGGGTTTCTCAATGTGGAGAGTGCAATATACAACTTAGAAAAATGATGGGAACCATACAAAAAAGTGGATTTTCTACATGCTTTCCTACAAGTCCGACATGGAGAAATCTGACCTTTCTTATGGCAGACGCATCTGCAAAGGAGTTAATATCGGACAGTGGCCTACCTTCACAGTGCTCATTGCCTGTCCTGTTCCTTCTTTGGTCTACCCGTGTCCTTATCGCAGTCTTGGCCCAAACGACTAATGCTACTCACGAAGAACACCACTTGCTACCTGCGGACTCCAACTATGAGAAAGACAACTCTAGCCAATTTAGGTTAGATACCTTCTTTGCTTTGTGTGTCTAGGCCAGGCCAATCACTTACCACAAAGTAAACAAAAAGCTCAAGCCCAGTGCACCTCAGCTGCTAACAATGACACTACCAAGACCACTGACCATCCATCCATCTATAGGCAAATGGACATGTCCTGCACCTGGGATAGCTTTCACCTTCAGTCTGTGGGCTGGTGAGGATTTACCTAATGGTCAATGAGACCTGTCAGGACATAGCTGCTGCCCTTTCTGTTTACTCAGACCTAGAGAAATCACACATTCCTATCCTGTGTACCTCAGGTCAGGCACAGTGCCTGAGACTTCTTCCTTGCCTGTGCCAGCTGTGCCTGTACAGAGGTCCGTGGGGCATGAGTTTCAAAGAATATCTTTGACTTGAAGTTCAGGAAAATGTCATATTTCTGGAATAGTTACCCCTACTTTTTGCCTGATGCCAGTGTGTTTGGACTGTAGTTTACTGGGATCCTGCTAACCAGGACCCTAGTGACTGTGTTCTCTCCACCACATTTAGTTGTTAGTAACTTTTCACACCCACAATTGGCATACTAGTGCACCCATGTAAGTTCCTAGTATATTGTACGTAGGTACCCAGAGCATTTGTACACCAGGGGTCCCCCATGGGCTGAAGCATGTATTATGCCACCCATGGGAGCCCATGCAAACTGTGATTGCAAGCCTACCATTGCAGCCAGCGTGAAAGGGTGCATGCAGCCTTTCACTGCCAAACCTAACCACTGCACTTAGACATTATAAGTCACCCCTCTGGTAGGCCCTTCAGCCCAGGGGCAGGGTGCATGTCTCTAAGTGTGAGGGTACACCTGCATCAACAGGTTTCCCCTGCAGACCATTTTAAAGTATGTAGTGTACACTGGTCAGCACAAGTGGTCCAACTACATAATGGCTACTCCGAACCTAGGCATGTTTGGTATCAAACATGTTGGAATCATGCAACTACACCAATTCCAGTGTTAGGCGCATGATACCATGTACTCTGGGGGTTCCCTAGGGGATCCCCCAGTTCTGCCTGTGCGGCCTTACGGGGTCTAGCTGCCAGCCCACGCTGCTGCTGACCCCAGTCACTGTTCTACCCTCCTGCTGATGAGCCAGGCTCAGGCCGGAGAAGCAGAACAAAGGATTTCCTGCAAGGGAGAGGTGTGACCACCTCTCCCTGTTTATTAGGTGTCTAAGGACTTAGGTGGGGTGGCTCCTGAGCACCACCAGACTGCTTTGAAGGGCACATTTTTTGTACTTCTTGCATAATCCGGTTTGCACCAGTTTAGGAACTCCGTGTTCCCGCTCTGGCACAAAACTACACATAGAACAGGGGAGTGAACTCCCCCATGTCCAGCTCCTCCCCATAGGAGGTGCACAGAGATCTGCCAGGTGGCCACTTGATTCTGCCATCTTGAAAATACAACGTGCAGAGGCCTCTGGGAGCATCTGACTGGTTAGGCCAGGTAGATGACGTCCCTGACCCCCTCTGATAGGCGAGTCACTGCAGAGAGTAACCAACCCCTTTTAAGGGTGACTTAAGGGACCCTGCACGGGTGGGTTCTTAGATTCATCAAGCAAGACTCTAGAAGGAAGTCAATGCAAGACATCTTCTGCTCCTGGCCTCTGGAACCGCTGCTGGTCTTCGCTTGAACCGAACAAGTCTGCTTCTGGTGGGAAGGCTCCCATTGCAACATCTCCGGATCCAGCAAGAATTCTCCAACATCCGAGGCTGTGCATCCTCCAGGGTCACAAGGGCTTTGTTTGCACAAGGAAACATAAAGGAATTTCCCTTGGAGTGAAGGAGTCACTCCCCTGCAACCGCAGGCACCTCAAGGGAATGTCGACCGGCTGGTGGGGTCTGCTGCCCACGGACATCGGAAGATCCTGCAACACAGATGTTGAGTCTGTGGCCTCCTCTGAGTCCTGCTTATCTTCTAACCAACTTGGGAGACTGTGGGCCCCTGCTCCTACCACTGGATTGGCACCCCTGTGCACCGTTACTGTTCCACTTGCCAAGGCTTGCTGACTCTTCCTCTGAGAGATCTTCAGACTCCAAGAAGCCCCGGCCTCTAGCACTCTGCAAACAGAAGATAAGCTCCTGGCCTGCAACTCCTGCGACGTGGGACTACTGTTTTACTGGGCTGGTAAGGCCTCCTTATGACTCCCGGTGTCAAGCGCCTGTGGGTCAGTTGTGGGGGCTCCATCGACTTCTGTATTACTTCCTGTGTGCTGAGGGCCAGCTCTGACTCCCCCTCCTGGGTAGAGTCCCCTGGACCTTGCTGGTCCCCAAAATGTTGCAAATTCTTCTTCAGCTCCTGTTTGCATTTGCCAGTGTTTGTTGGTGACCTGACTGGTCACTGACCATCCTACTATCCGGCGACCGTCGAGGGACAGCTCATTTGTGTCTCCTGGGATCTTCTGCAGGTACTGGCCCCCTCAGCTGGACTTCTCCCACGGACTTGTAGGAACATTCAGGAGTGTGGGCATTGCCACCTGCACCACCTGGGCACCTCCAAGGTTGCTGGACTCTGTCTCCTTCCTTTGCAGGTCCTCCACATCTGAAATCCCTACCTGGGTTCCATCGTCCTGGTCTACAGGTCGTGACAGCAGCTGGACAATCTGAGGCATCCACAGTCTTCAGAGAGAGTCCCTTCTCCCCTCTGCATCCAGGTCCTTGGTCTTGTCAGGTTCTCTGGTGTAGGTACTCCTGCCTTCTGGGCATACTGGGGTAGGGACACTCTCCATCTGTCCTCTTGCCTGCTGGTTTCCTCGGGGGTCCACTGTGAAGGGTCCTAAATTGCACAAACTCCAACCACTACTCTCGGCATTAGTCTATGGGACAACTGGGGGCGGGGTAACTACCTTATTCCTGGTTGCCTGGGTCACTTACTGTACTAACCTCTGGTGTTCCTAACTGTCCCTAGCTAACTACTACACTTACCTTGGCTGGAGTCACTGTTTCACATTTCACTTTCTTAGTATATGGTTTGGGCCTCTTCTAGGGTCCTGTGTATTTTAATGCTATTTTCGATGATTATTCTGTGTATATATATTGCATGCAATATCTGGAAAGGGAGTTATTCCAATGCCAGTTTAGTAGTAGTGCGGTAATAAAGTATCCTTTATTTTTGCAACATTTGTATGGGTCTTTCTTGTGAGTAAGTTACTGTCGTGACTACTGTGGTACTGCAAGTGCTTTACATTCCTCCTGGATAAGCTTTAGCTGCTCACCTTAGCTACCCCTAGAAAGCGTCTGCTATCAGGACACCTATTCGCTATCACTAAGCTTCCTACAGACGTAACAAGATCCTTCCACCTTCTACTGTACATTGGCGGTAACTGTACCCTAAGGACACACTCCCAGGGCCAGTTACTGAGACCTCTGGCCCTCGGGCTATGTCTCAACACTGCAACTACAGAGTCGGGACGGTTGACAGCTTCTGTTAGTGCACTCCACTGGAAGTCAACCTTTTTGGCATTGGACCCTGGTGCAACATCCTGCCAGTCCTCTGAGGTCTTAAGGTCTGGTGCACCCAACTCTACAGCTATGTAGTATCTATTAGCAGTATGGCCCTAGAGGGTCATGCAGGCAAATCCTCCTGACACCCCCCACTGTGGAAAAACTCACCTGTACCTAGGCAACAGACTAAGAGACTTTCCCAGGCTTCTGAAACCTCCCAGCACTTTCAAAGTAGGGGTCTACTACCTGAAGCTGAGTCTCCCCTCCTTTCACTTATGCCCTGAGACTGGGATTCCAGCTCAGGGCCACTGGTCTTTGGCTGAACACTGCCTGGGGGTCCATAGTCCACCATAAGGGAGGCACACACTGTGCCATGCATTGTGCTTGTCTAGTTCAGGTTCAAGCTGACTTTGTCTCTGGCAGTGTATACGCAAGAAGCAGCTCCAGGGCAGAAGTGGCCACACTAGTGTCTCACTGTCCTCCTGTTATACTCTATACCCTCTAAGCTACTGGCCTCACCTGGACTCGTACCCAACTCCGACCCTTTACACTTCTCGGAGGTCCTTGCAACCTACCTTTATAGCCGATACCCTAAGAGACTTCTAGTGGGACAGCACTGATACTCACACTCCGAGGTTCCCTCTCCGCCGGTGACAAAGTGCAGCCTGGAATGCAGTCCACAAGTCAGCTTGGTCACACAGCTACCCTCCTCTAACCAACTACATCTCCCAGTTAATGGTGCCTAGGGTCTTACGGTGGTCACAATGACCATCCTTGTGGTTGTTCTTGATCCTGCAGGTCTGACCCTTCAAGTACTGCTCTGGGCCCCTACTTGTTTGATCACAAAGACCCAGCTGATATAGGTATCCAGTGGTTTAGTCAGTAGGACCCCATTCACTGAGGCCCCCTGAAAACACTTTCTGGTGCACACAGAAACCACCAGCTTACCCTCCGGTTCCAACGCCCAACAAAGAAGCAAGAGGCCGTGCTCTACACTTTCCTCTTGGTAACTACTCCTCCCCATGGCCAGACTAGCTATGCCTGTGGACTGCCCAGTAGCGTGGGCCTTGCTGTGGCATGAGACGTCACCTCTCCGGATTCACCCAAGAGCTCGTAGAAGCTCCCAAACTACCCAGAACCCCTAACTCTGTTAGGTAATACCACTCCTCTAAGAGAAGGAGCAAAAGGAAAATGGAGAAGGGATCTCGTGTTGTGGTGGAATGGCATTGGATAACAGTGTGTATATGGTGTGTTGTGCAGTGTGTAGTGTAGGGGGACACGTATGGATAAGGTACACTGTGCATTTGTGTGAGAGAGGCTTACCTGTCTTCCATAGCCACTGCCATTGTACGATGTCCATTGGGTCCCACGATGGCCTCCCTCCTTCAGCAATCCACCGCCAGTACACCGCCTGAGGGACTGTAACATCAAAATATGGTCATTGGGAACCTGCCAGCCTGGGAGAGCACTCGGTCGTGGCGGTCGGTGGCTCAGCCGCAATACATCTAAATACAGCGGTTGGAACCCCATCTACTTGATGGAGTACTCGGGTAGGTCGCTGAAGCACATTGGTGGTAATATCATCAAGATCTAAATCAGGCCCTTGGTATTCAACTCAACATCTGCAAAGACTGGACAGCCAAGACGACCAGGAGCTACAGGAGAAAAAGATAGGTATCATAAATTAGGGCAAAGGGAGAATTTGAAGAAAGGGAAAACAAAATAAAGATGCAGAAATGAGAGGCTGGGTACAGACTAAAGCAAAGTGTGAACAAGCCACAACCACCTCAAGACATTGCCAGGCACTGATTCTTCAAAATGATTGCTAATTATGCCATATCCACCTGCTGTGACCCGATATTGACATCCCACCAACTGGAAGAGTAATACTAAAAACCTAGTTCTCTGTCAAGCTGTGGACACCCCGTCCACGCACCACCTAACAATGTTCTAAACCTTTCCTAGCCCATGATGATTTGTAAAGAAAGATTGTAGGATAAACTTTTATCTTTTTACTTTTGTGAGATGTTCTCTTAGGTGTGATCATAACTGGTGATCCGTATGCTTGACATTTCCCCTTTTGTACTCTGGCTGGTGACAATCAAAGCACTGGTCCTTCCCACAGGGCCTTTTCCCCAGTTGATGCCCATCCTGTCTCCACTGAGGTGAGGTGCATCTCGTCACAGTGATCTCTGATTGAAGGGGCCTGACCCACCATTCTTGTGGTTCCCCACCTGTGTCTTCTTAGACGCTCTGCTGGCGAGGCACTTGTCAGCCTCCCTCCGAAACTATTTAAATTAGAAAACTCTTTAAATTAGATGCTGTTGTAACCCTGCCAAACAATTTTTAAAAATGTGCTCCTTCTTGATCGAACTGAAAAGCTCGTCCTACATATAGCCTCCATGCCTTTCACCAGCCCTCCCGGTGAAATCGCCCAGTGTCTTCAATGAGGACTCAACAAGGTCTACCCTGGACTGCTGAGAATTCTTTGTAGTGTTCCTAAAGCTGTGATGCTGCTACTCTGGAGTGTAGGTTTACTGTTTGCGGTCGATTTCATCTAAGTTAATGGCTGTATCCTACTCAGGAGTCCACAACCGCTTGGATAATTCAATAATATGCGCTTATTAAAGTGTGTATAAATGAAAAAGCAGAATTGAAAATTGAAAAATTTTAAACATTCTGTAGATGGGTAGGAATTTGAGATTGGAGGCTAAATATTAACTTGGCATCCTCAGATTGATTGATATGAGCAGTGCAAGTGCATCAAAAAGAATAAAGTATGGACAATGGGTTCCCTTAAATCAATTTAGAAAAGCTCCAACCTTACCATTAAAAGTAAAAAGGTTGTCTTTTTTTAATATTTGTTTTTTAAATAAAATATCTCATGATTTTTTATTTGTTTGAAGAATGCTTGTTTCTGTATGCTTGTCTATTGTTTTGCGGTTCCAATCATCGAAATTGTGTAGGCAAGGGTCCCAGGATTGACAATAATGACTGAGTGATGGAATGTAGATTCCAGGAATTACTCAGTTGGCGTCCCTGAATTCCAGCAATGATTACTTGGGAGTGAACTGAAGTTAAAAGGGTAAGAACCGCTGCTTTCTACTATGAACACAGGGGTTTGGGGGGGGGGGGGGGGGGGGGGGAATAAACAATGACATGGCCACAAGCGATCACGTCATTTTGCTGGTAAATATATGTGTCCTGAGGCATACCTGTGATGTGGTGTCCATTTTTTTCATTTACCAATTTGAGATGGATTGGTAAATAAAAACGGAATGAACATGAAGTGGCAGGGCAGTGATTTTATTTATAATGCAGGAAGGACAGCAGTGATTTGCTGTATGGCCCTCCTGAAAAAAAAGCTAAAATAAAAAATAAAAATAAATTTGACCGCAGGTGGGGGGAAGAGCGGGTCAGGCTAGGCAATGGAGAGGTGGAAGGGAAAAGACACACTGAAGGGAACTAGCTACACGGCGGGCAGGGGAAATGCATATGAAGGAGAGACCAACACGGGGCAAAGGGAGAAAATTACATGGGTCAGAGCAACATAGAGTGCAGTTAAAGCTTAAGGCACTTATAAAGCGTGCAGCCACTCGCCAGAGCGTTCCAAGGCTCAAGGTTAATTGGTCATTTGCCCAGCCATAGGGGCAACTCTAAAAGGAGACATTAAATAGCCCGATGTTTAAATTACCTTTAAAAGAATCAAATTCTTCATAGCACAAAGATGTAGAGGAAGAGCATTCCACCCAGCCACAGCCAGTGCATAGAAAGATGTACCACCCCATCCCGTCCTCTTGTTTCAGGCATCTTTACCAGCAATGCAATGGTTGAGCGTAAGACCCTGGATGGCTCATAATGGAAGAGTCTCCTAATTGGATATGTGGGTCCAAGGCCATAGAAAGCTCTATGAGCTAATACCACCAACTTTAACCGCACCCTCTCCCGAATAGGCAACCAGTGCAGCTCCTTGAAGTGTTCCTGTGAATGTTACACAGGAGCTGTGATGCAGATTTCTGCACCAGCTGGAGTCTCTTAAGTTGCCACATAAGATGACCCAAGTATAACGCATTAGCATAGTCCAGGCGTGAGGTAATGAGGGCATGGACCACTGCCTTCTTACAAGAATAGTCAAAACAAAAATGTCCTGAGGAGACTAAGACAAGCCCCAACCACACTCTCCACCTGAGGTTTAAAGGACAAATTATTATCAAATTTCACTCCAAGATTCTGGACCGCTTTGGCTGGAATAGGAAGAGGAGGAGCAGAGCTAGGCCAAACTTCACTGCCCCATGGGGAGTTTGGGTGGGACCCAAAGACCAGAACTTCCATCTTACTCTTGTTACACTGGAGATTTCTTGGGCAATCTACTGGTACACAGTTGACAGACGTGCTTCAAATTTATAATGGGTAATAGAGACATTCCAATACCAAGTTAAATTAAAAGGATCTGAGTATCCTCAGCATAACAGATGACCTGCATGCCAAAGAATTCCACCAGGGTAGCCAAGGATGACATATATGCATTAAATAATGTTGGAGTCAAGGCCGAACCCAGAGGAACTCTAAACTTAAAAGTTTTGGGTTCAAATGCAAATAGCTGCATCCACACAGACTGGCATCTATTTCATCGAAAAGAGCCCAGCCAGGCCAACGTGGTCCCACCTACCCCTATATCCTGCAGGCAATGCATCAAAATCTGATGGAAACCGTATTGAATGCCAAAAAACGAGCCAATAGTAAAAAGCAACATTCTTACCGTTATCTACAGCCAGTTTAATGATGTCAGAAACTTCCATCAACGTGGAATCGGTGCTGTAGCCCGGGCAAAATCTAGATTGCTTTGGATGTATGAACCTGTAGGGCTCAAGATAGCTGGAGAGCTGGACATTGACCAATTTTTCAACAATCTTAGAAAAGGCGAGTAGAAGAGAAATAGGCCTGCAATTTGCCAGGACATATTTGTCTGCTGAGGGTCTTTTTAAGAGTGGAATCAATTTGGCATTCTTCCAGCATCTGGGAAGAGTGGCTTAGCAGAGTGAGCTATTCAATAGTGGATTTAAGATAGGGTTTATATACTCACCACAGGCCGCTAGAATCTGATGGGGACACGGGTCATCAGGAGAACCAGACTTGCAAGCTTTAAGAGCTTTCATAGAATCTTCCAACGAGGTGCTGGTAAACTCTGTCAAAGAGCAAGATTGTACAAGGGGACTATTAAAGGCTGGACCTCCAGCCCTATGTCCTCATTACTATTAACATATACCGAAACTGGTGATCTGCTGACTCAGCTGCATTTTCATGATCACTTGTTCCTGTGGCCTATAAGGTCTCAACAATACTTAGAACTTATGCTCAAAAAAGTAAGAGAGCTGAGAACAGAGTTTCGGAGAGGCTGCCACAGATTGAGAAAGTAATACAAAAATTAGGCAAAACCCACTAACCCTTTGACCTGGGTAAATAAACAATAATAATAATAATACGTGGTCACTACAAGGGGGAAGTAAACCTAGACTTCCACGGAAACATATTTATGATTATATTCAATACATCCAGTCTCCTTGGATTAATTTAAATTTGTATTTCTGTTATCAACTCAAATTAAAGTCATCTAAGAGACTCAACATACATTATTTCTTATTGAAGAATAAGCAATGTATAATTATAGATGCTCCTATATTTATAAACACAGTGAAAGTGAATATTGTGAACAAAAGTGATGGTGTTATGTACAATGTATACAACATATGTGGTTAAAATCAGTGTGAACTTCCAGTGGCTCCGTCAATACAGGAGTCCTGAAGTCACTTAGAAAACATGTAATGTCTAGGTGACCCCCGGTGACCAGGAGAGCAGAGGTAAGTTACATGGTCTTCCCAAAGACTAACAAGTGGACTTGGAAAAGGAAGATTGCAAGACCAGGACCAGAAACCCAGCAGTAGATTCGGAAAGAAGGGGACCTGCAAAAGAAGGGGACAGAGTCCAGACCATGTAGGAGTGTCTAGGTGGGGAAAAAGCCACTACCCACACGTCTGTGGATGAAGATCCGGGTTGACGAGGGAAGATGAAGATCAGCTGTGGAGCCTTGGCAAATGCAAATCTGTGCAGGAGAGGATTTGCAGAGCAAAAGAGGATTAGCAAGGTCCAGGGAAATCGACTCTTGGAGGGGAGTCCGGGCTGACCCTCAGAAGTCAGAAAAGCCAGTAGGAGCAGTTGCAGCCCTCCACAGGCAACCAACTGGCAGCAGGCACAATAAGTTGCAGTAATGCCCAGTCAGCACACCTGGAGAGGAGTCCTACGTGGTCGGAGCAACAGAGGAGAGACTGTCTTTGCAAGGATGAAGTGCTGGAGGCTGGGGCTACTTGAAGCCTGAAGATGCCTTGGAGTCAACAATCCTTGGTTGCTGAAAGAGTTGCTGTGCACAGGGGTACTGTCCTGCAAGGAAAGGAAAGGCTCACCTTCTCCCAAGATGGACAGAGGGCAGAGAGGACCAAGGAGACCACTCAAAACCACCTGTGTTGGAGGTTCCATAACATATCCTGTGGAGTGCAGATCCCAGCAGCCGGACGTCTTTGCCTTGGGTGCCTGCAGATGCAGGGCTGACTCCTTCACTCCAAGAGAGATTCCATCTTGCTTCTTTAGTGCAGCTGAAGTCTTGCCGATCCCAGAGGATGCACAGCTATGGAAATGTTGCAATTGCTGGAACAAGCCGGAGAAAAAATGTTGCAAGATGAGTTTGTCTCAGGAGTTGAAGGCTTGTTTGGTTCCTGTGAAGTCCAGCAGCAGTTCCGATGGCCAGGAGCAGAAGAGGTTGATGCAGAGGAGTCCTGGTGGAGTCTTGAACACCGAATCTGGGGACCCACACGAAAGGTAGTCCCTAACAGGGGGAGTTGTCACTCTGCCAGAGGACCACTTATCAGAGGCGTTCAGTGACGTCAGTCACCTGTCCTGATCAACCAGATGCTCCAAGGGGCCTTCTGGAGGAGCTCTGGACACCACCCCAGGGATGGTGATGGACAGGAGACTGGTCACTCCCCTTTCATTTGTGTGCTTTCGTGCCAGAACAGAGACTGGGGGTACCTGGACTGGTGCAAACGGGATTATGCAAGGAGGGCACCAAGTGTGTCCTTCAAAGTAAGCCGGTAACATGGGGAGGCAGCGGTCCCACCAGCATCTCATTTTCCCTTTCCCGCTGTTGACTCGGGTGGTGTTTCTTGGCAGAGACAGCGGTTCGAATGCAATCTTTCATCTATGGGACCACCAACATCTAAATACAGCGGGCACAATGCCACAGTGGCAGGAGGGTTTCCAGTCAAAAATGATGATGGCGAGACTGTTACGCCAACATCTAGATTAGGCCCATTATGTTTAAAAGAAGGTTTGCATGGTGGTCCTCCAGAGTGTCCAGATGGATACTGATGGATCCTAACACAGAAAAGTTAGAATACTTTAAAAGGTAATTGGACAAACATTCATCCTGTGAAGTGCAGGGGGAGAATTACACAGACAAGTGAGAGCAACACGAGGTGCAAGGAGAGGGAAGGGCATTGATAAAAAAAGCCACAGAGCATGGGGAGGAGCACACGAGGGAGACAACTAGAAAACACATGTACTCCCATGAAGTGCTTAAGCAAAAAGAAAATAAGTAGTTCCCTAAAAATGAGCAGTGGAAGTACACAAGTAAAGTGGCTTTGCTCTGGGGGAGGAACAAACAACACATGTAAGACAGACAGACAGACACAAGACAGACAACACAAGCCATTTAACAACAAGCAAGCAAATGAGAGTGACAATCAAGCTGACCTATTGTAGGCAAAGGATGGGCTTTAAGCACACTGTAAGTTACTGTTGCTGACAATGGGTCTTTTATAACCACATAGCTTGTGCTGTCTGGGAGACTTGACCTAAAAATGGTCTCCCCTTGTATAGGTTATTCACACTGTGTCCTTAACATGAATTATCAAGGCTGGTCTCCCTGGTCGGCTTTAGGGCGGTGCAACCATTTTGGCCCACTGGCACTGACCTGGAGGGGTGCAATGACCTTAGGCGATGTGTGGGGGAAAGGGAGGTTGAGTGCTGTGTTTAGCAATATCTTACGATTTAAATGTACCTGCTGCTGAGTATAACTCTTGTGATTAATGTTCCTGCTAGAGAGAGATCAGAGTTTTGTCTAGTGCAGTGATACTCAAAGTACGGCCCGGGGGCCGCATGCAGCCCTCTTGACATTGACATGCGGCCCCCAGGTCAACAGCAGCACTGCGCTGCTGTTTATTCGACTTGGCATCAGCACTAAAAAATGTTTAATAAACGGGCAAGAATTTAATTGGCGGCTATTTGAAAAGGGAGGAACTAGGGTGTCCTGGAACTCAACGTTAGTTCTGACATCAATGTGGCCCTCGGTCACCTCACAGACCAAACAGTGCGGCCCCTGGGAAAATGTTTGTGAGTACCCATGGTCTAGTGGCAGTTTTGACTCTCCATAAAGTAGCGCAGAGGGTTAATATGGCTGTTGCAAAGAACAAATCTGTAGGATAGCTGAGTGGATTAGTAAAACCAACCTTTACCAGCACTTTAAAACAAATGAAATGCATATGAGAGAGGGGCTGTGGAGAGATGAGGTGCACTTTTGCTGGGTGGTAGTGAGGATTCCAAAGAGGAGGTCATGGTAGGGGTGGCAAAAAAACATTGTCGCACTGGGCGCCACCAGTGCTAAAGCAGGCCCTGCTGGTCTCACACTTACTGGTTTGATGAACCTCGATCCTAGACTTCCATGAAAGAACAGCACTGTTGTAGAGCATTTTAGTGATGCTTTTGGGCACATTATTTTAGCCATTAGGCCTAGTGTTGGGCCCCATAGCCCAGTAAAGTTTTATTCTACCTCATTTTATTATTTTAGAATCGGCCACATTAGTGGTGGCGTTTTATTTTCTTTATCTTGTTGTCCTTTTGCCTAACAAAGAATTAAATTTCTTAGCACAGCATTCTTTTCACTCCGTGCTTTCCTCAATTTTACATCGAGATAGGGTTTTTGGCACAAGTGGTACACTGCGTTTCTAACATTCACAGAAACACATATATTTTTACATGGGGGCATTTTCCCAGAACATCCGCTGTTTTATTATAAAAACATTTCCCTGTCCTATGCACGTTAGAGGGAGATTCCGGCCAGATGACCATGACCCTATGCTGTCTGACTTTGTTACAGCTGCTTGCCTAGTCCACCGGTTCCCTGGCCCGCATGGGGATGGTGTCTCTATAGATAACAGGCCTCTTCACTACTGTCGTACTCAGGTTTGGGAGATGATGTCTTCCCAGGGGGGAACCCTGAAGTGCAGACTAGAGCTTATCCTGCTGTGCTCTAACATAGCTTAGGTAGGAATTGCATATATTGTACATAGTGACAGTATGGCGGGACTTTTCCTGTGTTTCACTTTCCTTTTTCTTTCTAGTAGGTTTCATCATTCTAACTATTGCATTTCATGCCATTTTATCTAAAATGCAGCCACTTCCTGCCTTTGTAGATTTGCATGTGTGAGACTAATGTAACTGAGAGAAAGGGATGAGATCTGACCCACCACGATTTCCCAGAGAAGTCATAATGTAATGCTCCCAGTTGCCACAAATCGTCCCTGCTCTTGGGCAGCGATGAGGTACTGCTAGCTGGCCGGAAACGGATTAGACCGACAGTTGTCACATGGTGTGGGATTGGACTCAGTTCTCCACAATTCAGGTGCCTAAATCCAGCAGCCTCATTGGTATAATGAGAGCCAACGCGACAGCACAAAGCTATAGTTTTTTACATTTTAGTATCCTACCTTTGTAAGTCATTTTAAGCTTCACTTTCGGAGTGGGCCCATCTCCACTGATACACTTTCCTCTCTTATCTTCCATCAAGGTTTTGTAGGAAGGGCCTGTCATTCCCTCCTACAGAATAAGACTCCAGACCCCTGTGAGGTCCTGTAAAGGGTGTCAGCCCTACTGCAGCTCTCTCATGCAACCACTGAGAAACTAAATACAATTACCCTATGTACTATACATTTAACACATGCATAGTTAGTGATTTCTTAATGGAGGAAGTCAAAAAACCAGCAGTATCTAACAAAGAAAAAGGACAGGAATCACACAAAAAAGTGGATTTCTATAATCAGCATTGGAACTTGGGACTTGCCTGTTACACAAACATATCTACGATAAATGCACTAATTCAGTGAGCTATCTTCCTCTTATACAAACCTAGTTACATGCAGTGCTGTACACTCTAAAAGCTACCTTTTAGAAACCTGCACTCAGATGGTTATAGAGCTCTCTGCAACAAGTGCTTTAGCCATCTGAGCTATCTTACCAGTCCTATTTGGAAACTTACTACACACAAAAAGATGCCCATAGCAGCTTCCTTACCCTCCTTTGTCATCTTAAAACACGCTTGTGATCAATTAAGTAGGTCGGAACAGCATTACTACAGTACTTTTCCTTGTCAACTTGGCAAAGTAAGCAAATATATTAAATGGACAATGAAGGCTACAGGCTGGCTGCTCTCGCTGTAGCCTTCTTCATGACTCCACTCTGCCAATCTCCATCCATTTGCCAGTTCAAGGGCTTTGGGCCAAATTACAAGTTTGGCAGTCTGAGGACTGCCAAACCCACGCTGGTGGTCGGACGCCGCACTCCTGGCGGTTGGACCGCCAGGTTACAACTCTAGCAGTCAGACTGCCATCACCACCAGGATCATGGATCCTGGCAGGGTGGCACGGTCCGAGTCGTGGTCACCCTTGGCAGTGCTGAGTTCATTGCTAATGTGCTCATCGCGAGTCCTCTTTCTGCCAGCCTTTTCATGGTAGGGTCCCCGCCCTGAAAAGGCTGGCGGAAAGCCAGTGCTGGGTGCCACCAGGGCCCCCCCAGCTAGCATCCCTAAGGGTGCTGTTGTGCCGCGGCTTTGGCCTCGCCTTCCTTTCGCCGGTCTGACCTGCGGAAACGTCGTAATACGATGTTTCCGATGGTCAGCTCGGTGGAAACTTAGTAATACGACTAGAGGGAAGCCCGCTGGTATGGCAGCAGCCTCCTCCCCCCGGCTTTGGCTGGCGGGTCATTCCGACCACCAAACTCGTAAGGAGGCACTTAATGTTCCCCATTGCATGCACTGATGACTTGAGAGTACTGATAATAATAATAATAATAACTGTTTATTTCATTTGGCGCTTTAAGCATGTATCACAGTGGAGTAACAAAGGCCCCCGCAGCCCTTGCGGTGCGGGGGGCCGAGCACAGCACCTGGCCTGAGTGAGTCCAGAGGGGGGCCCTCTCAGTGTTCTTTGCAGGGAGTCCCCCTCCAGTTTCGTTACGCTACTGGTGGATCACTCAAACCCTACAATACCGGAAGTTACCCAGCTCCATGATGGTCTGTTCTTACAAGGGAGTAGGCATATTGTTTCTCTATGCGTTTTGAAACTGACCCAGATCATACACAGTCCGTGGCACGAGCTCATTCCACTGCACGGTAAAATCAAGGAGAATGACGTCACTGTCGGTGTGTCAGAAACAAAGACGTTGTCCGCATAATGACAGGCGCTTTACTGTGAGGCAATGACGTTTTAATTGACAAAGGCCGTTATTTTGAAGGTTAGTCGACAAGGCTGTTACTTTGAAGGTCATTATCGTACGTTTTGAATAAAGTGTACATTACAGCCGGTCCTAATAGGGCAATGGGAACTTCAGGCTCAACTACGGAGGTGCCCGATCGCTGAGAAGTGTGAGATGCATTATCACTGAAAATAAAAAAAAGCAGCGCCACCTCGTGGTCAAACGGGCAACACGCATTCGGTTTCCACAAACGGAGACCCCTTTCTAACGGGAACTCCGGTTTCAGCGCGTCTATGAGAGGCACCAGCCTACCCTGAAATAATCCCATAGGCCAACCACCCCTGTAGTCGTGAAAAAAACGCAGAATTATCCACCCTTGAGTCGGGTGCTTTGGCAGGTTTCTGGATAGAGCATGCCCAATCAAGCACACACATTCGTTCACAAATACTCACGATTTGACCGAATTCCACTAGAGGTTGGCAGACCGCGAAACTCTCAACCTGAGATTTGCCTGCAAATGTCTCTAGGCAGCAGCAGCACTAGACTAGCTGCCAGCAGAGGGCATTTTATAAGAACCGTGATCTCAGCTTCCCTCCATATTTTTTTCATTTACATTTCTACAAATATTTTCCCCTGGATTTTACCCTAGTCTAACTAGTTCGCTTACTAGGGCAGAATGCTGCAGGTTCAAAGGTTGTCAGATCACTCTACATACATTTAACACTATGGGGCCAATTCACAAAGGCCTTTAAGAATAAGTATGCAAAAGAGTACTCGAGTTCTACTACTTCGCGTGCCTTTGTGAATTAGTCCAGAAATGTCCAACTCCCTATTAGTAAAACTACAAAGGGACACCAGCCCTTAAAATTTGTACTTAATTTATTCAAATATTTAACGAACATTTCCATTTTAGTTGCTTTGGGGCCAATTCACAAAGGCACTTAAAAGCACGTGAAGTAGCCCTTCACGTCCTCTTACGTGGTATTGTGACTCGGACCACTTTATCCTGCCCTGGGATGACCATGAACACGTCATTTTTTATTGTTATCTTGTCCGATTACAAGTGAAGGTTACAGTTCCCAGAATGCACAGAGAGCTTCAAATGGAATCCGAGGACTGGGCACCTGGTGTCCGGCGCACATGGTACAGACAGTCCTCGGTTTAGGAATCAATGCTAGAGTCCACTCAAGCTTCAGTGGGCGATGCACATGATGGTTTTAGGTAGATGCAGACACAAGGGCTCTTTCTTCATGCAGGATTTAGGGTCTGATGTACAGTTTGGTGGACAGATATATTCTTTAGGCCAAACTCTGCTGCATTCTGAGTCAGGCGGACTGTTAGTTTTCTGACAGCGGTGCCCCCGCTGGCTCTGCCTTCAGAAAAACAACCCAGACACCCTGGCGAAGTAGAGGCCATCAGAGGAAGGACATCAGACTGGCTACCCTACTTAGAGCAGACAGTTAGCCTTTTTTTTCTGTCCATCACCACCATCCTGGATTTTCCTGGGTTATGGAAAAAACCCATGACAACCACACCCTAAGAGAAGTATCCCAGGGTGTCATTAGGTTTTTTTTTAACGACAAACTCATACTTTGGGAGTTTGTTTCTGAATAACAAAAAATGTTTGGTGTATGGCTACTGTCTGTTAGGCGGCCGTTCATCAAACTTGTAGTGCTGTGGCAACAGATGCGCTGAAGAAGGGCCCGCCTGACTTACATGTGGCCCCAGGGAGGAACAAAGCACTGGGCTGCTGCTTGCTTGACTGACCACTAACATTCAGAAAGGTGTTAAACAAAGAGGAACCTGAAGTATGTATGTATTGGTATTTATAAAGCGCAAACCCAGCTGGGAAGCAATGGAGAGCTGCACATTACATGGAGGAAGAGGGTTTTTGGAAATGATCTTACATTATTTACATTAAGTGGAGATTACACAAATACATTTCACACGTTACAATTTCATTTTTTTACTAGGCACAGGGTGATTAAACTACTTGCTCATAATTAAACAAGGCTGAGGCTAGTAAGGCTGGAGTGTGGGCTTCCAGGTTATAAGGTCAGGAGCTGTAATCAGTGGCCACATCTCCTCCCTGAAGTAAAGGAAAAGAAGCACAGAAGGTGTCCTGCACCATTTTCATGTTTAAAGGCATCGTGCAACAAACATGTAAAATATGAAAAGCCTTTCCAAAATCTAAAAAAGTGTATTTCTCTAGCATGTGGAAGTGTTTCATCTTAGTATATCAGATTATATCAATACGTTGACTGGTGTTTATTAGAAGTGTTAGTTTTCAAATATGAACTGAGAAACTTTCATACCCTCCCCGATCTATGTAGACTTCATTGTTAATATACATGGAACAACAATAGAGTTTAGTATGTAAAAACAAGAGGCACGTTGGTACAGTGCACACCCTGAACTCAAGTATTTCACAGTGCCTTTATATTTGATAATGGAGAAAAAGGAGAGATGATGAAATAAAACTACGGCAAAAAATCACACAATTGGATCAAGCAGGGAAGCTGAGTCTGACCTCAGGAATTCTGGATTCACATAGTAAAATTCAGCTACTAAGTGAATATATCTCTCCATCTTTTCTTTTCTTACAAAAAAGTTCATAATTTGTCTTCAATTCTTGGGTTATGAGATTAGAGCATGGGTGGCAGACAAAAGCCACATGAAGGATTGGATCGTTTTAGTCTCGAGGATTCAAGAGATCTTGAGCTGAGCAACAGGTTGGGCAGCCTTTCAGCGGCTCACCCACCTCGATCACATCGCGGCAATTAAGAGGATAAAGCCAGAGGAAGAACATGATTTCACCATGATAAAACTAGTTAGTGAAACAGGAGCACCAACACCAAAGTGCAGGGCTCCTCGTTTCAAGGTCCATATAGTTCTCATTATGCCACATTTTAGTGAGTGGACTATGAGACTGGGTGGTCTCTCTGCATGGGTAAAATCAAATGATTGTTGGATTACAGACCTTTTTTCTTAACATATATTTATGACCTGTCTTTAGTTTGGTTGAAGTTCTTACCAGCTCTGTAACAAAAAAGGGGGGGGGAGCAGAGAAATAGGTTGAAATAGTGATTGCCCAAGAGCATACTCTTTGTCACAAGGAAAGGATTAATAAAAATAAAGAAAACATGTTTTCTGGTTCCATAGTTTCTATCTTGTTCACTACACAAAATCTGAATCTGATGGTGAGACTCGGGGACTACTCTCACCAAGGAAATGCTATTGTGCTGTGGACACTGTCCAGACATTTAATGCAGAATTCCCAGCCAGCATATTTTGTCAAAGCGATAAAGCCAGAATTAAACATCAAGGGGGTTATTACAACTTTGGAGGAGGTGTTAATCCGTCCCAAATGTGACGGATATACCACCAGCCGTATTACGAGTTCAATAGGATATAATGGACTCGTAATACGGCTGGTGGTATATCTGTCACTTTACCGTCACTTTTGGGATGGATTAACCCCTCCTCCAAAGTTGTAATAACCCCCCAAGTCTCCTACTACCACGTCTCTTGGTGGTGTATGAGTATTTGTGTCTGTCTCAGAAAATTGCACACCTTGTTGGGGGCCTTTAACAAATATGGCACTTAGGGCCAGATGTAGGAAACTAGCAAATTGCGACTTGCAATTTGCGAGTCCGTGCGACTCGCAAATTGCAAGTCGCAATTTGCTATGCAGAAAGGTTTCTCAGACACCTTCTGGGAGTCGCTATGGGGTCGCAAAGACCCACCTCATTAATATTAATGAGGTGGGTCGCAATTTGCGCCTCCATAGCGACTCTGGGCACTCACGGGGATGGAGGCCTGCTGGAGACAGCAGACCTCCATGTCCGTGACTGCTTTTAAATAAAGCAGTTTCTTTTTTTTCCAAGTGTAGCCCGTTTTCCTTAAAGGAAAACGAGCTGCACTTAGAAAAAAAAACGAAACCTTTAGTTTCGGATTTTTTCAGGGCAGGTAGTGGTCCCTTGGACCACTGCCTGCTCTGAAAAAATAATTTGGGGTCCAGTCACAAAGGGGAAGGGGTCCCATGGGGACCCCTTCCCGTTTGCGAGTGGGTTACCATCCACTTCAAGTGGATGGTAACTGCGACTCCATTTGCGACCACGTACGCGTTTGGAAATGGAATTGCATACCACTGCGACTCGCAAATAGGAAGGGAACACCCCTTCCTATTTGCGACTCGGAAATGCATTTTGTGAGTCGGTTCCGACTCGCAAAATGCATTTCTGCATAGCAAACACGCATTTGTGAGTCGCAAACGGCGATTTTCGCCGTTTGCGAGTCGCAAACAGTTTGCTACATCTGGCCCTTAGTACTGTAAGTGGGCCAGTTTCAAAGCACTCCTAATGTTTACAGATTAGAGATTCAAAGATTAAGGAGATTGTATAGCCTAAGAATCTATTTAATTGCAGGTCAATAATCAAGATACTTCTTTTGTACACATAGCTCGCCCAAGGTAGCTGTAGCAAGTGGAGAAGGCTGAGATATGATTCAGCTACAAAGTGTTGTCTGGACTGCACATGTCTGAGGGGCGTAGGTTGAGGTTTGGTCCCATTCACACAGGCATGATAGATTTTATTTAGCAGACATGCTGTGCATGCCTCAGGCAGCACAGTATATCTGCTAAAATGTGACCGTCATGGCGCACATCAGTGCACCCCAAAGCCAATGAAAAAAACACACAGAGCAGCAGGGGCAGGGTCCCCTGCAGTATCCCAGGTTCTTATTGGGCTCTGATGCCAGTCCTATCAAGAAGCTGATAGAGGGAGTGAGGTGGGACCCTCCCTTTTCAAACCTGCCGTTGCTGCTCCGTCTGACTTCTGGTTGGGAATCATGGCTTGCTGGTTCCAATTCCCCGCGCCAGATTCCTGGTCTGCCACTGCCGTGTAGCCTCCGAGTCGCCAGCTAAGTAAGCAAGGTAAGTAAAAACAATGTTATTTCTCTATGAATATGTGTATGTGTTTGGGAGTGGTTGAGACTGAATGAAAGTGTGTGTGTTTAAGAGGGTCAATGAGAGTGAAAGTGGGTGAATATGAGTTTGAGAGTGTTTATGAGTAAGTGAAACTAAGTATGAGGAAGTGAGTGAAGGCGTGTAAGTGAATTATAACAAGTGCTTTATTGGAGGTTGTGAGAGAGAGTGGAAGTGAGCCAGGGGCGAAGCTTTCAATAGTGTGGCAGGAGCAGCTGCAGTTGCACCAGGGTCAAGAGTCAGTGAGTGTGTGTAAGTGTGTTAGTGAGTGAGAACGAGTACCAGTGAGTATGAGTTTGTTTGTGTGCGAGTAACAGTGTGTGGGAGGGAGTGAAAATGAGCAAGAGACTTTGAGTTAGAGTGAGTGAAAGGAAATAGTAAATGTGAGTGGGAGTGAGTATGAGTGAGGCAAATTTTGAAAACAAAAAATGGAGTGAACTCCTGGCCAGAATTACGCTCCATCGCTTTCAAAGATCAGTAGCCATCACTTCACCACCAAAAATACTTTTTGGCCCTTTAGAACATGTTTGTGAGTATCCAAGCTCTGGAGTCCCAGATCACTGCTGGGCCAGCAATGATCTCTAAATATGGCGGTCTTCCTTTTGTCAGGGTGTTGAAAGTAAAGACTTTTATGCTTCAAATCAGGTCCTTATCATTGGACAAGCCAACAGTTATGGTCTTTATCTGGTGAAAAGGTTTCCTTAAGATTCAGTAAAACACAGAAAACAGATACCACATGGGCAGAAGTAGTACAAGCACATATGTATGTAGCCTCACCAACATCAACAAGCTGGACAGCAGATGTACAAGCAACTCTCTGATATACAGGTGCAGCACAGGCAGCTGTAGTGCAACCTTCCACGGCAATAAATAATTCTGGTTACTGAGATTCTGTTTTGTATTGGAAATATAACCAATAAAATTTTCAACAAAAAAGTCCATGAGTTAGATGACTCCTGATAAATGTCTGGCAGATCACCATTCCTTCTACCAAAAATCTCTCCACCGAGGGCTGGTATGTCCAAATGCAAAATATTTTTGTTTATAACTTAAGATAGCATCTGAGCCTTCCAAGGACCGGGAAAATTAATGGTTTCCTTCCTGTAGTAGAGCTTCTCAGGGGGATGCTTTTGGGCTCTGTTTTTGCGCTAATGCAAATCATTGATGATAGTTCTTGTGTATTTGTATCTAATTGTTTGCTTTTTCTTTGGGGAGAGCCATACGTATGCTTTAATTATTTTATGCCTACACCAAATTAACTTGAAAAATGATTTCAGTTGTAACCTGTTTTCACACTCTGTGTCTTGCAATTGGATTTTTCGACTTTTTTCTTCCTAAACAAATTATCAAACAAATAAACTGATTCAGGTTCTTTTTATGACCAACTAGAGTCTTCTAAACTGCGCTGGGGATCCATGGCCTCCCTTCATAATCAGTGGGTGTTTGGATGAGCTTTTTACCAAGAGTGTAATCTACATAGGACATTCTCGCCTCGCTGAAGACTGCCTTGGTCTTGCAACAACTAAAACAGAAATACCCTTGGCACACACTGCGTCTAAGAAAGTTCCACCCATCTCCAAGAACTTGACCTATCTAAAATCTTCCCGTTGCATGCAGTGCAGCCATAGACATAGCTGGAGACTTAGAATATCTTTGACACCTGGCAGTCGGGTTCTCATCCCAACAGAGGGAGGGAAACAGTCCTACTGGATGTCTTGCGCACATCTGCGTAAATATCTCTGCAGTCTCAAAGGACTCAACCGTCCCTTCTGACCACTTTACCTACAGAAATGCACGAGCTGCAGTGAGCAAGAAAAGAAGGTATTTCTACATTAAAGAAAAGCAGGTCCTCTCATCACAGCAGGGACTTGCAGACTCTAGGTAGGATATGGCAAAATGACTGTCTCTTTCTGGAGTGCTAAGGGGTGAGTCTGACGCACTGTCAATTACAGCTCACTTCACAACAGGCAGAAACAGAATTGTGGAGCTTCTGGGGTGAGAGACAGTCATGGATATGGGGTTGGGGCAGGGAGGCGGGGAGAACTAATTCAAGATAACCCAACAACTCTACCAGGGGCATTCTTAAGCAGAGTGCCCTGGAAGTGCAACAGGCATGTGCCCTCGCTTTCTGCACCCCATGGCACTTTGGTATTATAGAAGAGGATGCAGATATTTGCACAGTCCCTGCTGTAAAAAAACGGAATCTGCGCTTTTCTAAAAGAGGGTTCCCTGATTTCCATGGAGGCGTGGTCTCATGCAAATATAGGAAATACTTTGCCTCTGCACCCCATGACATATTATGGACACAACCACAGAGGCAACGAGACCATCACAAGGCGCAACCAGTCTGGGACTGCACCACACTTTGCCCCCTTGGCTTGCTAGAGGAGCGCCCTAAAGCGGCCCACTGTTGTGACGCAGTCAGAGCACCTGCTGACGTCCTCTTTGTCTCTGAGCCTACATCCATTATATGGGGCGCGCTCAGAGGTAAAGTGTTTCCCTCCTTTTCATTGGCCCACCATCCTATGCAAATGAGGGAACGCCCCTTTAGGAAAGCAGCTGTGCTATCTGTATTACACAAATGCCTGCGGCCCCTTCTCTAATAACAAAGTGCTCCAGTGGTGCAGAAAGCAGGTACACATGCCCGTTTTGCCCCGGTGGCACTTTATTTAATACGGCCCGGGTACAATACCGCTACTGAGTCAGAGGAACCCAATAGCTCACAAAATACCTGATTTGTTAAAGTACTGTGCAGAAGTGGAGTCCTGCTGGGACATCCTGGCAACCACATAAGCAAGCTCACCTCTCCCTTCCAATGAATAACATAGGTGCCAAGTAGCTCTGTTTCCTGTCTAACACCTTCGAACTGTCCTTGATTTTTATTCAACAGCATTTTAGAACTTGTGTTTTCACAATTCCACGATAGGTGCGGCCCACAACTGACATCCTCCAGAGCTAGCACGGCTGGCTGAAGCTGCCACACACAGCAGCGCGGTGCCTCTTGGAAGCTAGGCTGAAACATAAGTCCTCCTAATTATTTCCAATTCTGAATTGATTCCTGAAATAAGCTACTAACAATGGTGGTAGGAATATTTGCAGCCGACAATAGTCCATATTTTGATTTTTGACGCACAGAGCAGTTCTTCTTTTCCGGGCGGACGGGTCTGGAAACCAATCGATTCAGCTATGGTTTGCATTTTTATTTAATCTCTTTTGAGTGCCCTTAGACACATTCTGCATTTCCCCACAGTTTCCCCACATCGATCGGCCTCTGTAATTATCCCCTGCATTTTATAAACTCACATTAAATATTTAGAACCCTGTCTTGAGAGCATGAATGTATGGGCGGGGGGTGGGGGTTGTGTGTATTATTTATCGTTTTTTTCACACATCGCCGTATTTAAAGTCGAATCTGGGGAAATTAAACATAGGCCTGGGGAGACCGGGCAGACATGAGAGGGCGGGGATGCGCCAGACGAGAAAGCAGCGGTGTGGACCAGTGCCAGACAGACAGCATGAAGTCTGGGGTCTGGGTCTGGCCAGCGCATCCAGCCTTTCATAGTAGGCACGCTGCCAGTGTGAGCGATGCTGTGCTAGTACACGGCTACTCCGCATCCTTGCTGCCCCATAAACCCGCCCTTCACTCAATGCTTTGTTTTCAATACTGTGTACAGCACGGTGTTTTTAAGGAACGCGTTTTTAAGAAATGAGTGACTTCTTACCTATAATTGGGAAAACTTCCTTTTAACAATTTATTAAGGGGAATCTTCACAAACCTATAGCTTCAAGCAAAACCTTTTTTACAATTTCCCCTGAACTCAAGGATATGCCTTACTTGCGATGTCCCATGGGATGCTCGGACATGTTACTGCTGATCCCACCATTAAGGATGCTAATGGCATCACGTGGAGCCCAATATCTCGCTCTTGTCTGCACTGCACTTTAGAGCAGGGGTGACATAAGGACCATTTGGAGGGGGGAGGTAAGACAGGGTTTATAGAAGGGGAGGTCAGTCATGGCTTTCAGCCACATAGAGCTTGCAAGTTTCTTGACTTCACACGTGAACAGCTCCTAAGTCCAGCTTTTCTGGTATTCTCGCACAAGTCGCCCTGTTTATCTCATTATAAACACAACACTACGAGAAAACACGTGGACTTGATGAGGCACTATTGAATGAACGAGTAAACTTGAGTCTGTGCAACAAAGGATGCAGCACACACATGCATCGCCTCAAGCTGGACCAATCGCGGCCAGTCTAAGGCTCTCCGCTTCAACCGCTTGCGTTCATTTTCATAGAAGATGCACAGTGGTCAGTGAATGGCTTCAGGACCGGTATCTCTAGGCAAACAGCACTCACTGTGTCTGCGATGACCTTACATTTCATATGTGTACATTTAAGATGTATCCCAAGCAGTTACCATTAGCAAACCAGTTACTCTACTGACATCTTCATTATTCCAAGGCCATGTCTTCCTTGTTGCTCTCCTTACTGCACTAGTGTCAGTCATCACACTCGAGACAGGCATTTCATGTCTCATGAAAAAAATATATACCTAAAAAAAGACAATAAAATTTGGGCCTATTTTTTCTCTCTATTCTTTAGAAACGCTTCTCCCCCCAGCTAACCATTAACAAGCCCCTGCCTTGCTCTCTGTAAATACAAAGACTTGGGCCTGATTTAGAACTTGGTGGACGGGTTCTCTGTCACAACGGGGACGGATGTCCCGTCCGGCAAAATCTAAATGCCATTATATATCAGTGGTCTTCAAACCTTTGAATGCTGCTACCCTATCCCCCCCACCTGTGGGGAAAATAAAATCATGGGGCCCACCTCCACATTTTTCACAATAATTCTATCGAATTGGCAATGTTTACAAATGTCTAGACTTATTTACTCATTACAATTAAGCTCTGTCACTCTTTTAAAAAAGCAATAAAACACATAATGCCAAACATACTCTTCTGGTCAGGCAGGCCACTTACTAACACAGTATCCACAGTGTGATTATTAGAAATGGGGGTTGTGGTTTTAAAGAGTATTTGGAGTCCCTTCTCTTTTGACACATACTTCCAACTTAGATATACAAAACATGTTGATGATGGCCCATTACAGTACGGTTGCCTGCTGCTTTTTTCAGTTTCAAATAAAGCTGTTATCAGTATAATACTTCTCTTGGCCACAGCCTGCCCCCCCCCCGAGATCATTCGGTGCCCCCCCTGGGGGGACGGCCCCCCAGTTTGAAGACCAGTGCATTATATCCAATGAGATTGAGATTTTGGCGGATGGGACATCCGTCACCACTGTGACGGAGTAACCAGTCCGACGAGTTCTAAATCAGGCCCTTAAATGCTTGCAAGAGGCAGCCTATATGATGGGAAGAAGGGCCGCTTCACTCTGCCAAGGAAGACTAGGGCATCAATCAAGATTGTCTCTAAGTGATCCAGTCATTACCACCTGGTCCACCATATTCATGGGTCTTTGTTATGTGAGGATGGAAGACGCTCTTAACACCATCTGGCCTGCATCCATGAACAAGACCAAAGAACTATTTACTGTGTCATCTGAGAACATCTGGTAGTACGTGCAAAATGACAGACTGCAACAACGCAGCATTGAGCATGCTTTCTGTAAAGGCTCATGAATGGGTAGCTTCCATGTCCAAACTGTGGTGGTTGGTAAAGGGGCAAAGTGATCCCCCTCTAGTCGCCTTACATTTCCACTCAAGGATACGCTGCAAGATTCTACCTAGGAGGTTGTCAACTTCCTGGAGAACCTACTCCAAACACCCTCTTGGAATGGCTTTACGGCCACCTTGTTGGTTTTCAAGATTGCCAATTTTATCCACCAGGACAAAGTTGAGGTTAACAGCCTTTTTCTATTACCTGCCAACCTGATAGTGACAAACATGGATGAAAAAGTGGTGTGTGAATTAGGTACCATCGGGCATGGCACACATTCAGGGGGCACAAAGCATCCTCTTCTATAGAGAGAGGGTATAGGACAAATGGCAGAAAGACCATCTCATGTTAAGCACTGCAGTGTTAACTTATGGGCTGGCAGATGTGCCCAAATGGGACAAATGATGGAAAGGCCAGCCTCTGGCTCCAGTCACTGCAGGAGTATTCTTTGAAGTTGAGAGGAAAACAACCAGACCTGGATGGATGCAGCTCAGCTGGGTAGAAAGATGGGCTACGTTTTTTGATACAGGTGACATTTTTGATTTTTCCTAGGGACCGGAAACATACCTGAAATATTTTGAAAAATTGCCACCTCTGTTTGGAGGTGGGGAACCAAGGACCACTGTTACCACTGGTTCCCAGGGACTCCCAGGCCTTCTGGAAGCAAGCCTGTCTGGTGAGAGCTGCAATGCCGGTAGACCATGGTACAAGTTCGCTGGGTCTTGGTGCTTTCCCACCAGTCATGAGCTGGCCTGTATGTCTGGCACAGAAAGCAGAAGAGACTTACCTCTACTGCCTGGCCGCCAGAAGGACGATGCCTCACCAGTGCGGAAGATGAGATAAAGTGGCCCAAGTGACCTGAGCAATTGTCAATCACAAGTTTGTGTAGATGACCCAAAGGAGAGGCATGGTCACCCACTTGGTAGTATGTATGACCAAACAAGCCACACCTGACAGTAGAAGTAAAATGGAAAATATTCCCTTTCTTGCACCTGCCTCAAAAAGATTACATCTGGGATGAGGAACACCTCATAAGCCCATGGGGAATTTGTAAAAAATATATATATCTCTGTGGTGCCCTCTAAAGGGCCGGTAACAGCAAAGGGTTTTGTTTTTTCCTTGGGGACACTTACAGCAATGGCAGAACCCCTCAGCCACCAAGTCCCACTTGGGCAGGAATTAAAGTGCCTATGTAAGTCTCCCAAACAAACACAAATGATGGACAGAAAGTGGAACCAATCACACATTCACCCCAGTCATAGATCTGGGTTTAATCCATCAATTCTTCTGCTCGCCATGCCACCCCAGTTTGGACCCAGCCACATGCAAATCAGTCTTGACCCTGTTCCCCATGGGAACAGTCCAGCCTGAACTGCCAGGCCAGATCCTCCCTGGACTGGAAACAAGCATCCTGGGACTGGTTTCAGGGTATCACCCTTCATCAGCGAGGCTAGTTTGAATCCAATGGCATAGTGCGCCTGGGACCCATGTCTGGGCATACCCGGCGCACTTATGGCGACAAAAGCAAACAAACACAAATGATGGACGGAATGTGGAACCAATCAAACATTCACCCCCAGTCACAGTTTCTAGTCCACAGCAACTCCCTTAGTTAGCCTTGATCTGCTGTGGCTCCCTATCCTGAGGGCTAAGTGCTAAAAAGGGTACTTGGTCCTCAGTTCGAGGACTATAAAATGGGGGCCCTGGGGACACTCGGTGAGGACTATTAGCACTACTGGTGCCCAGTAACTTATGACTACACTTGGACCCTCAGATCTGAACCCACTCTATCATGGTCAATACTAACCTTTTTCGCTGGCCACTAGGATAGAGGTATGTTGATAAATTGATACACATTAACCACTGGCTTGTAGTGAACACTCCAACACACATATACATACCTAAGACGACCACTGTCGTTGCACCTATATCTTTTGTACCAGGAGTTAGTCTGTTGTTGCTTTGGAAGCATGGTAACTACCAACCTTTTTCACTGATGTCTGCTGTGAAGACTAAGGGAAGTAGATCAGAAAGGGTCACCCCAACCATTAGATGTGAACCCAAAGGACACCAGGATAGAGGTATCTTGAAAGGCGCTTGGGACGGAGGGTGTTGACAATTGGATCTTCAAGGAAGAGGTCCACACTAGGTCCCTCCACCCCATCAGGGACCCCAACCACTCTAATGTTGTTCCTATGCACCCTGCCTTCTTGGTCTTTGAGTCTAGCCACCATAATTGTGCTGTTTCGTAAGGTACTGGACTTGTTCCCCCAGATTTTTGGACGTGGACTGTAACAAGTGGATGTACGACTCAGCTGCTTTGACCATCTCTGAAATTGTTTTGAAATCAGCCCTCAGAAGAGTAACACCCACAGTCACAGCATCTAGTTTAGATTCAAGAGTACTCTTACGGTCACAAATTGCTAACATAATGGCACAGAGGGAGGGATCCGCCAACCCGGGTGTCTCGGTCCCCGTCCCATCCTTCCCCAGAGACTGTTTGGTCACAGCGTACTTATCCATCTTGTTGGACTGTGTTTGCACTTGTCCCTTAGATTTCACCATGTCCATGGAGAAAAGGCAGCGAAGAAGAGGAGGTGGAGGTTGGTCACTTTCAATGTTGGACCTCAAATGTTCAGTGGCACGCAGCAGGGTAATATAAAAACAGTTGGGAAATAGCCAGGTCTCCTTAATAGGGCAGACTTTGACAAGGGCCCACACGAGGGGCTGCACCACACAGGTCTCGCACACTTCCCCCAAGTCACCCCTGGAGGTCACTCACATAACCCTGCGATGACTGGAAGGCCCACAAGGAATAGTCTGGTTCTAGCCTGGTAAGGTAAGCACAAGTTCATTGAGTTTCAGCCCTCAGTTGGTGGGCCAGCTCCCTGTATACATGGGGTATGGGGATCGTCATCCTCGCTGTCAAGGCCAATTACTCTGCTTCTCGTGCTGCCCAAGTTCGGTCCACTAAACCAAGTGCCCACTGCCTCAGGACCAGGCAACACAGGCCATACACATGGCGAAGAGCCCCAGTGCAGAACTGGGCCCCCAAGTCTAGTGCAGAGGCCCTCTAGTCAGCAGGTGTACTTTGCTCGGGCCCCCATCAGCCTCTGAGCTTGAGTAGCGGCTTCACCGCAGTGGGGGGTCCCACCGCCCATGCACTCTCCTATGAATTTCTGATCTTGTGTGGACCTTGGGTGTCATTTTCAACACAACGAGAATTTTGTCGAACAACTTGTGAGGCTTCTCTGTGTCTTTGAGACTTTGAAAAAAGGGGCACATATTAGTTAGTTGTCCAAAAATAGAAAGATCTGTATCTTCTATTTTTCAGAGTATCAACTGCAGAGAGAAATACCTTGGTGAAGATCTTTGGCATGAGGACAACCCGTACAGTAGGGCAATAAGTGGGTGATGGCTTAAAACCAGGGACTGGAGGAAAGTATAATGGAAGGCATTAGAAGAAGACAAGTGGAGAATGTAGGGCTCTCTCAGCCAGAGTCGCAGGAGGAAGAAGTGAATGTGGAAGGAGCTTCCAGCAGGTGAGGATCCAGCAGGAGGTGGAGACTAGTGAGTCCATGATACCGTTGACAGCCGACAGCTACAGGGGACAAAGACACCAGCCAAGACCATGGCCCAAAGATGAGTAATGGGGCAGGCAAACCCCTGAAAAGGGAAGAAGAGCAGGGGTCTCTAACTAAAAAGGAAAATGGTCATATCTCAGTCACATGTGGCAGTTGTAAACCATCCAGTTGAGACAAGGAAGAGAAAAATACCCTGAAAGAAAGTTGCAAAAGACAAGAAGATGGTGATTAAGGATAGAAATTATGACCCTCAAAGTAAGTGATAAAAACATCTTAAGAGCAAGGGGAAAATATAGGACTCCTTATTTTTTAAAAGTGATAGGATCACCATGTACAGGAGCCATTAGATGCACTGTTATTAAAGTGATAGAAGCCGGAATTGGTTTTTCTGGGTTTCCTTACAGATTTTATGGAAACAATTACTTTAGATTAAGATTCTTTATCTAAAATATAGGGAAAATGTGTTTATTTTCCTTGTATCAAAAAGGGGGAGATAAGAGGAATTCCTAGAGGGGCTGTCCTCCTATTTGCCTCTATCCTGAAAATAAAAGAGTCCTGTCCCGTATCTCATACTAAACCTCCTACAGGTGCGAAAACACACAGCTTTTCTTGTATAACCCTCACCCACCAGGATAACCCTTGGGGGCATGCTTCATTCATCATGGGGCTCCTCCCGTTCTGCTATGGAACAGGGCGTGCTGCTACCAGTGGAAGATACAGGAGCACTAAATGGTGAATACCAGATGATGGTTAAAGAGGAGTTGGAGGTGTTGATGTTAAATATTATAAAAAAATATCTGCCTGGTAGGAAAGCTGTATTTTCTTTTGCTCTACAGATAGTATGATTAAAAAGTGAAGAAATGTAGAAGGTATATGTGGTTTCAATTACCCTTCTTTTGACTAGGTCTACATGTTTCAAGCCATTCTTTCCCATGGCTATCTTCAAGACCAAGGGTCTAACTCCCAGATTCCACTCTTAGTTAAGGGTAGTCCAATGACTGCAGGGTGTAGCGACTTCACCCACTTTGAATGCTTAAATAAACATAACACCTACTTGGTGCAGTGTTCCTTCATACATATAGAAACCAAGGATTTGGCTCCATAGATCCTCCGGTGTCAAGGTGAGCCTGAAGTCAGTCACACTTACTCCAAGGTCTCGTCTCAGCTTAATAACCTACTGGGATGTCACTGGGGTCCTTTGCCTTTTAAATAATATTTATTTTGTTTCCAGAGTGATGCTGGTGGTCTTCTTGGCCAGATACAAGATGAAGACGGAGTGGTGAGGACAACCCAGAGGACAAGGAGACATCTGAACAGTGTCAAAACAAAGATGATAGAATAAACAACTATAAATATTAATAGTACTGATATACTGATTGAAATAACCACTAATAGTCCCATATGAGATTGTGGATCAGGTCATGGATTCAAAGTTAGTCATTTTAGCACAATTGCCAGATGATTTTATTTTTGGCATACACAGTCCTCATTTTAGACATTGCGTGAAAACCACTATGAAAATGGAAATTGAATGGTGGCAAAAAGCTCCTAACTCCCATTCAGAAACCTCTTTAAGTCCAATCTGAAAAGAAAAAATGTGAAGTGCAAATAGGAATGCGAAGAAGGAAAGGAGGCCCGTACATGCTCATGCTTTAACCCAAGCAGACAGTGTTTTTGACTTAGAAGCAGAATTTGAGCGACAAAGTAATTTCTGAGCCGCCCTACACGAGCCAGGCGAACACGAACCTGGAAGAAGCTTTTTGAAAAGCAAATGAAAATTTGAACCCACTCAGGAAGGACCATATTTTGTTTCTGAATATTGGTTTGTTTAGAGAAAGGTGCCATCCACAGATCAAAAGAAACTGATAGTGCCTAATCCATTTCAGTAACACGAGTACTGCACTTGCCCAATACACATATCAAATTGGGAGATAAAGAGTTTCTACTGGACAGGGGTGTTTGCATAAATGCAACAATATTGTATGTCAACAAACACATCCTGAGGGAATAGCTAATGAGGACAACAGTTAAAGCCACTTTGCAAACATTATCTATTGCAGGGAAGCTTTTTTAAAAGGGTGTGAATGGCTTTAGTTGGTCCATGAACACCCTTGACTCGTGGGTTTCAAATATATCTTTGTAATAGATTACTCGGACCGTTAGCCCAAAGCCACACTGCTAGGAACCATCACTACCACCAACGTGGTAAACGCCATAGTTGAGTTTTTCTAGAGAACCAGTTTCCACTGCAGAAGGCAAAGGAGAATGGGGGGAAAAGATTAAGGACGGTGTTGCTCCCTCTCTTGGACCTGGTATAGATCTGTCTGATGCATTTGAGTCAAGAAGAGAGTGAATAAACAACATTACTATGTATTCTCCTCAACTGAACTATCTAACATACTATTATGATGCACCTTTTCGAGTTGGGAAATAGTCTACAGATATGGTTGCTTGTGCATACAATGTTTAATAGAAGAATATATTAATATTATATAGTAATATAGTTATATAGTAATATAAAGTCTATCTCTTCTGAGTGTAATGACATATCTAGGATGGTCTTAACACAAGTGGCCACTCACCTCACTCCAATAATATAGCCTGCAAGAGGGTTCTTAACAGAGACAGTAATATCACTCAGCACACCACGGAGAACTATTTATTTGAGGGCTGAATATTGGAGCCCCCACTATACTGACTGGTTAAAAGGCATCTTTTACAAACCAGAGCAGTGGCAATTTGGGAGGATACTCCTCACACAACACTTTTTTAGCCACTATAGATTGCTAAGTGTCTTTGTTAATAAAGGGCATGTTGTCTGATTATCACAAAATGTACTTTCATTCCTTGAGAACCTGGACTCACAGATAGAAACTATTGGCTAAATAATACGACAGATACAATTTGCTCTCTATTTTTATTCAACCTTCAAATAATGTGCATTACCAAATGTTGATTAAATGAGAGATGAATCATTAAAATATCCCTTCATCTGACATGTGTCCCCCACAATGCTGTGAAAATGAGGGCTAAATGTTCCACTATGGTGCCCATTATGAGTACAGAGGAAGTTGCCTCGATCAAGATGCTCATTCTATTTCACAAAGCATGTGTGACATACGTGATGATGTCATATGCACGCAAGCCTAATGACGAGATCCAAAAGGTCAGTAGCGTCCCGGTCATCATGTTCGGGGCCATTGGGACGGGTAAGGTAATGGCAGGAGCTGCGATGTGAGCAAGTAAGGGGTCTCACTCTGATTTTTGGTCTGAGGCCCAGTGGAATAATGTTCACTTGTTAAGGGGGGGTGTTTGTTAGCCCGCAGAGGACTACTAGCACAAGGGCCCTTTTCCACGAGTTCCCAAGGGGCCTGATTCCTTTAAGATTCGGATGAGATTCTTTCGTGTATTATTGTGATTTATGGTTCAAATCTATTTTTATTGTATTTCCTTATTTCACTGCAACATAATACAGAAATACGGGAAACATCCTTTTTTACGACTTTTTTATTACGAAAGTCGTGGTTAACGAAAGCGTAACAACGCTTTTTTTAACCACGACTTTGTATTTTTGTGCCTTAACTACGTATGTTCTGAACAACGAACATGCGTGGTTAAGGTACAAAGAAGGGAGTTGGCGAAGGTAAGTGGTGGGTTTAGGTTTTGGGGTGGGGTTGGGGGGGTGCGGCGTTTTTGGTTTTGGGGAGGGGGTGGGGGTCAGGGGGTTTTAGGTTTTGGGGTGGGGTTGGGGGGGTGGGGCGTTTTTGGTTTTGGGGAGGGGGTGGGGGGTCAGGGGGTTTTAGGTTTTGGGGTGGGGTTGGGGGGTGGGGCGTTTTTGGTTTCGGGGACGGGGTGGGGGGTCAGGGGGTTTTAGGTTTTGGAGTGGGGTTGGGGGGGTGGGGCGTTTTTGGTTTTGGGGAGTGGGTGGGGGGTCAGGGGGTTTTAGGTTTTGGGGTGGGGTTGGGGGGGGTGGGGCGTTTTTGGTTTTGGGGAGTGGGTGGGGGTCAGGGGGTTTTAGGTTTTAGGGTGGGGTTGGGGGGGTGGGGCGTTTTTGGTTTTGGGGAGTGGGTGGGGGGTCAGGGGGTTTTAGGTTTTGGGGTGGGGTTGGGGGGGTGGGGTGAGGGATGTAGGGTGAATGGTGCCTATTGCTAATGATTTTATCAGGAATGCCTTTACAACGAAATATCGTTGTTAAGGCATTCGTGGTAAAATCATTAGTAGTAAGGGCGAGGTCGGTGTTCCGACCTCATTGTTAAGGTTAGTAGTAGTTTTTAATTCGGTGTTCCGTCATATAATCCAGAAATACCGTATGCAGCCAACTCCACACTTGCAGTTCTACACCGCATAAAGTTACACAAACGATCAAAACATTTCCCCAACATCCCTCCCAACCACCCCGTGGTTCCCCCTGCACCCCCTCCAATATAGTGCGCCTAGGTTGTAGTTGGTCCCCCTACGGCCCTCCCCCGTTCGTCGGCTCTCTCCCCTCTTGCCTCATCGTCGAGTGCCCTTAAAATACAGCAGGCATAGGTATCTATACATATCTGTTGTCAGAGCTCTCAATAGGTGTCTAGGTGATGAGTCAGTCCTTCCATACCTAGAATACACCGTATCCTACAGAGCCACGTCAAGAGCACCCGGAGCTTCTCTGTGCCCCAGTTTGGCCAGTGTCCTGCTCCCAATGCCAGGCCAATGTGTCGCCCCCTACGCGATTTAAGTGGAAAAGTCAGTGGCCTGGGGGGGGGTCCTAGGACAATGTATGCTGGAAAGCGTGCCAACTGTGTGTCGAAGTATGTGCAATGTCAACCAAGACTACGCCCCAGTATGGTGTGAGTTTTGGACAGGCCCGGAGAAGGTGAAACGATGTCCCAGCAGCTCCACAGCCCCTCCAGCAGTCTGCTCTATGACGGGTGTTGCTCCTGTGAAGTCTAACAGGTGTTAGATACAAGTAAGTTGCCATTTTAATGGTGGTTTATATGCTTGCGGTGTTACCCCGGTAGGCCGTGCTCTCTGGTAAACCTCCCCCCCTTCCCTTTGTGTCGGAGTCTGCCCCAGTTCAAGTTCCCATCTTTTCTGCCTCAGGGGTTTCTTCCTCTGGATAGGGTTGCAGCAGAAGAGCATATAATTCAGTAATAAGGCACCGGTCGCAAAAGTGTGAGTGGGCGCTGCGCCCCCCCTGATTGTACGCATGGGTGATCCAGTGGCAAACCTCGTGTATCACAGCTGTTCTTATTCTGGCAACCTATAATCAGTTTTGAGCTGTTCAAAGGGAATGAGTCCTGCAGTGTCAAACTAGAGCAGCAGCCAGTTGCCTGCCAGGCCTCAAAAGAGGTGGGGGTGGACCTGGGGTAAGCTCTGTTACCTGATAGAGCTGTCAGTGGTGATAGGAAGGAAGTGAGGGCTTTCCAAATGGCGCACTGGTCCCATACCCCAAGGGTATGTCTGGTAACAGGGGGAAATAACAGACCCCAGGATCCCTGCTGCCGTCTCAAAAGGGAGGATTTTCCAGAGTTGTTCTCCAGCTATCACCCTGTCCATGAAACACCAATGCAGACTCCTTACGGTTCCTCTTCACCAGGAAGAGGAGTTGCGCCATCTGATAGTAGTGCAAAAGGCTAGAGACTGCCAGGCCACCCTCCCAGGCTGGGTGGTAGGTCTGCTTGTGGCTCATATGTGGTCTTCGCTCCTTCTAACCAAAGCAACAGAGTAGATGAGTCCCCCCTGCAGAAACTGAAGCATGCCAAATGAGGGTACCAAACGAAGGTCCTGGAACCAAAAAAAGAGTCCTTGAATGTATGGTCATCTACAGCGCTGCAAACCTCCTGAGCCATGAGAGTCAGTAGTGTATCCATTAAGCGAGGTCCGTACGGACCTGTCTAAGCAGGGCCTGGTAGTTGATGGCCACGGCATCCCCCACTGTGGTAGCTATATGAAAACCGAGGTAGGACGCAGGGGAATCAACTCCCTGAAACGGGCATTGGCTAGCCAGCGGTGTTTGCACAGGAGGTACAACTGAGAGGTTGAGAGCCTGTAATTTCTGAAGGTTGACACAGAAGCCTGCGGCCACTCCAAATGTCCCCAGCCCCTCTAGAAAGGTCAGCAGGGCCCTTAGCACGTCCTCTAGTGCTCGTATCACATCAGCAGCATAAAGGCTAATAGAATGCCCTGCTACCCCAAATCGCACACTGGTAATGCACATCCTGTACCCTCTGCATTGTCGGCTCCATATGGAGCAAATAGTAGTAGAGACAGCGGGTACAAATGAGGAAGATAATTGTTATGATATCATTTCTTCAATTGCTTTTTCCTTTTCTGTTTGATATGGTTTCGTACTCATTATTAATATTTAGATTTTGTGATAAGGACTAAAAAGAAGTAAAGAGGATTGCAGACCTACGATACAGATGATGAAATTCAGCCACTTGGCTTTGGTGTTATGAAGATTTATCATATTTTTATGCTAAGAGAGAGGGAAATGACTGATACACTTAAAAAAGAGAAAATGTTTGCTCTTTATTGTGTATAATTGATTCTTGTTTGAAATAATGACATTTCTGCATTTGCACTTTGATTATTATACATTTTATACACCCACCTGCGTCAGACTAAGGACCTCCTTACCTTCAGGAGACATCTCAAGACATGGCTGTTCGAGCAGTATCAGGCCACCCCTGCCCCCCAGTGCCTTGAGACCCTCATGGGTGAGTAGTGCGCTTTACAAATTCCCTGATTGATTGATACATGTATTTAAAATGGTTTTTGGTGGTAGATTGAATTTGTTAGTGAATAAGTGAAGAGTCTGTCTTCTAACATAGAGGTTGTGAGTCTGTTCTCTTTTTCTGTCCTTGGTGTAGCTTGGAAGAAGATCGTGCAGATCGAAACGTGTTGCCAATAAAGCTTTTTTGGAACTCTGTGGAGGAGGGCGATTCATTGGTGTTCATATGTATCAGTGTGGCGCCTTATTTGTGTATATATACATATAATATACATATATATATATATGTGTTTTTTAAGTTGGATCTGGGTTTTGGGGTAGTAAGGGCGTTTTTAGGTTTCGGGGGGTTTGGGTTTTAGGGTGGGTATGGGTTTTGGGGTGGTAAGGACAGTTTTAGGTTTTGGGTAGGTATTTGATTTAGGGTGGTAAGGGTATTTTTAGGGTATAGGCTGGGTATGGGTTTGGGGTGGTAAGGGCATTTTTAGTTTTAGAGTGGGTATGGGTTTTAGGGTGGTAAGAGCATTTTTATGTTTTAGGGTGGGTATGGGGTGGTATAGGCATTTTTATGTTTTAGGGTGGGTATGGGCTTTGCGGTGGTAAGGGCATTTTTAAGTTTGAGGATGGATATTGGTTTTGGGGTGGTGAGGGTATTTTTAGGTTTTAGGGTGAGTATAGGTTTTGGAGTGGTAAGGGCATTTTTACGTTTTAGAGTGGGTATGGGATTTTGCATGTAAGTGCATTTTTTAGGTTTTAGGATAGTTATGGGTTTTGGGGTGTTAAGGGCATTTGTAGGTTTTACTGTGGGTATGGGCTTTGGGGTGGAGAGGGTCTTTTAGGTTTTAGGGTGCGTATGGATTTTGGGGTGGTAAGGGCATTTTTAGGTTTTAGGGTGAGTATGGAATTTAGGGTGGTAATGGTATTTTTAGGTTTTAGTGTGGGTATGGGTTTTGGGGTGGTAAGGGTATTTTTTAGTTTTAGGGTGGGTATGGAATTTGGGGTGGTAAGGACATTTTTTAGGTGTTAGGGTGGGTATGGGTTTTGGGGTTGGAAGGGCATTTTTTAGGTTTTAGTACGGGTATGGGTTTTGGGGTGGTAAGGGTATTTTGGGGTTTTAGGGTGGTTATGGGTTTTGGGGTAGTAAGGGTACTTTTAGGTTTTAGGGTGGGAATAGGTTTTAGGGTGGTAAGGGCATTTTAAGGGTTTAGGGTGGGTATGGGTTTGGGGTGGTAAGGTCATTTGTAGGTTTTAGGGTGGGTATGGGTTTTGGGGTGGAGAGGGCATTTTTAGGTTTTACGGTGGGTATAGAATTTAGGGTGGTAAGGGTATTTTTAGGGTTTATGTTGGGTATAGGTTTTAGGGTGGTAAGTGCAATTTTAGGTTTTAGGGTGTGTATGGTTTTTAGGGTGGGAAGGGCATTTTATGGTTTTAGGGTGAGTATGGGTTTTGGGGTGGTAAGGGAATTTTTAGGTTGGTATGGGATTTAGGGTGGTATGGGCGTAGGGTGGGTATGGTGTGTAGGTGGCAACGCGTGTGTGTATATATATATATATATATATAAAATATAAATATTTAAACAAATCCACAAATATATACATAAAATATATAATATATATATGTTTAAATATATACACAAACATTTATATATATGTATATATATATTCCAACGAAATCCAGTGCCTGCTACTCCAAATTAATTGAACAGTAGACCACGTACCACGGCTAAACTGCTCAGCATGCCTTATTTATTCACCAAATGGCAGAAAAACTCAATGCGTTTTGGAGCTCCTGCTCCTTGTTCACGAGTACAATCAATTAAAACGATTTGGAAGTCCATCAACACTTATTATGGACCTCCATTACAAGCCCATACATAACAATAGTAAAAGGACTAAAGAAATGAATACATAAGGCATGCTGAGCAATTTAGCCGTGGTACGTGGTCTACTGTTCAATTAATATGGAGTAGCAGGCACCGGAATTTGTTGGAATGTTTGCAGTTCGCCACCCTTCCACGAGCTAACCGCGGTTGTAGTGGCGGCGATACGGCGAAGTTTAGTGGAGAAATTCATATCTATATATAGGTTATACTTACCATCATATTTTCTACCACGCATATATCTTTACCAACCATGCCTTTACCATGAAATATGTGTGCTAAACGCATGTGTGGTAAAGGCATTTTCGTGGTAAAAAACTTTCTGGCTTGGATGACACAGGTAAAGTGTAATGTCATCCGCATACAGGGATATAATTAGGTTGTGTGGCACAAATGCAATGGCCCTATGTCCATGGTGTATTTGGCCAAGGTCACGAGGGCAAAGAGCAGGGGAGATAGGCAACAACCCTGTCTCGTGCCTCATTGGATTATGAATGGATCAGAGGTCAAGCCATATCCCCATACTGTAGCCCCGGGTAGTGTAAAGCAGTTGAACGAGGCATATAAAATGTGCAGGAATCCCCATACGGCACAGCATCACAAACAGGTATCCCAACTCCACAGAGTCAAGCGCCTTAGTTGCATCCAATAATATTGCTGCTGCATCTAATGAGGGGACTATTTGGTGAATGAACACGAATAAGGTGCAGAGGTTATGTGAGAGACATCTGCCGGGGATAAATCCCGTCAGGTCTGGTCGGACCAGGTTGGAGAGGAGAAGCAACAGTCTATTAGCCAGTATTTTGGCAAAGATCTTTGAATTAGTACTTATAAGACAAAGTAGTCGGTAGTATTCTGGATATTGTGGGTCTTTGCCTGATTTGAGAAAAGTAATGAGGATAGCCTCTTGAAAGGAAGGCAGAAGCAAGCCCCTCTCCCACACCTCTGCATATAAAAGTTGAAGCTTACCTGCGAGAATAGTGGCGTACGCCTTGTAAAATTCAGCTGGAAATTGATCACCTGGACCTTACCAGTTTGTAGGCCAGCAATCACCTCATGATGGGTTCTCCGAGGAAGAGACGGCGGAGTCCCTCCACCTAGGCCAGTGCAACCCTGTCAAACTATACATTGTCGTCTGATGTAGTGGGAGTGGTGAGAGGCCTATAGGTTGGAAAAATAGGCCACATATTCTTTTAGGATAGCTTTCGAATCATGTCTTGGCATTCCATCATCTCCCATGGGGGTGGAACCCTCCATCTGTTGCACTATTCCAGCAAGTGTTCGACTCGACCAGTCAGCCTACCCATATGCTGGGGCAGTGGCAAAATGAGGGAGGTTGGGGTGTTGGCTATATTGGTGCAAGGGTATGCAGTTCCTTTTCAAGTGCATGCAGACGATTGTGGATGGCCTTGCATACTCCGTGTTGCTTGGCAATACATATTCCCTTGAGATATGCCTTAAAGATCTCCCAGAGCAGGGCTGGAGAAGTAACCTATCCTTCACTGACCGAGAAGAAGGTTAGGATTTCCTCTTGGACCCCAGCAGTGAACACTGTGTCCGTAAGAGCCAGAGGAGGAAGGCGCCAATTAAATGTATGGTATTTAGAATCAGGAATCTTAATGCTAAGTAGGACATGTCAATGATCTGAGTATGTATGGGGAAGATGATTAACCTATGTCACCCATCCCCAAATGTAAAGGGTGCCCAACCAGTAACCAAGCTGAGCCAACGTACCATGTGCAGTCGAAATGTGTGCTTGTATGGGTGTCGCGCTATAGACCGATAAGATCACAAGTGGCCATTATATGCCAAAGCGCCTGAGCGGTGGCATGTTTACGGACCGGGGATGGGACTATCTAAGTTGTGTTCTAGTACTAAATTAAAACCGCCCACACCCCTAGAGTACTGTTGCAGCTGACAATAAGCCACATTGTTCCTATACATGTCTAAAAAATTCAGAATCATTAGTGTTCGGTCCATAAGTGTTAACTATAATAATAGATTGTGTGGCTTTGCGGGCTTGGAGTATATTATACCTCCTCTGTGGGTCACTTTCTTGAGCTTTGAATGGCAACTGCATCTAACTAATATAGCTGTCGTACATGCATACGAGGAGTAACAGGAGAAGGATCTGCAGCAGCTTCAACACGTTGGAAAGCCTGGCAATTGATGTGGTCCCAAGTGTCTCTCCTGGAGGAGTGCTATATCAATGTTATGATGGTCAAGGTATGCTAGAATATGTCACGCTTTATGTGGATTTTCCTCCCCTTGAACGTTCCAGGAGATAAAAGTTGATAGAGGAGACTATATTGGGGTTAAGGTAATCAGTTATCCAGTAGCCTGGGAGTGACGGAGTCTCACTGTAAAGGGTATTTCCCGCCAACTCTCATCCTGTAGCTCAGCTTCACAGCATGTGACATGGTGCACTAAGTCCTTTGCATTGTAATCATCTCCCACCCACGCAGGCTACCTTAACTTACCAGTGAAAAGTATCCCCTCCCAACAATCCCAGAGCCAATGTTTTAGTAGAGTCTTGATCACCTTGGGCAATCATGGGAGTCATACGTCAGCGGAGCTCCCAATGGGCCAGAGTGCTGGCAGGACGCGACTCCCATTATATGGGGACGCTCACCAGGAATACATATGGAAATCTCAATACAATATAGGAATTTACATATCAGCCATAATGTAACATTTAAATGTCAAATTTGGAGCAACAATATGATATTAAGGTATACAGAACAGGTGCTGCAGGTGGCACAGACAAAAGCGGCTGGATACCAGACCTGAGGAGCCAGGAAGGACATCATCCATTCACTGGTATATCTAATCGCATGATCTCGAAATCGATGAAAACATTATTCGGAGTCATGAATGAGCAGGTCCAATGGCTATTTACGCCTGACAGCTATCCTTGTTTATTCAATGTCGCTCAAATCAGCCTCAGGAGGGAATGATTGACTAATGGATGAGAGGGATCACTTACTCTTAAGGCTGATGAGGAAGCTATTGGGCACCTGCAGGTCATTGAATATGTATGACTTATTGTTGAGAGTCACCTTGAGGTGCACAGGATTTCTGAATGAAATCAGTGTAGAATGAGAACATAGTATCTTCGTAAAGGAGAGGCTGTCTCTCACAGGCCAAGCGCAGAATAGAGTTGCGGTCATGATAATTAAGTAGCCATGAAATGACAGATCGAGGTGGGGCACCCCAGGGAGGTCTCGGTCCCAGCAAGAGGAGCGCACGCTTCTCCACAGAGGGGAAAAAACATCTGGCCCAAAGAGTTTTTAGGAGGGTCTTGACAAAGTTCTCCATGTTTTCTGTGCTAGTGGAATCAGGAAGGCCTTCCAGGCATATGTTGCTACATTGGGGTCGGGCTGCTAAGTCTTCATTTTCCACCTGGATGACCTCTATGACCTTTTGCATGCCTAGCACTTTCTAATTTGTAGTAGCCGACGTCCGAAATGCTCGACTCCGTTGCAGAGACTGTTTTTCCTGTTTGGCAAGCGCTGAGGCCATTGTATCAACTTGCTGAGTTAAATTGTCCAAATTTGTGTCAATAGAGGTCAGTCTATGCTGCATCTGGAGCAGGAAAGATTGTATGTCGGATTTTACTGCCTCACTGGAGTCTCCTGCCCAATCAGCTGACATTGCCCAGGAGGCTTTCTTGGCCTCAAAACTTAATTTTGATTGTTTATGCTCAGCCTTGTCCTTGTTGTACATCCCACCGAGCGTGCGTACCACACCTCTCCAGGGCGCACCTCCACCACTTGCAACAGGCAGGGCTAGGACAGAAGGTCTGGATTTCGTGTACCAATTCACAACATAGGGACACACCAGTTTTAACATTATTCTCACTTACACTAATAAAATATACATAGCAACAAAATAATGATCAGACCCGGGTATGGGAAGCGGTGGGTAAGTATTTATGAAATCCTAAATCAGCCAGCTGAGTAGGCGCAGATACACTTTGATCTAAAAGAAGAACTGTCATATATTCCAAAAATTTCAAAGCATGTAGATTTGCATAAGACTCAATTCATGTTGAAATCCCCAGCCATTGATTGAGGGAACAAGGTTAAAACAACGCCAATAGGCTCGTCCATGCATAAAATATATTCAGATGATAAATTTAGATGCTGATCATATGCAAGCTAAAAAAAAAGTTCTGACATTTCAATAGAGCATAGTAAAGCTTCTGCAGACTGAAAGTGCTAGCAATCGATTGTTTTTAGTGAGAAAAACTTTCGGTAAATGATAGTGATCCCGCCTCCTTTCTTCCTTCCATTGCCTGTCTTGATGAATGATCTTTAAAATGAGTGAATAAACAATTCTGCTGTCACAAAGTCTGAGATTCACAAAATGAAACGGGTTTGAGACCACAAAATGGGTATTTGTTATGTTCTAAATGCATTTTGCGATTTGTTAGCAGGTTGAAGTCATTAACAGTGGTTGAAGTGCATAAAAAAAGTAAGGGAACTCTGATCCGAAGTGCAATCAGGATTGAGACAGTTAGTTTGGGTGCAGTGCCACGGGCATGGCAAGAAAGAACAAAATAGACTGGAAATATGTTGTTGGCCTTTCACTTTCAGGTAAATATATAAAAATATAATGCACACACTTGAAATTAAAAATAAATGAAAGCTAAAATAAAGTGGTACATGCAAATTTTTGCCTTATGAAATCTGATTAATACGATTACTGCAGATGTGTGTCTGTATAAAAAGACACTCACATAACTGAATCCTGGCTGGTGCAGTGAGGAATAGTGACATGTATTTGTAATGCTACGAGGTCCCGGGCTGTGAGTGGCAGAACTGTGAACATACAAGTCATTATTATAATATTGTATTAAACACAGTATAAGATAGACTGCTCTAAAATGTGCAAATGTATTCAGTTTTAAATATAAAACAACTGCTTTCAAAATAGCTATATATCAAGTACAAATCTTTTTTTATAATTAATAGAAGGACTCACTCCAGAACTCAGCTGGTAACACTTTTACTTTACCAAGACGCCTCAAATGACCCCAACAATTAAAGCCATATACTGACTCCCACGTAATCTTTAGATTTGCTGATTAACCAATGGCACACGCTTATATTTCTTTCAGGTAGCAGGAGCTGTGGCCAGGAGGCTTTTCCCCCCAGTCTGCTTTCACTTGTCTTCACAGTACAGGAAACCCGCTCACTTCCCTTTCAGCCAGAGGTACCTCAAGGTCCGCAATAACTGTCAAGAATGATTGTTTATTTTTATCAAAAAGTAGGCGAACTTTTTTTGTAGAAGCATAAAAAATTGGTAACTTATGCGACCACTTCACAGCTCACAATACTGAGTGAAAGAAGAGAAAGCAAAACGATTTGCAAGAAACTCTTCTTTATTCAGTAAACACACACCATCAAGAAATGTCAAAATCTCCTGTATTCGAAACAGTGTCAGTACTGAAGATGATTCCATTACTCACCTTGTGCTAGACATCAGCATTTCCGGCAGGACATTTCCATTTATCATCCACATAGAAGCTATCATCAATGTGATGTCAGACAATGAACTTGCCAAGCTGCCAAACAGCGTAGCTCTTAAGCTGACTAAAGCAGAGCTTTTAGCTACCCTGCAGAGGGTATTTCAGTACCTTAATGTCACAAAAACAAAAAAGTTGATTGTAAGATATTTGTGAGTGCAGCAGATGCTGAAAAGGGCACATTAGAGTTTTCAAATGGCAGTAAAACTGCTTCCACTACAAGAATGCCTACAACTAATTGCACAAAGTGAAACTTCGTAACAACATGACACAACCAAACTCTTCCCAGAACTATTTTGTGGACTATGCACGCTCTAGATCAGATTTGCCTACACATATATAAAAGTATAACATTCCCATTTTAGAGGGATTCCTTCCCACATTCAGCAATAAGATGAAATTGAGATTAATAACTTGCTGAAGACATCATCAATCTGACATGGCCAATATCATGGGTGTCCCAAATTGACTCAGTGCCCAAACCATATGCTGGTGGTCAAATCTGCACATGCATAGGCATAAGCCAATCCAACCTTCCAATTCAAAGGCAAAGGTGCCTGATTCAAGATCCTGAAGACATGATTCATTGTTTCAGGGGTACACGACTATTGTCCAAACTTGACTTGTGCTGGAAGATTAGTCACCCAACAATACTACTTCTTTTACCTACATGTGTCTCTTCACATATGAGTGTTGGAGTTTCAGTGTTTCACCTGTACCAGAATTGTTACAAGAGGGAAAATGCAGAGTGATTCTTGGAATCCCAAAGTGCTTAAACTACAGCAAAGGAATTTGGTAAGATACAACCAAAGCATGATAAAGCTTCATAACATGTAGAAAGCCTTGGGTGAGATTAACCTTTCACTAAACGAACCATGACAAATATTAATTGAAATTCTATGGACACTTTTAGTATGTGACCACATGATACCGGACATAGCTAAGGTCAAGGCACTCACTTTGGCCCCAGTACCATTTAATGTTTTTTTCTCTTTGCTCTTTCCTGGGAATGGCTAACTACAGCACCAGGTATATGTGGAATCTTGCCTCCATCATTGCAGCACTGACCGAATTGACTCAAGGAAATAGGAATTCCACTGGTTTTGCCATTGTCAGTTTAGATACTATCTAATAGTGAACGCAAAATCAATTTCCAGCTTAGAATAGATGGCAAAACCACCATCAAAGGCACTCCCCCCTACAGACTTCCAGGACCCTGCCTGGGCTTCTGCTAGGCCAATCCCAATGTCATCGCCCCCAAGCCATCACAATTGGACACTACATTTTTCTCGGAGACCTCAATTTGCACCTCAACGACACCAACACCATCAACTTTCTGGAAGTCTGAACAATATTGGCCTCACTCAGATAGTCAGTGCCTCCATGCACATCGCAGAACACATGCTAGGTCCTATCTTCACCACCATCAACAGAGTCAAATACAGTCACACCACCGAGCTTACCTGGACAGGCCACACAATCGTCAACTTCACCTGCACTGCAGCCCCTGGACTCACCACCAGACCCATTAGCACCTCTCACCGCAGCTGGAACAGTGTATCCGAGAGCCAATGGACCAATACACTGAACTCGCTCCTATCCCCGATGCCTCCTCAAGTGTTGATGAAGCAGTCAAAAACTTCACCACCTGTATCTCCAACAGCGCTTCACCCCCAACAAACCATCCAAACCCAAAGGACCCTACAGACAAGCCAGTTGGTACACTCCAGAACTGAGAACCTCCAAACACAACTGCAAACAATTAGAAAGGAGATGACGCACCAGAAACCCTAGCCAACCGCATCAAAGCCAGCTCCAACCACAGCAAAGAACTCTTTAGCATAGTCAAGAAGTTCTCCAAACCCTCATGACTGAAAACATCATAACCCCCTCCCAGGAAATCTGCTACACTTTAGCTGACTTCTTTCACAACAAGATATCCACCATATACAGAAACCCCAACCTGCCGCCACCATCACCCTCAGCCTCCTAGACCCCACAGACACCCCCGCCGATTACAGGATTGCCACCTGGAACCATCACACAGAACACTGCTGACATCATGCATTCTGTCCACTCTGGATCTCCCACAGACCCCTGCCCACACCACATGGTCAACCTCAGCAACAGCACCATCAGCAGCAATCTCACAGACATCTTCAACACGTCCACTATATCAGCCACTTTCTCGGGCGACTGGAAACATGCCAAAATCAAACCCTGCCTCAAGAAACTTTGCGCCGACCCCAATGAACTCAAAAACTACAGACCGATTTCCCGGCTCCCCTTTCCTACCAAAGTCCTTGAAAAGGCCACCAACCGGCAACTCACGGAATACCTAGAGGACAGCAACCTTCTGAACACATCCCAATCCAGATTCTGCTCCAATCACAGCACCGAAACCACCATGATCGCTGCCACAGATGACATCAGAACCCTCATGGACAAACGAGACTCAGCAGCTCTTGTCCTCCTCAAACTATTGGCGGCTTTCGAAACCGTCTCCCACCACATCCTAATCAAGAGACTCCATCAGATCGGCATCAAAGACGATGCCCTCAAATGGATTGAATCATTCCTCTCCGTAAGAACTCAGAAGTTCCACCTCTGTCCTTTCAGCTCGGAGCCCAAGAACATCATCTGCGGCATCCCTCAAGGCTCAGCCCCACCCTTTTTAACACCTACACGAACTCCCCCTGCCAACATCGTCAGAAGCCACAGACTGAACATCATCTCCTACGTGGATGACTCCAAGCTCATCCTCTCGGTTTCTGAAGACCCAACCACCATGAAGGTCAACTTCCACCTCTGCATGACCAGTGTCACCAAATGGATGCAAGACAAACTGCCTCAGGCAAACATAACAGAAGTTCTAATCTTCGGGAGCACCACTTCGCCATGGGACAATACTTAGTGACCCGCTGACCTGGGACCCCCCTCACTTCTACAGACCAAGCCCGGAACCTCACCATCATCCTAGACAACAAACTCACCAAGAAGAGCTAGATCAATGCAGTCTCTGCTGCCTGTTTCCTCACTCTCTACATGCTTTGTAAGATCTTCAAATGGCTCCCTAACTCCACCAGATGTACTGTCAGTCAAGCCCTTGTCACCAGCCGCCTGTACTATGGCAACGCTCTTTATGGCGGAATCACAAAACACCTCGAGACTTCAAACCATCCAGAACTCAGCGGCTAGACTCAATCACAACCTCCTCAGAGGTACCCACATCACACCCCACCTGAAGAAACTCCATTGGCTCCCAGCAAACAAGGGATGCCAATTCAAGATCCTGACACACCCCTCAAAGCCCTTCACAACCAAGGGCCAGCATACATCAAACAACGCTTGAGCTTCAACAGACCCTCCAGACTTCTGGGCTCCACCTTCCTCACAGTCCCGCCCCACATCCGATGCAGCAACAATGAAGGTCGTTCCTTTTACTACCTCGCCACTAAATCTTGGAACAGCCTCCCCATCCACCTGAATACCTCTACCTCCAGGAATTCAGAAGGGGATTCAAGACATGGCTCTTCGCAGCAGCATGGACCTGGATACCTTCACTGGTGATTAGCTGTTTCATTGATTGAGTGCCATGGCTTCTTCGACCTGTCCTTGCACTCTGAACTGGTTGGGGATGCTAGTCCTGTCAGCTTTAGCTTTATCTTATCTCAATGCAAGTGTGACCAAAAGCCTTTGCCAGACAGATTGTATGTGTCTCTCACTGTCTTGATTAAACCTGAAATGGCATCTTCTCGGACTGAAAAGGAGTCTCTAACTTTAGGCTGCGCTTGCAAACATTATCATTTATTTTCATATGGCAAATCCTTCACAGTGGATATGGACCATCAGGCCCTCATCAAAATTATTGGTAACCTTTCACCTTAAGAATTATAACTTCAGAACTGTGCATACATTGAGCAGTGGGGTCATGAGAAAACCCCGGTTAATCTTTTCTCATGTTTTTTGTTATCCATTTCCTGTTGAAAGTGGTCAACTGCTGAAGAAGATCTACATCGTGAAGCCCAGCAAGTGCGTCCAGTGGTAACTGAGGAAGACACCATCGACATGCCTACTATTGCTGGCCCAATATTCACTGCAGTATCTGGAATTGGTGTTTCACAAAACAGAAGGGATCTGGAAATATTCAAAAAGGGACTTAAGAAAAAAGTCCTTCCAGACACGAGGTCCTTTCAGAAAGTACAAGGTGAACTTGCTGTGCAGTCATTGAGATGATCTGGTCTCTTTCTCAGGGCACCAGTTTGATTATTCCAGAATCATTATGGAGACATGTACTATCTTGTAACTACATGTCATAAGGACACAGCAGCCTCAATAGCCTTAGTGAGAATAAGTTGTCAGAAAGTATGATTTATTTCTCCTGATGAAAGAAATTCTTGGTAGCTGTCATGTGTTAGGAGACAAACTCCTAAACAACTCCAGATGGCCTTACTCCTGGCCAATAGGTGGCAGGAATTAATTCTCCAGGTTCCATGTAGTTGTGCCAGCACCAAGCACTGCTGAGGTCTTTACCTGCACTAAACATGATATTCTCTGCTAAGTTGTGCTCTCTGCAACATACAGCACTTGGGACTCATTTTCAATTAGAGGAGAGAGAGATTTGTGACTCAATCAAATGGGCCTCTAACAATGCAAAATGACTATAATGTGGGCCCAGGTCAAAGAGATTAGAAGCCATAAGGAAGATCATGCAATCTGCCAGGCTCACCAGGAATCCCATATCCAGTGCCTTGTGCCAGATGCTCAAAGACTATCAAGAATGCCTTAAAATACCACTGGGAAGACTCCAATTGAGTTGCTGTTTAGTAGCATAATATGAACACGAGGAAGGCAAAAACTATCCGCAAGTCACCTGGAGAAATTGCAGACACACACAGTTCATTAAAGAATATGCTGACAAAAGGAGGTTAGCTAGGCCACCTCATCTTTCTCAAGGCAACATGGTTCTGGGCTCATCAAAAGAGTCACACAAGAATTAACTCTCTTTTTACCCACATCCAGATGACATGAGGATGTCAAGGATCTCTGTTACAAGTACAGAAAGATGGTCACACTACAATGAGGAACTCATCCTATTTCTATATGCTCAAGTGGGGAGCCCTGCACCTTGTCATGTGATGAGGAAGACAGGGATTGTGAAGTTTTGCCAGTGGACAGGAATTAATGGAAGTCTTTGTTTCATGTTAATAGTATTGTAAATGATTTTGGTTCAGCTGCACATGCTGGAGCAAAATTCAGAGCAGGATATAGGAGTAAGCGAGTATACAGAGACTACGGCACAGGGAAGGCACAACAAATCACGCTGGCCTCATGATGATCAGGTGCCTCCTACAAATAGTTTAGAGAATTGTTCTTTCTAGAATCGTCATGCATAGTGTCATCTGCAGCGAGATCAGCTCTGCTGTCTACACGCGGCTGATAACAGAGTGGAAACTAAATGTCTGGGCTTCAGGGGGTCATGAAAGAAGGAGCCCACCAACCCTACTGCTCACTTGCAGTCAGCAGCTGACCAGTGCCCCATTAGCCTCTCCTTTTGACTTTGTGTGAGGTCAAGGAATTATCAACAGCCAGCACTATGTCAATGGCATATTTTTTTATCTAGTCAGAGCAAGAGCATGGCGAAGCTCATGTGGCTTCAAAGCTCTTATTGCCACTCAGGTTGTATTGAGACACATTTCCCGTAAGGCCATGAGACCTGATCCAGAAAAAAGGGAAGCCATCAGTTTTGTACCACCACCTTAAATGTTTTAATTACTTAGGTAGTCATTATAACATTGGCAGTGAGTGATAAAGTGGCGGTAATACCGCCAATTGGCTGGCGGTATTCACCGCCAAATTATGACCATGGCAGTGACAATCCCCATAGACAGCCAATGTACCACACCAACCGCCAGGATGTAAACACCACTGATCACGGCAGTAGCCCTCAACAACCAGGTGGAAGACAATGAACCGGCCACCATATTAAGACACAGCACACCGCCACAGTACCAACGCCATCAAAAGCCTGGGGGAAACACAACACAGAAGACCTAAGACTCACCATTAGAGACACAGAGAAGATCAATGTGCCATGGAACCGGAACTGCAGGTCTTCCTGATGTTTTTCTACGCAATGCTCCACCTAGAACACAAACGCCGACGAAGACAACAACGGTGAGTACAGCCGCCTAGCACTCAAGGGAGGGAGGGAGGAAAAGGAGAATGACACACACACACACACACACACAGCACACACCATTCACACACATACCATACACAGAACCAGCTGCAGACGAAAAACAATGTCACAGGACACACGTCATAATAATGCAAGGACAACAGTAAGGCAGAATTGAAAATGTATTTGCATGACAACAACCACCATTGAAGTGACAAATATTATACATGAGCCATTGTCCAGACAGGGCCAATGCCCAGTCCAAAGTTTAAAAGGCCCACATGGCCACAGGGCAGCGTCCAAGCCCCAACTTGATCCTGACATTCACAGCACCAAACTGTGCAGGGGCAACATGTTGGAAGTGGGCAGGCACCTCAGGGGGCTGGGGGGGCGGAGGACACCTCAGCTGAAGTCGGGAACTTGCCCACTCCTTCTGGAGGGGGTTCCATGCCCATTTCCCAATGCTGGGGAGTGCAAGGTCACAGTCTCTGATGTGAGGTACTTGCCCACTGCTTCTGGAGGGAGCCCCATGCCCATTTCCCAATGTTGGGGTGTGCAAGGTCACAGTCTCTGATGTGGGGAACTTGCCCACTGCTTCTGGAGGGGGCCCCATGCCCATTTCCCAATGCAGGGGAGTGCAAGGTCACAGTCTCTGATGTGAGGTACTTGCCCACTGCTTCTGGAGGGAGCCCCATGCCCATTTCCCAATGTTGGGGTGTGCAAGGTCACAGTCTCTGATGTGGGGAACTTGCCCACTGCTTCTTGAGGGGGCTCCATGCCCATTTCCCAATGCTGGGGAGTGCAAGGTCACAGTCTCTGAGGTGGGGAACATGCCCACTGCTTCTGGAGGGGGCTCCTAGAACAACAGTCCCTGGAGGGTGGCCTACATGCCCTCTGCTGGAGGTGAGGGCTGTTTTGTCTCTGCTGTGGGAGGTGTATCCTGGGCAGCCTTTGTCGGAGGTGAGGGCTGCCGTGTCTCAACTGGAGGTGAGGGCTTCTTGCCTTTCATTGGTGGTTGAGTGGGACCCGCTGTTGTCATTGGTGGTTGAGTGGGACCCGCTGCTGTCATTGGTGGTAGAGTGGGACCCGCTGCTGTCATTGGTGATTGAATGGGAACCTTTTCTGTCATTGGTGGTTGAGTGGGGCCCACTGCTGTCATTGGTGGTTGAGTGGGAACCTTACCCCTCCTGGCTGGTGGAGCGGGCTCCTTCCCTTTTCTGGCTGGTGGAGTGGGATCCTTCCCTTTCCTGGCTGGTGGAGTGGGATCCTTCACTGTCTTTACTCCAAGACTAGGAGGTGCCTCCACTGTTCCCGTGGACTGTTTGACTGTGGTGCTGGACTGGGTCGCTGGGACCCTGCTCTTACGGGCAGGCCTGGGGGAGGAGGAAGAGGTCAAGTTGGGCAAGGAAAAGCTTCTTAGGGAACGATGGGGCGGGATGAGGGAGGAGGGATGGGAGTGGAGGTTAAGGGAGCGGTTGTTGGAGGAGTACGTCTGCTGGACTTGGGTGCAGGTGCATGGGCAGTGTGCTGATGTGAGGTGGATGGCTGTTGGGTGTCTGAGTGCCTACGTGTGTGTCCTTTAGGAGGGAGGGACAGGGTGGGAGAGGACACAGGGAACGTGTGGATGGATTTTCTGGAGGTGTCTGCTAGTGAGGTGTGTGTGCTTGAGGTGTGTTGATGCTGGTGGTGACTGTTGAAGCAGTGCATGCAGGTGTGAGTGTGGACGTGACTGAGGGGGGTAGAGGAGGAGGAGGAGGGGGAAGACAGTGGAGGCAGTGGATGTTGGTGTGTGTGCAACTGTCTGTTGTTTGTGTGAGTGCTTGTGGACTGAAGTGTGGTGCCTGTGTTTGACTGTGCCACTCTTGTGTGATGTCGCGTGTGCATGCTCATCTGTATGTGTACATGGGATGGGTTGGGGTTGAGGAGAGTGGGACTGGGAAGTGGTAGTTGGAGGAGGGATGGTAGGAATAGGGACAATGGCTGCCATCAGAGAGGAGGCCAGAGCCTGAATTGGTCTCTGTTGGGCGCCAATCCACCGAGATGGATTTCAGGAGGTCAATAGCCACCTCACTCAGGGCAGCAGGGGTCAGTGGGGCTGGGCCTGAGGTGCCTGGGCTGAAGTAGATGCCCACCCTCCTGGGTGAGCAGGCACGGGCAACTCGTTGAGGGGCTACTGGGAAGGCGGTGCTGGTACAGGGTGTGGCGGCTGTACCTGTAGCTGGAGTGGTCACAGAGGTGTCCGCCACCACCAGGGAGCTTCCACTGGATGAGGAATCAGAATCTGTGTTGTCATCTCCTGTCTCCGCTGTGGTGCTCCCCTCGCCCTCCGTCCCACTGGTCCCCTCGGCATTGGTGGGCTCTGCCTCCTGGGTCCTGTGGGATGCAGCTCCCTCGATCACCAGTGCCCCTGCTCCTCCACCAGATGATGCCACTGCATACATGGATAGAATGACAGAAGGAGAAAGGGGGGGAGGGAGAGAAAGGGAGCACTGAGTCAATTACGGCACCAACACCACAGTTGGCATACACAGCACCATCACACACAGGGATCAGGCTTGAGCGCTATGCATTGCACTGGCATTGAATTGGCTAGATGCCACAGCAAGATGAGGGCCAAACACCGCCAACTGCACCCCTCCTTGACCCACAAGCCGTGACTGACATGGAATACAAACGAGCTAGGTTACCTGCATTTGCCATACACCCATTACCCTTGAGCTGGATCACGCTGCAATGTCTGTCCTGGCATTAAGGGACACCCACTAACTCACACCCACCACCCGGATCACATGCTACCTACCAATTATTGTAGTAATGCCCACTGTACTCACCCCCTTGTGGCTGCTGTGAAGCCCTCAAATGCTCGCAGCTATCCGTCATCCCACTGGGATCCCCCCTCTTGTGCAGGTTCTATCAGTGCTCCATTTCCTGGCAACTGTTTTTTTCCAAGTAACAGTGGGCTTGGCAGCAGGAATGTCAAAGCCAATGTTCTCAATATTGCTGGCAAGAGTATTGTCTGCCTTGGTGAAACACATGTGCAGCTACATTTCTTTCCCCCAGGTGGAAGATTTGGCCACTGTGAAAGCGGGATTCTATGCAATGGGACATATACCCAATATTATTGGCACGATTAATGGTATACATATTGCGTTTGTCACCCCCGTCCCTGCCCGAATGAACAGGTGAGCAGGAATTACAAGAGTTTCCACTCACTTAATGTGCAAATGGTGTGCCTGGTGGACCAGTCCATCTCCCACGTTACTGCTAAGTATCCTGGGTCGGTGCATGACGCCTTCGTTCTGAGGAATAGTGGCATCCCAAATGTGATGGCCCAACTACAGAGGCACAGGGTGTGGCTAATAGGTGAGGCAGAGTCCCCATCCACTGTATGTCAGTGTATGCCTTCAAGTGTTATCCCCATAGCATTGTGTAAGGCTAATTTCTGTCCCTCAATACTTGCAGGTGACTCTGACTACCCAAACCTATCGTGGCTCCTGACCCCTGTGAAGAATGCCAGGACAGGGGCTGGGAATTGTTATAATGATGCACATGGACGAACCAGGAGAATAATCGAAAGGTCCTTCGGCCTCCTGAAGACCAGGTTCAGATGCCTGCATCTGACAAGTGGATCCCTGTGCTACTCACCCAAGAAGGTCTGCCAGATAGTAGTGACATGCTGCATGTTGTACAAACTGGCCCTCAGATGAAATGTCCCTTTTCTGCAGGAGGAGGAGACTGGAGATGACCCTGTGGCAGCAGTGGAACCTGTGGACAGTGAGGATGAGGAGGCAGAGGATGAGGATGCGGACAACAGAACATCCGTTATACGTCAATACTTCCAATGACACACAGGTGAGACAGTGAAACTGACCATTACTCTGACTATTGATTTATCTGTGTGGCAGTAGCATGAAGGCACTAACTTCCTTTGCATCTCAACTTACTGTCACCTATGGCTTGTCATTATACAGATGTTGGTTATATGATAACAGTGTCCAGATGTGTTTACTACAGACAGCTACAGGTCATTATTTGTATGCTATCACAGTGTTCAGATCATTTGCACTAGATGTGACTGTTCCCACAAATGCAAATTTTCAACACATAAAACAGTGTCACTCAATTTGTGTTCAAGAGTGTTTATTGTAGTGCAAATAATTGACTCAAAAGTGCAATGGAATGGGGTGATGGTAGAGGAAAGTCCAGGGTATTGTTCCAGCCTGTTTGTAGCACAGGTCCAGTGTCCAAGGGGCCATAGGAAGGGGAGCAAAGGCAGTTCAAAGTGGACAAGGTGACAGGGTGGGACACAAGGGGGACAATGAGGAGAGTCTCATTTCCTGGTGGTGGTCTTGGTAAGTGTATCTGTCTTCTGTCTGGGTCACAGGGAACGTTAGCGGGGGGTTCACCTTCTGCAGGGGGAGGGGTGCTGGTGGCCTCTTTGTCCTGTGGCGGGGCCTCCTGCCCACTAGCTGCAGCAGAAGTGGAGGGCTGGTCAATAGACTGGCTGGTGGTAGGGGCCCGCTGGTGTGCTGTCAATTCCCTCATGTTGTTGGCCATGTCTGCCAGCACCCCTGCTATGGAGATCATGGTGGTGTTGAGAGCCAGCAAGTCCTCCCTAATTTCCTGATGGTGTTCCTCCTGCAGCCGCCTGTTCTCCTGCATGTTGGTAAGGATCTGGCCCATCGTGTCCTGGGATTGTTGGTAGGCCCCCAGGATCTTGGTGAGTGCCTTCTGGAGAGTTGGTTCCCTGGGCCTGTCCTCCCCCTGCCGCACAACGGTCCTCCCAGTGTCCCTGTTGCCCTGTGCCTGTTTCCCCTGAATGGTGTGCCCACTGCCACTGGGCCCAGGTCCCTGATTGTCTTGGGGGCGAGGTGGGGACTGGGTTCCCTATACAGGTGGGCACACTACTGACTGATGTGTCCTAAGGACAGAGGTGTGGGGGCGCTGTGTGGGTGCTGTGGTGCGTGGATACTGATGGGGGAGGCTCTGTGGCTGACTGGGAGTGGACTGGGGTGACCGACTGACCAATGGTCCCTGATGGGCCAGGTAGTTCATCCAGATCCAGAAGTCCAGAGTTAGTGTCATCACTGGGGGCATCTTCTGTTGGGGGACTGGTTAGTATTAGCACCCCCTCTCTGCTGCCATTGGCTGGGGCACCGGTGGGGATGTAAATTATGTATTATGATTCATGTCTGTGACATATTGTACATCCCTACCTTCCCTTCTATCATTGCTGGTGCCCTGCCACCATTGTTTGTGTATGGTGATGTATTGTGGGATTGTTAGTTCCCCTATGCTGTGCATGCTTTTGTGATGGGTGTCCATTCAGGGATGTGAGGGCTGTTCATGCATTGGTATAGCATGCAGGGCTTGGCACTGGGGTTAGTCATATGTGTAGGTGCAGTGTGTGGGATGGAGTGAAGTGATGGGAGTGAGGGTGAGGGGGTGAGATGGCATGCAGGTATGGGGGTGATAAGTAGTAAATGTTGTCTCATCAGTGTCCAGTCCTCTGGCAACTCCAGTGAGTCCCTCAGGATGCAGGATTGCCAAGACTTGCTCCTCCCATGCTGTGAGCTGTGGGGGAGGAGGTGGAGGTCTGCCGCCAGTCCCCTGGATGGTGAGCTGGTGCCTTGCTGCCACTGAACGTACCTTCCCCCGTAGGTCATTCCACCTCTTCCTGATGTCGTCCCTTGTTCTGGGATGCTGTCCCATGACGTTCACCCTGTCCATGATTCTCCACCATAGCTTCATCTTCCTTCCAATGGATATTTGCTGTACCTGTGCTCCAAATAACTGTGGCTCTACCTTGACTATTTCCTCCACCATGACCCACAACTCCTCATCTGTGAAACGGGGGTGCCTTTGTGGGGACATGGGTGTTGTGTGGTGTGTGTAGGTGTGTGTGTGTTGGGTACTGTGGTTGGGTGTGTGAAGTGGGGTGCGTGAGGGATGTATGGGTGTATGTGGTATATGTGTCTAGTTGTTGCAGTGGTCTTGGTGTCAGACTGGTGGCAATAATTTGTATTCGTAAAGGGTTGTGGGTAATGTGGGTGTGTGTTTTATAGTGCTGTGGGTGTGTGGGTGTGGTGTGTGTATTAGTGTCATGTGTGTGTTTTTGGTACTGGCCAATGTTGTGTAGTTTAGTATTTGGGTGCCCATTTTCAGCACGCCAGTGTATACCGCCAACGGTTTACCGCCATTGAATGTCCGCCGTGGTGATTCGTGGGTCATGATGTGGTGGGCGTTGTTTTGTTGGTGTAACAGTATGGGTGTTCGTACTACCACTTTAGCACTGACCTTTGGGCTGGCGGATTTGTGTATGTGGCTGTATTCTGTTGGATTGGTGTGTGTGTGTGTGTGTCATCCGTTCGCCTTCGCCGCTGTGTGTTGGCGGCCGTCTCCACGGCGATAAGCGGGATTTACTACCAATGTCATGATGAGGGCCATAGCGTTTTACTTCCAATTCAAACACCTTATGCAGCGTTATCAAAACCTCATGCCAAAAGCACTGTACTCCAGGGCAAGACCAGATGGTTTGTGAGAAATCCTCTTAGTCTCGCTCCCATCTGAGGCGATCATGGAGGAGAACCTCCCAAAGTGCCACAGCTTAAGGTGGGTTATATGGACCCTGTGTACAAATTTTAAAGTATTGCTCTAAGCTGCATGGTCCTGAGGGCTATTCTCACATGTCTGACAAGGGTCCAGTAGCCCTCTCCTATGCAACTCTGACCACACCAAATGTATCAGGCGAATAATTCACCATGGTACATTAATTCAAAGATATTCGATTACTCCAGATCTCGCCCGTCAATAGCAGAGCCTCCAAAGGATTAAATTCAGAAAGCTCCTGCGGATTCTTGATGTTGGAGTGAAGGGCATGATGGAGCTGCAGGCAATGGAAGAATGGCTGGATATGCAAACTAAAGAAGGCTTGTAGCTGTTCAAATTAGGCCAAATAGGTTTCCACCATCACCTCCCCCAATGTAAAGGCACTGATTAGATCCCAACCCCAAAAACCTTAGAGGATAGCAGTGCCCACCCACAGCAGAGACACCCTGGTAAGCCTCCCTCACCACCCCTAATCTTTGAGAGCCTCTCCACAAAGTTCCAAAACTAACTGCATCACCAGAGGAACCGATTGTGGAACACAGATTTCATAAATATAGTGAAAACATGGACATTAGCCATGGCCCATCTTTCTATGGCAAAAAGAGGGTCTAACTGAATGGAAAATAGACAGTGGTCAATCACCAAGAGCTGTGCTGCTTTATATTAGGAGTGAACTTCTGCAGCACCAGGGCCCCCATCAAATGGTGATTTACTTACTCATTGGAATTCTAGGTGTCCTACTTCTCTACAATAAGCGGGATCAAGGACGTTATGCACTTGAAAAAAGATCAAGGTATCTTGAACAGATAATGTTGCAGTTGGTAGTGGAGCTATGGGAGCCTAACCATTTTAAAGGTGGCAACTCTGCCCATGAGAGACAGGGGAAGAGGAGACCGGAACGCGAGGGGAGCCTGCTGTCTAGAGGCCTTATTCAAAATGCTACGTTCCCAAGCACTATGTTCTTCCATGATTATGTAAACTCCCAAATATTTGAAGCCTTCACTTGATAATGTCAATAACGATTCTCATACCAAATCCTCTGGTCCTGCTCTTTTCTGGAATTCCCCTGATTTGGCTGCATCATTAATGAGGCCAGTAAAGCCTCTGAAAATGTTGAAGGACCTGTGCACCTGATTCTGTAGATCATCTGCATATAGTCAGACTCTATCTTAGACTCCCAGTGTCCACTCAAATCCTCTCACCAGTGTACCATGCTGCAAGAGGCTCGATGGCTAACACAAAGAGAAGGGGTAATAGTGGGCAACACTGCCTCTTCCTCTTCTCAGTGTGGAATTCCACAAACAAATTATAATCTAATTTGAGTCCCAGCCCGCAAATCAGTGTAAAGAAGACATAGCTATGTATAGCATGCGAAGGTAGTACAGAATTAAGCTTTGCGGAGGATCGGGAACAGGTAATCACATTCCACCAAATCAAAAGCTTTCCCAAAGTTGACCAACAGAAGCGCCTGGGGGCCCCACAATTTGTGGACAAGAGCAAGCGGGTTGTGTAGTCTGCAGATGTTCTGCCTATTTGATCTCCCTGGCATGAAACCGCATTGGTCAGGATGAATCAGTCGATCACAGTCAGCAGGCCTGTCACCAAGACCTTGGCAAGCAACTTCACCTCTGCACTGATAATAGATATGGGACAGTAGATACTACCCACACTGGTCTGAAGGAGACCCTGGTTTTGTAATCCCAATGAAGTCAGTCAGCCGAAGATCATGTAGAAGGATCCCTCTGGCGAGCGCCTCATCAAACACTGCTTTTATTGCAGTGACGGAATGGGTGGCTTTACACCTAAAGAAGTCCACAAAGACCCAGCGACTTCCTCCCACCCTTGAAGATGTGACAGAGCCTCCGCCAGCTCCCCCTCCATAATGTCTCTCTCCAGCCGGGTTTTCAGGACATATGAAAGTGAGGATAGGAGCAGGTCATGAACAAAGTCAGCAAGTAATACTGGATCTATTGGGTTGCGTTTCAAGTAAAGAGCGTAGTAATGTGAGGCAAACTGGGCCAGTACAAGGACTCATGCGCCCATGACCGGCCTTTCATCCGCATCACAGATCAAGCTTCCAGTGCCACCGCAACCAATGAAGCAGTTTGGAGATTTGATTACCCCACTGGTAGTCCCGGCTCTGTATAAACAGCTAGGCTAACCTTGCTTCCTCTGACAGAAGCTGGCCAATGACATGGCCTACTTTGATCTGTCTTTGCATACTGAAATTATGTGTGTATGCCAATTTAGATCAAAAGGAAAAGGCACCTGATGCACTAGTGACAGTCATCACATATGCCACCTTAAGCCTCAGCAATTAACAAATAGCACCCTCTCAATTTGTAAAAGAGTGCAGTTGAGTAGGCCTGCAAACATTTTCATCTGTTCTTGTAAGGGACATTCTTGACACTTGTTACAGATCTCCATGCTTTTGTTACCGTATTTGCCAGCCTCCTAAGCAAAGATGCAACGCACAACTCAGAGATAGAGTTTGCCTGTTCAGACATAGCTCTTCCACACGTAGACTAGGAGTGATCACAACCAAGCTAACTTTTCTCCCATTTGCCACTACATAGTTCTTCTGTAGAACACACTATTCCCCAAGAGTATCTGACACATGTGATGCAGCAAAGTCACCTGAAAGAGGAGGACATCATTTGACCTATCGCTATGGACTTGATGCTGACGGCTGTTGTTGGATTTATTGTTCTACAAATGTGGTAGGACACAGAGAGTAAAAAACAGCTGAAGTGACGTCACCTTCATAAACTTGAAATCCTTTTGAAACATTAATGACGAGTTTGCTTAACTGCAAGCCAGCCTCCAGCTGCCAGCAAATCGCGATTCCAAAATGGCTAAGGAAACATCTTATTGAGCTTCATGAAAATCATAGAGGAAATGTCCTCACTCTGAGACTGATTTGGCAAATTCCCTGCCTGTTTTCTCGACCAGCTGGTGGAATAAATGTTTGTCATCTGTCAAGTGCGACACATATGACCGACTCTCAGCAAAAACAGCACCCCTTAAACTTCACATAACAGGATAGCAGAGGTCATGCTGCATTTTGGGCCAGCCATATTGTACCAAATAAAGACTTGCTGCTTTTAGACCGTGCAGACCATAAAGTAGAAAAGACAGTCTTGGAGAAACACTGTGCAATATGTTATACAGCCCCTACAAGCACACGGATCTCCCTTCGGCCACCCAGAGATCCCTATCAAGCTGGCATCAGGTTCTGAGATGGCTTAAATCGCAGAACCTGATGGGTACTGGGTGCCCATGGCAGAAACCCTGCTATGGAGCGTGTGGAGTGATGCTCGGAAATAAGGCTTAGGAAGATTGCTTTTGATTCATTTTTGCAAAGGTCGCGTTATTTTGATTACAGTCTCATGCACTAAATAAGAATATTTTAATATATAAGTTTGCAGCACAGTCTTGCTTGGGTTATGGAAGAGCTTTTCCTCTTTTCCTTGTGGAATTAACCGTTTGTTGTCTCTTCTACATTCAGGATGGAAAAGGAGGTACCCCAGCCAATGGCACCCTCAAAAGAAGACCATAATACACAAGTAAGCGTTAAAAGAACCAAAATATACTAAAAGAAAACATTAGGTTCAGGCTTGGGACCCTATGGGGCATATTTACAAGCCCCTTGCAACACTTTGCTTCGCCCTACGGTAGTGTATAATGTATGCAAGGGGGGCGATCCAATGAAAGGGGCCTGAAAAAAAAAGCGCAGTGAAATTTACAACATTTCACTGCGCAATTTTTTCTATCATTTTTTGCCATCATTTTTAATGCCTGCTCAGAGCAGGCTTTAAAATTACGTACCCATAATAATCTATGGGCGTCCCGTGCTTTGCTGCACTAGCGTCAAAGTTTTGCACGCTAGTGCAGCAGAGTGCCACAATAGCATAAAAAATGTTGACACTATTGTGCTAACAACCGCCATGGCGCAACCATGGTGTCATTAGGTGGCGGTAGGGGGATGCAAGAAAAGTAACGCATCAGGACTGATGCGCCACTTTCTTGTAAATCTGCCCACAGGTGTCCTTACGCTATCCCTCTTGGATTCCTTGTCTGTCAATAAATCTATATTTTTCTGTTGGTTATGGCTCCTTCTTTCTACCTTTAAAAGGTTTAATGGCCAGATTTAGAGTTGGTGGACGGGTTACTCCGTCTGCCGTATTACCTTTCCTATATATATTGGGATCATGATACGGCGGACAGGATATCTATCACATATGTGACGGAGTAACATCTGGCAAACTCTAAATAAGGCTCTAAGGGCCAGATGTTGCAAAGGGTTTTACCCATTCTGTGTCTATGGGAAAATGTGTTCGTACATATGGCCCTAAGTCACATGTTTTCTTTAAGCATACTGAGGGCACTGTTTCTGCTTTTTTTATTGAGTCTGCCATGGATAGTCTCTCTTTTTGAACCATTCCTTTCACACAGTTGTAATGTGTAGACCTGCACGTCTGACCTCTCAACAAGTAGCGCAAAGCAAGCTAGAATGAAAACAAAGGAAGGGAGTAGAAACAAGAAACAACAAGAAAATAACCTGTTTCAGCAAATTCCCTCCCTCCTCCACCATCCCTCTGTCCAGGCATTTTCGTCCTGGTCTTCAGCATCCTCTTCGCCATCTTAGTTCCCACTGGAGTGGGTACTGTCTGCTTCTCGCACCTAGCAGTGCTCGTGGTGATTGGTTTTGAGCTCCCGCGGAAGCGCAAGTCCTCGCAACATGTTACACTCTTCCCAACTGTCTTCTCCTTCACCCTTTCCTGGTTCTGTGAACTTGTCCCACCAAACAGTTCTTCTTTAGTGTCCTTTTACATGTTCTCACCTCTTCTTTCCTCACCCTCTGTGAACTTTGTTCTTTTCCCTTTTCTAGCTTTCCCTTTCGACTCAGTCTGCTTTCTCTTTCCAAATTAGCACAAGGAAACCCTGTCCTGGAGCCTGGGAGGAAGACTGCATGTTCTGGTAAGGTTTTTACTCTCCCTTCACCAGGTGCTCTTTCACAAGCAGTACCTGGCTTAAACATATAAACATAGATTGAAGTTAGAAGCCTTCTGGTCCTGGGACATCATGTGAACCACCATATTGGGTGACGTCTGAGAAGGAGGCTGCATGCAAGCATTTGCACACTGTATTGAAACATCTTATATGCATAGAACTCAATTCTACAGTTATCTACAAATACGTCACACACTAGAGTCTTAACAAGAACAGCTGCAGGCCCTCCATGACTATAGTCCACTAAAGGCAAATACCAGCATGGCAGTGTTGCATGGGCGACAGATCTCACAGGTCTACCGCACTTTGTTCAATAACACCCCAAGCCCCATGCAGGGATGAAAAGAAAGATGGAAGCGAGAAATAGGCCCCTTGGAAGATGAGGATTGGTTAGAGGTAAAGATAGCCCCTAGAGCAGGCTTCTCCAATGTGCAGCTCGTGAGCTACTCATAGCTCTCCAGCTGCCTAGAAGTAGCTCTCCTATGTTCAGTCCAGCCTACTAAATTAAAAGCTCTTATATGTATGCCAAAATTTAAAAAAGTGTATTCAAAACCAAAATCTGTGTATTTTCAGAACTGATAAGCTGATGGGTGAATTTCCAAAATGTAGGTCCGACAGTTGAGTGATAAATCATGTGGCATTTAGGAGGTTTAGTACTAATAATATTACCTTGGTGCCAGGGACATTTAAGCCTTGGCTGTTATGTATTATCCACGTAAAGGTATTCTAAATTGAGAAAGCCTTTTTTTTACACTATTTGCCTGAAGCAGAGGTGATCACCTTGGGTAATTTTACATAGGGCAGCAACTAATATAATCTTGTCTGATGTAATCACTATCACAACACTAATCAATCAATCAAGTAAGTTATATTTATAGAGCGCAGCTTGTCATCTGCAAGGGTATCCAGGTGCTTTGCTGCGGGTCTCATCTGAAGAGCCAGGTCTTTAACCCCTTTCTGAAGTTGGTCAGCGAGGATGAGGTGCGGAGGTGGAGGGTGTTTCAGGCTTTGGTGGTGAGAGCGGAGAAGGAGCTACCTCCAGTGCGGCAGCAGCGTACGCAGGGGATCTGTGCAAGGGCAAAGTGTGTAGAGCGGAGGTTCCTAGAGGGGTGGTCGAAGTGGAGCTGGTGGTTCAGGTAGGCAGGTCCCTGGTCCTGAAGGGCTTTGTAGGCATGGGTCAGGAGCTTGATTTGGCATCTTCTCTCGACCGGGAGCCAGTGGAGCTCTTTCAGGTGCTGGGTGATGTGGGCTCTCTTGAGTAGGCTGAGGATCAGCCTGGTGGCTGCATTCTGGTTTGACTGAAGTCTTTGTATGAGTTTGTTGGAAGTGCCTGCATAGAGTGCATTGTCGTAGTCCAGCCGGCTGGTGATGATGGCATGCGTTACTATCTTCCTGGTGTCGCTGGGAAGCCACTTGAAGATTTTGAAGAGCATGTAGAGTATGTGGAAGCAGGCTGCAGAGAAGGCGTTGAACTGTTGTTTCATGGAGAGTTTGCTGTCTAGGATGATGCCATGGTTACAGGCATGGTCTTCAGTGTGTGGCGTGGGTCTGAGTTCTGATAGCCACCAGGAGTCGGTTCAGATGTCAGTGTGTTTGCCAAAGATGAGGACTTCCATCTTGTCAGTGTTGAGTTTTAGGCAGTTGGCCCTCATCCATGCTGAAACGTCCTTCGTGCAGTTGTGGAAGTTTACCTAAGTTGTGGAGGGGTTGGCGGAGAGCGATAGAGCTTTCTGAGTGTCATTGATGTAGGAGATGATGTTGATGTTGTGCGTTCTGACGATGTCTGCGAGAGGGGTCATGTAAATGTTAAGAGTGTGGGACTGAGGGATGAGCTTTGGCGGACGCCGCATATGTTGTGCTTGGCTTGTGATGTGAAGGGGAGGAGGTGGACTTTGTGGGTGCGTCCTGTGAGAAACAATGCCATCCATCTGAGCACATTGTCTGATATTTCAGTTTGGTGTAGGCGATTGATGAGAGTGGGGTGGGAGACAGTGTTGAAGGCAGCGGAGAGGTCGAACTGGATCAGGGCGGCTGATTCTCCTCTGTCAAGACAGGTGCAGATGTCGTCCGGTTGTGGCAATCAGCACTGTCTCTGTGCTATGATTGGTTCCGAATCCTGATTGTGAGGGATCTAGCAAGTTGTTTCATTCCAGGGGGTCGATAAGTTGTAGGTGATGGCCCTTTCCAGTACCTTGGTGGGGAATGGGAGCAGTGCGATGAGACAGTAGTCATGGAGTCTGCTGGGGTCTGCCGAGGGTTTTTTGAGGAGGGGGTCTAACCTCTCCATGTTTCCAGGCATCGGGGAAGGCGGCAGTGGTTAGCGAGGCATTGATGATGGTGGTGAGTTAGGGGCTGATCTCGCCTTTTTCTAGGTTGAAGAGTCGGTGGGGGCAGGGGTCGGTAGATGCACCCTAGTGGATGGAGTTCATAAGGATGGCCGTGTCTTGTGCACTGAACTGTCACCATATGTTGAGCGGAAAGTCAGCATTAGTGGTAGATCGAAGGCTGTGTGGGTTGGAGGGTTGGGCATCGAAGTTCTTGTAAATGGTTGCTATCTTGTTGTGGAAGTGGTTGGCGAGGGGAATCGCAGAGTTCTTGCGAGGGGAGGATCGAGTTTTCCAAGGCTGATGGGCAGGTGAACTCTCGTACAATGGTAAAGAGTTTCTTATTTTGGTTGGCGCCGGTGTTGATGCAATGGGTCAGGGCCTCTATCAATGCTGCTTTGATCTGTCAAGGGTATTCGTTGAAGGCTGATTTGAAGGTGGCTCTGTCGGTGCAGTTCTTGCTGGTGCACCATCTTCTTTCGAGCTGTTTGCACTTGCTTTTTGATGTGCTGAGTTGTGTGGTGTACCAGTTGGCTTGTTTGGCGGGTCTATGTGTTTTGACTGATTTGATGCGGGCGACTTTGTTGGCTGCATTGGTGATCCCATCACTTAAGTTCTGAACTGCAAAGCTCAGGTTGGAGGTTCCTACGGGCTGTGTGCTGTCAAGGGCGTGTGTCCATTGTTGCTGCATGACCTTGGGCCAGCTGCAGTAGGTGGTGCTGAGCTGTTTGGGGGTGGTGTGGGCGTGTCTGGTGATGGCGAAGTGTACAGGGGTGTGGAATTTAATTAAATATCTACTTGTCCATGGAACAGGCTTCATCGTAAATCTACTTGTCCTGTAAAAAAAAATCTACTAGCCCCTTTGGTGCCATGTAGTACAGCGACAAATTATGGCAGCAACCTCATTATGAAAGAGCTCTGCTAACAGCCTCTCTGGTTATGCCTGGGCTGATATTATAGTAGGGCTTGAATACTAGCAATTTCAAGCCTTACTATATCAATTTCCTAATTTTGACTTCTTTACGCATATCTACATACTTAACAGATTTCTTGACCCTATGGCCCTCATTATGACTTTGACCCTATGGCCCTCATTATGACTTTGGCGGACGGAAAAGCCAGTCCGCTGAAGTCCTGACGAGTAGGTTGCTCCCAGTATGGCAACCTCCCCGCCAGGGCCATTATGAGTTTCCTGCTGGGTCAGCGGGCGGAAACTCAGCTTGCAGTGAACACTGCGACAGGGCTGGCAATGGGGGCCCCTGCACTGCCCATGCCAAGTGTATGGGCAGTGCAGGGCCCCCTCCAGGGCCCCCTGCACCCTTTCTCCGCCAGCCTTTTTATGGGGGTGCTACTGCCATGAAACCGCTGGCAGAGAAGGGGTTTGTAATTCCCCAGGGCAGCGCTGCTGCCACCACATCCCTGGCACCAGGGTCATAATGAGGCCCTATATGTCCAAATTTCAAACAACATAGTTATACAAAGGAATCATTAGGTTTTAACTAATTAATACAGAGGTCCACCAAACAAGCAAGTCATACAATCAACCTATGTTTTCAGAAATACAAAATTGATGATAGTCTCGGGAGTGCTTCACTTTACATGGACTATCACATGTTAATTTTATTCTCATTTTCCTTTCTCATTAAGGAGGTAAATTCTTAGTTTAAAATACTCGAAAATCCCAAATACATTTGGAGCAAAGCACTCCTAACGGTAATTAAACATAAACTGGCATAAAATACACCAAGGTTACGTGGCTCTCTGTCACATCAACAAATCGATAATTGGTTACTAACCAACTTAAAAACCACAGTACCACTTTTTAAAGGTGCTAACACCCAGCATCAGCAGTCAGCTCATTGGGATGCTTAAGATGTGAGAGCTTTTAGGTTAAATTGTAAAAAAGCCACGAAAATGTGGATATCTTCCTACTTCCCAGCCAGTCATGTAACCTTTCAGGCTACAGTACCACCATCCAAGTCGTTAGTTCCTAAAACCCTTAAATCTTATTACATTGATAAAACAAATAATGCTAACAACTATACTAAGGAGGTTTTAAACTTACCAACTCACTAGGTAACCTGGAGTATTATCAGAATTCTATTACTCCCTTCAATATGTTGTGTGATACTATTCCTCTTATTTTTCATGAAAAAAATACTAAAATACACAAATCCCTATAACTAACAGTTCAGAAAATAACTCACAAGTGTTTTCCACCCTTCAATCGAAGTCACTTTTTAACAAGACTAAGCTCACTTTTAGAAGGTTGAATTCACCTGATAATGCATTCATCAAATCAAGCTCCCACTCAATCCATGCCCTGCTCATATTTTCAATCTATTAGAGCAGAGCATTTTACTCCTTCTCCAGTAACTATGCAATACCTCGCTTGAATAAGTTTTAGTTCCGAAATGTTCTTCTTGAAAAAACACAGACAGCTGGTACAATGCAGCCCAGCATCTACAGGCGTATTTCTTAGCTGCCAATTTTAATAAAAAAGAAACTATTTAAAAAGAAACAAACTCACAACTTATTGAACTTCTGGAGCAAGACAATCTATCAAACAGGTTTACGAGCCAAGCATATCTCTATTGGCATCATCAGTAGTAAATGATATGTGACTGCTGGAAGGCCAAGGATGATTCTCAGCCCTTGTCCTCCTTGTTCTCTCAGTGGCTTTTAGTACTATTTCTCATCGTATATTTATAGTTCATCTACATGAAATAGGGGTGAGAAGAGCTGTATTAGATTTGATCACAGATTATTTAAAAATAGATGCAAACTATTTCTCTTCCACCTTTAGGTCATCGTTTCAAAACATTAATTCAAGAGTACCACAGTGTTCTTCATTTAGCCCTACATTATTCAACATTTACATGATTCCACTGGTAAGACTGATTAGAACAGTGCTTCCCAACCTGTGGTCCGGGGACCCCTGGGGATCCATGAAGCATCCTCAAGGCGTTCACGGCTGCTTAGAAAATTAAATAATATTAACAAATTAGATCCCCATCTTTCAGTAATGACTCAGTGGGGGGTCCCCGGATTCCAATAATGATTCAGTGGGGGTCCCTGGGTTCCAGTAATGATAAAGTAGGGGTCCACAGAAGTCAAAAGCTTGAGAACCACTGGATTAGAACATTTTCCTTCAATTTCAAAATGTATGATGATGACAATTAGATTATGGTAAACCTAGGTAAATGTATATTGCCAAACTCAAAAACCTTTCAGTCCAGCCTGGCTACAGCCATATCATGAATGTCGGCTAATTTTCTAAATATCAACATAGAAAAGACAGAGATTCTGTTGGAGGGTAAATTAAGTCTCCTAGATATAAGTGACCGTTAGCCCACTGAATTTGGGGCGGCCCCAAAACCAGTGAAATAAGCCTGTATTTTGAGGCTCCACTTGGACGAACAATTTAACTGCAGGGCCTCAAAATAACAAAGTAGCATCTTCATATTTGTTTCCATCTTGGAGTACTGAGAAAGATCAATCCCTACCTATACCTAAGATCCGGCCAGCTTATAATTCTTTTTTCAAAGATTCTTTTTATTCAATTCTCTTCTAGAAAGTCAAGACAATCATACAACATTTCAGTGATGCTTATAACAGTAAAACACGATAAAGAACAATCCCTGCCATTCCTGTACAACTGACATGCGTGTTCATCATACTCATAATTATGGTGGTCATGACATCTTAATTAATGAAGCAACATACATTCTGTATAATCCTATAAGTACCTGTCTTGACAAGCCATCTTCAATCTTACCCTCCCTGGCATTACCCATCCTCATTTGTCTCACTCTCCAACTCCTTCCTGTCCCTCCCTTCAAATTTCATTAGTAAAGTCTCTAGTTTTTGAAGATCCTTTGCAGCCTTATCATCTTGTTTACATTTTCTTAGATTAATTTCTTCTGCCACCATCCGTTCTGTGACATCTCTTTTCCATCCGTCCATATTTGGACCCAGTGAGCCTAACCATGTAATGGCCACCCTTCGTTTTGCTAGTAGTAATACCAGTTGAGTGAATTTGTAAGTCATCTTCCTACCCTTGCGTGGCTTAATGTCTCCCAGTAAACATACTAGGGGTTCTCAGTGGTCTGATAGATACTGTATCACTTCATTCCAGAACGCTAATACCAGTGGGCAGTGTCATGCCAAGGGTATAAATGTAGCATTCTGCTTAGTGCACTGATGGCATTTACTATGTCTAGCGGGGTCAATTCTGCGTAGGAGCATCAGAGTAATGTATGTGTGGTGTAAGTAATTAAAGTGCACAGTTTAAATTGTGCATTACAGGAGACTGTATGAATCAGGGAGCATGTTCTCTGCCATTGGTCGTCCTCTATGGGCGTTCCCAGTTCTTCCTCCCATGCAGCCCTGGCTATGAACAGTACTTTAGATTTATCCGCCAGCATATGTGCATAAGTGGGAGAACAGATGTCTTGCCCCCTCCCAGTTCCAGTAGAACCCTAAATAGAAGCGAAGGAGGGGCAGACAGATATGCAGGCCAGAAGTCTCGTCCACCAGCTTATAATTCAAGTGGTAATATTATCAAGGCTGAATTACCGAAATCCTATTTTTTTCAGTATTCTTAAAACTCTTCTAAAGAGGCTAACTTGAATACAACATCCAGCCAAATGATTCATTTGTAGCCTCCCCAAGCGGGCCCACATCACGTCTTATGATATGGCATTACACTGGCTACTTGTGACAGAGTGTATCACTTTTGAAGCACTTTGTATATTAAACCAGGCCTTATATAAATGTGGGTCTGAATCACTACATGAAAATTTCAAGCACTACATTCCCATTCGCCCACTAAGATCTTCAGGTAGTAATGAGCTTACTCTTTGACTGAAAAAGAAAACTATAACAGCGGACATATCCTTTTCCTGGATGGCATCTAAAACTTGGAACTCTTCAGTCTATTGATATTAATTTGTCCTTTAGAAAAGAACTGGAGACTTCTTCATGTTCCCAAAACACTATCTATGGCTTATCATCACAAAGTCATCCTTCTTCCCTTTTATACATCTTTGGGTGACAGTTGTGCTTTTTATACTTAGATCAAATCAAATAAAATCATTAATTTGTAAGCATGTGGGTTTCTGACACTGTAAAATAATTGTGCTATAGCCTCAAGGGAATGGCATGGTGGACCACTTCTTTTGCAACACTGTAAATGGTTGTGCAGATTGCCAAGCTCACAAAGAACCTCATTACCGGTGTGCTATGTCAAACTCTGAGAGATTTTCAGGACATATTCCACCTGCAAACCCCCACCTGGAACACTGCCCAGGAGAAGATAAGGGCCTATACTCCACATCACTCATCATCTCTATGTAGGCAGCAGGTTTTTGGGTATAATAGTGGTAACTTGTGAATGTACTTGCTGGAGAGATTTTAATGCAATCAGGTCTTAGCTTTGACTCATAAAATAGCAAAAGGGTTAATGCGTCAGCTGCAGAGTATTATAGGTAACCTTGAGTCACAGACTTGTATTCTGTGTAAGAATGCTCCATGGGTTAAAGCTTTTGTTCCAAAGACCCTTCAGACCTGCAAAATATACTGCCAATCCTAGTAACATAGTTCAGTCGGTTGTACATCCACATCAAAGATCTACATGTATGTAACATTGAAACAGGCTCCTAAATATTTTTAGTAAGTGCCATGAAAATGGTTATTATTGTAATCACACAAATGGCTAGAAATACCCACATTTTACAGAGTATGCATACTCCTCTTACAAAGTGAACTTGACAAAAACAGTTTCCAGATCTCTGCTTATCTCTTGGCAATTTGTTAGCGTCTTACTTTGCTCTTATGGGTATGTATCTAAGTCTAAAGAAAGATTTTAGGTTTCAGCTATGATGTTCCACCCTCCAATTGCTCCCAGACAATATAAAACATGGACAACGTGACTGATAGCAGTTTAAGTATGTCCCAGCTGGAATGGAACACATAAGGCTCCCCTCAGATCCTGCAAGGAGCTGCTACACACTCAAAGTATCTTTCCACTGACGTCATTGTAAAGTACAACAGAAAATGGATAGGGTTCAAACCTTTGTTCCACAGCCAGGGCAGCAGCTGTTCCTAACCTTTCTTCTGCTGCAAATACCACAGTGCTCGCCCCACGACAGTCCAATAAATCACATTAGAGCATAACAATGTAAGAGAAAGACATACCTGTGCTTGCAAGACCTGTGGAAACTGCATCACCTCCCCTTGATATCAAAGAATCATCTGTATAAAGAGATGCAACCTACAAAGAGAATTTGCAAACCAATAATAAAAGAAAGAAATGAAAAAATAAACACATGGACAAAACAAAATTGATTAATGTATGCAAAATGTACATAGATGGGCAGGTCAAGAGAAACAAGAATGTAATCTTTAAATTTGCTGGTGAACACCACTGCACATCCAGCTTTGCTCTTCTGTACAACCCATGCAGCTAAAACACCTCCACTTCTCAAAGCACTAACTTCACATGCATCATCCATCACACCCACCACCTCAAATCCTCTGCACTCCTCTCCTCCAGAAGATCCGGGAGATACCTGTCCTTGAGTATCAGGACTCATTTCCTTCCATCCAACACTAAGCCATCTTCTTATCTCGATTATCTTGTCTCATAACCAGCCCCATTCTGCTTGTTTACTAAAGTGCCAAACCTTACTGCCACTGAATTTCACTGAATTGGCAAGCAATCATATCCCCTTTAACTGCTCAGAAATTTTGATCCCACGCTTCCCCTCTGCAACACTTTTTCTAACTCATGTCAAATTAAATCTTCTTTCAAGTTGTTTTATATCATTGAATTCCTTGTATTTATTTTGCGACTTCCTAATATTCCCTCTCACAGTTTCCAGAGATACTTCTTGCATCTTGAACGAGTCATCCCACTCAAACTGTACTTTTTGAAGGGCACTTTTCCTTTTGAAGTGATGAAAGGAGTACACCCTGTCAGGTTAAATGGGTAAGTGATAAGCCCAAACAAATCTTTTAACTTCCAATTCCCAGTTGCTTATTATCGTTGCTGGCCATTGGAGTCACACATTTAACTACTGTATTGGATGGTTTAATGGGGCCATGACCAGTAAGGTGGTATAAACATGTGGTTTTGTAAAGTGAGCAAAAAGAACACTTTTCACTCTAACATTTAAAACACCTTCCCCTAATATAGGATGTGCTCTTCCTAGTTTTTCCTCATTATCAGGATGTCATCTTAAAAAAACACAACTCCCTGAAGGCCTTAAATAGTTAGTACAGAGTCTCTGGGAAACTGCTGCTGTGAATGCCAATCTAAAAGAGATTGTAACATATTGGTAGCACCATGTAGGTGTTATGAACACTGCTAAATATTTGCTTCTGTGATGAAAGCCACTTGATGGTACTCAGACATGAGATCTATGGTGGAAAACCAATTCATGGTCTTGCTTGTGGTCAATAGTTAATTTATCCTGGGTTGAATACAACATTGTATTCTCCTATTCAATTTGCTAAAAGCTAAACAAAGCCTGATCTTGTCACTGGCCACCATCAAAGGCATCAGCCACTCTGCAGACTCAACCTTCCCTACCCCAGCTCATGTAGTTTATCTACTGTGTGACTTCCTCTAATATATTTAAGGGTACACTCCTCAGCTTATGTATGACAGGCGCTGACCCTCCTTCAGAAATATTTAATGTGAATAACCGTACAATTTCCCGACAAGCCCAGAAAACACCTACGAAAATTCTTTACACATTGTCTCTCCTCTGTCTTCTCCTTCACTTAACAGCAAAACCTTACACTAGGCTACGGAGACCAAAAGTAATATGAGCCAACCTAAGACAGATAGTCACTTCTCTGCGACATATAACTTCCTTCTGCCTTCTTACCCTTAAAATGAAATATTAACTTTCTGTACACCACCATTGGTATGGGCTCCCCAGTGAAAATGTCAAAATGGATATCAGGGGGGCTCTAAATCCTCATGGAATTACACCATTGAAACTATCCTTCCCGACAAATTTGTCCATAATTGTATATGGGGATTCAGACTCAGCTACTATGTTTAGTTTTACCCCACCAGCTTTCACTGCACGGATGGGTTCGCTCCTGACATTTACACTCAGCCCCACACATTTCTTCCATGCTCAAACCACAAACATTACCATTGGGATGATCTGAATCTGATAATAACCTGGCAACATCTTTTGTTACACATTCAACTCTACAATATTTTTGTCTCTTTTTGCATGCCCTAAGAAACTGTCCAATGCCACAACCTCAAAAACATTCGCTGACAGCAGGGCAGTTCCTTTTAAGAGATAACTATTTCCTACTTCCACGTATGTAACAAAAGAACTCCTGATTTTAATTGGAATCTTGCGTACTGTTTTTTCATGTTCTATATCTCGGCTCCACTGTGCATTGATTTTCTGCATCTTAGGATAATATACTTTCGCTTGTTGATTCACCCTCCCAATCACAAAATGTTCACTAGCCTTACACAATGCTGTTTTAGTGCCCTTTTCGGATACCGTACTTTCTTCACTAAACTACCACATCCATCAAAGGTGAATCAACACTAACCCATAATCTGTCCTGAAAATCAGAATTGTTTGAGTATGTGCTCTAATTTTACAATTCAAACCTATTGATAGCAGTACACACTGATGGTTAAAAATAGGTGCCTAGATCATCTACAACATTTTAACACAACAATCTCTCCTGCAGACCCTTCTTTTTTCTATATTTGTTTTATCTTTTCAGTCCTCTGGATCCAACTAATTCAAAAGAATATTTTCTTGGGTAAAATGTCTTCATCCTCTATACTGGAAATGTAATTCTGATGGTACTTTTTCCACTTAGCTTATTTCATTAAACGCTCTCGAGGTACAAGAAAAAAAGTTTAAAATGGAGACAATGTAATTGTCTGAGCTAAACACCTGTTCGCACAAAAAGAAAAAATACACAGATAAGAATACAGATGGGTAGATGTTGCCAAAGATTGGCCTCCTTCCTTAACTGATCAAAAAGTAGAGACATTTAAGACCACAGCTCAGATAAACTATAGCTGCCACCTGAGCACCGAGCTCATATAAATCATAGTTTCAGCCCACAAATAAACTTTTGTAATAATAGTGCTGAAATGCCTTGTATTGTGCATGCTGTTTCTCAGATTTCACCAACACAAATAAGGTCATAGGTTCAGCAACAGTCTTGTGTCAAGTTCTTGACAGAGAAATGCGTCTCAGCACCACAAAATGGTTGCCGGTATGCTAGGTCATCCAGCATGACCACCAGAATGTTGTTTGCAAGTTGTTTGTTGACATGCAACATGTCTTCTCTTCTGTCACCCTAGCTGCCTGGCATTTGAGGAAGGGCTATATTGGATTAATCAAAAACAAATGGCAACTCATTAGTTGAAATCAATGCACATTCGAATTATGTAAGAAGAAACTTATGGGTGCTCATACACTGAAACACATCGTTGCCCTGATGTGTAAAACCGAGTTTCTAAGTAAACCCGTTCTAATACTACAAAAACAAACCAGTGGTGCACACCAAGCAAAACAATATCTCTACTTAAGAGATAGTCAAATATCTTGAAGAGACCAATTAACATATCATAATAAATTCCCCTAGAATGCTTGTTTGGTCCTCTCTCTTCCTTAAATGAACTAAACATTCATAAATCTGACCAGAACATACTATACACAAATATACAACTAACCAAAAGAAGAATATGTCCATGCGAATATAAGTTTTAATACAAAAAGGAAAAATCTTCTTAAATACATAAACATATACATATATATACAAAACATGAAGTAAATAAATAGATAGCCATCAGCCGACACGTGTTTCGTCCTGACTGGACTTCTTCAAGGCTGAGAAAATCACAACAGACAACAATCAATACACGACAAACATATATATACAATTTTACACAAAAGTTAAAACATATTTACATTTTATCCTATTGTTTTCCAAAATCACCAAACAAAGGTATTCTTTTGGTCAGTTAGGTGTCCAAAATATTATATACAAATCATATTTATAATATTGATTTGAATCTAAACCAGAAACTACACAGGAAGAGAAGAGAACCACCACCACATAGTTTTAGTGGCAAAGTGTTATTTAATGTCCAAAGATATAGCATAGAATACTACCCACGTCTCCAAAAATTGGTATATCAAAGCCATATCCAAAGTTCAACATGCCACATGCACACCCAAGTGTAAAAAGACTTCTCTTTTGTTGGCATTCTAACAGTTCATATCTAGAGTTCATATTTAGTTAATATTAGACCGCTCAATGCCTCAAGTGACCCCTCCTTATACCATGGTGTAGAATAATTATGTACCTTTGCTCACTTCTATGTCCGTTATATTCATATCACATCTACCATACTCTATAACAAGAGGGGGGAAAGACAGACCATTTCATTAACCTCCTTTTGCTTTGTCCAAAATACTCCTAAAAAATGTGGAAGTTACTCATTATAATGCCATTACTGACCTGTTTCAAAACCACAGTCAATCACATCTTTTCCTTCTTCATAATCAATTTAAATACTGGACATTGCTAGTTTCGTCTATTGGTGAGTCAACTGGAATAAAGACAAATAAAATATCTCTAGTAACCTTTCTACAAAACCAAATAGCCTTTAGTTTCTATCTACGTCCATTCACCTAACAGAATTTATATCAGTGTCTCCATGGTTTCCAACAATGAAACAAACACATTAATATGGCTCAATTTTTCCATTACTTACACTAAATACCATTACCAACTAACATGCTATTAACTTACCTATTCACCCCTCTTTCTATTCTTTTTGTTTACTCTCCAAGCCCGTCTGCTGATAAATCTCGGCAAAGAAACGTCGAGGGAAGTATGTGCCTCCTGTAAGTCTTCTGTGGGCCCGAAAATCAATATGAGCCCTTCGCCGGCATTAATGCATGCCGCGTTTTTTCTTCAAAACGCGATCATATATAGCAATGACGGAGGGAATCGTGTGCCCTCCGTTAGTCCTCTGGCTATTATGTCCTGCCTGTAACCTCCGCGCCGGCATTTAAAATGCTGCGTTCATTTTCAAAGCAGGCTGATGAACAGCAAAGACGGACTTCCGCCTGTCCGACAGGACTATGGCGGCCATCTTGAAAAGGGTTCATTACTGAAAATAGAATTACTAAACAGCAAGGAAGGACTTGCCGTCTATTTATGTGTATATATGGCGGCCATTTTGATGTGGCAATTCCAGTCTATGGACATATTAAGTCTAAGGCATACAAGTACGGCGGCCATTATTATATGGCAATTATAGTACATTGTGTTATTCAACAAGTACCCCAGCCACAATGACAGGAGAGATTTCGATACAAAGATCATATGTATCTTCAAACAATCGCCGTTTTTACTAAGCCGGCAATCCACTTAAAGTATATGGAAAAATGCCAATTAGATCTATTTGCCAACAAAAGAGATCAATTTTCCCTTAGCTTTCGGACATCAAGTTCCATGATTACAACAAAATAAATGCCCCAAATGTATATAGAAGTGTCAACATTAATGCACATGCAGAGTGAGGAAGTAAAGAGTCCCCCCAGTATATAGGAAAACTAGGGTGAAAGAAGGAAAAATCCCCCCAAAAATATGGTATACAATGTATATCACCAGAGTAAGTTGCTCATACATATGTATGTTATTCTTCATCAGTAGTATACCCAGTGAATACATTCAGAGGAAATGATACAATTCATCATCCAAGTTCATGCCCATTTCGATCGTTCTCAATTTAATGATCCATTTTGCCTCATTTTTTCGCAAATCCAATGTTCTATTGCCACCCCTAACATTTGTTGGGATGTGATTTATACCCATGTATTTTACTAATGGGACCTCAGTTCCTGGATGTTTATCATTGACATGCCGTACTAATGGTGATGCTGTATCGTAATTTCTTAAGGCTCTGATATGTTCTTGGATTCGTTCCTTTAAGGGCCTGATTGTACTGCCCACATATATCTGGCCACATATACATTCCAATATATATACCACAAATTTTGTATTGCAGTTGATAAAGGTGGATATTTTGTATTTGTCACTACCATTGTAACTGAATTCAGAAGTTTTATGCAGTGCCATGTTGCACATATTGCAATTCCCACACCTATAGAAACCCACAATTTTTTGGGGAAGCCATGTTGCTTTGCTTTCCATTATCGGTGGTAAGAAACTTTTGCAGACTTCATTTCTAATAGTTTTGCCTCTTCTGTGGACCATTTTTGAGTAGAGCAGCAAGTGTCTCATCTGTCTGTAGTACGTTCCAATGTTTACATAGAATACGGTGTATATTGTGACTATTCTGACTATACGCCGTACAAAAACGTATTGCTTTGTATGCTGAGTTATCTCGCATTTTCATATTTTGACCCAAGAGGGTGGATCTACATGTTTGATCAATCTTTTTTCTTGATGTTTTAATGATATGCTTTGAATAGCCTCTCTGTGTAAACCTATCTTCCAATTTATTTAGTTCCATGTTACATACATTTGGATCACTACAATTTCTTTTTAATCTTGTCATTTCCCCAAAGGGAATGGCTGAAATTTGACTTTTGGGGTGCGCACTTTCTGCATGTAGTACAGAATTGCAGGCTGTTGGTTTGCGATAGATTTTTGTATGGATCTTGTTCTGTGATGGATATCTCTAGATCCAAAAAGCAAACTTTATTCTTACTAAAATCATACGTCATTTGAATGTTAAAGATATTGCAGTTGATATATTCATAGAATTCCATTAATAGTTGTTCAGATCCAGTCCAAATCATTAAGACATCATCAATAAATCTTCCCCAGAAGAAAATGTTATCAGTAAATACAGAAGGGCACTTTTTCCAAATATGTATTGCCTCAAAGAAACCCATATACAATGCTCTACTTCCTAAGAAACCAAAAATGGTCCACAGAAGAGGCAAAACTATTAGAAATGAAGTCTGCAAAAGTTTCTTACCACCGATAATGGAAAGCAAAGCAACATGGCTTCCCAAAAAAATTGTGGGTTTCTATAGGTGTGGGAATTGCAATATGTGCAACATGGCACTGCATAAAACTTCTGAATTCAGTTACAATGGTAGTGACAAATACAAAATATCCACCTTTATCAACTGCAATACAAAATTTGTGGTATATATATTGGAATGTATATGTGGCCAGATATATGTGGGCAGTACAATCAGGCCCTTAAAGGAACGAATCCAAGAACATATCAGAGCCTTAAGAAATTACGATACAGCATCACCATTAGTACGGCATGTCAATGATAAACATCCAGGAACTGAGGTCCCATTAGTAAAATACATGGGTATAAATCACATCCCAACAAATGTTAGGGGTGGCAATAGAACATTGGATTTGCGAAAAAATGAGGCAAAATGGATCATTAAATTGAGAACGATCGAAATGGGCATGAACTTGGATGATGAATTGTATCATTTCCTCTGAATGTATTCACTGGGTATACTACTGATGAAGAATAACATACATATGTATGAGCAACTTACTCTGGTGATATACATTGTATACCATATTTTTGGGGGGATTTTTCCTTCTTTCACCCTAGTTTTCCTATATACTGGGGGGACTCTTTACTTCCTCACTCTGCATGTGCATTAATGTTGACACTTCTATATACATTTGGGGCATTTATTTTGTTGTAATCATGGAACTTGATGTCCGAAAGCTAAGGGAAAATTGATCTCTTTTGTTGGCAAATAGATCTAATTGGCATTTTTCCATATACTTTAAGTGGATTGCCGGCTTAGTAAAAACGGCGATTGTTTGAAGATACATATGATCTTTGTATCGAAATCTCTCCTGTCATTGTGGCTGGGGTACTTGTTGAATAACACAATGTACTATAATTGCCATATAATAATGGCCGCCGTACTTGTATGCCTTGGACTTAATATGTCCATAGACTGGAATTGCCACATCAAAATGGCCGCCATATATACACATAAATAGACGGCAAGTCCTTCCTTGCTGTTTAGTAATTCTATTTTCAGTAATGAACCCTTTTCAAGATGGCCGCCATAGTCCTGTCGGACAGGCGGAAGTCCGTCTTTGCTGTTCATCAGCCTGCTTTGAAAATGAACGCGGCATTTTAAATGCCGGCGCGGAGGTTACAGGCAGGACATAATAGCCAGAGGACTAACGGAGGGCACACGATTCCCTCCGTCATTGCTATATATGATCGCGTTTTGAAGAAAAAACGCGGCATGCATTAATGCCGGCGAAGGGCTCATATTGATTTTCGGGCCCACAGAAGACTTACAGGAGGCACATACTTCCCTCGACGTTTCTTTGCCGAGATTTATCAGCAGACGGGCTTGGAGAGTAAACAAAAAGAATAGAAAGAGGGGTGAATAGGTAAGTTAATAGCATGTTAGTTGGTAATGGTATTTAGTGTAAGTAATGGAAAAATTGAGCCATATTAATGTGTTTGTTTCATTGTTGGAAACCATGGAGACACTGATATAAATTCTGTTAGGTGAATGGACGTAGATAGAAACTAAAGGCTATTTGGTTTTGTAGAAAGGTTACTAGAGATATTTTATTTGTCTTTATTCCAGTTGACTCACCAATAGACGAAACTAGCAATGTCCAGTATTTAAATTGATTATGAAGAAGGAAAAGCTGTGATTGACTGTGGTTTTGAAACAGGTCAGTAATGGCATTATAATGAGTAACTTCCACATTTTTTAGGAGTATTTTGGACAAAGCAAAAGGAGGTTAATGAAATGGTCTGTCTTTCCCCCCTCTTGTTATAGAGTATGGTAGATGTGATATGAATATAACGGACATAGAAGTGAGCAAAGGTACATAATTATTCTACACCATGGTATAAGGAGGGGTCACTTGAGGCATTGAGCGGTCTAATATTAACTAAATATGAACTCTAGATATGAACTGTTAGAATGCCAACAAAAGAGAAGTCTTTTTACACTTGGGTGTGCATGTGGCATGTTGAACTTTGGATATGGCTTTGATATACCAATTTTTGGAGACGTGGGTAGTATTCTATGCTATATCTTTGGACATTAAATAACACTTTGCCACTAAAACTATGTGGTGGTGGTTCTCTTCTCTTCCTGTGTAGTTTCTGGTTTAGATTCAAATCAATATTATAAATATGATTTGTATATAATATTTTGGACACCTAACTGACCAAAAGAATACCTTTGTTTGGTGATTTTGGAAAACAATAGGATAAAATGTAAATATGTTTTAACTTTTGTGTAAAATTGTATATATATGTTTGTCGTGTATTGATTGTTGTCTGTTGTGATTTTCTCAGCCTTGAAGAAGTCCAGTCAGGACGAAACACGTGTCGGCTGATGGCTATCTATTTATTTCCTTCATGTTTTGTATATATATGTATATGTTTATGTATTTAAGAAGATTTTTCCTTTTTGTATTAAAACTTATATTCGCATGGACATATTCTTCTTTTGGTTAGTTGTATATTTGTGTATAGTATGTTCTGGTCAGATTTATGAATGTTTAGTTCATTTAAGGAAGAGAGAGGACCAAACAAGCATTCTAGGGGAATTTATTATGATATGTTAATTGGTCTCTTCAAGATATTTGACTATCTCTTAAGTAGAGATATTGTTTTGCTTGGTGTGCACCACTGGTTTGTTTTTGTACTATATTGGATTAAGCCCACTATTTCTACAGGCAGTAGGGTAGAGTTCCTACACGACCACAGTTAACCTCCAATGACACCCAAGAGGCATGACTATGTGAGTCCCTCATCCAGAATGATGTTTTATATGGATGGGCTTGACCTTCGAGCTCTTGACATTGATAGGGATCAAGTGCAGATAAAATAAAATGACCTAGGAAAAGGTACTTGGTAGGTATTTTTATTCATTGATTTCTCTAGTAAAGTTAAGAATAGACAGAGCAGAATGTACCAAATGGATGTAGGGAGTTGATTGGTACTCCAGCATCACAGAATTGGTTAACAGGTTACATACAATCAGGTTACCGCCTCGTAGGTCAGTTGGCCTTCATCAGGACCAGAAGGATTCCTTTCAATATAATGGCTACCCTGTAGTGAATCACAATTTTTAGTAATAATGACTGTACATGCACACACTTAAGCATACATTCATGTGTTCCGCTTTGTGGTCACCAGGTATAAAGCTGTAACTGCCAATGAGCTCAAATCACAACATTCCACCATGTCACATTAGAATCTAAAAATGAAGGAAGAACTTCTAGCGCCTGCAAGATCTGTAGACACTACAGTCATCTGCACTGCTGAGCACAATGTGTCTATTCCAGCATGTCAGGCTTCATATAGTGTCACTTATGGTATGGTTATGGGTGGGGATTGTCATTGGAAGTCACTTCTTGTGATATCAATGGGGGATGTGGACCCCAAAAGTTAAATTTAACTTCTGTGATGTAAGAGATCGTATGATAACTTCAATAATGTTAATCAGGAACCTACCTGAATTTACAATGCCACTTTTGTGTACTAGGTATATGGCCAAGCCACTTTTGAACCAGATGCCTGGCTCTGCCTCAGACTCGCGATTTTTTAAGCCGAAAATGGCTCTCCCACCTGAAATTGCCCACTTTCCCCTTCTAAAATATTGGCATGTATGTTATCAGTACATACTTTAAGCAGTAAATATAAGAAAGCACTTTAAAACTGGTTCTACTGCTGATTTATAATATCACATTTTAAACAAGCATTTGCACTGCAGTGGGTCTTGCATTTGCTCGGGTTAGAGCTATTAGCGTTGTAAACTCCTAACCAGACTTTTCTTGCCACATAATTTGAAAATGAAAAGTAATACAGTTTTAGATAATAGAGCCGATTCAAAGCGCCACGGCATCAGCGTGAAGCAGCACACAAAAGGAAAAAGAAGTTTGCTCATGTTAGCGCGTCTGGCCTTAATAAGTAAACTCACAATGGGACGCGAATAGGTCGATTAACCTTTTGACTCGCAATTAAGATGATCCCACCACAACTCCAGTATATGCAGATCAATAATCAATAATCAATCGACAATATCAATAACGCATGATATCAATGACATTAATAATCAATGGAGTCAGTAATTGTCACACACAATGACTTTTCAGTCATGAATAGCCACACCTTTTAGTAAAAGTTAAAATATTTATTTCCCTATACCAACAATGCTAATGTCATGTAATTTAATCTCAAAATCAAATGATACACATACAGAAACAACACTGGCTGTCCAAAGCGACGGAAGAAACGTAATCTAATCAAAGTTTGAACTATGACACATTCTAAGGTTACAGTGCAAATTAATAACAAAGACAATTGTGCAAACAATATCACATACATTTAGATTCAGCAAAGAAATTCATCAGACATTATTCCCTATTAGCAGAGTAAGAATCCTTAACTAACATCAGATTAGCATCGGCATGTTGGGCTTCATGCAAAACATTTAGTAACACAAATTTGGAAAACATCTATCTATGGCTCTATCAAAACAGTGCGGTTGGTACATGTAAAGAAAAAGCAAATATGCATAACATACACATGGGTACAATGATACCTCTCCTCAATTGGATTGTCAAGCTAAGATAGTCTTCGTCATCAGGACAGCAGTTCAGTCAGCAAGGCATCTGGATTCAGCATCACAGTTCAGAAACACAAATTCTTTAAGCATTCAAGTTGAGCGCGTCTCTTGTCAAGACGGAAAATGGGCAAGAATGGGCAAAATGCTTGAATGCTAAAAATCCAGAATGCTGGTTTCTTCTCAGTGCAGTCCTGTTAAGTTAAATTCCCTAAGATTACTTCCCAAGTCCCTATTGGTTAAGGGATCACATGTTCACACTTTGTCTAATAAAACTAAAACTTCAAATCTATGAATTCTACCACTACTCCGTTCGCATGTCGCTGATTGGTTTTTCCTGCAATGTCCTCATCATCCAGCTTGTCAGGTTACACTATTGTTGCAGCTTCTACTCCAGTCAGTGTCTCCATTGTTCTCCTAAGAAAGTCAGTCTTACACACATTACACACATAGGTGGTCATTATGAATATGGCTGTCTGGACCGCCATGCCGGCGATGGTGGTCATTACTGCCAACGGCATGGCGGTCCATACAGCCATATTCTGAACACAGTAGTGAACTGGCCGCTAAGCCAGATTTGACTGCCGGGCCAACTGCGGGCACATTCGACCCAGCGGTGGAGGCTGGACAGGCATGGGATTATGATCGCATTTCCACCAGGGATTCCCTGGAGAGTTACCCCGCCAGGTAATCCCTGGCAGAACACATACGGGTGACAGGAATTATCATTCCTGTCATCCGTATGTGACATGCCAGGCCCCTCCCCCTTCTCACAACACCTCCCCACCCCCAAGCCCCTAGAACAGCCCCCACCCCCTGAATCTCGAAAACTGACCCCCCAACGCTCCACCCCCAGAAACCCATGTAGGTCTCCCCAACCCGACCCTCACCATCCACCATCCCCCACCCCTACATACAGGTCCCCCCAAATCCCAACCCCCCACATCCACATGCACCCATTCACTTACATGTAGACACGCATACATGCACTCAGACACACATCCCCCCCACACATACACTCACGCACAACCCCATTCACTCACACACCCCCCTTCGCTCTCGGATAGCACTTACCTTTTCCGTTGTGCTGCACCGGGAGGGAACAGGTTCCCTGAATGCTGCTCCGCCGCTATCGGCGCCTCTCCATACACCGCCACGCCTATAACTGCTTCATTGTAGTAGTGGCGGTGTATGGACTGACGTGGCGGTGAGGGTGGAGCAGCATCCACCCCCGCCACCGACCCCCAGCATGGCGCACGGCAGCCCTCACCTCCATCAATGGCAGTGAGGCTCCATGCGTCATTATGTGGCGAGATTTCATTGACCGCCGGCACGCTTGCGACGGGGCATCCCGCCATTTCCCTAATGACCACCATAATGCTACATTTAGCAAGAACAGCATCTTCTAGCAATCGGTTCTCATGAGAAAAGGCTTTTCAGCTCTAACCACATTTAAACAATACAATGGAAAATCACAGTTTAACTCTCTAGGACAGCCATTTATCAAACGTTAAAAAATACAGCTTGACATGAGGCTGGGCAACTAGGGCAAGGCCTTTGCTAAGTTAAGGCCTACAATTAAAAAAAGCTAATACATAATGCATAACCCTTAATGTGACATATTACTACATTAATAAAACATATACTCAACATTTCATATTAATACTATTAATAAGTACACTTCGTGAACATTGGTGACCACATTTTCAAATGTGTGCATTCATTTTTTACGTTACTATATTTTCTACACAAATTCATTACTCATAATACATGAACTCTCATTAATATTTTTTATTAAAACACCTGAGCTAGCAATCCCTCCTCTGATGACTAAATGTGTCAACACACTAACTATCACCCACAAATTTTTGCTTCAGCTAAAATTCTGTCAATTCAGTCCCTTCATACCTTTGCTCCCTTTTCAAATTTTCCCTAAACAATTTCTCCCTTTTCTTTTCTTCCCTCCTCTGATCATTCTTTGACTTCTTCAATTTAATCTTTTTGCTTAATTTACACTTTACCCATATTCCAATTAGGCAAACCACAATAACTAATATCCCCTACAATATTTTTAACAGAATCCCATTCCAAATGTTGCTGAGCCAATTTCCCACTGAAGCAAAACCTTTTCCAACCTTTTCCCAAACACCTGGTTCTTTCAGGTCTTTGAGATCAGCACTTTCATTAGTCAAATTAGTAATTAGGTCTCTAATTTCCTTACTATTATTAGGAATATATATGAGCAACAATGCTTAGAATTAATCATTCTACAAACTCCGCCATCCTTCGCTAAGAGAATGTCTAAAGCAAGATGATTCTGAAGAGTCATAGCTCTTTCAGCAGCTAATTCAGAATCTATCAGGAGTAAGGCCCCTGACAACTTTGTCAGCATGTTATCCGCAATAGTAGACAACTTTCTAATTTTTTTCAAGTTCAGAACATTTCCCACTGAAGGAATCATTGCTCCAAATATATCTCCCAATGTGCAAGAAGGAGACTCCCTCCTTTGTCTCATGTGATGTAATTCAGTCACTTTCAGAAATTTCTTCAGATCATTCATTTGATAAATCTATCCCCAAGTAACATGTCCCATACCATCCTCTCAGAAGACAGTAATAAGCATTAGGATCAGAGATGTAATAAATCCCAGAAATTGCTGGGTCCTGTCCATTCAACATAAATGTCAATTTACTCTGAAACAAAAACACATGTCTACATTCACTCGTTCCCACAAATAAAGTGTCAATGCGTGATTTAGGCCTATAGATACAAAGTTTCCCTACGTGGTGCACATCTAGAGCTAATTTCCCTTGTGTTTTAATTGTACTATAAGCATAATCATTCCTGTAAGTCCTTTACTCCAAGCCTTTTTCTAACTTCTCCTTCAACGCCTTTCTCCTGTCATCTGTATGATCTAAGAAGCTCTTCTCTAGAGGTATAAGCAAGCATGTCAGAATATTCCTGTTAGCATAAGCTGTGCCAAATGTCAATGTAGGTTCAAAGAAACCTCTAACTAATACTATGTCATTATCCTTAGCTACTCTACTCAAATATCTAATTATAGGGACAAATGAAAACACCACATCGTAATTAGAGCAGAAATATTGAATGTACTCCTGGTTATAGAACCTTGCTAGTAGCAGACTTCAACTTATTCCATGTGTTAGTGGCAAACTATGGTACGTAACTTCTTCCTCAACTGATGAAGGAATCTGCATACACACATAACAATTCCTCGCATCCACTGTCTCAACATAGTCACTTAGCAAACGATACAAGACATTAGAAGAAAGTTATCCTTGCGCATTAACACCCTCATGAAAATACTTCTCATCTAATCTAAACCTCTCTATTGCTGTTATTACAGTATTTGTCTCAAAAGCAGAAGTATGGTTGGCTTCACCCTTATCAAGAACAGACATACCCACAATCAATACCACAAACAATATCCCACACATAATCGCCAAACCAATACTCATACATTTACAGCGCCTAGTATTTCCACCCTGCTGGTTAATGTTACTCATTATCTGTAACGAATCAGAAAGCAGAAGAAAAATTTTGAAAAACTGCAGCAAAAAACAAAAACAAACAACTCTTCTTTCAGCAGTTATTTACAGCTTTCAGTCTCACTTCCAGGATCCCTTGTCAAAATCAGTAAGCAGCTTGTCAAAATAAGGTTTCAATTGTCAATCAGGTTCTCAAAGTCTTTTCCTGTTACTTTCAACAGTCCCTTTCTCAAAGGTTTTCTCTCAGATTATTTCAGCAGTTCAGTTCATCAACTCCTCTCAAGTGCCAAAATACTGACCCGGAATGTCTCTCGCAAAACAAAAAGAAAACAATTCCTGCTGCCATTCGCTTGTAGTTGCATATGCCCATTCAGGACCTGCATATTTTCGACTTGCTATTCTCTTTCTTTTCAACTTTCGATCACCATTTAATTCTTCTCCACTTAGATCTTCGCTCCTTGTTGTATCTATCTCTTCCTCAATTGTTGTCTCAACAACCACTTCCTTTCCTTTTGCTTGTGACTCCGGCCACTTATCTCATCTTAGTGGACCCTTAATCAATGTTCTTTTCAGAGTCGAACTTGAAACTTCTCCTTGCTCTGCAGTGTTTTCTCTTGACTGACCTGCAACTGGTTCAGGAGGAGTCAGATCACAGTGACTTTGATCCACCTCAACTCCTTCCACCTCTGGGTCTGGCAATTGCCCTGTCTCTCAAGATCGTCTGCTCCTGGGAAAGCCCTCCTCTGACTAGGCTCTCCAGCTGCCTCAATTGAGATAGACTCTCCGTCACTTTCCTGGAGGTCTCCGTCTCTCACAGCAGTGACCAAACCGTCCTCAACTGGCTCAGATCCGGACTCAGTTCCTCTTAGTTCTCTTTCTGGCTCTAAGACTGGTTATGCTGTTGTTGGTACTTTTAACAACTCTTCTTCCTCATGATCCAGTGGACATACCACTTTCTTCGTGTGACTGGCATGGATCCAATTCGGAACTCCAGCGCACTTCACAGCTGTGGTAGTTGTCAGAACTACCTGAAAAGGTCCTTTCCAATGAGGTTCCAAACACATTTTCCTCACGTGTTTCCGGACCACAACCCAGTCTCCGGCTCTCAGGTTGTGCCCTGGGTCATGGATCGGTGGCAATGTGGTAGCCTCCACCTGCTGAGAGAAAGAGCGAACCACATCAGCCAGACCTTTGCAGTAGTCCAACACCATATCATCTGTAATGTTGACAAGTGCATTTGCAGGCACCGCTGGCAACCTCATGGCTCGGCCCATAAGGATCTCATGTGGAGACAATCCTGTCTTCCTGTCGGGTGTGTTTCTCATTGACATCAAGACTAAAGGCAATGCGTCAGGCCATTTCAAATTCGTGGACGCACACATCTTTGCAACTCTTGACTTCAAGGTGCCATTCATTTGTTCCACTAGTCCTGATGCTTCAGGGTGGTAACTACAATGCAACGTCTGCTCAATGTTCAATGCTGCACACAGTAATTTAATTACCTCATTGTTGAAGTGACTTCCCCTATCTGATTCTAAAGAGATTGGAAATCCGAAATGTGGTATCAGTTCCCTAAGCAGTAGTTTCGCTACTGCGAGGCTGTCATTTCTCCATGTAGGGTAAGCTTCAATCCAGTGACTAAAGATACAAACAATCACCAACAAACATCTCAAACCTCCACGCACAGGCATCTCAATAAAATCCATCTGCATTCTGCTGAATGGACCTCCTGCTCTTCCACTGTTGCTCAAATGAACCACTGTCCCTTTCCCTGCATTCAGTTGTTGGCAAATGACACAACAATAGCAAACTGCTTCAGCAACCTGTCTAAACTTTGGGTTGAACGAATCATGTTTGAGCAACCGAATCATGGCATCCCTCCCAACATGTGCTTGACCATAATAATACCTAGCCATTTGAGACACCAGACTATTTGGCAAAGCCAATTGGCTCTCTTCTGAAACCCACAATTCATCTTGTCTTTGCACACATTTCATTTTACTCCATGAACGTTTTTCCTCCCTGTCAGCATTCTTCTGCAACATTTTCAATTCCTCCAAGGTGTCAATTACTTTCAATGCAAAACTTGGACATGTTTCGTCTTCTTCACGTAACAGTTCCCACTTATCTTTGAACAATATACAGTTCAATGCGCAAAACCTTGTGACTTGATCCGCATATCCATTTCCCAATGATACGAAGTCCTGTGACTTCAGATGTGTACTGCATTTCACCATGGCAATCTTTTCAGGCGTTTAGACAGCATGTAACAGTTCTTTAATTCTTTCACCATTTCTCACTGGTGAACCAGAAGAGGTCATGAAACTTCTCTGTGACCACAACTGGCAAAAATCATGCACTCTTCCAAATCCATACTGACTATCCATATAGATTGTAACTTTCAGCTGAGCAGAAACATGGCACGCTCTAGTAAGGGCTACCAGTTCCGCTACTTGGGCAGAATACACTCCTCAAAGCCAGGAAGCTTCCACAATACAAGTAATTGTGCACACAGCATATCCTGCTCTCAGTGTCCCGGTATTGTCTCTCAGAAAAGAACCATCAACAAAGTTAATTTGGTTATTCTCTTCCAATTGGGTATCTCTAATGTCAGGTCTCGGTTTTGTGCACAAGACAGTTACTTCAAGACAATCATGCTAAATGTTTTCCAATTTCTCAATTTCAACATTTTCATTGGGAAATAAGGTTGCCGGGTTCAGCACTGTACATCTTTTCAATGAGACATTTGGTGACCCTAGAATACTCATTTCATATCTGGTCAACCTCACACCAGTCAAATATTGGGTTTTCGTCCTTGTAAATAGAATCTCAATAGAGTGAGGGACCATTATTGTCAGGGGATGTCCCATCACAATGCCTTCACACTGTGTAAGGCTTTGAACAACCGCTGCAACTGCATGCAAACAACCTGGTAAGGCTGCTGCAACTGGGTCCAAAGTAACTGAGAAATATGCTATTGGGCTGTTTACACCTTCATGGACCTGTGTCAAGACACACAAAGAACATGCATCACGCTCATGACAAAACAATGTGAAAGGTTTCGTGTAGTCAGACATACCCAAAGCTGGAGCCTTGCACAGACTCTCTCTCAATTCAGTGAACGCTTTCATTCCAGCCTATGGGATCAGTGACTTCCTTATGAGTCAGCTTCTACAATGGTCTCGAAATGACTGAAAAATTTGGAATCCATTGGCGACATCCCTAAAAACATTCTGACATCTCTGTGTGTGATCGGGGGATTCTTCTGCAATATGGTCATAACCTTTCTCTGGATATCTTTCTTAAGCCCTTCTTAATCTGGGGACCCAAGTATTTCACTTCTTTCTGACAGTATTGCAATTAAAGCGGAGACACTTTATGACCATTCTTTCCCAAATGGTTCATCAGGACAATCATGTCATACTTGCACTCATCCCTTGTTTTGGACGCATACTGTAGCAAGGTTGAATGGAAAGGCAATTCCAATGACTCCAAATTATTTTTCAAGATCTGATTGGAGATGGAAGGTGACTCTGAAAACCCTTGAGGAACTCTGCACCAACAATAAACTTGATCCAAAAACTTGAAACAAAAGAGAAATTGGCTGCCTTCATGAAGAGGCACAGAAAAGAAGGCTTGCGACAAACCAATAACAGTAAACCACTCAGCATCACATGGAATCTGAAACATTATCACAGCTGGATTTGGTACCACGGGACAACATTTGACCACAATTTCATTTATTTTTTTTAAATCCTGGGCAATTCGAACTTTCCCACAGGGCTATTGCAAACCCATTATCGGTGAATTACATGGGTTGCTCAATACTTCCTTCAGAACCGCTTGTTTTACAAAGTCTACAATTATTTGGGCGACCTTCATAAGAACATCTTATGGCATGTGGTACTGCGGAAGTTGAGGAAAAACTGCATTCGGTTTTACAGTAACTTTAACTGGCTGAACTCCCTTTATCAGACCTACTTCTTTTCCTGTCAAATCCCACACTTTCTCCTTAACCATTCCCTGCAAATCGGAATGAAGCTCCTTCGCCGTGAACATTGGGAAAAATTCAACCAGAAGATATTCCTCATTTGTAGTTTCACACTCTATCTCTGGGGCTTGGTCATCTTCATCATCGCTATTCGTCTGAATCTCAATTCTACCATTTGAACAAGTAATCAAGCATTTGGTCTTACACAGCAAGTCTCTTCAGAGTAGGGATACTGGACTTGAATCACAGACTATGAATTTGTGCGATAACCTGAAAGTTGCCAATTTTAACCTGAACTGGTTCTGTAATCGGGTTGGTCAAATACTGATTTGCTACTCCTACAATCTGAACTGTTTTACCTGAGAGGGGCAAGTTTGGAACTTCTGCACTTCTCACTGTGAGCGTGTGGCTCCTGTGTCAATCAAGAATGAATATCTGTGACCCACAACCTTTCCCTTCACATAGGGACCTCTCTGATCTACTTCTAAGGAAATTGCAAGCACACATGGCTCCTCATCTGAACTGTTGTTCATCCACTCATCTTTTAATTCATTCTCACTGTGTAACGGGAATTGGTGCACTGTGTTATTACTTTGGTTAAGCCTCTGACCTGTGACCTGTTGAGAAAGCATCATCTGTTGCTGTTTCATTGGGGCTTGAGGTAATTTAATTTGCTTTCTAGGTACCATGGGAATCTGCTGTTGCATTGGCTGCAACTGTGTCATTTGTACATGTGGCATTAGCACCTACTGCATGGGTTGAACGTTCTGCACTTGATTCACATTATTTTGAAAATCTGGATTAGGACCTCTCATTCTTGGTCCTCTCATGTTCTGAAACGGATTGATGTCATTACTTTGCTGAACAACACCTTCCCGCAACATTATCGGACACTCCCTTTTCCAATGTCCAACGACTCCGCAACGTGACATGGCAATAATTTCTTCATTCCCTGCACATCATTCTGAACCCCTACAATATCCAAGTCTGGACCATGATTCATATTACCTCCGCAACCTCTCCCCCTCATCTGGGGCTCATACATCATTTTTCCCTGCTGCTGCTGTAGTAACTGTTGTGGAAAATTCCCTGGCATGCCTGTCTGGGCAGCTTTAATCTGCATCACCATCACCTTTTCTTCCAGCTTTCTCTGCTTCAACTCAATCTCATCACTATAGTACTTTGCATACTGCAACACCTCATCAATCGGCTTTGCTTGCCAGCAAATCAAATGACTCCTAATCATCTGGCTAATTTCAGGTCTCAATCCTTCCACAAATCTGAACACAAAATGAATCAGTTGTCTCTGTACCACTGTAATGCTTGAACGCCTGCAACAATCTCTCATAATACGCATGTATTGACTCCTTTGCTTCCTGAGCTGTCCTGTCAATCCTCTGCCTATCAATATTCTTGGGCGAAATTCTTGTTTCCAATCACCTTATAGTAATATTTCATTACTTCAGGAGATGGTGCAACTGTATTCTTATCTCTCTCTGGTTTGCTTGTTGGCCAATCTACACACCTCTCACACTCCATCCACAGATCAGCTGGAACCACAATCTCTAGTAATGTGTTCAAGTCCTCCCACAGGCACTTCGCAAGTTTCACAAACTTGTCTGTCTGCTGGTACCACTCTACTGGCTTCTCTCTCAATTTTGGATAATCATTTGTAAATGATAGAATGTCACTTCTGCTCCAAGGGACATGAACAAATTTCCATCCTGGAATCTCTCTCACTGGTATAATTCTCACTGGATCTTGGCCTTGCTGCACATTTGCAGTCAGCTATACAGATTCCCTTTTTCTTTTGTCTCCTTTCTTCACCCATCTGCCTTCCCATTTGTCTAATGCTTCTCAAGTCTGGGCATTTTGAAGCAGTTCCTTAAGATGTGCCTTCATTCCGGCAGATCTCGTGTTCAAAATCTTTAGTCTCAAAATCTAATCTGTAACTCCTTTTCAAATGCTGCGTTTTCTCTATTTCTATGCCATACTTTTATGCCAAGTCTGCTAGCTTCTGATGCACATTACTCACCACGTAATCTTCGGGCACAAATATCTCAATTCTGCCTCTGTGTAGGATTCTAATCTGTTCACGCTCAAAGTTCCCTTAAGGAGTTCACCCTCTTCCATGCTTAGCCTAGCATAATTCAAACACTCCTCTCCCTTAGGAGCACTCTGTGGGGTATTCAGCTTTTCTAACCATTCAGTCAACTGCTGAGCTGTCAAAGCTTGTAACGAAATGTTATTGGCCTGGACTGGTGGCACCTGCTGTGCAACTGCATTCGGGGTCTGCGATGTCAGCAATTTCAAACTCTGGCTAACGTTTGACCCTACCATAGTATCTGGAAGTGCTACAAATGGACTACGTCTAATAATGATCTCAATCTGTCAAAAGTCTGTCCCACAGGAGAGACTACTCGAACATTTTCATTATATCCTTCCCTCATTACATTCTGGGACATGGCACCCTGTTCACCTACAGTAGGTTTCTTTTGTGCAAATAGGGGTACGGCTGGAGCAATAGTAATAGGTGGCGATATAGCATCTGGGGTTGGTCTGATACTTAAGCTCTGTGGGAGAGTAACTCCCATATTCTGATTCATCATGGAAGACATATCTGACTGTGTCCCCATTACTGGAGTGAATCTCGGCATGACTTGTGACTGTACTTGGGGCCGTAAAAGTGGAGTTGGTTCTGTCTGAACCAACATCCGCCTCGGGTAAACCTGTTCCCAGGGCACCATTAAGTTTGAAGTCATTTCCATAACAGGCACATCAGGGTAAATTATCTGAACCTGTGGCGGTTGCACCTGATTTTGTACTACAGGAGTAGTAGGTGCATTAAGACAATCCTGCATTGTATTCTGTGTGAGGCTAGTATTAACCTGCATCGGACTCACTATCCCATTAACCTGTGTCAGGGCTATAGGTCAGCACTGGTACTCGGACCACTCGCATGTGCTGCATATGGCGGTGGAAGATTTCTCAATAACTGTGTAAGAAACTCATCATCATCTGACTCTTCCTCCATTGTCGAAGACTTTCTAGCCTCCCTACATTCGGACAGACTTCTGTTAGTCTTTCTAGTAGCTTTCCCTCTTTCCTTCCTTCTTATTGTCCTGCGTAACTGCTGGAAACAACTTAATTCCGTGCAAAGTCTCCATCCTCCAAACTCTCTGATCACTGTCCCATCTAGCCTCTGTTAAAGTCTTTTCTGCCTTTCTCATTCTCCTCTCAAATTTCTGTTGCTGTTGCTGTCTGGCTACTAGCTCCCAAATTGCTAATGCCTCAAACTGTGCTGGTCTCAGAAGGGGCTTCGATTCATACAGCACCATCCTTAAATGCTCTATAACCCACAAACTGAACGTCCCATTTGTAGGAAATGCTAAGTTCCCATCCTTCTGTGTCACTTTGCACCATTGCTTTAGCCAAAGACATGGTGCGACACCCTTCTCTTCCATTACAATATAAGCTGGTGTACCTTCTGACGCTGTAGCCTTGCCTATAATCATTGTAATATATGTATCTCTCCTTAAAGCACTCTTTAGAGCCTTGAAAAATGTAATCTTTTTGACCTTTTTATTACTCAAAATCAAATCAGGAAGTGACTTTTAATTCCAGAATTCCCTTCACCTACTTTCTCAACCAATTGCCTCTCTCGGTCGGCTGCCAATCCGTGCGTGACCCTTCTCACTAACCGACCTAGCCCAGTGCCGCTCCAATGACGTCACACTCACAAGTACTGCGGCTAACAAAGTCTTGCGGCTTGTCCTCCCAAACTCGATTCACACAAACTAAAAGCAAAAATTGCGAGCACTAATCACAAACCAAAAATCAAATCTGCTGGTTCGCTACAGGAAAGGTAACGCAATCGCTTCAGAAACTTTACTGATTTTTCACTGACGGCTCTCGCTCTAACAGCTGCTCCTTCTTTCTCAGTTTCCCTGATTCGCAAGCAAAATTCAACCTGCAAATTTTACTCTCAACTGATTAGTGGGTCTGTCCTGGTGCACATAGGACTCGCTAGATCTCAGTCGAAAAATTATTTCACTCACTTTGACTCACACTCTGACTTGTCGACCTCGCCTGATTGGCCTACTAAACCAGATAAATGACAACATAAAACCCAAGTATCTCATACACTTTTCAATATACTCCGGAGTCTTAGACCACGCAGGGTCCGTACATCAACAACCACGTGGACAATTTTTTAGCACAAAGCACCACACACATGTGAAGTTCGACGACTTCCCTACTCTTACACCCTCAGGGTACGCACACTCCTTCTCTCCTTCTACCACTTCATTTGGAGTACGCAAACACCCTAAAACCTCACAATTCACGTACAATTTGCATAAGCTGTGCAAGTGCAACCTACTTTATTCACACTGTCACTAGAACGCAGAGAACATCCTCAAACAACCATTAGCAAGATCCGAGATTCTGGGAAAGTCGTTTCAGGACTTAGGGAAACATTTTCTCTCCAATTAACATAATTGAAAAATAAAATTAAAATCTCAGTAATAATGAACTCTCAAAAGACCAAATCATCAAGCTACCACCGTCTCTGGGAACACCTGCGATGGGCTCTTAGGGAGACGAACCATCAGTCTCTGCTATCTTCTCTGTTAATACCTATTACTCTGTACTGGAAGTCTACTGGGGGGGCTCAAGCCATAAAGGCGCCAGGGATTTTTGTTTTCTTTCATTTGTTTTTTTTGTGTTGGGGGGGCACCCCATTTGGCAACGGTCACCCCCCCCAAAGGGGGCAAAGCACTGTTGGATAGTTCTGCCCTCCCCCTTGGGGCAGATCAGCCTTTTTATTTTAGGCCCATCTGCCCCCAAGGGGGGCAGAGAACCCTAGACACCAGGGAAAATGTATAAATGTTTGGAGGCGGGGTGTTTGTCAACTGGCGAAGTATTTGCATTTGTGATTATAACAGTTTATTTCTCCTTTTTGTTCTAGTTCAAAGCCTTTGCTTCCTTTGTAGTGGTTGTCCTGCGGTTTGCGTAGTTGCATGTTTTAGGTAAGTAAATAAATTTACTCCAAAGGAGTATTGTTGCCGTGCATGAATGACATTTTTGTAGGTGGTGTACTAAATGCAGGATTGTGTGTGAAATTGTCCTTAGATTTATGCACAATAATATTTGTGTTGTCTTATGTCTAATTTGCTTTTCTTTTTACTTTTTAGTGGGATATCGTTGGTGATTCTGTGACTGTGAAGAGTAGTTGCTGGTGAGTCTAGCTTTTTCAGGCAAGTGACCGGTATAGTTTTTGAGTTTATAACTCTTACTGATAAAGCCACACTTTCTTTATTACTTATCTTACACAGTGCTGGTTGTTGGTGGTGCATTTGTCCATTTACTTTTAGTCGGAAGGATCATGGCTAGCCGTAGGATTGCCATTCAGCAGGTTGTTGGTGTGCTTTTTGAGTCGTCTTATGACCATGATTATGAGACTGACTCTGCATCTGAGTCAGAGGAGGAAGTGCAAGATTCTGGAAGTGAATTTTCTGTCAGAGAGGAATCACCTGATGATGAAGCCACTCTCAGTGCTGATGAAGTGCCTGTTTTAGAGGAGGGCACTGATGTGCCAATGGTGCAGCAGCCAGCTGCTGAAAGGCTTCCCATTGGAAGACCTGACACCTGGGTTGCACCAAACATGGAGCAGCCACATTTGCCTGCCTGTACTGGTTTCCCAGGGTCTAGAGTAAATACGGAAAACTTTTTGCCTGTCAACTTCTTTGAGTTGTTTATGGACGATGTATTTTGGACAAGATTGTTGAGCAGACTAGTTTGTATGCAGAGCAGTATTTGAGGGACAACACTGCCAGACTTAGGCCACACTAGCCGGTGGATTCCCACAAATCTGGAAGAGTTGAAAAAGTTCTTGGGTATAACTTTTTTGGTGGGGCTGATAAGGAAGCCATCACTGTCTTCATATTGGTCTACTAGTACCTTGATGGCAACTGCAATATTCCCTGCAATCATGAGTCGTAACCGGCATGAGCTTCTTCTTCGGATGTTGCATTTTGTTGATAATGCCTTAGCCTTGCCACGAGATCACCCTGATTCTGACCGTCTTTTTAAGATTAGGCCTGTCCTTGATCATTTTATAGATCGGTTTTCAGAGATCTATGTTCCAGGCAAAGAAATATCTGTAGATGAGTCTTCGGTCCTGTTCAAGGGTCGTTTGATTTTTAGGTAGTACATTCCTAGCAAGAGGGCACAGTATGGAATTAAATTACATATGCTGTCTGAAAGTAGCACAGGATATGTTTATAATTTCTGGGTCTACACTGATAGGGATTCCAGTATTGACCCACCTGGTTGTCCGCCCACTTTTGGAGTTAGTGAGAAAATTGTATGGGAACTTGGTAGGCGACTGTTTAACAAAGGTCACCATTTATATGTAGATAACTTATACACTAGAGTTCAGTTAAGGAATTGTTCAGAGTGGACACTGGTGCTTTTGGCACGATCCGCTCTAATCGGAAAGGCTATCCAAGAGAGCTTGTCTGTAAAAAACTTGAGAAGGGACAGTGCAGTGCCTTGCAGAATGATGAGCTGCGAGCTTTGAAAGTTGTGGACAGGAGGGATGTGTACATGCTAACTACCATCCATGATGAGAGTACTTCACCTGTGGCTGCTTGGGGTCAAGTTGCTGAAGTGCGCAAACCTATGTGCATTTCAGACTACAAGAAGCACATGGGTGGTATTGATAGAGTAGATCAGAGGTTGGAACATAACACCGCTGCTTGTAAGGCTTATGTTTGGTATAAGAAATTAGCAGTTCACCTGTTCCACTTGGAAACTTATAGGGCCAGATGTATCAAACCTTTTTGCATTCGCAAATGGTGCGAATCGCAGAAATCGGCCGTTTGCGAATGCAAAAACTTGATTTGCGATGTATGAAAGGCATTCGCAGGCCAAAAACAAGGAATCGCAAAAAGTACGATTTTTAGCAAAGCGACATGGCTTTGCGTGTCGCAATCTCCGAATCGCAATTTGCAACATGTAATACCGAATCGATATTTGAATATTGTAAATTGCGAGCTCGAATAGCGACTCGCAAATACAGATTCGGTATTTCTTGTCGCAAATTGCAATACGCAGATTGCGACACGCAAAACCATGTTGCTATGCGATGCATCAAAAAATCACAAATTGCGAATATTCGCAGAATGGCCTTTTACACATGCAATTTACCACGGATTGAAACCAGGTGGTAACCAGGTGCGACCTATATAAAGAGGCCCAGAATGCCTCAGCCTCTTTTCCACAATGGCTGCACTCTACGTCATGGCGAGGAGAATGAGGATCTTGGCAGGTTTGAGGATAGGGAGGAGGAGACATGAGCGCATTTTCAGAGTGCGCATTACCCTTTTTGACCAGACTGAGGAGGAGATTTATGAGAAGTACAGATTGAGTTCAGCCATGATACTTGACCTGATCGCTGAGCTACAACCCATACTGCAGCGCACAACACACAGGACCAATAACATACCCACCCATGTGCAGGTATTATGCTCCCTGCACCTACTTGCCTCAGGGAGCTATCAAGGGGTCATAGCAGAAGCTGGAGGGGTATCACAGAGTGCCCTCTCTAGATTTTTCAATGCATTTCTAAATGCCATGCTGAGCAGGATACACCAGTACATCAGATTCCCCCACACCCCACAGGAAATACAACAGCAAAAAATCGATTTCTACCAGATAGCACAGTTCCCCCATGTCCTAGGTGCCATAGATGGAACACATGTTGCAATCTGTCCACCATCGACCACAGAGTATGTGTACCGCAACTGTAAAAACCAACATTCAATGAACATACAGGTGATATGCAATGCCTCCTACATCATAACTGATCTCGTGGCCAGGTACCTAGGGAGCACACATGATTCGTACAGCGGGATTCACACAAGACTGCTAGCTGGGGAATTTGGTGAAGGATATCTACTAGGTAATTTCCAACTTTACAATGTTGCATTGATGGCAGTGTGACGTCAGATGGCACAGCTATTCATTATACCCTCTGTTCCTTCCAGGAGACAGTGCCTATGCAGTGCGCACCTACATGATGACGCCCTACCTAAATCCTGCAACACCAGCAGAGCGGAGATACAATTCAGCACACAGGGCAACCCGCAATGTGGTAGAGCGCACCATTGGCCTGCTGAAGAGTCGCTTCCGGTGCATCCACAAAAGTGGAGGGGCACTACAGTACAGCCCGGACACGACCTGTAGAATAGTGGCCACAAGTGCGATCTTGCACAATATAGCTACCACCAGGGGCATAACTGTGGAAATATCGGAGCCAGACTCAGATGAGGATGATGATCCCATACCACCCCTACAGCCAGCAGACAGGACCAGTGCAGCAGAGGGCAGGCAAAGGCATGCTGACATCACGCACAACCATTTCAGATGTAAGTAATGACAACACCACCTCACTGACATGTATTCCGGTAGTTAGCACCTTTATTACCTTGACTTCAGGTAACATATGTGTCACTAGGACAAAGCAATGCACAATAGGCAGACATGAGCCATTAACAGTGTCACACTATTATCATCATAGTTTTACTGTATTGCTACATGTGAAGGTCGTCCCCTGTAGCCCTTAATGTCACTTCTTACGACCACGCATTCCACTTGAGTGCGCAGTGGCCTCGCCGGCACCTCTTGTATCAGGCTCACAGGCAGTACTGTGCCTGGCACTGCGACGCCTAGGGTCCATCACTGGGACTGCAAGACTGCTGAGGCTAGATGACTCCTCAGTATCCCCAACACCCAGTTCTCTGGGTGTAGCACTGCGTCCTGTCAGTATAGCATCCAGAACGTTGGTTATTTGCACCAATCCCTGTGCAACGTCCCTACTGCTATGAGCTGCCTCCACCTGTGCGGCCACAGCATGCCGTGATATTAGGGTAGTTAATGTAGCAAGACGATTTACGGACCTGCAAAAGCCATTGAACATTCCCATGAATTGCCGTTCGTGCCTGCGGTGGCTCACACGCTCTTGCCTGATCTCAGTACAGAGTTCCTTAATGGCATTTGTCAGTTCCTTGGTGTTATCTGCAGCTGTTTGCTGTCCCTCATGCAGCTTGCAGATGTTTGCATTCAGAGACTCCAACTGCTTGTGCAGTCCTCCCATATTGGCATTGTGTGACTGCAACTGCCTGTGCATTGCCCTCATGTTTTTGCATTGGAGGCGCTGCACTTTCAGCATGGACGCTTCAAGGCCACCAAAGATTGATGGGCCCTCGCCTTCATCTGTGTGCTGTGTGCCTGCATCGTGAGGCCTCCTGCGGGGAGTTGAGTGACGCTGGGGCAGGGACTGCTGCCTTCCTGGGGATCTAGCTTCTGGGGGTGGTGTGTGGCCTTCATCCGGCATTTCATCAGAGTCCAGGTTCAACTCGAGGAGAGGTAACACCCTTGCCCTGGGTCTGATTGGTGCTATACACAATGACTCACTGGTGTTTGAGTCGGACAGTGGCAGTGTTTCTGCATCCCCCACATTGGCACATTATGCTGCTGCTGGGCCTGAGCCATCTGCAACGACAATGTGCAGCATGTCATTTATGAATGTATCACCAAATGTTGCACAATGGTAATAAATGTACACTTACATCGTATCACTGTGAATTGTGTGTGTTGTTCTTCTGTGTGTCTGTATACTTAATTGCTATCTATGTGCTATTTTCAGCTCAGGCTTGTGGACTACCACTCCCATAAGGCATTGTTGTGCCGCATGTAAGATGTAGAATGGACTACTTATCACAATGCTTTGCACTAATTGCTATTTCCTAAGAGGCATTTGTACATGCACATATGGGGATACACATCATTATTGGACTTACCTTTGCTGGTGCTGGGTGTGCCGGAAGTGTCAATGTCAGTGACCCCACTGACAGCTTCTGGAAGCAGTGTGTACTCCACCAAGTCTTCCATGGGGGTGGAGGGTGTCTGGGTGGATGGTCCGCCTCCTGTGCTCCTTGCCTCCTTTAGACTGCTGGCCACCCTCTCCTTGGCACGGGAACGCAGGTCGTACCACCTCTTGCGCATCTCTTCCACCGAGCGCTGCGCAACACCCACTGCGCAGATTTTGGTCTGGATGTCAGCCCAAAGTTTCTGCATCTCACTCTCTGGTACCTGGAGTGAGCTCTTCCCAAAGAGCCGGTCATGGCTCCTGACCACCTCCTCAGTGAGCACCTCCAATTCTTCCTAACTGAATTTCAGCTTCCTCTTCCTCTCTCCCTTCTCCTTCCCATTGCCAGCATTGGCCATGTTGGTGTTAGGTCCTGGCTTGCTCCCACACTTCCTCCCTGGGGCTGGTCTGTGACTCTCTGACTGCTCCTGTGGGTGTGGTACCTGGAAACAGCATGGGCTGACTCACTTCCTGCTTGCGATGTCATCAGGCTGTGCCGGGTAACCGTTTTCGCAATTTGCGATTTTCAAATACCGAATCGCAATTTTTTTGGGGGTTCGGTATTTGGACCTTGCAAATTGCATTAGCGAATTTTAAGAAATCACTATTTCCAACTCGCAATTTTGATACATCACATTTTGCGTGCCGGAAATAGCAATTTCTTAAAATTTGCTATTTGAGACTCGCAAAGCAAAATCTTGATACATCTGGCCCTTAATGTTTTTGTTGTGTTCAAGAATAGTTCTCCAGTGTCAAGGATGACATTTGTGAAATTTCAGGAGTCTGTCATAGCAAGCCTTGTGCTGGAACAGGCAAGAGTTCCTAGAGAAGCAGTGGTGGAGGATGTGGCTAGATTGAAAGATCGTCACTTTGCTGAGCACATTCCTCCCACTGCCAAAAAAGACTCTCCTGCTAAGAGATGTAGGGTCTGTGCTCGAAGAGGGATCAAGAAGACTAGGATCTACTGCCCTGATTGTCCTTCAAAGCCTGGGCTGTGTGTGGGTGGCTGTTTCAGGAGCTACCACACACAGAAGAATTATTGGGAAATACCGTGAGTGTAAACTGCTGTTTTAAATTTTCATATGCTCAGTTTCACGGTTGGCGTTACTGTCATGTATTCAGTTAGAGCTTTTGTGTTTGTAGTTTTGTACTTATTTATAATTAGTGGTTTGTTGTTTAAAAAAAATAATATTTATGGCGGTGTGCATGGACTGGTGCTTCGCTGGCGGTGTGTGTGGAGTAGTGCTTGGCTGGCGTTGTGTGTGGGGTGACGCTTGGCTGGCGGTGTGTGTGGGGTTGCGCTTGGCTGACGGTGTGCGTGGAGTGGCGCTTGGCTGGCAGTTCCAGCCAAATGCCAGTCCACACACTCCCATCAGCTGGTGTGATTGCTGTATCAGGCATGTGGGAGTATGAAAGTGATGGGCCCTTGAATGGCGCTGTCTGATGATGCGAGTGTTGTAATGTGCTGGGCCCGCGGCTGGCAGCGTGAATGGTCTTGTGCATGTCATGTATGAAAGGTGTATGAACGGACAATAAAGCTGTTGGTGGCTTGATGCTGCTTTACAGCTCACGAGCTGCGAGTTATTGTTTCAGTTTTTTGGCCTTTCAGTTATTAACAGTGCATTTCACTTTTGTGAAATCTCTTGTTAATAAAATTTTATCTACTGAACCATCACTCACCCTCGTGCCAAATCCAACCAGTATGTGTGGTAAAAATGACAAAACCTGCTCGGCTGTAATCAGGCGTCGCAGCACACCTGTGACACGCTAGGTGTCTCGGGTGGGACCCCGATGATGAAGCATGCCACCAACTTGATAGGTGGGTGAGGGGTCTTTTTAACATGACCTAATTGCGTTTCTTTTCACAATTTTAGTGTTTGGAACATCACAGAAGTACGTGGACGCATCAAAATCATCTATGACAAAACTACCTGTGTTGGGGGGGGCACCTATGTTTTTGGTCCCGGTGCGGCCTTCATCTAAGGAAACCTACCAAACCCAGACATTTTTTTAAACTAGACACCCCAAGGATTCCAGGGAGGTGTGGCTTGCGTGGATCCCCCAACATTTTCTTACCCATTCTCCTCTGCAAACCTCAAACTTTGCTTAAAAAAGCATATTTTCCTCAGTTTTCTTTGTAGGATCACCGCTCTGACACAAATTCCCTACCACCCAGCATTCCCCTCAGTCTCCTAAGTAAAATGGCACCTCACTTGTGTGGGTCCCCAAAGCAGAGTCAGCCTAAAGATGTATAAAAGAAAAATATGTGCTTATCAACTCGCCGTGCTTTCCCCTCCATCTCTACAGGTTTTTGACCTTTTTCTGTTGCAGGCACCTGGGCCACCCACACAAGTGAGGTACCATTTTTATCGGAAGACTTGGGGGAACGCTGGGTGGAAGGAAATTTGAGGCTCCTCTCAGATTACTGAACTTTCTGTCACCGAAATGTGAGGAAAAAGTGTTTTTTTCCCCAAATTTTGAGGTTTGCACAGGATTCTGGGTAACAGAACCTGGCGAGAGCCCCACAAGTCACCCCATCTTGGATTCCCCTAGGTGTCTACTTTTCAAAAATGCACAGGTTTGGTAGGTTCCCCTAGGTGCCGGCTGAGCTAGAGGCCAAAATCCACAGGTAGGCACTTTGCAAAAAACAGCTCTGTTTTCTTTAGGAAAATGTGATGCGTCCATGTTGTGTTTTGGGGCATTTCCTGTCTCGGGCACTAGGCCTACCCACATAAGTGAGGTACCATTTTTATCAGGAAACTTGGGGGGAATGCTGGGTGGAAGGACATTTGTAGCTCCTCTCAGATTCTAGAAATTTCTGTCACCGAAATGTGAGGAGAAAGTGTTTTTTGGCCAAATTTTGAGGTTTACAAAGGTTTCTGGGTAACAAAACCTGGTGAGAGCCCCACAAGTCACCCCATCATGGATTCCTCTAGGTGTCTAGTTTTCAAACATGCACAGGTTTGTTAGGTTTCCCTAGGTGCCGAGCTAGAGGCCAAAATCTACAGCTAGGGACTTTGCAAAAAACACATCAGATTTCAATGTAAAAATGTGATGTGTCCATGTTGCATTTCCTATCGCGAGCATTAAGCCTACCCATGCAAGTGAGGTACCATTTTTATCTGGAGACTTGAGGGAACACTGAATAGTAAAACAAGTGTTATTTTCCCTTGTCTTTCTCTACATTTTTTCCTTCCAAGTGTAAGAAAGTGTGTAAAAAAGACATCTATTTGAGAAATGCCCTGTAATCCACATGCTAGTATGGCCACCCTAGAATTCAGAGATGTGCAAGTAACCACTGCTTCTCTACACCTTATCTTGTGCCCATTTTGGAAATACAAAGGTTTTCTTGATACACATTTTTCCCTCTTTATATTTCAGCAAATGAATTGCTGTATACCCAGTACAGAATGAAAACCCATTGCAAGGTGCAGCTTATTTATTGGCTCTGGGTACCTAGGGTTCTTGATGATATCCCTATATATCCCTGCAACCAGAAGAGTCCAGCAGACGTAACGGTATATTGCTTTCAAAAATCTGACATGGCAGGAAAAAGTTAGAGTAAAACGTGGAGAAAATGGCTGTTTTTTTCACATCAATTTCAATATTTTTTTATTTCAGCTGTTATTTTCTGTAGGAAAACCTTTTAAAATCTACACAAATTAACACTTGCTGAATTCAGAATTTTGTCTACGTTTCAGAAAAATGTTTAGCTTTCTGGGATCCAGCATTGGTTTCACATCCATTTCTGTCACTAACTGGAAGGAGGCTGAAAGCACAAAAATTTGTAAAAATGGTTTATGTCCCAGTAAAATGGCAAAATTGTGTTGAAAAATGTTTTTTTTTTATTCAAGTCTGCCTGTTCCTGAAAGCTGGGAAGATGGTGATTTTAGCTTCACAAACCCTTTGTTGATGCCATTTTCACGGAAAAAAACACAAGCCTTCTTCTGCAGCCCTTTTTTCCTTTATTTTTTTAACGAAATTTTCACTGTATTTTGGCTAATTTCTTGGTCTCCTTCAGGGGAACCCACAAAGTCTGGATACCTCTAGAATCCCTAGGATATTGGGGCAAAAGGACGCACATTTGGCGTGGGTAGCTTATGTGGACAAAACGTTATGAGGGCCTATGCGCGAACTGCCCCAAACAGCCAAAAAACAGGCCTGGCACCTGAGGGGGAAAAGGCCAGGCAGAAAAGGGTTAATATCCAAAACCTGGGAACTCTGTTTACAGGCGTAGCCTAGGTTCATAGGAGGTGGCGACGCCTCTAGAGCGTGTGGCGCGCGCGCACCCACACACACACACACAGCCCCTGCCTGCCACCCAACCCACACATCACGCGCAGTTTCCTCCCCAGACTGAAATGCCATTTTTAATTCCCCTAACTTAAAATGCTGTGTTAGAAAGAATACCGCATACTGCTAAATGAGCGGCAGCAGCAGAAGGCAGTCTTCGAGGCTGAATACGTGGTGGTTAAATTTAAATTAATCATGAGGTCTTGGCTTTTTACAATCACGTTCTAACAGTCCCAGAGCCGCGCGCGTCTGCTCTCTGGTTGCTTGGACACGGCGTCCCGCCCTTCCCGGCATGCTCTGCGTTTGCAAGATGGCAGTGATGTTCTGCAGGAGTGTTCATTGATGCCATGGAGGAAAGCGGAGGCTGCGGTCTGTCGCTGATCTGCCTGACGGCTAGCAGCGGAGTGCCGCTGTACAGCCGCAGCAGGGGAGGGATTGGCCGGCAAGTGAGTAGACAGGCTTACATTCATCTGATGCGAGCTCTGGCATCACCGCCCCAAATGCCCAGTCCTTTCATTTCAACTGTTTGCCGTGGCCCTCTTACAGCGAGTCCTACAATACTCTGAGACTCGTGAATCGGGTCTAAACGGCAGCCGCGGTGTCGGCGAGAAAGTTATAATGTATAACACTTCTGATCGAAGTATGGTGTCAGCCCCCGCCCACTCTATGCCAACGCTCAATGCCATCTTTTAGTGTCTTTATATTTTTTTATTGTAGGTGTTTATGTTGTCGCGGAAAAGGGTTCAGTGATCATTCACGGTATGCTCTTAAAAAAAAAAACCAAAAAGTGTAACGAGAACATGTTGTTCTGATTGTCTTTGTGTCGTGGAGTCCTACGCTCTCCTATGTCAGTGTGACACCATCGGTTGAATCCGCTGTTTTTTAAGTCGGCATGTGGCATTCTGGGTCTTATCGCCTTTAACGCTGTAAAATCTAAACACGAAAGTACTGTTTGTTTAAAAAAAAAAAAAAGCCAGGAGGGGCTGAATATGGCAAAGGGACAATTTTTAACGTTTGCTCAACTCTGCTTCCATACTTGCCAAGTTTTCAGTTTACTTTTGCAGCAGTTTAGGTCTGTTGGTCAAATTCAGTTAAAGTTAAAATCTGCTAAGACTACAACTCCCAGATTGCAATGATATGTAAAAGTAAAGTCCAGCAAATGGGATGTATCCCGGTGACATGGATCCATCTGTGTGGTCACCCAGACTGTGAAACTTGCCAAGGCCCAAACTAAAGATGGTATGTGATAGATTGGAGAGGACTCCATAAAATTCTGATACAGAATAAAAAAAAGTATAGCGTGGGGCGCTAGCGAGAGACTGAAGGTAAGAAATGTTGAGAAAATTAGTGGCTGAGTCAGAAAGCGGCGGAGACAGACGAATTCTACACGATACATCTTTGAGTGCAGAGAGATCACAAGTCACGTGAGCTCAGTGATACTTGAAGGATGAAAAGGAGAAGAACAAGTAGAACGTGGAGGAAACAAACCGGGTGACAGGCAGAAAGTTATTGTCAATCTAGGCTATGCACAGCATATATCCTACTGTACTTTAGTTCTCTCCAGGTCCATGATGTGTGATGAGAAAGGATGCTGCACGCACCCACTCAGGGCACCGCCTTTGGTGAACAGCTTCACGTCTTCCTATCACTCGCCATTTCCGCATGACAGTGAACCAGAACCCGAGGGGCACAGAAACACTGGTGCGTCTACTACAGGGAATAAGGTCATTTACTGTTTCTCACCATAACCATATGTGTCTACTTGGAAGATAGTATGTGTAGCGAGACAACCAACACGAACGCAGTCAACACTGAAGCAGGCATCGCACCCACTAGAGTTCATAAACTTTGCTCAAAGAAGTACATACATTCTATACCAGCAAATGGTTATGGTTAGAGGCCAAACACTCCATGCACCACAGCACAGAATTCATAAACCTAGTGGAGTTCAAATCCTTCATACACATAAGACATTGTATCCATACTGCCTTGTGGAGACTACACTTTTCAGACAGATCACAGCAATAGACATCCCATTCAGTAAAGTCTGCAGCCTCCATGCACATTCTAACAATGGGCATCCCACCCAGTTGAGGATACAAGCTCCATGCGCTCAGCGACAGCATCAGGCGCCCAACTAGTAAATCTGCTTCCTCCTCTCATTCTTTACATTTTCATGCAACAAACAAAAACATTCCTCTTTGAAATTAATGTACAACATAACACTGCACTGTCACAAATGAAATGCATGGAAAGCGCCCCAGCTATGCATATGTGTGAACATAGATGCAAAAAAACCCAAAAAAACCCACGGTTAATCTTGCAATTGCATGTTAAAAAAATATGCAACTAAATTCAGTTTGATGGAGGAACTCAATTAAAAAAAAAAATCCTATAGAAAATAAACATGAGCGGGTAAAAGACCACATTTAATGCTAAAAGGTAAGAATCCTAAAGCTCGTGGAAATACCAAATGAGATGCTCAAATATCTGGTAAAACCATCATTAGCCCAATTCTACTTTGTACTCCCCACATGTTAGAAATGGGGTTATGGTTGGCTAGTGTATGCACCTAAGCCAGGCAGAACCCACCATTCTAGTCAGGGAAAGTAAATTATACACCAAAGATAACCAATGCTCACCCCTTTGGTAGCTTGGCACAGAGTATTCAGGCTTATCCCAGTGGGTCATGTGTAACACATTTGCACAAGACACTCACAACAGTAACGCAATAAATACACCATAAAAGACACTCCACACAGAATATAAAAAATATATAAAAAATATATTAAAAAAAAATATATTGTGTGTATTTATACCATAGACAAAACGACAGTGTTAATACCTACTGTGCGCATTATGCATACCCTGACTCAGTACTCATTATCTGGGTTATGCAGGTAGAAATGTCCTACATCAGGGCATGAAACACAGTTGAAAGGTTATAGCAGAAAATACATGAATCATCCTGTATCATAAACACTGCATGTTATGTAGATATCATAACACTCTTTATCCTGATCAAGATAAGGCCAAGACGACATAAACCACATAAGTACTTCTCGGATATGCTGATCTACATGTATCACACATGAACTGCTTATAATACTCATACTTACGCTTCAAGGTATGCCCTTAAAACAAGTACATTAAAAATGCATGAAAACAGTGGATACAGAAGCATATGTGCTTCTACCAGAACCTTTATGATAACTTCAGCACACAGTGAGGAGCACCGAAACACCGGTGCGCCTCTTACAAGGAAAAAGGTAATTTACTGTTTCCCTAAATGGAGCAAGTTACTGGTAGCAATTCTGGTGGAGGGCGGCGGCGGGGGTTGGGGGGGAGGGGGAATGGGGGGATGGGTTTAACGGGGGTGGTGTAATGCAGGATCCCAAAGAACAGCGGAGAGAAGCAGTGGATCGAATGCAGGGACTCCTTTGGGGCCTTTTGGGCAGGGGAAGAATTTAAGCAAGCTACCCTCATAGCCACAGTACCTTAAGATGTACTTTCTAGCCCCTGGGCGGGGAACCACGCTGCTGCATGGCCCAGTGGGGGTCGTAGGGCAATCTGCTGCTGACCCCATAGAGATTGTGCAGGGGGTGCCCAGCGCATGAAGGTTGTCAGATCAGTCGGGCAGGCAATGCCAAAGTCTCCTGCAGTGTTAGTCTTTAAATGCATGTAGAGGTGAGTGTGTGGCTCCTCTGAGTGCTTGCAGCTGCAGTGGCAGCGCTTGTGGTCACCACTGGTTTTTCCCTGATGGCTCCTCATGAGGGGTAGGCACCTGACTTCAGCACAGGTGTAGGAAGGCCTTTCACGGGGTTAGCGATGCAAGAAGGGGTGTGAGCTGCAGTGAATGTCTTGCTGCAGCACCAGCTGACGGTGAGGAGTGCTCCTGCATCGCAGAAGTTGTTGTTAGGTGAAAGGTGCGGGCAGCTCTGTTCAGGGAATTTGCGGGGTCCTTGGGGTTCTTGGGACCTTGAGGTACCACGGTGGACAAGCCAGCAAGACCTGGGAGACACCCTAGGGGTCTACATGTGGTTTCTGTAGCAGGTCAAGGCTCAGCAGGCAGCAGAGCTGCCCAGTCAGGTAAAGCAGCAGTACCTTATACCCGTCAAGCACAGCAAGATGGCAATCCTCCAGCATAGTTTATTCCAGGTCCAGTAGTGTACTAAAAACCATGGTTGTCTGAGCCCCTATAATTATACTCCAAAATGTCTTTGCTTAGGGGGTGACTTCAAAGGGACCCTTTCAAGTGTAACACAACCCCTTTCAACCCAGCTGAGGCTCCAGACATCAGTAGGGGGTAATTCAATCCATTGTGTGAGGGCAGGACACAGCCTGTTGACATGTAATGTGTGAACAACCCTCCTTCTCCCCAGCTTAGGATGACTATCATTATGCGGCTGTCTGGAAAGTATGCACCAAGTGGAGCGGTCACTGCACTAGTCCTGGATTAGAGTCGGGCTGCAAAGCAGTAAGAGTTATAAGCACATAGAAATGCCCATTTTCCAAGAGTTGCATTTCTGAAATAGTAATCAGGAAGGAGGATTTCTCACTACCATTCCAAACATGCCCAAGCTACTCCTCACAGATCAGAAATTACCACTTAGACATATAAGGGAATTCCCAATGCCAACCTATGAGAGGAGCAGCCCTTGCAGTAGTGAAAAAACGAAATAGGTTGTTTGTCACTAATAGGACATGAAAAACATATAAGTACATGTCCTACCTTTTACATTCACAGCTCCCTACCCATATGGATATCTAGGGCCTACCTTAGGGGTGACTTAGGTGTATTAAAAAGGGGTTTAGGCCTTGGCAGGTAGGTTGACTTTTCAAGCCAGTGTGGCAGTAAACTGTGCATGCAGGCCCTGCAGTGACAGGCCTGAGACAAGTTTGAAAGGCTATTTCTGTGGGTGACGGAAACTGCACTGCAGGCCCACTAGTAGCATTTAATTTACAGGCCCTGGGTATATTGTATACCACTTTCAAATTTACTTGCCGCTAAATTAAATAAACCAAACGGATGTAAGCCAATTATACCAAGTTTTAGGGGCGAGATCACACATACTTTAGCACCGTTTAGCAGCAGTAAAGTGCTCAGAGTCCTAAAGCCAACAAAAAGAGAGTCCGCAAAAATTGGGAGGAGAAAGGCAAAACGTTTGAGGAGTACCCTGCTAAAAGGTCCATTTCCACAACCAGACAACTACAGAGGACCAGTGAAATGACTGATAGTAACACATTTTTGCAGACATGTGACTCGTAATATTAAATGATTTGCTTCACAGATAGCAAATATGTTCGGAAAGAAAACAATGGATGGGAGTACTTATTTGCTTACGACTTACCAAGATTGTTTAATTCCATCTCTTTCCCAAGACATTGTAGTGCGCTATTTCTACAGTGCTCTCCTACCTGTTTTTGAGCCCTCGGAGCTCTCTCCAAATGGGTGAGTAGGTGTTTTACCACTTTTTCAGTGCATAGATGGAGAAAATGAGTTTGTTACAGTATCATCAACTTTGTTGAGTTTTGGTGGTGTATGAAGCCCAGAAAGTGTGCTCTAGTTTTGGTGCAGTGATGTACAGCAGTGTCTTACACATGAAGTCAAATTCAAAGGTTGTGTGAACAATAGCTTCGCAGACTGCATATACAAACTTGTATGACTTGTAATCATCTGTGTCCATCTGCAGGGAAGAGACAATATGGTAAGTTGGAGGACTGCTGTCAAATAGGGAAAGCCAGCATTTCTGATTGACCTTCTGGTCTGTGAATTGCGTTACTATAGTTAAAAAAAACAACAAAAAAAACACACACACACACACACTTCGGTCAGAGTGGAGACTCCTTGATATAGTGGGGAGAGTCAGAAGGTACGATTTAGTGCAGGAATCGCCAACTTTTTCTGTAGTGAGAGCTACTTCTTATCAGTAACAATCATTGTGAGCTTTTGCAGGCCAAGCCACATGCACAGTGTTACCAGACACCCCCACGCCCAGCTTCATTGACTTGACTTTAAGCCTAATGTCCATAGATCCAGATACAATGGTTTGAACAAAATATTTTTATTAGGGGCAGTATGACAGGACTGCTATGTATGTCAGTGAAAGTGTGATCTTTGGGGATTTATGAATGTGTGTACGTATTCTTACTCATGCCTTCTACCCCTCTGGGGGCATAGGCCATCAACTAGGGCTCTGGTGGTGTTTGATGGGCGCTTGTGGAGGGTGTGACCTACCCAACCGTAGTGTCACTTCATGATTTTCTCATAAGCAGGGAGCTGGAAGGTCTGCTGCCATAAATCTGTGTCGATGATGGTATTTGGCCAGCGGATTTGGAGGATTTTCCTCAGACAGGTGTTGATGAAGGTCTGGTCTTTGGCGGTGGTCAGTGTAGTCCCCAAGCCTCTGTTCCATACAGAAGGACTGATATTATGTTAATCTTAAAAAAGCCTGATCTTGGTTTGCAGCACTGGGGCCTTTGATCTCCAGATCTTTAGATGAATGAAGGCAGCCCTTGCTTTGCCGACTCTTGCCTTGTGGTTGGTGTCTGTACTGCCCTGCTTGTCTAGGACACTGCCCAGGTAGATGAAGGCCTCAACTTCTTCCAGTGCACCGCTTGCAAGAGTGACTGCAGTTGTGCTGACCGTGTTAGCCTTCAGGATATTGGGTTTTCCCCTGTGGATGTTGAGGCCAAGTTTTGCTGATGTGACTGCCACTTTGTCAGTCTTTTCTTGCATCTGCAGATGGATATGGGACAGTAGGGCCAGGATGTCTGCAAAGTTGAGGTCATCAAGCTACGTCAAAAGTGTCCACTGAATTCCATTTCTTCTCCTTGCTGTGGATGTCCTCATGATCCAGTCTGTGACCAGCAAGAAAAGAAAAGGGGAAAGCAAACAACCCTGGCGGGCACCGGTCCTCATTTTGAAGGCTTCCGTGACTTGTCCTCCATGGACTATCTTGCAAGTCATTCCCACATTTGAGTTTATCTGGCACATGGTAGTGGCAAAAGAGTTTCCAAAGGGGGCCTCTGTCTATATAGTTTAAAATCCTATTCAAGTCGGGTTATAAATTGGTCTGCAGTCATTACACTAAAGAGTAAATTAGGTAACGCTCCATCTTGTCCTGTACCTGTTCTTCAAGGTGTCCGCCAAGGTGCAGGTGTTGCTTCTACTGTCTCTAAGCTTTATCTTGAACCCCAAAGAACCCTTCTCCTAACCTCTGGTATTCCTCATCAGCAAAATGCCAATGTTCTGCAACTATACCTATTGATATCTCTCCTCTGTCAGCAACTAAAACATCCTGGTATGAACAGCTTTCTAATACCTCAAATTGAACTACCTAAAACAGAGTTTCTGTCCTTTTTCTCCTGCCCTCTCTCCCAACCGATGCAACCCAGGTTTGATTTTCTCAATCTTAAGTGCAAACCTACTATCATCTGTAGCTCTACATCACTTAGTTTCATTCTTGACTGTAAACATAAGCTACACTCATCAGCAATATGGCAAAAACGTAAAGTACCAGCTTAGATCCACCTACATAATGAGTCATATTGATGTATAACTCATTCAGAATTCTGCAATTCAAAAATGTCTATAAACATTAGGGAAATATTGCAAAGTTTTGACATTTGTCTGACCTAAATATGGCACTATTTTACAACCATTTGAGTCTCTATGTAAATTACGAAAAACTAAATTGTGCAATAAAATACTGCATCCCAGAACTTAACCCCAAATACCTTGTACAGTCCTTTGTATTGTCCAGTATTGATGATGGAAACTCTTTACTCACTGACATGCCCCTCGCTCTCCAGATTACAATCCACCTAATCTTTTTAAGCAAACATTTTTACCATATCAAACACCAGGCCTGAAAGGCTGTTTATTCTACCAGCCATTTCCCCAGTAATCCTTTGGAGGCTGGTTTTGAAAGAAAAGGGCCGCTTCTGGTGCCTCTTGTCACTTTTTCCAGCTTCCTCGGGTCAATTGCAGAAGGTAAGTGGAGACTTCGAGAGAAAGGAGGAGGGATGGGAAAGGTTTATATATTGACAGGAGAGGGCGAATAGAGATAGAAGAGGAGAGAGAGAGAACGGATGGATGGAAAGAATGTGAATGTGTGAGGAGACAAAGGGACCCAGGTTGGTTTGAGTTTTAATTCCAGGGCTGCTTTTAGTTCACCATTCCGGCCCTGATAATGTACCTGGACTCATCTCATACAATGACTATCCACTGAAGACTGACACATGTTCAAAATGAACGGACTGATACACTAAATAAGGTGTCTCCAACCGGTTAATCGCAAGCTACCAGTAGCTTGCAGACCCCTTCGGAGTATCTCGAAGCTTTGAGTTCATTTTTAAATAAGCACAGGGTCCCCTTTTCCATTTAAGGTTATGGAGAGGCAGAAGGTATGATTTAGTGCAGGGGTTAGGATTTTGTGGTTGACTATCAAGGGCTTCAGACAAATAACAAAGGAGTAGTAGGCAAGGATATCCATTATCCAAAATAAGCAGATCATTACCAGTAAGTTGCAGCATGACTACATCAGTGCTGTAATTACTGCCAAAACAAGGGGGTGTCCACTACAGGGAGAAATGGCGCACTAAGTGATTTGGATTATATTAGTTCAACTAAATAGTGTACAACTGTGCACTACAGTGGGGCTTACACCCTCCAAATCCCCTACATTGATTAGACAAGTTAATCAATCAAACATAATGCAATACTGTGGCACTCCTTAATATCACCTTGTACCAAAATGTATCTATTAATAACCTTGACTATACCAGCAATGAAAAAGACCCCCACAATATCACATGAAATCCAATAATGACATCAGAGAAAGGCGTTAACATTTAAATAATTCACTATAAAAAGTTTTTTATATTAGAAGTCTCTATTATTCAATTTTTGTCACATAAACTATTCCAAACCCAAATATTAGTCACCATTACATCCCAAAAAATAAGTCCATGTTTTTTTTCATCATATCTTGACATAAGAGTTGTGTTCTTCCCACATTTTTCTCTTCACTCCAGACTTGTTATCCATTCGAGTCATTTTAGTCCATCCTCTCCCAGTTTACTTCATGGTCATGTTGAATTTCCATTATTAGGTTATTAGTTCATCTCTTCCATGACACATTTACAGTCACATTAATTAGTCCATCCTTTCCATAATGACCTCACAGCCAACACGTGTTTCGTCAAATGACTTCATCAGCTGCGAAGGACCATCTGTTATCCATATCGAGAGTAGTTTGTGAATACCAATGCTTCCAAGTCAATTGCCTGCTTAAAACAGATGAATTCCGGTATCTGAGAAAATCAGCAGTATCGGCGACCGGTGTGACTTCCTTCAAACGGATGCGAGTACGCTATCCGTACATTAGTGCTGTAGCCTGGTATAAATCAGTCTTATTGAGAAGATTGTTATATCTAATGACATTTTGGAGTCGAATGTCAATATGGCTCGTCAGAATCTTCACTAAGAATGGAACCTAAGAAATATGACATGTTATTTAGATCTTCTAAATAGTCTGCAAAGGGCTCTTTCAAAATGTGGTTCCTTGTACAGATTTGATGGAATCCGGGAGTTCACATTTGGTTAAAGAAAGATGACCAAAGTTTGTCTGATAGGCATTTAGATGACTCTTAAATATTGAGTGGAACTGATGGATTGAAAGAAAAGAGTAGAGATTTTAAGATTGACAAGTATCATGATTAACTCAGATTGAGAAATATGTCTAAAATTAGACCAGTTATTCTGAGAATTTCTGATTAATGTGAGTGGGGGTGGTTGGTTTGAAGGCCTGGTGAAGTTACAAGTTTAATGATACGCCATATGATGTCAGAAAATTTGACTCATTCCTCACATTTACTGTCAGGGTCTGTGAAGATAAAGGAGATAGTTAGGCTGCTAGTTAGATACTGTCGGAGGTGAATAAAAGTGTCCATCAAAGTTGCCCTCTGACCCCTTCATTTTTACCATGTATTTAAACCACGTAGTTGAGGCAGTTAGCCAGAGCATTAGTGATGCTCCATGCCTAGGTATGGTTAAGATTGCAGCTTAATGTTTCCCAGATGGTACCCTTTTCGTCTCGAAATCTCCCCATTTTAAGTAAATTTGCTGACTTCTGCAACAAAAAGGGATTCATAATTCATGCAAAAAAGACAAAGCTAATGCTGTTTAGACCACTCAAAGTTGTGAGAAACGTCACACTGAAGAATCCAAGGTTGAAGTAGGTTGCTATGTTCCCCCATTTAGAGATCAACCTGTCAATATGCACCTCGTTGAAGCCACATGTCTTCAAAATGAAGAACATCATTCTGGCACAAAGGGTGGGAGCCATGCCTGCTTAGCTACAGAAAGTGAGGGACATTTCATATCACCTGTTTTGGAAGTATACAAGGTGAAATGCTAGAGTGCCACCCTTTCCAGTGCCTAACTTTTGTGCTTCTTGAACTTGGCAGATTTGGCCACATGTGAGAAAGGATTCTCTCTTGATACTCCACCATTCCTTTTGTATCTAGATCTGGGGATTATGAGCATTGTTTATTATGCCAAACCTATACCCATCTTGTACTGGATTAGAGTCTGGGGCACACTGGAGCTCATCCACCTTAGGGCTGCACTTGGCAATATATTGGGTTTCCGAGACGACGCTCAAAAACACTTTGGGAGGGGGAAATAGGTCTTTCACAATTTTGGGACCAACCGAATGTGATCAGCGTGGCAGCTCATTAAATGTAAAATCAGCATGCAAGCTGTGGTCCACAAAAACACATTTATCCAATTCTCTTTATGGGAGCCTCACCAAGTCTTCTTTATTGCTGAAAAATATGCCTAAAGTTGAGGATTATTTTAGTTGATGACACTTTGCCACTAAACCAGTTTATCTCCAAATATGGCTCATTTCCTTCTCAATCCCCTTGTTGTCCAATTTGTACTGGTTTAATTGAAGACGAGGCACACTTCTTATTCTTTTGCATAGCATAAACTGCCCCAATATGTCAATGGCTGTTGTCCCCATTAAGAGCCACAGGTGCTGAAATTTAACCATTACTCTGGGGACCGTGAAATTTCCCACCCATAGTTAGATGGTGTCTGTAGTGGCCAGTTACTTACTTTCTTACTGCCTGGTTCGCCACGTAGAGGATTGTTGGCTTGTGATGATCATTACTGTCTTATCGTTTTAAGGCTTTTGGGTATTTTATTACTGGTGTTTTTATGTGTTTTATGGATTGTACCCGAAATACATTTTTGGATTGGATTGAAAGTGTTTTTAATGGTGCAGAGCTAAGATGCCTAATTGATAGGGTCTCGGGAGCTGCATTAACACAGATCACACTTTTAGTTGTCACCTCTGAGTCATGTCTTGATGAATGTGCCTCTTTTCTCTCGGTATTCAAGCAAAATGTTCTATGTCCTTGATACGGAGTACTCTGTTGAGGAAAGAAGCATTGTTTTCATCTAATGCCATAAACGTTCTCACTAAGTCCACATTTTAGTGACCAAGATCGCATGGTTTTCATAGTTCCATGTTAATTTTTCTTTCTGATGACCAACCTTCTTTTCCAAGAGCCAAAGTCTGATGAAAAGAGCAGAAGGACCTCTTTCAGAAGTAGAGGGGACATGGTGGTGCCATCTGGGTCTGTCTCTCTACTACTGTAAACCAGGTCGTGTACTCTGTATTTGTATTCCTCCATGTAGTTTCATTACTGAATAGACAGGTGCAGAAAGGAATAAAGGAGAAAGGAACAACATCAGAAAAATCTCATTCAACTGGTCAACAAAATAACCATTGTTTGTAAGCTATCTGGACAGTAAAAAATGATTGTTCCTGTCATCATGGGCAATTGGGTTCACAGTATAAGGCCCAAAACGGAGAAGCTCGTGCCACACATTTAAATTTGGTCCAGGAATGGTTAGTAAGCACTGACTTATAAGAACAAGTTGTCATGTCAAGGTGGTGCCAATATTGTTGATTAGCAAAATTAGCTAGTCCTCCCCCATGCAAATGTGAGGATTTTAAAGTTGTTGCTGGCATTTATTGTAAGCTTTATGCTGGAGCAAAGCTCTCGGGAGATCAGAAATATGGTTATATTTCCTAAGACCAGCAAGCATTTGTAAAGCCAAAAGGTTGTGACTGTGTGATCTGTTGGCTTTGTCAACGTTTTTGGCCATGTTGTACAGCAGCACAGCTGCTGTGCAGCATGGTTACAAGTAAATACAAAAACAAGAGCTATGACACGATCAACGCTGGCAGGATCTTAGCGCTTTTTTGTTTTTACTTTCAACCTTGCTGTTGTAGAACACAGTGAAAAAAATTGGCAGTCAATACATTGTTCATGGGCAAGACCTATTGGCTTTGTCAGTGTTTGTTGAATGATGTAGGCACAAGCATGGAACTCTGGGAACCTTATCAATATTTGATCAAACAGCGGCATACAAGACAAAAAATATCTATTCAAAATTTGGCATTAAAATAATCTTCAAACCAAAAGAGCCATTAAAAAGCTCAAGTGACACTGAAACAGTACCCCTTTGGAAACAACCTGAAAGCTCCCCCATCTGATGCTCGCCTGCCATGCGAGATCTAAAGCACACTTTTGACAAAGCAAACAAGATACACCCCCCTGGGTGTCAGTATCAAACGGGATGCGGAGATCTGGCACACTACTTCCAGTGCAACTAAGATAGTTGCATGGAGAACGCAAACACCCTGCAATGTCCCCTTCTCAGCAGGGAACAAGAGCACTGTACGTATGGGCAGCACCCCAGCATTGCTGTCTGATCACAGGGTCAAAAGCACATAAGACAAAAACCCATGGCACTGCTAGAGAACGGAGTTTGACATGCTTAATACATGACAGCATACAGGAGAGATGGGAAGTTCTGTGGCAGAGAGAATTTGTTTTCAGCAGACAAGCCCTAACCTTCCGTAAGTGGGAGGAAAACGGCATTTATTGCTTTAAAAAAGTGAGTATCCAAACTAAAGAGTGAAAACTTGTGAATTAAAGGATCTTTGCAGACTTAATAATGGGGGCAACAAGACAACATAAAGCGGGAGGGTGCAGCAAGACCAAAAAACAGCTGGATGTGCTAACTTTGAAACTCACCAGAGTACAATGTGATTTGTGTGTGTTTAAAATCTAAATAAGGTGAAACCAAAACCCTCACTCAGCCGTTTGGAGCGAGATCGGGAAAAGGAAACCAGCTGCTGCTGACCAATGCAATGAAAACAAAAGAAATGAGTGACGAGGAAGCCAACTAACCAACCAATGGTCAGTAATGGCTGGGTTCTAAGCACATTTTAGATTTATTTTTTTAAGGAACAATAGATCTAGCAGACAGCACATGCACTGTCTCAGTTGATCCCTAATAATGCTTCATTTGAAGGTGCTGTACTCTGTACGTGAGAGTGCAGAAGACCAGCGTAAAGGAAACCAGATGCAGCTGACCAATGAAAACAGAAGAAATGAGTGTGACAAGGAAGCCAACCAATGATTACTAATCGGTGGGCTCTAAGCACATTTTAGATTTTTGTTTTATCAAGGAACAATAGATCGTCGCCCCCATCAGACACAGAAGATACAGGAGATCTTCCAAACACGTCAGATGTTATAACAAAGATCTGAGAGGTGTGAAACATGATTGTAAGAAACTAGAAAGGAAACGGTGCACCAGCAAGGAACCCACAGACAGGACCACCTTCAAGATGGCCCTCAACCACTAACACCGGCTTCTGAGAGAAACCAAAAAGATCGCCCTTGCAGGCGGCATCGAAGCCAGCTCCAACCACAGCAAATAACTCCTCAACATCATCAGAGAGCTCTCCAACCCCATCACCACCAAAAAACAGCATCACCCCATCACAAGAACTGTGCAACAAACTGGCAGAATTCTTCCATGCAAGATCTCCACCATCTACAATAACTTCGAACCACAGCCTACCCCCTCGGACGTCCTCCACTATACAGAAGCCACCTGGACCACCCGCTCACTGACTAGGACCAACTCACTGCACAGGACACCACAGCCATCATGAAGACAGTCCACTCTGGAGCCTCCTCGGACTCCTGTCTGCACCACATCTTCAACCTCTGAGGCAACAGAATCCTCAGCGAGCATACCACCGTCTTCAACGCTTCTCTTATCTCTGCCACTTTCCCCCAAAGGATGGAAACACGCAGAATTAAAACCCCTTCTCGAGAAACCTACTGCTAATCCCAGCAATGGCTGCTGTCTCAGCAGTTTTCAACACTGTATCCCACCACACCCTGATCAAAAGGCTAGATCCCATCAGAATTCAAGGAAATGCCCTCAAGTGTATTGCCTCCTTCCTTACTGGAAGAACCCAGAAAGTCCATCTACCACTGTTCACTTCTGATCCCAAAGGCATCATCTGTGGCAGCCCTCGGGCCTCGTCCCTCTGCCCTACTGTCTTCAACACCTACATGACCCCCCCCCCCCCCGGCTAACATTGTGAGAACACATGGATTAAACATCATATTCTAGGCAGACAACACCCAGCTCGTCCTCTTGCTCTCAGAAGACCCCACAACCACAAGAGGCAGTTTCCGCAGATGTATGACAAGCATCGCTGACTGGATGAAAAACAGCCGTCTTAAACTCAACACTGTCAAAACGGAAGTTCTGATCTTCAGCAACAACCCTTACACATGGAATGATTCATGATGGCCAGTGGAACTAGGACCCTCACCTACCACGACTGACCATGCTAGAGACCTCAGCATTATACTGGACAACAAACTGGTTTGCCATAGAACTGCAGTTCAACATGCTCCTCTGCCACCTTCATCTCACTCCGCACCCACTGGAAGATCTTCAAGTGGCTCCCCACCAACACCAGATGCACTGTGACCCAGGCCCTAATCACTAGACGTCTGGACAACGACCAAGCACTCTACGCAGGAATCACCACCCACATCTTGAGAGACTTCAGACCATTCAGAACTTTGCGACTAGACTCCTCCTCGACCTCTCCAAAAGGCCCCACATCACCCCTCAACTCCGGAAACTCCACAGGCTCCACGTACAGAAGAGATGGCAATTCAAGATGTTGATTCACACCTACAAGGCCCTGCAAAACCAAGGTCCCGCCTACATCAACCATTGAATTACCTTCCACCAGCCCTCTAGATGCTTTGTTCCACATCCCTGCCTCTTGCTCACATCCTGCAGACTCATTGGAGCAACACTGCAGGCCATTCCTTCTCCCACCATGGTGCAAAATCCTGGAAGGACCTCTCTCTGCACCTCTGAAGCTCCACCACTCTTCTGGAATTCAAGAAGGCAACCCAGGCCCTGGCTGTTCAACTGATCCCTCTGCGACTCCCTCTTCCCCTGCACCAGGATACCCTCATGGGTGATTAGCTGCGCTTACAACTCCACTGATTGATTGATCTTGCAGTGTCATTGCATGCACTGTCTCATGATTGATCTTGCAGTGTCATTGCATGCACTGTCTCAGGCAAGACCTAAAACTGCTTCATTTTGAGGGTGCTCTGTACTTGAGAGTGCAGAAGACCAGTGTAAAGGGTGTTTCCGCACTCTAGTTTTAAATTTGGCTAGGCTCTCACCATATCTTGCAAGACATATTAGCTGGAAAATGGAATACCCGTGGCAGAGGGCATAGCTCATACTGGCCATCTCTGGTTACTTTTTTGTGGAGTTATACCCCTTTCTGAATTCCACACAAATCCAGGGTCTTTAACCTTGCATTTCGAGTTAGTAATAATCCATAGTACAAGTAGTGGTTGCAGATGGAGTGCCCAAATAGAGAGTAAATGTTCAGGTGCTAAGTTGGATAACCTAAGTTCTGTCTACATTTAGGGGGTCATTATGAGTTTGGTGGACGGAAAAGGCTGTCTGGTTGCTGCTCCTGCGGGCCCCATTAGGAGTTTCCACGCTGGGTCAGTGGGTGGAAACTGTTTCTGCCCGGTTGCCCAGCGGGAAACATCCTGCAACATTGACGCCTGCTCATAATTGAGCCGACATCAATGTTAGTGCGTAGGGTGCACTAGCACCCTTCGTGCTGTTCACTGTCTGTAAAGCAGACAGTGAACAGCACGACGGGACCGGCCATGGGGCACCTGCACTGCCCATGCCAGTTGCATGGGCAGTGCAGGGGCCCCGTGCACACCATCTCCGCCATCCTTTACATGGCGGTGCTACCTCCATGTAAATGCTGGCAGAGAGGGGGGTTGTAATTCCCAGGGCGTCGCTGCTTTCCGCGCTGTCTTGGCGGATTAGGACCGCCAGCCCCGCTACTCCCTCCTGTGGGGGAAAACTGGCGGTCCAACTGCGGCGCAACCGCCACGGTTGTAATGTGGCATTCAGACCGCCACTGCGACCCTGGCAGTCTCAAGGTCCTTAGTATTGGGCCCTGTTAACAAGTTAATCAGCAATTTTGCATAAACCTGATACATTGGCCACAAAATCATCAGTTGGTCTGTTAACATTAAAAAAATTTTTTGTAATATTGACTTATAAGATTCAATCCTGCAGCTCTGACTATCCTAACAGGGGTCAAATATAGATATTACTAAAAGATGGTGACAATGCTGAATCCTGTGCTACTCCATATGTAATGGACAAGGACGATGAGATAATAGGAGTTTAACTTGCTGACGTCTTCCTTCAAAAAAAAAAAAAAGGTAAATTATTGAACGGCCTGGTGAGACGCTGTCACTAGTAATCTTATATATGAGATGAGCATTCCAAAGACTGATGAAAGGTTCAAAATAATTAGCACAGAGAGTTCTCCTTAGGTTGTGCCCTTTAAGACATCTTATATGTTCATGAGTGTTGTGGTGGTTCCATGTTTCAGTTGAAAGCAGACTGGATTTGATGCTGCTCATATAAATCTATGGCTGATTTTTAGTGACTTTTTCAAGAATCTTCTCAACCCAGCAGTTGAGTACTAGTTGTTAAACGGCAGACCCAATGTGTGTGTTTTGTGTTTTTTCTTTTAATAATAAATGAGGCACACTGGCCATCTTGAGGGGAAAAATAAAAAAAGCAGTGGCCGAAATTTCAAGTCTGCAAGAAGTAAGCACTTACATTTCTGCATGCGGTTTGCCACCGCTAGCGATTAAGCTGTTGACGTGCTTGCTGGTTTTAGAAACTGTTACCTGTTCATGCATTCGCCATTGGGATCTTCCTGAAAATTGAACTGAGAGCATGAGGACTCCCATTAGCAGCATCCTAAGTATGATCTCTCATTTCAACTAAAAGTGCAAGTTGAAAATCGTGTATTTCAGACAGAAAGAATGAATTGTGCAATTTGGCACAATCCAAGGGAGAAGGGATTGTTTCTTCTTTAGTCATTGGTGGAGTTAAAAAACATTTTTTTGAACCACTTCAAACAGTTTCTGTGATTTTTTTTTTTTTTTTTTAATTTATTGTGAAGTTCACTGAGGTAGATTTTTTTTTTTTTGCCATAAACATTGCCTTTGAATAGCCACTACAAGCAATTTTCCAGCTATCCTGGGCAGTTTTATTGCTAGGAGCCCTTCAAAGACACTTGAGGTGCCCACAGAACTTTTTTTTCTTGGCCACTAGTACAAATACGCTGGCTCCTCCTTATGCAAACAGGTGCCCAGATGTCACAACATTTTCCAATATAACTAATCAAGACAAACCAGTGAAAATATCAAATTCCCTAAGATACTTTGTAGAAAATCATAGAATGTAGCCAACGTCATTTTATGCTTTGACAAACAACCTTTTTGAGAGATCCCTTATGGGTTTGGAAAACTCTGACAAGAGGTGACTGGAACCAGAAGTGTTGCACAAAGTGATTTGTCCGAGGAACTGGAAGGAGTTGAATAAAGTGACTACATTCTGCTGTAGAAAGGATCAAGTCCAAACAATACATTTAATATGTGATGGACAGAGGAAATAACCTCATGTTCAATTGCTAAATCTAAAGTATTAAAGGCAAGGGTATCAGAGTCTGAAGGGCAGTCCCACCAGACTACAAAAAGTCTTAGACGGAGACTATGGGCAGAATCCAGTAGCATATATAAGCCACCTGGGCTACTGGTGGAGAAAAGTGCCAGTTAGAACTGGTCGTCTGTAACAGGTTTTGGCCTTTATAACTGTAAAATCATCTTACTATCTTGAACAAAATCCACATAATTTTTCAGACATCAGGGGAACTAACCCATTACTTATGACAAAGGAGGGATATGACAAAAGAAGGCATCCTGAGCACTATATAAGTACCAGTAACTTTGGCTTCACAACCTTGTTCCCTATTACGAGTTGCAAGATGCAGGAGTACCAAAATTACTGGGCCTGAAATAACTGATTCTGACCGGTAATTGTACACCTTCACCATGCACTAACAAGTTTTTGCCCCTGGAAGGTGAATAAGATGTGGACCTAGAATTACCAGGCTCTTTTTGCATGGAGATTCCTCTTTCCAGGACAGTCAAGTTCCCATCTGCCACCTGCTCTTCAGCAGGTAGTACATGGAAGCCAGGGGAGTAATAGGGGAGTAATGAATCGAAGGGGACAAGCGGATGTCAGCAAGCAGGTAAGACTGTGGGGTGGCAGAGTTGAGCAGTCTAGGCCCCCAAGGGACTCAGGAGTGGGTCAGGTAAGGGCCAAGCTTTGCTTATGTCCCCACCCCGGCCTAATTCTCACTTCATTTTACTGATTGCCTTTTCCAGGCTGCTAAAACCAGGCTTGGTGTTCCTGGAACTAGAAAACCAAGGTATGAGAACATGGACATTTGTGATGAGATGGACCAGCATCTTTCCTGGAGATCCTTCTGTGTCATACATGTATGCATGCCCAAAAGATAATTATGCTGCCCAACACAGGCAAGCCTTTATGAATTTTGCAGGTCTTAGTATGAACATAGGCGCAGCTTGATCCTAAAAGGCAAAAGGTGAGTAAACTGACAGATGGTGCAGTGTGGAAATCTTATGTTCGATCTTTAAATGCTGCCTTTGGGAAGCTTAAGCAAACTGTGTCTTTAAGTATTATTGCTTCTCCAGATTATTGAAAGATAGTTGGTATCCACTGATGAAGAGACAACATAAGCCATGCATAAATTGGTCTAAACACTATTTTAGAGAGCTCTTTCTTCCTTTTCAAGTATTGTTTTCCTTCTTCTGATCTCACCTAAGAAGAAGCACTTGTCCCTGCTGAATTTAATATAACTCAATGCTTTCTCAAGCCTGTCCGAGTTTCATGCTATGTGTCATGGGTTTGTGTGGAAGTAGTGACTCAGAAAGAAGTTAAGTTTATTTGTGACGAAAATGGGAGCCCATGTCTAGAGCTGGCAACTTCGGAGTTGTCAGCTCTGGAAATGGGCTCCCATTTTCGAGGAAGCTCTCACCAACTTCTACTGTCTTCAAACAGAGCCCCCTGAAACCCAGCCGTGAACATAGAATCCAAGTAAGCAAATCCAAGAACAACATTCTAAGCATGTGGTAAGTTTTCTACTAATAAGTGTTCTTAGGTACATCACCTTCCCTCTTATAAAACAAAAAAGTCAAGTCATTACTGTCAGACGCTTTAGTTGCTGATTTTGTATGTAAAGGGTGAGTAATATTCAATGCACAACACATCTCTGAAGCAGCAGGAGATTCTACCAAAGAAGCATCATTTTTGCTAGAAGTGTGAATCCACCAAGAACCCATCAAGCTGAGTTGAAAAATTCTGACTTCAAGCAACACCAAGCTTAGAGTTCAATAAAATATTAGCTTGTTGGGATGACAACTTCACAAACATCACCTGCTCCGCCATCCTTTTCCTTCAATCAAAACAGCTTCTTTGGAAATCTTCACAACTATTGTTGGTGACATCAACTAGGATTCCTTCTTCCTGACTTTGTAAGGCGGCTTCTTCACAAGTACCCTATCTCGTACATTCAAAATCGCCTCTTTGACATTATTATATTTCTAGTCACAACACTCTTCAAAATAACACTGCAGAGACTGAACTGTGTCCATAAATTTGTTGCACAAGTCATCCTCATTGGAACTATCAAAAACATTACACTTCAACCAGTCTGGACAGAGAAGATCTTGGATATGTTTTCCTCAAGAGTGTAAGAGGAGAAACTCCGGTAGTACTAAGTGGTGTAATCAAGTAAGCCCATATATTTTGCCTCAAGAAATCCTCCACATCGACATGAGTCATCAAAGCATTCTAAATTTCTTCCTTCAAAAATCTATTAGTTCTTTTCACCTGACCATTAGAGATTGGAAAATACAAAGCTACTCTAAGATGAGTGACACGGTTCCATCAATGAACTGTTTCATTGATACTGAGGTAAAATGTCCCATTGTCAGTGACAAGAATCAATGAAGCACCCTCTGCCTGAAAAATTCTCTTAGAAGCCACTTCTTTGTCCCCCATCACGCCATCCTTTAAAGCCACAACACAGTCAACATCCTCTCTTTGATCAGCTGTAACATCAGACTCCAAAGGCTTCCTAGACAAACAATGAACCCTACTGTTCTACCGCCTGGAATATATTTGATGATGAACGAAAACTCCTGGAGATGTGCCAACAATCTAACCTCAATGTTGCTTTGCCAGATCCATTAACATTCAATAAGTAAATCAAAGGCTTGTGGTCCATAAACATTTCAAATACTGTAACAGTAACTCCCTCCCCACCAGCCTCAGGACCACCCAGGACCACTCCGCTTTCCGGAGACTCCTAAAGACTTGGCTGTTCGAGCAGCGATAACCCCCCTTTCCCCCCTAGCGCCTTGAGACCCGCACGGGTGAGTAGCGCGCTTTATAAATGTTAATGATTTGATTTGATAACAAACAAAATGGTCCCGAATTTCTCAACAACCCAGCAGCAAGCAAGAACCTCGCTTTTTATTGTACTGTAGTTTGTCTCGGATGCTTTGAGCAACAAGAAGCGAAAGCTACAGTCTGTTACTTGTTGTCCAACTACTGAGAGGACTGAGGACTGTCCCCAAACCAATCTGACTGGCATTCACCATCACAAAACACTTTATTTCTGAATCAAATAAAGCCAGAGCAGAAGTGATCAGTGTTTTGATTTTTGAAAATGCATTACTAGCAGCTTCATTCCAGACAAACGTCTCATCTTTTTTAAGTAAACCGCATAGTGGTTGAACAATAAAAGCATATCATTCTATAAACCTAGAATAGTATGCGCTAAGTCCCAATGAGAACTGAAGGGGTATCCTCATCCTTTGGCAGAATATAAATCTGAGTAGCCTGCACAAGAGAGAGCTTGGGTTTGATCCCCTCAATCATGATGTGATGACTCACATAATCCAACTCTTGTACCAGGAAATTAGATTTATTACTTCTCATGGTGATTCTATCATCCTTGAAAATTTGCAAGACTCTTCCCAAAATTTCTATTGTGTTCCTAAACATTTTCAGCAAAAATGAAAACCTCATCTTGGAGGTCAGACACGCTGAAACCCGGGCCAAGCCTGCGCTAGAAAGTTCAAGGCCCTGAGCCTTGTCGCCATCCTTCAGCGGGTCTCCAGTACCCTCGGGAGGCAGGCGAGTAGCAGGGGGGAGAGAGCGACGCTCCCAGGCACCTGGTCTCTAAAACATCGCCTGGCCACCTGCAACCGTCTGCCGTGGCTTCAACCTTGCTCGGTCCCACCCAACCCGGACCTGGACCCGGACCGGGGCATCTCCGAGGTCTCACCACAACCACAACTAGGGCTGACCGCAGGGCTGATGCAGAACTAGGCAGGCGCTGCATCCCGGCCCGTAACTGCTCCTCGGTTCTTGGTCTCTGGACCCCGGCCCTCAGTATCCTGAAGAAGCCTGAGGAAGTGCAACCACAGGGCGGCGCGTGGTGCAGGACTAGGCAGGCGCTGCATCCCGGCCAGTAACTGGTCCTCAGTCCTTGGTCTCTGAACTCTGGCCCTCAGTACCCTGAAGAAGCCTGAGGAAGTGCAACCACAGGGCGGCGGGTGGAAGTGTGCCAGCTCAGCGAACAGCAACAGCAGACAGCAGAGAGCAGTGGAGCCAGAGCTTGAATCTAAACGGACGCATCTACAGACGGATCTCGTAGAAACCACGGTCAATTTCAAACCCACCAGGAACAGAAAGCAGTAAGAGGCAGTCCGGCTAACACCTCGGAGCATCAATACTGGAATCACCGCACATCAGCATCACAGGCTAGCGGTTTCTACACCTGCCCGTCCTCTAACAAAGCAAGGGATATTCAAGTAAAGTGGCGTGTCACCCACAACCCAAAGCAGGTTGCCCCAGTCAGCAGTTGGAGTGTACCCTGGGGCAACTCATTACCTTGAGCAAAGAGCTAGCGAACACTTCCACTGCCTACCAGCAACCACCCCCAATTGAAAGCCAACTGAACGCCCCCTTGAGCAGATTACCATACCTCTTGCAAAATAGCAACAGACTGACCGATCAGGGAAAGGAGTATGAGATCAGGTAAAGCACAAAGTAATGCCTCCAGTCAACCCACAAATCAAACAAAGAGGAAAAGGAAAAGAGAACTGGCTTTGGATGGCGTAGCAGTAAAAAAGAGAGCAAGTAGTGACTTGGATCGCCCCACTCCATGCAGGAGACTCTCCCAAGCCAACGGATCAGGCAGGGTACTGGCTGAACAAATTACTAGCATGGAAGAAACAAACTGCGGAGAACCGGACCCTCGGAAAGTAGGGAGCCCTCCACCCAATCACTGCAAGATTACTGACTACTTTGCTGCTATAACGACTCATGGTGCCAGAAAAAGGACTAGATAACCGGCACCAAGCAAACGATCCTTAGGGGGTGGCCTCTCACACATTTATGTTCTGCAAACACAAGGAAGCCTCGGAGAGAGTCCTAGAGTGAATTCTCCTGTCCCCGCCCCACTTTCTCCAACAGTAGTGATCATGAGAAAGCAGCCTCGGAAAGTAGACGCTCCGTGCCCAGCCCAAGTTCCCCGCACTCATTTTACCAGGAGCGTCCCCTACCCTCGGGCAAGAGAAAACTAAAAGGAGCACCAGCCCAGATCACCACTGGACATCCAGCTTAGTAAACCAATCTATTCTGGACTCAAATGGTAGCAACTGTGAAATCCTAGAACAAGACCCTCGGCAAGGTGGCCCCCTGTGGCAAAGCCCGAAACTCCATTCCTTCCCGAAGTTTAGATGTGAAAGTGGGGAACTGGAGCTCTGGGACACGGAACAGGGTTACTCAACTAGATCACCCAAAGAAGAAATATCGTTAGCCGCACAGAATCATGCCTATAAAGCAAAAAAAATGGAAGATGCCCTAAGCGGGGACTACAAGCCCAGCTCGCAACCACAATCACAGCCACGACCCCTAGATGCTGTAAGAGCAGACGATATGTGGGCTGCAATCCTAAACTCAATGCAAGCAACGGTTATGGCTCTGCAGTTTCACTCAAATAAAATGGATATCCAAGTAGACTTGTTAAATACAATGGCGGTATTTGTCTCTGGCATCGACAGCAAGCTGGAAGAGTTAAACGCTTTATTAGCAAGGGCGCAAGCTAAACAAGCTAATGACTTTACTGTCTGCTCCTGCAAGGAGGTGGTAGACAAATTGTCTCAACTGCCGCTAATCCTAGAAGGAATACTAAAAGAAGTTGGCTCCGCCCGGAATGAGGAACAGATACATACTACTCTGCCTTCCCACCATGCTAACATCTGTCCTGTTTGTGCAAAAACAAGAGGAGAGGTTGCCCCCCCCCCCCACCCCCATCCACCCAAAACAGCCTCACCTTCAACCATAAGAGAGTAAGGAATGCTTGCAGAAAGCAATGCTTCAGTAGGCCTCAGTATGGAAACTATAGAGAATCATTGTTCGTCGTAAGCTACCGCCAAGCCTGGGAAACCCTTAACGTGGGTTCTATCGAAAAGAGAACGAAAATGGGCAAGAAAAGGAAGGAGGTCTGCACTATCGTTCCAATTATCCATCTTAAAAACCACCAAAATCATCCCAAATGAACAAAGCCAGGAGCACGTGGCACCAAATGGAAGACATAACAGAGATATCTCTGTTCCAGCTAGTACTAGCACCAACACAGAAGCAGGAGTAAATACCCCCTCTGACTCAATAGGTGCAGTCCAGCCAATAAAGTCTCATTTGAGGCCCAAGGCAGCACTTGGCAAACATTCAGACAATTGTACAAGTCCTCAAAGGCCCCACAGAGCACAAAGCTAAAAACCACTATGCTTGGACAAGTCAGGCAACCATCACAGGTAATTTCAAGTAGTAAGAGGAATGGCCATGGCACAAGGTTGGGTGAATTGGGCTACATGGAATATAACTTACATGCAGAGCAAATCCAGGCCTCTCAAACAGGTAAACAAAATGACGAACCAAATTACCAGCTGCTCTGGATTCCGGAATTCACTGCAATGTCCCCCACAGATGTTCTCAATCGTTCTACTATTTTAAGACTCATAAAAGCACTCCCGGACCTACAGCACGTGGCCTCGGATGACATTGCTGCAATCAAATGTATTCAAACAATAGGCAGCCAACACATGGACCCAACGCTTATCATCTTTGCAGAGCTGGTCCTACCCAAACAGATAATGGAGAGAAGGGACCTTTTGAAAGCCTGGGGTATTGAGGTGGTCATCTATAAAGGTGAACGATATCCACTCCCACTACTAGACTCTCAACATCTGGAAATGCCCATAGGCACGTGGTCCGTCTGGCGTGGAGCATGCGCAGCCATCCCTTACAGCAGAGTCTCTGAAGAAAGGATTATCGAGAGAAGACCTCCCAAGTCCCTGCTGAAAGTTCAAATATGGAAAGAAGAAGGCAAGAAAAGACTGGTCCTAGGTCCGAGATCCCACCATGAAAGTGAACGGATAGTGTTGGCTTCCCCTCCAGGAGCGATGGGTAACAGCTGAATAGCTGAAGACCCATCACCACAAGGCACACTGAACATCTGTTCATGGAATATAGGTGGCCTGCGGGCAAAGACCTATGATCCAGCGGTAACAAAGTTTTTTAGCGCCTTTGATATTATACTCCTACAGGAATCCTGGGCGATGGAATCAATACCATTAGTAGGATTTATAGAATATCTCAGTCCAGCCACAAAAACTAACAGGCCTGGTCGGCCGAAGGGAGGCCTAGCGATATATATTAGCACGAGCATCCGAGAAAAGATCTCAGACCACAAGGAGGAAGATCTACCCTTTCAACTAGTCAAGCTTGATGGTTGGGGAAAGAATATACAGGAACCACTGATCCTAGTCAATATATAAATTAACCCAAAAAACAAAACCGTTGAAGCAAATAAGGTTTTAAACAAACTGATAAGGATAAAAAGTATGGTGCAATCGGCATATCGGCTAATTTCGGCTAATTTCGGGTGATTTCAACCTCAACCTCTTCCACAATCCTGGTGAAGATCACACCCAAACAGTAGCAACAGTGCCCGCCCAAACCCTCCCAATAAAAAGTAGGAAGGACAAGTTAGGTGAGAGTTTTATACGCACCTGTGAAGCGGTAGGCCTTTTTGCACTAAATGGTTGAAAGTCGCCTGACATCCCACCAGAGTGGACAAGACCCTCAGAGAAAACAGTCTCCCACCTTGACTACACACTGGTAACTCCCGCCCTGTATATATTAGTGAGTGACTTCAGTATCTTGGACCACGTGGAAAGTGATCACAAGCCACAGGTAATCAGGATTTGATCATCACAATATAAACCAGAGAACGCAGTAGCCTTGGAAGGGGTGATTGGCACCGAAAACGACTTAAATGTTCATCCTGCTTGAAAGCCAAGCAGAAGGGGCTTTACCAAGGCTAGAATCAATGGCCACGAGTGGGACAAATTTGAAAACGGTCTGGGAGAACTTTGCTGCCGACCTTATTGATAAAGACTCCATAGGAAACACAAGAAAAGGAGCACAATTGAACCATCAAAAACATTTACAGCTACCTCAGCCATTCCGTAGAAGAAAAGCAGCTGTAGGTAAACTACTAAGGAAAATGCGTAAATACCCAGACAATGGATCACTACTGGCGGCCCTGCAAGAGTAAAGGAAACTTCTAAAAGGGGAACTGTGGTCCTTTAAAAAAACATCAGCAGGAGACGCTTTGGGCCAAACTTCACTTTGCGTCTAAAACATCTGACCCAAAAAGACTCTGGAAATTTATTAATATAATGGATAAGGGCCCAAAGGCAGCTAATAATGCAAACATTTCAGAGGAAGCATGGGTGGGCCATTTAAAGTCACATCTAAAGGAGTCAACCACCGAAAATGAGCCTCAAACCCAGGGTTTTTTTCAAAATCCAGGAACCCGATGTTGCAGAAAGTTTGAAGATCTCAGCCCCGGAATTAATGAGAATCATTGGGAAGTTGCGAACTGATTGTGCACCAGGACCAAACGGTTTGCCGCAGGCACTGTTTAAACAGGAAACAGAAAGATGGGCCAAGTTCCTGGCTGCAATGTTCAACTGTGTGCTCACAACGGGAATTGTCCCAGCAACCTGGAGAGGCTCAATAATTCACCCCATCTACAAAGGAGGGAACGCGGCTTCACCAAGTAACTACAGACTTATTGCTCTCCGACATGTCAGCCTCATGTATTTCTCATCTTGTGTGTTAAACCACTTAGAGACCTGGATTAGAGATAAAAACATCCTGCCTTTAAATCAAAGCGGTTTCACCAAACATCAAGGAACTCTAACAAACCTCATGGCACTGGGACTTATTACCAACAGAGCAAAAGCAACTAGGACTCCCACCTATTTGTGTTTTATTGACTTTAAAGCCGCCTTTGATTGTGTCCCTCGTGGCAAACTGTTGGCTAAACTGCAGCTTTGGGGGCTACTAGCTACTATTTTAAATGCTATTGAAATTATTTACTCTGATACATGGGTGAAGGTAAAACTAGGGGGAGGCTCACATCTGTCCAGGGCAGTTAAAACAACAGTTGGTGTTAAACAAGGCTGTGTATTGGCCCCAACACTCTTTAATCTGTATATAGCGGATCTGTCTGCCAAGTTAAATGCTGAATCATCCCATTCCCCCTCTCTGGGTGGCCAGCAACTATCTAATATGCTATATGCTGATGGCCTTTTACTAATTAGCAACACCAGAATAGGTATGCAAAAACTGCTAGACAATTTAGAAGAATTTGCAAGGATAAATGAATTAGAAATAAACCATAACAAATCTAAAATGATTACGATAAACCGCAGACCCACCAGCCAGCGTAAATGGTACCTGAATGGAAAGACGTTGGAGGAAGTAAGCTCCTATAGATACCTAGGAGTCTTGGTTGATGCCAGGTGCAACTACACGCTACAAAAAGAAGCAATAAAAAATAAAGCGCAGACACTTGCTTACGCCTTTTGCAAGCTCTCAAATTCAATCTGTGGCCATGCCCTGAACACTTTAACAGCCATAATGAGAGCAAAATTATTGCCAACCCTATCCTATGGGGCCGTAATAATGAGGGGGAAGGAGGTAGTTCTCCTGGAAAAACTTCTGATCATGATTTATAAGCGTGTCTTTTGGTTACCAAAGCATGCCTCTGCAGCCCAGGTCAGACTAGAATTCATGTTAGTTAAGCAGTCGCTGGCTTGTCCTGCGGTATTCATCAAATGCTGTTACAAACTGAGTTGCGCCCAAAAAGGGTCTTTAGCCAATCTAGTCTGGCAGGTACTTACTTTAGAAAGAGGGAATAGCAACTACAAAAAGTATATGGAAAAGAGTATAAGCCTCTTGAACCTACGTGAGGTATGCAACCAGTCCCTTCCGACGCCAGATTTTAACAAAGCAGTTAACAAGTCAAGTAAACTACAAAGCTGGTTAGAAGTCAGGGAGGCTCCGACTAAAAGGTTGCATGGCTGGTTGATTCTTAACTCTTGAAAAACTCTCAAAGAATCATCACTTATGGCTGCTCCGTACTCATGGAAAATTAAGCAACGCTTTCTAAGGCTCAAACTGGATTAAGACCTCCTGCCAAAATGGAAGAAGGGGCCACGAAGGGGTGTGCATGAGTGCCGCCTTTGTCATCTGGCGGTAGAAAACCTGGTGCATGTGGTCTGCATTTGCCCAGCCCTGGCTGTTGAAAGAAAATGCTTACTGAAAAAAGAACTAAATGGCCTAGGGATTAGATCCTGTAGACAAGCACTAACTGAAGCATTCAATCCACGAAACACCATATTGAATATGAGATTGGTTCAATTTTTGGAAAACATTTCCGGTAAAATAACATCTGCGAAACAAGCCTGTGATAGGGAGGGCGTAAATAGAGACAAAATCCATCTACCTTGAGTAACCACATCAAAGATAGGAAGGTCTTTTGGTAACATCGCTGGTCACACAGCCAGACCGCTATGAAGTCTTGCACCAGCAACCAGTTTTAAGTAGGAGCAAATCAAATTTTTAGAATGTATCTAACTGTTCCCAATTTTATAATTTTATGTAATACTTATGTTTTAGTGCAATATTATTGTTCTGTTAAATTGTATGTTGAAGGAATACTTTTATGGTTTTAATTAACTAATAAAATAAACATTCTCTTTCTCAACTTGGAAGGCCTGCGCACCAGACACACCCTCCAGAATAATGTTCATATATCTCCGAAACACACTGGCAGCTGAAGCTAGGCATAAAGGGAGACACAGGAATTTGAATGCACCAAAAAGTGTTACAAAGGTGGTCAGATCCTGAAACTCCTCAGCAAGGGGAATTTAGTGATAGGCAACCTTAAATCAATGATCGAAAATAATCTGGCTTGTCCCAAATTGGCCAACAATTCGTGCACCTTTGGAAGAGGAAGGCATGCCACCACACTGCTTTTGTTCAATGTGCAAAGACCTGCACTCAAACAAATGTATCCAGATCTCTTTAGCACAACAATGGAGCTCACCCATTCTGTGAATCAGTTGCCTTTATGATTCCTTCAGACACCAACTTCTGTAATAATGTTTTGAGATCATCCCTAACACTTAACAGGACCGGTCTGACTTTGTGAACAACTGGCACTGCATTGGATTTCAGCTTAAATATATGCTCAGATTTTGTGGTAGAGCCAGTGCTGTTGCTGAAAACATTTGGACATTTTTGGAAAATGTCAGTGATAACTTCACTGAACTAGTTTCAGTTGCATGCAACAATCCATTGACTGCTTCAAGTGGAGTGGCAACTAGAGAAATGGACACATCAGTTGGTATGTGGCTCAGTCCAAACTTGGCCAGAAACATTTTAATTGCTATTGCAAGTGATTCAGAGCCAAGAATCAACATCAGACTAAATGTTTCCAATTCTCGCGGGCGTGGCCTGACAAGATGGCTGCAAGGATGTGGTGCCCTGAGTTCTGTCCCCCAATACAGAGGTTTCCTCCATAAATCCTGAATAATCCTGCCACCCAGCTAATCCTACCGAGGGCACGATGTGTGTAGTGGCTGGGGAGCCTGGTGCCACCTGAAATGAGCTCCCCTCAGCTGCAGAGGACAGCGGGAGGCCTTGCGACGGCCAGCGTGGGCCGCGAAATTAGCGCACGGCGTTCTGAGGCTTGGATGCGGGTAAGAGCGATGGGGGGGACTGCCTCCTGGCTGGGGTGCCGGTGATCCCGTCAAGTTGGGATGGATTGTGACTGCCTGTGGCGAGCGTTGGGGGTCCTGCCGGGCCCCCTTGTACATCATGAGCAACGGGGCTCCCGGCCCGTGGGTGGACCCTCGTAGGGCGGTGTACCCGGCAGCAAAAGTCCTGCAGTGATGCGAGGAGGAGGCCGAGATAAAGGGGCCGGAGTCTGTGGCGGCCTCTGCTAGCCGCGCGGTCTGCCTTGACTTGGAGGCTGGGTGAGCGCATAGGCGAAGCAGCGGGCGGTTGGCCCCCCTGGGGGCATTCCATTGCATGGAGCTGCATGGAGGCCGGTGCTGCAGAGGGCCTCCGCCCTGCCGTGGCGAGATGAAGGGCTGGATTGAAGCGGAGGATCTATAAGGAGGTGAGCTCTGGTGGTACGGGACCAGGCAGGAGGTGCAAGGAAGTTGCCGCAGGACAACTGCAGACCAGGGCGGTGGAGCCTGCCCTAAACTTTTGCGTGGGACATAAGCGGGCCCGCAGGGGCGCTTCTTCGTGGGCTGGGCGGGCCTGGAGTGAGAGGAGTGCATTTTGCTCAGCGGGTAGGCCCTGGACTGGCTGCTGGTGGAGGTTGGGATCTGGGGCGGCGGGGCACCCCCTCCCCTAACAGACTGGTGCCATTGGGGAGCGCCCACTGACCGGCTTCCGGGCGCCCCGTGGGCACCTAGAGAACAGTGGGCTTTGCTGGGTCCCTGGGGGAGAGCCAGTGACTGGGGCCCCTTGCCCCCCTCTGGGGGGAGGTGACACCTTGGGGGTGCTGACTGGTGGCTTCGCCTGGGTGGCTGCTGGGTTCTGGAGGAAGACATATCCTGTGGAGTGAGGAGCTTGCTTGCTTGATTGTGACTGACATCTTTCTGTTCCCCGGCGGGGACGCCCTGGGCCTACTGGGGTACTGGCGGAGTGCTCAGATGGGGAAAGACAGCGGTAAAGGCGGCTGGAACTCACTCTCACACTATACTACCCCACGACTGCCTACGCAGCATCTCACGCGGCAGGTGGGGGAAGACGATGGGGACCCCACCTGGGGGTTTGGGGGGGGGATGAAGACACAGTGGAGCCCACAGGAGCGGATTTGATGCAAGCCGTTCAGGGACTCTGCTCTGCATTGGAACACTGGATAGAGACTGTGTCCATCGACCTTCACTTACTGAGGGCAGAACTCCGCAAAGTCTGAGAGAAAGTTAACATAGCGGAAACCAACATAGGGACCCTCCAGGGGGAAATGGCCACACTGAAGAGGCAAATGACCACAGTAAGCACCGAAGTGGCCGAGCTTGGCAGGAGAGCGGAAGATGCGGAATGACGCTCCTGCCGCAGCAACATCCGGGTGCTGGGGTTCCTGGAGAAATCAGAGGGGACCTCGGCGGAGCGATTCCTGGAGGACTGGATCAGGTCGTCACTGCAACCCCGTGGTCTTTTGGAGGTTTTTGTCATTGAAAGGACGCATAGGGCACTGGTCCCTCCACCCCCTCCGGGGGTCTTTATTGCAGAAGTCCTAAACTACAGAGATAGAGACTGTATCCTGAGAGCGGCCCGGGAGCAGCAGGTCCCCCAATATGGAAACTGCTGTATTGCCATATTCCCCGACTACACCAAACAGGTGCTGGAACAGCGCAAATCCTTCTTGGCAGTAAAACAGAAACTAAAGGCCATGGGACTGACCTATATGTTGTTGTATCCTGCCAAATTGAAAGTCAATATGGAAACTGCTGTATTGCCATATTCCCCGACTATACCAAACAGGTGCTGAAACAGCGCAAATCCTTCTTGGCAGCAAAACAGAAACTAAAGGCCATGGGACTGACATATATGTTGTTGTATCCTGCCAAATTGAAAGTTCTCCACAATGGCAAAGCACGCTTTTTTGAAAAGCAACAGGAGGTATGGGACTGGCTTAAAATTGGGGTGCCTGAGACCGCAGGACTGGGGCCGAGAGATCAGGTTAGGGAAAAGGATACGGGACAAGCGACCACGGAGAGCTCCTACCGATCCCAGGGTGAGGCCCGGGAGTGAGACACATTGACCACTCACAGAATCTGCAAGGGGAGGATGGTGCTATGCACATGTCGCAGGCAAGCTCCCAAGGGAAGGCGAGCTGCTCACTGGAGCGGAGACACTGGGGGAGGGGGCTCAGGAGTTTGTCTCGCGCAGCCGGGGCTCCAGCCCGTGGACAGCGTTGGATGTGGCCCCCTGTGAGAGGGCCCTGCTGGAGGGCTGAGAAACACGACACTGGAGGGTAAATGTGGCGGTTTTCTGTACAGAACCGTGGGACATGTGCTCGCCAAGCGGACACAATGGACTGACTCTTCCTAGGTTTGCTATGCCACATACAGCTTCAGTGTACAGCTGAGACAACAAGCTGAGTTTCATACATGCTTCAGGTCATTATAGTAAGCAGATAGAAGGGTGCCTTGATGCTGTAAGAAGTTGGCATTGGGGGAGTAGACAGTTAAATGAACGGGTCCTGGTTGGACCGGTACGGGGAGGGTCAATGACCATACACAACAGTGGGTGGGCTCCGATAGACTTACGTTCATGCTACGATTATCCGTGTGTGTGAGGGGTTGGGTGGGGTTGGGAAAGTTCTCCCCAGTGGGAGAGATGTAATGGCTGCCTTCACCTTCTCGAGTTAAGTTCAGCCTCCAGCGCCTGCATCCCCATCTCACTCAGTCGAGGGAGGTGCACCCCCGCTAGGTATTCCCCTAATCTTTCTGGATCTGGGTCCCCCAGATTCTCATATACTCCCTCAAGGTGATCCCCGAATACTGTGACTATATCATGAAGTGTGCTCGCCATGCCATCCCCCTCCCCCCATGGGGTTTGTGAGATTAGTACTAAGGAGCGCGGCTGTTCCCATGAGAGGATCCATGCCAGATGCCTACCGGAGCTATCAAACCTGACGATCAGTTGTCGATATGATTTTAGGGTGTAGCGTTCAAGTCTATCTCTGGTTTCAGTCACTTGACGGAGAAGGTTAATTTCCTCCTGTTGACTATTGCGCTCCCGTACTGTACTTTGCGGCACGCCGCCAGGACATCCTCCCCGTCAGTCAGTTCTGTCTGCAATGCCTTCCACACTCCACACCTAAGCCCCAGACATCCTCCCCGGAGAACAGCATTTCATGCTTCCCATTATGTTGCGCGCCTGTATGTGGACCTCCAAATATATTCCATGTAGTCTGCTTGTGATTGTGCAATTGTGTCTCTGCCCACTGGATCCTGAAGAATCTCTTAGGGGAATCTCCAGTTATACAGGGTGCGGGAGGGACAGCCCCACTGAAACACACACATCACAGGAGCGTGGTCCGACAAATATCTTGTAAGGTGGGATACCCTCAGTACTTTGGGGGTGGTATGTTGGGTGAGCAGTATACAACTGAGCCAACTAAAGGTGCTATGCGTATTCAAATAACATGTATATTCCCTGCAGTCTGGGTGTGTGTCCCTCCAAATGTCTGTAAACCCAAGGTGTGACATTGTTATTTTTAAATCTGTAGTCATTCTTGGCTTGATGCCCCGTCTGGGGGTGGTGTCTGTCTATGTCCCGTCTATAATATAATTGAAGTCCCCCATCCAAAAAGTATCAGACCCCATGTGCATGGCCAGTTCACTAGCTAAGGTGGGGTAGAATGCAGGGTGATCCGTATTTGGGGCATAGGAATGGAGTATCTCCAATTACTGACCATCCAACCTCCCCTAAGCATGATGTACCTGCCTTCTATATCCGTCTCCATAGTGTGCAAGGCAAAAGGGACCCCCGGGGCTATCCAGATGTGCAACCCCCTAGCGAAAGATGAGAAGATAGCATAATAATTTTGCCCCCCCATTTTTTGGCCAGCGTTTGTGCTTCAGCATCCCTTAGATGAGTTTCCTGAAGGCAAGCTATACTGACCTCCCCCAGCGCTTAAGCAATGACATCACCCTGTATCTTTCTGTAGCAGTACCAAGCCCTCTCACGTTCCAAGTAAAAAGTGTATAAGTGGTTGGGACTACCATTGTGGTTGATATTCTAAATGTCTCCGATGTGGGGGCGCCTTCGGACCATCCCGGCCATAGTGTGCAACACGAACCAACATGTATAATATAAATATAAGTCCAGGAAGTGACGGATTTACGGCTGAATTCTATCAGACATTTGCGACTGGACTCGCTCTGCGTCTTTTGGCCGTATACAATGAGGCGTTAACTGCTAATATGTTGCCAGACTCGATGTGGGAAGGCCTCTCATTGTGATGATACCCAAGTCAGGGATTGCTTCCTCTGACCCGCCGTTATACCGCCCTATCACGATGATTAACCTTGATGTAAAAATCCTATGTAAAATCCTTGCAGCGCCACTTGCCCCTGAGGTGATCCACTTGGTGCATTCTGATCAATGCGGGTTCATACCGGGACGAACTATGATTATGAACACCCATAGGCTCATGCATGTCCTTCATGGAGTTGAGGATAGTGAGGAGGACCTGGCACTTGTCTCAATAGATGTAGCTAAAGCGTTTGATACGTCAACAGGGTTTACCTCCTCCGGGTCCTAGACGCCTTCGGGGTTGGGCCGCAATTTCGGAATTGGGTCAAACTCCTCTACACAGAACAATCAGCGAGGGTCAGAATTCGGGCGGGGGGCATTGCTCAGATATACTGAAGATATGGAGGGGGACACGACAGGGGTGTCCTTTGTCGCCATTGATTTGAGGACGTGCCACCTACTGTCATTGTATGCCGATGATTCGCTCTTTTACCTGAGGGATCCCAGAGTCTCACTCTCTATATTGGTGCAGGAGCTGGAGAATTTCAGGCATTTATCCGCCCTGCGCATTAATGTAAATAAATCTCTGATATTCCCCCTAGGGGGGCTTAGTGTGGCTCCCACGTGGTGCTCTGCCGATCATGCCCCTGTGCTGGGAGACTGACCATTTCTGATATCTCTGGATTATGGTGGCCCACACAGTCTAGTGCCGTAATCAGCTCTATATTGAGAGGGTACTCTCTGGATTGGAAAGCTCTGTATGATTTTGGAACACCCTCCCATTATCAATGATGGGGCAAGTAGCAGTCGCAAAGATGGTACTTTTTTCCTCGATGCTTGTACCCATTGCAAAATTCGCTTGACACACTCCCTCGCTCGGCATTCAGGCTTCTGCATTCCCGGCTGGTATCCTTGGTATGGGTGGGGGCCCATTGCAGAGTGAAGCGGGAGACCCTTCATCTCCCACTTGCTGAGGGGGACTGTCATTACCCAATTTAGAGTACTACTATTTAGCCTCCCAGTTACAACACACAGCGTTCTGGCTAGCGGAGGGTGACAATTGGGAGAAAACCCTTCTTAGGAATGAAACTCTTGCACAGCTGCTACACACTGGGGGTAGAGGGGAACCATGTGTCCCATACATAATAACACATACAGCAACACTGTGGATGCGGGGCATGAAAGTGGCCCTGCGCTGCACACCATTTGCTCGGGACTTTGAATTTTGGGATCTTCCAGAGTTTCTACACTTCTACAGTGGATGTTCAACCCTGGCAAGAGGGTGGGTGCTTAACGCTTGCGGACCTCTACCCCAGCAAGATCTTTATAGCCTTTGAGGCGGCACGGGATATGTCCGGGTTGAACCAGGAACAGTTCTGAACAAATGTCGGTATACTTCATATAGCCCGAGAGATATGGCCCACTTACCCGGAGGCCCCACCCTCCTCGGTACTGTTTAGGGTACTCCTGGAATATGGTGGGTAGGGAGCTGGGGGGGGGGGTGCAAACATCTTATCCCACATATATGAAGCCATGGTGGCAGATACGCCTAGGCCTGTTCTGCAGGCTTGAGAGGCTTGGGACATTGAACCGTTGGAAGAGGCACAGTGGAAGGTAATATGTGCCTTGCTCCGCCAGGGGACCTGTAATGCTAGATTCAAACTAATACATTTTAATTACATACATCGCACATATGTCACCCCTGCCTTCTTCCATGGAATTGATCCTAGCAGAGATGACAGTTCCCAACGCTCTAGTGTGCGGCCCGCAACCTTCCTGCACTTAGCATGGGATTGTCCCACTGTACAAAGCTTTTGGGAGGTTGTGGTCCAAACTTTAAGAGGAGTGGGGGGATGAGACTCCAACTGACCCCCGTTGAATGCCTTCTGGGGGATGTAGAGAGTAGGAAAAAAAAGGTAAGAAAATATAATGGAAATTTATGCAGCTGGCCCTGGTGTTAGCCAGGTGTAGGGTGGTGATTGCCTGGATGAATACGAGGGGACCCAGCCTTCAGGGATGTCGTAAAGACATCAAGGAATGAGCAGTGGCAGAAGAATTATGGTTACAGCAGGCTAGGAGGGATGAACACCTTGAGGAGGATATACAGACATGGCAGGAGATACTTACACAAATTGAATTGGTTGAAGAAACTGGGCAGGATGTCCCCCTGGGTACTCGGGAATAGTAGTTGTGCAGGCTATGTTATTAGGAACAGTACTTATACCTTACAGGGAACACAATGACTTTATGTATAATGCACACCTCTTTTACCTTCTGAATTTGGTCTAAGGTCTACTGCTGAGAGGGAATGTCATGAAGGAGTATGGAGGGGACTAGCCTATATGTGCAAGGCTGTTAATGGTGCAATGTTTAGAATGTACAGAGAGTTGAAAAAATGAAAAAGTTAAAAAAAATAAAAAAAAACACAAACAAAACATTTTTTGCCAATTCTCGCCACCCAACCAAGTTCCTTCCTTTCACATACACCTTGGTAACTGTAGTTCTCTCCAGACATGTGATAGGGTCAAGAAAGTACCCCAACAAACGAGTGTCTTGCTTCCCAAATGCCTGGGGCGTATCGGGTTTCTGAAGAAGAAAATCTTATTCCAATGTTGATAAAGGCAAACATATGATAAAATTCTGATGGGCGCCTGAGTCAGCGATCATGTTGAGGGAGATTTTACTATTGGTGACCTCACACCATGGTCTCTTAACATTGCTACCCACATTGTTGATGTCACAATCACTTGAACAAGAACTAGTGTGAAAAGAAAGAAGTATTTTGGACAAATCATTGGTGTAATCATCCACTTCAACATCCACACTATTAATTTAAAATATTGGCTTACTATCTGTACAGTCTGAAAGTGACCAATCTTTTTACATCGGTTACAACTTTTGCCGATAGCTGGACAATTAACATAGTTCTCTAAATGGGATTTTAAACCACATCTATAGGTCGACCTTTTTAGAACACATTCTTAGTGGACTGGTCTTTCAGAGATAAGGCATTGATAGGTTGTTCTTCAGAACACGAATAGAGATGCCATGAGTTTGCCGGAGACAATAGATCTTTTGATGGTCTTTGTGACATCAGACACTTGCAGAAGTGTGGGGTCTCTGCAATTAATCAATCACTCCTTTATCTATAGCAAGCAAAGACAAACTGGTGTCTAATGTAAGTGAAGCCAGGAACCTGAGCACACAAACAAATTCCTCAGTGCTTTTTTCAGCTGATTGTTTCCTTCTTAATTCAGTCAGTACACTAGGTTGTTAAGAAAATGTATTCCGCAGGTGTGACACTGCCTCAGTTTAGACGCCCCAGGCATCCCTGTCACCTCCTGGTGCTGCCGGGACAGCTAAATTATCAAATACCTGTTGCCCTTCTTTACCTAGATGACTAAATAGTAAAGCTGCCTTTCTTGCCAGTTTAAACCTTGTGATGCGGAACCACTGTTTCCAGGAAATAAGTGGTTTCTCTGGACTTTCGAAAAAATGGAGCAATTTGAACAGGATACTGATGAGTAGCTATGAAGTTGGGGAAAAACTGGGTGTCACAGCAGTGTCACAAAAAAGTTATAAAATGTAAAGAAATAACTGACGTTTTGAGTAACTGAGAAGAAGGCTGCCAATCCAGGAGGAAGATTACTGAGGAACAAGTAAATCAATGTTTAAATATCGATTCGGACAAAATGAGCTGTACCTCGTGTGGCAAAGAGCAAAGCAGTAGGGCTAGTTCAAACTAAGATGGCCACCATACAGGGAGCACAGAGCTTGATGAAGAAAGCATGTTCCTGATCCAAAATGGCCACTCAGTTGTTTAGCACATGGCATGTGGTGCTTAACCAGTAGACATTGAGGTGAGAATAGTTGAAAGCAAATGAGCAGCTCGAGCTTCAGCTACAGCTTCCTGGTCTGTCACATCTCCGAAACTGCATGGCGAGGCCCCACAACCGTACAACGCACTCCCGTACGGGCGAGGCGAGTAGGAAAGCAGCCAAGCTAAGCCCCAGGAATGCAACAACAACAAACCTCCCTACACTATCAAATATGCAAAGGGCAAGAAAGAAGCAGGCAGCAGCTGCGTGGACTCCCACGGCAGATGCTACTAGTCGACAAATGTGAAAGTAGGGATGCATGCAGGAATTGTAGGAAGTAGTTAAGTATATTTGTGAAGAAAATGGGAGCCCCCGTCCAGAGTCGACAACTCCGAGGAAGCTCTTACCAACTCCCAGTCTCCTCAAAGCCTCCCGAAACGCGAGCCATGAATATGTAATACAAGTAAGCAAATCCAAGAACAACATTCTAAGCGCGAGGTATGTACTTTAATAAGTTCTCTATTAGTACAGTTTGCTGATGTCTCTGACAAACAAACAATATACATTGTGCTTCTTCATGCATAATATGGCTTTCACAGACATCCCATCCATGGTGTGATACGCCTATCTGTTCTGTCTCCGAGATGGAAAAGGATGTCTTAAATTAATATTAGTGCCGTACTCCAAAACAAATATATGATCTTCACACAGTTCCACCCTTAAAAGCTGCTCCACCCACGTGGAGCACGTTATCATCACCATCATTTTCCCTCTCTAGCTCTACATTATAAAATGTTTTTGCCCTTATACAACATGGACATCTCTTTGAGCTTGACTCCATCTTTGATACAGCCCTAACTTCTACTCCATCATATTATGGCACCTTTAGGCTTGACGTTAAGAAATGGCAGCAGTTCACACACACACACAATCACTAGGTCTCCCACTTATTTACCTCGCTTCCAATACTCCTTTCCCTTCAGACCTCTCTCTGATTCACGTATCGGCTTAGATGCCACCCCCCACCACCATATTTAATACTCTACGCCTCCTTAAGCTAAAAATCCCAAGTAGCATATTCCAAAACTACCTACAAATAGGCTTTCAGTACCAGTGCTTGTGATGAAGCCAAATCAAGGTATTACACAGACCTTCTATTCTCTCTCTAATCTCTGCGCCAGAGAGTATGCCTCTGCGTCAGCACTCACCTTTCTCCTTGATTCCTTCCGTATTGCTAATACTTTTGTTTCCTTCCACGCCGCTTATGATTTAAACTACAAGAAACATGCTTGGCACACTACGCAGTGCCCCAGCTCCTACATCCTGCTCCGTTCCCTTCCTCTGCTGCCATAAACTCTTCCTAGTTTGACTTTTACCTAGATTTCCCTAGCAAAAATGATCCCTCTTCTCTCCCCTGCCAAACCTTTGCGTGCCTCGTGAGAGCTAATGCCCAGCCACTGAGGTAAGCCTCTTTCTCTAGCACCTAACCTCTGTCTTACCTTACCTCACTTTTCAACCTCTCCTTCCTCTCCTCTCCTATATCCTGTGTGTTTCGAAGTTGCATTTTTCCTTCCGCTTACCACTCAGTATACCAACTGCTTTCTTCTTCAAAACTCTCGAACAAACTTGTGATCAGTGTGCTCTCCCACTGTCTGTTGCATTTTGCCTTCTGTCAATTTGACTCCATGGAAGTGGCCCTTAAGAAGGTCTCCAACATTCTCATTTCCTCTCATCACATCCTTCTGTATGAACCACTCTGCCGTGCTGTCTGTCTCCTTTTTGCTCCCCTGGATATTTTTGGACAAACCATAGAATTGTTTTCTTTCCACTAATCCATATTCTTGTATCTCCAGGGACCCCCTCTTGCTTTTCATGACTTCCATAACAGTCAATGTACCTCGGGGATCTGTTCTTGGAACGGTACAGATCTCCCTTACAATACATATCCTGGGGGTTTTCTATTCTTTTTTTGTCGTTCAATTATCAACATGCTGGCTGATGAAACTGTAACTTTCTGATTCCTGTCTATCACGCCGCAGATGCAATTCAAAATTGGATGTGTTCTGATCTCTCACACTAAAGTTCTCAAAATCTAAAAGAAAAGTTAGCTCAAAGTAGCAGAACCTTTTGTTGACTGTAAAGAAATGCCTTCTGATCGAAGCCATAATATTTTTTATCACTTGACTATATCTCACATACTGTTCTCGTATGGGAATCTAATCTGCAGTTTGTACATATATTATGTATTGGTGTGTCGTTTCAAAACCTGTGTAAATCACTTTGGTGTCTGTGATGTGGTCCACGTTATAGAAGACCTCAAATAAATGAATAATTATACTTCCTTAATACTAATGTTGATCCGGCCCTACCCTGCCCATTCTCTTTTCATCCTGACATAGGCACACTAGTCCAGATATGAGGGGTACATTTCAATTCCAATATAAACCCTTCATTGCCTCCACCACCACAGCCTCTTGTTTAATATGTGAAAAATCCACCAGCATCTCTCGTTGAAATGGTCAGCTCGAGAAACGGTCGTTTTTAGCAAATTGGACTTCTGCAATAGCTTCCTGGTGAGACTTCCCAAACATGCATTTAAAATTATCATTTTTACCACAATAAACTTTTGAACTTTCTGTTGGAATAACTCACATCTTTGTACAGACAACTAGTTGAGTGGCATTCTATGAAGACCACCCTGCTCCCTGAACTCGCCCTAGTTCAGCCCCACTTTTGATTACCCAGTGGGTGACACCTGCTCAGTCACTTTGGTCAATCAGTTTGCTCCATTCTTAGGCCTGTATGTGTTCCTTGAAAGATCTGATTCTTCCAGCTTTTTGGACCAATATTGTGGGTGCCCCACCACACCATATTTGAGCCACTCAGCCCCTTACTAAATTCAGAGGAATACTTCAAAACCATTCTTGGTCCTTGTGAACATTCTAGCCCCTGATTTTATTTTCCACCTGACTTTTTGCCCCTCAGATGTAAATCGCTCTCTTTCCAGCAGATGCTCTATAAATAGATCTCCTGTCACAAAATGTGCTTAATTAGAGATAACACTATCGTAATCTTATTAATCTGTATCTGTACTAAAAAAAAAAAACGAAGTCATGTATAATTTCTCCTCCATATATATTCTTTTTTTTTTTTACTTGAGTTATTAAAATGCTTTTCTCCAAAGCACTTAAATATACAGTAAGTTAAAGAAAAACTATTGGCAACAGCTCGACTACAGTTGATGACAGGTCATTAGCAAATGATCTTTCAATAGTGCTTTTAATTTCAACGACAAAGACAGATGTCACTGAAAAAGGAAGTTGGTTCCTTAGCCAAGGAGCCAGTAGATCAAAAGAATGAAATCGGAATAAGGCACAAGGAGGACGCAATTTAGACAACAGCCATAAAGAAGCAGGATATAGAGAATCACTAGGAACATAAAGTGAGCTCAAGGAGGATTAACAGGGTGCCAAATAACGGCATTTAAAAACAAAACATAAAAGGTGGAAACACGCTACTGATTACGTATGTGCGGGCAGGTGTGACTACTCGTGCACGCGTATTTAGAAAGTCGTGGGCGATATTTTAGTCATTGTTTCATTCATCGTTCCAAGATGGCGGACACCACTTGGAGCAGAAAATAACACACGAATTGTGCAAAAGCCTTTTTTTTAAAGAAGCAGCCTGGCAGCAAGTAGAAGCTGCCTGGCCACTGAAAACAACTAACAAAAAAATGCATTAGGAAAGGTGATGAGCTACAGAGGAGGGGAGGACAATGTGGAGAGGGATGAGTTTGAGCAAAGGAAAGTGGATGGGGGAACAATGGAGGAGCGGCAAAAGGAGGGAGAAAAAAAAAACGGATTGGCGAAAGAATGAATGTGTTAGACGTGTGGGTAGAAAGGAGCAACACCGAGTGCACAGGAGAGAGCTGGGAGTGGGGCTTTTCTTGAGGGGAAGCAGCTCACTAGGGAGCGAGCAATTACTCTAGTCGAGTGCTAAAAAAAAAAAGGTGCAGTATGTCTCGCATGTGCGAGAGTTACAGCTATTGGGGTTGTAAATGCCTAATTGGACTTTCCTTGTCACATAAATTGGTCAACCCTGCCTCATAATTCGGTCCTCTCCTGCCACATAATTCGGTCCTCTCCTGCCACATAACTCAGAAAGAGCAGGGCTCTGGTCGAAGGTGCCTAACATAGGCTCACAAAATAGTCTGTCCTACTCTGACCTCATTCACAGAACTGGCCTATGTTGAGTGCTAACGATCAGGGTGACAAAGGACAGTCAACAGTGCTATGTTTTTTGGTTTACTGTCCCAGAAAATAGTCCCGACACCTGTAGGAGGGACCAGTGGAGTTGCAGTAAGCCAGCTTCACAATACAATAGTTTATTTTATGCTTTCGTGCACAGTTCTTGCATTATATAATCGTTACTTGGGCTTATCGCCCTGACGAGTCCCAAGAGTACTAGCACTGACACTGGCCAAACAGCAATAATGAAGTACCACAGAGCATAAAACACATCCATAACATCCACAAAGTACTGACCACAAGAAGATCTGCACTGGCCTGTGATGCCTCTACTCTGGGTCACACAGAGCAAGAGGTCATGGGAGTTAACGATAATAACGGGGCCAGTGAAATACTTTTATAATAAACTGTAGGCTATGGGGTTGTGGTTATACAGCGAGCGCCCCATCTGTCTCCTGCACAAGATTTCACGCAGCAGCGCGGTCATGCCAGCTTTATTTCCGATCATCTAGGTCCCGACCAGAGTGAAATCTCATCAGAATGTGGTTATGGGATCAAGTTTCAAAACACGGCGAGCCTCGTGGACGGCATCAGCACCGCTGCAATCATTAACTGTCACAGGAGCGTGCATGCTATGTGCCCAGTCTCTGTGTGCAAGGGTATATCTGAACCCAAGATGACACGTTCAGTGTGCAAACTAGGAGCACAGTACGGCGTAAGCAAAATGGAGTCAAGAGAGCAGTGGGGTGGTGGAGGTCAGGTGCCACAGGGAGTCAAAAGCTCTAGGTGTGCATTAGAGGGGACCACAAAATTGAAACGATTCCGATTCGGTAACAGTGTGAACAATGTGACGTAACTGGTAGTCATGCAAAGCGCTGCAATACCTCCAATTGAGTTCGCACTGTATGAAACTTCAAAGCGCCATGGCTGCCATGGAGCAGAAAGGGGAGAGAAAGAATAAAAAAGGATTGCTCCGACACTAAAGTATATGGCCGATGGTGCAATAATCTGTGCAACAGGGTCAGTTTGCAAGGCGTAACAAAACTGCCTCAACTCTGGACAAGTGTAAAGCAAGTACCAACGACATCAATGGATTTTTGTTAAGGCAAGCCCACAAAATAAATTACAACACATCAAAAAGCAGTGCTTGCGTGCTGCTATGCTGGACCTAAAAAGTGATCCCAGAATGCGAGTAGTGGAAGTCATGCAGTCAAATAGATGGTAAGGAAGCTATGCTGCTGTCGAGAGACAAATACAAAAAGAGGATGGAAAGCTATAGAGTGAGAAGCAAGCAAATGGGAGTGTCAAGAAGCCAACCAATGGTAAGCAATGGTCTGACTGTAAGCCACCATAGGTTTTTGGTATGGTCTACGAGAAGTCTTTTGACAACAAGGCGAGTCCTTAAAAGAAGATGAACACAAGCTTTCCAAATGGACTCTGTGTTTTAATTGTTAATTGTTTGAGTACGCCACCAGACACAGATGAACAATAATTGAAATGAGAAAAAAATCCGCATTTCCAGTAGTAATTTTTAGGCTGAAAATGGAATAAGATGTTTGATTTTACGAATGTTTTGAGATGCAAACAACCATATTTTACAATAGCAGCAATCTGTGGTGCCATGTCCAAGGAACACTTGAACTAGAAAACTAAGTTCAGAGCAGGGGAATAATAACGAATAGAAATATATGTGTAAGCTGCTCCTAGGTACGGTTTAATTACCAAGAAGGGATATTCAACAAATACAAAATACAAGGAGAACCTGCATAATGACTTAATAGTACCCGCTGTTTTGCCTGATGGGGGGCATCCATTGGCTTCATCTGACAATTTTGATTTATTGGGTCTCTTTTATGTAATGATGCTGCATTACCCCCTCCCGCGCCATCCTTCTGTGGCATTCTTCCGCTAATGCATCTGCTGGTTGTACTCTGAGCTCTTTCTTGCTGCTATCAGCTACTGATGCCCTGGGCTCTAGCCGTGCCCAGTCCTGCTAATGCACTCTGATTACCTACTGTATGCCATGCTGAGGCTACAAACTTCCTCTGCGCCATGCCGCTGTTGATGTGCAGTGGGTGATATCTTGGAAGACCTCTGTAGCATGCTGAATTCCTTAAAAAACCATTGTGTCATGCAGTTGGCTGCTGATGCATTATTTCCCCTCCCTGTCTCCACCTATGGTGTCAAAACCGTCAGCCTTCCAGAGCCATGGTGATTCTGTGGGTCTTTATGTCATAGTAGTGCTGTGGGTCACCTTGTGCCATTCCAGTGCTTTCTGTCCAGTCTGTGACATACTGGCACTTATGTCCCATTATTTTTGATGCCCTGACCTCTTCTGTGCCATCATGTTCCTGCATGCTGTTGCTCATGCCCTAACTTCTTCTTTGCAATTTCTCCTCTACCACTGCTGATCCAATGCATTTCCTCTATGCTGTGCCAAAACTGCTGCTGATTAGAGGTTAACAAGTTAGTAGGGCGATCAAGCCAGAGCCAAACCAAGAGTTTGTCTTGGCTCTTAGAGCCCATGCACAAGCTGAGCCCTGAAAATGTTTGCCATGCAAATTACAAAACAAATATCACGTTAAATGTGATAGTCTCTTCAAAATATAAAAAAATGCCTTTCTTTAACATATGGAAGCTTTGACATTAGCATGGCATGTTACAACACTGCATTGAAAAGAACTCATTAAGAATGATAGTTTTTTAACATGAACTTAGAACCATACCTGCCCCCGCTAATACCATGGGGACAGTGCCATTAGTAAAATATGAGACAAAACGACTGCCATGTGAGCCTTGTACCTTATCCAGTTTATTCTAGATAGAGTAACATTATAACTGATTGAATCAAACTGAATCGGTTTTTGTATAGCTGGTATTCTGAACTCACATATTTGAAGGTGCCTTCATATGCGATAGTGAAGAAAAAAGAGGATTTGCCTAACATGACATAATTTGGTTAAGCGGGGAATCTGTCAGTAATCTAGGTGTTCTGGTTTCACTTTGTACACATCAGCCACTAAATGGGTATCTATTTGTCTCTCCCTTTTACCTCAAATATCAATGCTTTGTTTTTATCTCTTTGTACATGTGGTAGAGTGAGGGTGGCAAGCGGAAACCACATGAAAGTTAGGAACCTCAAGCTGAGCCAGACTTCTGGCTTGAGCCTGGGTCCATCTTTCAGTAGCTCTCCCACCCCTACTGCTGAGGCCCTGCCCACTTTATGCTTTGCTAATGCCTTGTGATGACCTCTGTGCTATAACCTTGCTAATACCCTGGACCGACTTTGTACCATTCAGTTGCAGATGCCTGAGTCCCATCTGTTCCTTAACTGTCTCTTTCTAATGCCATTATGGATGCTATTCACTATATGTGGCTTCACATTGATGATGCTCTGCTCTGCTTATACTTCTCAGTGCCATTCTGACTTGTGGGCAGTTCATAATTATCTGCTTTTTGTTCACAGCTCCCCTTCTCAGTCATCGGCTCCTTGAATGGCGTGCACATGTTTGGTAATAACCTGGATGTCCTGCTGACAGCTACTAGCACTGAGAACACCAGAGTGGTATGGAAGTCCTTCCACGACAGGTGAGTATGTGAACGCATGTCCTCCAATCCCTTACTCTAGTGTAGTTTTGGAAGGCCCACCCAATCTGTTTGGTGCTGGCGTAGTGTCCATCCACCTCTGCTTCCTGCTCTACTAGTGGTCCTCAACCACTGCTCTGTTCATCATGGTGATTTCTCTCTCCTGCTCCTTTCCAGCTCTGTTCTTTTTAGACTCTGCCCTCAATTGCACCTTTTACAGCAGCCACTTGTCTGCCACCATTCCTTAGAGTGCTGAATTCTGGGCTAGTGCTGTTCAGCAGTGCTCCCTCCTGGTCCTCCCCTCCACCCTGTGCTACTCTCTCTTACTTTGCTACCATGTGTGCTTCTTCTTCTGGTATTTCTCCCTTTAATTCTTCTCACTTCCGAGTAATTAGCCCTCAAGTACTGCACAAGTTCATCATGTTCCTCCTTTACTGCTCCCCTCCAGCTGTGCTGCCTACTGGCCTTCTGCCCTTCATTGCTCCCTCTTGTAGGGTTCATCTCTTGCTCCCCTGTAGCTGTGATTGGGGTTATCCATTTAGAGGTTGGGATCCTTCAGCACTGCTTCCTCCCGGAATACTCCCATCTGGGTGGTGGCCATAGAGAACTGTGGTCTTCCATTGAGCGCCATCATGCACTGATCAGTTTGGTACTACTTGCTCCTGTAGTACTCGTTCCTTGGCTTTCTCCCTCCAGTACAGCCCCTCCTGGGCTGCTTCCTCCTTTAGAGATTGCTGTTATACTGGTCTGCCTGCACCCTTTTGATACTGCTTCCTTCTATGCACCAGAGTGCCCCCCCTCCACCGCTCACCATATACTGATCCCTTCCAGCACTGCTTACAATCTTGCACTGCTATCATCTGAGGTGCTCTCCTCCATTGACTCCTCCTGGGATGTTCTCATATGTGCTTCCACATCTGCTGATCCCGTATTGCTTAGCTTTTTGCACAGGGACTGCCCTATTCCATTGCTCTTTCCTCAGATGTAGCCACAGGTGCTGCTTGACTCACACAGTGCTTACCCTCCTGTTCTACTCTATCCCACTACTCTGGTGCCTCCTGGCATGTTCCCTTTCAGGACTATTTGACTGATTACATGGTAATTCTAAAGGGATATTTTAGCGGAATAATAAGAATTTACCTTGTTAAAGCACACTAATGATGTGAATTAAGAATAGCAAAAACGAAGCTCTATGATTAGGTTTGAGTAATGACCTCTTAAAAGGAGGAACCCGGAAGTAGTGGGACCCTCGCAGTGGGACAGGGGAGGCTTCATCAGGTCCAACCGTGAGCCTGAGGGTGTCAGCGAACCTCCCTCTGTAAAATTGTCTGTGCCACCAAGCATGAAAGTGGTTTCTTTTGTCACTGACTGCCCCTCCTCTAACCCCCCCCCCACCACCCACCGAGCAAGACGTTGGCAGAGACAGGCATGGAGCTTCCAAGCCATTCACCCCACTACACTTGTCATATGCAAGACAGTTCCAGATTTGGAGTCTGAGGGCTAGAAACCACCTGCTTTGAGATCCAGACTCTGCCTGCTTTAAGATCCAGACTCTGCCTGCTGTGAGGGCAGCACTTGCCTGCTGTGGGGGGCAACATCCCCATCTCTGAGGGCCAGACCCTGCTTGCTGTGAGGGCCAGACCCTGCTTGCTGTGTCCTTGTTCATCAAGGTCAATCTGCAAAGTGTGGTACTGTGCAAGTATTCATGGACTGGACTTATGCTCTGCAAGTACTTTACAGTCTCTAACACAAAATAAGTTGTCCGTAAAAACTTATATCCGATAGTGTCAAATTTGGCCTATCATTGTAGTTTGTTGACACCCTCACCAAATCCACCAAAACAAGAAACTTGTGCTTAAGACGCCTGGATAACTTAAAGAAATCATATATGCTCAAAAAAAGGTCCCCAAAAATCAAGGGATTTTACATTAGGCATGTCATTGCGAGGAAAACCATTAGGAGGCTGAAAGCCAATATTGGGCCTGTGTCTACTGAAGAAGCATTCACTTAAGATGGTGAGGCTCCAGGACTTTTTCCCCTTCCTGTTACATGAGGTGCTTAAAGGCTTCATTGACTTACACAATGTATACTTCTATATGCTCAGCCATTGCAGACACTGGAAAATCCTCAATTTCATGCTTACCAGCCAATACAACTAAATTTAGAAGTTGCCTTTTGGCCTCGCTTGCAGAGTGTATGGCCGTATGACTGCTTGCCTCAAAGACTCTGATAACACGTCCCTTTATGATAATTTTTTACACATCAGGACTCTTTTTAGGCCAATGAATGTTTTGACCCAGTTGAGAGACACCTTAGGACGAGATAGCCAATCAATATGTCAATCAATACGTCAATAATGTCATCAATATTTATCACAACAATGCATTTCACTTTAGTCAAAGTTATTAACCAAATTCAAAACACTACCATGACCTTTCAGTCATGAATGACCACACCAGTTTAGTAGAATTTTATGAATTTTTATTCCCTACTAGTTACAATTCTAAAAGCTGGTGTGTTAATCTCAAAACCAAGAAACATAATAGCATAGTCACGATATGGCAACTTTGATAAGATTTCATTAAGGCGAGAATCACAAACATCAAAACATAACACGGCGTAAACATAGATCAATTTAGCAGAGTGTCAATAATGCATCGGTTCAACAAAGCATAGATTCAGTCGTTTGTCTATTTGCGTCAATTTAGTGAACACCTATCCTAACCACTAATTAGCATTGGCATGTTGGGCTTCATGCAAAACAATTTAGAACACCAATGTGGAAAACATCTTACTACGGTCTCTGTCAAAAGTAAGCAGTTGGTTCCTAGAAAGGAAAAGAAAACAGACAAATCACAATTGTATTGTCATAGTTACCCTCCAAGGTTTAGATCAGCACTCACGTTCAGTCTTCGTCTTCAGGACATCAGTCTAATCGCCATCAATCAGAATTCAGCTCCAGGGCAAAAGGTGCACTTCCCTCATAAGGAGGTAAAGTGTAAAATGGGCAAACTAAGGAAGAGGATGGTTCTAAGTAAAATCAGCAAAGTCACCTAACAGAGTGACAAAGCTTCTGAATAAAAGCAATAGCATTCCCTAACCCACCTAAATGGCTCCCCATGTCATGGGTTTTTATCCCTTTTTCGTTGTACATTCCCCTAAAACTTAATTGGTTGAATGTTATACCCAACTATCTCTACCCTATTGGAAAACAGATTGTCATTAATCTTTCACTCCATATTAATTTATAGACATTTTATTGGTCCACATGATTGGCGTCTTCGGTGGTAGCACGTCCAGTATGATTTCATCCTTCTGTAATTCTTTGCGCATCTTTTGGTCAGTAACTCCATTGTCTTCACCGGTTTGAACGACCTTGTACATTTCATTAATCTACACTGTTGTATTTTAATTAGCAATTTCTACAAGCAACGTGGATTTCATGGGAACGGATCTACTATGGTTACATTCAGCTTCTAGTTTGAAGAAAACAAGAGGTCATGTCCTTTTGCGAATCAGCACACTGCTAGATAGGAAAAATACATTTAATATGAGCCAAGCAGCTAAGCTTTGGCTCATGCTAACTTAAGGCCTACAAGGATTTCAGCACAAATTCAACAACGCAATCATTAATAATTAGTATAAAACTTACTCTTTTTATAGTAATTCATAACATTAGTCATTTTTATTAGTCCACGTACACATTGACGGCCACTCCCCGTGGTCACATTTCAGGTGCACGTTTAAACAAAATACATTAATACAATTACTTAAGCGGCATTATCACACACTAGTTCATAAGCATTTCATATTAATATAGATTATATAAGCTACGCTCTCTGTCCCTCCTCTGATGACGTTCGTCATCCCACAAACCTTTCCCTTTCATGTTTAATTTTTCACCTTGCGCTTAATGCGCATTTCAACATCTTGTCCCTTGTGTGAACTTTCCCAAATTTCATTGAACATTTTCTCCCTTTCACTTTCCTCATTTCTCTGGTTTCTCTTTGTCCCATTTCTTTTAATTTTGTCATTAATTTTGCATGCTCCCCATAAACCTAATAAACAGACCAAAACGATTAATAGACCCCCAAGTATTTTTGCAAGCACCCCATTCCAAATATTGCTAAACCAGCTCCCTACTCTAGCAATTCCTTTCCCTACTTTCTCCCACACTCCTGGTTCCTTCAGTTTCTTCAAATCTGTACTATCTCTAGTTAGGTTAGTAAGCATACCTCTAATCTTTTTACTATTGTCCGGTATGAATGAGCAACAATGACGCTCGTTGAGCATCTTGCAGACTCCGCCGCTCTTTGCTAAAAGAATGTCTAAAGCAAGCCGATTTTGAAGAGTCATAGCTCTTTCCGCAGCAAGTTCAGTATCCATCAGGAGTATAGCCCCTGTAAAATTTGTCAACATATTATCCACAATAGTAGACAACTTTCGAATCTTTATGGAGTTTAAGATAACCCCTACTGAATGGATTATGGCTCCAAATTTTTCACCAACGACAGCAGCCGTTGTCTCTCGTTTTTGTCTAGCATGTTGTATTTCAGATGCTTTAGGTATTTGCTTTAAGTCATCAATCTGGTAAATCTTTGGGAAAACTATCCCCAAATAACATGTCCCATACCATCCCTTAGGGAGACGGTAATACGCATTAAGTCCACAGATATAATAGATCCCAGGGATCGCTAGATCCTGTCCATTTAACATGAATGTCCATTTACTCTGAAACAAAAACACATGCCTGCATTCACTCGTTCCCCACAAATAAAGTGTCATGTTCAGATTTTGGCCTATATCTACAAAGTCTTCCTACATGTGGTGCATCTATAGCTAATTTGCCTTGTGTCTTTATTGCAGTGTAAGCATAATCATTTGCATATGTGCGTTTTTCTAGCCCCTTTTCTAGTCTCTCTTTCAATGCTTTGCGTCTATTATCAGTGTGATCTAAGAAGCTTTTCTCTACAGGTGTTAATAAGCAAGTCAGATTGTTGCGGTGTGCGTAAGCTGTCCCAAATGTAAGTGTTGGTTCAAAGAAGCCTCTAACTAATTTTATACTATGCTCCTTAGCTAATTTATTCAAAAACTCAATCACAGGCAGAAAAGAAAACACCACATCCAAATTGGAATAAAAGTATTGCACATGCTCCTGGTCATAAAATCTTGTTAGTAGCAAACTACAGCGTATCCCGTATGTCAGTGGAAGACTATGATATGTAACCCCTTCTTGCACTGATGAAGGGATCTTCGTGCACACGTAACAGTTTCTCGCATCCATGGTTTCAACATACTCATTCAGCAAGCAATAAAAGACGTTAGTGGAGAGTTCCCCCTTTGAATTAGTTCCCTCATGCAAGTGTTTTGTATCTTGCTCAAACTTTTCCCACGGTGTTGGTGTAGCAGTCTCAGGTTTTGAAGCATTGTTAGTCATTTTCTTATCAATCCACGGCATTCCCAAAATCACACCCACAATTATTATTGCACACACAATACCTGAATATAACACTTAAACAACCACATACCTTACCCTTCTTGCTACTACCTCTATTATAAGCAATGGTCTGTAAAGAATCAGCTATGGTCTGTAAAGAATCAGATAGCAAAATAACTCAAAACAAAACAATCAACTTGAGGACAATTTGAAAGCTCTTTTTTTTTTTTCTTCTGATGCAAAGTCTCTCTGTCGCTGCTTGTATTTACAGCGTTTCACTCATTCCCGGACCCTTTTGTCAATCAGGTTAGCAGCTTGTCATAATCGGGTTTTCAAAGTCAATTCAGGTTATCAGTGTCACATCCAGTAGTTTATAAGTCCCTTTCTCAGCTTTTCAGCTTTCAATTTCAATTTTTAGTTTTAACACAGTCTCTTTCTCTGATTGGTTTCAAGTACCGTAGTATTGGCCTGGTACTTCATGATCAAAACAGATCGCTAAGAATTCTTGTTGCCATTCAGATGTTGTTGCATATGCCCATTCAGGACCTGCGTACCTTCTATTTGCTGTTCTTTTTCTTTTCAACCTGCGTTCACTTTGCAATTCTCCTTCACTTAGATCCTCTATTAGGGTTGTATCGATTTCTTCCACTATTGTTTCACCTGGTACGACCTTTTCTTTCGCAGCCTGTTTCTTTGGCCAGTTATCACCTTTATGCGTCGTCTTCCTGCTTGTCCTTTCAGGACGCTGAACAGCACCCTCCTCTTGTGCTATGGTGTTTTCTCTTGACGGACCTGCAACTGGCTCAGGGGATGCCAGTGTGCTTTGACTTCTCTCTACTATTTCCCCTTCTTCTTCTTCTGGGTCTGTAACAGGTTCAAGCTCTAACCCGTATCCGTCTACTTCTGGGAGAACCTCTCCTTGACTTAGTTCTCCTGCTGCCTCTACTGAGATAGGCTCACCGTCACCTCTCTCGAACTTGTTTACTGTTTGAGGGACTAGGCTGTCCTCAGTGGGCTCTCCTGCAGTCTGAGTTCCCCTTTGGCTGTTTTCTGGCCCTGAGACTTCCTTTTCTGGAATTGCTGAGTCGGAAACTTCAAGTTCCTCATCAGTCGGAGATGTTACCTTCTTTGTGTGACTGACATGTATCCAGTTTTGAACGCCTGCACATTTCATAGCAGTGGTTGTTGTCAGTATTACTTGATGTGGCCCCTTCCAGCGCGGCTCCAAGCATGACTTCCTCACGTGCTTCTTGACAACCACCCAGTCACTGGTTTGCAGGGTGTGACCTGGATCACTGATTGGTGGCAACGTGTTGACCTCCACCTGGTGGGAAAAAGAGCGAACCACATCAGCCAAACCTTTGCAGTAGTCCAACACCATATCATCCATGATATTCACAAGAGCATTTGCGGGTACTGAGGGTAGCCTCATAGCTCTGCCCATCAATATCTTGTTGGGAGATAGTCCTGTCTTCTTATCGGGTGTGTTTCTCATTGACATTAGCACTAATGACAAGGCATCTGGCCATTTCATATTGGTAGCTGCACACATTTTTGCCATTCTCGACTTCAAGGTACCATTCATCTGCTCTACTAGTCCTGATGCTTCAGGGCGGTAGCTACAATGCAGCTTCTGTTCAATGTCTAACGCAGCACACAGAGGCTTAATCACCTCATTGTCGAAGTGTCTGCCCCTATCTGATTCTAAAGAGACTGGAAAACCGAATCTTGGTATTAATTCTCTGAGCAACAGCTTTGCGACTGTGAGACTGTCATTTCTACATGTGGGGTAAGCTTCAATCCAGTGGCTGAAAACACACACAATCACCAACACGTACCTCAATCCTCCACAAACAGGCATCTCAATGAAATCCATCTGCATCTTGCTAAATGGACCACCAGCTCTCCCTATGTGGTTCAAAGTTGCCCCAGTCCCTTTTCCTGCATTCATCCGTTGACAGATGATGCACCTGTGACAAGTAACCTCTGCCGCTTGTCTGAACTTTGGGTTAAACCAGTCAATTTTGAATAACCTGATCATTGCATCTCTCCCAAGATGTGCCTGTCGATGATAAAGCCTTGCAAATTGTGACAAGAGACTGTTTGGTAAAACCAGATTCCCCTCCTCTGAGACCCACAAGTCGTCAGCTCTTTGTACACATTGCATTCTCTGCCAAGAGCGTTTTTCCTCCCTGCTTGCACGGCCCTGCAGTGATTTTAACTCATCTAAGGTATCAACCACTCTTAAGGCAAAGTTCAAGCATGTTTCATTTTCAGTTTGCAGTAACAATTCCCACTGATCCTTGAACGATATACAGTTCAGTGCGCAAAATCTTGCGACTTGATCTGCATAGCCGTTTCCCATAGATACAAAGTCTTGTGATTTAGTATGAGCATTGCATTTCACCACGGCAATTTCAAGAGGTAACTGAATCGCATGCAACAAATCCTTAATCTGTTCGCCATTTTTCACTGGAGAACCAGAAGAGGTCATGAAACCTCTTTGTGACCACAATTGGCCAAAATCATGTACAATGCCAAATCCGTATCTGCTGTCAGTATAGATAGTGACTTTCAGGTTTTCAGCTGCGTGGCATGCTTTAGTAAGGGCAATTAATTCTGCCAATTGTGCGGAATACACTCTCTCGAGCCAGGAAGATTCAATAATACCAGCTATTGAACATACAGCATAACCGGCTCTCAGTATTCCGACTGAGTCTCTCAAACAGGATCCATCAACAAACATAATGCAGTCATTTTCTTTTAACTGCGTATCTTGAATGTCAGGTCGGGGTTTGGTACATAGTTCTGTTACTTCAAGACAGTCATGCTCCATTTCCTCTTCATTATTCTCAGTACATTCAACAGGAAGTAGAGTTGCCGGGTTCAATACAGTACATCTCTTTAAGGAGACATTTGGCGACCCCAAAATAATTGTCTCATATCGGGTAAGTCGGGCATTTGTCATGTGCTGCGTTTTAGTTCGAGTCAACAGAATTTCAACTGAATGGAAACCATTACTGTTAAGGGATGTCCCATCACTATGCCTTCACACTGCGTAAGGCTCTGACCAACTGCTGCAACTGCACGCAAACAACCTGGTAAGGCTGCTGCGACTGGGTCCAAGGTAGCTGAAAAATATGCTATAGGGCGGTTTGCACCTCCATGGACCTGTGTCAAGACAGATAAAGAACAAGCATCACGTTCATGACAAAACAGTAAAAGGGCTTCGTGTAATCAGGCATACCTAAAGCTGGTGCCCTGCACATGCACTCCCTCAATTCCATGAATGACTCAAGCTCTTCCTTGGACAGAGTTATGGTATACAGGCCATTCGCAGTTTCCTTGCCTGTCAGCTTTATCAATGGTTTAGAGATAATTGAAAAGTTGGGTATCCACTGGCGACAGTAGCCCACCATTCCCAAAAACATCCTGACATCTCTCTTTGTTGTCGGGGGGTTCATCTGCAGAATAGCTGTCACCCTTTCCTTTGATATTCTCCTGGACCCTCTCTCAATCAAGTGTCCTAAGTATTTCACCTCTTTCTTACAGTACTACAGCTTCTTTGGAGACACTTTGTCAGTTCTTCCCCAAATGGTTCAGTAAGGCAATTGTGTCATACCTGCAGTCATCTTTTGTTCTGGACGCAATCAGCAAGTCGTCAATGTATTGTACCAGAGTCGAACTGAATGGCAGTTCTAATGACTCCAAGTCCTTCTTCAATATCTGATTGAAGATGGACGGTGACTCAGAAAACCCTTGAGGAATTCTGCACCAGCTGTTCACCTTGTCCAGGAATTTAAAACTGAATACAAATTGGCTGTCCTCATGAAGAGGCACTGAAAAGAAAGCTTGTGACAAGTCTACAACGGTAAACCATTCTGCATCACATGGGACCTGAAACATAATCACTGCTGGGTTCGGCACTATGGGGCAACATTTTACCACAATCTCGTTTATTTTCCTCAAATCCTGCACAATTCGAACCTTCCCCCGAGGCTTTTTCAAACCCATTATTGGTGAATTACATGGGCTGCTCAGTACCTCTTTCAGAACTCCTTGCTTTACAAAGTCTGCAATTATCTGCAACACTTGAATAAGGACATCTTGTGCCATGTGGTACTGCGGCACCTGGGGAAACACTGCATTTGGCTTCACTTGTACTTTAACTGGTTCCACCCCTTTTATCAACCCCACTTCTTTTCCTGTCAAGTCCCACACTTTCTCTGTCACTCTTCCCTGTAATTCACCTGGTAAGTCAGTCACTGTACGCATCGGGAATAAGGTTCTCAGAGGATAGTCTTCATTCGTAGTCTCAGTCTCTAACTCTGAGAACTGACCATCACCTCCTCCGTCATCACTGTTTGTCTGCACCTCAATTCCATTGTTGGAACAGGTAATTGAACATTTATTTTGCATAGTAAGTCTCTTCCGAGAAGGGACACGGGTCTTGAATCACAGACTACAAACTTACGCAGTCCCTGGAAGTTGCCAATCTCAACTTGCACCGGATCTGTGATCGGGTTTGTCAAGTACTGGTTTGCTACTCCTACCACTCTTATGGTACTTCCTGAAAGTGGCAGTTTCTGAACCTCTGCACTTCAGACTGTAGAGCGTGTAGCTCCGGTGTCAACCAAGAATGAAACCTTGTGACCCATCACCTTCCCCTCGACATAGGGTCCTCTCTGGTCTACTTCTAAGGACGCTGCAAGCCTGCACTCTTCATTGTCTGAACTGTCATCCGACCATTCATCATTCATTCCATCTTCACCACGCAATGGGAATTGCTGTACCGTATTATTTTGACTCACTACTTGACCTGTGACCTGCTGAGGAAGCATCACCTGTTGCTGTCCCATCGGAGCATTTGCATTTGCTGTCTAGGTACCATGGGAACCTGCTGTTGTACTTGCTGCATTTGTGCTGGTTGAACACGCAGCATTTGCATTTGCTGCATGGGCTGTAACCCCTGCATCTGAACCATGTTATTTTGGAGGTTCTGGTTTTGACCTCTCAGTTTTGGACCCCTCATATTTTGAAATTTACCGACATCAGTGCTTTGTTGAACGACACTATCATGCACCACATTCGGGCATTCCCTCTTCCAATGCCCCACGCCCCCGCACGCACGTGACATGGTGACATCTTTTTCATCCCTTGTACGTCATTTTGAACCACCACAGTATTCAAATCTGGACCGCGATTCACAAAACCTCAACGTCGGCCTCTAGGTTGCGCCTAAAACACGCCATTCTCTTGCGGTTGTTGCTGTACCATCTGCTGGATTCCATTCCCTTGCATACCTGCCTGCGCTGCCCTTATCTGCATCACCATCACTTTCTCCTTCAGTTTTCTCTGCTTCAGCTCAATCTCGTCACTACAGTATTTCGCATACTGCAACACCTCATCAATCGGCTTCGCTTGCCAACAGATCAAATGATTCTTAATCATCTGGCTAACCTCTGGTCTCAGCCCTTCAACAAATCTGAACACAAGATTGTTCATGTCTTTCGGCTCGATAGTCTCGGTACCACTGTAATGTTTGAACGCTTTCAACAACCTCTTATAATAAGCATGGATCGATTCTTTAACCTCCTGTGAGGTCCGGTCGATTTTCTGCCAATCAGTCACTTTCGGCGACACCTTTTGCTCCAAAAATTCTATCACTTTATGTTAGTACTTCATCACCTCCTCAGATGGTGCTCCGGTCGCCTTATCCCTTGCCGGCTCCTGTGTCAGCAGGTCTACACCTCTCTTGCACTCAAGCCATAAGTCGGGCGGATCAATGATCTCAAACAGGGTATTCAAGTCTTCCCAGAGACACTTCGAAAGCTTCACAAACCCATCTGTCTTCACAAACCATTCTATCGGTTTCTCCCTCAATCTGGGGTAATCATTTGTGAAAGACAGAATGTCTCCCCTGGACCACGGTACATGGACTAGAACCCCTCCAGCTGTCTCTATCATCGGTAACATCTTTACTGTCTCAGTGTCCGGTGAAGCTTTAGTTGGACTTGATCCCGGACTATCACCTTTCTCCTTATCACTTTTCTTTGCCCATCTGCCTTCCCACTTTTCTAAGGCCCCCAGATATGCGCACTCTGCAGTATTTCCTTAAGATGCGCTTTTATCCCGGCTGACCTCATGTGATCAAAATCTTTGGAGTCGAAGTCTAGTCTGTAACTTCTTTTCAAATGTTTAGTATTCTCAATGTCAATATTGTATTTGTCTGCTAGGTTCGCCAACCTCTGGTGCACCTTGCCCACTTCTTTAGTAATCTTGGGGCACAGGTACCTTAACTCTGCTTCGGTGTACAATTCTAATCTGTTTACCCCTATCGTCCCTTCCACTAGTTCAGCAATTTCCACACCCAATCTCACAAAGTTCAGGTACTCCTCTTTTTCTGACCTTTCTGGCTTCTCTGCAGTTACTGCAGTCTTTTGTGAAGCATAAGTCTTCTCTAACCACTCATTTAACTGCTGTACCGAAAAACATTGCAGTGAAATATTCCCTGCATGCATCATTGGCGACTGTGAAGCATTCGTACTTATTGTCTGTGGGGTTAGCACACCTAACCATGCCTGTCTCGTTGCCTGCAACGGGGCTTCAACCGGGCTAAGGTCTAACAAGGACCTTGGTCTTTCGACTGATTGCTCTCCCGGGGCCATTAACTGGGGAGTTCCTATGGACCCTCCTCTTATTGCATCTTGGGTCATTACTCACTGATCACACATACCAGGCTTACCTTGCGCATACAATGGGACTGGTGGACCAACAGTAATTGGTAACGATATGGCAGCAGGTGTCTGGCCTGGTCCAAAACACCGCAGAGCAGCGACTCCCAGAGTTTGATTCTCTGAAGCCGGGGCAGGTACTAATAGAGGTCCTGCTGCTGGATTATACCCTGGTATCAGCTGTTGCTGCCGCTGGGGCAGCAATTGTGGAGTTGGCTCAAGCTGCAATAACCTTGATTTTGTATATAACGGGTCAGGCGGCACTATCAGATTTGTAGTAGTCTCTAGTACTGGGACGTCTGGATAGATTCTCTGTATCTGCGGTGGAGGTTGCAACTGTATCTGCATGTCTGGCGCAGTGGGTACACTGTCACCATTCTGTATCAAACCTGTATCACTAGTCTGTACTGTATCGGTAACTCCCTTCTCCTGCGTCTGGTTCCCAGGACCCGTACTGGTGCTTGGAGCATTGTCGTCCACTGCATAAGGTGGCGGGCGATCATGCAACAATTGATTAAGAAACTCTTCATCGTCTGAGTCACCTTCGTCGACCCAAGACCTTTTAGTCTCTTTAAGCTTATTAGAGTCCTTGTCTGTCTTATAGGTGGCTTTCTTTCCCTGTGTTTCGTCTCCCTGTGCTACTGCTGGATTCCCCATCTCCACATTTTGCTCTCATTGTCCCATCTAGCCTCAGCTAAAGTCTTTTCTGCTCTTTTCATTCTCCTCTCAAATTTCTGCTGTCTTTGTTTAATAGCCATTAAATCCCAGACTGCTAATGCCTCGTACTGAGCTGGCCTCGGAGGTGGCTTTTGTACACTTAACATCCACCTCAAATTTTCTAAAATTCTTGTATTGAACGTTCCGTGCTCTGGAAACGCCAAACATCCGTCTTTTTCTGTCAGTTTGCGCCACTGTTTCATCCATAAGCAAGGCGCGACACCCTTTTCTTCCATGACTATATAAGCTGGAGTACCCTCAGGCGGTGTAGGCTCTCCTTCACTCGCCATAATGTATGCGTCTCCTTTCAGAGCACTTCTAAAAGCTTTGATAAAATTAATCTTTGCGTCTTTTCTTTTGTTTGTATTTAATCAGAAAGTGACTTTAATTCCCAGGACACTCTTCACCCACCTTTCTCAACCTATGGCCTCTCACGGACGGCAGCCAATCAGTGTGCGACCCCTCTCTGCAACCGACCTATCTCAGCGCGGCACCACTGACGTCACACTCACACACACTGCAGCTGACAAAGTCCTGCGGCTAGTCCGCCCCTTACTGGATTCACACCAAGCTAATGCAACATATTGCGAGCACCTTTAACAACAACAACTCAAATTTGCCGGTTTACTACAGGAAAGGTAACACATTCGCTTCAGAACTTTACAGAGATTTCACTTGAAGCCTCGGCCGCTACTCTCTCCTTCTCAGTTCCCACACCCGCAAGCAGAATTCGACCCGCAAATCCTACTCTCGACTTTACAATGGTTTGTCCTAGTGCACTTTAGAACTTGCCAAATCTCCATCGAAGGTTTCACACATACTATTTGACTCATACTCAGCTTGTCAACCACGCCCGATTGACCTATTAAACTGCACAAATTACAACATAAACCCAAGTGTCTCCTACACTTGTCAATATACTCCGGAGTCTTAGACCACGACGGTTCCGTACATTAACAACCAACCACGTGGATAATTTTTTAGCAAAAAGCGCCACACTCGTATGAAGTACGCCAACTTCCCTACTCTCATACTGTGGAGTATGCCCACTCCTACTAAAACAACATCACCTGGCCTAAACATACACAAACTTCACAAATCACCTGCAAGATGCATAAGCTGAGCAAGCGCAAATTCTATACCACACATGCTAAGACGCGGAGAACATCCCTAACTCACTTAGGCGGGTTCCGAGATCCCGGGAAAGTCATGGTGAATATAGAAACACATCATACCTCCAATTTGCATTATCTAAAAAAAACAATCTAAACAATAATTCTCCGTCCTAGGGCCCCAAAGGGCCAAACCGTCGCTCTGCTACCAGAACTGATAACGCGTACCTTTATGATAATTTATTACACATCAGGACTCGTTTTAGGCCAATGAATCTTTTGACCCAGTTGGGATACACTTTAGGACGAGATAGCTAATCAATATGTCAATCAATACGTCAATAATGTCTTCAATATTTATCACAACAATGCATTTCACTTTAGTCAAAGTTATTAACCAAATTCAAAACACTACCATGACCTTTCAGTCATGAATGACCACACCAGTTTAGTAGAATTTTATGAATTTTTATTCCCTATTAGTTACAATTCTAAAAGCCGGCGTGTTAATCTCAAAACCAAGAAACACAATAGCATAGTCACGATATGGCAACTTTGATAAGATTTCATTAAGGCGAGAATCACAAACATCAAAACATAACACGGCGTCAACATAGATCAATTTAGCAGAGTGTCAATAATGCGTCGGTTCAACATAGCATAGATTCAGTCGTTTGTCTATTTGCGTCAATTTAGTGAACACCTGTCCTAACCACTAATTAGCATTGGCATGTTGGGCTTCATGCAAAACAATTTTGAACACCAATTTGGAAAACATCTAACTACGGTCTCTGTCAAAAGTAAGCAGTTGGTTCCTAGAAAGGAAAAGCAAACAGACAAATCACAATTGTATTGTCATAGTTACCCTCCAAGGTTTAGATCAGCACTCAGGTTCAGTCTTTGTCTTCAGGACATCAGTCTAATTGCCATCAATCAGAATTCAGCTCCAGGGCAAAAGGTGCACTTCCCTCATAAGGAGGTAAAGTGTAAAATGGGCAAACTAAGGAAGAGGATGGTTCTAAGTAAAATCAGCAAAGTCACCAAACAGAGTGACAAAGCTTCTGGATAAAAGCAATAGCATTCCCTATCCCACCTAATTATCCCTTTTTCGTTGTACATTCCCCAAAAACTTAATTGGTTGAATGTTATACCCCACTATCTCTACCCTATTGGAAAACAGATTATGTAATTAATCTTTCACCCCATATTAATTTACAGACATTTTATTGGTCCACATGATTGGCGTCTCCGGAGGTAGCACGTCCGGTATGATTTCATCCTTCTGTAATTCTTTGCACATCTTTTGGTCAGTAACTCCATTGTCTTCACCGGTTTGAACGACCTTGTACATTTCATTAATCTACACTGTTGTATTTTAATTAGCAATTTCTACAAGCAACGTGGATTTCATGGGAACGGATCTACTATGGTTACATTCAGCTTCTAGTTTGAAGAAAACAAGAGGTCATGTCCTTTTGCGAATCAGCACACTGCAAGATAGGAAAAATTTGTTTAATATGAGAGCCAAGCAGCTAAGCTTCGGCTCGTGCTAACTTAAGGCCTACAAGGATTTCAGCACAAATTCAATAACGCAATCATTAATAATTAGTATAAAACGTATTCTTTTTATAGTAATTCCTAACATTAGTCATTTTTATTAGTCCACGTATACATTGACGGCCACTCCCTGTGGTCACATTTCAGGTGCACGTTTAAACAAAAATACATTAATACAATTACTTAAGCGGCATTATCACACACTAGTTCATAAGCATTTCTTATTAATATAGATTATATAAGCTACGCTCTCTCAACTCTTCACTCGGGAGCAGTACACCTTGGATATGCATTTTCCACCAGTGCCCTTTCCCACAGCAACATGGAATCCTCTCTGGATCCTTCTATTATTACGTTCGTCTGACTTTGTCATCACCCCTGACACTAGACTAGAAGACTTATGCTGTGTTTTTTCCTTTTGATCTTTCCAGCATCAACCTGATTGTGATGTCATCAGAAGTAGACTCCAGTGATCTGTACCTGAACCGACTGCTGGACAATGTCTTCCATGCAATGGTGAGTGCTCTTTGACCTGTGCGGTATGCTATTGACTTCCAACAACAGAGGTGAGTTGCATCCATTAGCTGGTTGGATGCCAAGGCTCTCACAATTTGCAGTTGAGGACAGTGATTGATTCCTTCAGCATGTGTAGGTGCAGATGCTGTAATGTGACTGTGGATATTTCATGAGGCTTTTGTCTCTCAGCCTTTTGCTACAGACAGTAGAAGTTCACTTGGGGAAGTGGGTGTTGTTGATGAAGGCAGCCTCTCTCTATTAACATTTTAGGCCATTAGTGTTTAGCAGCTGTTTTTATGGGATCAGGTGCTGCTGTTGTATTTTAAAAGCAATCACCCGCTTTCTTGCGATCCTTCCTTGTAGGTTTTCCATCTAATGGACCTTTACATATCTAATGACAGCTGTGATGTTTCTGCTCATAGGTGTTTCACAGAAGTCTGCCATTTTATGTATTTTTCTTTAAAGGGGTCAAAATCTCCCAATCCTTTTTTGGCATGAGTTATCGATGTCAAGTGGACAAACTTTTTCTGAGGCAAAATAGACTGCAGAAGTAGTCCTCTTCACCCCCATCTCTTGAAACCCTCTATAGTGATGAGGGATATTGATTCATCTCTTCCTTCTACAAAACACAGATAAGTCTCTTGAACATAGGTACACTGTATGTGTTAATAGCATGACTGTAGATGTAACCACTTATTTAATGTCTACTCCATTTACCCACTCTTAAATGATAAAGACTCTGCTCTGCTTCCCCAGATGCAAAGGATCATCGCTGTCTCCATTAGTAATCTATGCACACAAATGTGATTCTGACTGATAGATGCCAAAAGTGACATTATTAGCCCTGCTGCATGTGTCTTTTGCTGAGTTAGTGCAACACAGGTGGGTCACAATGAGACATTGTTATCAGTGTATGTTATCTGTGTTGGACTGGTGAGAAATGACATTGGCCTCTGTATCATTAATGACAATAGACATTGTAGGCATGAATCACTTGTGAATAGTTTGTCATCTTACAGGTGCTGGTGGTCGGCTTGGAAGAACTGGTGAACATTAAAAATGTTGAACGGCTGAAGAAAGATTTAAGGGTATATATTTTTTTTATGTATTATTACCAATTTTGTCTGGTGTGAGCCATTTCGTGTAAGATGCCAGAGCGCTTTACAAAAGGGGAAAGTATTCTGCTGCTTACTAATCCAGTGACTGGGGGGCAACAGTGTGAACACGAGTTGGTGTGCCGATAAGGTTACAGAGCAGGAAATGTTTCGTAGAATGCAAGTCCTACTTCATAAAATGAGCAGAGGGGTGATAGTGCTGCTCTGGAGCTAGTGAGAAGATGGAGAGTAATAAATAGTGAAGAAACAGTGAGATCAGAACTGTGCTAGAGACAAGGTCAGTGAGGAAAGTATAAGGATACTGGATAGCTCTATGTCATAGACACAGTTGTCCAGTCCTGTGGTTTCCTTTACAATATGTAGTGTTTTGGGAAATGTGTTTCCTGTTCTTTTCAGCTAAACACAATGCACCAAATACACAGAGAATTAGTGTTTTAAATAATAATGCCCATGGGTGGCAAGTTTTATCCTTGGTGACATGGTACCCTTTGGTGAATAACAGACAGTGAGGAGTTAGTGAAGCAATTGGCATGAAAAACAGGGAGAGAAACATATGAGAGCTCTGGGAAAAGAGATGCCAAAAGGTGAGTTGCCAAAAAGTTAATATAAGGGAAAGAAAAGTTCATATACGAGGCTTACCTAAAGCAGGAACTTTCCATTCTCTTTTTCAGTATTCCCGATAGTCTCTTCACCTTTTCAGGTTGGACCCTGAGGATGTGTCCGGTCTGGTTTCTCTCAGGTAGACTCTAGGTGTTGGCCATCCCAGAATCCAGACAGCTCGGATATGGGCTCTGAGATTCCGAAGCTATTTCCAGAGATTAGGCGTTTCATTTTTTGGAGGTTACGGTCCTCTTCTTCGAGCATTTGTGTTTTTAATGGCACTGCATTGCTTCTTTGTTGTGCAAAGGTTCTACTTATGGTCCCGCCCTTCTTCTAGCATACAATTATAAAAGAGGTTTGAAAAGCCAACTTCATCTGTGTATTTTGGCCATTTCAGCAGAGCGTTTAGAGTTGTAATTATGGCCAGCATTAAATGTGAAAACAGTCTGACCTATTTTGGACTTCAGAAGCCTCTCCCAGTGTTGCCATTTCCCATAATTTGTTCATTAGTACTTCTGATACGATAACTGTGTGTCAAACAGGAGATGGAAATAGCCAGGACATATAACTAAGTAAATCGCATGAGTGTTGTGTCTTCCCTGTGCTTGAGGTAAAATTAAAACTGCGACTAGAGGTCTAGAGGTGTCTCTGCTCCTCCTTGTTTCCCTGTTGTCCCCTGATTGCTTTAGGCTTGTGGCTTTCCACCACAATAGGCTGCATTCGCCTTCTGCTCTCTCACCTGTCTCTTTTACCCTTCTTACGACTTGTGTTGGTTTCTGCTCTGCTTACCTATCTCTTACCTCCTTCCTCTGGCTGCTAATAGATATGAGCTCACCTGAGCAAAATAGTCTGTGGTCCATTATCAGGCATGCTATATATACTGATGTTTTCTACAGTCCCATCCCCCAACCTTGTTGCTTCAGGGTTCTGCATTCCTCGCCCATCATGTGCACAACTGTGACTCCTGTGATCTTATGGGCCTCCCGCACCCACCCTAGCGTTAAGCAGAAATCCATTATGTGCTAAGGGTTGCTGTCTTGAATCAAGAATAATATTTAAATCACTGTGCCTGGCACACAAAGGGCTTAACTCTGAATCTCCTTCCAAGATTAAGGCACTCCTATTCCCCTACACACCCTTCAGGCCCTTAAGGTCCGCCACTGGCAGACTATTGAAGGTACCTAGAATTTACAGGTCATTATCATATCTGGTCCCTAAACTATGGCACATTCTCCCCACCGAACTGAGATGCCTAGACAATGAGCCTTGTTTTAGGAAACTGCATAAAGCTTGGCTCTAACCCCTAATAGGTCTGCCAGCATCTGTTCTGTGATGCTCTGCTCTCATTTGCTCACCTTCAGCGCTGTGAAGCCTTAGGGTTGCCGTGCGCTTTATAAATGAATCTAATCTGTGTACTTCCTGAGACTTTTTCTCTCTCTCCATCCACAGAATGTAGTATAATCCTACTTTCCTCCGATGATGATCTGTAATGTGATGCCAATGGCCTAGAGGTAGCCTAGCAGTGGAGACTGGTCCTAATGTACCTAATGTAGCACTGTCGCAAATAATGGTGTTTCTTTCTACAATTTCCATCCACTGACTGCATGCTTTTTTAAAAAGCCTCCTCTATAGTCCTAAAACCCCGGTTGAAAAAATGACCATGGCTTAAAAAATTCAACTCATTCCTTTCTTTGCTTTCTTTTGAATGACTCACCCCTTACACTCCATTCTCTGCATGCCTCCTTACTTGGATTACAGCTAAGTCACTTGCATGTTCACATTAAGTGCCTTTTAATGTAGTCGGCACAATGCCCACATCTCATTTTCATAGATCACAAGCTCTCCTTCTTTGAAACCATTCCACTGCAATCTAACAATACCTAATCTAATTTAACTCGTCAGTTAATAACACCTATTATTTGCATGAACTTAAACAGCCCCTACTAGTGATCACATATAACCCTAGCAGTTTAGTCTATCACTAAGAAACCAAATCAACTGCATGAAATGGTCTCATTGAGAGCGCATGACTAATCACAGTCACCACAGGTTTTTGAGTTCTGGAACAACAATTCAATATGTGTTTACCCTTTTCCCAGCATGCTGCACCCTTTTTTTCTTACATATTTTCCGCTCTTATCTCAGTTCTCTGTAGGGTACTGCCCTACTCGGAGCTTCCGACCCCTTCCAGCCTGCTCGTCTTCTCCCCTGCATCATAAAGACTTCATAGCTGCCATGATGTGAGATCCTTTTTTGCCTTCTAGTCTTCTGCTCCAGTCTTAACTTGTTTTGGTCTCTTCTGTAGGCCTGCTACCGGCTAATTGATAGCTTCTTGACGGTGTCGGAGAAGAGTGGTGACCTTACGCAGTGTGTGGATTGTGTGGTGCCCTACGATGGCCCAATTCTGCAGGTGAGCAACAACCCACATCAGCAACTTGAAGATGTGTAGCATGCTCATGCAAAGTGGGCTCTGGTGGATACAAGAAACGCTTCTTGTGCATGTGTTCTAATTTTGTTATTTATTCATTTTGAGTCTTTATCCCAAATATCAGTTGTTAGTAGACAAGATACATTTGTCACGTAATATTGTGGCCGTCTGACCCACATCTGCAAAAATGTTTAATTGTTCCACAGTCATGGGTACAAATATTTTGAATGCTTCAATAAAGGCAGTAGTCTCCTACTCTGCATAAATTACAAAAGTGTCTAGCCTTGACATGGGACTGAGTAATTTCACACAAACAAGCCCTGAATGCTCTTAAAAGGGGAAGCTAAATGTTAAAGTTAAAAGCTGTTTTCAAATAAACTTCTAGGGGTCCGATTATGATGAAGTAAATCCTACCTCCTAACTCGCCCTCATTTGGCAGGCGTCACCCACTTGTCTATAATGTACACAACGCAAAAACACCACACGCCTCAATGGCCATGCTCTGTTCACTTTAAAAAGATCACATTTTTAAATATCTGGCTTCACCCCATTCATGCCTCCAGGAATTGTTAACAGACTGGGTCATGGGTGCATTCTCATGGGCCAAATGCATTGTGATAACCTACAAGTCCTTGATTCACATAAGATAAGCTTCTTAATAGGCACCATAATAAAATGGAAGATTCTGGTTGTATACAGAGCACGTAGAGAGTTATGTAGGAGTAAGAGCTATGGAAATCTACACTCATTGTCCACCACTCCTGTAAACCATTCAAGCACCAAGTTGCCAAGCAGGTTGTTCATTAAGTAGCATAAGCTTAACAAGCCCACCCCCCCTCAAATCTACACTGAATCCTTGAAATATTCACACTAGAAAGATTGACTGTTTACTCATTTCAGTTAGTCCATTTCATGACTAAAAGAGGTAAGAATTTTCAGGTTTCAAAAATACTAATTGGCATAATGACGGCATCACAAGCAATTACATAACCATTGACAAAATTGCTGGAAGTGTATATGAAAACATGCTGCCAAAGGATCACTTTTTCTTAGGGAAAGGGCTGAAAGTGCGAACGTGTGCATTGTGGAGAGTATTGGAGGAATATTGGGGGTTGTGCAAATTCAAACGTAGACCTACACTATTGGCTCTGTCTGTATTTCTAAAAACACATATTCTACATAATAGATAGAAATGTCATGCTTGTACAAACAGATGGAGGCACCATTTAAAAATCTGGCATTAAGTACATGAAGCGTTTGCAGTAGACATAAAACTGTACCCAAATCTTTGTTTTAATATAAAACCATGAAAATATTCAACTGTGGAATTGTTCTAAAGTACGCAAACACATTTATGTGGTTTGTACTATGTTTTTGAAAAAGAAAAAAGCACCAACGTTAACTTTACATCCTGTTATATTAGCATCCCACAAGGACATTGCTGGTCTTCCACATGTTTATCTAAAGGACCAGCAGTGTCCTTTTAATTACATGGTCTTTCAGTGTTCACAGGAAAATACCCAGCTGACCCTGAGATCTTAAAAAGTAATTTCAGATCACCATTGTTCTAAAAGCAGCGTCTGGGTTACATTTTTACTTTTAGTTCTTGTCCAATTCAGATAGGGAAGTTGGCGCATTCTCTTAAAATGTATCACTGTCATAGACACTTGGTCTGAAAGGGGGTGGGGGTGAAGCAACAGCCAGCTTCTTACCACAGCGCTGTATGAGAGTGGTGGTCCTTATCTTTAGTGTGGCCCCCACTTAGTCATAATAGCACACATAAGACAGCAGCTCCTTCGCATTACATCACTTCACGGGCAATGGTCTGTGTCTTGTCATAGCTCTGTATCAGGTTGACCATAGTCCTAGGAAATGGAGGTCGCAAACAGCAGCACTTCGGAAGACAGCCCAAGCAGTGCAACAATCCTCAACTATAGTCCAGAATCTCACACACTGCTTCAGGTAACCACTCAGTAGTCTCTCTCTCCCTCTCTCTCTTTTTCTGTCTCTGTCTCTCTCTCTGTCTCTCTCTCTGTCTCTCTCTCTGTCTCTCTCTCTCTCTCTCTCTCTTCACAGGGTCCTTTGATCTTGGCAGGCAGATGCTGGTGCTCCAGGGCGAGTGGTCTTGATTTTCCTGGGTGTTGTTCCCTCACCCAGCTGGTAGACCTAAGTCCCCAGTCCTAATTGCAACAGACAGAAGCCATGCTTAGCTTCTCCATGCTGATGTACAGCTCCAGTTTGACAATTTTGGGATCCTCAGGCTCCCCTCTTGATAATCATTTTCCAGACACAGGTGTGATTTAGTGTTGGAGTCTTTGAAATTCGTGATGCGGGGTTTGCCCCCTTTGAATTGCCCACTCCTCTGTCCTGTTCTTTGTCCAGAAAGCAGTCCGTCACAGCAGGAGCAACTTCAAACTTGATAACCCCAGGCATAGGCCATCATAGGAGCAACTAGAGGATCACACCTGGATGTCAGTCTCACTAATATATACCTATCAAAAGGGTACCAACACCCCAAGCCCTGTTCTTTTTGGTTCCCTTATCATCCCGTCTTCTTGAAATATGTCCAGGCCCTACTGACCGGTGACCTTTACATAATCAAAGAACCCTTTTGAAGTGCACAAGAGCCTGGCTCAGCCTTCCTATATTGTGACATCACCATGAATCTGGAAAGAGGAGACATAGGGCCTGATTCTAACTTTGGAGGACGGTGTTAAACCGTCCCAAAAGTGGCGGATATACCACCTACCGTATTACGAGTTCCATAGGATATAATGGACTCGTAATACGGTAGGTGGTATATCCGCCACTTTTGGGACGGTTTAACACCGTCCTCCAAAGTTAGAATCAGGCCCATAGTCTTTTATCCACCTGGACTTCTCTGCAGTATTTGACACTGACTCCCACCCTATCCAATCCTTTTTCGACATCTGAATCCAAGGACACGCACTGCGATGGATTTGCTCCTTCGTGCCTGGAATGATTCAGTCGGTCATTCAGCTTGGCACCATTCATCTTGGACACCCGTCACCTAATCTGTGGGGTTCCACAAGGATCATACCGGAGCTCGACCCTCTTCGACGTATACATGATCCCTCAAGCCAGCATAATCTGCTTTCACAACATCAGCTTTCTCTCCTATGATGATGACACAACTCATTTTCTCTCTCAGGGACAAGATGCCCATACCTGGATCAAGTTCAATGCCTGCATGACTGAAATCGTCCACTGGATGAAGGCCAGCTGTCTGATCAGAACACTGACAATACTGAAATTGTGATCTTTGGGAAGAGCACTTCACAGTGGGACTCTACCTGGTGGCCAAGAGAGCTGGGACCAACACCCACCACCACCAGTAACACTAAGAACCTTGGGTTTGTCATCAACAGCAAACTTGACAAACAAGTCAATGCCATCACCTCCTCATGCTTGCATACCCTGAAGATGCTGAGGAAGATATTCAAATGGCTCCCAGTCAGCACCCAAAAAATCATCACACGCGCTTGGGTCACAACAAGCTACACTACAGGAACACCTATATGCCAGGATCAGCCAGAAGGCTGTAGCCCATTCAGAACTTGGTGGCCAGAATCACTTTCAGCCTCCCACACAGACCTCGCATCACATCAAACTGTCGCGTAGGCTCTCATCCTAATGAGACTACTGGATTTTTGGGCGGCAAGATCGTTCACAGTGTGGGGGACTAAGTCTAACCCACGGCGAAGGACCCTTGTCACCCCAAATCCGGGTTGAGCTCTGGCTAACTAGCAGTGCCTTATCTCTTCCAAAAGGAAGAGACAATTGGGCAGCCGAGCGCATGAGATCTTAGTGCTTCCCAGGGAAGTCGTGGTCACTCAGGTCACAACCAGTCCTCTCGTAAACAGTGTGGTCCCATACATAAATGACAAAGGCAGTTTGAGTTTTAAAGATTGGTTTAATAAAACGACTGCATTTTAGATAACAAGGCGTGAGCCGCAATAACCAGAACCATACAACACAGTAGGATTGAAATAGTAACGAGGAGAGTGAAACATAAGAATAATGCTATCATAGTGCAACTAGAGTACGTTCTCTCTCTAAGTTATATTTTGAGCACAGCATGTGAAGCTTTAAGCCTGCCTTTCAGGTTCCCCTGGGAGGACATCGACCCTCATACCTGAGCAAAGGCCTGTGATCTGGATCAGCATCTGCAACAGGGCAGTCAGCATCTAGTTGTAGGTTCCTGGTCGGAATCTCCCTCTTACGTGTACCAGGACTAGAAAGTGTTTTTATAACTGACAAGCAGGTGTTCTAAGAAACGTCCCTACGTAAGAATGTGTACTTTCTATGAACCCCAAAGACTAAACTTCTACCACGTCTATCGGCAATGTACCAGACTGTATCCTTGACTGAAGCACAGAGTGAGCAAGAATGTATTGTTTGAGAACACAGTGCTGAAGTAAGCTAAACTATGTGATAGAAGAAAATAAAACAAGACCGTGAAACTGGTTATTGTAAAATAACAGAGCGAGGCTAAATAAAATGCATCTAGGGCAAAGTGCACAGAGGCCTAATACTTTAAGCAAACGCGCAAAAAAGCTACATTAAAAATGGCTACACTACAAAACCACACCTGAAGGAGATCCACTGGCTCTCCATACACAAACAAGCACAATTCAAACTCCTCAGAATTTCAAGGCATTAAATAAGACTGGCCCAGTATACCTGAACAATCGCATCTGCTTTCATAAATATTCCAGACACTTCTGCTCATCCGGATTCCTACTTGCACATGTTGCATGCATTCAGAAAACCAGATCCATCAATCAAATCTCCTACTTCTCTCCTAAAGCATAGAATGACCTTCCGCTACACATAAGAAACTCCTCCTCGCTTCCTGAATTCTGCAGAAAGCTGAAGAGTTAGCTTTTTCAGTAGTCCCTCTCGGCCCTAGGTTTGGCTAGGCTCACACCTGCTCAGCACCAGGATACTCTCCTAGATGATAGTGCACTTTACAAATTTATATAATATAACATGTTTCACCCAACTCTCAGAAATTCAGGCAATCCACAAAACTTTCTGGGATGGTTCCTCCACCTCCGAAGACCTCTGAATCCCTGGCTTCCAATATGGAACCCACAAGCTTCCATATACTGTACCATACACATGCATAAATACATTACATCAAACCCAGACAGTCACGTGTGTGCTGCACAGCACTACATACTAACATGATGCAAACCACGAATGTTAGGTACACAGCTGCAGAACTTTACATGAGTGGGCCAATAGGCCTCACTCTAGTGACACAGGTTAAAAAGCATTTTCACTTTACTGACCACTTGCCACAAAAACGGTATGCAGCCACCAATGCGCTCATGCTGCGTGACTCTGGAGAAGAGCAATAGTCCTTTACAATTACCAAGGTAACGCTTTGTGTGCCCTTCTTGGTCTAACAAAGCCGTGAGACAGGCCTAAGTCATGGTGCACAGGCATGGATCTGTCTTTGTGCTCAACACAAATTTGCTACCAAGGATCCAGGTATCGCTGCAGCCCTGCCAAGTACCATGCATCAGGCGTTAGACTAACATATTTCAGTGTGGTGGTCCGCATCGCCGAACTAAAATGCAAAATCACACATTATATCGCCTCTCAGCTGTCAAGCCAGAGCTATGCTATAATGCACCAATACCGAAACTGTAGTGGCAGCATGCAGTGCGTGCTGCTCCAGGCAGGCTTGGGGGATGGATCATCTGCTCGCTAGATGCTAGTACTAGTCTGTGCTTCAATGTGACTAACACCCAACACCACAGGGCATAACTTACACCAGGAAGAGTCACTGTACGTGCCCAGTGGCTAATACTAAGACAGTGTAAGTCTCAGTGAGTTTGTCAGGCACACTTTAATAGTAATATGCGGGTGACGGATCCATCCTGCTGCCAGCAGCACGAGCAGGTGGCGTTTTAAGTTAGTTTTGGCTGCTGCAGTGTGTGAGCAATGCCAGGACAGCTGAGCACCCCGCTCGCACCGTGGTGGTATGGATCCAGCGACCTGACCGACCCCATCAGCGCCAGCGACTGACTCGCCGTCATGAACCTGCTGCCAGCAGCAGAGCTCGTTGCTCACACTGCAGCGGCATTGATCCCAGAGACAAGACCCAACCCCACCGGCGGCCGGGCTGCTGAGTGTGAACCACAACGGCTGCCAGAGTGATTCAGCAGCCGAGAGCACTGTCATCAGAGTCCAGTGAAATTAGTCACAATGTATCCCGGCAACCTTGATCCTATTCTCACCTATACATGTACCATCTAAACATCAGTGTGCAGCTCAGAGAGTATAGATTATCGAAAATATATTCATCATTTTATTAGAAAAATGTATTCATCTTTTATCTTCAACATTTTATTACAAAAATTGCATTCATCTCTTTGTCACAATATCAAAATGTCTACCTTGTTTTACAGATACATATGAAATCGTGCAAAACATCCACAATAATGTAGTTACCTCAAGTGGTCCATCATAGGTTGAATAAATACAGGTTTTCAAAGAATACACATATACTCACTGACTCAAATGTGAGTCAGAGTCCACTAAGGCAGTTGTGTGCCACAATTACGCAGGAGTCCAGTCGTAGCGGGCCAGCCATCACAGGGCCCTCCTGTTGCTGCGGCACCGGCTGGCTTTGCAAAGAAGTGCCTAAGACTGAGTGACTGTATAATCTCCTGGTTGCACTTGCTGTGTTATGCTACTTTTTGCTTGTGAGAAAGTGTCGCTCATAGTTGTTGAAATGTCACTCATAATTACACTGACATTGTGAAAATGTCACACATAGCAATCTGAAACCTTGGCAGCTATGCAGCTGGGGCACTCAGGGCAGAGTACGTCCATTACCAAGCAGGGGACTTAACGTTCCCAGCAATAATCTTAGCACGGATGCGTGACACTTGACAATGCCAAAGTAAACTGAGCAAATAAAGCTGTTCATGCGTGACTGGCTCTGCTGCTTACAACTGCTACTTTTACGTTATCCTGCATCATTCCTATGGAAACTCAGACAGCGGCCCTCCTCTTACTTACTCTGTAGTGACTTGTTAATAGAGGTGCTGGCCCACCTACTCACATTATTTCACAAGTGGTTCACCTACTGAAGAAACAAATTGCTCAGCGGAGCGAAGTGTCCACCCCCAGGCCCCAGCCCAAACTGTAGGACGGTCAGTAGACTCTTGGGCCATCTAACCACAGAAGTTAACTGGCTGTCGGGGGAAAGAGGCTTCGAGAAGGTGGCCCCAGTGTCAGGTGCACTCACAAAGCACCAGTCACTTACCTGGGTTGTACTGTTAAAGAATAACTAAACAAACCCCTTTTGGGGGCACCTAATAAAGGGATCTGTAGACTGCTGTACAAAAAGTGTACATTTATTATATATGTTGATCATGAAATCAACTTCATTATTAACACCATCTGAAATACATAGAAAAGTCAAATGTGTAGTGCTTGTCCTAATATGTGAATAGATTGACAGCACCATCTAGATCGGTGGATCTTAACCTGTGGGCCAAGGTACGTGATGTCTAATCACGGCTTCTGCAACTGTTTGGAAAATTACAAAATAAAAGCTGATTAATAAAGTGTGTATATATACTATAGAAGCAAAACGTAAAACAGAAAATTGAAAAGGTTCTCTAAATGTCAAGCAATTTGAAATTGGAGGCTAAAAATTAAGTTAGTATCACTAGCGTGATTCATGGAAGCACTGCAAGTATAGTAAATAGGATCTAGTATGGATGATGAGTGGTGACCTCAACTAAAAAAAACTGACAAAACGAGAGCATTTATTAGGAGCAAAAACACATTTATATGCTAGATTCTAGCATGTATCTTTGTCTTTTTTTAATTAAAATCAGAATTTAGAAAAGCTTCAACCTTCCCATTAAAATTTCGATTTGTCTATGCTTGTTTGTAAATGAAATAAAATATTTCACTTCTTTGTGAGTTTGTTTGATGTATACATGTTTCCATAGCGTAGAAATCGCATAGGCCCAGGTCCCCAGTTTCCAGTTTCCAGTAATGATTCAGTGGGAGTCCCAGGATGATTTCAGTAATAATTGTGGGAGTCCATTGAAGTCAAAAAGTTAAGAACCACTTATCTAGATCAGTCTAGTATTTATACAATGAATACAAATACAAAATTAGTCAAAACATCTTTTAGATTATGTAATATTGCACACAAGCAGATACAACTAAAAGTGTGGTGAGATGGTGACTCAAGACATAGTTTACCTTGAAACAAAACACAAACATAAGTTTATGAGCATTTGAAAACTCTTCTCTGGCCCTATTCCACCTTGGACGTGCACCTTTCGAGGACCGGATTAAATCATTTTTCAAGAAGGAAGGGGGGAGCATAACACACCCCAAACTTCCTGGGTGATTAGGAGAAGGGATTTTTCTACGAGGGAAAAAAAAGCAAAAAGAAATGTGCAATTGCACATGGGTGCTGGTTGTGCCCAGTGTAGAATTTACTGTATGCACAGTTTTGCATTGTAGATCAAGATGATTTCCATATTGAGGAATCCCACTGTGCAAAAAAAATCACAAGTTTCCCAGAAACACACCTGAAAAGCTGCACACTGGAGCATGTTTCTAAATGTCTCGCTGGTAGGTTTTGTGAGAAGAGTGCATAAGTTCTTCCACTGAATGATCCAGGTGCCATTTTTTTTTTTTATTGATTAGAGATAGCGGGTGCACTTGATACAGTAATTAAATGTATACATTTCTCTTGCGTGAAATTGCTGTTTTGAAAGCGGTCTCTCAACAGCAAATGGGAGCTGGCAGTCCCATTAAAAAAAAAAAAAAAATTATAATGACCACAACGTGTAGTTGGGGTGGTGGGGCAGTGGGTGATCTAGTTGAGGAAGCCACGGAAATTTGGCAGGGGAGCAACAAACAAGATTTACACCAGGGGAAGAAGGACTAAATAAAATTCAAGGTATGTGTTACCTAAACAAAACACAAATGTCAGTTTATGTGCATTCACAAACTCTTCCCTGACCCTAGCCCACCCTGGGAATCGTCAGAGATGCAAACCTGTCGAGGGCTGGATTAAATCACTTTTTAGGAGGGTTGGGGAGCATAGCACACCTATACTTCTTGGGAGAGTAAAAGAAGGGCTTTTTCGGTGGGGAAATGTTTTCCCCATCCAGAGGGTCAAAAAGCAAAAAAATTGCAGTTGCACATGGGTGCTGGTTTTGCCCAATGTAGAACTTACTGATGCAGATCAGGATCATTTTCATATTAAGGAAACCTAATCTGTAAAAAAAAAAAAAAAAAAAAAGTCTATCCCATGAATACATCTGAAAAGCTACAACCGGTGTGTGTTTCTAGATGTATCACTGGTAGGTTTTGGGAATTGCTTAAAGTTTTAAATCTACATCTGTGCTGTAGCATGGCATAGATTTATAACTTTGATTTTGGCTCTGGGAATGTATGTACTTGTAGGTAATGTACATCAGCTAAACCCAAGTCCAACACAAGCAAGCAATAGCAAAACCAGTAGCTCTTGCCCTTTTGACCCATTGAATTTGGCAATGCTTTTTAGCAACATCAGCAAAAAAAGGACAGGGCAGTGATGTGACACATACGTGCCATGCTGCTTCTGGTGCATACATTTTCCTACAGAATGATGGTGCCATTTTCTTTTTTTTTTACTAATCAAAGATAGTGAGTGTTTCTTGAAGCAAGAAATAAAAAATATATATAATCTTCTCTTGCGTGAAATTGTGTGGTTTTTTTGTTTGTTTTTTTTTGTTTTTTTTTTAAAGCAGTGGACGGGCAACTAAAGATTGTGTACGTCACGGAGAATTGGCGGGGAAGCAACCACCGAGATTTAGGCCGGGAGGAAGGAATAAATAAAAAACGAAAAAAGAATGGGTGGGGGAAGAGGAAGCAACTCTGATCACATGGATAGGGGGTTGTTTTTGAATGGGTAACATGCGAGGGAGAAAACAAGTCGGGAAGGGGAGACCAACACAGAGCAAGGAGGGCGGATATTTGGGAGGAGAAAGCAGCACGCAGATAAAGCAGGAAAACACATCCACTCTCATGAAGTGGTTCAAAAAAAGTAGTTTGTAAATGTGAGCAGTGGAACGAGTGAACTCATCCAAACAGAAGGCTGGTGGCAGAACTATGCTGTAGGGGAAGGATAAACACAAGAAAGCAATCAAATATGTAGCAAGCAAATGAGAACAACAAGAAAACCAACCAGTGGTAAGCAATGCTTTAAGACAGCATTGGACCTTTACCAGAAGAGATCTAAAATGATACAAAGATCACGTTATTCCTGATTGAAGTTCAGAGGCACAATATCAAAATTCTCAGTGCAGAAGCTGAAGCCTATGGAGTTTTCACTGTTGACTTCAAGTGTTGTGAAACTGAACAGAAGAACACATTCTTGCTTGACAGCATGTTTCTTGACTCCATCAAGAAAGCATACTATATCGAGACGTTTGATGCTAAAATGTTTGCTATTGAAGATTTCAGTGTAAAGTTGATTTCAGTCTCCTCAGTAACCCAGAAAGTGAAGACTCCAGCTCTCTTATTTTACCTATACAGCTAATAAAAGAGATAGACGAGTTTCCAAAGCTTGTGTACCTCAATTCACATATTTGGTTAATTTTGAATGGCAACAATACTGCCTCCTGCAAGTCTCCTCATGTTGTTGGTTCCAATATTCGTGGGATCAATTACATTTTCTTGACACTGGCTATCTCAGTCTTAGTGCAAACGCACGCCATAACTATGTACTACAGGAATAAGTAAAGAGAGAGCAGATGAGGCTCAGGGTCATCACAGAATCCGCTCCCCTTCGGGCAGCTGCGAATTTGTGCTGCCCCCAGGGCAGTGCATTCAAGAGAAATATGGAGCAGTTGTTTAAAAGCTGCTTCGTGTTTATCTGTGCAGGTGGCAAGCCTCCTGCACTTTTTAAAGGGATTGCGTATCCCCTTGCAGGCAGATGCAGTGTATCACTGCACTTGCATGAAAGGGATAGTCCAGGCCCTTTGATATACCTCTGTTAAAAAAAAAAAATGAAATTGTTGTGCAGAGATTTTCATTTTTGCTTTGTGTATTTGTATCATTATAGAAGCAATTTAGCTTGGGTGGACATTGTTAATCAGTGCCGATTTTTTTATTATTTTTTTATTATTAATTTATTTATTTTTAATGGTGGATGTGTTGCAGTGTGTGTTGCAGTGATGATGTAATATTTCAGGAGCCATGAGATCTATTTACTTTTTTGGTGTCAAAACAATAGGTTTTGGGGGTCAAGTAGTCTTTTATAGAGACAGAAAATAACTTCTCCTTGCAACCCTTCTGCTATTTTCCATAAGGGCAGCTCTATAATGATGTGTTTTAGCCATCATATTGGTAATTTATTTTAATATTGGTTTTGTGTCAGGTTTTCTGTTGATACAGATTTGTAAACATGAGTGAAGCAGGTGGTATCAGAGGATCTTTACCTCCTGACAGAGGTGTTGCTAACTAAAAAAATATGAGGGCTCCTTCAACAAAGAAAAATGTGTCATATGCCAAACTAATCCGAAAGAAAAGCTAACATCAACTGCGGCTGGACAGAAGAGAGTTTGAGATGCTGCAGAAATACAGAAAGACAAAGATCACAAAAGATTGAAACTGATGGCTGAAGAGGATCAAACATGTTATCATTGTAACAACAAGAGCTACAATTTGTATACAATAGAAAAACACCTGGAAGCAAATAGCAGAAACGAGTGAATCACAACAAGAATCCGAGTCTTCTGAGAAAGCGACGTCCACTAAACCCAATGCCCATTGACTTAGAAGATCGGTGATCACCCCTTGTCTACCTCCAACTGATCAGAAAGCAGAGAATCTTCGATGTCTTATCTGTGGTTTAGCCAGAACAAGGGCCAAAGAGATTGACGAAAGAACAAGGTACAGAGTATGTGAGTCTCAAAGGGCAAACATGTTTTTATCTGCAGCTAGTTTCTTCCAAGATGAAGTTTTCAGCTGACTAACTGATCTAAACAGCAAGGTGAATGTATTTGCAGATTTCTATGCCCCCCGTACTGCATGCGTGCACACATTCGAAAATATGAATGTACAGTGATATCCCAGCAGCAACATAACCACTCGCCTTCAGTTAAGTTTGCACTATGAAAATGCAAATGAAGTTTTAAAGCAGCCACTTTTGAGTGCTGGCTATGGGTTCACATTCAGGGAGGTCAGAAAAATAATGGTCAACACTGATGAAACTGTATTGATCTATAATAATAAAAGTACGTTTTTTTTCTGGTGAGAATGTACAATAACAGAATTCGTTTTTGTCAGTCTAACAAAAAGAAAGAGCCACTTATGGTGCTCCCAGCTGATTTAACTCCTGAAATTCTTGCTGCCAAAATAAGTTCACAGGATGCAGTAAAATCAGCAGGAACCATTTTAATAAATGCCCTGAAAGATTTAGATTTTGGAATTAATGACAAATTTTGTGATGCCCCATAGCTCCGCAGATCATGGCAGTCAACAAGAATGCCTAATGTTGTCTTAACATTTTTTACACCATTGTTTATTATCAGAAAATCATAGCTGTTACAAGCTAAAGTTCTTGAGTTCGGAACAGAAGCCGACAACATTGATGATGGCTTTGAAGATATAAGTGAAGAAGTGGAAGACAATCCCATGAACCAACAGGCTTATGCTGTGCGAATGTACTCTCTTTTCCAAATCATATTTTATGAATTGCATCACAGCAAAAAGAAAACTCCGCTACACATGACTGCACACACAATCTATGACAAGTGCAAAAGTAGAGAACTAATCACTTCAATGAATAGGATAGATGTATGAATAAGTTATAATGACATAGTACGGAGCAGGAACTTGCTGTAACATTTTGTGGATCTGACAGCACACCACTTCCAGGTCACTTTACCAGGAAAGAATTTACAATTGCTGCTCTTGATAATTTTGATTCTGAAGAACTCTCTTCTTTGTCTGGAATATCCAGCACACACAATACTGCCATGATGCTTTTTCAAGACAGTACCAATGAAGTAGCTGCTGGAACACAAGCTGTGTCAGCTGTAGGCATAAACAAGCAAAGCTACAAACTTATATCCCAACTGCTTTCCCAACGTTTGCAAAATCACTACAAGCCATCAACACATTCCATTCTACCAGAAAGTTTCAAAGTGGCTGAGAACATGGATCTTCTTCAACCCGATGCTGCGGTTCTCAAAGCTGATTTAACTGAATTTATCATATTAAAATTGGGTGCGGACTGTAGGATGAAGAAAAGCCAGTTCCTCCATGGACTGGAATTCATGCTATGATCTCCCAGAATACTATTACACTGAAGAAGGTTGGGTTTTATTCATTATTACCATCTGGAGTCACAAACTACGCAACTGTATACACAGCTCTAAAACATTTCCAAAATGTGCATGTTCACCTTAAAGGCCAGCCTATCGTGCCAATTTTGTGCAATAAAGGTGTTTTCCGTATTGTAGCTGACATTTGTAGGAGCAATCCAATAGAATTTGATGATCTTTATCCAGTCATGGGCGTTTTCCACATGACAAAAGTTGTGTTGTGGTATGCAGGAAGTTATCTCCGTGGATGTGGCATAGACAATGCACTTATAGAAGCTGAAATCTTTGGAAGCAAAATTGTCCAGTCAGTATTGAGTGGAACTCATTATGTTTGTTTGTTACAAGTTTTACTCATCATATCTGAGGCTATAGAAACATTGCATTGGAATGCTTTCTGAAACAAGAATGACAAATTAGATTTTGCATATCTTATCTCAGAGGTGAACAAGGCACAGGGGGCACTTCATTCAAAAGACAAAATGCAAAGACAGGCAGTGTTCATTACACACTCAGTTCAAAAAGAATGTAAAGAAAAATCTGAACTTTGCAAGTACTGGGGAAATGTTTTACACATGATAGCTCTAATGAAAAACTTGGTACGTGCTAATTGGGAAGGTGATTGGGAGCTGTACATGAAGACCACGGAGTCACTGATTACTGTGTTTCGTGACTTCAATTGCATAAACTACCTGAGAAATGGGTCCTTGGATTTGGAACGAGTGAAGAAGCTAGAGTTGGAAAAAACATACCTTTACAGAAAGTCCATCCAAAGGCATGTATTTTGTGGTGAAAGACAGAGAGGGAAGGTTGAATGCTATGACTTCAGATGTGAGACTGGAATAGGCAATCCAGAGATCACAGAAAAGCTCCAAGGTAATTGTGTGTCAGACACGTAAAAGTGAATACGTTGCTGAATGGCAGCTAGTTTACCATTAAGTCCTTTCTATTTGTAGTGTTTTCAGAGGGATGACAAATTCAAAATTAATGGACCATCGCGAAACTGTTCCTCACCACAAACTTGTGGGAAAGAGGGTAACATTGACAGCCTTCTTCATTTCACGCAGCAGCAAGGAAACCCCTTTGCAATGACTGAACCTGTGCAACTACACAACTGCGTGACCAAACAATATGTGGATGACGCTAGAAAGACATGTCTACTTGATGTCCTGGAACATGGATTGAAACAATACGCAGAACTGAAGCATAAGACATTTATATTGAAAGAGAAAAAGCTGTTTGACATAATAAAGCTAAACTTCCACGCTTTAATTGCCATGGTAAGAGCTCCGTCAAACCAGCCACTACAAAACAGGTTACAAAAAAACAACTTTTGCAAGCACATAGAGAGATGGATGTTGCAAAAGAAAGGGGTGAATTTATCAAGGACTTTCTGTTGCATGATCTTCTTCAAACAATTGCATTATTTGATGGAAATGCTGCAACCAAACCAGTGAAGCACAAATGTGTACAAGAGCCTGAAGGGAAAAAAAAATACCTTTCACCTGAAGTATTTAAATTCAAAAAGGTGTCCTCACGGTAAACTGCTGTTGTATGTCACAATTGAGAATGGTCAAGATTTCATCCATGCAAAGGATCCTGAAGGGGAGGGCCTTCGGACTGTTCTACAGATATGAAAGTCAGTGTGCACCTTGCAAGAACTGCACATTGTCTTTGACAGTTATCTTGAACTATCTGTCAAAGAATATGAGAGAAGTGGAACAACTGACCTTGCCTGCATCAAACATTCTACATCCTATACTTGTGCAATTTGATAAATTCTGGTCATCAACAAGATGAACTTGGAGAAGTTAACTCAAATACATTGCCGATGCTTCAGCGAATACAGAATTTCTAATTATTGCAGTGGAATGATAGTCAATGAGGAGTTCGTGCCTGCAGAGAGATATTCAAAAGGTATGGGCAATATTTTTCAAGAACTTAGCAGCAAATTGGAGAAAGCTGACCTTCGTGTTGTGTCACATGTTGAGTGCGCTGTTCAGAATTGTTCCAATCGAGTCGTACTGCCAAATGACACAGATGTTATTGTGCTACTTTGATTTGTTACAATGTTCATAAGCCAAGGATTGTCAGAGTTATGGATACGTTATGGAACAGGTGAGAAAAGACACCTAATCCTGCTTCATGTTCTGTACAAGAAACTTGACCCGGAGATGCCCAGTGTTCTTATCAAGGCACATATTCTTACAGGTGGGATGCTACTATGAGCAAACTGGAGCTTTAACTGCTGAACCTGTGGAAGTTTCTAAAAGGGTTTGCTGAGACCGAAGAAGAATGTGACTTTAAAGACGTAGAAAAACACCTTGTGCATATGTGGAAAACGAGCTCTGGCTGTCACACATTTGACGATCTTGAGTACAGTGAGTTCAAGAGATCAGTCCCGCTAAGTGACCTTCCATTAACGTCATATTCTGTGCGTGGACACATTAAAAGAGCGTTCTACTTGATCAGAAGATGTGTAAATGTTTTGGATCATGCATATGTAGGGAAAGATCCGTGTGAATTTGATTAGGAAGATATTGATGGTGTGCTAAAACCTATGAAATTTTTAAAGCCTCTACGGACAGAACTTACACGTACTTACAAAACCTGTGCTACAAAAAAGATGCCCCTGTCGATATGCTCTTCTCAAATGTTCAACATTTTGCAAACATACCACGAGTGATTGCAGAAAAAAAAAGTGAGCTATGAAAATGTCTAAAACAGGAGTGATAGACTTTTTTTCATATTCAAATCATAAACATTGGTGTATACATAAAAGGATTAAAAACCATTATTATTTGTTTCATTTCTATATATGTCTTTTCGTTATCTATTATAGCCTCCATTTTGGAAAATGGCAAAAGGATTGCTCTGAGGAGTCATTTTCTGTCTCTATAAGACTGCTTGACCCCCAAAACCTGTTTTGACACCAAAAGGAAGCATATAGGTCTCATGGTTTCTGAAATATTACATCATCACTGCAACACACTGCAAAAATGTCATCTAGAAAAATTCGCCCGGGATCAGCTATTTCTACCCAAGCTAAATTACTTCTCTAATAAATCAAAAACACAATTCAAAAATGAAAATCTTTGGACAATTTCTTTTTACTGAGGTATATCAGGGGTCCGGGATTAGGGTGTGTAGGAAAGTACCCTCTATCTTGCCATTTTCTGCCTGTTGTCAGTGTGCACTGGGCCCCAGTGATTATGCTCTTTCCCTTTAAACTTGGTTACTAGAACCACATACACCCAACATTTGGCATACTGGTGCCCCCATGTAAGTCCCTAGTATATGGTACCCAGGGCATTGGGGTACCGCCCTTGGAGTGAAAGAGTCACTTTCCTGAGTCCGCAGCCACCAACTGCAATCACGACCGGCAGCGTGGATCTCCTCTCATCCGGAGCTGCATGGATCCTGCATCATGGGTGGTGGTCTGGAGTAGTCCTCTCTGCCAGCTGTCCAACTTTAGTGGAGGTAAGCCCTTGCCTTCCCACGCAGGACAGTACCCCCTTGCACCGTGTCTCTTGCATCTACCAAGACTTGTTGGCATCTCCTTCAAAGGATCTTCAGGCTCCATGTAGCCCCAGTCCCCAGCACTCCTTCCTGTGACGCACAGCTCTCTGCATGCTTCTCCTGAGGCGTGGGACCCTTCTCCAGTTGTGCTGCTTGGGCTCCTCTTCAACTCCTGGTTCCTTTTCCAGTAGGTCTCCTGTGGGGGCTGCCTTTTCATTTGTGGACTCTGCTTGTCTGAGGGTCCCCCTAGGACTGTCCCCTCCCATCCCGTAGGTTGACTCCTCCTGGACCGCGCTGGTCCCCGGCAGCTCCACTTTGCTTCACAGCGACTTCTGCCTTTGCCAAGGCTGCTTTCTTGCAGTCTCCTCTGGGTGTTGCATTTTCTTCCTTCTAGTCCTTTTGGGTGGTTTGGAGAAAATCCAGTAACTTACACCTTTCTTCCTGGTCACTGGGGGGCACTGTGGTACTTACCTTTGGTGGTTCCTAGTCCCCCCCCCCCCCCAACAGCCCTCTACACATTCCACTTACCTAGGTGGGGGTCCTGCATTCACATTCCATTTTGTTTAGTATATGGTTTGGGCTCCCCCTAGGGTCACTACTGTCTATTGCTATTTGCACTGTTTTCTATTGTTTTCTATGCCTATTCCTGATTTTGGATGGTTTCCTGTCTAGTACTTTTTGGTAATGGTCTCACTAAAATAAAGTACCTTTATTTTTGTAACACTAAGTGTTTTCTATCATGTGTGTAACTGCTGTGTGACTACAGTGGTATTCTATCAGCTTTGCATGGCTCTTAGATAAGCCTTGGCTGCTCATACACAGCTACTTCTATAGAGCCTGGCTTCTAGACACTGTCTACACTACACTAATAGGGGATACCTGGTATCAGGTGTAAGTACCTTAGGTACCCACCACACACCAGGCTATATTCCTACAGCGTGTCTTGGGGGTCCCTGTGCCCCCCTTTTCATCCCTCCAGAAGGCTGCCTTTAAAAGGCCTATTTTGTGGCCCACTTTCATTGCACCTTCTAAAAGCATATTTGCCTCTGCATCGGTAATAAGGAGCGGGCCCAAAAGCAAAGAGATTCCCTCTTTGCATGGGCCGTGTCCCCATGCAAATGAGGGATTACCCTCTAATGATAGCGCCAGTCCTATCTGAATTACAGAAGGAGCCGCACAAGCATCTGGCCCCTTCTGTATTACCTAAGTTCCATGGGGGCGCGCAAAGCAGGCACAAATGCCTGTTACGCCCTCTGGACACATTGTGTATTATGGCCCTAAATACATGTCTGCAGACCAGTCTGCCGCTGGTGAGGGGCTGCAGGCACTGGCATAGGCCAGCATTTCCCGCCCCTCTGCACCAACAGAGAGGGAGTAGACAATGCTGTCCCCCAGCTAGAAACACTTCTCCCTTGGACCGGGATTCCTCCCCAGCTTGCTACTTCAACCCCTAACCCACAGCATCCACCCTACCCCATTAACACCTGCTTTGAGCAACTGGTAAATGCGATTATTGCGCCTGGAGTCAGGTTTGAGATTGGAATTGGTCCTGGTAATATCGGGCCCATGTCCTTTTTTCATTCCGAAGTGAGTAACCTGTAGTGCTAATCACGTGGTCTTAGGATACCAGAACTAGTGATTCTGGGGCCCTGTTAGACCAACACCAAATAATGAAGAACTTGTAATGAGCCCATTCTTTGCCTACACAGGAATGTCTGGACGCGTTCACACATGCTGCAGAGAGTAACTTCGGCTGCCTAATGGCTGCAGGAAGGGTGGTGGTGGCGACGGAGAAATGGTGGCGGCTGGCAGCCCAGGAGGTGATGCTGTTGGCATGGCTGGTGGCTTCGCTAGCTCTTAACTCATCTCGTGACTATCCAGTTTACCTACCACATGGCAGCCCAACGGTAAGGTTGCAAAGCCAAGGTGTGGCTCTGGAGCTGTGTGCATACTTTAATGAGGGTGTGAATCGTGGCATCTGTAAGAATGGGGAAATGAAATGTAGTCTAGTGGCTGATATTGGAACCCAAAGACGTGGTTCTAATCCTGCCTTTTGTACATATATAATTCTAGGTAAATTACACACTTTCACTGTGCTTCCCATTGTAAACATGTGTAGTTTAGGCATGTATAATATGCAGTTTGCTGTCTGGAACTTCCCCAATTACATTTCTTTACACTCCTTTCAATGATGTCTTACTTTCTCTATTTCATTGTCGTATGAATCCTGAATTTGATGCTTTTCTAAGTAAAGCACCTCGTGTTTGAGAAATTCGTAATCTAATAATGTTCTCTTTGGACCGATCAGCTGATCCTTTGTGCTTTATACTTACCAAATAAAACAAAATTAAAATAATGTATCAATGCTTGCTAAATCACATTTTGAATGCACTTCATAGATCAACTTTTCTGGGTTTAAGTAGGATACCCCTCTTATTATAAGCCCATCAGCACGTGGGCTGGTGAACACAGACCATGTCTGGGCTCTATCACAGTGACTTCAAACATTTGACATCTTCAGAATGACATTACTATGGGCCACCTTGTTAGTGCATCTTCAAAGACTCAGCATTCAAAGGAAACTTCAGCTCTACTGTTCTATTGTTCTGACCTCAGAGGGGGTAGCTGTAGACTTCAGATTCCATTCTCCCGCTGTGACTTCTTTTCCCAGACTCTTGTTATCCTATAACCTTGTGATTCTTGTCCCTGGGACCATGTTTCTGTCCTGGCACCTTTTGTTCCTCTGTTCATTTTTCCAGGTCACTGTGACTGTGTCCTTTTCCTGTCCCTTGTCTGCATTTGGCTATCACGATCTTCCTTCCCCGTCTCCCTAATCCCTTGCCCAGACTTCCACCTTTCGGTCCAGTCTTGTTAAACCCAGTCTCTGTTTTGTTGCTGAATTTGCGTTTTCGTCTCCCCGGCCCAGAATCCCCTTTTAGTTTGTTCCTGCTTTGCTAGTCCAGTCGTCTCTGCCACTGTACCTCTCATTCCCTATGGATTTAATTGCTGTGGCATTGACCGCTGTGTAGATGTCCATGTTGCTGCCTCGGTGAGAGTCCTTGTTTCTCTTTTGCATGTAGCTGTGCACGCTGGGCAATCATTGTATCGAAGGGAGCTGTTTATAATGTGGGGATAGTGGAAGGCATGAATCAATGCCATTGAATCAATGAAAACTATGCTTAAAGGTAGGGGGCCGAATAGGAGTTTTCTAGTGTTGGGGCTGGTCCTGGCGGATCGACGGGTTGCAACATGTTGGTTGGCACCGTCACCCTCTGGAGTGGGTGGATGGGAGATCTGGCAGAATGGGCGGTGGCAGAGGAGTGCCGTATGTGTGAATGTAGACAGGGTGACAAATTGGTTGATCTACATAGGTGGGCTGCCATGCTCGTGGATTTGCTGGACTGCCCCTCTCCCCTCCTCCCCCCGGATAGTAGAGCATAAGCTTGTGGGATGCCCGTGTGATTGACTCACTGGCTGTCGTTGGGCAGACCTGAGTTGGGGAACCCGCATTATTGGAATGGCATGCTATGATCTTACTTAATTTATTTCCTATTATGTACACATGTGGGGTGTAGCTGTTGTGGAGCGGGATACGTACCTCTGTTGCTCTGTTTCCCCCTTTACTAGCTTGTCGATCTTCTTAACTGATGTCTACCAGGGTAGATTTGGGGTGGGGTTGGATGGGAGGGTGATTGTACTTTTGCTAGATTGCTTATAATATGTGTTTGTAATGCATATTTTTGACAATTTCAACTTCTAATAAATATATTTCAGGTAATGTGCAGAATAGTGGGAGGGGGTGGGGGTGGTGTGTTCATTGCCATCCTTGCGTCTTGATATTTTATGCTCAGTTGCCATGGGACTGGACGATTTTTGTAGTTCCAGTTGCTGCAATGTAACATTTGTAACGGTTTGTAATGTTGCCTTGGATGTGGATTTGTATGGTGTTAAGATGTCAATAAAAACAGATCTAAAAAACTAAGATAAACAATGCGTAAAGATAGTCTGTTATGAAGGCGGACATGTTAGCAGTGTGACACACTGCAGGGAATGCATAGTTGAAGATGAAGTGTGGTAGTGGTGTTTGTCTGGTGGAGGACTGAGGTGGCATGATGTTGTTTGGGTTGTTCATGCATGTCCATGCACTGCAGGTTTGATGTTTATGCGAGAAGTGTGTGGAAACAGGCACATGGTCTTAGCTTTCCTCTATAAAATGCAGACATATGGCCATTCCCTCCTTTTAGAATAAAGGCTGCTATCCAAGCCCGGTGTCCGTCAGCCAGTATATCCTTTACACATGCAAAGAATTATAATGGCGACAAAAATGAGAAGCTGCTGGTTCTAAATTATATGATCAATCTGAGCGGTTCAAAGCGTTGTAAACATGTACAGAAGGATTTTAAAGGAGAGTAGATTTGTGATTCAATGAGATACGGTGCAATTGATTATGGAGACGTGATACGTAATGAAACAATTCAGAGTAGGTTTATATTCAGAATTGATCTAAATTCATTACTGTAGAGAGTTATAACGACAAAGATTACCATTTAAAATGTTTAATGATTTCTAAACAAGGACGAGGTTTACAGTAGTAGAACATAAGCAGCTGGACAATTCTTGTTAACTGTATACGTTTAACAGTAGCGAGAGTATGTAGGGTGAGGCTTTTTCTAAAAAGATACCTATGTATTGAAGCAAGAACATGGCCTACCAGAACCAGGGGCGATCTGTCAGTATGTATTACAGACACTGGATTAAACTTTACCTAGCTGTACGAAAGTACCCTCTTTCTTGGCATGGTTACCCCCATTTTCTGCCTGTTGTCAGCATGTTTGACTGTGTCCCAGCTAATCAGGACCCCAGTAGTTTTGCTCTCTCCTCTAAATTGTACGTTTTTCTTTCCACAATTGGCATACTGGTCCCCCATGTAAATACCTAGTATATGGTACCGAGGTACCCAGGGCATTGGGGTTCCAAGGGATACCTATGGGCTGCAGCAGTTATTCTGCCACCCATAGGGAGCCCATTGCAGCCTGCGTGAAATGGGTGCATGCACCCGTTTTCACTACAGTTAACTACACCAGGTCACTATAAGTCACCCCATGGTAGGCCCTCTCAGCCCAGAGGGCAGGGTGCAGTACCTGTGCGTGAGGGCAACCCTGCACTAGCAGAGGTGCCCCCACAAACTCCAGATCCATTTTTCTGGACTTTGTGAGTGCGAGGCCGCCACTTTATGCGTGTACTGGACATAGGTCACTACCTATGTCCAGCTACATAATGGAACCTTTGGTAACAAACATGTCGGAATCATACCCCAATACTGTTGCAAGTATTGGATGTATGGTTCCATGCACTCTGGGGGCTCCTTAGAGGACCCCCAGCATTGCTACCACCAGTCTTACAGGGTTTTCTGGGCAGCCCAGCTGCTGCCACCCCTCGCAGGTTTCTGCCATCTTGCTACTTGATCTGATCAAGCCGAGGAAGGCAGAACAAAGGATTTCCTTTGGAAATAGGTGTGACTGGCTTGGGAGGGGTAGCGTCCCCAAGCCACAGGTTTTGCTTTGAAGGGCACATTTGGTGACCTCCATGCATAAACCAGTCCACACTGGTTCAGGCACCCCCCCCCCACCAGTTCCTGCTCTGGCGTGTAACTGGACAATGGAAAGGGGAGTGACCACTCCCCTGTTCATCACCACCCCAGTGGTGGTGCCCAGAGCTCCTCTCGAGGGTATCTGGGTTCTGCCATCTTGAACCCAAGGTTGGCAGGGACCTCTGGGAGCATCTGAGTGGCCAGGCCAGGCAGGTGACGTCAGAGCCCCCTCCCGATAAATGCTTACGTGGCTAGGTGACAAATCCCCCCTTTCAGGTCTATTTAGGGTCTCTCTCTTGGGTGGGTCCCCAGATTTGGCTTGCAAGATTCCAGCAGGACTCCTCTGCAACCTCTGCTTCGACATCTGGCCTTGGAACTGCGACTGGAACCTCCAGGACCCGACAACCTGACTCCAAAAAAGAAAGGAGTCTTCTGCAACATGGTTTCCAGGGGTCCTGCCAGCTGTGCATCCTCCGAAGACTGCAACTCTGCAGCCTGCACAAGAAGAAGAAGGAATCTCCCTTGGAGTGAAGGAGTCACTCCCCTGCAACCGCAGGCTCCTACGACAAGCGACGACCGGCTGTGTGGTCCCCTCTCCTGCTGAGCTGCGTGAATCCTGCATCACTGGTGGTGGTCCGGAGTAGTCCTCTTGATCCTCTCTGCCAGCTGTTCAACTTTGGTGGAGGTAAGTCTTTGCCTTCCCACTCAGGACAGTACCCCCGTGCACCGCATCTGTTGCAGCTACTAAGGCTTGTTTGCATCTCCTCCAAGGGATCTTCAGGTGATGTGTTGCTCCAGCCCCCAGTACTCCATCCATCAAAGCACATCCTCCTGCATGGTTCTCGTGTGGCGTGGGATCCACTTTTGTAGTGCTGCGTGGGCTCCTTCTGTGACTCCTGTATCCCTGTCCTTTGGGTGCTGCCTCTGCTCCTGTGGACTCTCTGCGGTGCTGAGGGTCCCTTGTGACTCCCCCTCCTGGGTTGAGTCCTCCTGGGTCTTGCTGGTCCCTGGCAGCACCTCTTTTCCACTAACTTCGAGTTTGCCTTAGCCAAGGTGTGTTGGTGGAATTCCTACACCCACACCCGTCTGCAATCTTCCTTCCAGCATGGGGCTTCATCTGCATCCATCAGGAACTCCTTTCCGGCTCCAGGGCTGCAGTGCTGATCTGTTCTTCATCACCGTCAACCAACTCCTGCATCCACAGATGGGTGGGTAGTAGCTCCTACTCCTCCTGGACTCCACTGTGACTCTTAAACTTGGTCCCCTCACTCCACAGGGTCTTCTTTCTTCAGGAATCCACCACTGGTTTGTTTGCCGTCTTCTCTGGGTGTCTTCTTTTTCTTCTTGTCCTCCTTTTGGGCGGTTTTGGGGAAATCCAGTGTTTTACTCCTGCATTCCTGGTTGCAGGGGTATACTGTGTTACTCACCTTTGTGGTTTTCTAATACCGCCAGCTCCCCTCTACACATTTTACTTACCTAGGTGGGGGGTACCTTGTTCGCATTCCATTTTTTTAGTATATAGTTTGTGCTCCCCCTAGGGTCACTATTGGTTATTGCTATTGGCACTGTTTTCTAACCTTTTCTATGCCTATTTCTGATTGCTAGTGTATATATTTAGTGTATTACTTACCTCCTAAGGGTGGGTTACCTGTGTAGTATTTTGTGGTGATCTGTTCCAAAAATAAAAGTACCTTTATTTTTGTACAACTGAGTATTTTCTTTCATATGTGTAAGTGCTGTGTGAGTATAGTGGTATTGCATGAGCTTTGCATGTCTCCTATATAAGCCTTGGCTGCTCATCCACAGCTGCCTTTAGAGAGCCTGGCTTCTAGACACTGTCTACACTTTACTAAGGGGATACCTGGACCTGGTATAAGGTGTAAGTACCATAGGTACCCACCACACTGCAGGCCAGCTTCCTACACTAGCCAATAAGGGCATCAACATTATCAACATTGCATTAAATATTATTAGTTCAAGTCATGTTCCTGAAAAGATGAAGGCATTAATTTGTTTAGCAGCATTTCTAAATCTATCATATCAAGGTACACCCTTTTAGCTATTATTTTCTTCAAAAGCCTGTGGTACACTACTCCAGAAATCAGTTGTAAGAAGCCTATGACGACCACAGGCTTCCACCATACGTAGAACCTCCTCCTCCACCCATACTCCTAGCACCACATACTTCTTCTACCTGGCATATACTGGTCCCGCTTTGGCCTTCCAGTGGATAGCGATCAACCATTTGGCTAAAATCAGCGCTAAGTCGCTGAATCTAGTATCCACTTTCTTAGGTTTAGGCCTTCGAAAGCCTCCAAACAAGCACACATCACGGCTACATTCTACTTCCCTGTCTATGGTTCAGTCCAATTGCTAGATGACCTGCGTCCAAACCTTATCTCTTGGCAAGTCCAACCAATGTGGAAAAAGTCTGCTGTCAACGCTGCACACCTGGGACATGCTCTAGTTTCTCTGTCCTATCTCCGCTTTCGTACAGGGTGTGAGGTATGTTTGCAGCGTGTAATTGAACTGGATGAACTTAAAACTGGTATTTCTAGATACCTTTAGAGACCTGCTGGTATCTTATCACATTTTCCTCTTCAATTTCTTTCTCCAGATTTGTCTCACACTTTTCCTTAACTCTAAGTCCCTTCATATCATTGTGTTTGATGCCTTATAAAACCTGGTCACCCGAACATTACCAGCAATTGCAATATCTCATGATGCTTGGGCTCCTCTGCATGTGCCTTCTACAACAACTCAAACATCTGAGTTATGGCCCCATGTGTCAAAAACTATCCAGGGAGCAATCCATACGCCTCAATGAATATGTCTAGGAGAATGACTGTCCCAGCTGAACAGAAATCTCTGATTGTCAATATCCCAACCTTAGTCCAATGTGAGAGCTGGCATGCAATTAAAGTGGGGAGCTCGCCATGTGGGAGCCTAACCAGTGGCAATGCAGGGGCATATAGGGGGTATCTGAATGTCTTTGTAAGACATCTGTTTCAGCATTTTATCTCTGTAGACAGCAATAACGTGTGTTAGCGTGTTTTGATTTTAGCTTGCATTACTAGTGCTGGTAAAGCGCCTTGATTGGGTTCATCCCCTACCGACACATCTCTGCTGTGTTTTCCCATCTACCCAATCATCTAGAAACCCATTGCAGCTCCTAAAATGCCTTCTGACATGTGGATCCAACTTCTCAAACCATGCGGCCAGAACCCACACAGGTAGATTAGTAGTAAAATATAGTAATCTGGGCAGAATGACAGATTACAGGAACAGTTGCACCATAATTGCTAGGCGCACCGAAGGCTAGAAAGGCACACTGCCCTTTATCTGGAATCTCCTCTGCCCCTGTAATAGAGGTCTGGAGAACACCATGGCCTGATGCTCGACTTCTGAAGCGTCTGGTCCTGGTAAATAGGGCACTGTTGAAGACTTTTTTGATTGATGTCTGGGCCTTGTCTAGTGCAGAAAAAGTGTCCATGTATTTGGCTAAGTCCTTGACAAATTTGTCTTCAAACAAGAGACCATTAGCAGATTGCCCAACCTCAGAAGGAGCTAATTTGGCCAATTTGGGATCAATGCGAATAAGTAAAGACTTGCGTAGTTCAGTGGAAATGGTACATTGGCATTCCCCAAAAGGCAAATAGCCCGTTGAGACCATTCCAAGAAATCATCAGGATTTACCATTGCCTGGGATTCCTTTGTCTGCACTGCTAAATCAAGGATTTTAGTGAGAGGGCATGATAAATCCAGCAGTTTATCCTGGCACCCACGCCAGGCCTTGTTGATGCCCATTTTTAGGTCTCTAGCATACTTTTTAAGAAACGTGGCCATGTTAGGATCCAGTTCTGGGGTATCAGCTACTTTCCCGGGCAGTGAAGGTCGAGGACATTCTGAACGCAGAGTAATGCTCTTTTCAAACCCTTTTCTGGATCTTGTTTGGACATAGTTGGCCACCTCTTGACAAGGGGTCCATTCTGATGATATAGAGTGCACACTATTATCAGGATTGAATTGCAAATTTTTACTCTGAGCAGGGGAGGAGGACTCCCCGTTGTTGTGAGATTTTCACTTTTGTTTGCCACTAGCTTGCATATTTGATTGATCTCCATCAGTCAGATGAAGTAGAGTTGTATTTCGTGTTCTGAGGATCTTGATCAGATGTGGAAGCCTCCAATTCGTGAAGATGGTTGCCGTAATCAAGAAAGACACTCAATAGTTTCTTCAAAGGGATCTCTGAGAGACTGGCCAGGGTCTGATGAAATAACCTCTACCGGGGCTGGGGACCCCGAGCCTGCGCCAAGCTTCCTTATGCTGAAATTGATAATGGGCTGAGCAAAGGGATGAAGAGCTCTTACCAATGCCTCTTGCCAACCTCTTCTTGCAAATGCAAGTCCAAGGCTTCCACTAGGTGCTCTTCCATATGTTGGTCATAAGACACCCCCAGCATAGTCCCCATATTTATCATCTTCTGAATATTTATGAGACATATTTCTAAGTCAGATCTCTTGAACAGAGATAATAATGTAGAGGTAAAGTTGTATGAGGGGAGGGTAATCCCAAATGCAAAAGGGAGCACAAAAAGCTCAAACCGGCTAGTAATAGTGGGGGGAGGCCCCTACAATAACCCCCTAGAGCAGGCTCTAAAGTATTATTTGAGCTCCGTTGGGCATGAGGGGGGGGAAAACAGGTAAGGAGCACAAAAACACCTCAGGCAATAAACTTGCTGGTAGCCAGGATCGCACACGCACAGCCGAAAGTAATTGGAAGGCTGTGCGCATGCGCGAACAGCGAGCAGGGGAAAAAGGATTATTTCCCCCTCAGCACTGCTCGCCATATCCCCTGCTCCGCTCCACGCCAGCACTTAAGTTAATTAACAGGCGGGCGTGCATTCCCAAAGTAAAGTGCAACGCTCACGCTGGTCTCTGAGGGGATAATTGCACCTTCCGACGTGCTAAGTGGGCATGAAAGCAAGATACTGCTAAGAAGAAACGGAGACAAAGGTGCTTGATGGCTAGGATTGCTGCGCCATAACAAAACAATGGAACAGATGTAAACAGGCAAGATTACGAACCGTTAGAGCGCCAACGCCGCTGAAGGCAGTTACAATGATAAACTGTATTACTATAGTATGACTGACTGCACTTATCTCAGGCTGTGTAAGCAGCAAAGCTAGAGGAAGGGCCGCCTGTTTGGTGGCCTTCATCGGATATGAGGGGTCGTGATTGGTGGATCATATTGAGGATGTTGATGCCTCATGGGTGATGTAGTGTGTATATGTTTTTCACTTTGTTATTGGCTGCTGTGTTTGCAGTAAAATAGAAAGGGAAGCATAATCAGAAGCTTCTGGTCCTGAAATAGAATTCAATCAACACTAGTCCCAACATTTTCTGGTGCCCCATATGAGCTCCATCCTCGGATTGGCTCTGAATATTGTGGAGTAACTCTCTGCTATGGCTTTTACCAGGCAAGCATTTCTGTCCCAACAAGGCTGGTTGAAATAAAAGGGCATAGGTCACTCAAAAAGTCACAATGGTCAGAACAGTCTGAAATCAGAGCAGTCGTAGAAGGTGAAAGTCACCATACAGTAGATAACTTTATCACCACCAGGTGCTTTTACCAGAGTGCTCTTACATCAGACATACCCACCGCTCCTATTTATTAAAGATCACATACTTGAAAATGGACTGGCAAAGACAGTAGGCCTGTTTTTTGCTTAAGTGAATGTGTTTGCTTGTTTACTAATATGAGAGTTTGTGTGGCTGTGTGATTGAGTGAGTAAGAAAAAGAGAGGCAAAGGTTGAATGCATGCATGCATTGTGAAGGTGGATAAATTGGTTGGTTGAGAGAATGATTGTGAGTCTGAGGATCCATGGATGAGTGCAGTTAGGTGGAAGAGTAGTGTAAGGAAATGCCTCCTTGGCATGGTTACCCCTGACTTTTTGCCTTTGCTGATGCTATGTTTTGATTTGAAAGTGTGCTGAGGCCTGCTAACCAGGCCCCCCAGCACCAGTGTTCTTTCCCTAACCTGTACTTTTGTTTACACGATTGGCACACCCTGGCATCCAGGTAAGTCCCTTGTAACTGGTACCCCTGGTACCAAGGGCCCTGATGCCAGGGAAGGTCTCTAAGGGCTGCAGCATATCTTATGCCACCCTGGGGACCCCTCACCCAGCACAGACACACTGCTTGCCAGCTTGTGTGTGATGGTGAGGACAAAACGAGTAAGTCGACATGGCACTCCCCTCAGGGTGCCATGCCAACCTCACACTGCCTATGCAGTATAGATAAGTCACCCCTCTAGCAGGCCTTACAGCCCTAAGGCAGGGTGCACTATACCATAGGTGAGGGCACCAGTGCATGAGCACTGTGCCCCTACAGTGTCTAAGCAAAACCTTAGACATTGTAAGTGCAGGGTAGCCATAAGAGTATATGGTCTGGGAGTCTCTCAAACACGAACTCCACAGCACCATAATGGCTGCCCTGAAAACTGGGAAGTTTGGTATCAAACTTCTCAGCACAATAAATGCACACTGATTCCAGTGTACATTTTATTGTAACATACACCCCAGAGGGCACCTTGGAGTTGCCCCCTGAAACCTTAACCAACTACCCGTGTAGGCTGACTGGTTCTAGCAGCCTGCCACACTCAAGACATGTTGCTGGCCACATGGGGAGAGTGCCTTTGCCACTCTGTGGCTAGTAACAAAGCCTGTACTGGGTGGAGATGCTTATCACCTCCCCCTTACAGGACTGTAACACCTGGCGGTGAGCCTCAAAGCTTCACCCCCTTTGTTACAGCACCCCAGGGCATTCCAGCTAGTGGAGTTGCCCGCCCCCACCGGCCACGGCCCCACTTTTGGCGGCAAGGCCGGAGTAGATAATGAGAAAAACAAGGAGGAGTCACTGGCCAGTCAGGACAGCCCCTAAGGCAACCTGAGCTGAAGTGACTCTGACTTTTAGGAATCCTCCATCTTGCAGATGGAGGATCCCCCCAGTAGGGATAGGAATGTGACCCCCTCCCCTTGGGAGGAGGCACAAAGAGGGTGTAGCCACCCTCAGGGCTAGTAGCCATTGGCTACTGCCCTCCCTGACCTAAACACACCCCTAAATTCTGTATTTAGGGCCTCTCCTGAACCTAGGAACTCAGATTCCTGCAACCTAAGAAGAAGAGGACTGCTAAGCTGAAAAACCCTGCAGAGAAGACGGAGACACCAACTGCCTTGGCCCCAGCTCTACCGGCCTGTCTCCCCACTTCTAAAGACACTGCTCCAGCTACGCTTTCCCCAGGGACCAGCGACCTCTGAATCCTCAGAGGACTGCCCTGCTCTAGAAGGACCAAGAAACTCCCGAGGACAGCGGCCCTGTTCACCCAAGACTGCAACTTTGTTTCCAAAGGAGCAACTTTAAAACGACTGCGTTTCCCACCTGAAGCGTGAGACTTGCTACTCTGCACCTGACGCCCCCGGCTCGACTTGTGGAGAAACAACACTTCAGGGAGGACTCCCCGGCGACTGCGAGACCGTGAGTAGCCAGAGTTGCCCCCCCTGAGCCCCCACAGCGATGCCTGCAGAGGGAATCCCGAGGCTCCCCCTGACCGCGACTGCCTGACTCCCAGATCCCGACGCCTGGTAAAGACTCTGCACCCGCAGCCCCCAGGACCTGAAAGATCGGAACTCCAGTGCAGGAGTGACTCCCAGGAGGCCCTCTCCCTTGCCCAGGTGGTGGCTACCCCGAGGAGCCCCCCCCCTTGCCTGCCTGCATCGCTGAAGAGACCCCTTGGTCTCCCATTGATTTACATTGGAAACCTGACGTGTGTTTGCACACTGCACCCGGCCGCCCCCGTGCTGCTGAGGGTGTACTTTCTGTGCTAACTTGTGTCCCCCCCGGTGCCCTACAAACCCCCCCCTGGTCTGCCCTCCGAAGACGCGGGTACTTACCTGCTTGCAGACTGGAACCGGGGCACCCCCTTCTCCATTGAAGCCTATGCGTTTTGGGCACCACTTTGAACTCTGCACCTGACCAGACCTGAGCTGCTGGTGTGGTAACTTTGGGGTTGCTCTGAACCCCCAACGGTGGGCTACCTTGGACCCAAACTTGAACCCCGTAGGTGGTTTACTTACCTGCAAAAACTAACTAACTCTTACTCCCCCTAGGAACTGTGAAAATTGCACTGTGTCTAGTTTTAAAATAGCTATATGTGATTTATGTGAAAAGTATACATGCTATTTTGATTATTCAAAGTTCCTAAAGTACCTACCTGCAATACCTTTCATTTGAAGTATTACATGTAAAATTTGAACCTGTGGTTCTTAAAATAAACTAAGAAAATATATTTTTCTATACAAAAACCTATTGGCCTGGAATTGTCTCTGAGTGTGTGTTCCTCATTTATTGCCTGTGTGCGCACAACAAATGCTTAACACTACTCCTTTGATAAGCCTACTGCTCGACCACACTACCACAAAATAGAGCATTAGTATTATCTCTTTTTGTCACTATCTTACCTCTAAGGGGAACCCTTGGACTCTGTGCATACTATTCCTTACTTTGAAATAGTGTATACAGAGCCAACTTCCTACATTGGTGGATCAGCGGTGGGGTACAAGACTTTGCATTTGCTGGACTACTCAGCCAATACCTGATCACACAACAAATTCCAAAAATTGTCATTAGAAATTGATTTTTGCAATTTGAGCTATTTTTCTAAATTTTTAAAAGTCCTGCTAGGGCCTTGTGTTAGTCCCTGTTAGCATTTCTTTTAGAGTTTAAAAGTTTTGTGAAAGTTTGAATTAGGTTCTAGAACTAGTTTTAGATTCTTAAAAAGTATTCTAACTTTTAGAAACATAATGTCTGGTGCAGAAGAGAATGTGATGGAACTCGACCTCACACCTTACCTCCATCTTAAGATGAGGGAGCTAAGGTCTCTCTGCAAAATAAAGAAAATCCCAGTTGGCTTAAGACCCTCCAAACAACAGCTCCAGGAGCTGCTGGCAGAGTTCGAAAAAGCCAACCTCTCTGAGGATGACCTCCCAGAGGATGATGTTAGTGACTTGGAGGAGAATTCCCCCCTTCCAGTCCTAATTAGGGAGATCAGGGCCCCTCAAGCCCTGTCTCCAAAAATAATAGTCAGAGATGCTGCTTCCCTCACAGGAGGGTCCAGCACCTCTGTAATCACTGAGGACAGCCTCAGTGAAGATGACCTCCTGTTAGCCAGGATGGCCAAAAGATTGGCTTTGGAGAGACAGCTCCTAGCCATAGAAAAGGAAAGACAAGAGATGGGCCTAGGTCCCATCAATGGTGGCAGCAACTTAAATAGGGTCAGAGATTCTCCTGACATGTTGAAAATCCCTAAAGGGATTGTGACTAAACACGAAGATGGTGATGACATCACCAAATGGTTCACAGCTTTTGAGAGGGCTTGTGCAACCAGAAAAGTAAACAGATCTCATTGGGGTGCTCTCCTTTGGGAAATGTTCACTGGAAAGTATAGGGATAGACTCCTCACACTCTCTGGAAAAGATGCAGAATCTTATGACCTCATGAAGGGAACCCTGATTGAGGGCTTTGGATTCTCCACTGAGGAGTATAGAATTAGATTCAGGGGGGCTCAAAAATCCTCGAGCCAGACCTGGGTTGATTTTGTGGACTACTCAGTGAAAACACTGGATGGTTGGATTCAAGGCAGTGGTGTTAATGATTATGATGGGCTGTACAATTTATTTGTGAAAGAACACCTATTGAGTAATTGTTCAAATGATAAACTGCATCAGCATCTGGTAGACCTAGGACCAATTTCTCCCCAAGAATTGGGAAAGAAGGCGGACCATTGGGTCAAGACTAGAGTGACCAAGACTTCCACAGGGGGTGACCAAAAGAAAGGGGTCACAAAGCCTCCCAGGGGAAGAGTGTTGAGACATCCAAAAACAAAAATAGTAAAGAGTCTTCTACAGGCCCCCAAAAACCTGCACAGGAGGGTGGGCTCAGAGCCTCTTCACAAAACAATTTTGGGTACAAGGGTAAAAACTTTGATCCCAAAAAGGCCTGGTGTCGTAGCTGTAATCAGCCTGGACACCAAACTGGAGACAAGGCCTGTCCTAAGAAAAGTACCACTTCTAACTCCACTCCAGCTAGCACTGGAATGGCCAGTCTCCAAGTGGGATCAACAGTGTGCCCAGAGCAAATCAGGTGTCACACTGAAGCTACATTAGTCTCTGAGGGTGGGGTGGATTTAGCCACACTGGCTGCCTGGCCTCCTAACATGCAAAAATACAGGCAGCAGCTCTTAATTAATGGGACAAGTGTAGAAGGCCTGAGGAATACAGGTGCCAGTGTCACCATGGTGACGGAGAAACTGGTTTCCCCTGGTCAATACCTGGCTGGACAAACTTATCCAGTCACCAACGCTGACAATCAGACTAAAGTACATCCCATGGCTATGGTAACTTTAGAATGGGGAGGGGTCAATGGCCTGAAACAGGTGGTGGTCTCCTCAAATATCCCAGTAGACTGTTTGCTTTGAAATGACCTGGAGTCCTCAGCATGGGCTGAGGTAGAACTGAAAACCCATGCAGCCATGCTGGGTATCCCTGAACTGGTGTGTGTCAAGACAAGGGCACAGTGCAAGGCTCAGGGTGAAAAAGTAGAGCTGGAGCCTGGAAAAAGGGCCCAGCCTACCAAGAGAAAAGGAAAGACAACTGGAAAACCAGCTGCAACACAACAACAAAAAGAGAACCTCTCTTCTCAGGAAGAAGTTCTGCCCTCTGAGGGAACTGAGCCTATGGAGTTAGAACCTTTTCAGGTTGAGCTCTTAGGCCCAGGGGGACCCTCAAGGGAGCAGTTGTGTAAGAGGCAAGAAACCTGTGCCTCTCTTGAAGGCCTTAGGCAGCAAGCTGCTGAAGAGTCCAATGGCAAGAAAACTGGAACACATAGGGTCTATTGGGAAGATGGACTCCTTTACACTGAGGCAAGAGATCCCAAACCTGGTGCCACTAGGAGAGTGGTAGTGCCTCAGGAGTTTATGGAGTTCACACTGACCTTAGCCCATGATATTCCTCTTGCCAGGCATTTGGGACAAACCAAGACGTGGGAGAGACTAGCCAACCACTTCTACTGGCCCAACATGTCCCAGAAAGTCAAGGAGTTTTGTGTCTCCTGTACCACCTGTCAAGCCAGTGGTAAGACAGGTGGACATCCAAAGGCCCCCCTCATTCCACTTCCAGTGGTGGGGGCCCCCTTTGAAAGAGTGGGTGTGGACATAGTGGGTCCACTTGAACCTCCCACAGCCTCAGGGAATATGTACATACTAGTAGTAGTGGATCATGCTACTAGATACCCTGAAGCTATTCCCCTTAGGTCGACTACTACCCCTGCAGTAGCCAAGGCCCTCATTGGTATTTTTACCAGAGTGGGTTTTCCTAAGGAGGTGGTGTCTGACAGAGGTACCAACTTCATGTCAGCATGCCTGAAACACATGTGGAATGAGTGTGGAGTGACTTATAAATTCACTACACCATACCATCCACAAACTAATGGCCTTGTTGAAAGATTCAACAAGACATTAAAAGGCATGATCATGGGGCTCCCTGAAAAACTCAAAAGGAGATGGGATGTCCTCTTGCCATGTCTGCTTTTCGCTTACAGAGAGGTGCCTCAGAAGGGAGTAGGGTTCTCACCCTTTGAACTTCTGTTTGGCCACCCTGTAAGGGGACCACTAGCTCTTGTGAAAGAAGGCTGGGAGAGACCTCTTCATGAGCCTAAACAAGACATAGTGGACTATGTACTTGGCCTACGTTCAAGGATGGCAGAGTACATGGAAAAGGCAAGTAAAAACCTTGAGGCCAGCCAACAGCTCCAGAAGTTTTGGTATGACCAAAAGGCTGCAATGGTTGAATTTCAACCAGGGCAGAAAGTCTGGGTTCTGGAGCCTGTGGCTCCCAGGGCACTTCAGGACAAATGGAGTGGCCCTTACCCAGTGCTAGAGAAGAAGAGTCAGGTCACCTACCTGGTGGACCTAGGCACTAGCAGGAGCCCCAAGAGGGTGATCCATGTGAACCGCCTTAAGCTCTTCCATGATAGGGCTGATGTGAATCTGTTGATGGTAACAGATGAGGACCAGGAAGCTGAGAGTGAACCTCTCCCTGATCTCCTCTCATCAAACCCTAAAGATGGTTCAGTAGATGGAGTGATCTATTCAGACACCCTCTCTAGCCAACAGCAATCTGATTGTAGGAAGGTCCTGCAACAGTTTGCTGAGCTCTTTTCCCTAACCCCTGGTCAGACACACCTGTGTACCCATGATGTGGACACAGGAGACAGCATGCCTGTCAAAAACAAAATATTCAGACAGTCTGACCAAGTTAAGGAAAGCATCAATGTGGAAGTCCACAAGATGCTGGAATTGGGAGTCATTGAGCACTCTGACAGCCCCTGTGCTAGCCCAGTGGTCTTAGTCCCCAAACCTCACACCAAAGATGGAAAGAGAGATATGAGGTTTTGTGTGGACTACAGAGGACTTAATTCTGTCACCAAGACAGATGCCCATCCCATTCCAAGGGCTGATGAACTGATTGATAAATTAGGTGCTGCCAAATTCTTAAGTACCTTTGACTTAACAGCAGGGTACTGGCAAATCAAAGTGGCACCAGGAGCAAAAGAAAAGACAGCATTCTCCACCCCCGATGGGCATTATCAGTTTACTGTTATGCCCTTTGGTTTAAAGAATGCCCCTGCCACCTTCCAAAGGTTGGTGAATCAAGTCCTTGCTGGTTTGGAGTCCTTTAGTGCAGCTTATCTTGATGATATTGCTGTCTTTAACTCCAGCTGGCAGGATCACCATGGTTGTTTACACGATTGTGTTTACAAGGTAAGTCCCTTGTAACTGGTACCCCTGGTACCAAGGGCCCTGATGCCAGGGAAGGTCTCTAAGGGCTGCAGCATATCTTATGCCACCCTGGGGAGCCCTCACCGAGCACAGACACACTGCTTGCCAGCTTGTGTGTGATGGTGAGGACAAAACGAGTAAGTCGACATGGCACTCCCCTCAGGGTGCCATGCCAACCTCACACTGCCTATGCAGTATAGATAAGTCACCCCTCTAGCAGGCCTTACAGCCCTAAGGCAGGGTGCACTATACCATAGGTGAGGGCACCAGTGCATGAGCACTGTGCCCCTACAGTGTCTAAGCAAAACCTTAGACATTGTAAGTGCAGGGTAGCCATAAGAGTATATGGTCTGGGAGTCTGTGAAACACGAATTCCACAGCACCATAATGGCTGCACTGAAAACTGGGAAGTTTGGTATCAAACTTCTTAGCACAATAAATGCACACTGATTCCAGTGTTAATTTTATTGTAACATACACCCTAGAGGGCACCTTAGAGGTGCCCCCTGAAACCTTAACCAACTACCCGTGTATACTGTCTTAAGATGCCGCTACACATATCCATTGTTTTCACTATGAGAATACGTGTACTAAGTAAAAAAAAAAAAAAAACTAGAATTTGTGTGAAAACATTACGTTATGGGAACTTTTGATGCCATTTTATTAAATAATCTGAGATAAAGCGCCTAGCAGTACCAAACGGGGTGTTAACATTGAGGACATATGAGGCCGTCTGCCCCAACAGATAAGTTTGACAGCAACTAAACCAGCAAAGCCAGTCAAAAAAACCTTAAGTCAAGAAGACTCGAGTCCAGTACAGTTGCGAAACCACAAAGATTGTATTGAATATCTAAAGTGCAATTCTGAAAGCAAAAATAATGGTTTGTCAAACATGCGTATTAAATCAAAATAGGAAATTAGCATAAGACTCAATAAGATGCCGCAGAGTCTGACATGAAGTCCGGTCTCGGAGCAAACAATAATCCTAAACAAGAGGTGGACTGATGAGGGTCCACTCTCTGTTGGGGCAAAATAGACTCTGGCTGTCCTGCTGATTCGAGCCTTTTTAATACAAAATTCACCACAGAAAATTGCATTGTCGGCATAGGGTGACCATGTTGTTGCACAAATTGACAAACTGAATACAAAATGTAAGGCAGTATTATCTAACACCATCCCCTAAAGGAATATTAATGCAACCTCTTTTGACCTAATGTCATCAGACGGGTCAGTACAAATCTAGCCTCATTCAAAACAATGACAGTCTCTTAATAAATATTGTCTATAATAGCACAGGCAGGAAGAGCCTTGAGTGAAGAGAAAAGGCTTCCTCCAGGGTCCTTCAAGAACAGCATGTCAGCACAGAGCATTTGATAATGCACATTGTGTTTTGTGCGGCATTAGAAGAAATGAAAACACATATCAAGTTGGAGTTTAGGCCGAGTTTAGTTAGCACAGGAAATAAAAGGTTTTGTAACGTTTAGTGTTTTTGTTTTAGTACAGACATTCCTAACAATGAGCATATATTGTTAAAAAATCAAAATCCCCTTTCACAAAATCATACTTTGAAAAATATAACCAGACTTACAAGTCTTAATACGGTACCAAAATGTAAAGTAAGCTGCAGGAGGAATGTATTGTTTGTTATATTCCTCTAATTATTGCCATGGCTCAGTATAAAATCCTTTCCCTTTGTTCTGTTGCCTGAGCTACTATGGACCCGATTATGAGGTGAGGGTTTGTTTATCGCCCCTTATAACTAATGATACCTAGCAGGGCATTATTTATCGGGTGCAATAAATAACACTCATTATGAGATTATGGGGAATAACATGCAGATTTTGGTGTTTAATCAACCAACGTCCACATGATTTGGTAAAAACCATGTGTTTTCCCTGTGAAATTTTGGTAGGTTCTCCCTGCTGAAATTTAACGCATATTGTGTTATTTAGCACATACTATAATTATTGGATAAACTAAGTAAACTCTGTCCTTAATATTTATACCTTCTTGTGCATGATTTTTACTTTGCAAGACTGGCGACGAGTTTCTCTGCAAGTTTTGTAGCTGCAGCCTCTCTGTTCCTAGCAGGTAGAGGTGCTGAAACTGCCCTCACCAGTGCTTAATTTGAGCCAGTGGGTTTCGGTGCCTGCACCCACCCTTAATTGTCAGCTCTGACTCCGGTGAGAGTCCGTCACATGATGGTGCTGTGTGTGCAATTTTGAGATTAGCACAGTATTTAATAATTCAATATAGATTAAAAATGGACACTACCTGCCGCCCACACAATTCTTACACCTTTGTGCTGAGTGTGGTGGTTAGTTTTGTTGGTACAGTCATTGACAGTGCTGGCAGGGGCAATGGCTTGTGCAGGCTGCAGAGGCCTCCTGAGAGGGGCCTTGTCACTCATATATTCCTTTCCTTTTTTTTTGTTTAATTTACAAATTAAGCACCGTCCGTAACTTTATGTCCTCCATTGAGGACATCGCTGATTTTCACTCTGACTTGCCTTAGGTGCTCCTTCGCGGTGCTGTCAGCAGAATTGCTTGCTCTCTGCTGCTGACTTTGCAAGTACTTGTCTCTGAAGCGAGAGAGCCAACGTAAGACACTTGAATTGAAGTCAGAATTTTTGACCAAGCTGAACAGCAGCAGTCTTTGTTGTACTCTGGCGCCACCTAGTGGGAGCCGTCAGAATTGCCTCACATTACTTCATTTTCATTGTCCAGAACAACGACCAAGCACTGATTGATTTAATTTTATTTGAAGACTTTCACTTCGCATTGTGATGCTGTATAAAAAACAATTCTCACCGCCTCTTGTTCAGCGCTCTGTTTGCTTTTTACTTGGGTACCCTTCCTGTTTCTTTTACAAAAACAAGCAAATTCCACTGACTAAGTATTCCATGTTGCTTTTCACCAACCCCCACACCCTTCCTGCTCAATAGCTGTTGTTACTTCCCCTTCGCACTGGAAGAGCAGCACGCTGGAGAACCTGAAATGTTTTGCAGGCTTAACGGGAACTAAAGCAGAATTAAACAGAAAAGTTTATAAAATCCTAATCTGATTTTTTTTTATTGTGAGAGGGATTTTGAAAACTAGGGCCCACTGCCCATGCACTATATGCTGTCTACTGGCAACTTTCAAACATATCTCTGGTGTGGCTAAAATACAATTAAAAGGAGGAAGCAGTTTAAATCGGCAATTAGAACCTGTGTCATTATGAGCATGCTACATTGCAGTTAAGGACTAGTAAGAAATTAAGCTGAAATGCAGTGAAACAGAATTTGTCAATATCACATTTATTTGCCTGCAGCAACACGCATTTTATGCAGAGATGAAAAATTGCACAACATGAATACGTTTCATTAACAAAATACCTACATTTAAAGCAGCTGGCAAGAATTTGAAACTTGATAGTTGGGGTTTTATACGTGTACCTGCAATGGGATAAATGTGTCCTACCATTCAAAACATACCAAAATGCCGATGCTTCTCCTTTCAGATCAGAAATTACCACTTAAAAATATGTAAGGGCACCTATGAGAGGAGCAACCCACACAGTAGTGAAAAACGAAATATGCTGTTTGTCACTACTAGGACATGCAGAACATAAAAGTACATGTTCTACCTTTTACATACACAGCACCGTGCCCATAGGGCTACCTAGGGCCTGCCTTATGGGTGACCTGTATGTAGCAAGAGGGGAGTTTAGGCCTTGGCAAGTAGTTTGAAATGGCAAGTCAATGCGGAAGTAAACTTCACATGCAGGCCCTGCTGTGGCAGGCCTGAGGCAGGTTTGAAAGGCTACTTCTGTGGGTGGCGCAATTAGCGCTGCAGGCCCACTAGTAGCATTTCATTTACAGGCCCTGGGTATATTGTATACCACTTTACAAGGAAATTCCAGGTAAATCAAATCTGCCAAAAAGATGTAGGCCGTTCATACCATGTTTTAGGGGCGAGAGCACATGCACTTCTGCGCCAATTAGCAGTGGTAGCACTGATTAGCAGTGGTAAAGTGCCCAGAGTCCTAAACACAACACTAAGAAGGTCAGAAAAATAGCAGGAGGAAGGAAAACAGTTTGGGGATAACTCTGCAGAAACACTATTTCCAACAGGGGCATAAAAACATTTTTAGGAACTCCAGATACAGAATAATATGTGTTAATGAGAGTAACAAGAACAGCACAATTAATGTGGCATAAAAAATGGATTTCTGTTGTCTGTAAAAGACAATAAGGGGAAAGATGTATTGAATAAAGGACAAACCAAGTGTCAATTTAGGATCTTTGGACAAAAATCTACCATAACAGCCGACTTTGAGTTTCCATGCACCATAATTACCAAATAAAAACTTATTGAGAAATTTAAAGGTGTACTTGAGATGTCCTGTGTAGAAGAATCTGAAATACGACCCAAAGCGTTTGAAGGACACTATAGATATAATAGGATATTTGAAGAGCTAAGGTTTTAATTAAAGGCAGAGATGCCAATGTAAAATTGTACATTGCTGACAAATGGATGGGTATCTTAGGAGAATGTGACCTGTGGCAACTGTATTACGTTGAACCCATGGGCAGAGGAACAGTTATTGGTAGTCTGTCAGTCTTTTGATGCTGAAACACTCATTGAAATATTTACAATAGTGTTTTCCAATGAATTTGGAAGGTTGAAAAACTTCCCACATGGAATACAGTTGAAAAAGGAGCTAAACCTGTGAAATCTTACCTCTGAGGAGTACCTATTAATATAAGAGAAGAACTCTGGGATATGTTTGATCAACTTGTAAAATTATGGCATGTTTGATGACCTAGAGTTGCTGAATAAGTATCTTTTATTGTACTGGCTAAGAATGCTGGCATCTCGTTCAGACTGTGTGTAGATTTAAGAGCATTAAATGCTAATACAATAGTTGACAGCTACCCACTCCCAAATATCATTGAACTTTTAACTACATCAAAAGGTGCATCAGTATTCAACCATAGATCTTAGGATGGTGTTGGGAAGGATCACTCAAAGGCACATGTGTATTTTTTCTCTCCATGACAAGAGAAAGGGAGCCGCCGCTGCCTCAACTTTCTAGTCAGCCACAGCTGCCATTCTGCTTCAGAACCAAAATTCCAAACTTTTCTGCGTGTTTGTTGTCAGAAAGATTCAAGACTGGAACAACAGTGGTCTTGTGGGCACACATGTCGAAGACTTAACATACATCTCTTTTTTTAATGAGAGTAAAGCAACAAAAGTAATATGTAGATGAGAGGAAGAACTGAGATAATAATAGGCCACTACATTGAACAAGAGAAATGTTCAATAATATGCGCACAAAATGTATTGGAAAGAAACCACTGGAAAGATCGAAACCAAGCACAGTGGAGCATCCATGCATGTGGCATTCTGCACTATTTATCAACATGGAGCATCCTTCCGTTGGTGGTTGTAGACTTTGTATTAGGAACTCTCAAACTCAAGAGATGGGTTTGAATAGCATTGTTGTAATGAAGATATTTGGAAACTCTAAAGAAAAAGGTGCCATAGAGGATTTATTCCTTTACTTCTGTCTACTCTCCCTCAGCTTAGACAGTTGTTCCTGGGACATGTTCTATAGTAAAATTGAACTCTAGTAACTTTGAACTGAGCCTGGTCAACTTTGCTGTTAGTCTGATTTAGCCCGCACCAGGTCTAATCCAAATAAACATAGGCGGTTTGTGATAAGTCCTGATGGTGAAATTGGTACTCCAAAGGTAGCTTTAGAAATTCTTGATTGCCCGTGAACAGACCAGCATTTCCTTCTTTATCACCAAGTGGGATTTTTCAGCCTTTCTCATAGCACACATGATACAAAAGCAACAGTGTGTTCCCATGTTATTCAGTTCTGTGTAACAACTGCACCTAAATGCCCTTCACTTGCATCAACAGTAACACAGACCGGTAAACCAGGAACAAATGGGTGTAAGAGTGATTTTTCAACAAATCATTTTTGATGCATAGGAATACATCCTTCTGCTTTTTTTCTAAAGAGGAACTTTATATATTGTCCAGTTGAAGGCGTTTGCCGAAACGCGTAGATACTTGGTCGGGACAGCGTGATTGTGAATTTGTTCTGAATATACTATTATGGATTTTTCTACAATAAATAGCTGACGGAAGATCTCTATTTGAGAATTTGTTTGATTTTTTTCCTCCCAGCCGAATGCGATCCCCGGGACATTGTGCAGCCGTCCGGTGTGATATATATAGAAACTGTGTGATCAGTTCGGCCAGAGTGGCAAAGTTTGGCAGAAATTGCACATAGAATTCACAAAGGACGACTTATAATCTGTTCACAGAGGAAGGAGCCTCTTTAATGGCCTTAACTGATCCCGGCCTGGGACTGAGACCATCTGCACTAGCAACATGTCCCAAGTATTCTAACCGTCCTATCCAAGAATACATTTGTCACACCTCAGTAATAAATCACACTCTCAGCCTTCCCAAAAACAACACTGACTAAGATTGTGCTCTTGCCAGCTCTTTCCAATTATGAGAATATCGTCCTCGAAGGTTAAACGCCCTCCACTGCCCCAACATTTTCTCTATCACCCTCAGAAAAAGGACGGCGACCAGAGCCAAACCTAATGCCATTTTCTTGTAAGAAATTGAAAGACTCCATCTGAAGTGACCAATGCTGTTAAGTGACATGATGAGGGTGCAAGAGCGTTTCGTGATACACTGACTGGAGATCCAGTGGACTGAAAACAGTGGCACCGTCCAGCGTGACTTTTAGATCATCAATTCTGCATAGATGGAGAGAATCCACACAAAAAACTGGCTCAGCGCTCTGAGGTTAATACGTTCAATTATTATTATTATCACTATTTTTTGCTAACTACTCTAGGACAAAGCAAAATGGAAAGATTCATTGATTCAGTGGCACTTGGCAGAGCGTGCAAGACAGACCCTGTCTTACACTAAGCAGATCATTCCTCAGGTTGTGCTCAGCAGGGTTGGAGCCTCGCTGAGTTTATTCTCTAATTCAGACACTTTCAGGAGGCCTAACTCGTCTCAAAAACATCTTCAGTGATACTCAGAAGCATGAATGGCCACCCTTTCATTCACAAACACCTGAGGTACATTTACAGTAAGTTGACTGCAGACCTATACTGCATGACTCACAACTTATTTGCATGGCTCAGGAAAGGACATTATAGCTTTTTTTTAGTAGAAGATCAATGTCTAACATATGCTGGTGCAAGAACCCTAGTATGCCCTTTCTCTTAAAGATAAACTTTACCCATAATGCAACACCCTAGCAATTATAAAAGCAACCTAAGGTAATCAATTGGATCAACTTTGGGGCCCTGGAAAGATTCAGTCTTGCTATCAGGCTCAAGTATGACCTCATCTTTCCAGTGTTTCAAAAAGGTATTATGAGTGATGATGGTAACCCTGACATCAAAATCTATAAGCAGATTCTAAGACATTCCTCCTACAGTTATAGAAGCTGTAGAATTCTTGGCATGTTGTGGTTCAAATGTGTCCACACTCAAAACTACTTTTCTTCCAGTCTATCATCAATACCACTAACTCAATTTTTATGCCATGTAAACTTTAGCAAAATGTCCTAAAAGTTCACACGGTTGCAAGATTTTCTTTTGTTTTTATTTGTGGCTGAACAAAATTTAAAAAGCCCTGCATGGCATGTATATCCACAACAGTAAAAGGTTTTGACCATTAGTTTGCAAATAAATTTGTTAAAGTGTTGTCTTGTGATCTCTGTTTCCTTTGGAAAAAATAGCACTGTCCTTGTTACACAGAATGGTTCTTTGGATAACTTTCTAATTATTTCAATTTCTTTCTGTGAGGATTCAAACATACAGGAAGCATCAAGTGAGTCCGCCAACGATAGTTTCTTAAACAAGAGTAGTTTCTACTGTATTACCTTATTATGACACAGTACAACTAATTGATCGCTAATCAGGTGCTCTGTGACATTTCCAAATGTGCAGGTTGAAGTTAGAATTCTAAGAGCTATGACATAGGTCTTGACAGATTTGTCAGGCCGCTGCTCCCTTGAACAAAGAAATTGTAGTGCCTGACTAAAACATTCTTCCAGACTTTGAACAGCCTCTTGAATTTCTCTCAACTCTTTTCCCTAAACACAAGTACAAGCAGGGAGGTCCTCAAAGATGCGCAGACCCTCTTGTTCAAGACAATGTTAAAGAAGAAACTTTTTCCTTTCTGCTTTAAATTGTTATTTTTTATGGTTGTCTTTTGATAAATACTTTTTCCCCTAAACTATTTATCTGCTGTTGTCTGGCTGTTAGTCGTGATGGGAAGGAGTGGCTATGTTCTGATCTCACTTCTAAACAATGTGCCATATTTTATTTGGGGATGTTTATAAAGTAGAAGCCTGTCCCTAGTTAAACGCTGTACCTAAACACAGGACGTGTAGTCAACCTGAAATTTATAATGCAAACTGAGGACAGTAACTCCATACGATTGCAGAAGGGAGTGCCAGCTTAGCCGAGGAGGTGACATGACCCATCATTGTCCAATTGTGCAGAGGTGGGACTTTTCCTGAATTTCACAAAGAAAGAAGCCTGGGGTGCAAAGAGAAGTTGTTTGATCCAGAGTCCTGGTCTATGTTCATTGAAAGCCTCTGTGGGGGTGTATTCTTTGGAGCCTTTTGGCTTTTAAACCTAGAGCAGTAAGTGCTCCAAGTAGTGGGTGCAGAGGAGATGTTGCCTATAATTTCAGTCTGGACTATCCCCTTTGAAATGACACCAAGGCTAATTTGCAATTGGTTGTTCTTGGTCTATAGTGTCATAATGGACCTAATTAGGGCCCGAAGAAATCCGTGTCTTAGACTGATCAAGTAATTTGATCTATCTCTTTGTTCTTCAAAGTAGTAGTTAAATATTTTACCAAGCGCAGCTTGTGCTGTACCAGTGTGGTCTGGAGATGGAGTTCAATTCATTTTACTGTGTGGCTGCTTTCTTAAGGCCCATCTTCTTTCCTTGATCCACTCTTAAAAAGTCTAAACTCTAGGAATTCTTTCACATGATCTCTCTCTCTGTCAGGAGCCATTTTTATGAGGCCCATCCTTTCTCTAGGTCTGATTCATGAGGCCTACGTGCTACCATTTTCAACTTTAAACATGTCTTCTGGCATAAATTCCTGGATGAGCACTGATTGCTTAAAGTTAAACAGTAACAAAACAAAATTCTTGCTCCGCTGTCATCTTCTGTATTCGCAGCCATTTCATAAGATAGTCCACGGTATTGGGGCCTCTTTCATAAGACTCATCCACTGTGTAAGATTACTTTCATAAGTCTCTTCTCTGTCTTTGTCTTTATGTCTTATATTCCCTAACAGTGTCATTTTCAAGGAACCAGTACAGTCTCGCAGGGGAGGTCTCATAGGACCCATATTCTTACCTGAGCTTACCTCTTCTGTCTTACCCGGTGTTAAATTTTTTTTCCCACGGCTCCCTGCTTTTTTTCTTTGGCTCCATTCCTTTTTCAGGGGTTAATTTCTCCTCTTTCGGCAGCCACTCCCTCCATTCTATTCTCTCTCTCTCTCTCTGTCCCTCTCGTCCTGAGTCCTATCCTCTTTCACCTTACCCCTTCCCTTCTTTGCTTCTTTCCTCTCTTGCCTGTCCATGTCTGTGTCTCTTCATCTCTTCATTTTAAGTGTTCTGTGTCTCCTCTGTCTCTCCAGTGCTGAATGTTAGCTTCTTTCCTAGCCAGCTCAGGGGTGTGGAATTTTTAAAATAATCTACTTGGCCAAGGGACAAAATGCTAATGAGATCTACATGTCCTGAAAAATCCACTTGTCCCACCTACATCAATTATAAGGGCTGACACAGAAACATGTAATATGTTTTTATTTTGTTTTATTAAACCAATAACTATTCAGTGGTTTGTAATCATGCTAAAGAAAAACTTGAAAAGCTGTTACATTATCCCTATTGTCCAAAAGTATAGAAATTGTATAGGAATACAGCAGTAAATGATCTTGCATGGCAAGCTGCTCTAAGACTCATTGTTGACAATACTTCAGTAGTTATGATAGATGTGGCCTCTTATGTCCGCACACATGCTTTGTGCCTCCTGTTGTAAGCCAGAGATCAATAGCTCTGCTGGGATCATATTCCTCAAAGTTGGGCCCTTCTATTTTAAGAAGCATTAGATCTTGGAGAATATCTTGATTTAACCGTGTTCTTAGTGGGTTCTTAATGACATTCATTGCAGAAAACACACGTTCCGCTTCTGCTGTAGACACACTAAATGTGAACATCATCTCCACAAGCTTTAATATATTAGTTAACGTAGGAGGTTTTGTTGCTAGCAGGGTGGAGTATGCAGGCAATACAGGAATGCCTTTGCTCTGAAAGCTTTTCATATGGGTTTTAAGTCCACAAAACTCCTCTACAATTGCCAACCGCTCGTCTGTGGTGAAAAGTACTTCAAAATGTTGAACAATTGCCTCAATATCAGAGATCCCATATTTATACAGTTCCTCTCTACTCTCTGGCCATAGTGTATAATCAAATGCCTGAAATCCTTGAACTGGCATGGAATTAAAATTTGCAAACCTCTCATCAATATACTTAACTACACTGTCAATGAACTCACTGTCACTTTGGATTGTTGCTGCTGGTGGACAGCAGCCTGATAACTTTATTTCCCAGCCATCAGTAGAAATGTTTCCAAACTTTTTTTCTTCAGGGTGGTACAGTTTTTTAAACTGCTGCATGTATTCACCCTACTCACTCTTAAGGCCTACTAGGGTCAATGCACACTTCTCTACAGCAGGTGGAACATGCATTAAAAGCAGTTCATTAGACTGAAAGAATTCTAAAAGCTTAGACACTGGCTTCAGAACATCTCTCAGGCTGTAAAGGTTTTTTATAAATGTAAAGCTTGTTACAATTAAAAGGTACTTTTTTGCCTTAGCAGCAGAATCATCACTCCCAGCTGCAACCTGTCCCAGGTGTAGAACCACAGTCTGCAGGTTTTGTTGCATGGCTGCCAAAGTTCAGGTTTTGCTGGATACCCATCTAATCTGTTTAATATCAGTGAAATGTGCAAAGTTTTCATCAATTATTCTTGAAATTTCTTTGGCATCTCATTGCCTCTTAGGACTGTACCAGTAAAATTTGAAAATCCATTTCAAAGTTTCTTCAAACTGACAAATAGAGGGTTTGGATTTTACAGCGTCTAGAATCCCAAGCTGAAGTTTGTGAGCTACACAGTGGAACGGTAGAAGAAAAGGAAAGTCTTTCTTTAGAAGTGCTGCAACTCCTCCCTTAGATCCCATCATTACTGCAGCACCATCAAAATTGATAGCTATTAGTGATGGGCCTGGATATTCTGTGGACCTCATGCCTACTAAATCCAAAGATAACCTTTGGATTCCTTTAGCTATACCATCCAGGACACCGCGAGCATGTGCATGTTCAAGTGGAACAAGATCTGCAAATAGAGTGTAGGGTTTCCCATCACTGACTACTCTCACCAGCACAGTTTCCTGTTCAATGATGGCATTATCTGTGCTTCCGTCTGCGATAATGCAAATGAAGCGAGAATTTGAAACAATTTTTTGGATGTCCTGTCGAAGTATATCTGCCTCACATCTTATGAACTCTGAGGTCTTTTCACGGTTTGTATAATTTTCTCCTATATCCACACCAGCTTTCTTCATAGCCCTACATATGATTTCCATGTCTGAGAGTGGCTTACCTTGTTTTGCTATTAGGTAAGCATTGTTAAACAAGATGGTCAGTTTCTTTCTTTCTCTCTCCTTCAGCTTTTGCAGTGCTTGCATGATGAGGGGCTGCTCTGTAGGGGGACTGGAATTTGAGGTACTCGCTCTAAGAGTCTGAGACTGCAACGCCATTTCTTTCATTTCCTGGCGGTGCCATGAAACACAGTTCATATGTGCCTTGCTAGTTTCATGAGCTCTAATTGGTTCAATGCGCAACTGGTCACATCCACTTAAGAATGCATTTCTACCTGAACCTGAATAGCTGACTGCTACAGTAGGATATTTTTGGCAAATAGTGCAGTTTTTTGGTCCTTCTCCTTCCTGGCTTACCTTCCGGGCTAGCCATGGCCAAGATTCCACCCAGTGAGACTGAAAAACTTGTTTTCTTTTTTCAGCATCGTACTTTTTGTTCTTGTTTAGGTTAGGATTATGTGGGGTGGTACAGCACGGAACCTCAGTTGGTTCTTTTTGATTTCCTTCCCCTGGCTTTTCTTTATCAGTGTCTTTACTTCTTTTGAATCCAAAGTTGAAAAGACTTTGCTGAGACATATTTTCTATCAACAGGACAAAGTGATCAAGTCTGAGACTACTTGATTCAGTTTTATACTCACAGTCCAGAAATGTAGAGCCAGTTGCGACAAGCCTTTCACATAGGCGACTCCAATAAACCTAGAAACAGTTTTCCAAACTCTCTGAGAACAAGTGCCTGAGGCAGCCTGCTGCAATGAAGCTATGCTGCTATGGTTCGTAGTGATTTCCTGCCAAGTTGTGAACACACGGAGTCTGGTACTACACTGGCTGCACAGTAGACCTAGAAACCAAGAAAATATTTACACTAAGAACAAGGATGTGGGCTTTGGAAATGACAAGCTTACCTAAATGGGATTCAAATCTACCATCCATGTTACCATAACAAAAATTCAATAAACCATTAGAAATTATGTATAATTGACTGCTTAAGAAAGATACCTCTTGTGATTAATGTTCCTGCTAGGGAGAGAGAGGGGAGTTTTCTCTAGTGGCAGCCATAAAGTTAGCGTACAGGGTGCCTGCTGCAAAGAACAGATTTATATCTTATGTGATAGTTAAGTTGATAAGTAAAGTCAGAGCCTTTACAAGTGCTTTCAAACAAATTAATGCATGTGAAAGAGGGCATTGGAAAGATGAGGGGCTGGGTGGTAGTGAGGGAATCGAAGGTGGTCATGGGGTGAGGGGTCACAATTGCAGGGTACCCCGTCAAGTGCAGGGGCATCTGGGATTTCCAAAAAAGTATTGTATCACAATACATTCACCTCTGAGGCTGAGGGAAGCCATATAAGCCCTTGCATGGGGTGAAATTTCCATATTATTTCTCCTTGTGGTGCTCCACAAGTGGGCAATGTTAGAATCAACAGTTTTAGAGTATGTGCAGGGGGGCCTACCATAGGTGCAGCCGCACTTTCAGATGTTGTGCTTAAAGGTAGCCTTAAGTCTCCCAGGGAGTTACTTTAGTGCCCCTGGAGGGCATTTTCAAGGTATAAAGCACTCCTGGAGCTGGGGTTTTGCACAAGGGCTGTGGAGTGTGGGGAGCCCTGCTTGTTGGTCCTAAAGCTGCAGGCACACCTCGATCAAAGTAGAAAAAAGAAATATGTACACCTTGAATTTGTTTTATTAATGCTGTATTGACAATGATGATTTAGACAATGTAATGGTATTTGTTTTACTGGTCAGGAACCGCAATGGCATTAAAAAAATAAAATTAAAATAAAAGCAAAATACCTACCTCTACTTACCTGGAATGGTTTCCCCCATCCTGTGGGGACCCCCTGGTGTGGGTGGGGGTGTACCTGGGGCAGGCACCAGTGTGCTCTTTTCATGGTGTTTGACCATGGAAATGGGTCCACAGGCCCCCTAACTCCTGCCCAGACCCAGGCGTTAAATATTGCCGCTAAGCAGGCTTAGCGCCATTATTTAGTCCCACCTCCCTCCTGTGCACCATCTTTGCACAGGAGGATAAATAAGGCATTAGGGCCCTAGAGTAATTTTTTTGGGCGGGAACGCCTACCTTGCATCTCATTGACACAAGGTAGGTTCACACACTTAAACCATGACTATTATTATGACCGATATTTTAAATATAAATAAGGAGTTAAGTTTGCACTGAACTAGTGTTAAAAAAACAAAACAAAAAAAGACACTAATTCAGCGGAAATCAAGTATAAATCTGGGCCTGAATCTCATGGGCTCACGGCCAGTCCTACCATGTGATAAATGGGAAAGGGTGGGATCTATGCCTATGGATGACTGACGGCTGGCCTCACGCAGGGATGCAGCCTAAATGCCCAAACCCATGACACCATCAGCATCACTGGCCTGCAGTGATATCACTACAGACTCCCATGGCACAAAAAGGGAGTTAGCAAGGTAAGCCCTGCGTTGTGTGTCACATTGCAGAAAGTTGACTTACTGCCTGACTTCTGGCTCCTTGTTCAAAGTGAGGCTGGGCAGACAGCCTGGCACAAGCAGCACAGACTTAATTACATGGATTTATTTAGAGATACACCCGTATCTCTCAATAAAATAGATGTATTTAATATTTTTTGCAGTAGAGCAGTAGGAATTTCAGAGGGGCGCAGCCCCAGAGCCAGTGGCTGGCCGGCAGTTTTAGGAGGGAGGGGGCAAGGATTTCAGTCGAAAGTACCTGCCCCCAGTCCTGCATCAAAATTTGTTGTTCTCTGTAGCGCAGACGGTTTATGAAATTTTACAAACACCAATTGCAAACGTGATATTTCTTTTTCTTGCAAATCTGTATAATGAAACACACCATTTTGAATGTCTAGCTAACCCACGTTATGTGTGGCACCTTCAGCCTAACTACATTCTTCGTCATGAGCACTTTGGAATATTTAAAACATCAATTATATTAATTAAATTGTGGGCTTTATCCACTTGTAGATTACTACTTTTCTGGGGAAAAAGGTGATTTACTTCGAATTGGAAAAAACGACTTGAAATGTTGAGAAAAACTAATTGTAGACTGGTATAGCAACCAGATAAAGTGCTTTAAAAAAAACACAGGAAAAGTAAAATCAGTTTCTAAAAGCACCTAACGCTTCCTGTCACTTGTCTGTACCATAACCTCCATAGTTTCTAACCCACGTCACAATTTTTAATTGCTCAACTATCAATATACACTGACCATTTTACTGTGAGAAACATGGTTAGAGTTCCATTAAGCAATTATGACGCATTCCATTGAGGGATTGCCATGTTTTGCAGAATTTAAGCATTAGAAGCCAAGGCCAATGAACAACAGCAGTGACCATTCTGTTGAATTCTAAAAAGTCTCTGATTGCTATAATAAATGTTAAAGTTTCCTGTTTAGCAGCAGGGAGTCTGCGGGACATTATTTAAAATTACTTTGGAGCACATCAGCAGGACGGGGCCAAGTTTTTAATCACAGCTTCTTTGTTCTAACAAGCTATGTTATCCTGCACAAAACATATACATTCCCATAAGCTCAATTTTCTGGTCTTCCACCGCATGCCCTGCACAAGAAAGCGTATTCATTGCATCGATCAATGTAAGCCTGCAGACAGTAGTCTCATTCAATAACGCTCTCACTTAAAGATAACATGGAACTCGCATGCCTGCCTATATTCGTTGGAGTAGATATACCAAAAGACGATGAGTGGATGAGTTACGCTTCCGGACACGGAAAGCTTGGAATCTCTGTACAAATACAGAATACATGCGGTACTTCCAGCTCGAAGTCGTCGTTTTTTTTTCAATCAGTTCGCCCCTTACCTGCACGTTAGCGCTGGTTATAGGGGCCGCTCCACGGCCGCTCGTCCACCTGATGGTTAAATTCATGTTGTGAATTCTTAAGAGTACAAAACAGACTGCTGTGCTTACCGGGTCAAAATTCCCAGGAAATCACCCCCCTTACTTTCCCACAAAAATAGAATAATCAGTCAATTGCGATGATTTTCACTAGTCATGTCCCTTTACATATATCTCTTATATTTACGAACGTGTTGTGAACGGGGAGTGACGTTTACACAAGTCCAGGCAACATATTTCATTGAACAAGGCTGGTCCACCCATCTTTCCAAGTGCTGGTCAGTTACAAAAAAATGCACCTGACATAAAGACCCAAAAGTCTTCAAAGGGGCCCCACGCTGAGAATCAAAGGCTTTTGTTTTCTTTGACCAGCAGCCCCTGCCCCCAGGCCCTGGGAACGCAGGAGCCCGCGCCATGCGCGTGCCAACGGGGGGCTGTCTGTCAAAATTAGAACCTGCCTCGGTGACCCTGGACGAAACTTTACTCTCGCCTGCGTCCCTGGCAGGCATTGCACAGGGCGGAGAGGGCAGAGGGGCTTCTGCAAGCGCGACAGGCTGCTGCGAGAGAAGGATGTGGGACACGGCCGCCTGCCACTGCTGCATCCAGGGTGGGATGGAGATGTCACTGAGCGGTAACAACAAAATCACAGAGACCTACCTGCTGCAGGAGCTTGGTCCGGCGTCCTCTGCCGCTGCTCCGGAGCAGGAGAGAAGGAAGGAGGCAGCGCCCTCTCGCTGCCCAGCGTCCGCTCACCACAGCCCGGCAGGGCTGGAGGAGTAGGCTTCTAGTCGCATTCCGCTGATCCCGGGGAAAAGCCGCTGCATCCCCGACTGGCTGCACAGAGGGCAGGGCTGGCAGTGCCTGCTCGCTCGCGCTCTCTGGCTCACACCGGCCACGTGCTCCCCAGCTCACCTCCGATTCCGCAGGAAACGTTGGAAGGCTCCAGCCACTCTGCTCCAGTTTACCCGCCACGGAGTGTTTGGAGGGGGCGGGGCCACAGATTTTTCAAGTGCGTCGCCGCGGGGGAGGGGAGTGCAAACTGACAAAGCCCAAGGCAGCGCTCACAGATATTGATTTAATGTCTACTTGTCCGTCTGACAAAATAGACATTAAATCTTATAGCCCGTTGTGACAATCAACATGGCTCGGGCGTCGGGCGATACGACTTCCCCATCCCTGCAGCTACTGTTTCTCCCGTGCGGGCCCCTCCTGTCTTCCATCCATGCCAGTTTCTTCTCCCAGTGCTCTCCTACCTCCTATTCTAGGTTGCTTCTTACTCTTTTTGTGGTTATTGCCCCCATTTGCAGTTATTTCTGCTCCCGTCTCATGACATTCTCTCCTTCTATATGTTTTGAAACCTTGTTCTTCTGTGACTGTTTTTCTTGTATGCTCCTTAGGTTCCTCACAGGTTGCTCACATTCCAGCTGGTGCCCGGGGTGGATGTCTGTGTTCTCTGTGGACCAACCCCCTCTCTTCAGAAGGTGGAGACTGAGGTGAGTGAGAATATACCTCTCATTTCAGAAAAGCAGCAACATCTTTCTCCTGTCCATGTTCTGGGTTACGTGTTCCAGAACTGAGATTAAGCTGTGCCTGGGTCTGACAACTTGTCAGTCTGGCATAGGACCCAATGACAGCACCTCATGCCAGAGTGGAGGAAGCACGCTTACAAACCACATCTGTTGTTGGCATGCTTGTCGTGGTTTTTAAATGAACCATATTTACAATGACCCTCTAAGGCATTTCAAACAGCCAGTTTTAAATAAATGAATTGGGTCATGTTGAAACTTCAAAGCATATATCATTTTGTTCTGTAGTTTAGATAAGAAACAGAAAAGTCACTGTCCATCCAATCCTTGTGCGCTGAACCCCACAAAATCAGGCCAATTGTGTTGCTGGAGCTCAGCACAGCCGTCCAAGTGAGGGCAAAAGGGCCATGTCAAGGCCTGTTTGTGAGTTGCAAAGCAGAAACCAAGTCACAACTGTCTCAGTTTTTCCCTCTCCCTCTTCCTCTCATTTCTTTTTTACTTTATTTCCTTCTCTAACCTCTCATCCTATTGCCATTTCCCTTTTTTCCTTTGCTTACTCTTTCTTACTCTCTGTTTTGTTAGTTCCTTCTTTCTTCTAACCATGACTCCTTGGTTTATCCTTTTCTGTATTCTCTCTGCAGACTGGCATGTTTCCTTCCCCTCTTTCTATATTTGACTATCTTATTCCTGCTTTTTCTGTCTCTTACTTTTCCCCATTTAACCCGCCCTCCCTGTGAGACCTTTCCCTTGGCCTCTTCTCTGGCCCTGATTCTTTCGGTGTCCATGGTGGTAATGTGGGTCACTACTGTGGCACACAGTATCACGCCAGATGGTTTGGCAAGTTACTCCCTTTCATGCCTTGACCCTCAAGTGATGGCGAATTCAAGCAATGAAGACTAACTGTAAAGGGTAGCAAAAGTTAGAAACTGGGATACTGGATGACATAACAAATAAGACTAAACCCCTTGTTAGATTAGTCACTTCTAAGAAGAACTTGCCTTTCTTTTGAGGCTACTAAAATAAGGGTATTCTAGGGTGCAGTGCACAAAGAACAATCAAAAATACAAACCATTTGGAAAGTAAGTCATCTCTCAGACACAAAGGAGACCGAGTGCTAAGATCTGTAAGGCACCTATCGTAAGAAAACTCTCATGTCCTGCGCCTTGAATGTGGCCAAAGGTTTAGTTTCCATTGGCTCACAGGCCTTACCAGTTAAGCCTGTGACCGGCATTTAGGTTTCCACGATTTTAGGCACTCGTCACCTGGCACGGTTTGGGCTTGAAGGACCATACAGTGACCAACAGTCCACTACTCCAGGATGTAGTGGAAATAAGTATTTGTTACTCTGGGGCCAATTATAGACTCATGCAGGTTACTCTGTGGTCAGAAATGGTACCAACAGGTCGGGATGATGCAGACTGGTAGTAGTTGTTTTTCAGGCTAGTCTGCCCAGCTGATTTGCAGGGCCCTTGTGATTTCTTGTGCCAAACAGATTACAGCAGGTGTGTGAGCTCCAAATACAAGCAAAGTCCTGTAGTGAGCAATCATATTTGGTTATTTGTGATTTCATAGAAAAACGATTTCATGGAATACGTTTACTGACAAACCATTTCATCTAAACTGTTTCATGGAAATTTTCAGAATTAATGTGATTTACCCTTTTGTAGAAACTAATTCATAGAAAGTCTTTTTGACAAAAAGTGGCTTTTGGATGCATATTTTTAAGTATGAGGCAATGGTTGCAGGCCTTACTTTCAGGAACAGTTATGTATGAGATATTTATTTCAGTGACTTCTTCAGGGGACAATATTTCATATCTTTTACATCGCCAAACAATTACCTTGGATGCTTTTAATTCGCTGACCCATCACCACCTATAAACACCATCCATCCCTGCCCCCTAAAGTCCCTCACCACACTTAAGCTACACTCATCCCTGAAGCCTAAAACCGCTTTTTAGGCCAAAATTCCACCATCCCTAAAACATAAAATTACTCACTACCACTAACCCTACCCATTGCTGAACTCTAAACACCCCTTTCTTCACCTAAACCCCACCCATCCCGTTCATTTTCAAATACCTCAGCACACCCACACTCCACCCATCCCTGAACCCTAAAAAAAAACCTCACCGCCCTTAAACACCAGCCAACCATGACCTATAAGAACTCATCACCCTAAACTACTTATGCATGAACCCTAAAAATCCCTTTCTACATCTAAACGCCTCGCATCACTGAATTTTTAAAACCCCTCATCACTCTAAACTCCACCCCATCCTAAACCCCAAAAACTGTTCCCCAGCCCTACCCATACTTGAAGCCTAAGAACCCTTTAAAGTCCTAAAAATCTCCCATCCATGAACCTTAAAACCCTTCGGCACTTAAACTCCACCCATCCCTGAAACCTAAAAACAACTCACACACCTAAACACTGCTCATCTGTGAACCTTAAAAGTGCCTCACCATCCCTTCACTCCAACCATCTCTGAAAGCCAAAAACCCCTTTTTATGCTTGAAACCCAAATATTCCTGGCCCCTAAAAAACCCTCATCACCCTAAGCATTACAGATCGCTGAACCCCAAAACCTCGCAGTAGTCCTAAACTCCACTCAAGTTTAATGTAATTTTTGATTGTTTCTTTAAATTATTTTTCCTTTAAAATGTTTCCTTTTCGATTTTTTTTTTTTTTTTTTGTATTTCCTTAAAATTGGTTTTCCATGATTTGGTTTCCTCTAAAGTGGTTTCTCAGTTTTCAAATTCCTCCACCATATTCCTGTTCTTTGGGCGGGTGCACACTGTCTTCTCAAGGCTCAGAATTTACAAAGTATTTGTTCCTGGGTTAACTATTAACCAGAATGTGTTACCACTGGCAAACCAGAGGACAGCTTCATTACAAGGTGTAGGCACTCTCATCAGGAGGGAGTATTTTTCTGAGACTTTCCCTCTATTTACCGTGCTTTTGAGCTTTTAGGAAATGGAAGGGTTGATTTACCCAGTCCAGATGTTCTGTGATTTTTCACATCCCTTACTACCAACTAGGAGTTTCGTGAAGGGGAGTCAGTAACCACTCAACTATGGATGAGGGTACAGTCCCTACCGCCGTCAGGATAGGAGCCCCTCCAGTAGCATTGCATGATGTCCAGTTCAATGGGAAAAGCATAAGGTGGGCCAGGACAGGGTTGGGCAGGGCAGCACCGCTTTCCTAGACCAGCTAGGACTTCTGCCCCTGCACCTGTTGCATTTTTCTTCTTCCGATGTTCTTTTCCCTTCACCTGTTTGTCTTCTGCAGTTAGTGGAGCGCTATTGGAGACCCCTGCAGGACCCTGTGAAGGCCTGCCTGAGAGTGCAGCTGCGATCCTTCCCGGCATCCTTCCCGCTGCACCAAGGAATTCTGGGGTAAGTGCTGGCTGAACGTCTCTGTGTCAGGTAGAGAGCAAGCCGCTATGCACCAAGACCTCAATCGGCCTTGCCGTGTTAAGGTTCTTCATACTCCTCACCCAAGAAGACCGTATTTGTCCATGCTGATGGTCGCCGGATTTCTACAAAGACTAGTAGTTACAGGGCCCCTCTTGTAGCATTACACCCCAAAAACGGAGGTAGAAGTGCTATTCGTCAAAAAACTGAAAGCCGCACAAATAATCATCGTGAGGAGCCGTGACACCTGAATATAGATTAAGGTGCATTGTGGTTCAACTTTTACATATGTTTTCATTGAATTTCAAACTTTGAGATGGAAATTACATACATTTAGTGTAATGCCACTTACAGCTAAGGGGGCTCTTGCAGAGAACTGTCCGACTGCCAGATTTCCTTCCTGATGTTCATGTAGTCCAAACCCATCTGGCCTGATGTGCCCTTCATGAGCTGAGGTACTCTCGAAGTAAATAACATACTAGTTCCCTATTGTACCAGAGCTTGGCGTAGTTCTGTTCTACCCTTTCATTGAGACTAGGGTTGTTACCTGGTCAGTGTTTTATTGCTCTGGGCGGTATTTTAATTTCAAGGCAGGTACAAACATTCTCAAAAAAGTATTAAAGTAGTGTATTTTCATCCCTTCCAAGTATAAACTTAAATGAACAGATGTAGAATGAAACCTGTATAATGGATGTTAATAATGTTTAGATAAATTATGTTTAGAATATATTGAGGCAGAAAACAGAGGATTGTACAATAACCATTATTCAAATAACGCCTCCATCTGAAATCCCCCCAACCCCACCTCCACTTCCTTGAGAAAGGTGACAACCCTACTTGGGACTGAAGCAGTCAGTGATTGTAGACCTTTGCCCTCTACTTGCCCAGGTGAATTTCCCCGCAGCCAGAGTAAGTGGCTAAATGGTCATTAGCAGCCACTGTTTATGTATTTATAAAGCATAGTCAGTGACACTTCACACAAACCAAGCTCAATAAAACTGTACAATAAATGGTCGTTAGTATTATACCTTTTATAACAATTGAAAGGGAGGTCCGGCTCATCTAGAATAGGAGATTTTATAGAAAATGGGGCATTGATCCCTTATGACTCCCTCAAACGAGAATACTAAATGCACGATAAGCAGCAATATAAATACGTTCAGTTTAAACACGTTTGGGAGGCCGAGAAATCAGATCCTGGTGCCCTCCGAGACTATGCTCCACTGGAGGGGAGATTGCTACAGGGAGAGATTGCAGAGAAAGTCATCTCTTGGATGTACAAGACGTTAATTAATAATATGCCTGACCTAGTTCAACACCTCAAATCCTAGTGGGAGCTCACAGTGGGTAAGATGGACGATGCTGATTGGGAGGCGGCTCTAATGCACCGGGGGGAAGTGGGCATCAAATCAAGGCTGAGACTAATTCAATTTAAAATCCTACATAGGGCATATTATGGGAGGGCCCTATTGCACCAAGGCGGGAGAGCGGAATACCCTCTCTGCGTTGTAAAAATGGCAGAGGCTCATTCATACGCTCTGGGAATGCCCCGTTATACAAATATACTGGTCTTCAGTGATAGAGGAACCCAATAAAATAATGAAGGAACAAATACCTATAGACCCCAAATTCGTGCTGTTAGTCTCCCCCAGATATAGATATCACCCAGTCAAAGTTGCTTCTCTCGTAGGGGATTTCCATGTATAGTCATAAGCACTGAATAGTTCCGCGCGCCTGTGGGGACCCCGGAGCACTGTTGTGTAGTATATTCTTAAGTGCAATCATCAGCTCCTTGACAAAAAGGTCTGTGAAAAACACTTAAGAATAACAATGCGCAGCCTATGTGAACAGCTACACAAGCCAAAATTGTTAGAAGAAAAAACAGTTGTAGTGTAAATTTCACATTTAAACCTCTATTTATTCTATAAATACATAAATAAATACATTCTCATATTTTATTTACACCTCTCATGAGAATAAAACAATGTAGGGCAGTGTAGCCCATAGGCTGCCATTATACAGAATGAAAATAGAGCTGTGCCTTTAAGAAAGTAAAGTCTTCCTGTTTCCCATCATGCACAGCAAAAGGCAGTTGCCTCAGTTCTTTTTTCCGGCTCCTGCTGACAGGACCCTGAAGCATTGAGCTCTACCTCACAAAAGCTTTTGTGACAGAAATTCATTGAAATATCTTCTGAATTTCATTTTCACTCGACGTTTTTACCTTTGAGTGATCATTTTCTACTGATTTCTGTCAAATTCTGACAGAATTTGGAGGTTTTTTCTAGTTAGAAATGCCTTCACTTTTTGATAAATGTCCTTCTTGTGGAAGAAAGAAGGCTAAAACAGATCCACATAGGGTCTGTATAATTTGTCTTCCATCCAGCCACAAACCGGAGTCGTGTGACATTTGTAAAACCTTCTCTAGAAGAACCCTTCGTGATAGAGAGAAGATCCGACTTCAGGCGAGAGAGGACAGGAGAAAAAGTGGCCATTCCACTACAGAGCGAGGAGAAGGTCAGACTTCTACCAGGGCTCAACCTGTTTCCTCCATGACTCCTTCCAGACCTGCTGAAAAACGACATAGATCTCCGACGACGTCGAGAGCGTCGACGTCGAAGCAGGGAACGGCGCCAACATGTTCGCCGTCGAGGAGTGCTTCGCCGGCGAGAAAAAGGCATCGTTCGCCGTCGACAGCTATTTCGCCGTCGAGGCGGCGAAGACACCCGACGTCGAGAGGATCTGGGTCACCGTCGACACGGCGAACACAGTCAACGTCAAGGAGATCCGAGTCGGGCTCGCCGTCGACACGGCGAGGGAGATCGCCGTCGAGAGAGAGTGTTCGCCGTCGGAGGCGTTCACCGTCACTGCACCGACGTCGAGGTTCGTCGTCGAGAGATTCTCAGCGGCGAGACGAGTCGATGTCTAGAGGCACTCGCCGTCACCGCAGTTCGACGTCGAGGAGTGCTTCGACGTCGAGAAGACCATCTAAGAGGCCTAGAAGGGTTTATACAACCTCGGAATCCTCGGCCTCGCTTATCCTACTTCCAGCATCGCCACAGCTCTCGCAAAGGCAGTCGCCGTTACCACAGACGCCGGTAACACCTACGGCTCCTCTTCCGGCGCCTCCTCCAGAACCTGTTCCGAGGACTCCAACGCGATCTGCAGGGCGTTCTGGTTATTCCTCGAGGCGTACATCTACCTCTAGGCACCGTCGTCAGGAATCACATCATGGACATTCTTCATCGTCCACACGAGACTACTCTCCAACCTTATCGGACTCACCATCCCCAAGAGTGTCTCCCATAGATGATGTCAACACTTTTCAGGAGGTCTTAGTAAGAGGGGCAACCAAGCTGAATATCCCGCTAGCAGCTCCGGCCCCATCGACATCAGTGATCTTTGAGACCTTGCATCAAAGGACATCTTCACGACCTTTACTTCCACTGGTTCCGGGTCTTATTGAGCCAGCAATGGACATTTTTCTCACGCCGGCTACAACAAAGTCTGCTCCTTCCAGACTCATTAAAAAGTACCGTCCACCAGAGCAAGATCCTCTATTCTTGAGGTCGGACCCAGTACCAGACTCGGTAGTTATAGTGGCAGCGAAGAAATCGCATTCGACGTCACCGTCTTCCTCTGCTCCCCCAGACAAAGAGAGCAGAAAGATCGATGCTGCAGGAAGAAAAGTATGCTCGACGGCATCCATCACCATGAAAGCAGCCAGTGCCACTGCTTTATTAGGGAGATATGATCGATCCCTCTGGGACTCTATACTGCAGTTCGCGGAGCATCTCCCTAGGGACAAAAGGGAAGATTTCCTAGAGGTCGTGAGCGAGGGAGCTATGGTTTCTAACCAGATTATAAGTGCTGCGGCGGATTCTTCAACACTATCCGCACATAACTATGCTCATGGTATAGCGCTCAGGAGACATGCATGGCTGCGGCTTACATCGCTTAAACCCGAAGCACAGCAGAGGATACAGAACCTGCCTTTCTCAGGCTCCACTTTGTTCGGCTCTCATGCCGATGATGAGATGGCCAGAATGAAGTCGGAGCTGGATACCCTGAAAGCGGTAGGCATGGAGCGACCTCAGGAACAGCGAAAAGGATTCCGCCCATATCAAAGAAGACTGTTCACCCACAGGTATCAGGCTCCACATTGGACGTCTTCACGCCCTCAGCAACAGCAACAGCAGCAGCATCAGAGGGGCTTCTCCAGAAGGTCGACAAGGGGTCGTTCAACACCTCAGACCCAGACACCTCGACAAGCTCCCACGTCTAAGCCCTGAATTTTTGCTTCCCCCTCCTCCGTTACCCACTCCGGTAGGGGGAAGTATCGCAAATCATCTGGACGAGTGGCAACGCATCACAACAGACGCCTGGGTATTGAATATTGTGAGACATGGTTACGCTCTCCGATTCACCAGTTCTCCACCATCTGTTCCACCCAAAACAGCCAACCACCATCTCGAAGCTCTGCAGTTAGAGGTCAATATCCTATTGCAGAAAAGAGCCATAGAACCCGTTCCCATCAGCCAACAAGGGAAGGGGATTTATTCGAGATATTTCCTTGTACCGAAAAAAGACAAACAAGAGTTTCGTCCCATCTTAGATCTGAGGACAGCAAACAAATGGATTCGCAAAGAAAAATTCAGGATGTTAGCCTTACACCAAATTTACCCACATCTACGTCAGGGCGACTGGCTATGTGCGATAGATCTTTGCGACGCTTACTTTCATATCCCAGTAACCAAGAAACACCGAAAATTCCTAAGGTTCACCGTCGGAAAACGCCATTACCAATTTGCAGTTCTACCTTTCGGCCTAAAATCAGCGCCAAGAACTTTTTCCAAATGCATGGCGGTAGTAGCCGCCCACTTGAGGAAACAGCGAATATTCGTCTACCCCTATTTAGACGATTGGCTCATAAAGGCCTCCAGCTGTCTCGAGGCACAGCACCATTTCGAATGGACTCTACAACTGCTACAAAAACTTGGTCTTCAAGTCAATCTTCTGAAATCTACAGCAACACCTGTTCAGAGGTTGCATTACTTAGGGGCCATTGTAGATACCAGGCTAGGAAAGGTGTTTCCTTCGGAGGAACGACGGTTATCGATTCTCCAAAAATGCAAACAACTGCAGGAAAGACCTCAAGCCACTGCAAGAATAATAGCTTCTCTACTGGGCTCGATGGCGTCTTGTATCCATCTGGTTCCCAATGCTCGCCTCCATATGAGACCATTGCAGGAAAATCTAGAGGATCAGTGGTGTCAACTGAGGGACGATTGGGAGAACAAAGTCCTTCTTTCTCCTCACACCCTACAATCCCTGAAGTGGTGGTGCTTACCCAGCAATCTCTTGGTGGGGATTCCGTTCCAACAACGGCCTCCATCTCAAACCATCGTAACAGATGCGTCACTGCTCGGATGGGGGGCGCACATGGAACATCTTCGAGTCCAAGGCGAGTGGTCACAGAGAGAGAGTCTCTATCACATCAACCTGCTGGAACTTCGCGCAGTCCACCTTGCGCTCAAAGCCTTCCTTCCCTCTCTGAGAACGGAAACTCTCCTTCTTCAGACAGACAACGTGGCCACTATGTACTACGTGAACAAACAAGGAGGCACCAGGTCCAGAGTTTTATCCAGAGAGGCTCAGACAATCTGGCATTGGCTTCTAGCCAGGAACCTGTCGCTAGTGGCAACTCACCTGCCCGGCATCCAGAATGTTCAAGCGGATGCCCTCAGTCGGGTAATGAACGAGAACCACGAATGGGTACTACACGACGACGTCGTTCATTCCATTTTCGCACTCTGGGGTACCCCCTCTACAGACCTATTCGCAACCCCAGAAAACAAAAAATGCCAAAACTTCGCCTCCAGATATTACCATCCAGGGACACTGGGGAATGCCCTGTGGATAAGCTGGTCAGGAGCATTTCTTTACGCCTTTCCACCGCTTCCCCTGATTCCGGCGGTCCTCCAGAAGCTGTCCAATGCTCAGACCAAAATTATCCTAATTGTTCCGGAGTGGCCACGCCAGTGGTGGTTCCCAGACCTTCTTCACCGGTCACTCAAACCACACATCAGGCTACCATATCGTCCGGACCTTCTCACGAAGTTCAGAGGGCAGATATCTCATCCCAACCCCTCATCGTTGAGTTTGGCAGCATGGCTCCTGAGCTAGTGCAATATGGACACTTGAACCTACCTCAGGACTGTATGGAAATTCTGAAGGAAGCAAAACGCCCTTCCACACGATCAGCCTATGCAAGCAAGTGGAAGAGATTCTGCATTTGGTGTTTACACAACAACATTGACCCGGTTTCCTGTGGAGAACAATCTATCCTGCCATACCTGTTAAGTTTGGCAAAATCGGGCTTACAACTGTCGTCAATAAAAGTTCACTTGGCGGCGATAACGGCATACAGAAAGAGTCCTTCACAAACGTCCTTTTTTCGGATGCCGATTATTAAGGATTTCCTAGAAGGTTTAAAGAAGGTTTTTCCTCCCATTAGAAAGCCTTCTCCTCCATGGGAACTGAACGTTGTCTTATCACGTCTGATGCTGACGCCATTCGAGCCGATACACAAGGCATCGCTGCAGCATCTCACATGGAAAGCTGCTTTTCTAGTGGCAATCACTTCAGCGCGTAGGGTCAGCGAAATCCAGGCCCTTTGCGCGCAGGAACCCTACACGGTTTTTCATTCTACAAAAGTGGTAATGAGAACTCATCCAAAATTTCTACCTAAGGTAGTCTCCGACTTCCATGTGAACCAAACAATTTCATTACCGACTTTCTTTCAGAATCCAGCTACTCCTGCTGAGAGAACTCTGCACTCTCTGGATGTAAAGAGAGTATTGAAATTTTACTTGGACAGGACAAAAAGCTTACGAAAATCACAACAGCTTTTTATTAACTATGGCCCAATCAGAACAGGTTTGGGCACATCTAAACAATCTTTATCCAGGTGGATTGTTTCATGTATAATGTTATGTTATCAGTTAGCAAACAAATCCCTTGGTGGTAGGCCAAAAGCCCACTCTACCAGAGGGAAAGCAGCTACTGTAGCCTTGATGAGAAATGTCCCTTTGGCAGAAATATGCAAGGCTGCCACTTGGAGGTCGGTCCATACCTTTACTAAGCATTACTGCCTTGATACAGACGCTAGGGCAGATGCTCAGGTTGGACAGGCTTTGCTCAAGAATTTGTTTGCATGATTCATGTTTTTTCTCAGTATTCTTATATCTACTCCACCGCGGTTATGGGGATGGGCTTGCTACTCTATTCAGTGCTTATGACTATACATGGAAATCCCCTACGAGAGAAGGAATGGTTTCTTACCTGTAACTCCAGTTCTCTCGTAGGGGTATTTCCATGATAGTCATAAGCAACCCTCCCTCCTCCCCGGTGGAGTTGACACAGAATATGAATATTATGGAGGTTGGTACTCCAACAAATGTTTTGTTTTTCTTCATGTCAGGTTAATAGCCTCCAAAAAAGAACTGAGGCAACTGCCTTTTGCTGTGCATGATGGGAAACAGGAAGACTTTACTTTCTTAAAGGCACAGCTCTATTTTCATTCTGTATAATGGCAGCCTATGGGCTACACTGCCCTACATTGTTTTATTCTCATGAGAGGTGTAAATAAAATATGAGAATGTATTTATTTATGTATTTATAGAATAAATAGAGGTTTAAATGTGAAATTTACACTACAACTGTTTTTTCTTCTAACAATTTTGGCTTGTGTAGCTGTTCACATAGGCTGCGCATTGTTATTCTTAAGTGTTTTTCACAGACCTTTTTGTCAAGGAGCTGATGATTGCACTTAAGAATATACTACACAACAGTGCTCCGGGGTCCCCGCAGGCGCGCGGAACTATTCATTGCTTATGACTATCATGGAAATACCCCTACGAGAGAACTGGAGTTACAGGTAAGAAACCATTCCTTTTCTATAATTTGGGTCATACAGTGGTCAAAAAGAATGTAGCCAAACACTGGGGAGCCCCAGAAACACCTACTCCAGGGGAATGGAAAGTGGAAATGGACCTTTATATGGGTGACAAAAAATTAACAGACAAAGCCCGACTATCTCCATGGAAATTCTTTAAGATATGGACCCTGTAGCTAGACTAGTATGGTATAGACGAGGGACGCTCTGATACCACCCTATGATGGCTGCAACACTCTCGATACAAAACGTGACCATACACAATGATAGGTTATTACATAAACTCAGCTGGGAGACTATACTCCTCAATGCAGTACTCAACACTGTATTAGACCTCAAGTGCCAGGTGTTGGACTTTTTGCCTTATGTAGGGTCATCCCCAGTCTTTTTGCCTCCTTCCTCCTGGTTTTTCTGACCTCTCGCTGTTGGCTCTAGGACTCTGAGCACTTTATCACTGCTGACCAGTGCTAAAGTGCAGGTGCTCTCCCATCTAAAGTTGATATGATTGGCTTATACCTAATTGGCATATTTAATTTACCTATAAGTCCCTTGTACAGTGGTATCTCTATACCCAGGGCCTGTAAATTAAATACTACTAGTGGGCCTGCAGCGCTGCTTGCGCCACCCACTGAAGTAGACTTTTAAACCTGTCTCAGGCCTGCTAGCGCAAGGCCTGTGTGCGCAGTTTTCTGCCACAGGGACCTGGCATCTAAACTTACTTGCCAGGCCCCGAACTCCCCTTTCACTACATGTAAGTCACCCCTAAGGTACGCCCTAGCTAGCCCTATGGGTATGGTGCATGTATGTAGAAAGGCAGGACATGTGCCATATTGCATGGCCTGTCCTAGTAGTGACAAACAGCCTAACTTGGTGTCTCACTGCTGTGAGTGCTGCATTCTCATAGGATTGCATTAGAAATGCCCTGCCTTATGTGTAAGGGGTATTGTCTGATTTATGAAGGGTAGGTAGGCGTGTTTGGTATGGTTGTGATGGTGATAATAAATACTGCTTACTGGTGTGGGTGTATTTTTTATTACTATCACAGAAATGCCACTTCTAGAAAGTGCGCATTTATCTGTGCTTATGACTCTGGTATTTTGCAGCTTGACTCCAATCAATGTCTGGGCAGAGTGACAGTTGGGGCTTTGTGCATACTTTTCAGACAGCCTGTACACAGGGAGGGTGGAGGTCTCACAGAGGTGCATCTGCATACTGAATAGTCTTCCTGGGCTGAGAGAAGGGAGAGGCGGGGCACATCTACATTTGTAAAGGCTGTGCCTTGGCCTCACACAATAGGGTCGTTAACCCCCCACTGATGTTTGGAGCCTGTGCTGAAAGGAGAGAGGGGGCACTCCCAGAACCAGTTGTAACCGGCTGGAACCTCCTCTCCCTACCATTGTAAAACACTGTAAGAATTGACTATCAGTACAGGGGAATTTTCCCCACAATTTGGAGACTCTTGGAATCATCTTGGAACTGGACACCAAAGGCTGAAAGGACTCACCAGGAACCGCCATGGACTGCTGCTGCTGTGCTGACCTGTGACCTGCCTGGTCACTGTGAAGGACTTGCCACTTGCTGCCTTTCCCTTGTGCTGGCCTGTAGCTGGGCCCTCCACCTGAGGACCTTGTCTTAAGATTCTGCTCCCCAGGGGCAGTGTGCTGTGGCCCCTGACCCCTGCATCCATTTCTTCACGAGGGGTGCTTCTCCGTGGTTTGCAGCGCGCTTATGGAGCCTTGGGAGCTCGTAGGCTCCTGGCTGCATTGTGCCCCTTTAAATAAGATCACCGCAGCGGCCCGGGAAGCTGGAAGAACACTCGCGCACCGCATCGGGTGCAGGCGAGTGTCTGCTCGGGCCCCAGGAGGGGTCCGATCTTCTTGTGGCTTCACGGCAGAACCAGGGGAAGGCGTGGGGAATGCCCCCTTCCCCCTGGCCTCTGCGTTAGGAGCAGGACGCTCCTTTTCTGCTGTTAGGTAAAACGGGCATTATTGTGGGCCCCCCCCTTGGAAGGGCCAGTGGAGGCCCGGGGGGGGCCCCCAGAGATCGCGGGTCCCGGGAGGGGCCTGTCATTAAACCGGAGGGGGTGCGTGGTGCCCCCCTCCTGCCCTAAGTTGTTTTTTCTGGCTTTGGCCCCCCTCGTGAGGGCCGGTTGAGGCCCTGGGGGGCCCCCAGTAATCAGGGTCCCTGGAGGGGCCTGTCTATAAAAGAGAGGAGGTGCATGTTGCCCTCCTCTGACCTCAGAGTATAAGGGAGGCCCCCGTTTTGCGCATAGGAGCGCCGGGGGCCCCATTGTTCGCAATCTAGGCACTGGAGGTGCCTTCATCCAACCAGGTACTGTTTAAAGGACCAATATAGTTGCAATCCAAAGTTTTTTCTACAGACTTTTGTTTGATTCATATATTACCTACCTGCGTTTGATGTTTTTACATATGTGTATGCAAATGTTCCTTTTATGGACATGCTTGCTAATATGTTTTTCTAACTTGCCATATGTTTTCTAATGTTCCTACTATGGGCATTTTATGACATTCTTATGACAAGTGCTGTGATGTAATAACGTGTTTTCCTGACTACTGCTTATGTTGCAGAATACTGAGTAACCTGTGTGTTATGTGTGACTACTGCTAGGTTGCAGAGTAACTAATGTGTAACGTTCTGACAACTGCTAAGGTAGCAGGATAGTACTGATATGTGATGTTTGGTCTGATAATTACGTTGTGTACAATACAGTATATTTTCATATAATCTGGTGTTGTGTTTCCTTTGTGGTGTGGATATTGCGTCACGTGTGTTGTGTGTGTTGTGCAAACGCTTTACACATTGCCTCCGGGTTAAGCCTGACTGCTCGTGCCAAGGTACCAAGGGGGTGAGCAGGGGTTATCTTGGACGTGTAACTCCCTTGCCCTGACTAGAGTGGGTAAGTTCTGCCTGGCTGAGGTGCATACCCTAGCCAACCAGAAACCCCATTTCTAACACCAGGTGCTTAACTTTGTGGTAGTCTCTGATGTGATAACGACCTCTGTGAATTGTTTTGTTAACATGTTGTATAAAATCACAATAAAAAGTTTTTTGTTTTTTTTAAGTTAGTGTTATACGTAGGCTTGTTACTGATTGCTTCTCAAAATGTTCCTGAAGGAAAGCAGGTACGTAGTTCAGAAGCATTTTTAGTTTGTTTTAGTTTTCAGGATGGATTTCTAGGATCAAGCATGAGTTACTGCTATTGTGTTTTTTTGCCTCCTATGTGGTTATCTTTCATTTAATAAGTGGGCAGACCTAGATATAAGACTTTGTGGGTAACAAATGTGAAACCAAAATCCATGTCAAAATAGCTTGCTAACTAGTCGAGTTCTGTCATATTAGACGGATGTTTTGACACCTTTGACAAGGCGGCCTACAGCATGGCGGATAGTTTTTGGAGGGGGTGGGTGGAGGTGGGGGGGGGGGGGGGGGAGGAAGGGGTGCCTGCTTTTGGACGACCAGCTAGTATTGTGTTGCCTCTACGCAGGTGTCAGACCCAAAGCTTTGACAGTAGTTCTGAAGTCTAAGTGAGGAATGGATGGCTTGAACCTTTGAGACGGTTGACTTGGAGTGTTGCGGTGGGGAGCTGTAGGGGATCATTGTTTTATAGCAGCTGCGCTGAGCCCCACTTTTCCGCTTCTGATACAAATCGCAGCAATGACCCTGCAGTGGTACTAGCATTTTCACAAGGCACTCCTGCATTATTTAGCTGTTCCAAGTAATTTGTAGAATATCCAGCAATTATACTTAGTAAATACACAAATGCATTGATGTGCTGAGATATCTCTCTCACTACTAATGCCCTTCAAAGGGATATTATAAAATAAAACAACCCTTTTTTTATAGCGAATGGAACAGAAAGATAAATGCAGTGATTCACCGGACACACTCCTCCGGTTGATGCCACATTTTGAAGTTTTCAAAGAAAGAGAGTCCCGAGGATAACCACTTGGGAGCGAAAATATGCCCTGAATTTGAAGCTGCGTGTAGATCAGGTGCAGAACTATTATTACAGGTAAGTAACTTCTTAATTTACTTCTCATAAACCCATGTGACTCTTAACTTGGCATTGTCTACATAAAGCCTTGTGATGGGTGTGGCTCTTCCTGGGAGTCCGCGAGACCTTGCCATATTTCCTAGGTGTTGTGGGCTGATAGGAGCGCAGTTTAGGTTTGTGTGTCCCACCCTGACAAAGGCCAGCCATATCATGGTCTCTCCTTTGTTTTTAGACTTCTATTGATCAATCGCGAGCAGAAGAAGGGGGTCTACACTGTGCAGGCACAGCAGGCTGAGGACAAGCAGCAAGGTGAGAGCAGCGCTCTGCATGGTCTGGCTGGAGTGTGGGCTGCGCTTCCTTGCTGACAAGGTCCTCTTGACCTTTTCTTGTTTTCTGTATATGTATCCTTTTCTGCTCGAGTGTATGAGGCACTCCGCTACCTCTTGGATCTGGGGTTTGCGCTGTGGGAATCGTGGAAGTGAATAAATGAATTCATATTCATTGTCATTTGGATGAACCAACTAGAGTTAAGACCTTTTCAGTTTAGCCTGCACATCCACAACCTGGCCTGCCCCCGCTACAGGTCCAGAGCTGAGCCCCGTATACAGCAGTGTCCGTGTTCCTCAAACATGACATGAAACATAGCCTGCGATTTCAGTACTGAGCACCTTCATCCTAAGCGCTGGCCCTAGCGCTGTTCAGTAACAATGTACACAGTATATTTAGTACACACCACAGCTGTTCTTGTAGTGTGCGTCTCTTGTGCCGCACGTGAGGCACCTCGTGTGCTGTGTGTTTTTTTTCTATCTCTGCAGTACTGACCTAGAATTGATGTCTGTGTCTTCTCTTCAGGGGGCAGCCTCTCTTGGTATCTCTGCAGTACTGACCTAGCATTGATATCTGTCTTCTCCTCTTCAGGGGTCAGCCTCTCTTGGTATCTCTGCAGTACTGACCTAGCATTGATGTTTGTGTCTTCTCCTCTTCAGGGGTCAGCCTCGCTTGGTATCTCTGCAGTAACGACCTAGCATTGATGTTTGTGTCTTCTCCTCTTCAGGGGTCAGCCTCGCTTGGTATCTCAGCAGTACTGACCTAGCATTGATGTCTGTGTCTTCTCCTCTTCAGGGGTCAGCCTCACTTGGTATCTCTGCAGTACTGACCTAGCATTGATGTCTGCCCCTCCTCCTCTTCAGGGGTCAGCCTCTCTCTTGGTATCTCTGCAGTACTGTCCTAGCTTTGATGTCTGTGTCTTCTCTTCAGGGGTCAGCCTCTCTCTTGGTATCTCTGCAGTACTGACCTAGCATTGATGTCTGTGTCTTCTCCTCTTCAGGGGTCAGCCTCTCTCTTGGTATCTCTGCAGTACTGACCTAGCATTGATGTATGTGTCTTCTCTTCAGGGGCCAGCCTCTCTTGGTATCTCTGCAGTACTGACCTAGCATTGATGTCTGTCCCTCCTCCTCTTCAGGGGTCAGCCTCTCTTGGTATCTCTGCAGTACTGACCTAGCATTGATGTCTGTCTCTTCTTCTCTTCAGGGGTCAGCCTCTCTCTTGGTATCTTTGCAGTACTGACCTAGCATTGATGTCTGTGTCTTCTCCTCTTCAGGGGTCAGCCTCTCTCTTGGTATCTCTGCAGTACTGACCTAGCATTGATGTATGTGTCTTCTCCTCTTCAGGGGCAGCCTCTCTCTTGGTATCTCTGCAGTACTGACCTAGCATTGATGTCTGTCTCTTCTCTCTTCAGGGGTCAGCCTCTCTTGGTATCTCTGTAGTACTGACCTAGCATTGATGTCTGTCTCTTCTCTCTTCAGGGGCAGCCTCTCTCTTGGTATCTCTGCAGTACTGACCTAGCATTGATGTCTGTGCCTTCTCTTCAGGGGCAGCCTCTCTCTTGGTATCTCTGCAGTAGTGACCTAGCATTGATGTCTGTCTCTTCTCTCTTCAGGAGTCAGCCTCTCTCTTGGTATATCTGCAGTACTGACCTAGCATTGATGTCTGTCTCTTCTCTTCAGGGGTCAGCCTCTATCTTGGTATCCCTGCAGTACTGACCTAACATTGATGTCTGTCTCTTCTCTCTTCAGGGGTCAGCCTCTCTCTTGGTATCTCTGCAGTACTGACCTAGCATTGATGTCTGTCTCTTCTCTCTTCAGGAGTCAGCCTCTCTCTTGGTATATCTGCAGTACTGACCTAGCATTGATGTCTGTCTCTTCTCTTCAGGGGTCAGCCTCTATCTTGGTATCCCTGCAGTACTGACCTAACATTGATGTCTGTCTCTTCTCTCTTCAGGGGTCAGCCTCTCTTGGTATCTCTGCAGTACTGACCTAGCATTGATGTAGGTCTCTTTTCTTCAGGGGTCAGCCTCTCTCTTGGTATCTCTGCAGTACTGGCCTAGCATTGATGTCTGTCTCTTCTCCTCTTCAGGGGTCAGCCTCTCTTGGTATCTCTGCAGTACTGACCTAGCATTGATGTCTGTCTCTTCTCCTCTTCAGGGGTCAGCCTCTCTTGGTATCTCTGCAGTACTGACCTAGCATTGATGTCTGTGTCTTCTCTCTTCCGGGGTCAGCCTCTCTTGGTATCTCTGCAGTACTGACCTAGCATTGATGTCTGTGCCTTCTCTTCAGGGGCAGCCTCTCTCTTGGTATCTCTGCAGTACTGACCTAGCATTGATGTCTATCTCTTCTCTCTTCAGGGGTCAGCCTCTCTTGGTATCTCTGCAGTACTGACATAGCATTGATGTCTGTGTCTTCTCCTCTTCAGGGGTCAGCCTCACTTGGTATCTCTGCAGTACTGACCTAGCATTGATGTCTGCCCCTCCTCCTCTTCAGGGGTCAGCCTCTCTCTTGGTATCTCTGCAGTACTGACCTAGCTTTGATGTCTGTGTCTTCTCTTCAGGGGTCAGCCTCTCTCTTGGTATCTCTGCAGTACTGACCTAGCATTGATGTCTGTGTCTTCTCCTCTTCAGGGGTCAGCCTCTCTCTTGGTATTTCTGCAGTACTGACCTAGCATTGATGTATGTGTCTTCTCTTCAGGGGCCAGCCTCTCTTGGTATCTCTGCAGTACTGACCTAGCATTGATGTCTGTCCCTCCTCCTCTTCAGGGGTCAGCCTCTCTTGGTATCTCTGCAGTACTGACCTAGCATTGATGTCTGTCTCTTCTTCTCTTCAGGGGTCAGCCTCTCTCTTGGTATCTTTGCAGTACTGACCTAGCATTGATGTCTGTGTCTTCTCCTCTTCAGGGGTCAGCCTCTCTCTTGGTATCTCTGCAGTACTGACCTAGCATTGATGTATGTGTCTTCTCCTCTTCAGGGGCAGCCTCTCTCTTGGTATCTCTGCAGTACTGACCTAGCATTGATGTCTGTCTCTTCTCTCTTCAGGGGTTAGCCTCTCTTGGTATCTCTGTAGTACTGACCTAGCATTGATGTCTGTCTCTTCTCTCTTCAGGGGCAGCCTCTCTCTTGGTATCTCTGCAGTACTGACCTAGCATTGATGTCTGTGCCTTCTCTTCAGGGGCAGCCTCTCTCTTGGTATCTCTGCAGTACTGACCTAGCATTGATGTCTATCTATTCTCTCTTCAGGGGTCAGCCTCTCTTGGTATCTCTGCAGTACTGACATAGCATTGATGTCTGTCTCTTCTTCTCTTCAGGGGCAGCCTCTCTCTTGGTATCTCTGCAGTACTGACCTAGCATTGATGTCTGTCTCTTCTCCTCTTCATGGGTCAGCCTCTCTCTTGGGTATCTCTGCAGTACTGACCTAGCATTGATGTCTGTCTCTTCTTCTCTTCATGAGCAGCCTCTCTTGGTATCTCTGCAGTAGTGACCTAGCATTGATGTCTGTCTCTTCTCCTCTTCATGGGTCAGCCTCTCTCTTGTTACCCCAGCAGTACTTTCCTAGCATTGATGTCTGTCTCTTCTTCTCTTCAGGGGTCAGCCTCTCTCTTGGTATCTCTGCAGTACTGACCTAGCATTGATGTCTGTCTCTTCTCTCTTCAGGAGTCAGCCTCTCTCTTGGTATATCTGCAGTACTGACCTAGCATTGATGTCTGTCTCTTCTCTTCAGGGGTCAGCCTCTATCTTGGTATCCCTGCAGTACTGACCTAACATTGATGTCTGTCTCTTCTCTCTTCAGGGGTCAGCCTCTCTTGGTATCTCTGCAGTACTGACCTAGCATTGATGTAGGTCTCTTTTCTTCAGGGGTCAGCCTCTCTCTTGGTATCTCTGCAGTACTGGCCTAGCATTGATGTCTGTCTCTTCTCCTCTTCAGGGGTCAGCCTCTCTTGGTATCTCTGCAGTACTGACCTAGCATTGATGTCTGTCTCTTCTCCTCTTCAGGGGTCAGCCTCTCTTGGTATCTCTGCAGTACTGACCTAGCATTGATGTCTGTGTCTTCTCTCTTCCGGGGTCAGCCTCTCTTGGTATCTTTGCAGTACTGACCTAGCATTGATGTCTGTCTCTTCTCCTCTTCAGGGGTCAGCCTCTCTTGGTATCTCTGCAGTACTGACCTAGCATTGATGTCTGTGCCTTGTCTCTTCAGGGGTCAGCCTCTCTCTTGGTATCTCTGCAGTACTGACCTAGCATTGATGTCTGTCTCTTCTCTCTTCAGGAGTCAGCCTCTCTCTCTTGGGATATCTGCAGTACTGACCTAGCATTGATGTCTGTCTCTTCTCTCTTCAGGGGTCAGCCTCTCTTGGTATCTCTGCAGTACTGACCTAGCATTGATGTAGGTCTCTTTTCTTCAGGGGTCAGCCTCTCTCTTGGTATCTCTGCAGTACTGGCCTAGCATTGATGTCTGTCTCTTCTCCTCTTCAGGGGTCAGCCTCTCTTGGTATCTCTGCAGTACTGACCTAGCATTGATGTCTGTCTCTTCTCCTCTTCAGGGGTCAGCCTCTCTTGGTATCTCTGCAGTACTGACCTAGCATTGATGTCTGTGTCTTCTCTCTTCCGGGGTCAGCCTCTCTTGGTATCTCTGCAGTACTGACCTAGCATTGATGTCTGTCTCTTCTCCTCTTCAGGGGTCAGCCTCTCTTGGTATCTCTGCAGTACTGACCTAGCATTGATGTCTGTGCCTTGTCTCTTCAGGGGTCAGCCTCTCTCTTGGTATCTCTGCAGTACTGACCTAGTATTGATGTCTGTGTCTTCTCTCTTCCGGGGTCAGCCTCTCTTGGTATCTCTGCAGTACTGACCTAGCATTGATGTCTGTCTCTTCTCCTCTTCAGGGGTCAGCCTCTCTTGGTATCTCTGCAGTACTGATCTAGCATTGATGTCTGTGCCTTGTCTCTTCAGGGGTCAGCCTCTCTCTTGGTATCTCTGCAGTACTGACCTAGCATTGATGTCTGTCTCTTCTCTCTTCAGGAGTCAGCCTCTCTCTTGGGATATCTGCAGTACTGACCTAACATTGATGTCTGTCTCTTCTCTCTTCAGGGGTCAGCCTCTCTTGGTATCTCTGTAGTACTGACCTAGCATTGATGTCTGTGCCTTCTCTTCAGGGGCAGCCTCTCTCTTGGTATCTCTGGGGTACTGACCTAGCATTGATGTCTGTCTCTTCTCTCTTCAGGGGTCAGCCTCTCTTGGTATCTCTGCAGTACTGACATAGCATTGATGTCTGTCTCTTCTTCTCTTCAGGGGCAGCCTCTCTCTTGGTATCTCTGCAGTACTGACCTAGCATTGATGTCTGTCTCTTCTCCTCTTCATGGGTCAGCCTCTTTCTTGGGTGTCTCTGCAGTACTGACCTAGCATTGATGTCTGTCTCTTCTTCTCTTCATGAGCAGCCTCTCTTGGTATCTCTGCAGTAGTGACCTAGCATTGATGTCTGTCTCTTCTCCTCTTCATGGGTCAGCCTCTCTCTTGTTACCCCAGCAGTACTGACCTAGCATTGATGTCTGTCTCTTCTTCTCTTCAGGGGTCAGCCTCTCTCTTGTTATCTCTGCAGTACTGACCTAGCATTGATGTCTGTCTCTTCTCTCTTCAGGAGTCAGCCTCTCTCTTGGTATATCTGCAGTACTGACCTAGCATTGATGTATGTCTCTTCTCTTCAGGGGTCAGCCTCTATCTTGGTATCCCTGCAGTACTGACCTAACATTGATGTCTGTCTCTTCTCTCTTCAGGGGTCAGCCTCTCTTGGTATCTCTGCAGTACTGACCTAGCATTGATGTAGGTCTCTTTTCTTCAGGGGTCAGCCTCTCTCTTGGTATCTCTGCAGTACTGGCCTAGCATTGATGTCTGTCTCTTCTCCTCTTCAGGGGTCAGCCTCTCTTGGTATCTCTGCAGTACTGACCTAGCATTGATGTCTGTCTCTTCTCCTCTTCAGGGGTCAGCCTCTCTTGGTATCTCTGCAGTACTGACCTAGCATTGATGTCTGTGTCTTCTCTCTTCTGGGGTCAGCCTCTCTTGGTATCTCTGCAGTACTGACCTAGCATTGATGTCGGTCTCTTCTCCTCTTCAGGGGTCAGCCTCTCTTGGTATCTCTGCAGTACTGACCTAGCATTGATGTCTGTGCCTTGTCTCTTCAAGGGTCAGCCTCTCTCTTGGTATCTCTGCAGTACTGACCTAGCATTGATGTCTGTCTCTTCTCTCTTCAGGAGTCAGCCTCTCTCTTGGGATATCTGCAGTACTGACCTAGCATTGATGTCTGTCTCTTCTCTTCAGGGGTCAGCCTCTCTCTTGGTATCCCTGCAGTACTGACCTAACATTGATGTCTGTCTCTTCTCTCTTCAGGGGTCAGCCTCTCTTGGTATCTCTGCAGTACTGACCTAGCATTGATGTAGGTCTCTTTTCTTCAGGGGTCAGCCTATCTCTTGGTATCTCTGCAGTACTGACCTAGCATTGATGTCTGTCTCTTCTCTCTTCAGGAGTCAGCCTCTCTCTTGGGATATCTGCAGTACTGACCTAGCATTGATGTCTGTCTCTTCTCTTCAGGGGTCAGCCTCTCTCTTGGTATCCCTGCAGTACTGACCTAGCATTGATGTCTGTGTCTTCTCTCTTCAGGGGTCAGCCTCTCTCTTGGTATCTCTGCAGTGCTGACCTAGCATTGACGTATGTCTCTTCTTCTCTTCAGGGGTCAGCCTCTCTTGGTATCTCTACAGTACAGACCTAGCATTGATGTCTGTCTCTTCTCTCTTCAGGGGTCAGCCTCCCTCTTGGTATCTCTGCAGTACTTTCCTAGCATTGATGTCTGTCTCTTCTTCTCTTCAGGGGTCAGCCTCTCTCTTGGTATATCTGCAGTACTGACCTAACATTGATGTCTGTCTCTTCTCTGTTCAGGGGTCAGCCTCTCTTGGTATCTCTGCAGTACTGACCTAGCATTTATGCCTGTCTCTTTTCTTCAGGGGTCAGCCTCTCTCTTGGTATCTCTGCAGTACTGACCTAGCATTGACGTCTGTCTCTTCTTCTCTTCAGTGGCAGCCTCTCTCTTGGTATCTCTGCAGTACTGACCTAGCATTGATGTCTGTCCCTCCTCTTCAGGAGTCAGCCTCTCTCTTGGTATCTCTGCAGTACTGACCTAGCATTTATGTCTGTCTCTTCTCTTCAGTGGCAGCCTCTCTCTTGGTATCTCTGCAGTACTGACCTAGCATTGATGTCTGTCCCTCCTCTTCAGGAGTCAGCCTCTCTCTTGGTATCTCTGCAGTACTGACCTAGCATTTATGTCTGTCTCTTTTCTTCAGGGGTCAGCCTCTCTCTTGGTATCTCTGCAGTACTGACCTAGCATTGATGTCTGTCCCTCCTCTTCAGGAGTCAGCCTCTCTCTTGGTATCTCTGCAGTACTGACCTAGCATTTATGTCTGTCTCTTTTCTTCAGGGGTCAGCCTCTCTCTTGGTATCTCTGCAGTACTGACCTAGCATTGATGTCTGTCTCTTTTCTTCAGGGGTCAGCCTCTCTCTCTTGGTATCTCTGCAGTACTGACCTAGCATTGATGTCTGTCCCTCCTCCTCTTCAGGGGTCAGCCTCTCTCTTGGTATCTCTGCAGTACTGACCTAGCATTGATGTATGTGTCTTCTCTTCAGGGGTCAGCCTCTCTTGGTATCTCTGAAGTACTGACCTAGCATTGATGTCTGTCTCTTCTCTCTTTCAGGGGTCAGCCTCTCGCTGGAGCAGCGGAGAGCCGCACTGCGCGCTTTCTACACCCTGGCTGTGTCACAGTACTTTCCCTCCGAGCAGGGGGATGAGAAGAAAGGTAAAGCTGCTTCTAAGCTCGAATGAAAGATGAACTGCTTAGGGCCAGCAGCAGCCGTGTGTGGACTGATGGGGCTATTTACAGAGGTTGTTGCCCACCCACCCAGGAGCAACCCCTTAGATAGTGGTATTCCCCGCTGTGTCTCTGTGGGGGTTTTAGCCACCAGGGGTGTCTTGGAAGCCCCAGAAGTGTCAGTTTACATTTTATTTATATAGCGCTTACAACTTTACCCCTGACGCTAGTCTCTTCCCCTTTCCACCACACCACTCTACATCACCGACACTCGGTATGACTAACTTAGCATACACACTAGCACACAGGCTCATACACACACACACGTTTCACCCCACCTGACTTTGTCCAGTCTTTTCTCCGCACCCTCAACACTCCATTAAGCCACCCCTGCTCACCTCCGCAATGCCACTACCCAACTCACCTCCTTAAACCTCCCTACCCTCTACTCCTCTCACCAGTGTATTTATTGAGAGTTTGCTTAGCCCTGGTCTCCCCTTGTTATCCCTTCAGAGTACTAGATAAGGCAAGGAATGTATGTGAAAAGGGAAGTCAGAATCCACCTGACTGATGGGAGGGACCCAGTCTGAAAGTCTTCAACTGTTGCCATGTTTGTGTGTAGTTCAGCTGCAGGCGAGATGGACTGAGTTTAGCTTCCGGCCTTCCGTGCATGGCATATACTCATACTCATACTCCCTCGCTCAGACTTGAATCCATGCTTTGCAGACTCGTGGCCATGAACTCCCAAGGTCTGCCCTCTATGCTCGAGCCATCTACCGTGATCTCCCAAACAACCCCACTACATTCTCCTTCATTTATCTGACCTTTGACTCATCCAAAACCCCTCCTGCTACTATGTTGTTGCCTCTCCACTCACTTACATTCACTCTTTTCGTCCACCACTCACTCAGTTCTACACTCACTTGTCCGGGCACGTGCCTAATCAAGAACAGTGATATTGTTACATGCACACTTGCAATATCTGTGCTCACAAGCTACACACTTACTCAGGCAATCGCCCGACCCCACACAGCTCCACTCACCTTCTACAGTGCATCTCCACTCACACCCCAGCAGACTCCTCCCATCACATTCCCTTCACAGCTTCCCTTCCTCATCTCACATTCTTAGAAAGCCTGCTTCTGCTCCCTCCTCCTTTTGCTTCTGCTCATGACATGGCATAGAAACCACTCTCCTCAAAATCTAGCGTAAGGTAATGCAGTGATCATGTTGGCCAGCTTACAGCTTTCCTTTCTTCAGAAAACCCTCCCACTGCTCCAAACTGGCCATTGGGTGGAGCTGATGAGCCCTGGTGATGGCAAATGTACATTACTGCAGCTAACAGCATAAAGAAATGTACCACCAGCAAACCACCCTCCTTCTATACCACCTTAGCTGCTAAAATGCACCCAGCTGCCTAACTTTTCAGTCACAATGTTTTTTTCGTATTTTTATACCTAAGCACCTTAACGTTTCACTCCTTCTGTTTGAGCACTTCATAGCCATGTTTATTCTCAGCGGCGTGAACAAATCGGCTAAACTCGATACATTTTGAGTATAAATGACAATTTAGTAGGACTATTTAAAACCGCTTTTCTTCATTGTTGACCTAAACAAATGCATTCATTTGAATCATTGTTTCAAACAAATGTGTGTTGGCCGTCATTATTTCTAAACTTGGTGGTGTTTTTAACTTCAGTCTATGTAAAAGAACGTTTGGGCACGGATTGCTCTAATCCTCTTGAACCATTTTAAGGTCGAGCATAGCACCACGCAAGCGCTGCTTTTCTGACGTGTTGGTATGTACCTGGGCTTTTAACCACGCCCACCGGATGCCGATCACTACCTGGGCTTGCCCTTCAAAAATCCTTTGACGACATTGATAAATGGTTTGCGCTTGTCCCTCCTTGGGGAGGTTTTGTTACCGCCTTGGCCATCACCTCAGTTACATGGCTAATTGCACTTTTGCCAATAAATTTGTGTGCAAGCGAACTTATTTTTCTTTTTGTGTCTCTGTTCACGCTGATTGATGCTCATGGCGTCCGCGGCTCGCTTATGTCAAAAGTTCTACTTTTAATATTCAGAGTATGTGGCAAGAAAAGTCCAGTTAGGAGTTTGCAACGCAAATACCCCTAACTCGAGCAAATGCGAGATCCATTGCATTGCAAATGCTTGTTGTGCTATTTTCAAACGATGTTACCCATAGTTATTACCCAGAGTACATTGCCTAGTGGTCGTTTTAGGTCTGGTCTTTTACAGAGCTATCGCTTGCACTCCTGGCTATTGTTTTCTCAGAACAATTTGTGTGTGTGTGTCATTTGTGGGATAGGGCTTGTCTTGTGTTTATATCGAATTTGTTCCTTGTTGAATGAAACTCGCGCTACTGATTCATGTTCCGTTTAATCTTTCTAATTTATTAAAAGACCTTTTCTCTTGTACTGACAAAGCCTTTGTTGCCTTTACTCGCCACTCAAGGGCAGTGTTGCTCTAAAATACGGCTTTGTCTGTGTTGCAATCAAGCAAACAAGCACCTATTCTATACAATACGGCTTCGATGATACTGCAGTCAAAACAAGCATTTGCAATACAATAGGTCTCGCATATTTCGAACAAGTTAATTGTCATCTTTTGACAACAGCGCCCACGAGCAAAAAGAAAAAATAACATGAGTGTAAACTGAGAAAAGACTGCTTAACAAAATAAAATCAAGTTAGCCTTGCTGGTCACGTTTTTGCCAGTCACAAGCCTTCTGTTTGTGGGGCAGTGGAAGTTAGAACAAAATGATGCCTCGATCACGTCGGGAGCAGCGGACGGGTACTAATTAAGTTGAAATCAGTTAGTGCTTGATCAATGCTCCACACAAAGGAACAGGAATGATGCCAGACATGCCTTGATGAATTACGAGGCTGTAAAGAAAGTGCCACGTAAGCCAACAAATGGTGAGCAACAGGCTGGCTCCAAGCCCTTTACCTAACACAACAGCGTCTTGCATACAAGACACAAGCGCATGCACTTGCAGGCTCAACCCTAACAAGCAAGTACCTGTTCTGTAAAATACAGCTTCATCTGTATTGCGGTACCAAAAAAAAAAAAAAAGCAAGGACCTATTCTATAAAATACTGCTTTGTCTGTACTGCAGTTAAAAAAAAAAAAACAAGCAACTATTCTCACCGCAAGAACTAAAAGGGACAACTGTTCTCACCTCAACAAGTCTTTATAGAGACTTGTTTTATCAATTTCCTGTCAAAAAGAATCTTTAGAAACATGAAATTAGTGACTCGTTCCTTCAGACCCTGTTCATGGGGCCACAAATCAGATGGGAGCTACTGGACTGTAACCACTGTGGTGGCTGAGGTTGTGGGAGATCCAACCGTGGTGGTTGAGATTGTTTACCATTGGTGCTCTGGGTCCCGCCCTTTTTTGGCTCTGCAAACTGAACTGATTTCAGCATTAGCACAATGTAGTCTCAGGGTAGCGAGTGCGAACAGTTGCAGACTTCTCAGGTAAATGAAGTAGGGGTCAGACACAATAACGTATTTCCAGTCCAGTTTTTAAGTTAAGTTAAAATAAAGTACTTTGTACTTTAACAAAATAATACACACTCCAAAAATGGTGCCATTACAGAGTTGCAACCTCACCTACAAGCTCTACTGAAGTGTGTTTACCCTCTGCTGTGCCGTCTCCTCCCTTCTCTCTCTGAGATGTTCCCCACGGCTATAGAACAATATCAATTGCCCCAGTGGATAGTTCGTAGGCCATTTCAATAGCCTTTACGCCCAAAAAGTAGGTTAGTGTTCTAGCTGTAGGATTTACTTCAGGCACAGACTCTTCCTTCGTACTTGCTCAGCCCTGCGTTACCTGCTCAACGGCGTTGTCAATCAGTAATACTGGCTGGTGCGATCAGCAATCTCGCTCCGTCAGGTTTCACCATCGGTGAAGGAGGACTTCAGACAATTGCCTCTCTCCTGTCTAGGCCAGCAGTGTTAAACAACTAATCCGGCTGCTCGCCAAGCACTTTTCTTAGCTAGTTGTGGACTCCTGGCTGATGCAAGTAGAGCTCATCTTCAGCAGTGTTGCCTCCCAGCTAATGCACTGACTTCGTTCAGGTGAACATCTCCGGTGGCAGAGGCAGCACCAGTTCTTTGAAAGCCTGTAGCAGAATTGCCATACAACACAAAGATGTTCTAGTAGATACCTTGCTCACACAGCTCCCAGTAGGCACCAGGAGACCCCTTACGACTTGAATAGACAGGGTCTTGAAGGCAATTGGCTACTTCTGGGTGCTCCCATGCTTGGAACACTCTGGGCGTCTCCTCTTGACAGTCTCTTCCCCTGTAGGGCCAAGTTTTCTCCTTCCCTCTATGAGCAGGCAGGCTTCAAGGCTGTAGGCAGACTATATGCCTCTTTAGCAACTTGCAGACTTCAGATGATGACCCCTCCCCTGTAATAGACTTTCTGTGATGCAGATACCAGTCCCACATTTTGCTGTGGTGGCTGTCTAGCACAGACATTTGAAAATAGAAAGAGTCATAAATAAACTCTTTTATATTTTTAACCTTGTGGGTATATGATAAAGATTAAAATTAAAACATCAACCACAATAAAAGACTGAATCACCCGGCGTATAACCACCCAGTGATTGTCGCCCAGTATATATTTATTCTAGGTAGTACTAGAACGTGAGATAGGACTTCCGTCCTAGATGAGGAGCTGCCCAATGAAACGGCATGCCACCCTGAAACTGTGTGATCTTTTTGTAGTACATACTATGAACAGAATGGTTGGCTTCCAACTATTGTTTGTTTGATTTATATGTTTGGTTACAAATGTTTAGTAGGTGAGGGTGACCTATGCACTCTTGGAAAATGTATTTTCCTTTTGCTCCCTATTTGTATTTGTGTGACTATTATTCTTTGTCATGAGAAATGTGTACCTTGGGCTACTGACTTGACCCTGTAGATTTTGCTTAGAGTGAAACCTCATAATTTGCAAAATGTTTTACAGATGTCTCTTTGTATCCTCTGGGATACAAGACATCTTTTTAACACACTTTGCTCCTCCAGGGTTGGTGGAATTCTCCATCCAAGAGGCATTTTATCTTTAAATTACTTGTGTTAGAACACCCTTGCCCCTAAAGCAATTTGGCGGCGCTGTTAACCAACATAGATCCAGCAAAAAGCCTAAGTTGGTGCGCTCTGGACTTGCCAAAAACCATAGGGCTTTTAACACCCTTAAAAGCTGCTGAGCAAGGCCTTCTTACCGAAAGCATCCAAGTATGACAATCATTTCACAGTACAGACTGACGTGTGAAATGGGTGATGCAGTCATTGAATAATACAAAGGCTGAAGAAGGCATACATCAGTAAAATGATGCTACCAGCTGATTTCTATACAGCATTGTTTGTTGATAGTAAGACCAAAGAGTTTTAACGCTGCTTAACTGTAATGTCCAGGCTGAAGTGTGGAGATGTGTTGATAGGCTGTTGGTTTCCTGCAACTGGATTACAACTGGATCTAACAGTGGAGTTTGGATTAGGCAACTCCTTACTAATATAAATGGACTGACGCATAGGTTCGACAGTGGGAACCCAGAGAACAAATCTGTACTGTAGAAGTATTATTCTGTTTTGTCCCTATTTGCAAGGGAGGAGTGAATAACATTTATTTCCTTTGCCCTTTTGCTCAGGGAGGAGGGAATGTGGATTCATGTGCCAGCCTCTATTAGTGTGGATGAATGCTATGATGGCTGCTAAATGGATGGCTGTACCTATAGTGAGTTAATGTTCTATTGTAGTATCCCTTTGCCATTTAAATTAGCTGTTTAGTTGTGCTCCAGGATGTCTACTAGATCTCAGCCAGGCTCTTTATGTATGTACCGCTTGTGGAGGTGAGGCTTGACCAGGGCCTGTACATTGCTTTCCTTTGGCTTTGAAATACATGCAGTGCCTTCTCCTATGCTGCTAGGATAGACTGCATCGTTTCTTCCCACTTTAACAAGTTTTTATTATCCGTTTACTGGCATTAATAATCCTTGCTGGGCAATGGGCCCAGAAGGTGGTCATGTTTTACAAATTTACTTTTCCCTGTCCTGAAGAAGGGTTGTCTCTTGAGATAAGCCGATCTATGTAATGGTGTTTTTTTATGTACTACCTCTGATGCATGGCTCTAAAATGAGCTAGTGGGGTTTGTGGCAGTGCTGTGAAGCTATTGGTTCCCCTGGTTGTTTAGCCTCCATAAGAAAACCAGTCCTAGAAAGGAGGACTGTTAATCGTCATACAGGTCGGAAACACACTACGTGTGCAGAGGCAGCCTTTTTGACCACTCGAGTGATCATAAACCAAATAGAGGAGCATCTCACTAGTCTAGTGATCATAAACTGAAGACAGGAGTCTTTCACCAGTCCAGTGATCACAAACCAGAGAGGAGTCTCTCATCCGTCTAGTGATCATAAACCAACGAGAAGAGCCTTTCACCAGTCTAGTGATCATAAACCAGAGAGAGGTCTTTCACCATGTGGCTTTCACTAGTCTAGTGATCACAAAACAGAGTAGCTTTTCACCAGTCAACTGATCATAAACCAAAGAGATCAGCCTTTCACCAGTCTAGTTATCACAAACCCCTTGAAGGTCAGGAATACACCTTATGTTTAAAGCTAGCTCTTTCACTAGTTTAGTGATCACAGACCAAAGAGAGAACCTGTGAAGTTGAAAATACAGTTTCAAAGGCTGTAAGGAGCATCTGTGGACTCCGATGTTTTAGCCATATAAGTGCTGGGATGCCTGCAGGCTGTGATGATATCTGTGGGGGTGTTTACACAATACACTTCCTAGTTTGGAAACGGGCCAGCAGCCCCACTACAACCATCCCCTGTCTCCTTTTTAAGCCACAGCCTACCAGACAGTGCAGCTAAAGACATCTTGGGGACATTCAGAAAGCTGACCTAGGAATGCATTCTGCCCATTGCTTGCCACTGGGTTTGTAACTCACGTTTTCTTGCTTTCCATTTACTGCATTTGTTTTGTTTTAGGCTGGCTAGCTTGAGTTTGTACATTCCCTTGCCCAAACCTTTTTTCCAGTATCCTTCTGAGTGCTCCTTTTCTGTAAACAGGCTTGTAAATCCTGTTGTTATCTTGTCTCATTTGCTATGCATTCAAAGACAAGGTAAAATATCAGGCACTTTTCTTTCTCTGGCTTAAAATGAGAGGATCTATGTGACAATCTTGCTGGATACTGGGAGTATGAAAGAGTTTATTTTCTAGCACATGGCAACATTTACATTAAATGTGTAGGTATTTCAGAATATATCAGAATTAGGAGCACAAATAAAGCAAATTTTTTGGGTATTTCTGAAGCGTGCTGGAAACAAATACTTTAATATGATCAAAACAAATCCCACTAGCAATGTTCACACGTTTTCCTCTGTGCACTGTATAGTTTTATTAGTAAAACTGTATGTCTCCACAAATGTAATGGTCATTTCTGTTGAAAATGTGTTGTCTGTAATGGCACACCATGAATATTCTACGCAACTCCCCTCTACTCTGCACCCTACTTTGCATCACTGCACTTGACACCACTGCACGGCCCTGCACTCTGCACCACTCAACTCTACACCACTGCACTCTTTACCACTCTAGGCTGCATCAGTCTACTCAACACAACTCCACTCTACGCCACTGTACTCTCTGCCACTCTGCAACCCTGCACTCTATGCCAACACACTCTATGCGCCATGCACTTTACTCTGTAACACTCAACTCTGTGCCCCTGCACTCTACGCCAGTCCACTGTACAAGACTCTAATTTACTCTGCACTACTGCACCCTACACCACTTTACTCTAAGCCATTGCACTCTGGCACTACGCAACTACAGTGTACCCTGCACCTCTCCACTCCACGCCACTCCACTGTACTCTGAAACAATCTACTCTACGCCATTGCACTCTGTGTCACTGACCTCTACAGCACTATACTGTACTCTGCACCACTCTATGCTACTTCACTCTGCACCATTCTGCGCCACTGTACTCTGCCAATAAGCTCTACTCTGCGCCACTGCTCTCTGCATCACTCAATTCTACGCCACTTCACACCATTGTACACCTTCCTGCGCCACTCCACGCTCCGCCACTCCACACCACTGCACCCTACTGTGCACCGTTGCTGTCTCCCTTGTGTGTATTCCCCAGCCATCTCCCCTCCTCAATCCATGTTGATGTCTCTATTGTGTACTCCCTTCCCCACACACTGCAATCCTTGTTGCCCTCCCCCCAAGAACGCTTCCTGCCTCTGTCTAGCTTTCTGCCACTTTCGCCTCTCGAAATTTTGGTAGCTCACTCCACAGAGTGATGTTGCCTCATGCAGTCTAGTGAATGTATAAAACAATTAGGTACACTGTTCCGTGGGAACTCAATAGTGCCCTAGTAATTATCACAAGTCAACGAGGCACTTCTATAAGTAGAAGCAAGAGCACTCACACACCCCAATGGGTGTCATGCTTCAGGAGTAGACTCAAACCTACACAGGGAAGTGAATAGCTGGAGGTAGTGTGTTAAAATTGACTCTAGGCCCTAACGTAGATACGTTTATTGTCCCTAAAGGGTCTAGGTCAAGGTTAAAAACGAGGGGAGTGACCAAGGAGATAATTTTCCCTTACTCAACTGAGAGAAAAAATAGGGAAAGGAAATTTAGGGGGTCATTCTGACCCTGGCGGCCGGTGGCTGCCAGGGCCACCGACCACGGGAGCACCGCCAACAGGCTGGCGGTGCTCCCACGAGCATTCTGACCGCGGCGGTTCAGCCGCGGTCAGAAGCGGCAAGTCGCGGGCTCCCGCCGACTTACCGCTGCTCGGGGGAATCCTTCATGGCGGCGGAGCGCGCTCCGCCGCCATGAGAATTCTGACAGCCCCTACCGCCATCCTGTTCATGGCGGGAAACCCGCCATGAACAGGATGGCGGTAGGGGGTGCCACGGGGCCCCTGGGGGCCCCTGCCGTGCCCATGCCAATGGCATGGGCACGGCAGGGGGCCCCGTAAGAGGGCCCGCTAAGTATTTCAGTGTCTGCCTTGCAGACACTGAAATACGCGACGGGTGCAACTGCACCCGTCGCACCCCTGCAACTACGCCGGCTCAATGCTGAGCCGGCGTCCTCGTTGCAGGGGCATTTCCTCTGGGCCGGCGGGCGCTCTTTTGGAGAGCGCCCGCCGGCCCAGAGGAAATGTCTGAATGGCCGCCGCGGTCTTTTGACCGCGGTGCGGTCATTTGGCGGCGGTACTATGGCGGACGGCCTCCGCCGTCCGCCATAGTCTGAATCACCCCCTTAGTCCTTTAACCCTCAATGATGGTCGACGTGTTTCACGCCTATGTTGTCACCTAAGGATCAGTTGGCGTTTCTTCAGGACCAAAAGTAAACAAAGAAAATCCTAGACTTCACTTGGGAAACCTTAAGGGTGTTTATTTGTATAGAAATGTGAATAAAGGACTTACATAAAAATACTAGAAGCCCTAATTTGAGGTTGACCCTCCTATATTAAGGAAAGGGCCCCTTGGAAATGTGCAAGCGGTGGAACTACCACAAATATTTTTTGCGCGTGACCCATACTTTGTGACCTACCAAGGCGCCGCAAACCCGGGCACCTATGTTGAGGAGTTTTGTCACTGGTACAAATAAGCGTGTGCCATTGAACACAAGCGCATGTGCTCCGGATACCATGTTGATGCAGCCATACAACTTTGGAAAGCTGATGAGGGCACTTGAACTGCGTTTGTCGATAGGTGCCATTTTGCATTATTTGGTAATGGTGAGTAAGGTGCTTAGTTGTTTCTGGGGCTTATAGTAATTCAGGGTTTTCTTGTGGGTAGAAATGTTTATAGTAGATCCTGATTGCCTACATAGGCTGTTCTCTACAATTTGGAAGCGTGTCTAGCATGTGCTGGAGATAAGGACTCATGGTGCTCACTGTCTCTCAGGAATCTAGCAAAGAAGAAAGAGAATGGAGCAGATGAGTTAAAAAGTAAAACAAGCATGCAAAGGTTGATGTGGCCATCGGTAGGGAAGAGTGTTGAGGAAGATGTTTGTTGGAAGTAGTGGGTTTTGTACAAGACAGCCTGGTGGAATATTGCTGCATAATAAATGAAAGGCTTATTAGATGGCTATTTTGTAGGAGAGAATGCCTGTTTCAATGTTAGTGTCTTGGAGCAAACATTTTAAGCTTTTGCTAAGAGGGGCCTTTAGTGATAACAGTGACAAAACAAAAATGTTTGAATGTAATAATTAAAGTTCTTGATAGATTAATTATGTAATATCCGGTTGGACAACACAAGTTGAGTAGATCAGATTTTTCCTGCTGTTTACTCACTGCAGTGAATGTCTGAGATTAAACGACAGATCGCCTAAAAAGCACTTTGCATATCTTATTGTGCCACCAAAAGCACAGAACCCCCACTTTTTTCAACACAAAGTACACACACAGTACCAAGCCAGACCCCTTCGATATGTTTTAATCGGTCTCTTCCTTCAACAAATCTCGAACTGGAGGGAATCCCTTTATAATTCGACCTGCCTTCAGCAAGAATAATGGTCGATCATCTTGACGCCCGAAAAGCACTACAAGCCTGGCTCTTCTGATTTATAACTAATGTGTTATCAACATGACAGTTAGGTGGGAACCTGCTTTTGCAAAGCATCTCTTTTCTCACACTATTCCACAACATTTTGTGCTTGCAAGTGCTGTCATGTCACCGCACCTCACCAAACATCACCCATATAGATCATTCTGCACCCAGCACCTTTCCCAACCCTGCAGTCTGAAAAAGGCAAGCAGCATCCCAATGTAAGTCTGTGCTCTTCAAGACCTTGCCGTAGGAATGAGGTGCTAGATCAATATTAAAATTGTACGTAATGCACTGGGATGGATATAGCTCAGAAATTAACTGTACCACCTTTGTGGCATGACTGTGTTGGCAGAGGGGTGGTTTGGCATTTCAGGGTCTCATTGTGCCATAGGGCACAAGGGCAGTGCCTTCTTAGTGCAGATGGACTGTTGTATAGCTATTTTAGCCATGTTTTAGACATGTTGTTTTAAGCTAACTAGGCCTGCCGCTGTGCACTTTAACCCTGTTACATTTTATTCAGTACTGCTGTATTCTTCTCGCAATAGTCACATTTGCAGTGCTGTTTTATTTTCTTTATCTCATTGTACTTTCGCCTAGGAGAACATCACGTTCTTAGTAGGCCATTTATTTTCCTTTGTGCTTTCTCCAAGGCTACAGTCAGATAGGGTTGCCGACAAACGTGGTATGCTGTGTCTCCAGCATTCACAGAAAACACACACTCATACGTGAGGACTATTTCTTAGAATGTCAGCTGTTATATTATAAAAACACCCCTTTGTCCCAGACACGTTAGAAGGAAATTCCAGCAAGATGACCACCACTGTATGCTGAATGCTTTGCTGCAGCTACTTGCTTAGACGGCCGCACCCCAGATCCACATGGGGACGGTGTCTCTGTAGACTACAGGCTTCTTCCTCCAGGTATGAGAGATGATGTACCCCTAGAGGGGAAACCCGAAAAGCAGATTAGGCTTATTACACTGTGCTCAGGCATAGTGTAGGTAGGAGAATATATACATCACTCCTAGTGACAGTATGATAGGACTGTTCTTGTGTTTTATTCTGTTTGTCACCTACTTGTTTTTACTGTATTTTATCATCCTAGTTATTGCAATACATGCCTTTTTTATCTAAGATGTAGTTATTTCAATAAATCCTTATTGACCTATATTCTGCCTCTGTTGTCTTTGCCTGTATGAGACCCTTTGGTAACTGAGAGAAAGGGAAGGGATCTGATGGACCACGATTCCCCTGAGGAGTCTTTCTTGTCATACGCCTGGTTGCCACAATCATCTCGGCCAGAGATGAGGCGCTGCTAGTTAGCCGGAGAACCCAGATTAGGCCGACAGGCATCATGTGGTGCGGAAACATAGTTAGTACCCACAATACATGTGATCCTGTCTCCCAAATCCAGTAGCATCATTACCATATTGAGAACCTACGCAACAGGACAATTGCTGTGTGTAGCCAACATTAGATTTTGAAAAGTTCCTTCTAGAGAAATGATTTGCCGGTGTGCTGCTCACAGACACTTACTACAACTGTTAGCAGAGGAGACGGATGACCTTCAACTGACAATGGATTGGGTACAGGAATTCATTCTAACATCCTTTGAATACTGTGGCGGACCAGAAAAATAAAATATAGAATGAGTAAGGGTGATAGGTTGCTTTGGGATCGCTACGCTCGCCTTCTTGTCCCTGTTACACTGGCTACCAATGCATGGAGGTACTCTTTACTGTCCACTGCCTTCATTAAAGCCAATTATTGCCCCTTTCTACGTCTTTGCACCTTCAACTCTGTCTTGCTTGTGGTTCCCAAATTTAAGATTAATGGGCCAGGTGGGGCATACATTGTTGTTCTTGCCTCCAGGCCATTCCTTTCAGTTCAGCCTTATTAAGTTTCAACAAATCATTAAAATGTGTTTCTTCACATAGCTTTTTTTCTTCTGGTTATACGTGTCTCATGGACCCTGGAACCAAGCTGTAAACCAGCAATGAATGTGCACTAAAACAGGACTACTCGCATTAACACGGTGATGACTGGAAGAGGGTGGTGGAAGAATATGTTGAGGTTTTTGGGTCCATTTCGCACGTTGGAAACTGTTCCTTGTGTCGATATGCACAAGGATGTGTCTGGGATGGAAGGCCCATGAGAACAAAGCTCATAGATCTTCAGATGTGAGAAAAACTGCTAAGGTGGTTGATTATAGTAAGGGTGATCTAGTTCGGATAAGAGTTCTTGGAATGAAAAGAAGATATGACCGCTCTATTTGGACCCTGTGAGTGCAACACTTATATTAGATGGGGCAGTACAAGTGGTCGGTGAAGGATCCGGAATTTAACAGGAAGCCATAGTGCGGTCAGAGACTGAAAATGATGGTGGTGACGGTGCCGCAGTGCAAAGGAAGGCAAGTTTTAATACTTGTGGAATCATGGCGAAAGCCAGGGTATCTTAGGCACTTCATTTAGTTCACTTCTAACCTGTGCGGTGGCTGCGGTCCTCCAGGGCCATGTGCATCGGAAAGCCTGGATAGGTGGAGCATGGCAGTCGGCGTGTTTTCAGCTTCAAATTTTATTTGTGGATCAACAAATAATTCAAAAAAGCATTAAACAGCACGTTTTAGATATATGAGCTGGGTCATTCACCTCAGCTGTCTTCTGGACTAACTGGGTGCAATACATGTTCCTCTCTCCAGCCATACTTTTAAGTAGTCCTGTTTTATGAGCCCACATGATGGGTAACTCAAGGTAGATAATTCAGGTTGTATTATTTAAAATAACCTCCCTTCGTACAGTTTGTCTGTGATGGGAATAGGCTGATTAAGGTGAGAAGTGGATTTCTCTGCATTTTCATTCTCCTGGTTCCCACAGTCGTGCACCAACAAATGCAGGCCAGTCAATTTGAAGGTGCTCTGGAGCACTGTGATTGCCTCTAATGGCAGCCATTTTAAATAGAGTTTAAAAATAGCATGTGTACTACACTAGGGTTTTGAGACCAAGGGTACTGACCACCGACTGACATTATGTCCCTGTAGGCTGGAAGGGGCACAATCACCATGATTATGTCATATAGTCAAAATTTTGCTCAAACACTCAACTTTCACACATGGCCTTTTTTGCTCTCTTTCATTAATTGAAGTCGATGGTAGCAAACGTGATCTTCGATCCATGACAGCATAGGATTTCATACACCATTGGGGTACATTGTAGGCCATCCTTGCCCCATTATTTCTTCCCTATGCAGAGAGACTGAGCGGGTTTGGGCCTCGACAGAAGAAAGCAGATGCCTGTATCAGAAATAGGCTTATACAAATTGATAATTCAGAAAGAAACAAACCAGCACAGCAAAGACTCTGAGTACAAGGTTTACACCCTCCTACACAAAAATAGATGGTTACTGAATTAACAGAGAGAGCCTCAGTTTCCTTTTTAGGTCAAGCACGCAAGGGCTTTGACCTGTTGTAATTATTGTGGGCTTTTATCCACGTCCACCTCATGCCCATCACTTTCACTTGTTCGTAGACTTGCCTATCAAAAATCACTTGATGTCATTGGTAAATGCTTTACGTTTGTCCCGCCTTGAGTCTGTTTTTGTCACGCCTTGCAGACTGCTCCTGTTACATGGATTATTGCACAATTGCCAATATACTTTAGCGTAGGCAAACTATTTCTTTTGTCTCTCCCCTTTGTGCTGCATGGTAGCCATGGTGCATCGCAAACAGGCAAAACAGCTTGAACTCCATCGGCGGTATTGGTCGCTGGTCACGTTGTTCACAGTTACCTAATCAGTCATTTCTTGTGACTCTCCCCTTAAAGCGCTTGAATTTGGTGAATGCTTTACCTGAAACGGAAATCCTCAGTGAAAGCACCTCTCCCGGCACAGCAGGAGAGCCGATACTACAATAATGACTGCACTCTGGAAAACTCGATCCATAATGCTTTGCAGGGTATTACTTTTACAAAACATTTTTGCTCATAACTCCGCCTGTGGTGGTCCTAGGACAAAGGGACCATCACCGAAACGTTCACAAGAACGTGTTTTTTCTGGTTACAACATCTTTGGGTCCTAGGTTAGTGGGGACCCCAAAATAATAACCACTCCCACCATTCAGTGTCTGTTTAAGCGCTCTCATAGTTGGAACTTTTGTTTTACAGCTGGGAATAGCTTGTGTTTTATGGGCCTTCTTTGTAGTATCATTGCTATCGGCCTTCTACCCTTGAAAATACATAATACACTATGGGCCTGATTCTGACCCTGGCGGTAAATACCGCCAGGGCCGTGGTCCGCGGGAGCACCGCCAACAGGCTGGCGGTGCTCCTTTGGGCATTCTGACCGCGGCGGTGTACCGCCGACTTTCCGCTGCCCAGGGGAATCCTCCATGGCGGCGCAGCTTGCTGCGCCGCCATGGGGATTCCGACCGCCATCCTGTTCCTGGCGGTATGGGGTGTCGTGGGGCCCCTGCAGTGCCCATGCCAATGGCATGGGCACTGCAGGGGCCCCCGTAAGAGGGCCCCACTTAGAATTTCAGTGTCTGCTTAGCAGACACTGAAATTCGCGACGGGTGCTACTGCACCCGTCGCACCCCTTCCACTCCGCCGGCTCCATTCGGAGCCGGCTTCCTCGTGGAAGGGTGTTTCCCGCTGGGCTGGTGGGCGGCCTTTTGGCGGTCGCCCGCCAGCCCAGTGGGAAACCCAGAATGACCGCCGCGGTCTTTTGACCGCGGTACGGTCTTCTGGCGGTTCCCGCTTGGCGGGCGGCGGGCCGTATGTTCTCTAGGGGCTAAATATGTGGTTACACTTCATTATGTATTGCAACTTTCTTTTTGTGTGGTTATGCCCTCCAGGGACTAACTAAACAGTTACATGACAATGTTTCTTATAAATGTTGTTTTCATTCTGGTGTCCTCTAAGAGCTGTTCTAAGCATTACAGTCATATCAACATAATAAAATATTTGTGGCACAGAAACTTGTCCCATAATGCTTTCCAGGACATTAGTTTTGTAAAATATTTTTGCTCATAGCTCAGCCTGTGGCCGTCCTAGGATAATGGGACCATCTTCAAAACATTAACCACAGTATGTGGGTATATTTATAAAGCGCATTCCGGCTCACAAAGAGCATCGAAACGCTAGCATAGGTAAAAACGACACTGAACTCGTTAGGAAACCCCCAACCCGCAGAAGGAAAAACAAAGATCAGTTAGGAAAGAGCCATGTTTTAATCATCTTCCTGAAACGTAAATAACTAGTTACTGCCCTAATGTTTAGAGGGTGGAGCTCCTGCACATGGCTGCAGCTACAATGAAGGCTTTATCACCCCTCTTCTCTCTATTAGTCCGGGGAACCGGAATATTGTAGGCTGAAGATGATCTAAGATGTCTCTTTGGTTTGTACCAACTTAATTTAGCGGACAAGTATTTTGAACCTTGGCCATGCACTGCTTTATAAGACAAGCAAAGAGATTTAAAAATAATCCGTTGAGCCACCGGAAGCCAGTGTAATTGTTTAAGACTACTTCTGACTGACGTCCAACGAGAGAGATTGAGAACAGCTCTGGCGGCTGAATTCTGAATCAGCTGCACCCTGTTAAGGAGGCCTTTATCTAAATTAAGAAACAAGGCATTACAATAGTCCACTTTAGACACTACCAGAGCTAAAGTGGCCGCAACCCTCCATTTATACAGAAGAAAAGGAAAAACTTTCCTTAGCATTTTAATCAACCACAAACATGTTTTAACCGTGTGGTTTACCTGATATTTGAAGGACAGTTGATCATCAAACCTAATACCCAGGTTTTTGCTAACATTGGTAGAGATAGGAAGGGAGCCACAATCTGATGGCCACCAGCACGGATTCCAATGTTTAACACCAGCTTCAAAACAAAGAATTTCAGTCTTGGAAGCATTCAATTTCAGCCAGTTGGACCCCATCCAGTTACTGACCTCTTTCATACAGTGGTTAAAGCGGTCCGCTCTAACCACTCTTTCTCTCTACATCATCTCTGGGTCCCCACACTATGTAGCGGGGACTCCAAAATAATAACCCCTACCACCATCCATTATCTTTTTAAGCTTTCTCATGGCTGGAACTTTTGTTTGATAGCTGGGAGAAGTTATGTTTGATAGTCCTTGTTTGTAATATCTTTGCAATAGTCCTGCTATCCTTGAAAATGTATAATTCACTATCCCCGCTAAATATATGGTTATACTGCGTTACTTTTTCCCATTCTTTTTTTCACGTGGTAATGCTCTTTAAGGGCAAACTGTATTTTTATTGTGGTGTCCTCTAGAGGCTGTTCTGAGCATTGCAGACTACATACTATAATATTCGCTGCACGAAAACTCGCCCCATAATGCTTTGCAGGGCATTTTATTTGCTCATAGCTCAGCCTGTGGTGGTCCTATGACAATGGGATCACCTTCAAAATGCTCTTTCTGTCTACATCATCTCTGGGTCCCCACACTAGGTTAGTGGAGACCCCAAATTCAGTCTCTTTTAAGCTTTCTCATGGTCAAAAGTTTTGTTTTACAGCTGTGAGAAATTTTGTTTTAAAGGCCTTGCTTGTAATATCATTGCAGTAGGCCTGCTAACCCTAAAAACGCCCTCCAGGGGCTACATATATGGTAACACTGCATTACTTTCTTTTGTTTTTTTCATGGGTTTATGCCCTCTAGGGGCTAACAATATGGTTACATGACCATGTATCTTACAAATTATATTTTTGTTATGGTGCCCTCTAGGGGCTGTTTTGAGCACTACAGTCTCCTGCCAACAGTTTATTTCTGATAAAGGTTTATATGATAGTTGTATATGTTTTAATAATCTCCCATCATTACAATCATGACAACAATTCAGGCCAACTTAACATCCGTATTACACTATGACTGTTTGAAAACACTTGAAATGTTTGGGTGACCCTTCTAGTTTATTTCTTCTCTGTGGCTATATTAGTCTTTTTTGGGGCAATAGTGTTAGCCAGCCAGCTACACTGATTCTGGGGTGGTGAAAGGGGTATACTATTGGAATTATCGCTGCACATTTAAATAAGGATGCTAAATGACAACATTTTATTTTTTGCTGCAGATAGCGGAAGAAAGTAATTGGAAGTGCTTTAGTTATATGCAGGGCCACTGGATTTATATGGCAGGAAAAGATGAAATTATGGGGCAGGGCTGACCATTTTATGTGGCAAGAAACGTCCAGTTATGAATTTACAATGCCAATGGCTCTAACTTAAGCAAATGCGAGACCTGTTGCATTGCAAATGTTTGTTTCCCTTAGAAGTGGTTTCTGTGCTTCTGTAGGGTATAGGGTGTTTAACAACCCGCTGAGCCTCACTGTTCTGTCGCAGTTTGTCCTAGCTAGTTACCAAAAGGCGGGCCCATGTGCCAAGAAAGAGCTAAATCTTCTTAAATATATGTAACTGACTTCAAAGAGAACACGGCTTCTAGGGATAGAGAGACCTACTGGGGAACCTATTGAAGAGACCATGGTATTCAGGGATAATTGTGCCGAGATGGAGAGAGGGAGAGACTGTGTGAGAGAGAGAGAGACTGTGTGAGAGAGACTGAGACTGAGCGAGACTGAGTGAGACTGAGACTGAGCAAGAGAGAGAGAGAGAGAGAGAGAGAGAGAGAGAGAGAGAGAGACTGAGCGAGCGAGAGAGAGAGAGACTGAGACTCTGTCTTTAAGAGACAATGCCTATGAGCATAGCTAGGCATTTATAGAAAAAGGACCTGTAGGTAGGTTTTAGTGGTAACCTATAGAGAGTGGAATGCTTTATGGGTAGAACATACATTAAGGCACAGATGGCTGTATGAGGAAAGTTGTACCGTAAGGCCTTATGAGGACAGACGCACTTTAAGGGTCAGAGGGACATGTGATACACAATGGTAATCAAGTTTAACCCTTGAAGTCATGGTGCAAGGATGACCTGTTCAGTTACCTTTGCTCTCTTTTCTGCTCACAAGGCATATACCACAAGGAGCTACTCCCTGTCTTCCTGGTGTTTGGAGATTAACTACATTTTTTTTTTTCCAGTATCGCATCATGAAGAGTTCCAGACTGGATTTACCCACAATGCCCTAGAGTGCTACGTTGTGTCAGAGGAGCACAAATGCTATGGAATTCAGACAGAGCAGCACCAGCTTTTCCTGCTCTACAAGCCGGACGTCCCAACCTTTGGCTTGCGCAGTACAGCCACCAAGACCCTGCAGCTCTTCACCAAGGATTCTTTGTTCTAAGTCATGAGGTGGGGGAGGGGCAGAACATATGGGAGCCTCCCTTTGGCTGCCCCATTAATATAAGCCCATTGCAGGACTGTTCATGAGCAGCATTAGAGCCAGTGCTCATTTGGGCATGCGCAGCAAGATCCACTGCAGGAAACTGTTGTGATAGTAAACAAATGCACAACAAAATGTGTGTTGGCCCAGAGAAGCCTGCATGATGCAGAAGAGAAACTCACCTGTGACCCCAGTTGAGGCAAAAACCATGGATCCTTGATCTTTCGGTCTGCTAGGTGGACCTGAAGGGATTGGGTAGGTCTCTACACTGATCTGCAGTATGATTCTCCGAACTTACTATGATCCCTCTCGAGGAGAGCTGCATAGTTCACTGAAGTCCATCAACCACATTGTCGCAATGTTTCCAGGGCCCTCTATGGTGCTGGATGGTCCCTTTTATCAAAGATGAGTAAACAGCACAATTCCAGTCCTTTGAGTGCAGCCAGGAGACGTCACGTCACAGCGCAGCGCACAGGTTCAGCGTGTCCCATAAATCTTCCTATTATATCCTATAAGAACATTTATAAAAGGCTTACCACAAAACGGTTGTCAGCCTGAAGCATCCCTAAGCACCTTCTGACATGTCATTCAGGGTAAGAATGTCCACATAGCTCTGCACACTTTACATAATACTTGCATGGAGGAGAAGGACCTCTGTGTTCACCTAATATGTCAAGTAACACATGCCCAGGGACTTCTTCTCTGTTGATATCTGATGTATTGTAGGTTTTGATACTGGTTTCTGTACTGTGTTTCTCTGATAGTGGCCTCATCCCACTTTAAAAAGTTGAATAAAACATGTTTTCAAAGGTTTTGCTTGCATTTTCCCTCCCTCCCCAGGAAGACAAGGGATGCTAACTAAGCATTCAGAGGCAGTGTGTGTCCTCCTCAGAGTCTGAATACCAATTCTCAGTGGCTGAGTGTTTTCCTCATTGCAAGAGTGAAGTCCAACCACTGAAGGTCTGCGTGTCTTCCACTGATTGAGGATTATTATCCCCCCTCCTCCCCCCCCAACCCCCGCTACCCCCTCAGTCCGAGTATGACGATTACTAATCCAAGTGCTGCATATCCTCATGGTGTATTCATGTTTGTATATCCATTGACTACGCATCATATCACTAAGAGTGTAGTGATGAAGCACCCGAGTGTCCTCAGTGTGTACATGATTGATCACTCAAGTAGTAAGCACCACATTACTGACTGTGTATTGACCAAGCACCCAAGGCCGCGTGGAGTCGCAGCTCACACCTGATTGAACACTCGGGCACTAAGCATCGCTTTGTTAGGAGTGTAGGGACAGTGCATACATGACTGAACATCCAGGGATTTAGGCATCGCTTTACTAGTAGTGTGGGGATCCAGGACCCAAGGACTGGGTGTCCTCGCAGTGTATTCATGATTGAACATCCATGGGTTTAAGCATCGCGTTACTAAGAGTGTAGTGATCCGGGACCCAAGGACTGAGGCCCATATTTATACTTTTTTAGTGCGGCATTTGCGTCATTTTTTTACGCAAAAGCGGCGCAAACTTACAAAATATAATTGTATTTTGTAAGTGTGCATCGCTTTTGTGTCAAAAAATGGCACAAATAAGACGCTAAAGAAGTATAAATATGGGCCTGAGTGTCTCTGCAGTGTATTCATGATTGAACATTCATGGGTTTAGGCATCGCTTTACTAAGAGTGTAGTAATCCGGGACCCAAGGACTGAGTGTCCCCGCGTTGTATTCACGATCGAACATCCATGGATTTAGGCATCATTTACTAAGAGTGTAGTGATCCGGGACCCAAGGACTGAGTGTCCTCGCAGTGTATTCATGATAGAACATCCATGGGTTTAGGCATCGCTTTGTTAAGAGTGTACTGATCGAGGACCCAAGGACTGGGTGTCCTCACAGTGCGTACATAATTGAACCTCCAGGTATTTAGGCATCGCTTTACTACGAGTGTAGAGATCCCAGACACAAGGACTGGGTGTCCTCGCAGTGTATTCATGATTGAACCTCCATGGGTTTAGGCATCGCTTTACTAAGAGTGTAGTGATCTGGGACCCAAGGACTGGGTGTCCTCGCAGTGTATTCATGATTGAACATCCATGGGTTTAGTCATCGCTTTACTAGGAATGTAGTGATCCGGGACCCAAGGACTGAGTGTCCCTGCAGTGTATTCATGATTGAACATCAATGGGTTTAGGCATTGCTTTACTAAGAGTGTAGTGATCCGGGACCCAAGGACTGAGTGTCCCTGCAGTGTATTCATGATTGAACATCCATGGGTTTAGGCATTGCTTTACTAAGAGTGTAGTGATCTGGGACCCAAGTACTGAGTGTCCTTGCAGTGTATTCATGATTGAACATCCAGGGACTACACATCGTATCACTAAGAGAAGGACACTCACGTATTCATGAGCTGAGTGCATTACTGTTAGGAAGCCAAAGTAAACCCCTCTCGGACTCCAACCTGCAAATCGGATGGCCAAATACCTATTTATGGTCCCGCAAGTATAGTGTAGTGCCAAACGTATGGCGAAACTGATGTGGGGTGCAGAGGCCTGTGAGGAAGTAGTGGCAAGATGACAGAACCGACAAACAAGGATGCTGTGGACCCAGAAGCCCCCGCTGCTTGGTACTGTCTAATAATGTTAGATAATGAAAACTATGCAATCATGTCAATCTTAGTTTTTCTTATAGTAAAACATTATCATTATTCCTAAATTAACTGGTAATAATAATGGTCGATATTTATGCACATTATTCTAGAAACATCGATAGTTTGTCATTTTAATAATAGTTCTTTGGCTGTCTTTAATAGGGTGATCTATAATGTCTGTTATTAAGGCTATGTTTCATTTTACCGCCTCTGCGTGGTTGTCTGCAGGCTTAAATGTCCTTGTATAGTAGCACGCCGGGCTGGGCTCTGGATAAAAACAGCACTAACAGGAAAGGTGGGGGGAAAATCCATGAACTCCTCAACAGCTGCAAGAAAGCTGCTACATTTACCTCGTTGTAGCTCCCTCAGACACTGTCCCTCAGATGGAAATGTTGCAGAAATACTGTTCTGTTTTAATGTTTCCCAGATATTTCTTTCTGCCCAGCCTGCCATAGTAAAAGGTGTGAATGTTGATGTCAGCAATGGTAATGCACTTCTGAAAGAATTCAGCAAATATTCTGCATTGACTGTCAAAGCCCTTCATCCTGGTCTCCATGGCTGATGGGTCCAGGGACTCTGGTGCTCATTATAGGAATCTGATTGGTACCACCAAAGATGATGTAACAGTATATGACCGATTTAACTATATTAACATCATGATGATCAGACAAATTTCTAGTCCACTGTCAAAAAGACTTCAAAGTGGATCAACTTTGTTAACGACAAAGATGTACAAGATGTATTATGCATCTTCGGGTGACATTACTTTCTGTGACGTCTCTGAGCATGTTAATTGGCCCAACCACACCTCCAGAGTGCTCCTCAAAAAGGTCTTGAGCGTCACTTGGTCTTTGGGAGCTGTACTGGGAGGCATATGCAGGTTTGTTTTAAGTATTTTGGCACCCCTCCCCACTTTTTTTGGTATCATTGTAGTTACACACTTGTTCAAATGCTTTGTAGCACATGTTCCCACCAGTGGTCCAGTAGATGATGGCCTACGGACCGAATGCCTACAATAAACCCGGTCTCTTCATTTTATAATGATTTTAATTGAAACAATATTAGAGCGCTTTTTCATGTTTACTTGTTTCACAAAATTTTGCATAGAGAACCAGAGTGCTGGATGGTTGAGAACAAATGGTCAGGCCATGCTCTGGGCAGACACTGTAACCTATTCTCTGTGGCTCAGGATTCAGTGCCCAGACTGGGCCCGTCCTCTCACCTGGCCACGGGAAATGTTAGTTGCAGGCTCTTAAAGAGGCCCACTATGCTGCAGGAGTAGAGGTGCTATATGGGTCCATCGCTGAGGACAGAAGCCACTGCTAATGGTCTATCCTGGATCTCAGCTGGGAATCCCAAGAACAGATAAGGCTTGTTGGATTCTTGTCTTGGTAGTAACCTTGGGCCAGATGTAGGAACAGTCCAAATTGCGACCTGCAAATTGCGAGTCGCAATTCAGAATGTTGGATGGTGTCCCTGACACCATCTGTGACTCGCAAGGGGGTCGCAAAGGCCCACCTCATGAATAATCATGAGGTGGGTCGCAATTTTCAACCCTATTGCGAGTGGCAGCCCTCACAGGAATGGTGGCCTGCTGCGGACAGCAGACCACCATGTCTGTGACTGCTTTTTAATAAAGCAGTTTTTTTTTTTGTAATGCAGCCCGTTTTCCTTAAAGGAAAACGAGATGCATTACAAAAACGAAAAATGAAACGTTTTCGTTTCATTTTTGCTCTGAGAAAATGTTTGCAGTGCCATTCACAGCGGGGAATGGGTACCATGGGGGGCCCCTTCCCTTTTGCGAATGGGTTACCACCTATTACAAAAGGGTGCAAACTGCGATTGGTTTGCGACCGCGTTTGACGTCACAAAGCAATCCTGCATTGCACTGCGCCTCACAATTAGGAAGGGAACACCCCTTCCTAATTGCGACGCGCAAACCCATTTTGAGATTCGGTAACCAGGTTACCGAATCGCAAAACGGGGTTTGTGCATTGCAAAGTGCTTTTTGAACGTTGCAAACAGCACAATTCGCTATTTGCGACGTGCAAAAAGCTTTGTACATCTGGCCCCTTGAACCTGGAGAACAGAGCGAAACTTTCTGCTGCAACATCATGCAGTCTCTGTGCTTGAAGGGCAGTTTGAGGGTGTGGTTTCTCTGGATGTAAGGGGGATGCCAACGAATTGTAAAAGTACTAGCAGTACCCCCGTGCTGATGTTAGGCAGGAGAAAGGAAGTGCTCTATTACAGCTGAGTACCAGAGATGGAGTATGGTGCTGCTCTGGTGAGGCAGCTCAGGAAATATAAGCCCTGTGAGAGATTTAGTGCTACTGTGGGTGACCATGCTATGGGTTTTCGCATCACAGACACCCAAATCACTTGGACGTAGAGCTCAAAGGCATCCCTGAACTTCTAAGGAGTATCCCAGCTATACACAGAATGTGTACAAACCATGACCAATACATTGTATGGAGTAGATACAATTTATTTAACTTTACAACTTGGCCGGAGAGTCCCTGTGCCACTCGTGCTCAGCGCACACGCTCCATCATCTGTGTTTTTCATGCAGGATGCTACTCCTCAAGGCCCTCTGTTCATGGAATGATAATTCCCAGTGGGCCACTTCGTCCTCGCACAAATATGATTGCCCATACAAGACCCCTTAAGAGGGAACATTGGGTTTACCTAGAATGTACTGACATTTCCCACAGCCCAAACCCACTACGTCACCCCACCATGATGTGTGCAGCTCCCCCATCTACTTCATCATTTTGAATCAGTATAGGTTGCTGTAATACCCATCCTGTCACCTTCTACCTAACTCTTTGGCCAATATTCCTCACATCTCCTTAACTCTCCCAGTCCAAGCCTCCTTGTTTGACATCAGACTTGAAGTTTGTCCTAGATGCCCACCGGTATTCTGCAATTTCCTAAAGTTCATAAATTGGTTTTCAAAATAAGCACCTAGGCCTATATTCATACTTTTTTTGAGCCGCATTTGCATCTTTTTTTGATGCAAAAGCAGCACAAACTTACAAAATATAATTGTATTTTGTAAGTTTGTGCCACTTTTGCGTCAAAAAACTACACAAATGCGGTGCAAAAAACATATAAATATGGGCCTAAGTGCCTTCAAGGGCCCTCTTTGGATTCTGTCTCATTTCTCTCGAGTGGAGAAAGGTCAGCTTGGATACCTTTCCACTGTGGCAGGTAGGCAGCTTCGTACCGGAAGACTTGAAGAAAATCAGACTCTGGCAGTGTGAAGTTGCTGAGATACACAGTCTCCCCACCCACCAGGTACCCCACCCAGAACCCAAAGGTGCCAATGGTCATGATAGTGTGGTTGCAATGGGTGAGCAGGGCAAAGTCCCGCCCAGGTGAGACCTCAACCCCATCTCCGGCAAAATGAACTTCCCCCAGAGAGTTATTGATGTTCTGTCGACACCAGTCCATGTCATTGCTGGTGACCACAAATAATGGCCTAGAGTATCTGTTTCGGAAATAGTCCATGGCTTTCTTTAGGTAGGCCTGGTCTGCCAGCACCCCTTTCCAGACCTTGGGCATGATGTGAACATAGTCTCCCCGGCGGACATGCACCCCTATAAAGGTGACATTTTGTCTGTTCCCCCGAATCATTGACAGATAGGCATTAGCCTCTTCCTTGATGAAGTCATGGAAAGAGAACTCGCGTAAGATCTCCTCTCGCACATGGTGGTAGAAGGTCCAGGAGCAGGGGTAGCCCACAAACTTGACATGTTCTAGGGGTATGTGTAGGTACTCAGAGGACATCCAATCATGTAATTCATACAGATTCCATTTCATGCGGTGGTCCACCTCCGCATGGAGAACGGGCAGTGTGAGCTTGAACACTTTGGACAGTTCCCAGTGCATCTTGGGCAGAATGTAGGCCTGCTTCCTGTTGTGCTTCGCTAGGGCATATAGCGTGGCGTACTGTCCCATCAGGTTCCCTAGTCTCCCGATGGGCTGCACAGTCCACACACCCCTAGATACACTGTTGGACCGAAACTCCATGTTGGCTTGAATCCATTTTTGGGCGGCCTCCTCTTTCCTCCAGTAGATTGTTGGATACCGTATGGAGGGCTGGGTTATGATGATCATTGGCACGATGTGAAAGATGATGGAGAGCAGCAGAGCTGCAGCAAAAAGGAAGAGTCCTCCAGTCTTGAAAGTAACAAAGCCAAGCCTAAAGCAGGGTTTGAACCTGCTCCCCATGCTCTGCACCTGGATGTGAAAAAATAAAACATGAAACAGATTGAGAACATGTGCACGCTTACAGTTTATGAGACTTCATGAGATTATACCCAGTTATGTCAGTACTACTATGACGCATATGTAGGAATTTTGATAACAATGGTAGCCTGTTCTACTAAGGACTGGCCTCTAGGAATTTTGAAGTCAGAATTGCACGCCCAAAACTTATCCATCGTATACTCGCCTTTCACCTGTGAGACAGTGGACATTGGGCGAAAGTCTTTGGTGCACCTGTACTCTGCACACTGCTCCTAACTTTATTGGCACTCATGTAGCAGGTGACTCACATCCTGAGTCCCCTTGACAGTTGCTCTGCATGATTTTGTGATGTGTTTACCATCCCAGTACTTTCTTCTGCTTAAGATAGAGCCCACCCAGAGTGGGCAAACCAAGACTGGTTTCTCCCTGATTGAGGCTCTTCAGTTGGCTGTAGGAAGCCGGAATTGCCTGAAAGGAAGCATCACCATTACAAGTCTGCCGCAGGAGTTATACCACTGCAGCCCCCAAAACAAATGAAATGGGCTTAGCAGTCATTCCAAGCCCCTATAATTAGGGTTTGTGAATGAGGACTGACATCAAGTAGCTGGTTAACAGAAAAGCAATCCGAGTTAAATTCTCAAAACGCTGGTGACATTATGAGATGAGACCGTGGGGCGGGGCCACGCATCTAAGAACATAATGAGATGTTGGTTTTAAAGAAATGTACTTTGAGCGTCCTTTGCACCGCCCCAATACTGAACTACTATGATAGAGCGGCTGGTCAGGATCCTTTGTGTGCCACACTATGAGGATATAAGCGTGAGCCAGGAAGCTCTGATCACATGGACTTAAAGCTGAAGCTATGGGCGGGGACAGTCTAGACATTTTCAAGCTGGTGAACGAGGGGAATCAAGTGAAATTAGGGCGTACATTTACTAAACTTTCATGCAGGGCAGCAAGCAAAATTGCTCCTCTGGTTACATGAGAGGGAGAGAGCAGAAATATTTACATAGATAATGGAGCATTTCTACTCTTTCCTTCCATTGTGCAGCCTAGCGCCAACCATAATGCAAGGGTGCCTGCAGAACCAGTCTTAGGCAGTGGCGAGCTGGGCACCGGCCCAGGGCACCTAGATTTAGAGAAGTGCCCTATGAGCAGACCTAAGTAAAATTTTTGTTTATTTCAGGCTGATGACAGTGCCTGTTCATTTTCTTTATATGCCCTCATTCTCTTTGTTAACCTCGCCAGAATTTTCTTTATCCCTCTTCCCCTCTCCTTTTCACCCATGCCACCTCTCACATCCAATTTACCATCTGAATAGGTGTTTCAGTGAAGAAGGGGAAATTGAGTTCACAGGCCAATCCATGCGGAGGTAATCAGCCAGGACCTGACCTGTAAACGCAAGAGGCCCCTCCCACCCTCCCAACAAAGATCAGCAGCAGCAAGGAGGAAGATTAGAGGAAGGTCAGTAGCAAGCTCGCTCTACAAAATCCTCTGCTAGGGGTCTTCAGATAAAGCTAGTGGCTGTAGGAAAGTACCCTCTTTTTAGCGTGGTTACCCCACCTTTTTGCCTGTTTGTCAGTGTGTTTGTGTTCACTGGGATCCTGCTAACCAGGACACCAGTGATTATGCTCACTCCCTCCTAACTTGGTAACTTGTACCACTTCAACCCCAAATTTGGCATACTGGTAGCACTATGTAAGTCCCTAGTATATGGTACATAGGTACCCAGGGCATTGGGGTACCAGGGGATCCCCACGGGCTGCAGCATGTATTATGCCACCCATGGGGAGCCCATGCAAAGTGTTCTGCAGGCCTGCCATTGCAGCCTGCGTGAAAGGGTCCATGCACCCTTTTTCACCTTGGGTCACTGAACCAGGTCATAAGTCACCCCTATGGCAGGCCCTCCTAGCCCAGAGCGCAGGGTGCAAGTACCTGTGTGTTAGAGCATCCCTACGTTAGCAGAGGTGCCCCCACAAACTCCAGTGCCATTTTCATGGACTTCATGTGTGCGGGATGCCATTTTATGCGTGTACTGCACATAGGTCACTACCTACATCCAGCTACATAATAATAACTCCGAACCTAGGCATGGTTGGTATCAAACATGTCAGAATCATATCCCACTACTGTTGCCAGTATTGGAAGTATGATTCCATGCACTCTGGGTGGTCCTTAGAGGACCCCCAGCAATGCTCCTTCTAGTCTTCCAGGCAGCCCAAGCTGCTTCCCCCCCCCCCCCCCCCCCCCCCTCAGACTGGTTTCTGCCCTCTGGCTGCTTGAACAGCTGATGCCCAGGAAGGTAGAACAAAGGATTTCCTTTGGAAGGGCAGGGGAGGGGAGTGGGGGGTGGAAATACCCTCTACCTTTGGAAATAAGAGTTACATGGCTTGGAAGGGGTAGCCTCCTCAAGCCACTGGTATGCTTTGAAGGGCACATTTGGTGCCCTCCATGCATAAACCAGTCTACTCCGATTCAGGGACCTCCAGTCCCTGCTCTGGCGCGAAACTGGACAATGGAAAGGGGAGTGACCGGTCCCCTGTCCATCACCACCCCAGGGGTGGTACTCAGAGATCCTCCAGAGGGTCTCTGGGTCCTGCCATCTTGAATCCAAGGTTGGCAGGGACCTCTGGGAGCATCTGAGTGGCCAGGCCAGGCCGGTGACATCAGAGCCCAATCCTGATAGGTGGTCACCTGGCTAGGTGATCAACCCCTCTTTCAGGGCTATGTAGGGTCTCTCTCTTGGGTGGGTCCTCAGATTCGACTTGCAGAATTCCAGCAGGACTCCTCTTCAACCTCCACTTCAACTTCTAGCCACTGGAACCATGCCTGGACCCTCCAGGAACCGACAATCTGCATCCACGAAGAAGACTCCTCTTGCAACATTGTTTCCACGGCTCCTTCTAGCTTCTGCAACATTTCCCCAGCTATGCGTCCTTTGAGGGCATCAAGTTTTCAGTCTGCATGAGAAGGAAGAAGGAATCTCCCTTGGAGTGAAGGAGTCAGTCCCCTGCATCCACAGGCACCTACTGCAATGACGACCTGCTACATGGGTCTCCTTCCATCCTAAGCTGCGTGGATCCTGTATCACGGGCGGTGGTCCGGAGTAGTCCTCTTGGTCCTCTCTGCCAGCTGTCCAACTTTGGTGGAGGTAAGCCCCTGTCTTCCCACGCAGGACTGTACCCCTGTGCACTGCGTCTCTTGCAGCGGCCAAGGCTTGTTTGCATTTCCTCCAAGGGATCTTCAGGCTACTTGTAGCTCCAGCCCCCAGCAATCCTTCCTGCGAAGCACAGCCCTCTGCGTGGTTCTCCTGCGGCCTGGGATCCTTCTTCAGTTGTGCTGCATGGGCTCTTCTGTGACTCCTGTGGGTGCTGCCTCTGCTCCTGTGGGCTCTGTGTCGCTGAGGGTCCCCTCTGACTCTCCCTCCTGGGTTGAGTCCTCCTGGGCCTTGCTGGTCCCCGGCAGCTCCACTTTTCACCAACCGCGACATTTGCCTTTGCCAAGGCTTGTTGGTGGGATTCCTGCACCAACACCTGACTGCAATTCTTCTTCTAGCGTGGGACATCATCTGCATCCCTCAGGAACTCTTCACCCACTCCAGGGCTACAATGCTGACCTTCTTGACATCACCGTTGATCAACTCCTGCTGCATGGGTAGTAGCTCCTCATCCCCCTGGACTCTTCTGTGACTTCTGGACTTGGCCCCCTTCTTCCACCGGTCTTTCTCTTCCAGAATACACCGCTGGTTTCTTGTCTGAGTGTTGCATTTTCTTCTTTTGCTTCCTTTTGGGTGGTTTAGGGAAAATCCACTAACTTACTCCTTCTCTCCTGGTCGCTAGGGGGCACTGCGGTGCTTACCTTTGGTGTTTTCTAATACCCCGAGCTTCTCTCTACACATTCCACTTACCTAGGTGGGAGTCCTGTCTTTGCGTTCCATTTGTTTTAGTATATGGTTAGGGATCCCCCTAGGGTCACAATTGTCTAACTGCATTTGCACTGTTTTCTATCACTTTCTATGCCTATTTCTGGTAAGAAGTATTTAGTGTGTTACCTACCTCCTATTGGAGGGTTCCTCTAGTACTTTTTGGTATTGTCACTAAAATAAAGTACCTTTATTTTTGTAACACTGAGTGTTTTCTTTCATGTGTGCGAATTCTGTGTGACTACAGTGGTATTGCATGAGCTTTGTGTGTCTTGTAGATAAGCCTTGGCTGCTCATCCACAGCTACCTCTAGAGATACTGACTTCTAGACACTGCCTACACTACACTAATAGGGGATACCTGGATCTGGTATAAGGTTTAATTACCTTAGGTACCCACCACACACCAGGCCAGCTTCCTACAGTGGCCCTCCGCATGTCGGCCTATATCAGTCAAACAGAAGTGTGTCTGAAGAGCAGCTGTGTGCAGCCGGAACGCCAAAGGCAATCCTACCTGCACCAGTCCATGGCTGGACTGCGTGGTGCGTCAGAACCCCTGCTCATTTTGGCCCTGATCAGATGCCCCATACCATCTACACCCAAATTCAACTATTGGAGCTTGGTGGAAAAGGGAAATCTACTTTATGTTCATTATGGGATCTGATCAGGATTCATCTGGATGGGGCAAGTACTTGTCAGAAATGTGTTTTTAAAGTTATCTTGACCAGTCTGGAGAAAATGTCACCACTGGGGGGGTGCTTCTTGTCAGCAGAGACACAATGATCCCGACAGTAGGACAAGAAGGTTTTTGATGAACGCCTGCTCACTAATGAGAAACAAGCTGGAATGTATGTAGTTTGTGCAATCCAGTGACCTGGACGTTGTATTTATCACAGAGACATGGGTTTGTGAGTATTCTACACCTGATTTAGCAGAGGCCATACCCTGGGCTTCTCCGTTGTTAGACAGGATTGAATGAATAAAATGGGTGGGGAACTTGCGATAGTTTTAAGGAACAGATTTTTTTGACCTCTTTAAACTGAGGCTGTTATTTTTAATTTAAAAATTCATAACACTGTACTTCTCAAGAGTGCTTGTTTATTGCTCGCTAGGCTCTAGATCAACGGTACTCAAAGTACGGCCCGCGGGCCGCCAGCGGCCCCACGGACCTAGCTTGGCGGCCCGCGAGACGCACACCAAACGCCATATCATAATGGCAGCAGTATGTAAACATAGAAGAGGGCCGCGGGAGCATGTGCAACAGTGGCTTCCTTGCGCATGCTCCCGCGGCCCTCCTCTATGTTTACGTACGGAGGCCATTGTTTATGGCGTTACCCTGACGATCCTGGAAGACAAAGCCCCATAAAAGTCAGCGCTTGCAGCTAACTTTTACGGGGCTTTGTCGTCTGCTTCCTGTCACCGGCTCCACGTCTGCTGCCCGCCTGCCTGCCTGCTGTTCCACATTTGTGGCATCTTTACAGTGCTTTGAGTCAGGTAAGGCTCTTTGGTTATTTATTTTTAATGTAGTGTGTGTTACTGGGGTAGGCGTGAGAGCAGATTGCGCTGTGTGTGTGCGCTGTGTGTGTGCAGATGGCGCTCTGTGTGTTACTGGGGTACGGGTGGGAGCAGATGGCGCTGTGTGCAGATGGCGCTGTGTGTGTTACTGGGGTAGGGGTGGGAGCAGATGGCGCAGTGTGCAGATGGCGCTGTGTGTGTTACTGGGGTAGGAGTGGGAGCAGATGGCGCTGTGTGCAGATGGCGCTGTGTGTGTTACTGGGGTAGGGGTGAGAGCAGATGGCGCTGTGTGCAGATGGCGCTGTGTGTGTTACTGGGGTAGGGGTGGGAGCAGATGGCGCAGTGTGCAGATGGCGCTGTGTGTGTTACTGGGTAGGGGTGGGAGCAGATGGCGCAGTGTGCAGATGGCGCTGTGTGTGTTACTGGGGTAGGGGTGGGAGCAGATGGCGCAGTGTGCAGATGGCGCTGTGTGTGTTACTGGGGTAGGGGTGGGAGCAGATGGCGCTGTGTGCAGATGGCGCAGTGTGTGTTACTGGGGTAGGGGTGAGAGCAGATGGCGCTGTGTGCAGATGGCGCAGTGTGTGTTACTGGGGTAGGGGTGAGAGCAGATGGTGCTGTGTGCAGATGGCGCAGTGTGTGTTACTGGGGTAGGAGTGAGAGCAGATGGCGCTGTGTGTGTTACTGGGGTAGGGGTGGGAGCAGATGGCGCAGTGTGCAGATGGCGCTGTGTGTGTTACTGGGGTAGGGGTGGGAGCAGATGGCGCAGTGTGCAGATGGCGCTGTGTGTGTTACTGGGGTAGGGGTGGGAGCAGATGGCGCTGTGTGCAGATGGCGCTGTGTGTGTTACTGGGGTAGGGGTGGGAGCAGATGGCACTGTGTGCAGATGGCGCTGTGTGTGTTACTGGGGTAGGGGTGGGAGCAGATGGCGCAGTGTGCAGATGGCGCTGTGTGTGTTACTGGGGTAGGGGTGGGAGCAGTGTGCAGATGGCGCTGTGTGTGTTACTGGGGTAGGGGTGGGAGCAGATGGCGCAGTGTGCAGATGGCGCTGTGTGTGTTACTGGGGTAGGGGTGGGAGCAGATGTCGCAGTGTGCAGATGGCGCTGTGTGTGTTACTGGGGTAGGGGTGGGAGCAGATGGCGCAGTGTGCAGATGGCGCTGTGTGTGTTACTGGGGTAGGGGTGGGAGCAGATGGCGCAGTGTGCAGATGGCGCTGTGTGTGTTACTGGGGTAGGGGTGGGAGCAGATGGCGCAGTGTGCAGATGGCGCTGTGTGTGTGTTACTGGGGTAGGGGTGGGAGCAGATGGCGCAGTGTGCAGATGGCGCTGTGTGCAGATGGCGATAGGGGTGAGAGCAGATGGCGCTGTGTGTGATAGACCGGACCCTGCAAGGGTAAGAACTGTGCTGCTGTATCTTTGTCTTGTAATGCTTAGGCACCAAGTTAGACCTTTGTTTGTGCAACCTCTAAACAATAATGCTTACTTTTATAACCCATACCCACCAACCCAGTACAGCCAGAGAGAAACCACCCACCCATGAAAACTACCAAAAATCAGATGACAATCCCAATATAAATCAAACCATTTGTGAAGTGTCCAGTGGGGTACACTTTGTGTGATGGGCAAACACCTTCAGCTTACTCCTCCTCCCAGGGGTGCGGATGATAAATGGCTGCTGCATCTAATTAAATGTCTCTTGTGATTAGGATAGGGATATACTCTGGAACATTCCCATTTGGCTCTTGTGATTAGTGTAGGAATATACTACTAGAGCCAGGGCTGTTGAAAATGTCTTACAATAATACACTTTTTTTTATCTGGCCCCTGGCATTTCGCGCACAGTTGATTTCTATTGCTGTGTGACCCAGCATGCTGAAAAAAAACAGTTTCTAAAAAGAGGCCCGTATACCATTCATTGGCCTCATTATCACTCTAGTATTCCTAGAAGGTTGCAAGCATAATTGCAAAAAATACTTTTTATAACATGGTCCTCTGGGAATCGGCAAAGGCCAGCATGTGTGTTGCCAATTGTTAGATCACGGTATGCTTTGTTTCCTTTTACACATCACTTTATATTACTTTGCTGTTGTGCACAGAGGTCTGTAGCGAGACGCAGTGTTGGTCCATTGGTCGTGAGGCGGTGTCGGTCCATCGGTCGCTCGTGAAGTGTTGTCGGTCGTGAAGTGGTGTCGGTCCTTTGGCTGTGAGGGGAAAATCTGATTCCTGACCCTTGAAAATCATTGCACAAACTTGCTGAGACCAATGGCCTACAGTCCAGTTACCAAGCCTTGCAAACGACCTAGATCCATACAGAGTGAACACAGATCATTCCAGGCAGCATGGGAAGAAGAGTACTTGTTTGTTGAATGGCCAAAGGAGAAAGCTACCTGTTTGCTTTGCAAAGAGAAAGTAAATGTTCTTAAGAGATATAACCTGGAACGGCACTACAAAACTCGACACGCAAGTTATAGTGAGAACTTCCCATTGCACTCACAACTGCGTTCAGCAAAAGTGGCATCGTTAAAGCAAACACTTCTTTCCCAGCAGAAGCTCTTCCTTTGCCAAATGAAGGAATCTGAGGCTGTTACAGAAGCATCATTCAAAATATGCTACCTGCTTGCCAAACATAAGAAGCCATTCACGGAGGCAGAGCTGGTGAAGAAATGTTTCCTTTCAGCAGCTGAAATTTTGTTTGAGAACTATAGCAACAAATCCAGCATTTTAAAAGAAATTGGTGCCTTAAAGCTATCGGATTCCACTTGTGCACGCAGAATAGAGGCAATGGGTGAAAATATCCAGGAGCAGGTGATCAAAGCTGTCAGAGAGTCACCGTTCTTCAGCATTGCCATGGATGAGTCCACAGATATAGGCGATGTGGCCCAGTTATTAGTTTGGGTGAGGTATTTGGACCAATCACTTCATCCCAAAGAAGAGCTCCTGTGCCTTCTACCACTGCACGGGCACACAAGAGGAGAAGATATTCTGGACAGTATCTGCAACTACTTCGAAACACATCACATACCACTGGACAGTCTTGTTAGCATCACAACAGATGGCGCGCCTGCTATGGTAGGCCATGAGAGAGGCTTTGTATCTTTGCTTAAAAAGAAGCTCACTGGACAGCCTGTAATAGACTACCACTGCATTATTCATCAGGAAGTTCTGTGTGCAAAATTAAAGCATGGAGAACTGAATAACGTCCTAAAACTTGCAGTGAAAATTGTTAATTTTATTCGTGCCAAAGCCCTTAACCATAGACTTTTTAAGGCTATGCTGCAGGATTCTGAAGCTGAATATACAGACCTCTTGATGCACACTGAAGTGCGATGGCTAAGCAAAGGGAAAGTTCTGGAGCGGTTCATTGCTTTGCTTCCTGAAATTGAACACTTTACAAACGGCAGAGGTCAAACATTCCCAGAACTAAAGGATGTAAAATGGCTTTTAATGCTCCATTTTCTTTCAGATCTATTTGCACACTTCAATGCTCTTAATTTGATGCTGCAAGGCAAACAACAGCTTATGTGGTCCATGATGAATGGTATTTACTCATTTGAAAGTAAGCTTGTGCTATTCAAAGAACTGGATGTTGCTGACTTCACCCACTTTCCAAAACTGTTGGCTGTGACTCAGAGGTTTCCAAATGCACAAGAAATGCTGCCAACGCTAAATCTTGGTGCATGTCTTGAGGAAATTTCTGGGGAGATCAAAAGGCGATTTTCTCAATTCAGAACCCTCACCCCCCTATTCAGGCTGGTTGAAAACCCCTGGATGGTGAGTGCACGAAATCTTGATGCTGTTGAACTTATTGGCGTGAAAAGACCGCAAGCACAAATGGAGCTGATAGACATGCAGCATAACTCAGCTCTTGAAGCATCTTTTTTGGGGCAGGCACCAGAAGAATTCTGGAACACTGTGCCTTCTGACAAATTTCCTGTTCTTTTTACAGTGGCCCAGAAAATAATTTGTATGTTCGGGTCAACATATGTTTGCGAAAGTTCGTTTTCCACAATGGGACTTTTGAAGAGTAAATTCAGAAATAAGCTAACAGACTTACATCTGGATCAGCTCTTAAGGCTTGCCGTTTCAGACATAATACCAGATTACAGAACACTAATAAGAGACATGAAGTGCAAAATAAGTTCGTAGTATGTCTTCCTTTGACATACCTATTTTCCAGACTCAGAGAAAACTGTGCTGCATTGGGCCTGTGCTGAATATCCTGTTCACAAGAATTACCATGCCATGCCTCTTAAGATTACTATTGTCTGATAATAAAAATGTTTTTCAAAATGTCCCCTTTGTAGGTTTGTAGTTATACCTGGATTCAAAATACAGCATTGTTAAGCATTGTTTTGAAAAAGGGGGTGGGGTGGTTGTTCCCCCTCTAAGTCCCGCCCCCTCTAAGCCCCGCCCCCTCTAAGCCCCGCCCCCCGCTGTCACTTCAGTGCGGCCCTCGGCCGCAAACCATACTGCAATTTTGGCCCCCGAGAAAAAGTTTGTGAGTACCCATGTTTTAGATCTAACTGTGTGCCAGAATTGGGTCAGTTGGTTAAACCTTTTTTTAATTTAATTTTTGTTTTTTAAAGCAGTTCAATTTTACGCTGTTGGGGACTTCAACTTTCATTTAGAAGCCACAAATTGATGTGGTTCCAGCACTTTGACTGAAAGCCTAGCCAGTTTTGGGCTTGTTCAGATTGTTGAGTCGCCTACGCATCAAGCAGACCATACCTTAGATGGAATCCTTACTAATACCCCTTACCCGTAAGGTGAAGGGAATTCTCCCTTTAAGTTGGTTCGACCACTGGGCAGTAGGGTTTGTCCTGAATCGACCCACCTCGAGTTATTTACACAGGAAAGGGCCCTCAAAACTTATGAAAAGGGATTGGAAAAAGGTATCAGAGGTTGCCTTTAATAAAGTACTATCCGGGACACCTCTGATGCAACATAAGAACGTCGATGCGTGGCGGTTGAATTTGCAGGATCGCTTAGTATTGCCTTGAATAGGCTAGCACCTTTTCAAGCATGGTGGTCATAGGGATAGGCCTTCGTTCCTGTGGTTTTCAGATAGACTTGGGTCTATGAGGTAATCTTGTAGAAGGCAGGAGCACAAATGGCGCAGAAAGTATGAGCCTCTGGATAGGGTTTTATATAGAACTGTATTACGGAGTATAAGCAAGCCATCCGCTCCAAATTTCTCCAAGGAGTTTTTTTTAATTTTTTAACTGTCAATATGTTGTCGCCCACCAACCAATCAACACAGATACAACTCAATCTTTCTGTGACAATTTGGCAGCTTTTTTTCAGTTAGAGGCCCTGAATATTTATTCAGACTTTTTCGATTATAAGGAGCAGGGCTCAGAAGAACAATATTTTCTAGATTCGCCAATGAACCAATGAATGGCAACGGGGTAGAGAATTCTGCTTTCTCAGCCTCCTTTCTGCTGGTTTTGGCAGCCTCTCCAGCTGATCCTTGCCCACCTAAAACTTTTCATCTGACTTCAGACCTTGTAGTTGAGCATCTGTCTGCTACGTTTAATTAAGTGCTGGGTTCAGGCCATTTTCCAAGTTATGTAAAGAGGCAATAGTAAGGTCGCTGTTAAAAAAGGCAAACTTAAACTCATTAGTTATGAAAACTATTGTCCACTATCCCTGCTCCCTTTTACAGCTGAAGTGCTAGAGAAATATCTTAATCAACAGGTTCATTGAAACACAGGATCTTCTGGACCCCTCACAGTCTGGCTTTTGAAGCGAGCACTGTGCGCGATCTGCATTGTTTGCAGCAGTAGATATCAGACTTAGTAGATGCTGCGGTTCTGATCATGTTGGGTCTATCTGCAGCATTCTGTACGGTCTATCGCTGCTGACATCTTGCCTATCCCAGTGCTGGATTAAGGGTAATGATTTGCGTCTTTTAAGATCTTTACTGTCTGAAAGATCACAGACAGTAATGTGTGGACAGTTAGGGGCATATTTATACTCTGTTTGCGTCGGAATTGCGTCGTTTTTTTTTACGCAATTCCGACGCAAAACTAACTCCATATTTATACTTTGGCGTTAGACGCGTCTAGCGCCAAAGTCCATGGAGTTTGCGTCATTTTTTAGCGTGGACACCTACTTTGCGTTAATGATATGCAAGGTAGGCGTTCACGTCTAAAAAATTGACTCCGAGGCATGTGCGCCGTATTTACACTCCCGGGCAAAATTCACGCCCGGGAGTGGGCGGGTCAAAAAAAATTACGTACGGCCGCTTTTGCGCCGTTTTTTAGCGCCTGCAAAAGGCAGGCGTTAAGGGACCTGTGGGCTCTGAAGGAGCCCAGAGGTGCCCTCCCATGCCCCCAGGGACACCCCCTGTCACCCTTGCCCACCCCAGGAGGACACCCAAGGCTGGAGGGACCCATCCCAGGGACATTAAGGTAAGTTCAGGTAAGTCATTTTTTTTTTTTTTTGGCATAGGGGGGCCTGATTTGTGCCCCCCTACATGCCACTATGCCCAATGGCCATGCCCAGGGGACAGAAGTCCCCTGGGCATGGCCATTGGGCAAGGGGGCATGACTCCTGTCTTTGCTAAGACAGGAGTCATTTCTATGGGGGTTGGGAGTCGAAAAAAATGGCGCAAATCGGGTTGAGGCGAAAAATTTGCCTCAACCTGACTTGGCCCATTTTTTGACGCCCAAGCCCCATATCCCCCTACGCCGGCGCTGCCTGGTGTACGTCGTTTTTTTTCACGCACACCAGGCAGCGCCGGCGGCTAACGCCGGCTAACGTCATTGATTAAATACGGCGCCCGCATGCCGCTTCAGAATGGCGTTAGCCGGCGCTAATTTTTTTGACGCAAAACTGCGTTAGCGCAGTTTTGCGTCAAAAAGTATAAATATGGGCCTGAGTGTGTCTTTCTCCTTGTCGTGTGGGGTACCACAGGAGTCTTCCCCAGGTCTCACTTTGTTTAATGTCTACATATAGCCTACCTTGCCAAGCTAATCCAGTCTTCTGGTCTTTGGTCGCTATTGTATGCAGATGACACTCAAATTATAGTTGGCATCGTGGAGAATGTGCTATCGGTGGCCAGGAATTTTAACAACTATATGAGGGCGATTTCTACTTGGATGAAGGACAATTTCTTATAACTAAATGCTGATGAGACAGAGGTTTTTAGTTTTGGTTGCAATACTTCTGTTTGGACCAACAATTGGTGGCCAGAGGTGTTAGGCACTCTTCCTGTTAACTCTGTGTAAAATCTTAGGTTGAGCTTTGACCATCATCTTTCTTTTGATCTAAAGTCAGTCGTAGTCACCTCAAGTGTGAACATCATTAGTGTCTGAGGAAAATATTTCCTTACATCCCGATTTCGGTCCATAAAACAGTAGTCTTGGCCTTGATTTCATCACAGCTTGACTACTGCAATGCTCTATATCTTAACATCAAGACAACCTCCTGCATTACGCTTAAAATGATTCATAATGTGGTGGCCTGGCTTATTTCTGATGTTCATCAACACCAAACAGGTCCTCTGAAGCTGCACTGGCTTCCAATGAGAAAAATTATTATTCTTAAGTCCCTGTGTATTGCACACAAGGTCCTTAATAATCAAAGACTGAGGTTCATCAGATCCAAGGTTCACTGGTATGCTCCTACCAGGACACTTCGTTCAGCCAGTCGTAAGCTGGCGGTGGTTTCTAGGTTTTGTCTGGCCAGATGGTGTGTCATATCTTTCGCTATTGCCACAGCTAAATCGTGGAAAGATTGAAAGTCAACTGGTATTTAGGAAACAGCTTAAAACATGGCTTTTCACCCTGTTGATGTTTTAGGACTCTATGGAATGTTAGTTTTCCTTTCAGGAAACCTGGTCTTAGTAGGCTTTTTAGTGTTTTGATGCCTGATTGGGTAGATGTTGCGCTTTATACGTTTTTCATTCCATTAATTTCAAGCTAAAACAGCAGCAGTTGTTCATATTTTTCACATGAATGAGTGATATTTGTAAATGCACACAGCCTCAGGAGGGTGTTGTGGTGACTGGGAAACATAGGGGCATATTGATAAGCCCCCAGCGCCACCTTAGCGTAATTGTTTTTTTACGCTAATATGGCCCAACGAGGCCAAAATCCTACCACCATATTTACTAAGTGGTGCTATGTATGCATTACCCTTTGTGCTACATTATGCCCGCGCCAAGCATAATGTATGCAAAGGGGGCGTTACCCCGTTAGAGAGGGCCGAAAAAATGGCACAAGGAAATCTAAGAGATTTCCTTGCACCATTTTGTACGGCACTTTTAACGCCCGCTCAAAGCAGACGTTAAAAGGGGGGGCTTCCATTATTTATAATGGGCCCCTATTAACTCTGCAGGAGTAGTGCCAATATTTTGGCGCTACTCCAGCAGAGTACATCAGTAGCATCATGAAAAATGACGCTATTGCCCCCTACCCTGCGCCATGGTGTGCAGTGTTTTAAATTTGGCGCACACATGGTGGCGGTAGGGGGGGTGCAAAGGGGCACAGGGAAAGTGGCGCTGCACTCAGTACAGCACCACTTTCCATAAATCTGCCCCATAATGTGTACAGCACCCAACAGTATCAGACAGCAACAGAAGCACTAAAATTACCAGCACTAAAAGCTGTGTGTCACAATGATGGCTATTATATACTGTTTAGAAAAGGCAGAAGTGTACGGATGGGGAATTAGGAGGGGTGCTAAATTTGATTTTGCCCATGGTGTGATTTAAGCAAAGACCGGCCCTGGTGCCTGTGTTACAGGCATTATTGTTTGAGTGCAGGAAGAAATATCTTCCTGCATAAAAACAATCCTTTGAGGTGTTTTCTGCTTCCTATGTGTGCTGCAGATTGTAGCGGACGTGACGAGGAAGTAATGGGGAGGAATGAAGAGATCTCCTCGTTAGGCCTCACTTAGGAAGGCCTAGCATTTTGTCGCATTCCCAGTTTTACAAGTCTTTCTAAATCTGGGAGTGTGCCAAAGTCCAAGGGTGGATGCATGGGAACTCACCTGCTGCACTCATGGACCGCCTTTCAATTTGAAATGTAGAGTAATGCAGAACAGGCAGCTGCCTTGCGTTGCATTTCTTTAAAAAGCCACGCAAGGCTACGCAAATCAGGACTTGAGTGGCTTGTAAATATTACTGAAGCTTCATAAATATGGCCCTCAGGGTCGTGTCAATATTTCCTCTGTGGGAATATTGGGAAGATGTGCCTGGCACTTGGATTTTGAGCAAGGCATAATCTTTGGTTCTGGGCCTGGCGGTGAAGCATCAGCCTAGAGCCATGGCTGACCTGGACCAGGACACCCCATAATGCTGCTCTCTTGAACATTAGGAATAAACAGTTGTTTCCTCACTACCCTTATTTACATATTGCTAAGGGCAAGAAAACATGCAGTAGGAATCTAGCTTTCAGGGCCCTCTGTATCCAAGTGTTTTAGCAGATTGTTAGCAAAAGCTTTCTTTAGGGGTGCAGGAATGCAGCCTTTCCACAAAGATGCATTATTTTTGACTGTTTGTGTTGCAACAGTCTCTCCCATCAGTACAAATATACCCTCCCAGGCTCTTTGATCCTTCAACAATGTGCTGGCTTTCTAATGAGGCCTTAGACTGCCTCCATCATGAGTGGACATGGTTCAGTGTGCGGTAAGGCTGTGCTGTCTGGAGGAGAGCTTTATATCCTGCAGTAACCTGGAGTTGGGTAGCATGAGGGAGTGCAGGATATCCTTAGAGACTGCAGTACAGTCAGATGAACGAGTTACTTACCTTCGGTAACGACTTTTCTGGTGGATACATTAGCTACCTGTGGATTCCTCACCTCATGAATACTCCCATGGCGCCAGCATTCGACGGAAATCTTCTTACTAGTCTCTGCACGTCGACGAGGACGTCACTGTCGCCCACGCGACGCCGTCTGACGTCATACAGGCAATAAGAGGTCCTCGACGACGTGCGGACGTCAGTACCAATCATTTTTTACGTGCATGAGAACAACCAGGCAATGCAATGAAAGAGCAAAGCAACATCCATTATATTGTAAAAATACACCACATTGTATGAATAACTGTAAATCTTTTTATGTACATATATATATATATATATATAAAAAACTCTCTCTTTTAAAATATATACACACACCAAGTATATACATAAAGATATATACATAGATACATATATATATATAAATATATTATATATACATCTAATGCACCCTCAAAGACCAAGAGGAGCGCACTCAAGGATTACTTGGCAAGACCAGAAAGGCAACGGGGAGGCGGGTGGGACCGTGAGGAATCCACAGGTAGCTAATGTATCCACCAGAAAAGTCGTTACCGAAGGTAAGTAACTCGTTCTTCTGATGGATACAACTACCTGTGGATTCCTCACCTCATGAATAGAGTCCCAAAGCAGTACCACGCCCGGCGGTGGGTGCCTAAATGGTCAAACCAAGAAATCCTGCAGCACTGACCGTGCAAAATGGCCATCCCTTCTAACCTCAGAATCTAAACAGTAATGTTTTGCAAAAGTGTGAAGGGACGACCAAGTTGCGGCCTTGCAGATGTCGACCACAGGAACACCTCTGGCTAAGGCCGAAGTGGCCGACTTAGCTCTGGTGGAATGAGCTCTAATGCCCTCAGGAGGATCCTTCTTTGCCAAAGAGTAACATATTTTAATGCAAAGAACAACCCACCTGGATAGTGTTCTCTTGTGGACTGCCTTTCCTCTCCTCTTGCCCACGTATCCAATAAACAGCTGATCCTCCAGCCTGAAATCCCTTGTTCTATCGATAAAGAAGCTCAACGCTCTCTTTGGGTCCAGACGGTGCAGTCTTTCTTCCTCTTTGGAAGGATGAGGCGGAGGATAGAACGTGGACAAAGTAATTGCCTGAGCCAAAAGGAAGGGTGAAACAACCTTCGGGAGGAAAGCAGCCTTGGTCCTCAACACCACCTTATCCCCATAAAAAGTTGTATAAGGGGGTTTTACTGATAAGGCCTGCAACTCACTCACTCTCCTTGCTGATGTTATAGCTATCAGGAAGACTGTTTTTAAAACCAAATACCTCAAGGGGCAAGAATGCATAGGTTCAAAAGGGGACCCCATAAGGAAAGTCAGGACTAAGGACAAATCCCATTGCGGCATAACGAATGGCTTTGGAGGATATTGATTTAGAAGACCTTTCAAGAATCTGATAACAATAGGGGATTTAAATAAAGATGGTTGGTCTGGAAGACATATGAAGGCTGACAAGGCCGATAAATAACCTTTAATGGTAGCCACTGCACAACCTTTCTGCGCCAGAGATAGAGCAAAAGACAAAACGTCCGATAGATGAGCATGTAAAGGATCAATCTGCCTCTCTCCACACCACGCAACAAATTTAGACCACCTATTAGCGTAGATAGATTTAGTGGAGTGTCGCCTGGCCGCTAATATAACATCCACTACCTCAGGCGGGAGAGAGAAGGAACTCAGGTTGCCCCGTTCAATCTCCAGGCATGTAGGTGCAGACTCTGGAGGTTGGGGTGTAGAACCTGCCCCTGCGACTGTGAGAGGAGGTCTGCCCTGAAAGGGAGACGGAGCGGCGGGCACATTGAGAGTTGGAGAAGGTCGGAGTACCACACCCTCCTTGGCCAATCCGGAGCTATTAAGATTACTAGAGCCCGGTCTTGGCGAATCTTCCTCAATACTCGAGGAATCAAGGGTATGGGAGGAAACGCGTAAAGCAACTGGCCGCACCAGGTCATTTGAAACGCGTCCCCCAACGCTTCCTGCATCGGATACTGAAGGCTGCAGAACAACGGACAATGCGCGTTCTCTCGAGTGGCGAACAGATCTACCCGAGGAAACCCCCACTTCTGGAAGATTAAACGGACTTGATCTGGATGGAGACGCCACTCGTGGTCTGCCGAGAAGTGGCGACTGAGACTGTCCGCACGCACGTTCAAAACTCCGGCCAGATGGTTTGCTATCAAGCAAATCCGATGGTCCTTTGCCCAGGACCATAGTCGAAGAGCTTCTCTGCAGAGAAGGTACGACCCCACTCCTCCCTGCTTGTTTATGTACCACATCGTGGTAGTATTGTCCGTTAGGACCTGTACCGACTGACCACGAAGGGAAGGGAGGAAGGCCTTGAGAGCCAGACGTACAGCCCGTAACTCTAACAGATTGATGTGAAAAATCTGTTCCTCTGGAGACCAAAGACCTTTGATCTCCAGATCCCCCAGATGAGCTCCCCACCCTAGAGTGGAAGCATCCGTTATGACTGTGGCCACTGGTGGCGACTGCTGGAACGGCTTTCCTTGTGAAAGATTGTTGCTTGCAATCCACCACTTCAAATCCACAGCAGCATCTCTGGAGATCTTGACAGTACCCTCTAGATCCCCTCTGTGTTGAGACCACTGCCTTCGGAGGCACCACTGAAGAGCCCTCATGTGCCAGCGAGCATGCGTGACCAACAGAATGCAGGAGGCAAAAAGACCGAGCAGACGAAGGACCTTGAGGACTGGAACTACCGCTCCATTTCGAAACATTGGAACCAAATCCTGAATATCTTGAATCCGCTGAGGCGGAGGAAAGGCCCGACCCAATGTTGTATCCAGTACTGCCCCTATGAACAGGAGGCGCTGAGAGGGCTCTAGGTGAGATTTGGGCTCGTTCACCGAAAAGCCCAGGTCGAACAACAACTGGGTTGTTGACTGCAGATGACGCAACACAAGCTCCGGGGACTTGGCTTTGATCAACCAATCGTCCAAGTAAGGGAATACTGCTATCCCCTTCCTTCTGAGCTCTGCCGCAACCACCGACATCACCTTCGTGAAGACTCGAGGTGCTGAAGTAAGACCAAACGGAAGGACCGCAAACTGGTAGTGTTGCGATCCCACCACAAACCGGAGATACTTCCTGTGTGACTTGAGTATCGGAATATGAAAGTAAGCATCCTGCAAGTCGACAGACACCATCCAGTCTTTCATGTTCAACGCCAAAAGCACCTGTGCTAGGGTCAGCATCTTGAACTTTTCCTGCTTGAGGAACCAATTCAAGATCCTCAGGTCCAGAATTGGTCTCAAACGACCATCCTTCTTGGGAATCAGGAAATACCTTGAGTAAACTCCTTGACCCCTTTCCTGCTCCGGGACCAACTCCACCGCACCCTTTAAAAGGAGGACTTCTACCTCCTGTTCTAGCAACAGGAGATGTTCTTGTGAACAATACGAAGGGCGGGGCGGGATGAGGGGCGGAAACTCCCGAAAGGGAAGGGTGTAGCCTTTTCCCACAACACTGAGAACCCAAGTGTCCGACGTAACAGTCTCCCATTTGGTGAGAAAATGCTGTAATCTTCCCCCTACAGGAGAGGAGTGAGTGGGAAATGGTGGAAGCCTAAGGCTGCTTCCCCTGCTGCACCCCGCCAGAGGATGAGGAAGAGGCAGAGTGCTGCTGAGAGGCTCCCCTGGTGCGGACCCTACCCCTCCCCCTAAAAGATCTATAGGGATGGGAAGAGGCAGGTTGCTGATATCTTCCCCGAAAGGAAGAGGAGGAAGAGCCACGCCCAAATCCACGAAACCTCCTGAAGAATCTGGAAGAGGCCGTGGAAGAAGGAGCTTGGAGTCCCAACGACTTAGCCGTGGCCCTGCTCTCCTTAAAACGTTCCAAGGCCGAATCAGCCTTAGCCCCAAACAGTTTGTCCCCATCAAACGGGAGATCCAACAATGTGGACTGTACATCTGCCGAAAAGCCCGAGTTACGGAGCCAGGCCTGTCTCCTTTCCACCACAGTTGTGCCCATTGCTCTGGCTACCGAGTCGGTGGTATCCAGTCCCGTCTGGATAATTTGGGTCGCAGCAGCCTGGGCATCAGAGACAAGATCCAAAAGACCCTGGGGAAGCTCTGTAAACGAAGAGGAGATGTCATCCATCAGAGCATGAATATACCTCCCCAGGATACAGGTCGCATTAGTGGCTTTTAACGCCAGACTGCAGGACGAAAAAATCTTCTTCGACTGCGCCTCTAGCTTTTTTGAATCTCTGTCCCCAGGCACCGTCGGAAAAGAACCAGGCGCTGACTTGGACGAACAGGAGGCCTGCACTACCAAGCTCTCCGGCGTAGGGTGCCTAGATAGGAAACCAGGATCAGTTGGAGCCGTCCGATACCTCCTGGCCACGGCTCTGTGAACTGCTGGGGAAGATGCCGGCCTCTTCCACACCTCTAAAACCGGATCCAGCAGAGCGTCATTAAAAGGTAACAGAGGCTCCGCCGCGGCTGAGGCCGGATGCAACACCTCTGTCAAAAGGTTTTGTTTCGCCTCCACCACCGGCAAAGGCAGGTCCAAAAAACTAGCTGCCTTCCGTACCACTGTATGAAAGGAAGCAGCTTCCTCAGTATATTCCCCCGGGGACGAAAGGTCCCACTCAGGGGAAGTGTCCAGCCCACTGGCCGACTCCAGTCCACGCAGCCCATCACCCGAGTCCTCTAGCTCTCCTTCCTCTAGGGCTCGTTGGTACTCCTGCTCTTCTAGTACCCGGAGAGCACGCCTCCTTGAATGCAGTCGTTGCTCAATCCGCGGAGTCGACAATGCCTCCGCCGAAGTCGGAGATCGGCGCCGATCTTCCGAAGCCACCGACGCCGCATCCGGCGCCACAGGTAACTTCGGCGCCGACTGAAGAGCAGTTGAAACGGATGGACCCACCGGAGTCACAGGCCGAAATCTCGACGTCGACGGGATGGAAATCCCTGGGGCCAATCCCTCCGAAGCCACCGGAGCGGCCACCGGCGCCGACACTGGCGCCGAGCCCACGTTCCCAAACGGGAGAAAGGGCATAAAGGGTGCCGGCCGAAGAGGGGCAGGATCACCCAAAGAAAAGGCCAAAGGCCCAGCCGGAGCACCCCCTGGAGCCATCTGTTGGAAGATGGCATACATCGCATTCAAGAATGCGGAACTATCAGCTCCAGGGGTGGGAAAAGCCAGATACTGGGGTGCCTGTCTCGGAGGCGACCCCGACGCCGGCCTCGGCGTCTGCGCCGGAGAAAACACTTGAGGCTCCAATACCTCAATCACCGACGCCTGTCCAGGTGAAGTTGGAGACGCCGGAGAGGGCAACGGCGTCGAAGGATGCGGCGTCACCGTGGGGCTGACCTCCCATGTCTTTCGGCGCCGATCCGGAGACCTGGAACAAGCCTCCCTTGAATGACGCCGAGATTCCCTACGGCGCCGGGAGTCTCGATGACGCCGATGTCTTGGAGAAGACTTCTTGTGATGCTTCTCCTTTGACTTGGCCATAAACAGCTTCGCCTCACGTTCTTTAAGGGCCTTCGGATTCATGTGCTGACATGAATCACAAGTCGAGACGTCGTGGTCGGAGCTCAAACACCAAAGGCAATCGGAATGAGGATCCGTCACCGACATCTTGCCTCCACACTCACGACAAGGCTTAAATCCAGACTTTCTCTGCGACATTATTTCCACAGAGAAAGAGTACGCAGCAAGATATACACTGTAACCGCAAGAGTAACAGTTGCTCCCTCGAAGATAACCGTTTCGAATGCACGGAAAAAAGGGAACTGACGTCCGCACGTCGTCGAGGACCTCTTATTGCCTGTATGACGTCAGACGGCGTCGCGTGGGCGACAGTGACGTCCTCGTCGACGTGCAGAGACTAGTAAGAAGATTTCCATCGAATGCTGGCGCCATGGGAGTATTCATGAGGTGAGGAATCCACAGGTAGTTGTATCCATCAGAAGTAGTGCAGTATAGACGGGAGTGACGTGTAGCCTGTGTGAGTGAACTAGGCCAGGGGAGTACAGTATAGTTTGGTGGTTAAATGTAGCCTAGGGCAGTGTAGTGTACCTGATTTGGGGGGGGTGGGTGCTTGGGGGGGGCAGTACTGTATCCTTGGGGAATGCAGAATAATCTAGAGCGGTGCAAAATACAGTGGGAAACTATAGTACAGCTTCTAAAACAGGGAGTTCCAACCTCTTCTTTAATATGAGCTACTTATGTTCAGTGAAAATCATCCCGGGCTACTAATATTACTATAGTTTTAATACTGACCACATCAGACAAGTTTACAATAGTGGCCTCTATGTGCAAGATTGTACATCAGACACAGTTCTCAGCAGTGATGGAAAACATGTTTTGTCAATGAGGAATGCCTCTACGTGGATAATACATAGCCATAGCTGCAATACCACGGCACCAAGTTATTATTAGTAATACTTCTCCCCAAACATCAGCTTTTGAAAATACACACATTTACGTCTCAAATATACACTTTTCCATGTTGGTATACATGTATTAATTCAACCCAGCACAAGCTTCTAATTTAGTAGGCTCCTTATGAGTAGCTGGAGAGCTACTGGTCACTCACGAGCTACTCGTTGGAGAAGCCGGTTCTAGAAGCTCTGTATAGCCCGGATGAGCGTACCTTAGCCTAGAGAAGTACTGCACTGCTTAGGCAAGTGTCCTATGCCATAAGTAGTGCAAGAGATGTGTAGTGTGGCTGTTGGTATGGCAGCCACATAAGCACAGGACGACTGTGACGAATGCAGTAAAGCAGCTCCAGGGTCAGTTGGACAGACCAGTGGAGGTGTGCTTATGGGAAGGCATTATGGGGCAGATTTATGGAAAAGGGCGCAGCACCGAGTGCAGCGCCACTTTCCCTGCGCTCCTCTACTGCCACCATGTGTGCGCCGTATTTAAAATACGATGCACCATGGCGCAGGATAGGGGGCCCCCTTTTAACGCTTGCTCTGAGTAGGCATTAAAAGTGCCATAAAAAATGGCGCCAGGCATAATGTAGTGCAAAGGGTTACAGAGTGGCTCAATGCATGTATTGCGCCACTCTGTAAATACAGCGTTGGGATTTCGGCCTCGTTGGGCCACATTAAGGTAAAAAATAATGCTGTTAATGTGGCGCAAGGTGGCGCTAGGGGCTTATAAATATGCCCCTAAGTGCCGTGTAGTAGTAGGATGCTGGGTGGCAGCCTGCGATCAGTATACTACAGCTGGAGGAGTGCAGTACTGCCCAGGCTGCAGACTGGCACTTAAGTGGTGTGCAGTTATGTAGTCCAGGGAGCTTTGGCAGGAAAGGAGTGCAGTTTGGCAACCAAGAGGTGCAGTCTTGCAACTAAGGCCCATATTTATACTTTTTTAGTGCCACTTTTTGACGCAAAAGCGGCGCAAACTTACAAAATACAATTGTATTTTGTACGTTTGCGCCACTTTTGCGTCAAAAAGTGGTACTAAAAAAGTATAAATATGGGCCTAAGAGTGAAAACTGGAAGTTCAAGAGTGCTGTATCACAGCCAGAAATAAAGTGTCACAGCCAGCCAGAGTAGTCTAGGAGATAAGTAGTGCAGTTGAACATCCAAAATGAGTGCAGTTTTGTAACCAGAACAGTGGCGTAGCCACTGCACCAGAAGACCTAATGCAAGCAAGATAAACAGGACCCGTCCCCATGTTTTGGGGGTTGGAGGGGGCGGAATCCATAATTGTATGCAGTGGGTTCCCTCTCACCCTTGGACCACAGTACCACTGCACCTGATGCACTGTTAGTAACAACGCCACTGGCATTAGAGGGTGTGCGGGGTAGCATCAGAGGAATGCAGTATGGTGTTTAGAAAATGCAGTGGGGAGTGCTGCGGGATGCAGTGTGACAGCCAGTGAGTGCAGTGGGGCTGTCTCAGAGCCATAGAAGGACAGCTGTGACAGAGCACAGTGGTACCAGGGGGTGGAGCCAAGGGAGCTAGCGATTGCGCAACGCGGGCCCCTGCAACCCCGACAGCGCCAGGGTGGGGTGTGGTGGACAACCATGCAAGGGGCCCTGTGTTTAAGATGGGAGATCCGTAAGGAGGGGGGGGGGGCGGATGTCATGTTGTGTTACGCCACCGAGGGTAGCGCCTAGGGCCCAAGTGAGAGGGGAGGAGTGGCCCGGCACCGTCAGTAGCAGCACAGAGTCCTGTCCGTGAGACTGATAGACGCCTGGTCTGCCTAATTAGCATATTGTGTAGCCATCTTTTCTTCCATCGGTGACCCTCAAGCTTGGCCCCGCTTCCTCACTCCTCAGCCCTCAGAGATTATACGGCAATGACTTACATCACTGAGCCCCCCTTCTGATCACCGCAGCTCCATAATTCTTCCGCATCTCCAAGTGATCGTCAGATTTACCACTCAAATAATGACATTCCAGCATTTAAATCATGACATTCCACCCCTTCATTCATGACATTCCACATTCCAGAACACGATGAGCGCGTGCACAATGACAGCGAGACGATTGCACATATTATACACAGTCCTTTTTATTTCTTTACTTGAATTGTACGTTTGTTGTGTGCATGCGTGCAGTAGCACATCACCACTGTGCATCTACAAATGTTTAAATCAACAAGTTGGTAACAACGAGGGCCGTCCCCTGTTTCTCTGTGATAGTCCTCAAAATCAGCATCATGTGTACAAAGAGCATTGGCAAAGTCAATATGTCTCGCCTCTGGACAGTGGAGTACAATAGAGTGGCATGGGGTGGAGTGGTGTAGCACAGAGTAGCGTGGAATGGCACAGTGTGGAGTGAAGTAGAGTACAGTGGTGTAGAGTGACATGGAGTGCCATACAGTGGTATTGCGGAGTAGTGTAGAGTGGAGTGGCGCAGAGTAGAGTGAAGTGGTGTAGGGTAGAGGTGCATAGCATGATGTACAGTGGTTTGGAGTGGTGTAGAGTGGGGAGGTATAGAATAGCCCAGAGTGGTGTGGAGTAGAGTGGCATGGAGTGGAATGGTATATGGTGGAGTGACGTAGGGTGGAGTGGTATAAAGTGGAGTAGAGTGGCATGGAGTAGAGTGTTGTAAAGTATCATGGAGTAGAGTGGTGTGGGGTACAGTAGAATAGAGTGGGTAAGAGTGGAGTGACGTGGTGTAGGGTAAAATGGAGTAGAGTGGTGTAGGTTGCTGTCAAATGGCACTGCGTGGAGTAGAGAGGTGTGAGTGGCATACAGTGGTGTACAATGGAGTAGAGTGAAGTGGCATAGAGTGGGGCTCAGTAGAGTAACATGGCATGACATAGGGGTATAGGAGTCATATGGGGTGGCACAGAGTGGAGTAGAACGAGTAGAGTGGCATAGATTACCACAGAGTGACGTGGAGTGGTATAGAGCAGCGTAGAGCAGAGTGGCGTAGAGAAGAGTGGAGTTGAGTGGCATAGAGTGGAGAGGTATAGAATGGTTTGGAGTGTTGCAGAGTGGAGTAGCATAGAGCAGCGTTGTGCAGAATAGCGTAGAGTGTAATGGTATAGAGTAGCGTGGGTGGCAGAGTAGAGTGGCATAGTTGAGATGAGTAGAGTGGAGTGGCATAGAATAGAGAGGCGTGGAGTAGAGTAGCAGTTTGTAGAGGACAGTGGAGTGGCGTAGAATAGAGTGGTGTGGAGTGGCATAGAGTAGTGTGGAGTAGAGTGGCATGGAGTGGAGTAGCATAAAGTGGGGGTAGAGTACAGTGGTGTAGAGTGGTGGTCATACACTGGCATAGAATGCCGTAAAGTGCCATTGTGTGGAGTGGAGTAGCACAGAATGGAGTGGCATAGAGTAGAGTGAAGTGGTGTACAGCTGCATGAAGTAGGGTGGGGTAAAGTGGCATAGAATAGTGTGAAATGTAGTGGAGTGGCAGTGTATGGAATGGCATTGAGTAGAGTGGCGTAGAATGAAGTGACATAAATTGGAGTGGCATAGGGTATAGTTGCATCAAGTAGAGCAGCACAGAGTAGCGTGGCATTGTGTGGAGTGGGGTAGAGTACAGTGGAGTGGAGTACAGTGGCGTAGAGTACAGTGGAGTTGGGTAGAGTAGAGTGGCATAAAGTGGTCTAGAGTGGCATGAAGTAAAGTGGTGTAGTATAGAGTAGAGTAGTGCAGTTGTGAGTGTAAGTAAATAAGGCATGATTAGAGACTACAGATAGAGTGAAAGCAACATAACAGGAGGCAGCATGACTGTCTTAGAAGTAGGAACGCACATTGCACATCCAGGAATAATACCGAAATGCTTATTAAAAAAAAAAGTGTGTTGCAAAAAGACGAGGGAGAACAATGACTCAGAGGAACATGTACTTGGGCCATTCTCCAGGGAGGAGCTAACACAAGAAAGGAAGTGAAGTCTACAGGAGCTAAGCCATCGAAATATTGCAAATGAGTGACAACAAAAGCAACTAATTGGATGCTGGGGGCGGGTTGTAAGCCCACTGAATTGTAAACAATCATTTCGCAGCACAGCACGTGTTGTGTAGGTGAAACCTAATAAAAAGTACATTATGTGTATTTCACGTGAGACAAGTGTTGTGTTATAGCTTGCAGCTCACTTGGAATGTCAGCTGCTACAATGTTATGACATGAATGTCTGTGGTTCCTGGAGTTAGTTGAAGACCAGCTGGGAAGCGTTTGGAGCCTGCTTCCAATAACTCTTGAAGAAGCTGTCATCGGACTCTGGAGCCAAAGTAAACACTTAAAACTAACTAAATACTGTTTTCTGTCCATTAGTAGTCGTTACAGTTTTCAGGCTATTTTGAAGTCCATGTTTTGAGCACTGTGTTGTTTTTTGATGCAACAAACAGACTTTTTGTTGCCTTTTCCACTGATTCTTCCAGACGTCCTGGTAAAGTGGAAATGTTCTCCAAGCCTTTACTTATCACTAGTCGCAGTTAGCAGGTTCCAGTCTGTGTGGATTTCTGATTTGCTCTCTTTCTAGTCTCTGATCACTCAGGGGCTTTCGCTGCATGTAGGTCCCCCCCAACATAAGTATTTCTTCCCAGTGACCTGTAGCTCTATGGCTTATTTTGTTGTACCAGGTGTCTCCCAGTACACTGAGTGGTTCCTCTTTAAGGCCTGTTCTAAGCCCCTAGGACATTCCCTCCGTGGTTGGTCTCGTGCTGCTCCAGAGCTACCAGATAGCATTCTAGGGATTTTGAGAAGGATCTATCTGCTTAATCTTTCAGTGCCCAGCAGTAGAGTATTAAACTCATTTTTAGGTCGGGCGTAAGTGTACGACCTCTTGTATACTCTTAAGTATACTTCTTCTGTGGGTTTCCAGCTATTTCATTTCTTAGTTTCAGTGTAATTTAAAAAACCTTGCTTGTTAGTGGTCAGTCATGCCTTTTGTCCCTCCTTCTTCTGTGTGGGAGGAGGGACCAACTACTGTATAATTACCCTTTGTCCTCTTTATCTGGTCTGTAGGGGATTTATTTTTTTTACTTTGTTTCCTGCTCCTGTCCAGGGAAGCTTCCTTTTTTATTTGCAGAGCATCTTTGCTCTGAGCTTAGCTGTAAACAGGGCTATAAATAAGGCTGTTATCTTGGTCACATTTGGTCTTCATGGGCTCTGCACCCTCTCTCAGATGCCTGGTTCCCGTACTTCCTTGGCATGGATTTTCTTTACCCAGTATGCCTGCCTTGAGGATCACTTATAATTGCTCATAGCCTAGGCACCCAGCTCTACCAGGGCTCCACAATCCATAGAGACAGTGCCCACTACTGCTGCATACTGGGATCCCACTTGCAGCCCCATCAGTGCACCTCAGTTCACACACTCCAAGCCCTCATCTGTGCTAGTGCCAGGAACCCCACACGCTGTCTGCCAGAGCATTTCAGTACTTCCATTCAGTACACTCTGCTGCTCCAGTACTGGGACTTTGTGCACAGCTCCATCAGTGCACCTCAGTTCACACACTCCAAGCCCTCATCCGTGCTAGTGCCAGGAACCCCACACACGCTGTCTGCCAGAGCACTTCAGTACTTACATTCAGTACACTCTGCTGCTCCAGTACTGGGACCTCGGGTGCAGAGCCATCAGTGCACCTTGATCGCACGATCCAAGGCCTGAGCCATGCCAGTGCCAGGAACCCCATGTACACTGTCTGCCAGAGCACCTCAGTTCTTGCAGTCGGTACACTCTGCTATTCCAGTACTGGGATGTCGGCCGCAGCTCCATCAGTGCACCTCAGTTCTACCCTGTTAAAGTCACTTCCTTTCCTTTAATGGGACCCCTCTCACATACAGTTTCATTACATCAGTTCAATTCTAACATTCAGTCCCACTGCCAAGCCAATACTGGACCCAAAAGAGCAAAACAGCTCACCCAGTGCACCTCAAGTCTAACATCCATCACCACTGCTGATGGGAACCACCACAGCTTTGCCAGAATCCATCAATTCTAGCATTCAGTGCGCATTTCTTCTCAGTATTAAGGCTCACACACACGCCCTACAGGGTTCCTCGCTTCTGTGGTTCAGAGGCATGTCACTCCCATGTTGGGCCCCACTTGCAGCTTCACCGGGGCACCTCAAGGCTAACACTCTGCAACACTGGCACGCCATTACTAGGTTCCACACACAGCTCCATTAACATACCTCACTTCTGACTTTGTGTGCCCATTAATATTCCAGTACTGCAGCCCACAGACAACTGTCAGGGGACCTCAACCCTCGCCAGCAGTGCCCCATTATTCCAATACCAGGAATTACATGGTGCTCTGTTTCTCATACCTCACCCGCTGTCTTTCGGTTATTCCAGCACTGGGCCAGGACACATCTCTGTTTATACCCCCAATCCTGATCTGAAGTGACCCAATATTTCTGTATTTGGGTTCACATACAACTCTGATAATGCACCTGCTGCTGTTCCATACTCTGACTTCAGTTTGGGGACATGGGGGAGCCAATTAAATCTATTCTTAGCTGCCTTCCTTATTGGGAGGGTCTTTTTCACCTATCTCACTCCATTCTTTCCTTTACTCAGTTTACTCTCAATGTTTTCTTTCTCCCCCATTTTTCTCTTTCCAGCTCTTAAAAGTCAAACGTTAACAGTTTTACTCTTTCTTTCTATTTTTTATTTCTACTCCTCTCCTTTTTTTTATTTCCCTCTTGCTACTTCCTCTTTCAAATTTGCAAAAACATGGTTATTTCTTTCCTTGTATTTTTCCTCTCTTTTTTCTTCGTCAGGTATTCATTCTTTCACTGTTTTTTCTCTTCCCTTCATTCTTTCTTTGTCTTTTTTATTTGCTCTTTCCTTTGACTCACTTTTTCTTTTTTTTTTTAAGATCTTTCTTCCTTCCTCTGGTGTTTTTCTTATCTTTTTCAAGTCACGTTTTACTATAAATCCCTCTGTTTCCCGTCTGTATGTGGAAGCCACAAGTTACTTGTTGGGACCTGAAGTGTCAAAGTGGTTTTCTCATCCTGTGTCTGTGGGAAATGTGTCAGTACATACATGCCCTAGCTCTTTCGCTGCTTGTTTGTCTCACCATCTCTTTTTTTCTCTAATGTTCATTTTTCTCTTTCACACTTACTTCATTATTTATCTTTTGTTCGCTAGCTTCCTTCCATTTTTTCTTTTGTCTCACACGTTTGCTCTCTTTCTTTTAGTTGTGTTCATTTTCACGTTTTTCTCTTCCCTTTGTTTTATTTCTTTGCAACCCCCTTCTCTTTCTTCCTTTTGTCTGTTGTATTCCTTTTGCTTCTCTTTTTCTGCCCCATCCACTTTCTCTCCTGAGGCCTAGTTATCAATGGAGCAATAGGTGCAGTGGCACTGGGGCTCAGGGACCTACGGACCTCTCTCAACTCTAATTACTGTTGTATTTTCCTACCGAAATTCCAGTCAACCATTTTCCTTTCTTACTCCAGGGCCCAAGACACCGTTACTAGGCCACTTGTCCTCTCGATCTTTAATCCGACTCCCTCTTTGCTTTCACCCTCCAATCGGTCCCAAATGACTTTTTTGTTATAGTGTTTTGAGCATTGCACTCTAATGCCATAAGTTAATTTCTGATAAAAGGTTTATATGTTAATTGTATATGTTTTAAGCTAGAGGAAGAAAGATAGAGGAAGTGCTTTAGTTAAGCTCTGGGCCACTGGGATTATATGGCAGAAAAATACAAAATTATGAGGCAGGGTTGACCAATTTATGTGGCAAGAAAAGTCCATTTATGAATTTACAATGCTAATAGCTCTAACTCAAGAAAATGCAAGACCTATTGCATTGCAAATGCTTGTTATTGACGTGGCACCAGCATTTAAAGAGGTGCTTCAGGATATTTAACAAAATGGAAATGTATCTAGTTCTCCTCTTCATCTGTAATTTGGGCAGTTTTTTTTCACGCAATGAACTCGACTGCAGAGTGCGTGTGTTTTCTTGCTCTCTCCCTCTTCTCCTCTTTAGCAATTTCACGGCCATTTAAAGCTGAAACTTATTGTCTTTGCCAGTGCTTGTTAATGAGGCGATAGCTACTGGAGCGGACCCTTACCTTGCAACTTACTAAGGTGTACATAGACTCTGTTATGTCATGTGCTTCCCCCTATTCCAGGTTGGAGTAATCTTTACTCCCGGGTTCTAGATTGATTCAAATGATTTCCAGAAGTCAATAAAGTAAGCAAATATTTTCCATTTTCAATCCCTGCAGGTTCGGAGCTAAGAGTCTGCTCTGTGAAGATGTGATCTGTGGTTATGTATTTTAGTAGGAAGCCTCTCTGGCTCATATGTGATATGTTACTTTCGGGAACCTCTGTGGTGTAATCGGTGCCTTGTGTACTCAGCAGCCTCCCTCCCTACACCAATGGGATGCATGTGGAATACCCTGCCTGAGATGTCTCTTTGGTCTCCAGGCTCAAGGAGAGTAAGACGTAAACCAGACAGGATAAATGGGTTTGTGACAGAAAGACTTGTAAAGCAGTTATTAAAACCAGGTAAAAGTCAGGAAACAAAGAAGCCCACGTCCAACCAAGTCCTGGTGCTAATACCGTTCTTAGGGAAAGAAAGTGGCCCATGGCAAGCACATGGTTAGAATATGGAACCAGATTAGAGTAACAACAACAGCAAGACACGAGCTGCATGACTTAAACAGCCCTGCAGCTCTTGCAAATGGAATACAATCAAATGTCAAAAACAAACAACACTTAGATTATGTAACGCAGTGCATCACCTCCCCCCTTTGAGAAAAAATAAATAACTAGCTAAAAACAAGCACAAGAACAGTCAATCAAATACAGTTCTTATAGAACGCAGCTAATCACCTGTGAGTGTGTGGAAACAGGAGGATGAGATAGCATTGACTTGGCGGTTCATTGAGAGCGAGGAGTTGAAGATGATGCAGAGGTTGCATGTGTGGTCAGTGGGTGTGGGGGGGAAGTGCTGAGCGCTGAGGGCCACCAGGAGTCGTCCCAGGCAGAGGGGGTGGAACCCAGGATGAGGACCTTAGTCTTGTCAGAGTTGAGTTTCAAGCAGCTGTCCTTCATCCAGGCAGCAACAGCCTTCATTTCATTGTGGAAGTTGCTTTTTACGGTAGTGGGCTTGTCAGTGAGGGAGAGGATCAGTTGGGTATTATCAGCATAAGAGACGATGTTGAGTCTGTGGTTTCTTACAATGTTAGCCAGCGGGGTCATGTAGATGTTGAAGAAGGTGGGGCACAGAGAGGAGGCCCAAGGAACTCTGCAGCTGATCTCTGTTGGTTGTGAGGAGAACAGTGGGATCCTGACTCTCTGGGTTCAGCCGGTGAATGAGCGGATCCACTTTAAGGCTTTGCTGTGGATACTGGCGTTGTGGAGTCTATTGCAGAGGGTGTGGTGGGTGATGGTGTTGAAGGCGGCAGAGAGGTCCAGGAGGATGAGGGCTGCAGTTTTGCCTTGGGCGAGGAGAGTACGAATGTCATCTGTTGCTGCGAGGAGTGCAGTCTTGGTGCTGTGGTTCTTCTGAAGCCTGATTGGGAGGGGTCCAGGGTGTGGTTGGTAATGGTGAATTCGGTGATTTGGGCATTGATGGCCTTTTCGATGACTGACTGGGAAGGGGAGCAGTGGGATGGGTCTGTAGTTCTTGAGGTCCGTCAGGTTGGCTGAGGGTTTCTTCAGCAGGATTTGACTTCTGTGTGCTTCCAGTCTTCCAGGAAGGTGGCACACTCGATGGAGCAGTTGATGGTGTGGCAAAGTTCGGGGTTGATGGTGGCACCGACTCGGCTGAAGATGTGGTGGGGGCATGGGTCCAAGGGGGCTCCGGATTGGATGGTTTTCATGATCTGTAGGGTGTCGTCAATGGAGAGAGTGGTCCTGTTGGGCAGGGTTGGATGGACACTGGAATCTTTGGTTGCGGGTGGGAGGGTCTTGAGTGGTGCAGTTGTCGTAGATGTCTAATATCTTGTGGTTGAAGAAAGTGGTGAGGTTGTCGCAGAGGCCTTGGCAGTGGGGAGGTCTGTGGAATCCATGCTGGGTTTGGTGAACTCTTTGATCACGGTGAAGAGTTCTTTGCCTTTGTGTGTGCTGGCGTTGATGCATTCCTCAATGGTCATTTTCTTTGGGGTTCTGACGAGATGGTGGTGCGCAGTGATGGCGGTTTTGAAGGCTGCATGGTTGGCCAGGGTCTTGCTACTCCTTCATCTTTCCTCGAGCCTTCTGCAGATGCTATTGGACTCTTGGTGGGTGGGTGAAGAACCAGCTGGCTTTCTTCTTTGGGGATTGTTTGTCAGAGGGTTTCTTGAGGGGGGGCAGAATTTTGCCACAGTCAGAGATATTTTGGTGGATGTTGCGTGCTGATGAGTTGGCATCCGTGGTGGCCGGTGGTGGTGTGTTGGTCTTCAGAGACCTTATTCCAGCTTGTTCATGGATGGCGGTGGGCGCAGGGGTATTCAGTAGGTTTGGTGAGGGAGCAGTGGACACAGTGGTGGTCAGTCCAGTGCGGAGGGGTGGATGACGTGGATGACTTTGCTAGCAGAGAAGACAGGGTGAGCGTGTGTCCTGCTGAGTGGGTTGGTGAAGTGACCAGTTGTTTGAGTCCCAGGGTGGTGAGGTTCTCAAGTAGTGAAGATGTGTTGTGGTCATTAAAGTTTTCCAGGTGGAAGTTGAGGTCGCCGAGGAGGATGTAGTCCATTGAGGCGAGGGCATGGTGTGCAATGACATTGGCTGTGGATTTGCTGAACGGGGGAGCAGAGTCCGGTGGTCTGTAGACGAGGGTGCCGCGAAGGGTGGTGTTCAGGTTGGTCTGGATCTGGAAATAGAGGTGCTCCATGCGTGCGGTCGTCTGAACTAGTAGTGAGGCGGAGGGTGTTTCTGTGGACGATGGCGATGCCTCCTCCTGGATGGTTGATGTGGTCCTTGTATATGATTTTGTAGCCGTCGGGAATGGCTATGGCGATGTCTGGGGCTGAGATGGGGGCCATCCAGGTTTCCGTGAAGAAGGCAACGTCTGGAACGATGAAGTTGAGCAGACCCCAGATTTTTACTGCATGTTTGATGAGGGAGTGGGTGTTGAGGAGAATGCAGCTGAGGTGGTTGGTTGCACTACTGGGTGGGGGTGTGGTTGGAGAATCCGTTGTGTGGAGGTGAGAGAAGGCGCAGTTGCAGCAGGTGAACCGGCCTTGGGTGTCCTTTGGCGATGTGAGTTGGCATGCAGTGGGTCGTCCAGTTTTAAAGGCATGGAGGGTGCCGGTGTCGTAGTGATGAGGTGCGGGGACCAAGGTCCGTGGCGCTGGGCTCAGACTAGGTGCGGACAGGTGCAGATGGACTTGCCTTTGGTGCACCAGCGGCTTGCCTGCCATTAGCAAGGGCAGGGAGGGGTTGTTCAGCTCGGAGTCTGGAAAGCAGCAGTGAGAGGTGGTGGGCCGCAGAAGGGGAACCCAGAGAAAACCATAGATAAATAAAAAATGATAAAAGAAAAGGGCACAAGAAACAAAGAGAAAAATAGAAAAGGATAAAAAAGGCACAAGCAGAAGGTAAGAAAACCAGAGACAGAGATCACCACTGGACCACCAGGGATGAGGCGCAAGCGGAAGCCTGTGGGTGGAGGAGGGCCTCGAACGCGAAACAAGAAACAGGCTGAGGGTCAGCAGCAGACAGGTGGAGCTGCTCAGTGGGGAGCAACAGGTGCTGACCAAGGGTCAGTGAAGTTGCTCTTTCACCACACAGTGGCTGCCATTAAGAAGGGCAGAGAGGTGGGAGGGTCTGGTCAGCTGGGAAATGCAGTGCTGGGCGGTGCGCGGGAAGCGACAGAAGGGGAACCCAGGGAAAACAACAGAAAAATAGAAAAGGATAAAAGAAAAAGGCAGAAGAAACAAACAGAAAAATAGGAAAGAAAGAAAAAATGCCACAATTAGAAGGGAAGAAAAACAGACAGAGCTCACCACTGGACCACCAGGGATGAGGCACAGGCAGGAGGCTGCTGGCGGAGGAGCATAGTATTTGTACTGTAAGGCTACCCTTCCAGTACAAAACCTATGCTAGACTCATGCACACACACCCTTGCGCTATGGTGCAAAGGTGTGTGTATGGTGCACAGCAGCTAAAATCTGTGCCGGGGCTAGAGAGAGGGCAGGAGAGAGCCATTTCTCTGTAGATATGGCGCTCTCAAGCTCCCTACCCATCACGCAGTGCAGCAATTTTCGCTGCAAGACTATTTGGTAAATCTGGGACAGTGTACTTTTTTCATCTTTGCCATTTGTCTTTAAACAACCATAATGGGCCCATTCCTCTGCCTCCATCAGGTTAGAATGAACTCACATATTCAACTCGCTCAGCCACCTATATATTCTTCTCAGTGAGTTAAGTACCTGCTCCAGAGATCTCTCTGTAACTTACATGTCCCTCGTACCTTAACTGTACTAGATTTCGGAGTGAAGGAGCATTGTTCTAGTCTGCCCTGTTTATCTGTTCTAGAAAAATGGCAGAATTCTTCTGCCTTCTGTGTGTGTCGGGAGGGGGTGGCGCTTTGCTATTGCTATGCTGTGTATGTCTGTGAGAAAGTTACATTTGCACTGCAGGGTGAGTTGAGGAGTTCTACTGTTTGAAGAGCCAGGTCTTGAGGCGCTTCCTAAAGGTTGGGAGGTGCTGGGTCATACGTGGGTTGACGAGGAGGGAGTTCCAGGTTTTGGTGGCAAGGTGGGAGAAGGATCTGCCGCCGGCTGTAGCACGGTGAATGCAGGGGATGGATGCAAGGGCGAGGTTGGCAGAGCGGAGCTGGCATGTCGGGACGTGGAAGTGGAGGCGCTCGTTGAGGTAGGCTGGTCCGTCGTCGTGGAGAGCTTTGTGGGCGTGGATTAGGAGTTTGAAGACGATCCTTTTGTTGACGGGTGGCCAGCGGAGGTCTTTGAGGTGGGCTGAGATGTGTTCGTGGCGAGGGAGGTTGGGGATGAGTCGTGCTGAGGCATTCTGGATGCGCTGGAGTTTCTTCTGGAGCTTGGCCGTTGTTCCGGCGTAGAGGGCGTTGCCATAGTCCAGTCTGCTGCTGACGAGGGCGTGGGTGACGGTTCTTCTGGTTTCCACGGGAATCCATCTGAAGGTCTTGCGGAGCATTCGAAGGGTGTTGTAGCATGAGGACGAGATGGCGTTGACTTGGTGGGTCATTGAGAGCGCTGAGTCCAGTATGAAGCTGAGGTTGTGTGCGTGGGTGGCTGGCTGGCGTTGGGGCCGACCCCACAGTGGCAGGCCACCAGGAGTCATCTCATGCAGAGCTGTTGGGGCCAAAGATGATGATCTCTGTCTTTTCTGAGTTCAGTTTAAGGCGGCTTGCTTTCATCCAGTTGGCGATGGCGTGCAGTCCTGTGTGGAGGTTGTTCTTAGCCGATGCGGGGTCCTTCGTGAGGGAGAGGATGAGCTGGGTGTCGTTGGCGTAGGAAACGATGTTGAGGCCATGGGATCGGACGATGTTGGCGAGCGGAGCCATGCAGACAATGAAGAGGGTGGGGCTGAGGGAGGAGCCCTGTGGAACTCCACAGATGGTCTTGGTGGCCTTGGACAGGAACGGGGGAGGCGCACTCTTTGGGTCCTTCCTGAGAGGAAGGAGGTGAGCCAGTCCAAGGCTCTGTGGCGAATTCCGGCGTTGAAGTGGCGTGTGTGCAGGGTGTGGTGCCAGACAGTGTCGAAGCCTGCGGAAAGGTCAAGGAGGATGAGGGTGACGGTTTCACCTTTGTCGAGCCTGTCCCTGATGTCGTCGGTGCAGGCGATGAGGGCGGTCTCGGTGCTGTGATTTTTGCGGAATCCGGACTGGGAGACGTCAAGTAGGTCGTTGTCCTCCAGGAAGCGGGAAAGTTGGCAGTTGACTATCTTCTTGATCACCTTCGCGGGGAAGGGGAATAGGGAGATAGGACAGTAGTTTTTTAGGTCTTCGGGGTCAGCTTTAGGCTTTTTCAGCAAGGCGTTGACCTCTGCGTGTTTCCAGCTTTCCGGGAAGATGGCAGTCTCGAATGAGTTGTTGATGATAGTCCGAAGTTGGGGGGGGGCAATGATTTGGCTGGCTTTATTGAAGATGTGATGAGGGCAGGGGTCAGCGGGAGAGCCGGAGTGGATGGTGCTCATGGTCTTGGTGGTTTCCTCATCATTGGTGGGGGTCCAGGCGCTCAGTATGTTGGTCCGGCAGGGCCCGATGGGGTCGACCTTGGTGGTGGTGGGGGACAGTGGTATGAAGCTTCCATGGATGTCTGTGATCTTACGGTGGAAGAAGGTGGCGAGGGAGTCGCATTGGTCTTGCAAGTGGGGTGGGTCGGCGGAGCAGCACTTTGGGTTGGTGAGTTCCTTGATGATGTTGAATAGTTCCTTGCTGTTCTGCGCGTTGTTATCAATTCGTTCTTTATAGAAAGATCTTTTGGTGGACCGGATGAGCTGGTGGTGTTTGCGGATGGCTGATTTGTGGGTGGCGAGGTTGCTTTCTGAGTGTTCCTGGCGGCAGATCTTCTCTGCTCTCTGGAATTCTCGTTTGGAGGACTGAAGGTCTGCGGTGAACCAGGGAGCTTTCTTGTTGGCGTGGATGATGGTGGTTTTCTTGAGAGGGGCGAGGGTGTTGGCGCAGTTGTTGAGCCACTGTTTGAGGTTGAGGGTGGCGGTGTTGGGGTCGTTGGTTGTGGGTGGTAGGGCGCGGGCGAGGTTGGAGATAAGTTGATCCTTGGAGATCTTCTTCCACTTGCGGCGGGGGATCCGGGGTTGTTGGTGGTGGCTGGTGGGTTTCAGGAAGGAAAAATGAACACAACGGTGGTCGGTCCAGTGGAGTTCGGTGGTGTGAGTGAAGGGGATGTGGCTGCTGGAGAAGAAGATGGCGTTGAGTGTGTGACCGGCTGAGTGGGTAGGCGAGGTGACCGGTTGCTTGAGGCCAAAGTTGGTGAGGTTGTCTAGTAGGGCAGAGAGTTGCTGTCGCTGGTGTTCTCCAGATGGAAAGTCAGGTCGCTGAGGAGCACGTAGTCCGTGGAGGCGAGGGCATGGGAGCTGATAGTGTCGGCGATGGCGTCGCAGAATTGAGGACTGGGGCCAGGCGGTCTGTAGACGACGGTTCCTCTCAGGGTGTTGTTATCGTTGATGTGTATCTGGAAATGCAGGCGCTCTGCGGCGTTCAGGTCGTAGCAGCTGTCAGTTGAGATCCTTATGGAACTTTTGTGGACTATGGCCATTCCTCCTCCTGGCTTGTTGGTACGGTCTCTTCGGGTGATCTTGTAACCCTCAGGAATGGCTATGGTGATGTCTGGTTCCGATGAGGGGTTCATCCAGGTTTCGGTGAGGAAGGCAATGCCCGGAGAGGTAGATGTGAGCAGGTCCCAGAGTTCGATGGCGTGCTTGTGTATGGAGCGGGTGTTGAAGAGAATGCAGCTGAGGTGGGTGGCGTTGTTGTTGTGCTTGGGAGTTTGCGCGCTGGTGAAGTGGCACGTGCGGCAGGAAAAGGGTCCATGGGTATGCCTAGGGGAGGTCTGGACGCAGGCAGTGGAGCGGCTGGGGTTGAGAGCGAGGAGTTCTGACACGGTGTAGTGGTGTTTGATGGTGAGAGGGGCGCACGGGACAGGGGGACTGGCTCTGGGCGCAGTCCAGGTGCGGACAGGCGCAGACGGGCTTGCCTCTGGTGCGCCTCTGGCACGCCAGCGGCGCGGCTGCCATTAAGAAGGGGAGGGAGGAGCAGGCGGGAGGCGGTAAAGAATGGGGGCGCGAGGGGGGCGGGCCGCAGGGGACGCAGCGGCGGAACTAGGGAGAATCGGGCAGACAAGGCAGTGAAAAAAGGGCAATAAAACAGTCAAAAAACGGTGGAAAAAGTAAAATAAACGGTAAACAAAAAAGGCACAGTAAATGGCACTAATACAGATTACAGACACACACACTATACTTACAGCAAACCACTAGACAACAGGGATCAGGCGCAGGTGGGTGCCTGCGGGTGGTGGAGGGCCTCAAACTCTAGTCAGTAGCAAGGGCGGGTCTGGGGCATGGAGGCAGACTGGTGGAGCTGCTCAGCGTGTTGAGTGACTCATGGCCTTAAGGCAGGTCAGGGGGTCACACTCGGCAGCGGGCGCCATTAACAAGGGGAGGTGGGAGGGAGAAGCAGCTGGGATGCGGAAGGCAGTAACGAATGGGGGTGCAAGGGGGGTGGGGCCGCAGGGGACGCAGCGGCAGAACTGGGGAGAATCGGGCAGACAAGGCAGAGAGAAAAGGGCAATAAAACAGTAAAAAAACGGCAGAAAAAGCAAAACAAACGGTAAACAAAAAAGGCACAGAAAAAGGAACTAATACAGATTACAGACACACACACTATACTTACAGCAAACCACTAGACACCAGGGATGAGGCGCAGGTAGGTGCCTGCGGATGGTGGAGGGCCTCAAACTCTCTTCAGTAGAAAGGGCGGGATTAGGGCACAGAGGCAGGCTTGTGGAGCTGCTCGGCGTGTCGAGTGACTCCTGGCCTCAAGGCAGGTCAGGGGTCACACTCTGCACTGCGCAGCGGGCGCCCTTAAGAAGGGGAGGTGGGAAGGTGGAGCAGGCGGGAGGCGGTAACGAATGGGGGCATGAGGGGGGCGGGCCGCAGGGGGCTCAGCGGCAGAACTGGGGAGAATCGGGCAGACAAGGCAGAGAGAAAAGGGCAATAAAACAGTCAAAAAACGGCAGAAAAAGCAAAACAAACGGTAAACAAAAAAGGCACAGTAAAAGGCACTAATACAGATTACAGACACACACACTATACTTACAGCAAACCACTAGACACCAGGGATCAGGCGCAGGCGGGTGCCTGCGGGTGGTGGAGGGCCTCAAACTCTCGTCAGTAGCAAGGGCGGAGTCGGGGGCACGGAGGCAGGCTGGTGGAGCTGCTCTGCATGTCGAGTGACTTCTGGCCTTAAGGCAGGTCAGGGGTCACATTCAGCACCGCGCAGCGGGCGCCATAAGAAGGGGAGGTGGGAGGGAGGAGCAGCTGGGAGGTGGGAGGCGTTAACGAATGAGGTTGCAAGGGGGGCGGGGCCGCAGGGGACACAGTGGTGGAACTGGGGAGAATCTGGCAGACAAGGCAGTGAGAAAAGGACAATAAAACAGTCAAAAAACGGCGGAAAAAGCAAAACAAAAGGTAAACAAAAAAGGCACAGTAAAAGGCACTAATACAGATTACAGGCACACACACTATACTTACAGCAAACCACTAGACACCAAGGATGAGGCGCAGACAGGTGCCTGTTGGTGGTGGAGGGCCTCGAACTCTTGTCAGTAGCAAGGTCGGGGGCACGGAGGCAGGCTGGTGGAGCTGCTCGGCGTGTCAAGTGACTCCTGGCCTTAAGGCAGGTCAGGGGTCACACTCGGCACCGCGCAGCGGGTGCCATTAAGAACGGGAGGCGAGAGGGAGGAGGTTCTGGGAGGCGGTAACGAATAGGGGTGTGGGAGGGGGCCACAGGGGACGCAGCGGCAGAACTAGGGAGAATCGGGCAGACAAGGCAGTGAGAAAAGGGCAATAAAACAGTCAAAAAACTGCAGAAAAAGCAAAACAAACGGTAAACAAAAAAGGCACAGTAAAAGGCACTAATACAGATTACAGACACACACACACACTATACTTACAGCAAACCAGGAGACACCAGGGATGAGGCGCAGGCGGGTGCCTGCGGGTGGTGGAGGGCCTCAAACCCTCGTCAGTAGCAAGGGTGGGGTCGGGGGCACGGAGGCAGGCTGGTGGAGCTGCTCGGCGTATCGAGTGACTCCTGGCCTTAAGGGGTTCCCCAAGAATCAATCACCTCACCTTTGCTTTTCAACATTGTAGGAAGTTGGCTCTGTATATACTATTTCAAAGTAGGAAATAGTGTGCACAGAGTCCAAGGGTTCCCCTTAGAGGTAAGATAGTGGCAAAAGTAGATAATTCTAATGCTCTATTTTGTGGTAGTGTGTTCGAGCAGTAGGCTTATCACACACTTTACTTACTCCAGGCCAATAGGTTTTCATATTGAAAAATATATTTTCTTAGTTTATTTTAAGAACCACAGGTTAAAGATTTAAATCAAACACTTTAAATGTAAGGTACTTCACTTAGATACTTTAGGAACTTTGAATGAAATCAATATCATGTACAGTCTTTGTAAAAATGGCAATAAGCTATTTTCAAAGTGGACACACTGCAAAAATCAATTCCTGGGGAAGGTAAGTAAAGGTTAGATTAGGTGGTAAGTAAAACACTTACAAGTCTCAGTCCTGGGGCATAGGCAGCCCACCGTTGGGGGCTCAAGGCAACCCCAAAGTTACCACACCAGCAGCTCAGAGCCGGTCAGGTGCAGAGGTCAAAGAGGTGCCCAAAACACATAGGCGCCTATGGAGAACAGGGGTGCTCCGGTTCCAGTCTGCCAGCAGGTAAGTACCTGCGTCCTCGGGGGCAGACCAGGGGGGTTTTGTAGAGCACTGGGGGGGGGGGGGGACACAAGTAGGCACACAAAACACACCCTCAGCGGCTTAGGGGCGGCCGGGTGCAGTGTCAAAGCAGGCGTCGGGTTTCAGGTAGGAAATAATGGAGCTACCCGGGGGTCACTCTAGCGGTGCAGGCAGGCACAGGGGGGGCTTCTCGGGACAGCCACCACCTGGGCTAGGCAGAGGGTCGCCTGGTGGTCACTCCTGCATTGAAGTTCGGTTCCTTCAGGTCCTGGGGGCTGCGGGTGCAGTGTTGGTTCCAGGCGTCAGGTCCCTTGTTACAGGCAGTCGCGGTCAGGGGGAGCCTCTGGATTCTCTCTGCAGGCGTCGCTGTGGAGGTTCAGGGGGGGTCATCTCTGGTTACTCACGGGCTCGCAGTCACCGGGGAGTCCTCCCTGAGGTGTTGGTTCTCTGGACCTTGAGCCGGGGGCGTTGGGTGCAGAGCGGGAAGTCTCACGCTTCCGGCGGGAAATGTGAAGTCTTTGGAAGTTGCTTCTTTGTTGCAAAGAAGTAGCTGGTTTTGAACAGGGCCGCTGTTCATGGGGGTTTCTTGGTCCTGTAGTCCAGGGCAGTCCTCTGAGGCTTCAGAGGTCGCTGGTCCCTGTCGGATGCATCGCTGGAGCAGGTTTTCAAAGTTGGAGACAGGCCGGTAGGGCTGGGGCCAAAGTAGTTGTCATCTTCCTCCTTCTCTGAAGGCTTGTAGGTCAGCAGTCCTTCTTGTTTCTTCAGGTTGCAGGAATCTGATTTCCTGGGATCTGGGGAGCCCCTAAATACTGAAGTTAGGGGTGTGTTTAGGTCTGGGAGGGCAGTAGCCAATGGCTACTGTCCTTGAGGGTGGCTACACCCTCTTTGTGCCTGCTCCCTGTGGGGAGGGGGGCACATACCTAATCCTATTGGGGGAATCCTCCAAACTCAAGATGGAGAATTTCTCAAGGCAGGGGTCACCTCAGCTCAGGACACTCTAGGGGCTGTCCTGACTGGTGAGTGACTTCTCCTTGTTTTTCTCATTATCTCCTCCAGCCTTGCCGCCAAAAGTGGGGGCAGTGGCCGGAGGGGCGGGCATCTCCACTAGCTGGGATGCCCTGGGGCGCTGTAACAAAAGCCGCCAGGTGTTACAGTTCCTGCAGGGGGAGGTGAGAAGCACCTCCACCCAGTACAGGCTTTGTTCCTGGCCACAGAGTGACAAAGGCACTCTCCCCATGTGGCCAGCAACATGTCTGGTGTGTGGCAGGCTAGCAGGAACTGGTCAGCCTACACTAGAAGTCGGTAGGTATTCAGTGGGCTTCTCTAAGATGCCCTCTGGGTGTATGTTACAATAAATTGCACACTGGCATCAGTGTACATTTATTGTGCTGAGAAGTTTGATATCAGTTTTCAGTGTAGCCATTATGGAACTGTGGAGTTTGTGTTTGACAAACTCCCAGACCATATACCAGTGGTGGCTGGTGAGGTTTGTGAGTGGTGGGGCTGGGCTTGGCGTCGAGGGGGATGGGCGTGCGCATTTTTTCTGGAGGTTGGTAGCAATTTCCCTTTCTTCCGCAAATCCTCTTTAACAATATAGAGATACATTTTTAAAGATAAAAAGAACCAAAATAGCTTTCATTGGCCTGGCTTGGTAGGCAAGCCTGACTTCCTTCTTTAGCAATGTGTACAGCATCAAGACGTTTTGGGGTTGATATCTCACTCACAACATGTTTGTGAAATGAGTTCTCCTCTCCATGTGAATATGTCAGGCTGATATATAGAGAATAATACCATTTTAATGATGTTGCTGTTGCATAAAATGGTTGGAGCTGTCTATTGAGCCAGTACATGCCAGAGATAAAATGGCATTCAGGATGATCCAACAAAGTCAATGCCTTCTTAGTCCACATACAATAATATATTGTTTAGTTTTCCCATACTGAAACTCAAGATCGATCATGCATAAAGGCAACTCACATACACTAAAAAACAGAAACATGGAGAGATAAAATATATACATGCAACACAGAAAATGCTTTTCTTACCTTTAGTGTATGTCTGTTTCTTTTCTGAAGCATCTGTTCAAAGCCAAGCACACAGGAGTTCAAACAAATATTCATATAATATAATTGGCCACAGTCAGATAGAAGAAATATTTATTTGAAGAAATAAATAATAATTTGATCTTATAAAAAGTCAACTACATTTTGACCAGGGTAGTTGAAACACAAAAAGTAAATATCCATTGCCGAAAACTCTTTGTGTAGGGACGGTTTAATAGTTCAAAAAGTAAATTTGCATATTTTAACATTATACTTTAACATTAAATACTTTGTACATCTCTGAAAAAGACTTTAGTTACCCAGTACGTTAGAGAAATTACATAATGAAATTAAATATGTATTGGTTCAAAGAAGAAATAAACCTGTCTCCAAGATGTATGGGTTTACCCATTTATATATAAAATATATTATCTGACACCCATGCCCCATCACAAAATCGTACTAGTAGTCGTAGATAAGTCAACATGTGCCAACATACACAAACATTGTTATATCATCATTTATCAATCAAAAATGAGCGAACATTCAGACAACTTTGATGAAAATGTATGTGCACCTTCATAGCATTTGCATCACTGCAGATGGCGATTAGACTCAGATTCTGCTAAACAAACGCACTTGATCAACATGAAGTGGTGCCAACTTTATATAATTGTTTGAACTATGAACCTTTTTACTTTGGCATTGAGCAATCAAGTTTGATGTAACACATCATGTGTAGATCTAAAGCTATTCACTGGTGTCAAATAATCTACTCTGCTCTTCAGTGGAAAAGGATATTAAGCCATATCCATTCAGTAAGGAAGTCCATCATTATAAAGCAAGAAATATAATCAACAAATTCACTCATTATCAGTACATGTGGTACTCATAGAAGCCTGTAGAATTTTTACCATATCTAGGGCTAACAGTACAGCAAACATTACAGCTTATGATTTTGCAATTTGGAAAAGAGCAAACAATTAATGCTTCATCAGCCGGATAGCCATCAGAAAATCCCTTCCCCTAAAAAAACCTTGCTGTACAGCTAGAGTTTGCAAACTACGAATATAATACCCTCAGGAAATACCCTGAACAACACCAAGCTATGTGGCTTTGTAAGGATAAGCAAGTCTGAATTCCTCTCAGGCAATGCAAAATACTGAAACATACATTGAATACATAGTGCACTTTCTTGCATACAAGGTACCTACAGTATTTCTTAATATTACTTACAATACAAACTAAACCAAAACTGTATTCCCTAGGAACAATATTTTACAACACTACATGCATTGCCATGGTTTCTATTTATATAGAAAGTTTGCACGACGTTCTTTAATGTGAGCAAACCTTTCAATAGTTCTTTTGTTGAATTCTGGAATCTGATTTATTAGTTCCTTTTCCATTGATAGCATGGCTAATGCATGCAGTCGAGCTTGAGTCATTGTGTTTCTTAAAAATGTTTTTATTCTCTTCAGTGTAGAAAAACATCTTTCAGTTTCAGATGTTGTCATGGGCGTTGTAATTACAATTCTCAATAACTTTAGGGTCTCAGAAAAAGATTTCTGCAGGTTATTTTGACATAAAAATATATATAAAGACATGGCACCGCCTGTAGCCTGATGAAAATCCTGTCTTCCATACAGGATTGATAGCTCAGTGCGTAGTCTTGACTTTGTTAGCATTGGATATGCTTCAACTGTTTCATTGAGAGCTGCACTAGGAAAACATTTGGCATGTTTTTGAAACAGCTCACTATGCAGTAGTGTTGCACTGACAAGATGCCTTGTAAATGCAAAGCGCTCCCTGGCATGCACCACAATTGTGTCACATACTTCTTTTCCCTCCTGTATCAAGGTACTAATCTGCGGTTTGTAAATTGACAATCATGGGGCAATTCAGAGTCCAAATTGTCAATGGATTCCTGTACCTTGTTGATGCTTATCACAAAGTCTGAAGTGGCCCTTTGTACAAATAAAGTATCAATGTCTCGCTTTTGCAACTGATTGTATAAAATATTGACGTGAGGCATTATGCTGTGGAACAGCAGAAGAAAAAAAAGAAACTCCTTGTCTTCCAGAGTTCTGGTGAAGCCCTTTGCTTCACATACAGAAGTGGAATCAAATGTAGTGTTTTGTGTAATAGATTTCATGCATTCAACCAGGTCCTCTCTGTGTTCGTGAATTATATTGATAGCTCCAATGTTAAAGTTCCAGCGAGTTGGTTGCAGACCCTCTCAGTATTCTTCTTGTCACTATCTGTTCAAGAACTTCAGTCCGTTTTGGAGAACGGGAACGGGAAAAAAATGCAGTAATGCCACCCATCTCTTTAAAGAAAATTCTGACTGGATATTTTTGATGCAGCCTGTTCCATTATTAGATTTAGTTGGTGGGCGTAGCAGTGGACATAATGTGCATTAGGGTATATATCTCTGATTTTTTTTTTTAACCCCACCAGAGGCACCACGCATGACACTAGCGCCATCATAGCTCTGAGCAATTAACTTCTCTTTACCACTCTGCTCTGGTAATATAAGGTTAAGTTCATTAAGAATAGCTGCTGAAATTGTATCAGCAGATGAATCTTTCAGATACGAGAAGCAATAAAATCTTTCTACCACCTTGGAATTGCCATCAATGTAGCGAAAAACAAGTACTGACTGTGTCTTGGTAGAGACATCAGTTGTATCATCAGCCTGGATAGCCACGTAATCAGTGCTTCTTAATTGCTGTACAATGGTTTCTTTTGTAACCTCCAGCATACAGTCAAGCAACTCATTCTGGATTGTCTTAGAAGTGCCTTTAAACACAGTTGCACTTTTCAAGTGTGCTTTCATTGCACTGTCTATGCTGGACACAAAATCAACCAGCCCTCTGAAGACACCGGGATTTAGTGACTCTTCTGTTTCATCGTGGCCTCGCAGCGCCAATTCAAAGGCTCCACAAAATTTCACCCAGTCAATCAATTTTGATAATATATAACGGTTCTTATCAACCTCCTCATTATGTTTGATTACTCCCTTGCGGTAGGCTTCATTTAACTGGAGTGCAATATTTGATTTTCCAAACAAAGATAACTTTAATACATTGGTCAAGTGGGATTCAGTGGAGTCGTGTCTCTTTATTTTTTCTGCCAGATGCTTTAGATCAGTAACTCCTGTTCTAGTCCAGCTAACTTCACCCCCAAAGAGCAAGCAGGGGAAACAGAACAAGGCATTCTTAGAAGAACTGGCAGTAAGCCACTCCATTTTATCAAACCATGTTTGTGCAAACCTGCGTGTGTAACCTTTCCCCCGGTCTTTTGCAGACTGCTCAATGTGTATGTCGGGGGTTCTCTGGTCCTAGTGCTTTAACACGAAGTTTGTCTTCGGGTGTCATTCCCAGAAATGGTTTTGTCAGTAAACTGTCTACTGTATTCATTCTTGCAAACAATTAAATGAACAAGACAAAGAAAGGCTAAACTAGATTATAGATTCTTCACCCACTTGCAACTGCACTTCAAGTTACTTTTTAGCAACAGGTGATGAACTTTCTGCTGATTTAGTAAATCATGCCTCCTGATAAACTATCTGCTGAGTTCCTCAGGAATCTGGAGACAACTTTCTGCTGAATTCCTCTCTTGTTCCAATTGATAGGCTATCTGCTAATTTCCTTCCTGGTACTTGTCAACCTATCTGCTGCTTTTCTCTGGTGCCTGGAGGAAAATGCTCTGCTGGTTTCCTCTCTGCTGCTTGAGGTTTAGCTATCTGCTGACCTCCTCCCTGGTGCCTGTGAATAATTGAAATATGATATAAGCTTTGAGACTATGGACCATTGGATACAGAGAGTCGCGTGCAAAGAGACTTACGATCACAGCAACAGTATCCCCGGGCCAGGCCCCAGCCCCAAGCAAGAGGTGTGTGCATTTTTGTTTTACAGATTAAGAGTTTGTTTTCACTTTTGTAATGGGGGCGGAGCCCCGACGCCCTCATGCAGAAACCGCCACTGAAACAAGCATCCTGGGATCGGTTTCAGATTATCACCCTTCATCAGCCAGGCTAGCTTGAATCTGCTGGCATAGCAAGCACAGGACCCACGTCTGGGCATACCCTTCCCACTTGGGGCGACAAATGCAAAAACAACAGATGATGGACGGAATGCAGAGCAAATCAAACCTTCACCCAAAGTCACAGATATGGGTTTAATCCATCAAGTTTTTTTGCTTCCCATGCCATTCCAGTTTGGACCCAGCCATATGCAAATCAGTCTTGACCCTGTTCCCCATGGGAACAGTCCAGCTCAAACTGCCAGGCCAGGTCCTCCCTGGACCAGAAACAAGCATATTGTATTGCAGTTGCATTTTTATAGCACTTCATACCACTGACAAGGTGCAAAGAGCATTACTGGATGAATGGCATGCTACACTATTGTTAGAAGAATATTGGGTTTTTGTGTGGACTGTGGGTGGCGTGTTTGGGTTGATTTGTGTTGGCCATAGTGGTGCTGTTACCCTGACATCACATGTTGCATACAGTGTGCATGTCTTAATTCTGAGGTCTCCCAGAACTGACTGGCTGCAGTTTAAGGCATGGAGAATTTAAATCCATGTTAAAGTTCTGTTGAATGTGTCAATCTGTACTGTTTGTTAAATGCATGCTTGTGCTTAATTAGTGCAGTCACATCCTAATCTACTGGCTAAGTGCAGACTTTTCTGTCACCGTCATTGAAGGACTAGACTTCATGTCCAGCGCACTAGGGAGATACTATGGAAAATGTGAACATTGCATCTTGCCCTCCACAGTAAACGGGTTAAAAAGGTGCTGTTTTCACTCATGCATATGTTTTTTTAACCCAATGTGAGAAATACTAGTTTATACAGTTTGGTTGTCCGTAGAGAAAAAAAGAGTTAAATAGAAGTGGTATTTAGGAAAACAATCTTTCCTTGAAAACACATTCGGTCTGTAGAGGGAAATTATTCTCTGCAAGGTGCAGCTAACTGCTGGGAACTACAAAGTTAGTTTTTGTTTACCTTTCATGACAAGACTGTTAATTAAAGAATTGACAACGTTAAAGCTGAGTGCAATGTTTTGGCACTCTCGTTATCATGACGGAACCCATTTTTCACAGATAACTGAAATATTTTATACATTTCACAAAGCCCCACAAAATATTTTCTATATCTCACAGGTGCCTGCAATATTTGAGGTTTCAATCAATATACTGCATTTTGCACGATTAAAAAACCCACAAACATACAGAGTGCATGTGAGTTAATGTATATATCACGTTTGGGATCATTTGTTGCACAAAATGCTGTGGTATAAAAACCCACATTCACTGTTACATTTAACCATGAAATATGTTTTTTTTTTATCGCAGTTCCTTATGAAATACAGATTTCATCATAATGCAGCACTGAAAAACAAATTATGCAGCATGGAGGGCCAAATCATGCAGCAAGGTTTTCTTAGTTATGCAGTAAAAATGAAAATTATGTCACACTCTATTCACTATTATTTTCATCCGATATGGCTAGAATTTTTAGAACAATATGTGGCAAATGATGTGCCAATTGCTGTAAATCCATAATTATGTAATAAACACGGCAACCACAGAAATGTATAAAATCCTCTAGCCCTCACAATTGTTTTTTATTCATGAAATGTAATTATTCTAATTGTAATTAACTAGTTATTGTCAGTTGCAATCTGAAAGAAAGCACATTTTCAAGATATCCATCCCAAAATAAATATATACCATGAAAATACATAGCACACAGCATATTCCCACGTTGCCATCAACTGGAACATCAAGGGGTTCCAGTGACGTTTACAAACTTGTCACCCTTCGGCCGTGTGGTTTCTCATTTCAACAGAACCCCCCGATGGCAGCTCTTGACCTCATTAAACAGTTTCCCATTATGTATATGATATATGTTTAAACATCTATAGTGGGGATATAGATTCATGAAACATAGTGCATTAATATTTCTTCAAACATATGGGCGGTCATTACAACATTGGCGGTAAAAGACGCTTACCACCAACACACCGCCGCGGCCGCGGAATTCCGCCACAGCTATTATGACCCACAGCATGGAATCTGCCAAAATTCAGACACCCACACAAGTCCGCCACACCAAAGGTCAGTGATAAACTGGCGAAAACAAAACCTCCACCGTCACGCCAACAGAAATACGCCCACACTATCACGACCCACGAATCCACGCGGCGGTCTTTCAACCGCGGTATTCCATTTGCAGTACACACCGCTGCGTTCAAAATACACACACACATACAAAACACAGCCACATTGGACAATTCGAAATACACACACCTGATACACATACACACACCACTCCCACACACCCAATACAATATAAAACACACACCCACATCACCCACAAACCCCTATGACCACAATTGACAAAGAAGCACAGAGAGAGACACCACCATCAACAATAGTAGCATCCACAGGCATACAACACCATCACCCACATAACTTCCACGCACCTCACACTTATCACCACACACACCACCCCACACATCACCACACCACCCCATGGCACGGCAAAGACACCCCAGGTTCTCGGAGGACGAGCTCAGGGTCATGGTGGAGGAAATCGTCCGGGTAGAGCCACAGCTATTCGGATCACAGGTGCAGCACACCTCCATTGCAAGGAAGATGGAGCTATGGCGAAGAATAGTGGACAGGATCAACGCAGTGGGATAGCACCCAAGGAATCGAGATGACATCAGGAAGAGGTGGAACGACCTACGGGGGAAAGTGCGTTCCGTGGTCTCAAGACACCACCTTGCTATTCGGCGGACCCCCACCTCCTCCCCACAACTAACAAAATGGGAGGAGCAGGTCTTGGCGATTCTGCATCCTGAGGGCCTCACAGGACTAGATGGAGGAATGGACTCTGATAAGTCAAAGCTTTACTATTACATCCCCCACCCTACCTGCATGCCAAAACATACCCACACCCTCACCCCCATCACTCCAACTCCTCACAAATGTCCCAATATCACAAACCACACATCCCAACACCAAGCCCTGCATGCAACAACAAAGCATGGACACCCATCACTAAAGCATGTCCACTGCACATACCCATACACCCCCCTAAACCATCATCACACAAGGTCCCACACAGGAATGCAGGCACTGGGGTACACGGTCACCCACCCATTGCACACCATGCCACACACAGATGTAATAAACATCTTTTTATACCCCTGCAGGACCCCTACCCAACGTCACCGGACAGGAGGGTCCACACATGTCCACACCACCAACAGAAGAGGCCCACAGTGATGACAACACCTCTGTCCAACTGGATCTAGATGACCAGCCCGGCACATCGGGGACCTCAGGACAGTCGGTTCCCATCATACAGTCACAGGCCACTACAGAGCTTCCCCCCTCTGGAAACACCAGCACAGCACCCACCCAGCGGGCCCATACCTCCATCCCCAGGACACGTCAGTTAGCAGTGTGTCCACCACTTTAGGGAACCCAGGCTAACCCACCACCCCAACAACAACAGGGACCTGGGGGCAGTGGCAGTGGGCACACGGTCCAGGGGACGGAGGCACAGGAACACAGGGGAACTGGGAGGGCTGCTGTGCGACAGGGGGAGGACAGGCCAAGGGAACCCACTCTCCACGAGGCCCTCTCCAACATCATGGGAACCTACCACCACTCCCAGGAGACGATGGCAACGGTACTGGCCAAGTTTCAGGAGACCCAGCGCCTGCAGGAGGAACAGTATTTGGGCTTCAGGGAGGAACTCAGAGCCATCAATTCCACCCTGGGCACCATCGTAGGGAGGAAGTACTCAACACCAGGAGGGACACTGTGGCACTACAAGGGGCCCCTGACACTAGCCTGGACGATGAACTGCCCACCACCTCCTCCGGCGCTAGTGGACAGGTGGCACCGCCACAGGACCACCACACCAGCACCCCACCCCCTGCAGAGGGAGAACCACCCCGCAAACGGTCCGTGAGATCCAGGACAAAGACAGAGAACGATGCCAAGACCCCCGCCAAGAAATGAGACCACCCTGAATGTCATCCTTCTGTCCCACTTTGTCACCCTGTCCATCCTTAAACTGCTCCAGCTCTACTTCCTATGCCCCTTTGGACAATGCACCTGTGAGACTAATAGCTTGGACTCTGGCATGGACATTCCTCCACCATCCCCCTCACCATTTTACAACCCCCTCCAAAATTGAGCACTTAAATAAACACCCTTAAAGCACAAAACAATCTGGAGTCTGTCTGTGATTTCGAAAATGTGGATTAGCAATTACAGTGACAGAATGCTCTTTCAATTGTAATGTCAACATACCCATGTCACACAGCTGTAGTCCATGAGGAATCAAAGCAGATGTCACACTGTGGGACCCACATCTGTGAAATCGTAAGGGAAAGTGACAACTCAGTGACCATACACTGGGTGAAAACGACAGACAGTAGAGAGGTAGTAATGTTAAAGTACATGTAGTAGGCAGGCTTGTATTCTTACCTGTGTTTCACTGGAAATATTGCTCGATCACTGGGTCCCTGTTGTCCATGTCTTCTTCTTCTGCTTCGTCTTCACTGCCCACAGGCTCCACAGCTGCAACAACACCGCCATGTGGACCATCCTCCTGCAGAAAAGGCACATGTCGTCGCAAAGCTAAGTTGTGAAGCATACAGCAGGCCACGAAGTCCTGGCACACCTTCTTTGGTGAGTAGAATAGGGATCCACCTGTCATATGGAGGCACCGGAACCTGGCCTTCAGGAGGCCGAAGGTCCGTTCTATAATCCGCTGAGTTCGCCCATGGGCCTCATTGTAGCGTTCCTCTGCCCTTGTCCTGGGTTTCCTCACTGGGGTCAGTAGCCATGACAGGTTGGGGTAACCAGAGTCACCTGCAAATGGCGAGGGACAACTGTTAGTCACACACTAACCTGTAGGGATATACCCAGACAACCATTCCCACTGTCTTGCTTCCAGGTGCTCACCTAATAGCGCCACACGGTGCCTCTGGAGTTGACCCATCACATAAAGGATGCTGCTATTTCGCAGGATGTAGGCGTCATGCACTGAGCCAGGCAACTTGGCATTCACATGGGAGATGTACTGGTTCGCCAAACATACCATCTGTACATTCATGGAATGGTAACTCTTCCGGTTTCTGTACACCTGTTCACTCCTGGGGGGGGCCAAAGCCACATGGGTCCCATCAATGGCACCTATGATGTTCGGAATATGTCCCAGGGCATAGAAATCACCTTTCACTGTAGGCAAATCCTCCACCTGAGGGAAAACGATGTAGCTCCGCATGTGTTTCAGCAGGGGAGACAACACTCTGGACAACACGTTGGAAAACATAGGCTGGGACATCCCTGATGCTATGGCCACTGTTGTTTGAAATGACCCACTTGCCAGGAAATGGAGCACTGACAGCACCTGCACTTGAGGGGGGATTCCTGTGGGATGGCGGATAGCTGACATCAGGACTGGCTCCAGCTGGGTACACAGTTCCTGTTGTGCCGCTGCACGCGTCTCGAGCCGAACATTCGGCTCGGGCCGCGGCACGCGGTCACAAGACGTGTCGCGCCCCTAGGCTGCTCTGCATTCTCCGAGGCCCCAAATTGGGCATGGGGCCTCGTTTTCCTTTCCTACACCGCGCTCACAGGCAGGTCTGACCCCCCCCACTCACCTGTTCTTTGCTTTTCTGCTTTTTCTGGCTATCTGGTTGTGCCTTGACATCGGGAGAATTTGGCGCTGCAATCTGTCACGACTTACGTGCTGCTTAAACCTGGAGTCTGCAGAGTGAGTGGCGTGGGTCTTGACTGTTCGGCCTTGGCCCAGGTAGGGGCGACTTTTTCTGGTAGCCACGGTGCTGCAGGCAATGGAAACGTCAAGAGCAGACTGTGCCCCTCAGAAGTAGCGCCAGAGGGGAAAATAACCCTGAAAAGGGGAAAAAACCTCCAAACAGATAGATTCCTGAAACAGGAACAAAAGAACAGGAATCAAATGAGGCAAAAATACAGGAAATATACTGGAACCGACGAGAACCAGCACAGGAAGGCAAAGAAACAGGAGCAAAGACACCATCCAAACAGAAAGTGTTGCGTGTAACACCATGGATGATACAGTGGCGGCTGCTGCAGATCCTGATCAATCTCTTCTGGCAACTATTCAGCAACAGGCTCAGGAACTGCAACAATTACACAATGAGAATGCTGCTTTACGACAGGCTTTGGCTTTCTGCAATGGCGATGCTCCGACTGTCTCCACCTCTACTCCTCGTTTCTCCAATGAACCAACTAAACTGCGAGAATTCCTCGATGCATTAACTGTGTATTTCGCCTTCCGACCTACCCAATTCTCCCACGACAGGACAAAGGTGGGATATCTTATCAGTGCGTTATCCGGTCCTGCCTTGGCCTGGGCAACCCCGATGGTATCATCCAATGACCCGGTATTGTCGGACTATTCCGCCTTCGTGAATCGGTTTAAACAGATGTTTAGTCGTCCAGGATTGGAGGCCTCTGCAGAAGAAGCCTTATGTGACATCCAACAAGGCTCACAAGATGTCCTTCAATATATTACTCGCTTTCGACAGCTAGCGGCGGAGACCACCTGGGTGGAACGAACTCTGGTGACTTTATTCTGTAGAGGACTTAAAGAAGAAATAAAAGATGAGTTAGTACACTCCACCCGAGTTGAAGATCTTCGTGGTCTGATGGATCAAGCTCTTTCCATCGAATATCGTCTCCAAGAACGACGATTGGAGAAGAGAAAGAGTAAAGGATCTTCCCAGCCAAGCACTTCATGGGTCTTTCTGCATCGTTCCGAGGAACCTCGTCCTCCCGCCAGAGACATAGAGGGTGAACCTATGCAAGTGGATACCACTCGAGGCCCACTTTCCATTAGCGAGCGGGAAGACAGACGTAAGAAAGGATTGTGCCTGTATTGTGGTGCTGCCGGCCACATGCTTCGTACCTGCCCCGTTCGTCCTCAAAGGTCATCGGGAAACGCCACTTCCCGTCCTCTGTAAGAAGGGAGGGGACGGGATCATCGGCTATACCTTCCATCAGTTCATTTAAGGACAATGCCACGACTTTGTTTATGTTACCTGTGATGTTACAGTTACCGGACGGCCGTCAAGAAAGAACAATGGCTTTACTTGATTGTGGTGCTAGTGGCATATACATTGATAAGACTTAGGCCACTACTCAACAAATACCGACACGACCCAAAGAAAATCCAGAACGAGTGCACACAGTGGATGGGTCCTTAATATCCTCTGGTCCAGTTGATACTACCACCCTGACACTAAGTTTACGATTTGGTAACCACCAAGAACACATCTCCTTTGATCTCATATCATCCCCCAACCATACTATCATTTTAGGGATTCCGTGGTTCATGAGACATAATCCTTCTGTAAGTTGGGAAATCCGGACTATTTTCTTGTCCTCACAGTTTTGTCATGAGAACTGCCTTGCGTCAGACACATATTGGTCACCTAAGAGATTGATGCCTACTGAAATTACTACCGGATGTTCCATCAATACAGTCCAAGGAGTCCCTGATCACTATCTAGAATTTCAAGATGTGTTCCAAAAAACATCCAGACCTGCGTTACCCCCACATCGAGATTACGATTGTACTATTCCCTTGGAACCTGGAACTATCGTTCCCTTTGGGAGGATGTATTCACTCACAGAACCCGAAAGGAAAGTTCTAAAGGAGTATCTGGAAGAAAACTTACATAGCGGTCTTATTTTACAATCGTCCTCTCCGGCAGGGGCGCCCCTCCTTTTTGTACCCAAGAAGACAAAGGATCTTCGTCCCTGCCTGGATTTTCGAGGCCTAAATAAGATAACTATAAAAGACCGTAATCCTTTGCCCCTCATCAAGGATATATTAGAGGCAGTCAGAGGGGCTCAACGATTTACCAAACTGGATCTACGGGGAGCCTACCACCTTTTACGTATTAAAGAAGGAGATGAGTGGAAGACAGCTTTCAGGACCCCATTTGGTCACTATGAGTACAGAGTTATGCCTTTTGGTATCACTAATGCCCCTTCCATTTTCCAAAGATTTATGGACTCTTTGTTTTCTGATCTTTTGAACCAAACGGTTGTCATCTACTGAGACGATATCCTTATTTTTTCTAGACATCCTGAACTGCATTCCTCTCACCTGAAACAAGTCCTCCAAAGACTCCGGGAACATCAACTGTCTTGTAAACCAGAAAAGTGTGAGTTTGACAAGACTGAAGTCAAATATCTGGGTTATCATCTAAGTCCCACTGGCATAGCTATGGACCAAGAAAAGGTACTAACCATCCTAGATTGGCCTTCTCCTATTAAGGAAACACAATGTTTTCTAGGATTGGCTAATTTTTATCGCCAGTTTATCTTAGACTTTGCAAAACAAACCAGCCACATAACTCAAACATTAAAGAAGGAGAATTTAAAGAAAAGCTTTGTTTGGACTAGGGCAGCTGAAACAGCTTTTCAAGGTCTAAAGAAGGCTTTTACTCAAGCTCCTATATTGAGACACCCAGATACCAACAACCAATTTATTGTTGTTACAGATGCTTCCGAAAGAGCCATCGGAGCTGCCTTACTCCAACAACAAGAAGATGACGGTCTTGAACATCCTGTTTTCTATTTGTCCCATGTACTCTCTGCGTCGGAACAACATTACTCAGTACTAGAAAGAGAGTTATTAGCTCTGAAAACAGCCTGCCTAGAGTGGAGACAGTTTCTTATGGGTTCCAAGGAGCCCTTCGAGGTGTGAACAGACCATTGTAATCTACAATGTTTACGTAATTTTTTATGCCAGAATAGTCGTCAGGCTCGTTGGGCCTTTTTCTTCAGTCAGTATGACTTTTACGTCACCTATATTCCTGGATCCCAAAACATTCTGGCTGATGCTCTGTCTCGCCGTTATCCAGATTGTACTCCTACCCAATCACAGTATCTACTTGAGCCTAATAAGATCATCGGAGTAGCTCAGTCTTTCCTGGATGAGGTACAACTGGAATACGCCAACCTGTCCGATCAAGAATTAAAGAAACTAAACCCCCTTATATGTAAAAGGCAAGGATATTATTATTATCAGAACCTGTTGTTCCTCCCTACTAATGGAGTAAGAGAAAAAGCACTACAAATGTGCCATGATTCGCCGGTTGCTGGTCATAGAGGCATCGAAGCCACACAAGAACTACTCTCGGATCTTTCTGGTGGCCTACCTGGAAGACGGATGTCGAAAGATACGTTCAGGCTTGTCCCATATGTGCTCATGTAAAGATTCCCCGTACCAGACCGGCAGGATTACTACAACCATTACCTGTTCCACCAGCTCCCTGGCACACCATTTCTACTGATTTCATGTGTTCGCTCCCTCCATCAGCAGGAAAACGGGTTATCATGGTCACCATAGATTCCTTTACTAAGATGGCTCACTTCACTGCCCTGAAAAAGTTACCTATGTCCCAAGAACTAAGTCAGATATTTATCCATCATATTTTCCGTCTCCATGGACTTCCACATAACATTGTATCTGACAGAGGACCTCAGTACATCTCCCAGTTTTGGAAACATTTTTGTAGGACACTGAATATCAATTTAGCACTATCATCGGGTTTCCATCCTCAAACCAATGGACAGACTGAGCGTCTCAACCAAGGATTGGAGCAGTACCTTCGCTGTTTTTGTAATTCTACCCAGAGCAACTGGAACACTTACCTTCCTATCGCTGAATTCTCCTACCATAATACTGTCCATAGTGCCTCCAAGGTCACTCCTTTTTTCTGTTCTTATGGCTATCATCCTACCTCTTTTCCTACTACTCCTCAGTCTACCTCTCCTCTGCCTGCTGTTACTTCCTTTTCCAGACGACTTTTACAGATCCATAGATTGATTCGATCTAACTTGTTGAACACCAAGAGATATATGAAGAAAATAGCAGACAAGAAACGTAGGGTTGTTCCAGAATATCACCTTCATGATAAAGTCTGGCTTTCATAAAAATTCTTGCCTTTACGCCTTTCTCAGAATAAGTTCACACCTCATTACTACTGTCCTTTCCGAATCCTTCCGCTGATTAATCCTGTCACTGTCCGTCTTCACTTGCCTCGTAACTGGAGAATTCATCCGGTCTTTCATGTTTCCCAGCTCAAACCTTACGTACCTGATCCTTACTCTCGTCAGTTTCCTTGTCCTCCTCCTGTGTTAGTGGATGATGTACCTGAATATGAGGTACAAGAGATTTGTGACTCTCGTATCTTTCACAAACGTCTTCAGTATCTGATTCATTGGAAGGGTTATCCTCTCAGTGAATGCTCTTGGGAAGATGCATCTTCTGTTCACGCACCTCTTCTGATTCGCCATTTTCACCGCTTGTTTCCACACAAACCTGGACCTTCGGGGGGGGGGGGACCGACTGTTGCGCTGCCGCGCACGTCTCGAGCCGAACAATCAGCTCGGGCCACGGCACGCGGTCACAAGATGCACCGCGCCCCTAGGCTGATCTGCATTCTCCGAGTCCCCAAATTGGGCATGGGGCCTCGTTTTCCTTTCCTACACCGCGCTCACAGGCAGGTCTGACTCCCCACTCACCTGTTCTTTTCTTTTCTGCTTTTTCTGGCTATCTGGTTGTGCCTTCCTTTTATGTGTTTTCTCCCTTCCCATATTTCCCTTCTTTTCCCAGCATTCCTTGTTCCCTGCTCTCTATGGCTCCTAGTCCATTCTATTCTATGTATCTTTTCCCTATCTAAGATGGTGTCCTTGTACTTCCTGTTGGTCGCTTCCTGTTTGTTGGTATTTAAGGGCTGTGATTCTTTCTCTCCTTGCGCTGCAACACTTTCTGTTTGGATGGTGTCTTCGCTCCTGTTTCTTTGCCTTCCTGTGCTGGTTCTCGTCGGTTCCAGTATATTTCCTGTATTTTTGCCTCTGTTGATTCCTGTTCTTTTGTTCCTGTTTCAGGAATCTATCTGTTTGGAGTTTTTTTTCCCCTTTTCAGGTTTTTTTTCCCCCTGGCGCTACTTCTGAGGGGCACGGTCTGCTCTTGGCGTTTCCATTGCCTGCAGCACCGTGGCTACCAGAAAGAGTCGCCCCTACCTGGGCCAAGGATGAACATTCAAGGCCCACGCCACTCGATCTGCGGACTCCAGGTTTAAGCAGCACGTAAGTCGTGACAGTTCCTGGATTGTGGCAAGGTCAAGCCTGTAGGTGATGATCACATGTCTTGCCTCCATTGTCGACAGGCCCACCAACGGTCGGTACACCGGAGGATGCCACCATCTTCTCACATGTCCCAGCGGACGGTGCCTATGAAGGACAACAGCGAGCACAGAGTCAAACAACTCAGAGGTACGTACCCACAGCTTACACAGAACACCAATCATAATCCAAAATGTGGCCTGAATGTGTGTTGAGTCTAGGCCTAGGTATGTGTGACGCAGTTAAAAATGAAGCCATGTGGGCCCCTGAAAAGGCGGCTGCCTGACCTCTAAAGTGGGACAGTGGGATGTGAGGTAACTGGGCTGGCGTTGTACACCGTCGCGGTAGGCGGTCGAAGACCGCGGCACAATGCTGCATTGGTTAACATTGGACCCTATGGGTCCCAGGAGCCAATAACGATGTACGCCAGCGGTGACGGTACGCACCGCCGCGGACGTGACCGCCATTTTCTATCTGTTCAATCACTCGATACCTGATCTTCGACAGGAGAGGACCTACACTGCAAGTGCTGCTGTGACCTCGGTCTGGAAGAGACAATGGCTCGAGTGTCTGGGGAAAGGGCCCCTGCCTTCACATCGGAGGAGTTGGAGAAACTGGTGGATGGGGTCCTCCCCCAGTACACGCTACTCTACGGTCCTCCAGACAAACAGGTAAGTACACTGGGAGCATGCTGTATGGGCTATGCCTGTGTGGAGTGGGGTGGATGTAAGAAAGGGGGGAGATTGCAGCGTACATGAAACGACGGTGAGTGCATGTGGCACATGGCAAGGTTAGGGATGGGGGCCAATGACTGTGACGGTGCAGTTGGTAATAACTTTTCCTTTCCCCCTGTACAATTCATGTAGGTCAGCGCCCACCAGAAAAAAGATATTTGGCGTGCCATCGCCAAGGACGTCCGGACCCTGAGGGTCTACCACAGACGGAGCACCCACTGCCGGAAAAGATGGGAGGACATTCGCCGCTGGAGCAAGAAGACGGCGGAGGCTCAGCTGGGGATGGCCTCCCAACGTGGGAGGGGTGCCCGTCGCACCATGACCCCCCTGATGTTCAGGATCCTGGCGGTGGCGTACCCGGATTTGGATGGGCGCTTGAGGGCATCACAGCAGCCACAAGGGGGTGAGTACACTCTCATCCTGCTGATTTAGCGTGCAGTGGAGGTGTCTGGGTGGGGGAGGTGGGCTGTGGGCTTCCCTAGGCCAGGGCGAGTGTCGTAGGCAAGGTCCCTCCATAAGGCAGGCCATGTGGCACCCCACCCCACCTCTGTAGAGTGCCAAGTACACCTAGTCATGCCCCTGTGTCATCCATGTGTGCAGATGTCGTCCATAGACTAGTAGGCCATTTCCCAGGGATTGAACAATGGAGCCCAAGAGCGCGGCGTAGTGCAGGGGGCTTCTGTGTCTGTCGTGTCCGCCAACGGCAGTGGTAATGCAAGCACTCAACATGTCTTTCTTCTGTCGTCCCCCTCTTTTTGTGGTCTCCCTGTTCTTGTGTGCATTAGCATCATCAGGCGGAGGAGCAGAGGCACCAGAGCACGAGGCGGCTGCATCCCACATGGCCATGGAGGGCCACACTACGGACTCGGACTTCACCAGTGGGACGGAGGGCGAGGAGAGCTCCACGGAGGGGACAGGAGCTGAGACCAGCGACACAGACTCGTCCTCTGATGGGAGCTCCCTTGTGGTGGTGGCAACATCTGTGCCCCTCCCCCCCCATCTACAGGTACAGCCGCCACCCCCCTACCAGCACCGCCCTCCCAGCAGCCCCTCAGCCTTTGCCCCGTGCCCGCTCAGCCGGGAGGGTGGGCATCACCTTCACCCCAGGCACCTCAGGCCCTGCCCCTTTCACCCCTGCTGACCTCAGTGAGGAGGCCATTGACCTCCTCAGGTCACTCACTGTTGGGCAGTCTACCATTTTGAATGCCATCTAGGGTGTAGAAAGGCAGTTGCAACAAACAAATGCATTCCTGGAGGGCATTCATTCTGGTCAGGCGGCCCTTCAGCGAGCTTTTCAGACTCTGGCCTCAGCACTGATGGCAGCCATAGTCCCAGTCTCTAGCCTCCCCCCTCCAACTACCTCCACCCAGACCCAATCCCCTGTACCCCCGCCTATTTCAAGCACACCTACAGACCAGCATGCACACACGTCAACACACAAGGGAAGCTCTGGCAAACATAAGCACCACACAACCCGCAGGCACTCACGCAAACATCACACACATGCAGACACTCCAACATCCACTGCCTCCACTGTGTCCCCCTCCTCCTCGTCTCCCTCCTCCCTCCCAGTCTCGTCTACACTCACACCTGCATGATCTACACCTACAGCCACTACTGCCATCACCAGCACACCCACCAGCACACCCCGCTCACGTGCAGTCACCACCCCCACTACCATTCACACGTCCCGTGTCCTCTCCCAGTGTGTCTGTGACGCCACCTCCCAAGATACACAAACGCAGGCACACACCCACCCAACAGCCATCCACCTCAATACAGGGCACCGCCGCCTCAAGCACCGCTGGCCCATGAGCGCCAAGGGCACTGACGCTACTGAGTCCGTCACAAGCAGGATGCAGCACTCTGGGCACCATGCCCCCTCCAGAACCAGTGGAGAGATACATCCACTACCTCTGTCCTTAGCAGGATGAAGCACTCTGGGCACCATGCCCCCTCCAGAACCAGTGGAGAGATACATCCACTACCTCTGTCCTTAGCAGGATGAAGCACTCTGGGCACCATGCCCCCTCCAGAACCAATGGAGACTGTCATCCACTACCTCTGTCCTTAGCAGGATGAAGCACTCTGGGCACCATGCCCCCTCCAGGACCAGTGGAGAGATACGTCCACTACCTCTGTCCTTAGCAGGATGAAGCACTCGGGCACAAGGCCCCCTCCAGAACCAGTGGAGAGATACATCCACTTGAGAGACTGGGGGCCGTATTTATACTCTGGTTGCGCCGAATTTGCGTCGTTTTTTTCGACGCAAATTCGACGCTAAACTAACGCCAACTAACGCCATATTTATACTATGGCGTTAGACGCTTCGGGCGCCAAAGTGCCCGGAGTGTGCGTCATTTTTTAGCGTGAACCCCTTCCTTGCGTTAATGATATGCAAGGGAGGCGTTCCCGTCTTAAAAAATGACTCCCAGGCCTTTACGTGGTATTTATACTCCCGGGCAAAAATGACGCCCGGGAGTGGGCGTGGCCAAAAACGGCGCATTTGCGCCGCTTTTTAACGCCTGGGTCAGGCATGGCGTTAAGGGACAAGTGGGCTCAAAATGAGCCCAGAGTGCCCTCCCCTGCCCCCAGGGACCCCCCCTGCCACCCTTGGCCACCCCAGGAGGACACCCAAGGATGGAGGGACCCATCCCATGGACATTAAGGTAAGTTCAGGTAAGTTTTATTTTTTTTATTTTTTGTGGCATAGGGGGGCCTGATTTGTGCCCCCCTTCATGCCACTATGCCCAATGACCATGCCCAGGGGACAGAAGTCCCCTGGGCATGGCCATTGGGCAAGGGGGCATGACTCCTATCTTTACAATGATAGGAGTCATGTTGATGGGGGATGGGCGTCGAAAAAAAATGGCGCAAGTCGGGTTACGACGATTTTTTCGACGTAACCTGACTTGCCCCATTTTAAGACGCCCATACGCCATTTTCCCCCTACGCCGGCGCTGTCTGGTGTACGTGGCTTTTTTCCACGCAAACCAGGCAGCGCCGGTCTGCTTGCGCCGGCTAACGCCATTCCATAAATACGGCGCCCGCATGGCGCTTCAGAATGGCGTTAGACGGCGCAAAATTTTTTGACGCTAAACTGCGTTAGCGCAGTTTAGCGTCAAAAAGTATAAATATGGGCCTGTGTCTTTGCACTCCCCAGGATTGAACAGTTGGCAACCCACCCACTGTATAGACTTGTGAGACTGTGGCTTTGCACTCCCCAGGATTGAACAGTGGGCAACCCATCCACTGTATAGACTTGTGAGACTGTGGCTTTGCACTCCCCAGGATGGAACAGTGGGCATGTGGCCCTCTCGTGGATTTGGTGTTGTGCACTCAACCGGCTGAGGTGCCCCCCTTTACCTCTCCCTGAGGTGCCTGTTTTCTTGCTCTCTGATGCCCCTGCGGTGTTCTCTCCGTCATGGTCGGGGATCTTGTGTGGGCCTCGCCCATACCGTGTGGGCCCAGTGTTCCACGGACTTCATTGGAGCACTACCTGGACTCATGAGCTTGGTGTATATTTTGTTTAAGGTGTATATATATATTTTTTTGCTTACTTGATTTTAATATATTACAATGGTTACACTCATTTTCTTTTGTCTTTGCATTCTTTCGGGTGTTTGGTGGGTGTAACTATCATGTATAAATATGTATTAGTGTGTGTGTTGTAGTGGGTGAGGGTGGAGGTGTTGCGTGTGTGTGTCCCTATTTTTTCCCTCCCCCCTCCCCTGTGTCTTAGGTGCAGTACTCACCGTGGTCTTCGCCGCCGACATTCGTGCTCCTGGTAGAGGAGCAGGAAGACTATCGCAGGGAGAATTTGGAGTTCCGGCTCCATAGTGTCCTGGTTCCTCGTGGGGTGTGTAGAGGTGAGCGTTTTCCCTTCGGATTCCTGTTTCCGCTGTGTTTTTATCCGCGGTGTATCCACCCTGGAAAAGGTGGCGGATTGGTAGGTTGTGATACTGTGGGCGGTACTTTGTCTTCCGCCTGTCTGTTGGCGGTGACCGCCAAGCTGTTTGTCTGTACCACCGTGGCGGTCAGAGTGTTCAAGTGGCTGTCTACGTTGGCGGTTTCCGCCACGGTCGTAATTCAATTTTTTTTACCGCCGGCCTGTTGGCGGTCTTACCGCTGCTTTAACACCATCCGCCAGGGTTGTAATGACCACCCTGGTGCTTACAATTCCTAATAGTATTTGATATTGGTCATATTTGGTAATTCAAGCTGGCCATATTCTAGGCGGCATTGAACTATTTTTGTGGCTAGGAAAGCACACTCACCTTATTTCTTATGGGGATGTTCGTTAAACACATTAATGGACACACTATCCATGTTAATATCACTAACTTAATCATTTTACCATGTATTTGGTTGGATCAACATTTCATACAATTTGAAATATCCATTGCAGAGAGTAAAAGTTGGAGCATTTCCAAATTCCACTATTCGCTGCTGGAATCACAAAAACCCTGTTGTCATGATATCCGCATTAAAAACAGCATGCCTGTACTCAGCACCTCGGCAGGCGCCGTGATGGCTGAATTTACAAACTGGATAGAGAACACTAGCAGCACTCACGCCGCTGAGTTAAGAGGCAGAGCAACTACCCGCATGAAACCCGAGCTTAGGTTCAATTATCAATTGAAAGATGCCAAGCTTCATCTTCACCAAATAAAAAGTAATTGTCATAAAGATTACTGGGAATACAGCAAAACGTAAACGTGGAATGACCAAATACAAAACTTTATCTGCCAAAACTAAATATTTACAGTCACAACCCATACGCTTTCTGCGCAAGGGCAAAGTAGTGCAGGATGAGCGGGGACAGGTGGCTTTTGGGCAGTGAGAACATGTCCCCCAGGCTAGAGCGTGGTGAAGAAGGTCAGCGCTCTCCTGACGCCTGATAGGACTGTTTGTCAGTCTGGATGTCCTACGCAGACAGGAGAAATGGCTCGAGGAGCGCTCCTGGAGAGAAGTGCTGAAGAGAAGCTCCCCAATCTGTAGGTAGACTGGAAAAGGATGGGGAGTGAGGAAAATATGTAGAGGGATGTTGCAAGAATCATTTGTGGTGCATCTGCATGTGCTTTTCTCCAAATCTGTGCATGTATGTATTGGCATCATACTGTTCGAGGTGATGCCAGTGTACCTTGGTAAAGGAACTGGGACGGAGTAGTTGATTGGATCTATCACACGTGGTGCACCACTAAACAAGACCATAATTGAAAGGCAGACAGTGGGCCTGAGAAGGAATACATCTTATCTAGACACGCCTCCTTTTTGTGTATTGTTCTCACAATGCTGCCTGGTAAAAGATATTAGTGCCAGCCTAGTGTGCAAGTGATTAACTTTCAGACATTTATTTCAATGAACTGCGTATAAATAATTTGCTGAACATTATTTTGCTAAATTTATAATCCCACACAAGGCTATGGGCCGGATTCACAAAGAGCCTCTGCAGTCGTGGCGGGTCCTGCATTCTGCAGTTTTCCATAGCGGAGGCCACGCCAACAGTGCGAGACAGCCGCCACGACTGTGGGGCGCCTGACGCGACTGTGGAGGCACTTTCTGAATCAGGCCCTACATTTGTAACTTGTGGAAGTAAGGCATGGTAGCTGTTCTAGTTTCAGGATGGGCTGATTAAAGTGGACAAGGGCAGAGAGTAGCCGTACTGAGCCTTGAGAAAGTTTTGTGAAGCTAACATTTCTTCTGAGCCACTTGTTTTTTCCTTGAAACTGCTCTGGTTCTCAGACGATATACACAGCTGCATCAAGAGCAATAAACAGTTATTTTAATAATGATCCTCATGCTGTCAGTCAGACACAAGTTGCGTGAAGCGGTGTTTAATGAAAATGATAATTTCACCAAATAGTTTTCCTACACAACCACGACAAGAAGTAAAAGAACATAAAGTAAAGAAATTCTCTGAATGAATTAGTGTAGTTCCAAAGCCTAATTCGTAGTCATTCTAACTCAGTGGAGGACAAGTCAGCTCACCACTAGACGTTTCACTATGCAAGGTTTACACTACACTAGTAAATGAAACGAATCCCTCAACAAACAAAAATATTTTTTTTCATGAACTCTCTTCCCTAAAGAGTGCTGGAGAATTTGGAGCCATCACAAGAGCTCTGAATTTTATAACAAAATGAAGCTAATCTAAGACAGAATATTTAGTAGACCCATATACTCACAGACTGGAGCTGGTAACTGCTGCATCCCCTCTTTCGTCACTTCTTTAGAAGAAGGTAGTCTACCGTCTGGCCGACTCCCAACAGCAGCGCAGGAAGCTGACACCTCGTGTTTGCGCAGTTAGTTACACAAACTGCGCAGACTCGATTTTCAGCTTGCTGCCTGCATCCTCTACCCCATCCACCATTTCCCAACTTGTCACAGGGCTGGACCCACCCTCCGTGACGAATTGGGAAAGGCTAGGGTGACCATCCTCCACTTCCTGACTGACGTGAAGCCCCTAGCGCTACAGGGCTTCAGCCTGAAGCGCCCAGGGCTAACTTTATCCACACGTCATTAGGGGGTGGAGACTGGTCCTCCAAGCTATGTCTTTGCCGAGCTGATGACCTCACAGGCCTCAGGCTGTGAGCTTGTCAGCCCGGCAAACATAGACTCAGTCAGGGGAGGACCTGTCCTGCCCAGAGGAAAATGGAATGCATCGTGGACGTCGTCATCCTGCCAGTCTCATGCCACGTGACAGTAGCCCCGGGCCAGGCCCCAGCCCCAAGCAAGAGGTGTGTGCATTTTTGTTTTACGGAGGGGAGTTTGTTTTCACTTTTTTTTTTGTTACGAGGGCGGAGCCCCGACGCCCTCATGCAGAAACCACCACTGCTATATACTCTTATGGCTACCCTGCACTTACAATGTCTAAGGTTTTGCTTAGACACTGTAGGGGCCTAGTGCTCTTGCACATATGCCCTCCCCTGTGGTACAGTACACCCTGCCTTAGGGCTGTAAGGCCTGCTAGAGGGGTGACTTACCTATGCCACAGGCAGTGTGAGGTTGGCATGGCACTCTGACGGGAGTGCCATGTCGACTTAGTCATTTTCTACCCACCAGCACACACAAGCTGAGAGGCAGTGTGCATGTGCTGAGTGAGGGGTCCCCAGGGTGGCATAAGACATGCTGCAGCCCTTAGAGACCTTCCCTGGCATCAGGGCCCTTGGTACCAGAGGTACCAGTTACAAGGGACTTACCTGAGTGCCAGAGTTGTGCCAATTGTGGAGATAAAGGTACAGTTTAGGGAAAGAACACTGGTGCTGGGGCCTGGTTAGCAGGGTCCCAGCACACTTTCAAATCATAACTTAGCATCAGCAAAGGCAAAAAGTTAGAGGATAACCATGCCAAGGAGGCATTTCCTTACACACATCTACAACTGACCAATGATTTTCAACTTGCATGCTACAACTATGCAGGTGAAACGCAAATACTACTTAAATTGGAATGGCCCAAAGACATTGAGAACTAAAAAATCTTCAGTTGCCTCAGAGCTGCTGATCAGTGGATGACTTGGAGCCATCTCACACTAAATACCTCCAAAACGGAAATACTCATATGTGGTGACTGGAAAGATTATGACCCACTGTGCGCCTGGCCTGACATCTCGGACCACCTCCTCAATTATCCAAGGAAGTTAAAAACCTTGGAATTACCATGGACTCCAAGTTAACAATGAATGCCCAAAAGGACAAATTAGCACGAACAACTTTCATCAGACTTGAAGACTCTACAACAAATCTTCCCCCACCTCGTATTTCCACAAAGGGTGCAGGCTACTATCTCTCTTGTACTATCCAAACTGGATTATGCCAATGGTCTCTACCATGGATCATCTCTATCTATTATGAAAAAAACTACAACGTATTCAGAACTCCGCTGCCAGTACTATTACATGTAAAGCCACAAGCCCCCAACTCCTCTGCCTTGAGAGCACTACACTGGTTACCCATTGCCAGATGATCCTCCTTTAAGCTGCTTTGTATCACCCACAAAGCTATACATGGAACAGGACTTTTTATCAGAAACAAAATAACCAAATACATTCAACAAAGAAACCTCTGCTCAAGATTGGCACCCCGCCTTAGAACACCACCATACAAGAAAAAGACTATAGGTGGTACATCCTTCTCCGTTCAAGCAGCTAAACTATGGAATTCATTACCCCCAAATATAAGATCCACGGATAACCACCTTGTCTTCAGAAGACTAATCAAGAGTTGGCTCTTTCCTTCATAACCACTATATTCAAACAGCAATGGACTACATATGCCTGTGTTGATAAATATTTTTTATTCGATTATGTGATTATGTGTATATTCTAGATATGTATAGTTCTTTAGAAAATATGTTTAGCTACATAACAATAAATTACACACATACTCTTTAAACCTGTTTAACAAATGTATATTTACTCACAATTAAATATGTATATGTATGTACGTATAAATATATATATATATAAATATATATATATATATATTTGGAAAATGTCACTTACCCAGTGTACATCTGTTTGTGGCATGTAGTGCTGCAGATCCACATGCTATGCATTAGTTGTCCGCCATCTAGTGTTGGGCTCAGAGTGTTACAAGTTGTTTTTCTTCGAAGAAGTCTTTTTTCGAGTCACAGGATCGAGTGACTCCTCCTCTCTGTCATATTGCGCATGAGGATCAACTCCTTAGTTAGATTGTTTTCCAGCAGAAGGGTGTAGGAAGGAGTGATAGAGTGAAAGGGTGTAAATATACAACTAAATGTAGTAAGTAAATAAGATGTCCATGCAACTGTAAACATATATATATATATATATATATATATATATATATATATATATAAAATGTCATTTACGCAGAGTACATCTGTTCATGGCATGTTCCGCTGCAGATTCACATGCTATGCATAGGTCCTGCCATCTAGTGTTGGGCTCGGAGTGTTACAAGTTTTTTCTTCGAAGAAGTGTTTTCAAGTCACTGGATCGAGTGACTCCTCCTCTTCGGCTCCATTGCGCATGGGCATCGACTTCATCTTAGATTGTTTTCCCGCAGAGGGTAAGGTAGAAGTGATAGAGTATAAAGAAAAGAGATGTCCATGCTAATAGAACAGAAATATATATACATATGTACAAATGTTTGTTTTAACTTAAACGGCTACAGGCTCCCGGGGAGGCGGGTGGGCGCATGTGAATCTGCAGCGGAACATGCCACAAACAGATTTGGTTAGTGACATTTTCCATTCGATGGCATGTGTAGCTGCAGATACACATGCTATGCATAGACTACAAAGCAGTTTTACTCCCATAAGCCGTGGTCAGCCTGTAGGAGTTGAAGTTGTTTGAAATAGTGTTCTTAGTACAGCCTGTCCTACTGTTGCTTGTTGTGCTGCTAACACATCTACACAGTAATGCTTGGTAAATGTATGGGGTGTTGACCAAGTGGCTGCTTTACAGATTTCTGTCAATGGTCTATTTGCTAAAAAGGCCATTGTTGCTCCTTTTTTCCTGGTGGAATGTGCTTTTGGTGTTACTAATAGCTGCCTTTTGGCTTTTAGGTAACACGTTTGGATGCATTTTACTATCCATCTAGCTAGTCCTTGTTTTGAGATTGGATTTCCAGTATGTGGTTTTTGGTATGCCACAAATAACTGTTTAGTTTTCCTAAACGATTTTGTTCTGTCAATGTAATACATTATAGCTCTTTTAATGTCTAATGTATTGAGCGCTCTTTCTGCTACTGAGTCTGGCTGTGGGAAGAAGACTGGAAGTTCTACTGTTTGATATGAAACGGTGAGATCATCTTAGGTAGGAATTTTGGGTTTGTCCCAAGTAATACTTTATGTTTGTGTACTTGTATGAAGGGTTGTTCAATAGTGAATGCTTGTATTTCACTAACTCTTCGTAATGAAGTGATTGCAACGAGGAATGCTACTTTCCACGTTAGGTATTGAATCTGACACAAATGCATGGGTTCAAATGGTGGACCCATGAGTCGTGTGAGTACAATATTGAGATTCAATGGAGGCACTGGAGGTGTTCTTGGTGGTATGATACGTTTTAGCCCTTCCATGAGGGCTTTGATAACAGGGACTCTAAATATAGACGTGTGTTGTATATTTTGCAAATACACTGAAATAACAGTGAGATGTATTTTGATGGATGAAAAAGCCAAATTTGCCTTTTGCAGATGATGTAAGTAACCTACAATGTCTTGTAGCGATGTGGAAAGAAGGGTAATTTGTTTGGATTGACAGTAAAACGCAAACCTTTTCCATTTGTTTGCATAGCACTGCCTGGTAGTGGGTTTTCTTGCATGTTTAATTACTTACATACATTCTTTTGGAAGATGTAGATATCCAAACTCTAAGACTTCAGGAGCCAAATCTCTAGATTGAGTGTTGCTGGATTTGGATGCCTGATCAATTGTTTGTTTTGTGTTAACAGATCTGGTCTGTTTGGCAGTTTGATGTGTGGTACTACTGACAGGTCTAACAATGTCGTGTACCATGGTTGACGTGCCCACGTTGGTGCTATAAGTATGAGTTTGAGTTTGTTTTGACGCAGTTTGCTGACCAGAAATGGAATGAGCGGGTGAGGGGGGAAAAGCGTAAGCAAATATCCCCAACCAGTTGATCCATAGAGCATTGCCCTTGGATAGAGGGTATGTGAACCTGGATGCGAAGTTTTGGCATTTTGCGTTTTCACTGGTAGCAAATAGATCTATGTCTGGTGTTCCCCAGTGATGAAAGTATGTTTGAAGTACTTGGGAGTGAATTTCCCTCTTGTGTGTTTGTTGATGATCTCAGCTGAGAACATCTGCTAATTGATTGTGTATCCCTGGAATGTATTGTGCTACAGGGTGAATGTTGTTGTGTATTGCCCAATGCCAAATCTTTTGTGCTAGAAGGCACAGTTGCGATGTGTGGGTCCCTCCTTGTTTGTTTAGGTAGTACATTGTAATCATGTTGTCTGTTTTGATGAGAATGTGTTTGTGAACAAGAAGAGGTTGAAAGGCTTTGAGTGCTAAGAATACAGCTAGCAATTCTAAGTGATTTATGTGAAGTTGTTTGTGTTTGTTGTCCCACTGTCCCTGAATGTTGTGATTGTTGAGGTGTGCTCCCCATCCAATCATTGGTGCATCTGTTGTAAGTGTGGCTTAAGGCACAGGGTCTTGAAATGGCCGCCCTTTGGTTAGATTTGTGGAATTCCACCATTGAAGGGACATGCATGTTTGGCGGTCTATCAACACCAGATCTTGAAGTTGACCATGTGCCAGTGACCATTGTTGTGTAAGGCACTGTTGTAAGGGCTGCATGTTTAGTCTTGTGTGTGGAACAATTGCAATACATGATCTATCATTCCTAAAATTGTCATGACAAATCTGACAGTATATCGTTGATTTGTCTGTATTTGAGTGATTATATTTTGGATAGCTTGTATCCTCTGTGTATTTGGATATGCTAGAGCTTGCTGAGTATTTAGTATTGCACCCAGAAACTGTTGTATTTGTGCTGGTTGCAGTTTTGATTTTTGGTAATTTATTGAGAACCCTAGTGTGTGCAAGGTTTGTATAATGTGCATGATTTTGGCATTGTGTATGACTGTTTGATTTTATTAGCCAATCGTCTAGATATGAAAAAACATGTATATGTTTTCTTCTTAAGTAGGCTGTGACTACTGCTAAGCACTTTGTGAATACCCTTGGAGTTGTTGTTATTCCAAAGGGCAACACTTTGAACTGTTAACTTTCCTTGAATGACAAACCTGAGATATTTTCTGTGTGCAGGATGGATGGGCATATGGAAATACGTATCTTTGAGGTCTAATACTGTAATGAAATCTTGTTTTTGTGGTATTGGGATGACATTCTGTAAAGTTACCATGTGAAAATGTTCTGACAGGATGTAAAGACTGAGGGTCCAGAGGTCTAATATTGGCCTGAGGGTGCCATCTTTTTTGGGAATTAAAAAATATAGTGAGAAAACTCCTGTCCCTATTTGAGATTGTGGCACCATTTCTATTGCTTGTTTGAGTAGTAGAGATTGGACCTCTTCTTGCAACAGACTAAAGTGTTCTGTGGATAGTTTGTGTGACCTTGGCGGGATATTTGGAGGAGTGTGTTTCAATTCAAGGCAATAGCCATTGCGGATTATTGATAGCACCCAATTGTCTGTGGTAATATTTTGCCAATTTGTGTGGAACTGTAGTAATCTTCCCCCCACAGGAGAGGTGTGGAGCGGAAGGAAGTGAAATAAGTCACTGTTTTGGGTGCTGTGGAGGTTGCTTACGAGGCCTGAAATTTCCCTCTATTTCTGGGGTACTGCCCTCTATATGTGCCCCTAAAACCACCCCGTTGGTATTGCGGTTGGTAGGTTGGTTTTGCTTGTGATGTGGATGCCTCAGCTGTCTGCAGTTTGAACCCACCTTGAAACTGAGGTTTTCTAAAGGACCCCCTGTATGGTGCTGGGTTGAGTGCACCCATTGCTTTAGCTGTTTCAGAATCCTTTCTTAATTTTTCTATGGTTGTGTCAACTTCTGGCCCCAAAAGATGTTTTTTATCGAATGGCATATTTAACACGCCTGCTGTATTTCTGGTTTGAATCCAGAAGATCGAAGCCATGCATGCCTGCGTATTTTGACTGCAGTATTGACACTTCTAGCAGCAGTATCTGCTGCATCTAGGGCAGATCGTATTTGATTGTTAGTAATGGCTTGCCCTTCTTCCACTACTTGTTGTACCTTCTTTTGATGTTCTTTGGGGAGATGCTGGATTATGTCTTGCATCTCGTCCCAATGGGCTCTGTCATAGCGAGCTAACAGTGCTTGTGAGTTGGCTATCCTACACTGATTTGCTGCCTGTGATGCAACTCTTTTCCCTGCATCAAATTTCCTGCTCTCCTTATCAGGTGGGGGCGCATCTCCTGATGACTGACTGTTTGCTCTTTTCCTAGCAGCGCTAACTACCACAGAATCTGGATGTACCTGATGGGTGATGTAATCAGGGTCGGAGGGTGCAGGTTTATATATTTTTTCTATTCTGGGTGTTATTATACGTGCCTTAACAGGTTGACTAAATATCTGATCAGCGTGTTTTACCATGCCTGAGAGCATGGGAATGCATTGATATTTAGAGTGTGTTGAGGATAGGATGTTAAATAAGAAATCATCTTCTAGGGGTTCTGTATGCATGGTGACACCATGTTATGCTACAGCCCTAGCTATAACTTGATTGTAGACAGTGCTATTCTCAGGTGGTCATGGTTTAGAGGGATAGCTGTCTGGATCATTACTAGGAATGGGATCTGGATCATAAAGGTCCCATGGATCCACATTGTCTTGTTGTGAGTCATAAGAGTGAGTGAGTGACTGCACTGGTGTAGGGCTAGTAGGAGGAGAGGTAGGTAGGTGTGTAGAGTGAGGAGGAGAATGAGGAGGAGAAGATTGAGGAGATGGTGGTTTCTCCTTCTGCTTTGGCACTTTTGCTGGAGGCTGCATAGTGTCCAATTCTTCCTGAAAGGCTAGCTTTCTCTTTTGTTTTCAGAGGAGGTGCTGTTTGAATTCTGCCTGTTTCCTTATGGATGTGGATCCTGGACTGCCTTTCATTCATAACTTCAAGTATTGGTTGTATTTCAGACTCCTCTTCAGAGGTTTTGTGGCTTTCTTTAAGTCTTTTTGAAAGTCCATGTTCCTCGGTATAAGCTGGCCTTTTCGGCTCTGAGGCATGCTTTTTTGGTCTCAAAAAAGATGATGCCGACCAAGGTTTTGGCAACGAAAGTGATTTTCAAATTTTCGACTCCGAAAAATGGTGTTTACTGGAGTCGGACATGGAGCTTTTTGTTGCCTCTGATGTTTTCGGAGGAGTGGCCTTTTTCGGTGCCAAACTGGTAAGTTGGTCACCTGCAGTCTTTTTTCAGGACGAGCCATGGGCTTCCGGCGGTGGCGTACCCAAGGCCTTGTGTTTTTGCTTTTGTGAGGGTACAGGGTCAGGCGTACTCACATGTTGTCCTGCCATGACTGGTTTGTCTTCCTCTGATTCCTGTTCGGATTCAGAATCTTGAACCGAGACTGCTGTTTGCATCAGTTCTTCCTCCTCTACGTCAAGATGTTCACTGCTTCTAGATGCCATTTCGAGTCTTTGTGCCCTCCTGTCTCGAAGAGTCTTTTTTTGATCGGAAGGATCTACAGGCCTCACAGTTTTCTTCCCGATGATCCGGGGGAAAGGCAAAGGTTGCAAACCAGATGCTGGTCTTTGTACGGGTATTTCGCGTGGCACCGAGGACAGAATCGGAATGGAGTCCGATCCATGAGGCTACCACGCGGTCGGCCTGAATAGGCACAAGTTGGGAGTGCGCACCCCAAAGGGCGAACAAAGTTGTTTTCCCTGACGGTACTGCTGTGTCGATGGAAGATGTAAACCTGATCAAGACAATACCGACGAAAAGAGTTTTACAGAGTTTTCCGAATTGAAATCTCGGAGCGAGAGGAAACACGTCCGAACCCGCTGGCGGAAAGAAAACAATCTAACAATGGAGTCGATGCCCATGCGCAATGGAACCGAAGAGGAAGAATCACTCGATCCCGTGACTCGAAAACACTTCTTCGAAGAAAAACAACTTGTAACACTCCGAGCCCAACACTAGATGGCAGGATAATGCACAGCATGTGTATCTGCAGCTACATATGCCATCAAACATATGTGTGTGTGTGTGTGTGTATATATATATATATATTTACTCCAGTATTGGAACTTTCATAGATTCACATGCTTGAATCATTCCCCGTCGTCGAGATGGGAGTCCCCCGTATAATTTACACAAGTAGTGTGAAGACGTATTAACAAAGAAAAAGGCCCTAGGCCTCTTTAATTTAACAGTCTATCAGAGTCATTTTGTGAAAAGGACCAAACTTGAGCCTCCACCAATCAGGCGACAGCACCCTTCAGAACCCTCCTGAGAGAAGCTCCAGCACCTCAGATTTTCTACCGCACGTCGTGCTAGGGAGTCTCCTCAGAGCTCTGCTCTGTCTTCACACCTTTTTTCAACTATTTTCTCTCAGAGAAACTGATCTAACTTGATTTGTCAGCTATTTTTCAACTATGTCTGACAAGGAGAAGAAGGGTCCCTTCAGAGACTGCAAGACTTGTGGAAAGAAAAGGCTTCATTCTGAAGACCCTCACCAAGACTGCATTTACTGCCTGTACCCAGATCATTCAGCTAAAGACTATAAGATTTGTTGTACTTTTTCTTCTAAAACTTTAAAAGACAGGGAAGGCAGATTATTGATATGGCTGCAGAAACTGAAACATAGGAAGGACCCAGTTTCTGATTCTGAGAGTGATGAATTATCAACATCTAAGAGATCATCAAAAAGGGCGAGATCAGGCTCCAGATCTCCCTCACAACTCTCAAGAAAAGCCCTCAAAAAGACTACTTCAGGGTCTTATAAGGGCCGCAGCCCATCTTCTTCCCCAAAGTTTCCAGAGAAGAGGGGAAAAGCCATTCTTCCAGTTCAGAGAGGCACAGGAAGTCTTCATCTGTACCACCATCTGTGCCTTTTAAGAAGCCATCCTCTGTAACTGGGAAAAAACCTTCGTCGACGGACTCATCGTCGACGGTACCGTCGGTGAGTGCTTTTCCGGCGACGACATCTACTTCTGGGTTTCCACTGTCGACGGCTCCGCCGGCGACATCGTCGACGAGGACAAGTACCCCACCGTCGACGAGAACTGCAGCGACGACATCAGCGTCGATGACCGTCTATACATCGTCATCGGCGCTGATGTCAGTGTCAGCCCTACCGTCGTCGACGACTTCGTCAATGGTAGACTCGTCGGCGAGACTTTCTTCTATTAAAATCGCTGTGCATCCAGCGTCTACGACACCGTCCATGACGAAGTCTATTTATACGTCGTTAACGACATCGTCGACGAGAGAAAAACATCTGAAAACTGTGGAAAAATTTACACCAACTCATACATCACCTAGTAAGGTGTCCTCCCTTGTTCCAGTACATCTTTTGGAGGGAGACCAAGACTCAGATGATGAGGGGCCATTTGGAACAGCCCACAGTCCATCCCAACTGAATGTAAAGTACCAGGAAGAGGAGGACTATGAAGAGGCCTATGACCCCGAACTTTACTCAGAACAACAACAATACCAACAGGGAGCGTTTATTCCTTACTCCCTACTAACTGACCTCAGAGCGATGTTGGTTGATTACAACAGGAGGTTTGCCCCTCAAGGAGAACAACATCCCCCATTGCCCATTTCTGGCGTTTCTACTCCACACCAGAGGCCAACGTCCTTACATCTCACGAATGTGGCCACTCCGGATATGACAATTCCTAATGACACCAACATCTCAGAAGGGGATCAGGAAGAAAGAGAGCGCCTGGACACTCACTTAGAGTGGGACGAATACATCATCCCTGCTCCTCCTTCTCAATCGAAGGTGAAATCCACACCAGAAGGCATTGGAGGGTTTCACAATCTTCTAGAGAGAGCAGCCAAACGTTTTGCCTTACCAATGCCTATTAAGCAAACAGACTGTTTTCTTTACGACTTTAAGGAGCCTTTTCAGAAGTCGGTGCGCTCTATTCCGATGGTAAACTACCTGTGGGAAGAGGGCCTGAAGGTCATGAATAATCCGGCTACAGTTACGGCAGTACTGCCGCGTCTGGATAAGAAATACAAAGCACCTGACGATGCACCAACATGCTTGACGGGACACCCTCCTTCGGATTCAGTGGTAGCTCAGGCAGCACAAAGAAGATCTAAGAATCCTTCTGCCCCAATTTCCGCACCCCCAGACAAAGAGGGTAGACGGCTAGATAACATAGGGAAAAGGTTTTCTTCTATGGCTAGCCTGGTAGTTAGAGCTGCCAACTCTCTGGCTATTCTGGCTAGGTTCGACAGACAACTTTGGGCGGACATTGCACCTTATATTACTCAACTGCCGGAAGATGCGAGATCAGAGGCAACTAAAACAATACAAGAGGGTCAACGCACGTCTGCAGAGCTTATAGACTGTGCAATGGATATAGCAACCACTGCTTTTCAACAACTCGCCGGTGCAGTGGTGCTAAGAAGGCAAGGCTAGCTTAAAGCCACCTATTTTTACCCAGAATTCCAAAATAAAATCTTGGACGTACCTTTTGATGGCCAGGCGTTATTTGGGAAACATGTTGATGACGCCCTACAATCCATCAAATCGGACACGGACACGGCAAGGTCATTAGGGACCCTGCAATATCGAAAATCTTCCTTTTGTCCTAGAGGGCGTGGCCAACCCTCATACAGAGGGGGATATCAACAACACAGGTATTCCGCCTATCCTTCCTCTTCCCAGCAATATCGTCCATACTACTCACAAAAGCAGCCGCCGCAACCGGCCTATGGTAAGCCTGGGGGCTGTGGACGTTCAACCCGTCCGGCCAAAGATTCGGCTCGTAGAACCTGATGCTTTCGAGTCTCCGGCTACGTCCAGTCCTCCTCCTGTCATTCTAGGCGGGAGGATATCTCTATTCCTCAAACAATGGCAAACCATTACTTCAGACAAGTGGGTCCTACAATTAGTGAAACGGGGCCATACTTTTGAATTTATCAAGATACCTCCCTCCAACCCCCCCCCCGCAGGACTCCTTCAAGATACCCTCAACAACTCAAAAAGGAGATCGACAAAATGCTTCTCAAAGGAGCTATAGAGAAGGTGCCTCGGGCCCAACGAGGAACAGGATTTTATTCCAGGTTCTTCCTCATTCGGAAAAAGTGGAAGGATTGGAGGCCGATCTAAATGTCTACTTAAAAAAGCAATTGTTCCGGATGATCAGCCTGCAAGACGTCCTCCTGCGTCTCAATCAGGGAGATTTCATGTCTTCACTAGACCTGAAAGACGCATACTTCCACATACCCATCCACCCTGCCCACAGAAAATACTTGAGATTCATCGTAGCCGGCAGCCATTTTCAATACCGTGTCCTTTTGGACTGAAATCAGCCCCAAGAATATTTACCAAGTGTCTAGCACCAGTCACAGCCTTTCTCAGAAGGAGAAAGCACCATGTTTTTCCATACTTAGACGATTGGTTGATAAAGGCAAAGACTTACGCAGGAACGCACAAGTCAACAAAAAAGTGCGTTTCCTCACTAACCAATTTTGGATTCACCGTCAACTGGTAGAAGTCCAACCCTCTACCAGCACGCAATATTACCTTTCTAGGAGCAAGACTAAACACAGAATCCACCATGGCTTGTCCCACATTATAGAGAGGCAACAAATATTACTGTCTCTAGCAAGTTCCGTACAGAGAAGAGGAAAGGTTACTGTCCGTCTGTTCAAGTCGCTGTTGGGCATGATGTCTTCATGCATACCTCTGGTCCCTCTATGTCGGCTAAAGATGCGACCCTTACAAGAGCAACTAAATCGTCAATGGCTCCAGGTGTCAGGCACTTTCGAGGACCAGATACAAATAACTCCGATAATGCTCAGAGCTCTGAGATGGTGGTCTCAAAGGCATCATCTATCAATCGGCCTTTCGTTTCTACAGCACCCAGCCCCGTGGACCATAACGACGGATGCATCACTGGAAGGCTGGGGAGCTGTGTTAAAGGATCTGCAAATAAGTGGCAAATGGCCACTGCATCTGGCATCAATGCATATCAACTGGCTGGAGCTCAGAGCAGTGTACCTAGCCTTACAGGCGTTTCTTCCCAAGATCTCAGGATCGCAAGTGGTAATAAGGACGGACAACACCACTATGATGCATTACCTCAACAAACAAGGAGGCACAAGATCTCTCACTCTCTCCAGGGAAGCCCAAGCAATCTGGAACTGGGCCTCGCAGCAAAACATCACACTATCAGCGGTACACTTGCCTGGAATAAACAACAAGACAGCAGATGCACTCAGCAGGCAGAAATCGGACTGCCACGAGTGGGAGCTAGACCAGACAGTACTGAACCATATTTTTTTCCTGTGGTGAACACCAACGGTAGACCTGTTTGCGGACAAAAACAACGCCAAATGCCGGTTCTTTGCAAGTTGCCATCACCAGAAGGGATCTTGGGGGAATGCGTTTTCGATAGTCTGATCAGACATCTTTGCTTACGCCTTTCCTCCCATTCCGTTGATCCCATGGGTCCTCACAAAGATGAAAACAGAACCGTGCACTCTGATACTGATAGCTCTGTACTGGCCACGTCAACATTGGTTCGCGGAACTTCCCCTTCTATCAATCAAGCCTCACATCCCGCTGGAGCCGTTACCCCAATTACTAACAATGAACAACGGCCAGGTTTGGCACCCCGATCCGCAGTCAATGCGTTTATCAGCCTGGCTCCTCACCACAGAGAGTTCGCGCATTTGAATATCCCGCAGGACTGTAGGGATATTTTGTCAAAACCCAGAGCGGATAGCACTAACAAAACGTATTATTGTAAATGGAAAAGATTCTGTGCCTGGTGTCTTCAACGACAGATTGACCCATTAGTCTCACCACCAGAGGAAATATTACCGTATCTGTTGCAGCTAGCTCGATTTTTGAAGGGGCTTTTCAGAGTTTTCCCTCCTTTCAGACCACCACCTCCTTTGTGGAACCTGAATATTGTATTAGCACAACTGATGAAGCATCCGTTTGAGCCGATCCATCGTTCTTCTCTCAAGTTCCTGTCATGGAAGGTTGCCTTATTAGTAGCTCTTACATCAGCTAGGCGGGTCAGAGAGGTGCAAGCTCTTTCCATCCAGGAGCCATTCCTACAGCTTAAACACGACAGACTGCTAATGCGCACTAACCCGCATTTTATTCCAAAGGTTCCTTCAGACTTTCACATCAATGAACCTTTAGGGGGTCATTCCGACCCTGGCGGTCCATGACCGCCAGGGCCGGGGACCGCGGAAGCACCGACAACAGGCTGGCGGTGCTTCCTGGGCCATTCTGCCGCCGCGGTCAAAAAAGGGGAACCAGCGGTTTCCCGCCGGTTTTCCCCTGGCCCAGGGATTCCTCCATGGCGGCGCTGCTTGCAGCGCTGCCATGGGGATTCCGACCCCCTTCCCGCCATCCCGTTCCTGGCGGTTTTTACCGCCAGGAACAGGATGGCGGGAACGGGTGTCGTGGGGCCCCTGGGGGCCCCTGCACTGCCCATGCCACTGGCATGGGCAGTGCAGGGGCCCCCTAACAGGGCCCCATAATGATTTTCAGTGTCTGCTTTGCAGACACTGAAAATCGCGACGGGTGCCACTGCACCCGTCGCACCACAGCAACTCTGCCGGCTCCATTCGGAGCCGGCTTCATCGTTGCTGGGTCTTTCCCGCTGGGCCGGCGGGCGGCCTTTTGGCGGTCGCCCACCAGCCCAGCGGGAAAGCCAGAATGGCCGGTGCGGTCATTCGGCGGTTCCCGCCAGGCGGGCGGCTACCGCCGCCCACCGCGGTTGGAATGACCGCCTTAGTCTTCAAATCTTTTTTTCCTCATCCATCTACTCCGGCTGAGAGGGCATTACACTCCTTAGACGTTAAAAGATGTGTTCAATTTTATTTGGACAGGCCTAAATCTTTTTGACGCTCTAATCAGCTATTTGTAGCATACAGTGCTCCAAGGAAAGGTCATCCACTCTCCAAGCAGAGTATTTCCAGGTGGATCGCCTCAGCCATTCGCTTCTGCCATCAAGCAGCGGGCAAACCTTTGGAATCACCTGTGCATGCTCACTCTACGAGAGCAGTCTCATCGTCGTTAACTACAAGACATTTGTAGAGCAGCAGCATGGAAGAGCTGCCATACATTCACGAAGCACTACTGCTTGGAATCTCTATCTCAGGGAGAGGTTGCAGTGGGCCAGGCGGTTCTCCGGAATCTCTTCAGGTGAAGGTGAGCCATCTCTTCTACATCCCTCCATCCTAGAACAGGTATGCACATAATTTATATTTCTTATATTTAAAAATTAAAAAAAAGGAAAAGAGGAAGGTATACAAAGGTAAAAGAACATTATGACAAACACATAAGTGGTCGGTTTTGATGATGATATACATGTTACATAAGTGTCTTAGCATAAATTTTGCTCTGTCTCTTGGCATTTCTTCATGTATCTGTATATATGTGTATGCATAGTATGGATATAGATATGTACATATATATATATATATATATATATATATATATATGTGAATACCTTTATAGTTCCATATATATATATGTATATATATATATATGTATATATATATATATGTGTATATATATATTTATATGCAAGGTGATAACGAGGTTTTGTGTATCAAAGTGTTTTACATCAAAGATGTTGTCATATTACAATGTGCATAGCTACTGCTCTCTACTCTGATTCAAGCATGTGAATCTATGAAAGTTCCAATACTGGAGTAAGAAAATAAGTTACTTACCTGTAACTGTAGTTCTCCAGTATTGGAATCTTTCATAGATTCACATGCGACCCACCCGCCTCCCCGGAGAAGCTCACTTCACCTCTTTCTTTCTCTCTCCGATTACTATATTGTACGCACTTGTGCTTGGAAAATCTGAGGTGCTGGAGCTTCTCTCAGGAGGGTTCTGAAGGGTGCTGTTGCCTGATTGGTGGAGGCTCAAGTTTGGTCCTTTTCACAAAATGACTCTGATAGACTGTTAAATTAAAGAGGCCTAGGGCCTTTTTCTTTGTTAATATGTCTTCACACTACTTGTGTAAATTATACCGGGGACTCCCATCTCGACGACAGGGAATGATTCAAGCATGTGAATCTATGAAAGATTCCAATACTGGAGAACTACAGTTACATGTAAGTAACTTATTTTCATATACATATGTGTATGTTATTCTATGCTTTACATGTTCATAGGTCATTGCATAACTCCTAGATAAGTTGTTATATTAGATACTTATGAATCCCTGCTCTCGTTTATATATCACACTGATCAAATGTTTTATTATCATAAGCATTTCACTATTAAAAAATTGAGTAAAGAAATAAATGTTAGAAAAGTACACTTACTAATTAACTTCACATATTACAAATCTTAAGTCTGTGTTGATACAATACTACTTTTCTTCTCATAGTATTATACCCATTATTATATTCCTTGAACATATATTCCCTTATTATGTATTTACATATCTATTTATTTATTACTCTAGTCCTACTATACTCGAGAAAAATTAAATAAAAATAAATTAAATAAAATCTATCAATAAAATCCAAATTATAAATAAGTAAATTAAAGTAAAAAAATAATAATGAATAAATTAAATTAAAATAATAATTTAAAATTATAAATAAATACAAATAATATAAATTTACTCTTGTAAGCGTTCCTTTGTCTACCCATCACCATATGTCATGTCTCTATCAATCTATCCTCCATCCCCACTCTGACTCTTCCCAAACCTGTTCTACTATTTTCATCCACAAAATAACACTGCCTAAGCTCTTCCACCTCTTCCACATTGAGCTCACCCAAACCTGTTTACTACCATGATCTCCTAAACAACCCTGCTAAATTCTCCCTCATTTATCTCACCTTTGACTCATCCAAAACCCCTCCTGCTACTAACCTCCCTAACCCTTTCCACAGACTCTTCCATCCTCCATCTCTCCTTTACTCATCCCAAGCCTTATCCTATTACTATAAACTCCCAGTTGACACTTCTAGAGCCTTCCCTCCTCTATCCCTCCATTACTCTAGTCAATCCAACTAACAAACCCACATATCCTCTGCTCAAATTAACTCATACTAATACTAATACCGCACTCATATTTCCCTATACTAATCCACCACTAATTCCTCTTGGGTTCTGGAGTAGCGTGCTACTTGCCGAAAAGCGCTTTGACGCCTCGTCAAGGATAGTAAGCGCTATATAAATACTATTACAATACAATATCTGAGTGACAAAACATGTCAAAATTAAAGTGAAGCAGGGTCTGTTCCTAGACCCTCCTGGTTGGATGAGCTAAAAAAACGTTTCTAGCTCACTCATACACAATTTCAATAATATTTAGGCAGCTTAACAAAGGGACAACATACAAATCGACATAAGGGCCATAGCCACCCAAACTAGGAAAAAAACTAACTAGGAAACTGTACAGTCAGTGAATAGTAGTACTCTCGGATGCTTCCCTTTTCCATTGATGACGTATACAACACAAGGTAGGTGAGGGTTCATGAGTCTGTGAGTACAGGAACTTATGCTAATTCCACAAACGTTTCTACTGGTTTCTTCTAGGACTGCTGTACTACTTTTATGTTTGTCTACGAAAACCTGGCAAAAGCCCTTGAACTTCTCTCAGTCCCTCTTTAGTGTGCCATTAACTTATTCTATGTTGTAGAGAAGATTCCACTTCTACTGATTGTATCTTTGTTTTATTGTGAAGGTCAGTATAAAATTTCCCACTACAAAAAAGACAAAATCAAATGCAACTAGATTTGTATTGTTTTGCTAATCACCTGATAGGGTATCCATGCGCTTGCAGCGCCCAGGAGGCTCTCTTGAACAGCCAGGTTTTGAGTGCTCTTCGGAAATCCAAGAGAGATGAGATAGTCTGGAGCTGTGTGGGGAGACTGTTCCAGGTCTCTGCTGCGATGTAAGAGAAGCAGCGTCCTCCGCTTCTGCTTCCGTAGATGCGAGGAGTGTGGGCAAGTGTAAGGAGGTAGATCGTAAATTCCTTGATGGCTGGTAGAAGTTCAAATTGCCTGTGCTTGCATTATTTCATGATGTGACTGAAAGAGTGAAGCCTCAAAAAACATACAGCCAGAATTTATTTTAGTTTTTTTTTGGTGTAAACAAGTAGTTTTTGAAATGTACTAAGATAACTTTGTAAAATTTTAAAACATAGCTTACAAATGACTCCATGTCTTGTATAACACCTCTGGGCGATTCGGGCATTTGAATTTACTACCAAAAACGAAACATCGACCTGTACCCCAACTCAACTCATTATTAACAGTATCTAACTAACTCTGTAAACCTGGATCCCTTTTGTTTTTTGGGACAGTGCTAGGATTTGTTTTTCAGTAGCCTGTATATATATTGAAATATGGAGAAATAATTCTGACTGCATCATGTTTATGCAATGTCTATGTATTCTTGATATTTAGATTGTGAACCCTGATAATCTTATTGTGGATATTAAATTTTCAAAATATAAAGTTATTACCTTTTTCTAAACCTGCCATATCAATTGACCTGTTTTGTTACAAGTTACTTTATTGGTTAATTCATTTTTTATGTAATTTACATACATCACAATTTAACAGAAATCAAAGTGTATGCTTTTAGGCTTATATATGTCCCATGTTGGGAACTTTATTTGTTTGATATTAGTACTCCAACCTCCAGGAGCGTATTGGGTTGTTCTTTATTGTATACCTGCTACAGTAAGGGCATCATTAAGAAGGCCTAGATAAATAAGAGCACAAAACCTTGCCCCCACAACCTGCATTCTTGTTAGGTGTCCTCCATGTTTTTGCATCCAAGGTTCTGCTTTAAAACTGGAAAAAAAGGTGTAAACGTTATTGCAATAGTTTCCATGAGCTGTTTTCCACACCTCCTCCATTTTGTACATTGTTATGATCCCGAACAACTCATACTGCCAATATATTGCATCAATAAACAGGTTTTGTCCCCTTGAAATCTTCAAATACCTCATCTTGTATGTTGTACAGCCAATGGGTGCTGACGAATCCCACCTTAAAACTAGTTTCACTTAAATAAAAAATAAACCCCATAATTTTCCAATCGAACCAGTATACTAGAGCTTATGTCATTAGGAGTCAACAAAGGTTTAATAATATTTTCCCCCAAATATGTTTTTGAATGTCATTGTAACCATAATAATTTGCAATTGTTTTATTATACGGCACTGCTAACCTCTGGCTATTTCTGGTATAACAATAGGGGGTAATGCTACTATGGACATGAATACCCCAGATTGTGGTACTAAAAGAATAAGTTACTTACTTATCCTCAGTAATGCATTTACTGGTGGATACTCTATCTCAACACAGATTCTTCAATAGGCAATCTCCCTTGACACCGTACCAGATCTGGATAACTTCTGCAATTGTTTTGGCGTGCCGCAAGATGGTGCGTTTGGCCTCCGTTGAGACGCCAAACCCACTGTTGGACATGAAAACACAGAGCAACATATAGCCAACACCCCTGCAAGCTAACGTCAATTATCCCCCATTTTTTCATGCCTTCAGACACAGAGCATGCCTAACAATATTCAGTTGACCTGGCAAGGGGCAAAAACTAACTTGGGACCAGATGTATGAAGCATTTTTGCTGGTCGCAAACAGCCCATTGGGCAGTTTGTGACTGGTAAAAGGCTTCTGGCCATGTACCATCCCTATTTTGAGAGTAGGTAACTTGTTACTGACTCGCAAAATAGGGATTGTGAATCGCTATTAGGAAGGGGCGTGCCAAGGACGTCCCGAGTCGCAGGGCCATGTAAGAATGTTTTGCGACTGTGAATGCGGTCGCAAAACATTCACAGTTACCACCAACTTAAAATTGGTGGTAACCCATTCGCAAACTGGAAGGGGACCCAGGGCACCCTTTTCCCTTTGAGAATGGACCACTGCCTTCTCTTAAAAAATGAAAAGAAAACTTTTCTTTTTTTTTTTAAAACGCATCCTGTTTTCCTTTAAGGAAATCCTGACTGCATTTTTTTTTTTTAAATGCCGTATTCAAAAGCAATCACAGACATGATGGTCTGCTGCCCCCAACAGGCCACCATGCCTTCGATTGTGGCCATTCCCAACTGCGGCTTGCCTCGAATATTAATGAGGCAGGTCTCTTGCGACCCATTCGGAATCGCTAACAGTGTTAAACACACTGTTGTACAGTCCAGTTTGGGATTTCCTAATAGCAAATCGCAAGACTTCGCTATCACGAAATCGCAAACCACTTTTTTTTTTCTTTATACATCTCGCCCTTGGAACCTTACGATGCTCAGTTTTAACTGGCAGGGGTCGACTTGCTTCTCCTCATGCCAGGTGACAAATTTAGCCCAACATCCTGAATATATAGACTTAGTAGAAGGGCTGCAAGCAGTCGGAATGACATCCACCGCTTCAGAGTAACACTGAAACCTCTTAGTTGAGTCTGCTGTGTTTCCACGCAAGCACATGTAGATTGTGGAAGTTCAGGTGTAAAATTCTGCTCTTGAGTTGGGAAAACAGATCCTCCTGAGGAGGCAATGGAAGCAGAGGGCATGTACTCACAGACAGTATCTCAGAGTACCAGACTCCAGTGTTTGCTGAAGCGGCAAAGATTACACTTATTGCAGCCACTGTGGGTATTAATACAGGTGACCATCCCTTTGTACAGCTCTTTCTGGTGTTGCAACTGGTAGCATTTTGCAAGTAATGCAGCAGATACCGTATGGTAATCTAGTATTTGTAATATGCATCATACCCCTAGTGAGGTTACAATGTACCATAGTGCTGTTGATAGTCAATGACACTACCATTCTATTCCTAGTATCGATGTTGATCTGCATAGCAATTTGAAATAGATAGTAATAGAATAATATCATGGCTGCAAGGAGCTCTGCACAGTGTGCCAGGTATTAGTTTTGCTTGATGTTGCAAAAGCAAAGCACTATTCAAGCCATTGCCTTTCTGTGCGTATTGCTAGCATTGTAGCTGATGGTGTCATCCCTTGGATGTTGCTTGCATTGTAGCACAAAGCAATTCCATACTCAAGCCATTGCAGCAGGTGGCCTCGCTTTTCTGTGCTTATTACTAGTATTATAGCTGAGGGGGTCATCCCTTGGCTGTTGCTTGCATTGCAGGAAGTGGTTTGTCCTCCTCTACTCTGGCTCGTGGTATTTGGACAGTTAAAGTTCCCATTCTTTGACTGCACAGTTGTTCACACTGCAGCAGGTGGCACTACCATTCTGTGGCTGTTGTGATGCCAACATCTCATACTAGTTGCTGTTTGATATGGTGTCTATCACTATTGCCATCTTATAGTTGAGGCAGGCCCCTGTAGCTAAGGAGGCCCCCATCCACAGGAGGACCCTGTTTTGCCAAAGGCAGTGGTTCCCAACCTGTGGTCCGGGGACCCCTGGGAGTCCGCGAAGCCTCCTCAGGGAGGCTGTGACTTCTTAGAAAATTAAATATTATTAACAGATTAGGTCCCCAGCTTTTAGTAATTACTCAGTGGGGGGTCTCCGGATTCCAATAATAATTCAGTGGGGGTCCCTGGGTTCCGGTTATGATAAAGTTGAGTTCCACAGAAGTCAAAAGTTTGGGAACTGCTGGCCTAAGGCCTATACATTTAGGGACTTATTTACAAGCCCCTTATGCCGTAGGTATGTCAGTTTTTATATGGGGAAAAAGTGACGCACCGGCGGCGCAAGGGGCTTGTAAATAAGCCCCTTCGTGTGCATTAAGAGTGGCTTAAGTGGGAAACATCTGATGTGTGTGCGGCTCTAACAAGTGTTCAGTCATGTAAGTGGTGGCACCCACTAATTATTTAGGATGCTCTATGTGCAAGGGTTGGTTTTGATTGTTGACTGCGTTGTTAGCTTTGTCGGTTGAAGCTGTGGATGGTTGGTTGGTGCTGGACCTTCAACACGAGGGTCCTTCCATGTTTATGTTTTACAGATGGAGCACTTCCATGGTGTTGCTGGTGGTGGTATTGTGGCAAGTGCTGCAACCAGTAGTAGTTGAGGGCATGCAGGAAGAGGCGTGTCTCTCGTACTGAAGCAGGCGCTGCTGCTATCCTATTGGTTGCTGACAGCTTTACAGCCTCGTGGCTGATGCGGGTGCTGCGGCAAGGGATGCGACGCACAGTGAGTGGCTGAAAATGGTACTGCAGAAAGTGGCGCTGCCAGCTAAGGTTTTTCATGGTTCAGTTAATCACTTTTTCTGACGCAACTGGACATTTAAATGGAGAATAAAAAAACGAGTTGAGGGAAAATACTGATAGCGAGAGGCTGAAAAGTAAAGACTGGAGGCCAGAAAATGACTTGAATCAGTACATTTATTATTGATACTGCACACAATTACAAGTTTGAAAAAAAAAAACAGTTTCTGCAGCTCTCTGTACACCGGGGGCCCAATTACGAGTTGCGAGGTACTGACAGGGTGCAAAGTCAGCGTATGTATTTACTCCTTCGTGCAGTAACATTCTGCCCGTTCCGTGCACTCACAAGCGAAACCCCTCTGAATGGGGAATAACTGCAGGCAGAATTACCGCAATGCGGTATTCTGAAAGGTATTCCTTATTCCAACACATTTATCGCCAGCTCAGACAAGCGGTAAATGTTTAAAGGGACTTCTCTTCGGGGTCTAGCAAGACAGAGAGGGGACAGGAGAAGAACGGTTCTGGCAGGGGGGGGGGGGCATTGCATGCTTCCCACGTGCCATGCTCCCTTTGCAGGAGAAAAAATGCCAGGCGGGCCGGATTTCGAGGCCTCAAGCATTTTGCTGGCAGGAATTTACGGCCGACATTACGAGGGCACCCCCGGCAAAAACCAGGTGTGGGAATACTGACCCAGTCGTGATCAGATGGGATAGAATTCCACATGGGAATTGTGTTGCCTCTGACTCATAATCACAGCCCAAGTGGGTAGGGTCTGTAGACCGGATGAGGCGAGGACTAAAGCATGGAAAGCCGAAATAAAGCAAGCGCTTCGGACATCAGACAAGCAGGAAGACTCGATGACAGAAGCAGAGCTTCACAACAATACCAGGAAAGCACACGCAATGCCAGGAAACGCCAAGGCCCAACAAAGGGCGTCCCTTCGGGGCCAGGAGGCGGGGAGCGGCCCAGATAAACTGCGGAAGAGAACAAAGCACGCGCACGGAGCCGGTGCATGACCCCAGGCACAGAAACACTGAAGATGCCTCCTTCTCGAGAGAGTGTGACAGAAGAGGAGAGGGAGTGTAGAACAAGAGTAAAAACAAAGGAGGTCGGGGGAAGAGGGGAACAGAAAGAGGAGGAAGGAGAGGAGATTACAGGAGAATAAATCCGATTGAAGGTAGGACCCTAGGGAAAAAGAAAGACAGCTGTATGAAAAGTTAGAGAGAGGTAAACAACTGCTTTGAATGGGGAACTAAACAAAGCTAATTTGTTGGAGAAAAAGGGCAGGTGAGCGCTCCGTGGTGTACTCAGCAAGCAGTCAGTCTATACAGTTACAGTCAGACCTTGTGTGAGTTCGAGGTCAGTCTTAGGATGGGCAAAAGGCCAGTTCTATAGTGTGGACAAGGTCAGTCCTGAGAGAAAGAGCATGTCTCTGGTTTTAGTTAAATCATTCTTAAAGTGAATTCGAGGCAAGCCATGCTCTGCAGGCAGAGGTCACTTCTACTGGGTGAATGGTTAGTGCTGTGGCAGGAAGTCCTTTCTCTTGCTTAGGTGAGATATTTTGCTGTGAGTAGGAGGCAGTTTGAGTCCTACTTTGCCACAGGCTGGCCCTGTATGAAGAGGTCAGACCTCGTGGGAGTTAGAGATCATACTATGGTGAGTGGGAGGTTAGTGCATTAGTGAATAAGAAGTTAGTACTGGAATGAGAGTAGTGACTATGGTTATGGGTCAATCCTGGGTACACAAGACATCATTTAGAGATGGAATGAGGTTAGGTATCCTTGGTATCTCAACTGAGGGTAACTGGTTCCAGTTCTCCGCTGAAGATGGGCAGTCAACTGGTATCTGAACGTGGTTCAGGAAGCAAGCCAGATGGTGCCTCAGATTGCTGAAGATAGACAGCCAGCCAGTGCTTGAGTTCAGATGAACATAGCGGGCCACGGTTGCCTCAGTAATTCTACAAATGGGTAGCCAGGTAGCACCTGGGGTGATTTGAGAACAGGTGGGTGTCTAATGGACGTCTGGCTATAGCCTGAACTCACATGATGGGTGGACTGATGGCGCATGAGCTCAGCTGGGGGTAGGCGAGCAGCTGGTGCCTGAGCTCAGATGATGAACAGAAGATGGGTGCCTGAGCTCAGTTAAAAATGGCAAGCAGCTAGCGCCTAAGTTCAGTTCAGGAGGGGTAGCACTGCTATTGCCTTGGCTCCACTGAAATGGATGGGAACATCTGGTGACTTCAATCATAATTCTTCTCAGCTTTCAGCACCTGGCAGTACATGAGCATGGAAAATACAAGTCCCAGGACCTGCAAGAGTCAAATAGGAGAGGTTAGAGGGTAATCAGTACATATGTAGTACATGTAATTTCTGATTAGAATCATACATTCATAACCACAACATAATCAGTCATGTGTGACCCAAGAATAGAAAGTCATAATTGCACACCTACACCTTATTTATCCCGTGTAAGAATCACAACCTTGTTTATCCCATTGTCAGAATAACAACGTGCACGGATCACCCCAGGTCAGAATGGATTCACCCTAACCCATCCATCGCTGTCTCTCTCTTCCTCTCTTCACATCCCTGGAGGAAGGTCACAATCACACACTCGGCACCAACTGATGTCAGAATCAAGCATACATATCATGCAGGGCAAATTCATATGCCTCTGATTTCCAAAGCCAGGAGAGAGCTGCTGTGAGAATGAGAAGGGCTACCTCCATAAACTGCCATCATTGAAGGATGTATAGAAGAACAGAACTGGCTTCCCGTGAATCCCCTCTAGTATCCATTCAAGGATTCACCTGCACAAAGAGGGTTGGAACGAGAAATGAAGGGGTCTTTCTAGCGAAGGCAGCTCTTCGGGGACACAAAGGGATTCTCAAACACTCAATTCTCCAGCCCAGCGAGACACTCCCTACCCAAACACAGTCCCTTGGGTCCATATAAGGCACATGCTGCTTAAGAGCCAGCTGCACTTACTCTGCATGGTGATGGATGGGACAGGAATGTCCCCTGCATGGTGTACAATCATGCCCCCCCGTCTGGAGAGCCAGGCATGAGTATCTGGTTTAAGTAGCGGTTTTGATTTTGAACTTAGCCTCACGTTAACGTAGTGTGTGCCCAAAGGCCTAGGACTGTCCATTGGCATGAATGAGCTTCTCTGACCTGGTCCACACTAAGTATGCCCTCATTTGACAGACAGTAGACTACCATCCATGTCATGGGTTTAGCATGCAGATTGGTGGTGGCACACACCATATTTTGTGAATCAGTAGTTTTATCCATTTCACTGGAATGGAGGCCCACTTGTGTAAAGTTCGGATATATGCGCTAACCCAGGTCCTTACGCCATCATACCAAGTGGTGTTATGCGTGTGTGTGTCTGTGTGTGGCCTGTGTAGCACATAGTGTATGTATGAGGGATCCAGAGTAACAAAGGCTTGTGAGTTCCATTTTGAAAGCCACGGGCCTGTTTCTGTGCACAAGATGAAAGTGCAGTTGTTTTCACAGAGAATGGAAGCGTGTTGCTGACATTTTTGAGGTTCAAGGGAGGAGACCTAGACAGTGAAGTGGGGAGAGGAGATAGGACTCCTTTAAAAATTCAGTTAGACCTTTTGCTGAGAGGGGCTGTTGATTACTCTGCTAATTATTAGAAGGTGGGGTGCACAAAGGCTGTGCCAGGAGAGAGGACAGACAAAAAGAGAACCATCCCAAACCAGTTCTGAAAGTGCAGACTTAGAATCCACATCCCTTGTCTGCTTAACCTGTAGAAATGTGGGTGCTACTGACCCCCTACTGTTTCAAGTTCTCTTCAAACAAGAAAGGGGGCTCCACAGAGTACTTTGAGGATTGCTGTGCACCCGGAGCTGGTGTCTGTCTGACAGTCAGGTTCCGTAAGGTGAGGGAACATCACTTGAAGTCTGACCTTAATGGAAGAAGCGGAATCTCTGGCTTGAAGCCACTTGAGCCCACCCTGCTGCTGTGCCGAGAGAGGGAATGCGCCTGACAACCCTGCCTTTCTGAAGTGCTAGAACAGCTTGACTCCTGATGCTGTATGGGTCTACTGGCCCACGGAAGACCAGGGAGAGCGATCTACATACCCCAAGTCTTGAGGGCAGGGACCTCTCCATGAAAGTGTTCCAGGAGGAAAATGCAATCGGAGGTTGTTGCTGCCATCAAGACGTTTGTGGCAGAGATGGAATGCATTGTCATCAAGAAGCTGTGCCTGGGCAGACCATGTCACCATCCAAGTCGATGCCTAAAATGGGCCCTGCTACTGCAAACAAGAGCCCCTCCCCGTTTGGCTACCCTTGTGCCGCTGTGGCCTTTGACCTTGGCAACCCATCTACTGCAACTCAACGATGACTGAGAAAAAGATCCACAATTGCCAAGGTCACCGCCTACCTGTTGGCTGATGGTTCCTGCTGTTGTCCTGTTGCCACCTTCCCCAGGACTGGGTGTCGAGTTGTCAGGCAGCACGTCCCCTCCCACAAGTGAGAGTGAAGCAAGATGCATGCTGCAGGTCCCTGCCAGATGCCTGAAAGAGACTCTGGTGTGTGCGCTATAGTGAGAATACAATAGCAGAGACTTGCTTGAAAACTGAGCACTAGAAGTGGAATCTGCACCTATCCTTTGAGACACTCAAATGCTAGGGGGAGACCTACCAAATGAACAGGGGGGGCACCTCAGAGGGGCGAGGTGGGGTAGAATATAAGAAACAGTAGCGCAAGAATAGTGACTTTTTTAGGTGCTATGAAGTATACGTTTTAAGTGTGTATATTAAAGTATTTTTCTTTTACCAAACTCAAGCAGTGGGTTAGACATTCAGTTATTGCACTGCTGGGTGATTGCTGGGCTGAGTTTACACAGTCCCCCGCTACCTCCAAAAAAGCCTATGACTGTTCCCTATCGCTACCAAAGATAGTCAAGTGCTGAAGGGATGGTGCTTAGCCAAGTTTACAGCGCCATAGTATTGGACTATATTGAAGCATTTATATAGGGCTTACTACCCCTATGTGGGGCATTGAAGAGCTTGCCTACAAGGGTAGCACACAGTGTGGGGTTGGAAGTAAGTTGTCTTTGGTTTCATCCCAGGGAGGAAATGTAATAGGAAGTGTCACACAAAATTGACGGGTTAGAGCACAGCCGGGTGGAGGGGACTCTAGCCTATGCTGAGAATAACTGGTGCAATACAATACTTTAAACAAAATATGATATTCATTTTCTTTTTAGGTCTGGTGTTATTCAAGACCTTTTGATTTTACTAAACTATGAATAATATATTTACATTTAGCGACTCTCAGCCAGCTCTCTTCATCCTTTGGTTTGTTGTTGTGCCATTCACATTTTGCTTCTGCCCATTACAGTATATAGTATGGGGCAGTGGGTCAGCCTCCTTAAACCACTAATTAACTTCACTGTAAGTGACTGCATTTTGCTTTCTTACTAAGAGCACATCCGAACACAAGCTGGTTCCCTTTAGTGCCAGTATTTGTGCTTTTACTTTATAATTACTTTAGTATTGCCTTTGTGTTTAGAGGCCGATGTGGAACCAGGATGTTTCTGATGCACATTTCATCTTTATTAGATCTCATCTCCTGAAAATGCTGTTGTAAGTTCCTTTTGGAGTGTTTTGCTTTCCTGACTGCTGATTGCTGCTATCCGACAGCATAACAGATTGGGTCCATTTGAAACTGTTTTGTATTGAGGTATCTTCTGTCTTCCTTTCTTTCTTCCTTCCTTTCTATCCTTCTTTCTCTAATTGACATTTTAAGTAGTTCCCTTCTGTGCATTTTTTTAAGGGCAAGGCCAGTATTTTAAATAGTCCCCTTCAGTGCTAGGGAGTACCTTGGCAATATGTGTTTTGTTTTGAGACCAAAATATTTTTTTGCCTGTAGCAATTTTTTTTTCAGATTAATGAGGGCTTGGCATATTCGCAAAAAATAAATAAAAAAAATCATGTCAAAACAAGAATTGCCAGAAGCCTGGCCACTAACGACAGATCTGTTGGCTTTGCCAATGCTTGTGTACAATTGAGGTATATTTTTTAGTTTCCTCATTATTTGAGTGACATACTGGCCAGGACCCTCTGGGAGAGGCAAGCAAGGAGACCAGGATGATGGGCACTACCACTGCCAATAGTAGGCAGTGAAGCCATCCTGGTGAGTGAGTGCGAGTCTCAGCTGTGCTGGCTCTACTGGCTGAACAGCGGGTGCTAGGGTGCGTCTCCTCATGCTGGCATGGGTCACCAGAGGTATAGGTCTCCGGAAAAAACGACGCAGGCTGATGGCCACCCCAAGCAGCTAGGTCCGGCTGACCCAATGCAACCTACACTCTTATATCATCAGGGGCTGGTAGCGGGAGTGGGTGGAAGGAGTGGGGAGAGGGGGAACTTGCTCTATTTTAACCAGATACTGGACATAGATGTTTCTGGCCACTTTCTAGAGGTGTGTTAGACCTAGCATCCTTAGTGTGGTTTCCCATGTCTTTTTGCCTCTGCTTCCTGTATTTTGGACTGTGTGCTGGATTTTGTTTCTGCTGGTTTTTGGTACTCTGAGCACTTTACCACTGCTGACCGGTGCTAAAGTGCTCCCAGTGTAAATTGTGATTATTATTGGTTATCCCTGATTGGCATATTTGATTTACTATTAAGTACCTAGTAAAGTGCACTAGAGGTGCCCAGGGCCTGTAAATCAAATGCTACTAGTGGGCCTGCAGCACTGATTGTACCACCCGCATGAGTAGCCCTGTAAACATGTTTCAGACCTACACTGCAATGTGTTGGATTAAGACTCTTTTTAATTTAAAAATTCATTTATTTGCTTGTGTATCTGGATTTTTGTCGTTTTGGTCTTGTTTGATTTAGATAAATATTGGTTATTTTTCTAAACTTGTGTTACTGTGTATATTCAGGCAAATACTTTACACATTGCCTATGAGATAAGCCTGGCTGCTTAAGACATGATAACAAGGGGGCGAGCAGGGATTATCTGAGCTGTGTATCTTCCTTACCCTGACCTGAGTGAGGGTCCCTACTTGGACAGGGTGCAAAGTGACTGCCAACTATAGACCTCATTTCTAACAGGGTGCATTCATGTTGTAGTGTATTATAATGTACCTACTCTGCAGGGGGCCATATGGACGTCTTGGTGCATGGTTGATGCAGTGCATTACCAACTGGAGTATTCAAGAGTGCTTATTTTTCTGAGTTTTGACCTGCCCTTCAGCAGAGTGGGAGAGAGAGTACGGGATGGAAGGAGTCAGTCTCTTGCAGTCCTGCTGGATTTAAAAAGCTGCTAATCTACCTTACGCTTCTTCAGTCTGGCTGCAGGCCACAACATAGCACAGAAACCGCACTGTTAGAGGTTTCTGAGTCGATCAAGATCACGTTGGAGAGGGGAAGAGAGCCGTCCTGATACTATTAGATCTGCCAGCGCCTCTTGATACAGTCCCTCATACACAGCTGCAGAGACGCCTGGAAGAAGTGGGGATAGTGGGGACTGCTCTCTGGTGGGTTTCTTCTTTCCTCACAGAACTCAGACGGTCATGTTGCCACCTTTCTCTTCTGGAGTGATCCCCCTCGGACATGCTCCCCCACTGTTTGAACTTTTTTTTATTGTTTTCACTTGTGTATTTCAAAATCTCCTATTTCTAAGTGAAGATTGATAGTTGGAATTTCTCCAGACAGCACTCCCATCGCCCCGATGCCTTCTGTCAGCACTAGAAACGCGGCCTCGAGCTCCTCGGAAAGTCCACAAAAAACCTATGTCCTATAGTGCCATTTCGTACACCGGCCCCTACTGTCGTCTTTCCATAATGTGACATGTGTCAAAGGCATGCAACACGTGCAAGCCACACACTTTGTGTTGTTGTGATCCATGGCACAGAGAGATTACAAACACAAATATGTGTTCAGGGGAAACACTTACTCAGTTTGGTCGAAAGTTAAACTGCATGCTTTCCATATTTGAGAGTTAATCAATCAATCAATCAATCATAGTATTTATAAAGCGCGCTATGTACCCGTCAGGGTTTCGAGGTGCTGAGAGGGGGGAGGGGGGGGGGAGCGCTGCTGATTTAGCGGTCGAAGAGCCAGGTCTTGAGGAGCCTTCTGAATGCGAGGAGGTCCTGGGTCTGGCGAAGAGATGTGGGGAGAGAGTTCCAGGTCTTGGCGGCGAGGAAGGAGAAGGATCTGCCGCCGGATGTGGGGTACGATGGCGAGGGCGAGGTTGGCGGATCGGAGTTGACGTGTTGGAGTGTAGAAGTTCAGTCTGGTGTTGAGGTAGGAGGGTCCGGTGTTGTGAAGTGCCTTGTGAGCGTGGGTCAGGAGTTTAAAGGTGATCCTCTTGTCTACCGGGAGCCAGTGGAGTTCCTTTAGGTGAGGGGAGATGTGATTTCGGCGGGGTATGTCGAGGATCAGTCGGGCGGAGGCATTTTGGATGCGTTGGAGTCGTCTGATGTCTTTGGTTGGGATGCCTGTGTAGAGTGCGTTGCCGTAGTCAAGTCTGCTGCTGACGAGGGCCTGGGTCACCGTCTGGTTTCTGTTGGAATCCACTTGAAGATTCTGCGGAGCATTCGAAGGGTGTTGAAACAGGAGGAGGAGACGGCGCTGACCTGTTTGGACATGGTGAGGGTGGAGTCCAGGATGAAGCCGAGGTTTCTTGCGTGGCTGGTAGGGGTGGGCGGGGGTCCGAGGACGGAGGGCCACCATGAGTCGTTCCAGGCCGAGGGAGTGCGCCCGAGGATGAGGACTTCCGTCTTGTCGGAGTTGAGTTTCAGGCGACTGTTGTTCATCCAATCGGCGATGGATTTTAGTCCCTCGTGGAGGTTTGTTTTGGCGGTGAGCGGGTCTTTGGTCAGGGAGAGGACGAGCTGGGTGTCGTCGGCGTAAGAGATGATGCTGAGATGATGTTGGCGGGCCAGTTGAGCGAGGGGGGCCATGTAGACGTTGAACAACGTAGGGCTGAGGGAGGATCCTTGGGGGACGCCGCAGATGAGGTTGGTGGCTTTGGAGCGGAAAGGGGAGAGACGGACTCTCTGCGTTCTGTCGGAGAGGAAGGATGAGATCCAGTGGAGGGCTTTGTCTTGGATGCCGGCTTCCTGGAGGCGGGTCAGTAGGGTGCGGTGGCAGACGGTGTCAAAGGCGGCTGATAGGTCGAGGAGGATGAGGGCTGAGGTTTCGCCGTTGTCCATTTGATGTCTGATGTCATCTGTGGCGGCGAGGAGAGCAGTCTCAGTGCTGTGGTTTCGTCTGAATCCGGATTGTGAGGGGTCCAGGATGGAATTGTCTTCGAGGAAGTGGGTGAGCTGAGTGTTGACGATCTTCTCGATGACTTTCGCTGGAAAAGGGAGGAGAGAGATCGGACGGAAGTTTTTGAGGTCGTTGGGGTCGGCCTTGGGTTTTTTGAGGAGGGGTTGGATTTCTGCGTGTTTCCAGCTGTCCGGGAAGGTGGCAGAAGTGAAGGAGAGGTTGATGATCTTGCGGAGTTCGGGGGCGATGGTGGCGTTGGCTGAGTTGAAAACATGATGGGGGCAGGGGTCCGTGGGGGAGCCTGAGTGGATGGTGTTCATGGTTGTTATGGTTTCTGCCTCGTCCACGTGGGTCCAGGCGGTGAGGCGGCAGTCGCGGGAGGAGACGTCGGGGGTGGGGTCTGGCGGTGGACCGGTGTTGAAGCTGTCGTGGATGGTAGCGATTTTCTGGTGGAAGAAGGTGGAGAGGTCGTCGCAGAGTTTCTGGGAGGGCGGGATGTCGTTGGAGTTGGCTTTTGGATTGGAGAGTTCCTTCACGATGCCGAAGAGTTCTTTGCAGTCGTGGGCGTTGTTGTTGATGCGTTCGGTGAAGTGGGCGCGCTTGGCGATGCGGATCCGTTGGTGGTGTTCGCGGTTGGCGTTTTTGAGGGCGACGAGGTTGTCGGGAGTGCGTTCTTGGATCCATTTCTTTTTGAGCTTCTGGCAGATGCTTTTGGAGGTGGTTAGATCGTCTGTGAACCAGGCCGGTTTTTTCTTTCCTTGGATGGCGGTGGGTTTCTTGAGAGGGGCAAGGGTGTTGGCGCAGTCGAGGATCCATTGATGGAGGTTGATGGCGGCTGTGCTCGGGAATTGTGTGTGGAATTGTCTATTTCGAAATCCCATGTTTCCTCCTCTACGAGATCCCTGGTACATAAACACGTCCTAAGTGAAAGGCACACCAAGTCACAGTTCACGGTGCTGTGACAGTATGACTGGCTGCTGACCGCGGAACCAACCCGGCCGCCATTTTGGGACAATGAAGCGCTATTGGTGTGCAGACCGCTTGGAGTCGGTGTGAGCGAAGCAAGAGGGGGTAGGGGTGAGGGTTTGCGAAGAAATGACAGGTAGAAGTTCAAGAAGTGAAAAGAGCTGGACTAGTGGTTAAACTGCTGACCTAGGTTCTTAAAGGTAAGGGTTCCAATTAGCTGTAATCCCAGATTGTAAGTATATGAAACAATACAAACGTGACGTTGGGAGCGAGCGGGCTAAGGGGAGGGAGCAACAGAGACATACAGAGGGTGGCTCGTGGGCGAGACTAAACGAGGGGAGGCCTTGAAGGAAGACTGACAGCACACAGTGTGCATAGGACCAGGCGTCCCGGATTTTCACCAGCTGTCCCGACAGATTTCGGGAAATGTAGCCCATGCCCCGGTTTTTAGAGAGGCCCGCCTGAAAACAGTGAGGTGATTTTTTTGTGTTTAACAAGGTAGTGATAGTCATCAGATGTTAGGAGAAAGCAATTTAATTAACAGGCGTTATACTGGCTTTAATAATTTTCATTTTTTAATGTTCTTAGTGCCTTTGTTGTAATTCTATGCTATGCTCTTGGTTGAAGTAACATTGTAGTCCTTCTTCTATTTTTGTGAAAAGTCTAAGTTTTTGGCTCTAAAATTCTGGTCACCCTAATACAGCACCTACAAGAACAGGCAGCCCTGGGGACCAAAGCCTGTGGGAGAGAATGGAACATTTCTTGGTTTTCTAACAGAATGCCCACAGGCAACCACGGGCACAAATCAACAGCTGGGCCAGGCCCTCAGCCCACAACCACCAGACAGAGAGAAGTAAAGTTAAGGAGAACATTTTAAACCATCTAGACTGAAACAAAAAAGGGACACACAGCTCTTCGGGCACTGTAAGCACAGGGGCGGGCACTTCACTGCAAACAAGGGACCACGCTCGCTGCAAAGCAACGCAGCATTTTGGAGCAAACACAATGCATTGACTAATGCAAACTGAGATAGTAGTGAAGCAGGACTCAGAAAATACATGACAAGGGAGCTTGCCGGAAGCGTAACAGGGACGATATGGTGGCAACCAGAGGGAACGGAAATTGGTTTCTTCAGTCTCACAGGGGGAGACCGACCTCTGATGGTTCAGCATTGTCTGAAGGAGGGACCCCGCAACAGCAGCTCTAGGATACGTTGAAAAGTTGATTGCTATGAGGTGTGGTGAGTTTAACAAACATCCCGCAAGAGTGACCACACTGGAGAAAAGGATGGGCGACATGAAGATTAAACAGGTGGTGGTTGTTAGCAGGTAAGCAAGAAGCCAAAAATCTCCAGCACAGGAAAACGAACAGTTCAGAAAGGAAAATGGATCACTTGGCAAGACAGAACCAAATTAGAATTCTGGGTCTTACGGTGGATGGCCAGGATCCCGGGCACTACATAACAAGATGGTAGTCAAACAGCTGGAACTCAACGTGGTAGAAGATCCAAGTGCCATAGAATAAAATACTTCGATCATCAAAAATAACACTCAAATTGTTATTGGCTAAATTGTTACCTTGCAACATATATAATTTTTTTGCAGTAGTACATGTTGGAAGGTAACAATCTGGCCAATAACAAGTTGTGTTATTGTTGATGATGAAAGCGTTTTGATCTATCCTCCTAGAGGCCCCTTTTTGTTGTCTTGTGTTTTGTAGTACCTCTCTCCAGCAATGGCCCAACACTGCCTTTAAAGTGTCTGGAGAGGAAAGGAGAGTTTCTTGACAGGAGTGAGAGCTAAAAGACATCTGAAATACCAAGGGAACAGGGCACATTGTTTTCAGGCCTGACACCATAGACAATTAGAAAACAGAGGACCCTAATCACGGAAATCTGTAACCCAAGGAGACTGGGTCTGTCTGCTCCAACCAGTGAAGCTCCAGGTTACTTATAAGCTGAAAGAATACATGTACAGAGATGCTGGGAACGGAGATGACTTGCTTAAGTGGCTCAAGTCACTGGTGTATGAAGTAGAGATGGAGGATGCAAGGGCGGTATTGGCAAAGTCGCTCAGCTTAGATATCAGAAGTTACTCCCAGCCTTGTACTCTTAGGTATGTGACAGGTATATTCCAGCAGGGGTCTTACCAGAACATTCCACAGCACAGTTAGCTATGCTTACCATGTTTATTTTGATATCCAACTGTTATCCCAAATGTTCGATCAGGCTTTACGGAGGACGTGCAGAGTCACTATTTTGCTTTGTAACTAATCAATCTGGAGAAGTGTGCACTCTTAAAGGAGGGTTCCTGCACTTTTTATGTATTTGTGCTTGGACAGCGCTAAAGAATAAAAATATTAAAGTGTACTGCCTTTGGGGTCTTCTCATGACCAAGGAAGATGTAAGCACCAACTGGTTTTCACTGTTTCTAATAAGTATAAGTGTTCTTTTTTACTTGACCATTATTAAAAGTAATGTTCTATGAAGTTATGAGACTACCTCAACAAGGTCTCTTGACTTCTGTGCTTTGCTGCCCGTGGAGATTTAAGTCACCAAAGGGAATGATGTTGATTGTAACACTGGAGTGCAACAGCACTGGTGGCGCAACACCACAGTAGTGGAAATCAGCAATAGCCCCAGAGAATACTACCCAGTAATCTGTGACTGCCCAGGGGCATGAAGTAAAAACCTCACATCAAACACACAAGAGGTGATGGGAGGATGCTTGAAGTTTGTCTAACGACTGGCAATTGCTCGGGTAGCATTCAAACCCACCAATCTTTTGCCCACAATCCCAAGCCAGGTCCTCTTGGAATCGAAACACAAGCACCCGAAGGCCAGTGGTTAGACTTATTGCAAGCATTCCTCCTGTCCCAATTGTGTGTTTTTGGTGTACCATCCTAAGCACCAAGGGTATACCCACGCTTGAGTCCCATGCTCACTGCGCCACTGGAAACAAACAACACCTGACTGATGAGTCCCAATCAGGGCAAAAACGGCCTTTGGTTGCTTGTGTTGAGATTCAGGGAGGACCTGGGCCGGCTGTTCAGGCTGGGCTATTCCCACTGGAGTAGGGTCAAGACTAATTGGCATATGGCTGGGTCGAACCTGAGGTGGCACAGTGGGCAAAATAATGATGAGTTGGAATGCTACCCGAGCGACTGCCAATCTTTAAACTTATTGAAAACATTAGTCTCATCACCTTTAGGGTGTCTGCTGTAAAAATCGCCACAGGCAGAATCACCTAGAGACACAACTGGCACAGTAAAGAGAAATCACACATCTGTCAAGGAAAAGGAAAATCACATATACACTTCGACAATGACACGGCACATGAAGCACACCTGTCAACAGAGGATAGAATCAAATGCCCAGACATCCATGTTATCACAGGACACAATCATACAGGGAAGATTTAAGTTCTGGAAAACACTGTCCTCAGAACCACCATCGCCCCTCAAACCAACCCCACTCCCAGCTGTATGCCTGTGGATCTCACCTGTATTACGATGATGCAGACAGCAAAGATCCAAACGAAGGAGATATTCTCGTTGACGTAGTTCTGCACAATGGAGTAACATCCCTGGAGGAGGCAAGGAGAAGTATCATTACTAGGACACCCAGCCCCTTTTATCCCTGTGAGGGGAAAAAAAACACAGACCCTCATCTCCAATAACCCCAGCCCCTCCTGTCCCTGTGAGGAGGCAACCACCACATCTCATATATAAACAATCCACCCTCTCCTATCTAATCACCCTTCCTCCTGCCATCCTTGTGAGGAGGCAATTCCCTCAGTCCTTCATATCCAATCATGTCATCCTGACTATCCGTGTGAGGAAACGTTCCCCATATCCAGACCCTCACCCTCGTGAAGTAACCCCAACAGTGTGCAAAGTCAGTGTCCTACGCTTGAGTCTGCACACTGTATGACAGTGCAAAGTACAACAGTCGATGTCGCAAATGACAGTCATAGCTGTTTTCACATCAGAGCAGCGTGTGCTGTTTGCAGTACACAGCAATTACAACTGTGCAAGAGATGCAACTCTGTGGGACACATGCCACAGTCAGTGAAGTAGGTGACAGTCAAAGCAGTGTGTGATTGCAATATGCAACAGTGTGCAAGAGTCACAACTCTGTGGGTTACATGCAACCGTCAGTGAAGTAGGTTGCAAGGCAGTGTGTGATGTTTGCAATACTAGCAGTTAGCAGTTACAACAGTGTGCAGGAATCGCAACTGTGCGTGCCATATTATAACAGTCAGTGAAGTAGGTGACAGTCACGGCAGTGTGTGATGTTTGCAGTACGCAGCAATTGCAGCAGTGTGCAAGAGTCTCCACTCTGTGGCAGTAGCTGTTTCTTCTTTAGGGCAGGGAAGCGCCGCCCTGCCTGCTGTGACCACAGCAGCGCAGCTGCAGCAAATAAATGGTAATGGTCATTACCATTTAAGTGCACTGTGCACTTTGAGTATGACGGCAGGGGCGGGGCCATCCGACTTGCAGACAGTTGCCTAAAGCATAAAGTGCGCATGTTGAACAGGGCGGCTGTCTTGTGACGGCCAGCCTGACGTGCGCACTTCACACACAGCAATCTGTGAGTTACACAGCAGCTAGGCAGAATGCATACACAGGCTCCTAGGGGAAACAGCCTAAACAATGACTCCTGAACAATGAGCTGCGTTGTCCACGAAAAAGGAACGCTTTGGTGAACAACGACTCTGTTTTTCTCTGCCTTAACCATGCATGTCTGGAACAACAAACATGCAAGGTTAAGGCAGAGGAAAACAGACTCAGGATCTGGACAGGATGCGGTCAGGTAAGTGGGGTGGGTTGGGGGTAGTTTTAGTGTTATGGGGCAAGGCTGGGAGGTCAGGTAGTTTTAATTTTTTAGGGGCGGACTGGGGGGTCGGGGTAATTTCAGGTTTTGGAGGTGGAGGGGTCATATTAGTTTCAGTTTTAGGGGTGTGGATGGGGACGTTGCAGTAGTTTTAGGGGCGAGGTCGTGGTAGTTTTAGTTTTTAGGGGCGGGGGTGTGGAGTCGCAGTAGTTTTAGGTGAGGGGGATGGGGGTCAGGGTAGTTTTAGTTTTTAGGGGCAGGGTAGGTGTAGTTTAAGTTTTAGGGGTGGAGTTGAGGGGCTGTGGTGGTTTTAGGGGCAGTGGGTCGGGTAGTTTTAGTTTTTAGGTGCGGGGTCGGGGGTTGCGGTAGTTTTAGGGGTGGGGTCTCAGGGTAGTTTTAGTTTTTAGGGGTGGGGTGAGGGTTGGTAGTTTTAGTTTTTAGCGGCGGGTGGGTCGGGGTAGTTTCAGTTTTTAGGGGCAGGGGTGGGGGTTGAGGTAGGATTGTTTTTAGGGGTGGTGGTAGGGGGTCGGGGTAGGATTGTTTTAGGGGCGGGTGGGAGGTAGCATGTTGGAATCATGCATGCCGTTCCACGCATGCTTTTACCAGGCATGCTTTTACAACGAAAAATGGTTGTTAAGGCATGCATGGTAAAGGTATTCATGGTAACAACTCGATCGTTGTTCTGACCGCGTTGTTCAGGCATGCGTGGTTCCATTGTATATTTGTCTCCTGGTCAAAAAAGAAGTGTTGTTTTATTCTGCGCCGACCAAACATGGTGCTACTCCCATGCTGAAATCTGCATGAGAGCAGCTCCTGTATTGATTAGATTTGTTGGCTCTAAGGCTCTTCCTCACTTCACTGATGTCACCTACCTCTGTGGTGTGTTCTGGGAACAGTTGTGGGGAGTGTGTCTTAGCACATGCCTGCTTGTTGCGGGACCCTTCCAGTAAGAAACTAAAGTGTTTTGTTTATTTTTGTATATAATCGTATTTTTGATTATTTAAGAAATTGCCTGCAAGCAAACATCCCAAATCAGCGCATGGCAGCTGAACATGGGTGGTGGAGTAAATGAAAAAGCCCACTGGCGGCCGGTAATTTTAGGACGGAGGGGGGTTGGCGGGACGCACATACTCACTCGCACTCATTCATTCACAAACATGCGCGCACATGCACATCCATTCACAACACTCATTATCAGACATTCAAACATACACGCGCCATTCATTTAAAAACACATACAGACACGTACCTTCAGCTCAGCCTCTATGGTCCCAGGAGGGTTCGGACTGCTGTCTTACCTCATTGGATGACCTTAGGCAGCAGTCCCAACTTTGTCACAGAGTGGGATGGGGTCAGTGAGACTGCTGACCCCACTCCACTCTGTGACAAGGTGTCACTGATTGACACTCGCCCTGGGTGCTTCAGGACCTAAACCTGAAGCTCCCAGGTCAGAATCATTGGGTGACGCTTCCGTCGTCACCGAGGAGGGGGGGCTTCAAGGCACCTTTGCTGAGCTGAGGAGGTCACGCCCGTAGGAGCTGTGACCTCTTCAGCCCAGCAAAGTTCATCTCAGGCAGCCAGAAGCCTGCGCAAATTGCGCATGTCTTGCTCCTGGCTGCCTGATCTGAAAATGAAGAGTGTCTTTTAGGCTGACCTTAGCACAGACTAACAGGCAGTCTTCATGAGGGGCAAAAGGTGAGGGGGCGTGGCCCCTCAGCCCCAAAGGCTGAAAAAGCCCTGGATTCGTAATAGTTTTTCACTTGACTGCAGCCGGCAATAACGGCGAGAGCAGCTGGAGATATAAGCGCCTCTGTCTGTGTGCCTGTGATGAGCACAGAGCGTCTCCCTGACCGAGCTCCGACACTTTTGGCACTTTGACATTCTGAAGCAGGCGAGTAGACGAACCCTGAAGGTCTGAGCATGGCTACTGCTTCAGCACAGCAATGCACATGCTGGGATATCGAATAAAGCCATTCGTACTGTCTCTGCAGATGGGGTTATGTTTTCTCTCCCCCACCAACCTCTGTAATCCAATGACAGGTGGACAAGTCAGCAAGCTGTCACTGCGGAGTAAGCTGAAGTCAGCGTCGGGGAGGCGGCAGTGGCCACTTCAGTCTTTACACAAGTCAGTGTGCAATACATATGAGCAGAGGTCAACAGTGCCTTCTCCGAAGACACCAACCGGATGGTGGTCCCGGAAGCTGATGTCAGTAAGTACTTTTGTTGTTAACACAGTTTCCTTGGCATGTATGCATTCGCCGCGAGCCCTGAGACCTGCTGTTGCTGATTCGCCTCACCACTTTCAGATGTCACTAACCACCACTGCTCTGTGGGTCACATGCAAAAGTCAGTGAAGTAGGTGGCAGGGCAGTGTGTGATGTTTGCAGTATGCAGCAGTTACAACAGTGTGCAAGAGTCACAACTCTGGGTCACATGCAACAGTCAGTGAAATAGGTGAGAAAGTGTGATATCTGCAGTACACAGCATTTACAGCAGTGTGCAAGAATCACAACTATGTGCCATATATAGTGTGGGATGTTTGCACTATGAAGCAATTACAGCAGTGTACAAGAGTCACAACTCTGTGTCACATGCCACAGTCAATGAACTAGGTGATAGTCAAGGCAGTGTGCAATTGTAGTATGCAGCAATTACAGCAGTGTGCAAGAGTCTCAACTCTGTGGGTCATATGCCACAGTCAGTGAAGTAGGTGATAGTCAAGGCAGTGTGCAATTTTAGTATGCAGCAATTACAACAGTGTGCAAGAGTCTCAACTCTGTGGGTCACAAGCAACAGTCAGTGAAGTAGGCGGCAGGTCAGTGTATGATGTTTTCAGTATGCAGCAGTTACAAGTGTGTGCCATATGTGACAGTGAAATGTGCAAAGGCCAATGCACAGTGTGGCAGACGATGTAAAGTGAGGCAGTGCAGTGTCAATCACTGTAGTATGTGACAGTCCGCGGTAGGGGTGACAGTAAGGTGTGTGTCTTTCAGTGTAGGTTTCAACTGCAAGTACAGCGCAGGTCATATTGCAGTGTGTGACAATACGTTCAGTGTCCAAAAACCAGTTCAGGTTGTAACAGCCAGTGCAATATGTGTCAGCTCAATATGAGAAAATGATGGCCAGTGGTGTGCACAACAGACAGTGCTGTGAAGAGTGATGGCTGGGAAGTGTGACTGTCAGCTTTGTGTATATCTTACTGTACTGGGTGCTAAGTCAGTTCAGTGAAGAGTGACAGTAAGTGCAGTGACTGACAGCTTTTTGTACATCTGAGTGTTCAGCAGTCAGTGCAGTGAAGAGTCACGCTAAGTGCAGTGCATGGCTGTCCTCATTACGTGTATCTTTCAGTACTGGGTGCAGGAGTCAGTGCAGCGAAGCGTGATGGTAAGTGCAGTGTGTGACTGTCAGCTTTATGTATATCCTTCAGTGTGCACAGCAGTCAGTGCAGTGAACAGTGATGGTAAGTGCAGTGTGTGTGACTCATCTTTATGTCTTTCAGTGTGCACCACAGACAGAGCTGTGAAGAGTGATGGCTGTGAAGTGTGGCTGTCAGCTTTGCGTATATCTCGCTGTACTGGGTGCTCAGTCATTGCAGTGAAGAGTGACAGTAAGTGCAGTGACTGACAGCTTTATGTACATCTCAGTGTCCAGTACTCAGTGCAGCGAAGAGTGACGGTAAGTGCAGTGCTTGACTTTCCTTCTTATGTGTACCTTTCAGTACTGGATGCAGGAGTCAGTGTAGTAAACAGTGATGGTAAGTGCAGTGTGTGACTGTCACCTTTATGAATGTCATTGTGTGCAGTCGGTGCAGTGAAGAGTGATGTTAAGTGCAGTGTGTGACTGTCACCTTTATGAATGTCATTGTGTGCAGTCGGTGCAGTGAAGAGTGATGTTAAGTGCAGTGTGTGACTGTCAGCTTTATGAATAACATTGTGTCCAGTCAGTGCAGCGAAGAGTGACGGTAAGTGCAGTGCTTGACTTTCCTTTTTATGTGTACCTTTCAGTACTGGATGAAGGAGTCAGTGTAGTAAACAGTTATGGTAAGTGCAGTGTGTGACTGTCACCTTTATGAATGTCATTGTTTGCAGTCGGTGCAGTGAAGAGTGATGTTAAGTGCAGTGTGTGACTGTCAGCTTTATGAATATCACTGTCTCCAGTCAGTTCAGTACAGAGTGATGTTAAGTGCAGGGCATGGCTGACATCTTTGTGTATACCTATCTCTCAGTACTGGGTGCAGCAGTCGGTGTAGTAGAGAGTATTGGTAAATGCAGTGTGTGACTGTCAGCTTTATGAATAACATTGTGTCCAGTCAGTGCAGTACAGAGTGATGTTAAGTGCAGGGCATGGCTTTCAGCTTTGTGTATACGTATCTCCCAGTAATGGTTGCAGCAGTCGGTGGAGTAAAGAGTGACGTTAAGTGAAGTGTGAGACAGTCACTCTGCACTGCACTGACTGCTGCACACTGAAAGATATACTTAAAGCAGACGAAGTGCAGTGCATGGCTGTCTCCGTTATGTATATCTTTCAGCACTGGGTGCTGCAGCCATTTCAGTGGGAAGTGAGGATAAGTGCAGTGAGTCATTGTCAGCTTTATGAATATCTTTCAGTGTGCAGCAGTTAGTGCAGTGGTGAGTGACAGTAAGTGCAGTGTGTGACTGTCACCTTCATATACAGCTTTCGGCGCTGTGACCATGATGATGGTTAGAATTATCTCAAATTCAGTGCTGCTTGGGGCAGTAAATGCTGTGTGTAAGAGTGAGGGTAACAGTGAGTGCAGTGCGCGGCAGTGTTCTCTCACTCAGTACGTCAGTGACTGACAGTGTCCTCAGTGCCAGGATACAATTTATCATACTCACTCTCTTCCACCAGGCTTCACTGTCTGACGTGCACGTGTCGGTGAGTTCCATGCAGCAGGACTTGGGCACGGAGATTTTACCAGTCTCATCTTCCCAATCTGCGTAACCTCTGACCCCACAGCAGTGGAACTAAATAAACAAGAGAGGCGAGGACAGTGAGAGCCGGAAGCCAAAACAGAGCTAAGGAAAGCATTACATCATTTCACAACATTCAGCTCAGTAACGTAGCAAGAATGCCATAGGCCTTGGTGCTAGCAAGAAAATGCCCCTTTTGGCTGCTGTTGGGTTTGGAAAATACAGCAGCTATCAAGGTTCAGTGTGCCCCTCCGGGCTCTGGGCCCCGGTGCACTGCACCTGCTGCACCTGAGGTAACTCAGCCCCTGATGTAGCCACTTCTTCTAATAGCGAGACTGGAGAAAGATATCACATGTATGGCTAAAATATCTCGCCTGACCCTTTGAAGCACGCACAACGCGCACATACTGGCACATACAAAGGCCTTCTCTACTCACCATTGGTCCTACAGACACTCCCCCCTCCGCCTGACCTACATATGGATGCCTGACCTCGGCTGTGTATTGCATATTGCATGCTTTCACTCGGAGTTTTCTGTGTACGAAAGTTCGTGCTTGTAACTTGTCTGTCTCTATATGAGGCACCTGGGATTCCTTCTGGAGCTCGGATGGTCCGCTTTGATGTTCACACTGTGGTCGAGAGTACGGGCATTTATACAGAGTGCCTGATTTCTTCATTTTTCGTCAACAATAACAATTGCCCAGGCATCCTATCATTATGGCACTGAAGCAACTTAGCCTTTTGTACACTAGGTCTGGGGCAAATTCTCTACTGCATTGATCTAAGTTGCTTGTTGGTGTTTGCTTTGGTGCACCTTCTTTTCCACCCTGCTCCATCCCCCTACCATCAGTTCCCACGCTCCCTCTCTTCTTTGCCCCTATGCTGCATGCACCCTGCTCCGTCCCCCTACCACCAGTTCCCACGCTCCCTCTCTTCTTCGCCCCTATGCTGCATTGCACCCTGCTCCATCCCCCTACCACCAGTTCCCACGCTCCCTCTCTTCTTTGCCCCTATGCTGCATTGCACCCTGCTCCGCCCCCCTACCACCAATTCCCACGCTCCCTCTCTTCTTCGCCCCTGTGCTGCATGCACCCTGCTCCATCCCCCTACCACCAGTTCCCACGCTCCCTCTCTTCTTCGCCCCTATGCTGCATTGCACCCTGCTCCGCCCCCCTACCATCAGTTCCCACACTCCCTCTCTTCTTTGCCCCTATGCTGCATTGCACCATGCTCCGCCCCCTACCACGAGTTCCCACGCTTACTCTCTTCTTTGCCCCATGCTGCATTGCACCCTGCTCCGTCCCCCTACCACCAGTTCCCACGCTCCCTCTCTTCTTTGCCCCTATGCTGCATGCACCCTGCTCTGTCCCCTTACTACCAGTTCCCACGCTCCTCTCTTCTTTGACCCTATGCTGCATGCACCCTGTTTCGTCCCCCTGCTAAAGGTTCCCACGCTTCCTCTCTTCTTTGCCCCTATGCTGCATGCACCCTGCTCCGTCCTCCTACTACCAGTTCCCACGCTCCCTCTCTTCTTTGCCCCTATGCTGCATTGCACCCTGCTCCGTCCCCCTACCACCAGTTCCCACGCTCCCTCTCTTCTTTGCCCCTATGCTGCATTGCAAGCTGCTCCGTCCCCCTACCACCAGTTCCAACACTCCCACTCTTCTTTGCCCCTATGCTGCATTGCACCCTGCTCCGTCCTCCTACCACCAGTTCCCACGCTCCCTCTCTTCTTTGCCCCTATGCTGCATTGCACCCTGCTCCGTCCTCCTACCACCAGTTCCCACGCTCCATCTCTTCTTTGCCCCTATGCTGCATTGCACCCTGCTCCGTCCCCCTACCACCAGTTCCCACTCTCCCTCTCTTCTTTGCCGCTATGCTGCATTGCACCCTGCGCCGTCCTCCTACCACCAGTTTCCACGCTCCCTCTCTTCTTGGCCCCTATGATTCATGCACCCTGCTCCGTCCCCTTACTACCAGTTCCCACGCTCCCCACTTCTTTGCCCCTATGCTGCATGCGCCCTGCTCGTCCCCCTACTACCAGTTCCCACGCTCCCTCTCTTCTTTGCCCTTATGCTGCATGCGCCCTGCTCGGTCCTCCTACTACCACTTCCCACGCTGCCTCTCTTCTTTGCCCCTATGCTGCATTGCCCCCTGCTCCGTCCCCCTACTACCAGTTCCCACGCTCCCTCTCTTCTTTGCCCCTATGCTGCATTGCACCCTGCTCTGTCCTCCTACTACCAGTTCCCACGCTCCCTCTCTTCTTTGCCCCTATGCTGCATTGCACCCTGCTCTGTCTCCCTACCACCAGTTCCCACGCTCCCTCTCTTCTTTGCCCCTATGGTGCACTGCACCCTACTCCGTCCCCCTACTACCAGTTCCCACGCTTCCTCTCTTCTTTGCCCCTATGCTGCATTGCCCCCTGCTCCGTCCCCCTACTACCAGTTCCCACGCTCCCTCTCTTCTTTGCCCCTATGCTGCATTGCACCCTGCTCTGTTTCCCTACCACCAGTTCCCACGCTCCCTCTCTTCTTTGCCCCTATGTTGCACTGCACCCTGCTCCGTCCCCCTACTACCAGTTCCCACGCTCCGTCTCTTCTTTGCCCCTATGCTGCATTGCACCCTGCTCCGTCCTCCTACCACCAGTTCCCACGCTCCCTCTCTTCTTTGCCCCTATGCTGCATGCACCCTGCTCTTTCCCCTTACTACCAGTTCCCACGCTCCTCTCTTCTTTGCCCCTATGCTGCATGCACCCTGTTCCGTCCCCCTGCTAGAAGTTCCCACGCTTCCTCTCTTCTTTGCCCCTATGCTGCATGCACCCTGCTCCGTCCTCCTACTACCAGTTCCCACGCTCCCTCTCTTCTTTGTCCCTATGCTGCATTGCACCCTGCTCCGTACCCCTACCACCAGTTCCCTCCCTCCCTCTCTTCTTTGCCCCTATGCTGCATTGCATCCTGCTCCGTCCCCCTACCACCAGTTCCCACGCTCCCTCTCTTCTTTGTCCAATTCCCCTTTGCTGCATGCACCCTGCTCCGTCCCCTACTACCAGTTCCCACACTCCCCTCTTCTTTGCCCCTATGCTGCATTGCATCCTGCTCCGTCCCCCTACCACCAGTTCCCACGCTCCCTCTCTTTTTTGCCCAATTCCCCTTTGCTGCATTGCACCCTGCTCCGACCCTCTACTACCAGTTCCTACGCTCCCTCTCTTCTTTGTCCAATTCCCCTTTGCTGCATGCACCCTGCTCCGTCCCCCTACTACCAGTTCCCATGCTCCCTCTTCTTAGCCCCTATGCTGCATTGCATCCTGCTCCGTCCCCCTACAACCAGTTCCCACGCTCCCTCTCTTCTTTGCCCCTATGCTGCATTGCACCCTGCTCCGTCGCCTACCACCAGTTCCCATGCTCCCTCTCTTCTTTGCCCCTATGCTGCATCCACCCTGCTCCGTCCCCCTACTATCAGTTCCCACGCTCCCTCTCTTCTTCATCCCCATGCTGCATTGCACCCTGCGCTGGCCCCCTACTACCAGTTCCCACACTCCCTCTCTTCTTTGCCCAATTCCCCTTTGCTGCATTGCACCCAGCTCCGTCCCTCTACTACTAGTTCCCACGCTCAGTCTCTTCTTTGTCCAATTCCCCTTTGCTGCATGCACCCTGCTCCGTCCCGTACTACCAGTTCCCACGCTCCCCTCTTCTTTGCCCCTATGCTGCATTGCATCCTGCTCCGTCCCCCTACAACCAGTTCCCACGCTCCCTCTCTTCTTTGCCCCTATGCTGCATTGCACTCTGCTCCGTCGCCTACCACCAGTTCCCACACTCCCTCTCTTCTTTGCCCCTATGCTGCATGCACCCTTCTCCGTCTCCCTACTATCAGTTCCCACGCTCCCTCTCTTCTTCGCCCCTATGCTGCAATGCACCCAGCGCTGTCCCCCTACTACCAGTTCCCACGCTCCCTCTCTTCTTTGCCCCTATGTTGCATGCACCCTGCTCCGTCCCCTTACTACCAGTTCCCACGTTCCCCTCTTCTTTGCCCCTATGCTGCATGCACCCTGCTCCTTCCCCCTACTACCAGTTCCCACGCTCCCACTTCTTTGCCCCTATACTGCATGCACCCTGCTCGTCCCCCTACTACCAGTTCCCATGCTCCCTCTCTTCTTTGCCCTTATGCTGCCTGCGCCCTGCTCTGTCCTCCTACTACCAGTTCCCACGCTCCCTCTCTTCTTTGCCCCTATGCTGCATTGCACCCTGCTCCGTCCCCCTACTACCAGTTCCCACGCTCCCTCTCTTCTTTGCCCCCATGCTGCATTGCACCCTGCTCTGTCTCCCTACCACCAGTTCCCACGCTCCCTCTCTTCTTTGCCCCCATGCTGCATTGCACCCTGCTCTGTCTCCCTACCACCAGTTCCCACGCTCCCTCTCTTCTTTGCCCCTATGTTGCACTGCACCCTGCTCTGTCCCCCTACTACCAGTTCCCACGCTCCTTCTCTTCTTTGGCCCATTGCTGCATTGCATCCTGCTCCGTCCCCTACCACCAGTTCCCACGCTCCCTCTCTTCTTTGCCCCTATGCTGCATTGCACCCTGCTCCGTACCCCTACCACCAGTTCTCACCCTCCCTCTCTTTGCCCCTATGCTGCATTGCATCCTGCTCCGTCCCCCTACCACCAGTTCCCACGCTCCCTCTCTTCTTTGTCCAATTCCCCTTTGCTGCATGCACCCTGCTCGTCCCCTACTACCAGTTCCCACGCTCCCCTCTTCTTTGCCCCTATTCTGCATTGCATCCTGCTCCGTCCCCCTACCACCAGTTCCCACGCTCCCTCTCTTTTTTGCCCAATTCCCCTTTGCTGCATTGCACCCTGCTCCGACCCTCTACTACCAGTTCCCACGCTCCCTCTCTTCTTTGCCCCTATGCTGCATTGCACCCTGCTCCGTCCTCCTACTACCAGTTCCCACGCTGCCTCTCTTCTTTGCCCCCATGCTGCATTGCACCCTGCTCTGTCTCCCTACCACCAGTTCCCACGCTCCCTCTCTTCTTTGCCCCTATGTTGCACTGCACCCTGCTCTGTCGCCTACCACCAGTTCCCACGCTCCCTCTCTTCTTTGCCCCTATGCTGCATCCAACCTGCTCCGCCCCCCTACTATCAGTTCCCACGCTCCTTCTCTTCTTCACCCCCATGCTGCATTGCACCCTGCGCTGTCCCCCTACTACCAGTTCCCACACTCCCTCTCTTCTTTGCCCAATTCCCCTTTGCTGCATTGCACCCTGCTCCGTCCCTCTACTACCAGTTCCCACACTCCGTCTCTTCTTTGTCCAATTCCCCTTTGCTGCATGCACCCTGCTCCGTCCCCTACTACCAGTTCCCACGCTCCCCTCTTCTTTGCCCCTATGCTGCACTGCATCCTGCTCCGTCCCCCTACAACCAGTTACTGTAGGAGGCTGGACTGGCTTGTAGTGAGTACCAAGGGGTACTTGCACCTTGCACCAGGCCCAGTTATCCCTTATTAGTGTATAGGGTGTCTAGCAGCTTAGGCTGATAGATAATGGTAGCTTAGCAGAGCAGCTTAGGCTGAACTAGGAGACGTGTGAAGCTACTACAGTACCACTTAGTGTCATATGCACAATATCATAAGAAAACACAATACACAGTTATACTAAAAATAAAGGTACTTTATTTTTATGACAATATGCCAAAGTATCTTAGAGTGTACCCTCAGTGAGAGGATAGGAAATATACACAAGATATATGTACACAATACCAAAAATATGCAGTATAGTCTTAGAAAACAGTGCAAACAATGTATAGTTACAATAGGATGCAATGGGGACACATAGGGATAGGGGCAACACAAACCATATACTCCAAAAGTGGAATGCGAACCACGAATGGACCCCAAACCTATGTGACCTTGTAGAGGGTCGCTGGGACTATTAGAAAATAGTGAGAGTTAGAAAAATAACCCTCCCCAAGACCCTGAAAAGTGAGTGCAAAGTGCACTAAAGTTCCCCCAAGGACAAAGAAGTCGTGATAGAGGAATAATGCAGGAAAGACACAAACTAACAATGCAACAACGATGGATTTCCAATCTAGGGTACCTGTGGAACAAGGGGACCAAGTCCAAATGTCACTAGCAAGTCGGAGATGGGCATATGCCCAGGAAATGCCAGCTGTGGGTGCAAAGAAGCTTCTACTGGACAGAAGAAGCAGAGGTTTCTGCAGGAACGAAAAGGGCTAGAGACTTCCCCTTTGGTGGACGGATCCCTCTCGCCGTGGAGAGTCGTGCAGAAGTGTTTTCCCGCCGAAAGAACGGCAACAAGCCTTGCTAGCTGCAAATCGTGCGGTTAGCGTTTTTGGACGCTGCTATGGCCCAGGCGGGACCAGGAGGTTGCAAATTGGACCAGGAGGTAGAGGGGACGTCGAGCAAGACAAGGAGCCCTCTCAGCAGCAGGTAGCACCCGGAGAAGTGCCAGAAACAGGCACTGCGAGGATGCGTGAAACGGTGCTCACCCGAAGTCGCACAAAGAAGTCCCACGTCGCCGGAGAACAACTTAGGAGGTCGTGCAATGCAGGTTAGAGTGCCGTGGACTCAGGCTGGACTGTGCACAAAGGATTTCCACTGGAAGTGCACGGAGGCCGGAGTAGCTGCAAAAGTCGCGGTTCCCAGCAATGCAGTCTAGCAAGGTGAGGCAAGGACTTACCTCCACCAAACTTGGACTGAAGAGTCACTGGACTGTGGGGGTCACTTGGACAGAGTTGCTGGATTCGAGGGACCTCGCTCGTCGTGCTGAGAGGAGACCCAAGGGACCGGTAATGCAGCTTTTTGGTGCCTGCGGTTGCAGGGGGAAGATTCCGTCGACCCACGGGAGATTTCTTCGGAGCTTCTAGTGCAGAGAGGAGGCAGACTACTCCCACAGCATGCACCACCAGGAAAACAGTCGAGAAGGCGGCAGGATCAGCGTTACAGAGTTGCAGTAGTCGTCTTTGCTACTATGTTGCAGTTTTGCAGGCTTCCAGCGCGGTCAGCAGTCGATTCCTTGGCAGAAGGTGAAGAGAGAGATGCAGAGGAACTCGGATGAGCTCTTGCACTCGTTATCTAAAGTTTCCCCAGAGACAGAGACCCTAAATAGCCAGAAAAGAGGGTTTGGCTACCTAGGAGAGAGGATAGGCTACTAACACCTGAAGGAGCCTATCAGAAGGAGTCTCTGACGTCACCTGGTGGCACTGGCCACTCAGAGCAGTCCAGTGTGCCAGCAGCACCTCTGTTTCCAAGATGGCAGAGGTCTGGAGCACACTGGAGGAGCTCTGGGCACCTCCCAGGGGAGGTACAGGTCAGGGGAGTGGTCACTCCCCTTTCCTTTGTCCAGTTTCGCGCCAGAGCAGGGCTAAGGGGTCCCCTGAACCGGTGTAGACTGGCTTATGCAGAATTGGGCACATCTGTGCCCAACAAAGCATTTCCAGAGGCTGGGGGAGGCTACTCCTCCCCCGCCTTCACACCATTTTCCAAAGGGAGAGGGTGTAACACCCTCTCTCAGAGGAAGTCCTTTGTTCTGCCATCCTGGGCCAGGCCTGGCTGGACCCCAGGAGGGCAGATGCCTGTCTGAGGGGTTGGCAGCAGCAGAAGCTTCAGTGAAACCCCAGGAAGGGCAGTTTGGCAGTACCAGGGTCTGTGCTACAGACCACTGGGATCATGGGATTGTGCCAACTATGCCAGGATGGTATAGAGGGGGCAATTCCATGATCATAGACATGTTACATGGCCATATTCGGAGTTACCATTGTGAAGCTACATATAGGTAGTGACCTATATGTAGTGCACGCGTGTAATGGTGTCCCCGCACTCACAAAGTCCGGGGAATTGGCCCTGAACAATGTGGGGGCACCTTGGCTAGTGCCAGGGTGCCCTCACACTAAGTAACTTTGCACCTAACCTTTACCGGGTAAAGGTTAGACATATAGGTGACTTATAAGTTACTTAAGTGCAGTGTAAAATGGCTGTGAAATAACGTGGACGTTATTTCACTCAGGCTGCAGTGGCAGGCCTGTGTAAGAATTGTCAGAGCTCCCTATGGGTGGCAAAAGAAATGCTGCAGCCCATAGGGATCTCCTGGAACCCCAATACCCTGGGTACCTCAGTACCATATACTAGGGAATTATAAGGGTGTTCCAGTAAGCCAATGTAAATTGGTAAAAATGGTCACTAGCCTGTTAGTGACAATTTGGAAAGAAATGAGAGAGCATAACCACTGAGGTTCTGGTTAGCAGAGCCTCAGTGAGACAGTTAGGCACTACACAGGGAACACACACATATAGGCCACAAACTTAGGAGCACTGGGGTCCTGACTAGCAGGGTCCCAGTGACACATAACAAACATACTGAAAACATAGGGTTTTCACTATGAGCACTGGGCCCTGGCTGGCAGGATCCCAGTGAGACAGTGAAAACACCCTGACATACACTCACAAACAGGCCAAAAGTGGGGGTAACAAGGCTAGAAAGAGGCTACTTTCTCACAGTTACCACGCTCCCTCTCTTCTTTGCCCCTATGCTGCATTGCACCCTGCTCCGTCGCCTACCACCAGTTCCCACGCTCCCTCTCTTCTTTGCCCCTATGCTGCATGCACCCTGCTCTGTCCCCCTACTATCAGTTCCCACGCTCCCTCTCTTCTTCGCCCCTATGCTGCATTGCACCCTGCGCTGTCCCCCTACTACCAGTTCCCACGCTCCCTCTCTTCTTTGCCCCTATGTTGCATGCACCCTGCTCCGTCCCCTTACTACCAGTTCCCACGCTCCCCTCTTCTTTGCCCCTATGCTGCATGCACCCTGCTCCTTCCCCCTACTACCAGTTCCCACGCTCCCTCTCTTCTTTGCCCCAATGCAGCATTGCATCCTGCTCTGTCCCCCTACTACCAGTTCACACACTCCCTCTCTTCTTTGCCCCTATGCTGCATTGCACCCTGCTCCATTCTCCTTCCAGCCTCCTGCCACCCCTTTCTCCAACCATGCATGCATCAAGGCCAGTTGAACACACTGCACTTTAGCATGCCTTGAATACACAGAACCTCACTGCCAGACTACAGTTACACATAACCAACCAACGGCAGGCTTTCCTGAATGCCACAACCATGGAGTGAATGAATCGCTGGAGATATCTGTGTGCAGCAGGGAGAAGAGACTCTTGAAGAGATTGCACCAGAGATGTGTTAAGCCATGGGCAAAGTAGGCTCTGGCCCGGGGCCTCCTGATATACCCAGCTCTGTTCTGCAGAGTCTTGCCCTGAAGACCTTGAATAATTCATAAACAGATTGTTTTGTTTTAAATACATTTTCCTTTCATTTATTTTTTAATGTGGATTGTTGGAAATGGCCCTTTTTGCAGGGTCATCCCCAGTCTTTTTGCCTCCTTCCTCCTATTTTTTCGGACCTGTTTTTGTTGGCTTTAGGACTCTGGGCACTTTACCACTGCTAACCAGTGCTAAAGGGCATATGCTCTCTGTGTAAAGTGTACTGTTGATTGGTTTATCCATGATTTATTCACTGGTATGTCCCTAGTAAAGGGCAATAGAGGTGCCCAGGGCCTGTAAATCAAATGCTACTAGTGGGCCTGCAGCACTTGTTGTGCCACCCACATTAGTAGCCCTGTCACTGCAGTCTCTGTGTGTGCAGATTAAACTGCCAATTCGACTTGGCAAATGTACCCACTTGCCAGGCCTAAACCTTCCCTTCCACTACATGTCAGGAACCCCTAAGGTAGGCCCTAGGTAGACCCAGGGGCAGGGTGCAGTGTATGTATAAGGTAGGGCATATACTAGTGTGCTTTATATGTCCTAACAGTGAAATAATGCCAAATTCAGTTTTCACTGTGCAAGGTCTATCTCTCTCAAAGGTTAACATGGGGGCTGCCTTTAAATATCCTTAAAGCGCAGATTCTCTTTGAGAGCAGATACAAATTTGGAGTTTAGGGTCTCTGAGCTCACAATTTAAGAATGCATCTTTTAGTGAAGTTGGTTTTTAGATTGTTAGTTTGAAAATGCCACTTTTATAAAAAAAAATAGTAGGCATTTTCTTGCTTAATCCATTCTGTGACTCTGCCTGTTTGTGGATTCCCCGTCTGGGTCAGGTTGACAGTTGGACTGTTCACACCTCTCCTCTAGAAAGGGACACAAAGGGGGCTGGGGTGTAGCCTGCATATCTTGATTAGCCATCTGTGCTGGAGGGGAGGAGAGGAGACGTCACTCACACCTGAAAGGACTGTGCCTGCCCTCACATTATGCCGTCTCCGACCCCCTGGTGAGTGTCTGGGGCCTGGCCTGGACAAGGAAGGATCTTGCAAACTCTTGAGACTTCTTTGAAGTTTGCCAACTTCAAAGGCAGACCTGGGTATAAGAAGAAGACCCAAAACCCCAGACTTTTAGAATCTTTCGGAATCAAAAGGAACCTCTGCCAAGGAACTTCTGCCCAGGAGACGAGATGAAGAGCTGAAGGAGGAGTACTGTCCCTTTGCTGTGTTGCTTTGCTGGACTGGCCTGCAGTTGCTGCTTCTGCCTAAAAAGAGTGCAAAGGGTAAAATGTGCTGTGTGTCCTGCTTGAGAAAGTTCTCCAAGGGCTTGAAGTAGAGCTTGCCTCCTGTTGGAAGTCTCAGGGACACCAAAGACTTCAGTTTCCTCGACCTGTAGCACTGGGAACTGTGTGTTTTGTGCTGCTCAAGAGGAGAAACCACTGTGACGCCGCCAACTACGTCGCTGTCCTGCACCGTGACCTGCCGATGCCGCAGGGAGTCCATTGCTCCACATCGCACAGCGACCCTGGTCTCACCAAAACCGTCATCGGGCGACCTCACTGAGCCGCTGCTTGCACCGCGAGCTGTGGGCCCCGCACTCTGGCATCGCCTGCTCACACCGCAGGCTGGGCATCCCCGACGACGACGCTCCTGTTGACACCGGCGCCGCTGCCTGCCCTGTGGCCACCACTCGTGAGGTACAGGAAGCACCGTCCTGTCCCACACCGCAGCCCCGGTCCACTGGCGCCAGCATCATCGACTCCTGTGTCGTCACCAGGCATCCTGCCTGCACCGTGGCCTGTGGACACCGCTCGTGAGGGTCATGAAGCACCGTCCCATCCCGCACCGCTGGCCTGGGCCTACCGACGACAGCGCTTCAGCAATGACACTGCTGCCTGCACTGTGACTTGTGGACACCGCACGTCGCAGCCCTGGTCTCACTGACGCCGCTGGACGCCGTCACCGAGCCGCTGCCTGCACCATGACCTGTGGGCACCGCACGTCGTATCGTCCCGCTTCGCACCGCAGCCCCGATGCCATCCACTCCGGCGCACCTGACTTCATCAGCCTGGAGTTCGATCCGCAACTAATGTGACCTCAGGGGCCCGACGACTCCCGCACCCACTCCGGAACTGACACCGCTACATCAGCGACGTTGCTCTCCGGAGCTCACCGTGAGGATCACGATGCCCTGCAAATCGAAGGTACTGTTTGCGGGCCTTACCGACACCGTAGCTTGCCCGCAACGCCGCAGCCGGCCTGAACTGTTGGTTTTGTTGATCACAATGCCGTGATTGCCCCAGGTGGAGCTATCGACTTCGAGGAACTGTATTTTTGAGTAAATCTTGCAGAATTCATATTTTTATTACTGTATGTTGGATTTTTATCGGATTTGGTCTTGTTTTACACGGATACATATTTGCTATTTTCTAAAACTGGTGTGGTGTCCTTTTGTAGTGTTTTCACTGTATTACTGTGTGTTTTGAGCAAATTCTTTACACATTACTTCTGAGATAAGCCTGACTGCTCGTGCTAAGCTACCAAGGGGGTAAGCAGGGGTTATCTGAGCTGGGTATCTTGCTTACCCTGACTAGAGTGAGGGTCCCTACTTGTAAACTGACTGCCAACTAGAGACCCCATTTCTAACATGCATGCTTTGTATAACCCTGCACCATTGAAGGCCTACAGACCATGAGAAGCTTAGGGCCGTATTTATACTCCGTTTGCGCTGAATTTGCGTCGTTTTTTTCGACGCAAATTCGACGCTAAACTAACGCCAACTAACGCCATATTTATACTATGGCGTTAGAGGCGTATAGCGCCAAAGTTCCCGGAATGTGCGTCATTTTTTAGCGTGAACCCCTTCCTTGCGTTAATGATATGCAAGGGAGGCGTTCCCGTCTAAAAAATGACTCCCAGGCCTTTACGTGGTATTTATACTCCCGGGCAAAAGAGACGCCCGGGAGTGGGCGTGGCTAAAAACGGCGCATTTGCGCCGCTTTTTAACGCCTGGGTCAGGCATGGCGTTAAGGGACAAGTGGGCTCAAAATGAGCCCAGAGTGCCCTCCCCTGCCCCCAGGGACCCCCCCTGCCACCCTTGCCCACCCCAGGAGGACACCCAAGGCTGGAGGGACCCACCCCAGGGACATTCTGGTAAGTTCAGGTAAGTATTTTTTTTTTTTTTTAAATAATTTTTTTTGGCATAGGGGGCCTGATTTGTGCCCCCCTACATGCCACTATGCCCAATGACCATGCCCAGGGGACAGAAGTCCCCTGGGCATGGCCATTGGGCAAGGGGGCATGACTCCTATCTTTACAATGATAGGAGTCATGTTGATGGGGGATGGGCGTCGAAAATAAATGGCGCAAGTCGGGTTACGATGATTTTTTCGACGTAACCTGACTTGCCCCATTTTAAGACGCCCATGCGCCATTTTCCCCCTACGCCGGCGCTGCCTGGTGTACGTGGTTTTTCTCGCGCACACCAGGCAGCGCCGGTCTGCTTGCGCCGGCTAACGCCATTCAATAAATACGGCGCCCGCATGGCGCTTCAGAATGGCGTTAGCCGGCGCAAAACTTTTTGACGCTAAACTGCGTTAGCGCAGTTTAGCGTCAAAAAGTATAAATATGGGCCTTAGGCTCTACACTACCACAGAACGTGCCAGGGATAGCTCAATTCTAAGATGCATGTCTGGCATATTATTTTTGGGACATGTCTGGCCCCATACAGCAGTAATGGAGGCATCTGATTTTTAAGCAAGATATGCTGTTGAAAGCCCTTTGCATGGTTACAAGAGAGCAAAGTTGCACTTAAGTAATTTACAATTGCATCTGTATTGTGCCGCATACCCTTGACAAAGCACCGTAACACCGTCATTGGAAGGTTTGCGCTAATCTACATTTAGGACCAGGAGTGAGAGGTCTCTGGGGGTGAAAACCGACTCTGATTCATTGCTACAGTCGGAAATTAAATTCCACTGCAAGCACGTCCTTTCCCAGTGACGAAGGTATGAGTTCTCTCTGTTTATTTGAACCTATGCTTGTGGAACATACAAAACTTAAAGTCAAAGAAGTTACCAATAATGGAGCCCCAGAAATTATATGTCCAGGGTGAGATTTAAGAACTCATTATTATCAGCTTGCAATAACTCGTGAATTTATTTAAATACCTGCTTGAAGTACTACCAAAGCCTTTTTCCTATTCTACACTAACACACATTTTAAACATACTGCCAATTTATATTTCAGAACTGTAAATGGCACATTTAGCCTGGGTGTTAAGTAAAAGCAGCCTCGTTTTGAATGTGGCGTATAAAAGTGAGAGACCGCGGATTCGGGGAAGTCAGCTTTGCACTATACACCACTGTCTCTTCTTTTTAAGGACAGTCACTTTCTTCTCATGATGAGCAGTATAAAAAAAGTGAAAAGGTAAAGCAAATTTACCATTCTGTGCTCCAGCACTTCAGACAAAGAAGCGTTGGTCCGCTGCGTTGCAAATCCGCATTTAGACAATTTTTCCTCTTGAATTATTTTTGGCATTAAACATGTATTATACTTCCATGGGCTTCTTTTAACGTGTTCTCTTTCACAGAATATTATTGAAGGGACATCTCTGATTAATGCATAGACTACTCTACAAAATGCACGCAGTCCTCATTGTTCTTCAGTGGTAAATAAGGTGCCACTGTGTAAAGGATTCTGGCCAATGTTGAGTTGCTATTTCAATGAGGATAAGCGCCACTGTTGAAAGGCGAAAGACCTAATTATGCAAAGTTTAGTTAAGGCGAGAAAACAAACCAGAGGCAAGAGCTGTTTTGAATAACTATAAAATCCAGTGATTTAATTCAGAACTAGGCCAAGGGTTGAAAGTGATACCCAGGAGGGGATTAAAAGACGTTTATTGCGCAGACAGCCGAGCTATGGTTGCAACACCAAAAGGAATGACAAAAAAAAATCTTGAAAAGACTGAGCTCTGATAATCGTGTTATTAGGTCTAATGCAGAAGTTTTGATTTACACTTTGCACTCTGACTATATGAAGAAATAAAGTCACTGGATGTGCCTAAAGTATCGATGTCTCGTCATAAAAGTCTAGAATGGTCCTTTATTAGCCCCTACAGACTCCAATCACAAAACTGGTTGAGGAAGAAATCATGGGAACTGATTTTTACACAGAAATTCATCCACGCCAAACAAAGTATGCACTACAGTGGTTCTGCTTCTAGAGGATCTTCCAGACGTGGAGAGGATAACACGAGACCCGGGCTGGCTCCCGAGGACATCTCAAGGCTAGTTCTGTTGCGGGTCAGCACGTACCTTGATCATACATAAGAGAGGGCCAGAGAAGTAAAAGCTGGAAAACAGACCCACGAAGGAGAATATGTGAATGATCATGATAACAGATGAAGGTAAGGTACGAAGAGGGAATTGGAGGAGTGACAATAAATGTGTAGAAGTGAGTCCCCTCCACACTCAAACTCCATATGCGCGTCCATCCATACCGGGGTTTACAGACCATAAGTTGCAGATGAATCTAGTTAGCACGCATTCTCTTGGAATACAGGTCTCTCTAGGTTGATAAAGGACCCAACATATTACATTTTCTTGAACAATATGCAATAGTTGTGCTTCAAAATACATGCTCACAGCTGGAGGTGGTGTGGTTTGTAAAAATTGAGCAGCTGACAGCTAATGACAAAATCTGGTGTAGTAGTTTGTAAAGTAGGCATGTTTTAAACAGTTCATAGGAATGCTATATTTATCCACGTTTGTTTCATTTCCTTTTGTTTTATTTCCTCGTGCGTGCGTCTGTGCACGAGATCATTCCTTTGTATTCTATTTGGAATGCATTGTTTGATTTACGAGTCAGTTGCTTCTCTATGCTTGCTCCTGTCAACCAGCCTCTCCGTTGCTGGGAACTTTACTAAGAATAAACAAAACCTTTTTCCACCTTGCTTTTGGAATCTCATTACAACATTTTGGCGAGGAGTGTTCCCAGCAGTGCCTGTCACATCAGAGAAAAATTACGAGTTGATTGAAATCATTTTTTCACTACAACTACGGGACTTTGGCTTCTCTTCGTCAGTCGTCAGTCGGTAGGAAATGGATGTTTGTTATCTTCAGCTATCTCCCTGATTTATTGACTTGCTCAGCCTGGGTCAGCAATTAAGGCTGTTCTCCGCTTGTAGCTTTCCTTCTAAGCTACTGTTTACATTTCAAATTCTGAGCCCTGGCAGCACCTATTTAACAGCCAGTCTTCAGCTGGAACTTAACTTATGTGACCCCATTTTGTTTTCTTTTCATTGTATTCTTCAAATTAGTCACACATAACCTGACTTGAGTTTTGTTTTGCTCAACATGCCAGCAACCTAATTTCATTATTAATCTGTCAAAAACTGAGTACCAGCTCCTATTTTTTTTGTTTTGTTTCTGATTTGATTATTTAAATATATATATATATATATATAGTTATATACATTTATTTGTATTTAACAATGCAACAGTGTTGTAATCCACCTCCGCCACTACAACAAAATCCAGGGGATGTACCCATGAAGTGGAGCAAATGGCATGGTTTATTTAATAATTTTATGATTGCCATTGATGGAAATTCGTTTTCTGCGACTAGAAAAAAAGGGCTTCTATTAAACGTTATTGGCACAGAAGCTCAGGAAATATTTGATCATTTACCTCCACATAAACCACCTGAAGGAACTGATATAAATGATTATGATGTTTTTTCTGAAGCTTTGGACAGATTACAATTACATTTCACAGTTGAACCAAATGTAGTTACAGAACGTTTTAACTTTTATTCACGGCACCAATTTTCCACAGAACCTGTTGAAGGATATGTGGCTGCTCTTCGCATTTTGGTTTCAACTTGTGATTTTGGTGTCATTACTGATCAATATATTCGGGATCAAGTTATTATGCACTGTTATAACAAAAAAATTCAAGAACAACTTCTGAGACACAAAAATCCATCACTCAAAGAAGTAATAGAAGTTGTTAAAGGTATTGAAAGGTCAATACGATCGTGTAAGACATTAAATGATGACAAAGATAATCATCTTGAAGTAGCTGCCATACGCAATGTCAACAAAAATAAGTACAGCAAAGGGTACAACAAAAATAATCTAAACAAATTAAAATGTATGCGATGTGGATCAAATTTGCATACCAACAAATCAACCTGTCCTGCCTTATTTAAAGAGTGTTTCAAATGTGGTAAAACTGGACATTTTTCGACAGTTTGCAGATCTCAAAGGAATGTCAATTCGATTGTTGGAAAACAATTAGAGACTGAACATTGTATCCAAGATGTTGAAAGCGTAGTCTTGATGATTACAGAAGATAAGTCTAAGCAACATAATATTTTTAACACTGATATTGACAACCAGATATATCGTCCTCCAAAGTGCGAAGTTATCATTGATGGATTCTCAACTATAATGCTAGTGGATTCTGGATCACCTTTTTCTATCATATCTGAGGCATTTTTCAACAAAAACTGGTCTGGACGGAAGTTGGAGAGCAATGACATTAAGGCTTATGGTTACAGTCAGACAATAATTAATATTTTAGGTTACTTTGTAGCTTCTATTTCTTGTCATGATCACAATATTTTAGGTAAAATTTATGTAGTTGACAAAGGACAGCATGTTTTGGGATGGAGACATCAAGGTAATCTTGGAATGGTTTTGGATCCATCTGCTGATGTTCCGGTGTATTGCATGACCATACAGCAAGGTATTGAAGTGATTATTTCAGAGTACAAAAATGTCTTTAGAAAAGAATTGGGTACTGTTAAAGGATTCACACATAACATTAAACTGAAAGTGGGAGCATTACCAGTCAGACACAAGTTGAGAGATGTTCCACTTAGTGTCAGGAAAGAACTTAGTATTTTGCATGATCAATTACTTAAGGATGGTGTCATTGAACCAGTAGACTCCTCTGAATGGGTTTCTCCCATAGTTTTAGTTAAAAAAAAGAGTGGGTCTTTGAGATTATGTGCAGATTTGAGATCATTAAATAAACAAATTATTGTTGATTGCCATCCTCTACCAAAGATTCAAGAACTTTTTGCACTTTTGGGTGGAGCAAAATTCTTTACATCTCTTGATCTCAAATCAGCATATCATCAGATTACTCTTGATGAGGAATGCAGACATTTAACTACATTTATAACTCCAGAAGGGGCTTTCAGATATACCCGCATGCCGTTTGGGTTGGCATCCGCTGCATCCGTATTCCAAAAGCTTATGCATAGGCTATTTACAAACATGGATGGAGTTATGGCTTTTCAAGACGACATCCTAATTTTTGCTGATACCATTGATTCTCATAATATGAGATTGTCAAAAGTACTGTCAGTTTTACAAGAAAAAGGGATGACACTACAAATGGAAAAATGTAAATTTTTAACGCAGGAGGTAGAGTATTTAGGACACACCATATCTTCGAAGGGTATAGCTCCTAAAGCTTGTTTGTTACAAGCTATAAAAGAGATGGGTATATCCTCTGATAAAGATCAATTAAGATCTTACCTGGGCTTGTGTGAATTTTACTCTCGGTTTGTGTTTCATTTTTCCCAAATAGCGTTACCTTTAAGAAATTTACTTAAGAAAGGAGTAAAATTTACATGGTTGAGTGAACATCAGGAGGCGTATGATAAACTTTAAAAAAGCATTATTGAGGCGGCACCATTGTCTCAGTTCAATCAAAATTTATGTTGTGCTGTTTACGTTGATGCCAGCTCTGAAGGGTTAGGGGCAATACTTACTCAGAAAAATCATGTCACAGAAAATACTGTGGCTTTCGCTTCAAGACCTCTTTCAGTTTCTGAATCTAAGTATTCAACTATTGAGAGAGAAGCTTTAGCATGCACATGGGCAGTGGAACATTTTAAAACTTATTTGTGGGGCAGAGAATTTACCATTAAAACAGATCACAAACCCTTATTAGCATTGCTAAACAGTAACGGTACTGGTAGAGCATCTTCTCGTCTAGTCAGGATTTTATCAAAAATATATGAGTATAATTTCAGAGCAGTACATATTCAAGGAATTCTCAATTGTGTGGCTGACTGTCTATCCAGATTACCTGACAATTCTGTTAAATTGTTTCCTGAGACATTAGAAGAATGTGTGGTTGCTACTATAGATGATATTTTACCCCTATGTAAGGATGTGTTTTCCAAGGATGCCTGGTGTAAGAGTTGTAGTGAGGATGAAGAATTACAAAACATTCAAAAATTTTGTAACACAGAATGGCCTCGTGAAAAGGTGTTGTCACCATCTATGCAGATATGTTGGAAGGTCAGAAATTCAATTTCAGTATCAGGGGATTTAATCTTTAAAGATGATTGTGTGATTTCCCCCTAAGGCGCTTCGCCCCAATATTATTAAGTTAGCTCACGCAGGACACTTAGGGGAAACCTTAACTAAAAATAAAATAAGAGAAATGTTTTGGTGGCCTTATATGGATAGGCAAATTTCAGGATTTGTCAAACAATGTGTCATTTGCTCTAATTCTGATAAGACTCTTGTCACCAGTAAATGTGTACCTGTTAAATCTGAGTTTCCATCAAGACCATGGAACAAAGTAGCATTGGATATTTTGGGACCATATGATAATCTAGCTAGGTGCAAGATGTATATCATTGTACTTATTGATTACTTTTCTAAATGGGCAGAGGTCAAATGGATTGTCCAACCCACCACTGACAGTGTTATAAGATTTTTAAAATAATGTTTTTTTAAGGAGGGGTTACCATCTAGCATTGTCACCGACAATGGTAAACAGTTCACATCCTTTAAGTTTCAGGAATTCATGAAAGTCAATAATATTTTGCATTTAAAAACTTCGCTTTATGCTCCAAATATGAATGGCCTTGTGGAAAGATTTAATAGGTTATTGTGGAGGCTGTACAATCGGCCATAATCAATAGGTTTAATGTCAAAGAATTTGTTGAAGAAAAGATTTGGGCATATCATTCGTCCCCCAATTTGACAACTGGGTTTTCACCATTTTCCATGCTCAAAGGGCGTGTTCCACGCACCACTTTATCCCCTTCTTGGTTGAGAAAAGAATTACCCATTATTGACCTTAGAAAAATGTATTTTGAGGCTAAAAGAAAAGTTGAGAAGAAAAATAAGGGAGAATTAGACAAAAATAATATTGATAATACTAAGGTGAAAATTGGGGATTTTGTCAGGATCAAACTTCCTTATCGAGTGAGAAAGGGTGAGTCAAAGTTTTCAAAAGCATTCAAGGTTGTATGTGTGGGAAAAACCTCAGTCAAGTTGAATAATGATTCATGGTGGAGTCTAAGCAGAGTTGCTAAAGTCACTAATAGTACTGAAAAACATGATCCTAATTCATATATGGATTTGTCCTCAGGGGTGATGAAGAACATTTGTATGGATAAATCGCAATACTTTTCTCTTTCAGATTTTGAACGTGACAGTAACACATTAAGATCTCAGTTGACACCTGGTATTGTGGGTAATGAGGAGACTCCTATTGATTGCAATGAGGACTTTGAGATTATTGATTCCACTTTTGTGCCTATTGTGCCAAATGTCAATCAGCAGGATAATGTACAAGTCAAAGATTATGTCCATGAAAGAGTCAACAATGATAGTGTAGATCTTCCTAAAAGAGTATCTGTACTACCCAAAAAATATGCTGATTTTGTTTTGTGCTAAGTTATTTATTTATTAATTATTTTTATTATAATATTGAAGAGAGGAGATATGTAGTAGTTTGTAAAGTAGGCATGTTTTAAACAGTTCATAGGAATGTTATATTTATCCAAGTTTGTTTAATTTCCTTTTGTTTTATTTCCTCGTGCGTGCGTCTGGGCACGAGATCATTCCTTTGTAGTCTATTTGGAATGCATTGTTTGATTTACGAGTCAGTTGCTTCTCTATGCTTGCTCCTGTCAACCAGCCTCTCCGTTGCTGGGAACTTTACTAAGAATAAACAAAACCTTTTTCCACCTTGCTTTTGGAATCTCATTACAACATCTGGCCATCGGTGCGTCCTTCGATTGACAAAGGAAATTTGACTAAGAAACTCGTTCTGCAGTTTAGCTGTGCTAATACAGTCCACTTCAGGGGAATTTCTAGAAATCACGTTGTGTTTATCAACATACAGCTCACTTCGGCTAAAGATAAAAAAAAACTTTAAAGCAACAGAAATGCTTGAAAGAGATCTCATCTGGATTAAAACTACAGTTCTAGATTTAATAATAATACTGGGAGACAATATTAATGCTATAATTGTTCCTGAAGAATAAACAAATTGTCATTATTGAAGCAGTGTGTGCTGAGTTAGCGATGAACGCAAAGAAAAGCTGTAAGTTATTAAAATGCTTCATGTATTACAATGCATTTCCTTATATGGGGATTTTGTCAGAATCAACCGGCGATGTTAGTTGGAAAGCGACGTGTCTAATTGATTACATGTTTATATCCATGGCCCGCGTCGATCACTGTTTCACAATTAAAGTTTAGGCATTAAAAGGAAGCGCCTTATCCCTGTTTTGTGCTCTGTTTGTGCACGCTTTAAAGTGCATGGGAGGTTATCAATCTAGAAAACAGCTTTTTAAGGGAAATAATGTGAACAAAAAACTCAAACACAAGTGCAACCAGACTATAAATCAACATTAGTGAGGTTGAGTCAGAGAAAATGTTGGAGGTGGATGATTACTTTGCTACACAAGGAGAGAAATTAATTACTAGTAATAATTACTAATTCGGGGGCAACGGTTAAGGCTAAGTGGTTTTGTGACGATGTAGCTGGCTTCTCAAACCCAAAAAGGAAGAACAATAACAGAATATGAAAAAGACCATTATAAAATCGAAGAGCCTAAAAGAAGTGACCCAATAGTATACACAAACTACACAAGAGATTGGGATAGCAAAAGCGCTGGAGCTCGTGGACGTTCCTCTGCGGGATCCATAGTAGTCCATGAACAGGAGTTCTGGCGTGGACTGGAAAAACCATCCCAAACTCCACAGGTCATTCTTCTTGCCTGTCGTACACTCCACCCAGGGACCTCACCAACCTGTGAGCATGTTGTAGACGTTTCATTCTATTTCCTACATCTCAGCTCCTCTGTAAAAAGGACCAACCAAAGAGTGCAATCACCTGTGGTTGGGCGGGTACTACCCCCTCAAACCAGGCTATAGGGTGACCAGCAGTTAGGAGAACTCAGTATTCGTCAAAAGGTGCAAGCTTTTAGTTCTGTATCCCAGGGAGGAGAACATTTACCAGTCTCTTCCCTGTAAAATCCAAGCAGTCCCCATAACTTGCTTCCCTCTCTTTCCTTGAGTATGTGTAGTATGTGGCATTCTTGCTGTATGAGGGTCCACAATAAAGTGAGTAAATGTGCAAATGATGATGGCGCTTCTGCTGGTTGCCTCATCCTATGTATACATAATACCCTTCATCTTCTCTGTTCCGGGGTCCTTGCCACAAAACTGTAGGTGTTTGTTGACCTGGTGGAAGCCACACATCCTTTCTCTGCTAGACTGGTTTTCCTCACAGTAACAAAACCATCCATTCTTTGTTGTGTTGTACTGGGCCTAGATTACTAATTAAGGCAGCATCTTACCCAGTGGTGACCAGCCTGACCTCTACCTACCAGTCTGGAAAGCCCAGCAAAGAACTGGACAGGAGGAATGCTCTAAACCAGGCTAGCTAAGATAGTGGAGATGTGTTGCTGTTCCCAGCTGCATGAGGGGTCTTCTGAGCCATCTATCAAAGAGACACAATGATCCATTGTTCTATGTGCAAAATCCAATCCGTTCCTACTGTCTTATTTTGCTGGCATCTACCCAGCTTTCAAGTCATAACATCGCCAGTTTTTGCAAATACTTTGCAAATGTTATCCAGGAGTGACATTAACCCTACAGGGTTGCAAGATCCTTTCTGTTGCCTCTTTTTTATTTTTGAATGAGCTTAACAATCGCACTTTTCCATGGAACCCATTCACAAAGGCATTTATGAACATGTGAAGTGGTACCCTAGTAGAGCTACTTCATGTACTCTTAGATGCTTTTAAGAATTGGCCCTAAAACTTCTAAAATGGTGATATTCAGACAATATTCCAATACAATTAGCACAATTAGAAATAATAGAGCTCTCTTTGTAGTTTTCCTAACAGGGAGTTGGACATTTCAGGGCAGATTCACATAGACATTTGATGTGAAGTATCACTCCTGTAGTATTACTCATCCTCTCAGTAGAATCCTTTTGTGATACGCTGATCCCAATAGCACTATCAGGATCTCAAATGTATACTCTTGATCAGGGAACCAACTTCCAAATTTTCCCAGGGCGTTCAGATACAAGGCACGACCTTCAACCTCCTAACAAGTGCCAGAAGTGAGATCACCCGAAGTGGATTCATGGGCAGTTAGTTACATGTCATGGAGAAGCAACTGGATATTCACATCTTCAGAATGCAGAGCGTTTCAGTACTGGAAGTGATAACAAGCACAAGCTAAATGTAAATTTTGTTTGAAGAGCGATAACAAATTGGTAAAGTTACGGAGGCTGCAGGCTTATCCACTCGCTAAACCTCAACGCTGGTTTGAACCTCTATGATTTAGCTATCCAATCTGTCAAGTGTGGATTAGACAACTATCTAGGCTATTTTCACAAAGCATGCGGCATTCTGAGGCAAGCATTATTGATTTTAAAGTTGTAAATATGAGCTCAAAAACATAAGCATGCAAAGTCTGGTGTGCTTAAAAGCCAGGACTGGCTAAAGTTGCCCAGAATGGCACGAGCCTACCTGACACTAAGGGCCAGATGCAGCAAAAGAAAATTTTGCGAGTTGCAAATTGCGAGTCAGACCGACTCGCAATTTGCAACTCGCAAAATTGTATGCAGAAATGTGTCTCAGACACCTTCTGTGACTCGCTATTGGGTCGCAAAGACCCACCTCATGAATATTAATGAGGTGGGTCGCATTTTGCGACCCCATAGCGAGTCCATGCAGGGATGGTGGCCTGCTGAAGACAGCAGACCTCCATGTCTGTGACTGCTTTTTTAATAAAGCATTTTTTTTTTTTTTTATTGCAGCCCGTTTTCCTTAAAGGAAAACGAGTTGCAATACAAAAAAAGAATGAAACCATTTGGTTTCATTTTTTCAGAGTAGGCAGTGGTCCATTGGACCACTGCCTGCTCTGAAAAATTATTTTTAGCGACATTCACAAAGGGGAAGGGGTCTCATGTGGACCCCTTCCTGTTTGCGAATGAGTTACCACCCACTTCAAGTGGGTGTTAACTGCGAATTGCTTTGCGACCGCTTTCGCAGTCACAAATCAATTCTGCATCGCGGTGCAAGTCGCAAATAGGAAGGGAACACCCCTTCCTATTTGCGAGTCGGATTCACATTTTGCGAGTCGGTACCGACTCGCAAAATGTGAATCAGCATCGCGATGGCCGTTTTGCATGGCGCAAACTGCGTTTTTCACAGTTTGCGACATGCAAACCGGTTCCTACATCTGGCCCATAGTATCATAGCCTTTAGGGGGCGTGGACAAGGTTCCGGCGATGGCGCACGTCTGACTCGATCGCTCCGGAGGGGCCGATGGCATAAAACGCCGTAGATGGACCTAGTCCGGGCCAGCCGACACTTAATTCTGGGCGCTGTGCTGGGGGCCGGCCCTTGATGTTGTTGGGCCCCCGCTGCGGATCTGGAGACCGCGGACGAGAGCACCGGACCTGATTGACGCAGTGGTAGAGTGGACGGCCCGAGTGCAGCGGGGGACCTTGCCCGGGTCTCCCTGCTGCAGGAGGGGAACCGAGGCAGCCAGCGGGGGCCCGTGCGCCCTGGGGGGGCTCCACCCCGAGAAGAACAGCTGCAGTGAAGCCGGAGAGGCAGGCGCGGCGCTGAATAGTGCTGGGGCCGGCCCGCGAATGGAATGAACACGCCTAGCCCAGGCAGGGCACGGCAGAGAAGGATTGGCGGCGCGGCCCCCGTGTTGGGAGGGGGCCGTCTGACACGCCAATAGCGAGGGGCAGGTGACCCCAAGAACAAAAAGAACGGCGGTGGTCCCTGTTGTTTGGGGACCCCCGTTGGCCCCTCTGGGCCTCTGAAGGGCTGAAGGAGGCCAGCGCAGGAGGTGGGGACTTGGCCCGGCCTGGGACAGGAGCTGGCCCGCGACAGCACAGTGCAGTGATTACTGAAGACTGAACTGGAAGCGAGGGGAGGCCGCCCCCCTGGTGAGCTCGAGCAGAAGTGAAATAGCAAGTGGAGCTGGCGATTGAGGAAGCACACCTCACAAAGGAACAATGGATTGACTGCCTGGCGGGGGAAGACCATTGAGGCCCTGGGTGCCTTGGAGCACCGACGACCCCTGAGTGAGTACACTGTGGATGGGCGCCTGAAGAAACTGAGCTTGTGGTAGTGGAGTACGCCCAGATGTGATGCTGTCGTCATAGAGGAACCACTGAAGAGGGTGTAGCTACCTCGTGAGGGGTGGTGACCGAGCCGCGGCTGCGGCTCACCTCTGGGCCAGAGTGGTGGAGCGTGGCCCTGGACGCGCAACGAGCGAAGGAACGAGTGAGTCGACCGGGGCTGAAGTGAGTGGCCGTCAGCCACGGACCGACAAAGTGGAACCCCCCGGTCCCGTAACTGGAAACTGGGGATAGCTGGTGGGGCGCCTGGGGCCTGGCTTGGGGCCGCCCGGGAGCCGCGGTGAGACCCGTGGGGACCAGAGCGTGGGGACACGGAAGGAGAAGAGCATACGATAACACTCGGGCTGCTTTCTGGGCCTCTGGGGTGCGACCCCTTGCCCGACCGATGCCCCCCCAAGGGCCGACACAAGAGCAGAACCATGGATCCCGCGGCGCCACCGGGGATCAAAGAGACGGACCTGCAGGAACAGTCACAAGTCAAAGTCCAATATACCCTAGACAAGATACTTGGGGCGATAGAAGACACAAAGACAACACTGCAGCGCGACATCAATCAAGTTGCGGTTGAGGTGGGTCTTCTGAGAGCAGATCACCATAAACTGGTAGACAGAGTCAAAGAAACGGAATCCGCACTGGCGGATGTCGTGCCAAAGCAGAAAGATGTGGCGGCCGAGGTGACCTCCCTTGTGAACAGAGTGACACGACTTGAACAAAGAGCTGAGGATGCGGAGGGGAGAAACAGGAGGAACAACGTGCGTGTAGTGGGCCTCCCCGAGGGGGCCGAGGGAGCGAACATGGTTGAATTTCTGGAGAGATGGTTGAGTGAGATGGTCGCTCCTGGGTGCCTGACCCCCTTCTACACGCTGGAGCATGCGCACCGGGTGCCGTCAAGACCTCTTGCCCCTGGCAGACCTCCCCGTGCTGTGATTGCCAAACTTCTGCACTACAGGGATAGAGACATCCTCTTGCAGAAGGCCAGAGAGATGGGATCGTTTAAAGTAGTGAATGGTGAGGTGACGCTATACCCGGACTTCACACTGGACGTCCAGAACAAACGAGCTTCATTCTTGGCAGGTAAAAGGGCCCTACGTGACGAAGGGATCCAGTATTCGCTACTTTATCCAACCTGGTTAAGAGTGATGATGGAGGGGAAGACCACTTTTCTCCAGTCCCCGGAGGAGGCATGGGAGTGGCTCGAAAAGCATGGATCCCAAACGGTGCGACCCACACGAGAGGACCCGGCTGGGAGCAAGGGTCGCCGGGCCCAGAGGGGACGGAGACCCAGGGATCGACCGCGACTGGCGCCAACACAAACACAGAAAGAGAGGGGCAGGAGGGCCGCCCTTGACGCGGCAGCCCGTGTGGGCGGAGAGGTGTCCCCCCAGGAGGGCTCTGAGGGGGAGTCGGACGACACACTGGTGTCCTCTGCCGGGGACTCGGGGTGCTCAGCCTGGGCCCCGAGGGTGACCCCCACAAACGGCTGATGAACTCAGTTAATTCAGGACTGCAGGAGCGCCCGGAGACATGGCACAACGAGTGAACGAGTGGCCCCTCTGGACCTGGCCACCCCCCCCCCCCTGACTAGAATCTCGCTTGTCCAACCAGGCTGGCGAGTACTGCAGTTATGCATTTGAACAAGTTGCACTGTTGCACAGTTTTCTGGGCAACCTACAGTTCCGGAGGCGCCCTGGGGAGTGGGAGTTGGGGTATAGAGTTACAAGTTAAGATGGCAAAGTGGGCGGGGAAGACCGACCATGGAAAGGGTCTGAACATGCGAAGGGGCCAGTCCGAGTCCTGGGCGCGCCAGGTACATTTTTACCAGACTGAACGACTAAGATGGCAGACTACAATTTCTTAACCTGGAATGTCAGGGGGATGGGCACGCCGGCTAAAAGACATAGAATTCTCTCCTACTAAAAGAGAAGGGGCGTACAGGTGGCAATGCTACAGGAGACCCACCTGGCACCAGGGGAGGGAGAGAAACTGAGACGTAGGTGGAGGGGGCAGGTGTTTGCCACGGAGTACTCGGCTTATGCAAGAGGTGTGTTGATATGGGTCAGAGCAGGGGTCCCCCTAACGATTGACTCTTCCAACATAGACCAGGAGGGCAGATTTGTGATAATGGAGGGGAGGCTGCACGGTACCCCGGTGGTTTTGATTTGCATTTATGCCCCTAATCAGGACCAGGTCTCCTTCATGGCAGGTTTATCAAGCCACCTTACCCGCCAACGCACTGGAGAATTACTAATAGGAGGGGACTTCAATTCAGTACTAGACATAAACACGGACAGGTGGCAGTGCCCATTAAGACAGCCCAAAGACTAGGTGAATGGCTGAGCACTTGGGGGCTGGTGGACGTCTGGCGAGAGCAACACCCAGATGTTAGAGACTACTCGTTTTACTCGGGCCTCCACCGGGTGCACACCAGAATTGACAGGGTGGTTTGTACGGCAGGCCTGGCCCGCAGTGTGACCCACTCTGAATACCTTGCCCGCACTCTATCGGACCATAATCCCTTGTTGTTGTCATTGAGAGTGTCGGATGACAGGCCTCCCATATCGTCGTGGAGACTGGCCCCCGCGGCGCTTGAAGATCAGGCGTACAGGGATGCCCTGCGTTGCCACCTGGTAGAATACAGTGAGACCAATAGTGGATCTACCCCTTCTAGGGCCACGGAATGGGAGACACTCAAGGTGGTGACGAGGGGCTTTTGTCTGGGGCAGTCAGTGGGGGTGAGGCGCACACTTGAGAGGGAACTGACCGCCTGGAGAGGGACATACATGAGGGGGAATTGAGACAGGGGCCAGTAGCTCAAGAAAATGAGAAATATAACCGTGCCCATGGAGAACATTCCCGTATTGGGGAGCGGCTTAGGTGTCACAGCATGCAAAAATATTTGGCTTCCCTACAATCAGAGGAGGGTAGATTGGGGAGACTGCTGGCGTGGCTGGTGCGCCCGAGCGGAGACAGGGAGCCCATCACAAGCGTACTGGACAAAGGGGGGCTTCGTAGACTCAGACCGGGCCCCATAAATGATGCATTTAGGGATTATTATACACATCTGTATGGGAGACCTGGTAACTTGGAGACGGAGGCCTTTGATAACTTCCTAGATCGAATCCCACTGCCGATACTGAATCCAGAAGGGAGGGACAGCCTGGGGGGATCAGTGACAGCGGAGGAGATAAGTGAGGCCATAGCACAATTGGCCCCTGGGAAGACCCCTGGTACAGATGGACTTCCCATGGATTTTTACAAAAAATATAAACCATTATTGGTTCCCCAACTGGTGGAGATGTACGCGGAGGCACTGCGTCGTGGAGAGCTGCCGTGCACATTACGGGAGGCCTTGGTGGTGCCACTCCCCAAGACAAACAACAGGGAAGCATCGGTGACTGACTTCCGTCCTTTGTCGATGCTAAATAGTGACTTTAAGATCCTTAGTAAGGTCATGGCTAGCCGATTGCTCCCCCTCATGACCACACTGGTACACACTGACCAGAACGGCTTTGTCCCCGGTCGCAGCACCTCCCTGAACCTAAGGCGAATCTTCGCTATTTTGCACATGCCTGGTGAGTTGAAGCCGCTGGCGAGGGTCTTGTTGGCAGTGGACTTCGAGAAGGCTTTCGACTCGATTAGGTGGGACTACCTAAGGGCCGTGATGTTAAGAATGGGACTTGGGGAGAGTTGGGTTAAATGGGTGGACCTGTTGTATTCGTCCCCACTAGCAAGAGTGAAAACGGGCAGAACAATTTCTAGTGCATACCCTGTATTTCTGGGAACTAGACGGGGTGCCCCCTGTCCCCGCTGTTATTTGCCCTGGCAATTGAGCCCCTAGCGGCCCAGCTGCGAAGGGAAGGTGTGGGTAGGGGGATTGAATGGGGACCAACTGAACACATTGTCTCTCTATACGCCGACGATATATTAATTTATCTGAGGGATGGGACGGACGGACTCCCATGGGCTCTGGGGGTCCTAGAGGACTTCGGGTGGTGTCAGGGCTTCGCCTGAACCGCGGCAAAACATTTGTGTTCCCCATGCTGCCCGGCTGCGTGCGCCCGGAGCATGCCCGTTGGACGTGAACTGGGCCCCACAGACCTTCAGATATTTGGGCATTCAAATATTTCATGAGCTGAGTGATCTCCGGGATGGTAATCTCGGTAGGACACTCCGCTCCCTGCGGTCCTCGGTTGGGTTCTGGCGCTCATTGAAATTAACAATAATGGCCAGAGTGGCACTGTCCAAAATGATTATGCTTCCTCGCCTCCTTTATTACTTTGCTAACCTACCACTACTGATCCCCCCGGCGTGGTTTCGCAAATTTAACATTTTGCTCAGGGAGCTAATATGGGACGACGGACGCAGACGCACAGCACTAACGACCATCTGCAGACCGACCCACATGGGTGGGCTGGGTGCCCCTGGCTTTGAGGCATATTACCTCGCATCCCAATTACAGTGGGTGGCTGGTTGGCTGGTGGGCAGGGGACGCTCGGCCTGTGCACTGCCCACGGTGTAATTGACACAGCTCGGATTGTAGCGCATATGGCAGACAGGAAGATTGCCCCATTAGGGGTCCACATAATGTATAGTGTTGCGATGACATGCTGGAAAAGGTGTGCGAGAAGGGTCGGAGTTGGCCCACCATACTCCCCAGCTTTGCCGTTATCGGTCCTTGCTCTGGACCCGGGAGGAAAGGAGGCGGGGGGTCTGGGGCTGGGTCCTTGGATAAGAGCAGGAGTGGAGACAATTGGGGGGCTTTTCAGTGAGGGAGTGCTGAAGAGTTTCACTGACCTAACAAGCGGGGTGTTCCTCAGGGACAGCTTTTACTCTATAGGAAGCTAGTGCATACCCTGAAGGACCACTGGGTCACGATTAACACGGAACCCACTATCCACAGGGTGTTAAACCTCCTGTTGACGTCAGGAGAGGAACCTCATTTGATCACTAAAATATACCGGGCCCAGGCTGAGGCCGCGCTAGACCCCCTGCATTCCTTGAGAGAAAGATGGGAGAACACGATCGGGCGGGACTTATCTGAGGTAGAATGGAGCAGAACTCTGGCTTATCCCCGAATGATATCACGTAACACGCGGTTAAGATACATTTAATACAACTATTTACATAGGACGTACCTCACCCCACATCGATTGTTCCGCATATATGGGGGGACCCCTAGGACATGCCCCAGATGTGGGGGTGGGGAAGCGGACTTTGACCACTTGGTGTGGGGATGCCCGGTACTTCAGACTGGTTGGAGGGGGATGATGACGATACTGTCAATACTATTTGGGATGGAACTGCTGCCCACCCCTGCTTTATGCTTGTTGGGCCTCAAGACGGATGCACTGCGGGGGAAGGTTAGGGGTCGTTTCCTGGACCTGACCCTGGCCCTTTACAAAAGACTGATCATGAGGGGTTGGAAGGCCTTTAGCCACCCCTCACTGACTGAATGGAAAGGCGACGGTGTGAGATGGAATAGGGCTGAACTGCAGGTCCTGAAGGTTGAGGAAGCCAGGGGCATCCGCCAGACCCCCATTGCTTCAGACTGGGAGGATTTAGTGACGAGCTGGGATAACTTAATGAAGAGACCGATAGGCCCCGAGATAGAAGTAGGAGCCGATTAACACATTCAACAGGCTTGGCCCCTGGGGAGGGCTCCCAATGTTGAGGCCGGGGTATTGACGAATACACCAGCAGGCTGCACCAAGCAATATAGTGAAGTATCAGGCGAGACACAAATTACTACATCATTGTTGGTGGGGGGCAGAGTGGGTTGCTGGCCGTCCCCCGTGCACTGACGCGCCCTAGGAATGACCCTCTTTATCAGCCGCAAGACCCACCCACGAAATGCCATTAAGTGGATTTTTTCTTTTAGTTTATAGGTTAGAATTGATTTAATTCTGTTATAGGGTCACACAAGTTAAATGGTAACACTGAACCACAAGGAACATAACCCGTTAAAGCAAGGATGTTAGGATACTAGTTTTAATGAATGCAAAGAGTCTGATAACAGTGCTAAGAAGGTGTGTAACAAAGTACATGTAATGTATAACACAAATGCGGATTATCTGATTGATATGTATGATAAGTATATGATGTTACCACAAATGGAACTGCAAATGTAAGACAGCGAAGTGTTAATAAAAATATATTTAATAAAAAAAAAAAAAATGTATCATAGCCTTTGAAAAAGCACCACATAAAATGTAATTCTGCACAGAATACTTTAAGTTGTTTAGTATTTACTGTGGAATGGGACAACGAACACTAGAGCAAACGAGTGGGACGCACACAAGGCAGTCATAAGAGGAGCGTGCATATCAACGACAGTAGGAGTACGTCAAACACTAACACATGAGCTTCGTGATCTAGAAAGTAAACTTCACTCCTCTGAGTGCAACTTTGCAAGGGGCACAATCATGCAGGCGGAGCTAACTAGAGTGCGTACGCAATGGAACAAAGTAGACAATCGGCTCAGGCACTTCGACTATCGTTACTATATGGCCCGCACACATGCGGAAGGGGATAGATCAGGCAAACTCCTGTCATGGCTCACAAGCAACGAACGCCGCAAGGCCACCATAGGGGCTATCCGCCTCGACACGGGAATAATAGTAAACACCCAAGGAGATATTAATAGTGCATTTAGGGAGTATTATAGCACACTCTACACAGCTCCACCTCCACCCTCTGCAGTACTATTAAGCGAGTTTTTCGACGGTATCAGCTTAAACTGCCTAACTGCCACCCAGGCAGTGGAACTAGATAGACCAATAGATATAACAGAAGTAAAACGGGCTTTACAACAACTGCCACATGGCAAGGCACCCGGTAGTGACGGCTTACCTATTGAATATTACAGCACATTCCCGGCTCAAACATTAACCCCATATCTTGCAATTCTAACTGAGGCCCTGAAACGTGGCCAGCTGCCCGACACGTGCCGCGAGGCGTTAATTGCGGTACTGCCCAAAACCGGCCGTGACCCACTACATGTACGCTCATATAGGCCTCTATCGCTACTGAATACAGACTGCAAACTACTCGGTAAAATCTTAGCCAATCGCTTACTCCCATGCATACCGGAATTGGTCCACCGAGACCAGTCTGGCTTCATACCTGGACGTAATACCTATAGTAATACACGGAATTTATTACGTCTGATGGCAAACGCACCAGTGGGCGAACATCACCAGGTAGCAGTGTCACTAGACATAGAAAAAGCGTTTCGCTGGGGTGGCCTTTCCTGATGGAAACACTCCATCGCATGGGATTCGGAAGGACATATATCGATTGGGTAAACGTACTTTACACTAGCCCCTCAGCGAGGGTTAAAACAGGTGACACGATCTCCCAATCTTTCAGCATAGAAAGAGGAACCAGACACGGATACCCATTGTCCCCACTCTTATTTGCTAGTGCCATCGAACCACTGGCGGCCCGTCTGCGCGCAGTGGCTTCAGCGTGGGGCGTCCGCGATGATCATGAACACCGCATAGTGTCACTGTACGCAGACGATGCACTTATCTTTCTCCGAGATCACACTGAATCATTGCCCGAATTGCTGAAGCTACTACATAAATTTGGCTCAGTGGCCGGGCTACAGGTTAACTGGTCGAAATCGGGTGTATTTCAAATGCGTCCAGTCCCCGAAGCACACAGGCTGCCCTCTAATCCGGGCGACCTGAAATGGTGCTACACCACTTTTAAATACCTGGGAATAAACATATACCACGACATGCGGGACCTCAGAGACGGCAACCTCGGGCAAGCAATCAGATCCATCAGGGACTCATTGCCCTTCTGGTGCTCACTTCCACTCTCGCCCATGGGCAGAGTGGCCATAGCAAAGATGATAATACTACCCCGTCTGTTATACTTTTTCATGGCCCTCCCACTGGCTTTACCTGCCTCCTTCTTTAAACCCCTGAATAGCTTACTAACAGCTCTAATCTGATGCAATGGTCGGCGGCGCGTGGCGTTAACTAAAATATACCAGCCACTTACAAAGGGTAGACTAGGGGCACCCGGATTCGAATTATATTACGCAGCCGCTCACTTGCAATGGCTATTCACTTGGCTCGGACGCCCCGACAGCGCAGAAACAAGGGGGATTCTCACGAGCTTGGGAAACACGGGAGTACTGCAATACCTCATGAATCGCGAGTGCTCCAAACACCCGCGCAACATCCTATTAAAAACCGCGCACTGGATATGGGGCCGACACGCTCTAACCGGTGACAAAGCACCACAGTACTCGCCCAGGGTCCCACTATTGGCCATTCAAAAAATTGCCACGATATCTACCAAGGTGGGCATGGGAGGATGGCACGACAAGGGCATATGCACAGTCGGCGACATATACAACGATGGTTACCTCCTAACCTACAAGGCCCTGACTGACAAATACAACTTGAGTCAAGGTAGTTTTATAACATTTGGGGCAGTGCGACAGGTGCTTTGCTCTCACTGGAAATGCGGAAACTCTGAACCAATTGTCTCCCCCATACTACACGACCTGTTAGAAAACATAGTTGCCCCAATGAAAGTGTCAAGAGCATACATAATCCTAACCACACACCTGGAACACAGTCAAGAACAGGCAAAAAACAGATGGGACTGTGTGCTGGCAGAACCTCTCTCACAGCCTGCATGGAACCAGGCTATGAAAATGATACGCGAGGTATCACGTAACCCGCGGTTCCGTTACACCCAGTTCAATTATCTGCATCAAACGTACCTTTCACCCCACCGCATAACGCGCATGTTCCCTCAGTCGCAGCAGACATGCCCCAGATGCGGAAACATCGACGCCACCTTCTTCCATATGACCTGGGACTGCCCCCCAGTTCGAAACGTATGGAACGACATAATAACAATGCTGACCGAATGGACAGCTGTTACACTGCCCCCCACACCTGAGCTATGCCTACTGGGAATAGGCCTGTGTCCCAAAAGACGGAAACACATGCTCAGATGCATACCCCTAGCACTGGTGAAGTACAGACGCCTCATAGCTATGCACTGGAAAGCCCCGGCCGCCCCGAGCATTGACCAATGGCGCTCTGAACTACTGCGCTGGCCCAGGGCCGAGGCGCAAACGCTACAGCTTCTCCGAGATAAAGGGATCCTGGCCAAGAGCCTAAACACTTGGAATTCCTTCGTGATAGCTATAGAAAGTAAAGACGACGAGCAACCCCCATGAATAATCCCATAAGGAGCAATGCCCGAGTGCAGGATACAACTAACACATTAAAAACAAATAGACTTTACTACAAATATCATAAAACCGTATTCCAACACACGAATTGCGACACAGCCGCAAGATGAGGCACAGTTACTCTATCAGCAAATAAATACACGTCTGGAACGTAAATGTGGGACGACAGCCCTCCGCCTGTGCTTGCCGTTCCTCCCCCCCCCCTCTTCCTCGCTTGCGCTCTTTTGTCCCCCCCTATACATGCAGACTATCACACCTCTAGGTGGATTACACGGCGCTCTGCTCTGGCCCAGCCCCCTCCCCCCCCGGGCTGGCGCGCGCCTGCGCGGGGCTCCAGCGGGTGGGCAGGGGTGGGCCCCGGCCGGGGAGTGGCGAGCGTGGCCACCAGGGGGAGAGCAGAATATATTACAACCTGTACCGTAATTCTACTAACTGCATATCTTTTTTCTTTTTCTGTGTTATCTGTTTGTTGATATAACAATAAAAATATATTTAAAAAAAAAAAAGTATTTACTGTGGAATTACAATAAAACGATATCCAAATTTAGGGGACAAATGGTATTCAGCCTGCACAACTCTCCGGTCACAGAGCCTTCCTTTTCTCACCACCAGAGCTTTCCGGCATCTGGGAATGGCAAAAAGCATCTGTTGATTGCCACGGCTTGCAAAAACCTTGTCCCACTCACCTACTATAAGCTCCAATGAAGTTAACCATGCCAGTGCTTAAGCATGAATGTCAGATTCCGAGATTAAAACATCTAACTGGAATGGGCTTTCATTTCTCCCAGACCTTTGGGGAGTGACTGCAGGATCAGAGTCCTGGAACAGTTGGACTTGACTCTTGAGCAGTCAACAATTGTTTGCAGACAGGGATGTCATTCGTCCAGGGAGGCAGTGACATCAAAATATTTCCCAGGGCTGATTTCCTTGAGGCCCAGTAAATGCGGTGCCACTGCTCTTCATAACCGTGATAAACTGAAGGGCTAGTGTTTATATTGTGCCTCTGGACTTCTACAGTCCATTCAAGCATATGGTTTGAGTATGGGCTATGCTCATGCGGGTGAAAGAAAAGATTGTAACTTAAATATCTCCCTCAGCTTACATCTCCAACCCTCCAAGTCAGTTTCAGGTGAACAGTAGACTGAACCGCTTCAGAGCCAGATGAGAAGCAGTTCCACCAGGAAAATCGCCGCTTCACTTGAAAGCCATGAGCCAGAGGCACTGAACATCAGGGATTGTTTGCAAATAAGGGCACAAAGTTGTACCAGACTTAGCAGGCATCGCTTGTGAGCAGGCACACCGACTTAGTACTTGTCAGCTCTAAATCCAGAACGAATGTCAGCTGGACTAAAGCAAGAGATCAAATAAGTGCCTGCTCAATTACATTTCCTGATCCAGAAATGAGCTCCCGAGACAAAGAAAGGGCACTGAGCCTGTAGGAAGTACGGAAACGATTGTATCAAATTTTATGCGAGAGGAATTGAAAATGTTTGCACAAATTAAACAAATTATAATGTTGAAGATTACAAATCAGGGGCAATGTGAAGGGCATAAGGAATTAAATCATTGTCTCCACAATCAGTCGTCCCTCAAGGTGCTCCTGATCTACTTTGGCCAACATTAGTGGATAGCGCCTTCTGTACATAAATGAAGTTAATACAAAACAGCCATAATACACTTCGCCCTCCCTACTATCTACGACAGAGTGGACCTCAATATTGTACTGCAAAGACTCAAAGTCAGGTTGATTTGCCTTGGCATGGACCCAATCCTTCCTCTCAACTGTAGCCAAATATAAGGGTCAGCTCAGCAGAGCCTCCCTCGCCATCGGTCTGGGATCACTACTTTCAAGCCTGCTTTTCAATGTCTGCATATGCCCTCTGGCAAAAATGTACAACGATGACACCCAAATCCACTTCTGGCAGGTTCCATTGGATGATGGTGGCTTCCTCTGCACTAGTAAATCTAAAACTGAACTTCTGCTAATGGGAGGAACTTATCTCAATTCACTGAACTTTGTCTGGTCCTCAGAGACCAGGAAAGCTGGGGATATTCTTTGATTCACAGTTGTGATTTACAATCAGGTCAACGCAATGGCCAAAGGTATCGACACAAAACGGTCCTCTGAAAAACCTTCCCAGTATTCCAAACTGACCAACGGGTAGAGGTCAACATTATTTATAGGAGTGGAGTTAGGAAGTGGAAAGAAACGGATCAACAAATTGCATTAGTAAGCACAACATACTTGAACCTTCACAAACACACCCAGAATAATCAGTCCTAAAATTGCTTTTCTGGCTCTTGGTAGTCACCACCAGGATTGAAGTTTAAGGCCCTCGGCACTGTCTGGTCACAAATCCTATGGACCCAGAAAAGGCCCACAGGTATTCTGGGCAAAAACTTAAATATCTTTACAATCTTGATTCCCATTACCTACCCAATCAGAGTCTATGTGCAGCGACTGCACACTTATGACACCAACAAGCCTTTAATCCATGGCTGAAACACAAGGAGAAGTCCATTCAGAGTCTGGGACCTGAGTCTGCTGAATACTCTGAACACACATCTGGAAGCTGGAAACACTTGAAAACCTAACTATCTTTTCAAACTTGCTTAGAACTAACCTTCAGACTGAACAGATGTGTTGACAAAAGTACATGTCTAACCTTTAACTGTTGCTGGGAGATGTGGCTTAGCAATTAATGATGTATCAGGTGCTGTGGTACTGGGCCCAGTGATTTGAAGACTTCTATGCACCCCAATTATGGCTGCATTTCACTACCGAACCAGCAGCATGGGAGCCCATTTTTCTTATCACATTAAGGCCTCTGACATCCTTGCTATGCCACTGATTGAAGAATCCTTTCTACAAAATAGTCAACGTTCTGAAGTAAACAAAAGGGGGTGCACAGCGCTATATAAAACGTCAAACCAATTGAATAAATAATGAACAACTAAATAAGCGTCTCCCATCGAGAGCCGAGACACCACCTACAAATGCTCTTAATTAAAAAAGTATAAAACATTAACAAGGAGGAATGCATCTGAATGAATTGAATATTTCAAGGTCTGTATAGCACGACTCAATTTTTTCATATATGTAAAGGGGTACAATTGGGTGGGACAGCAAATGCTGGAGGCCTACACAGGGCGGTGCAGTAAAGCTGGAGGGATTATGCAGGGGAAGAGTGTTGCAGAAGAGGGGGGAGAGGAAGAGTGCAGGAGGAAGAATGGCAGGAACATAAGATGCCTTGCAGATAGCCATCTAGAAGCTGTGCACTTGTTGGAAGACCTTAGCATGTCTCCAAGGTGGCTTGACTGTGAGCTCAGTGCACACTATATTGAACAAAACAAAATGAGAAACTGTGCTGAATGCAGTTGGGTAGAGCCTGACGGTCATGGGTGGGTCTCTTCTAGATATGGTGGGTCACCTGAGTCTCACTGATCACAGTGTGTCGGCCTGGGTGTAGTCAGTCCCAAGGACAGGTTAACCTCCTTCCCCTAAGAGGCCCGTTTCCCTAGTGTTTGTCTATCTCTACCTACCAGCCAGAACATGCAAATAGTTCGGATTAAACCTAGTTTCAACTTTGTCTTATGAAAAATGTAAAAGCAGGTCTAGTCAAACATTAAGCAAGCCCCTGGCCCAGCCTCTGCTTTGTATGGTTGGTAGAGGTGGTGAGGGAGGGGTGGGGAGGCTTCAGGGCCAACATAAGTCCTTACTTATTACACCATTAGAATAAGTTCACACTCTAGGCAGCTTTCACATAGTACATGCACGCAGGAAAGTTAAGCAACACTGATGCCTTAAGAAGTAGTAACATTTAGCCAAACGCTGGCCGACCACGCCACTTGGCTCTGTGGCTCTTTTCCTTACTATGGGAGCGCTTTATTCAGTTTCTACTTTGCAAGAGGAGGGAGAAGTTAACCACAGGTCCAGCAGTACCACCACCCCTCCACATTTGTTTACCAGCTGGCCTTCCATGGCTTAAGGCACGGTGCAGAATAAACTCCAAGCTAGAAGTCCAGCCCAAACCTATGCTAGAATGTAGAAATGAGCTGCTGAGTTGCTTTAGTCTTCGGATGACACTATCCCAGGCCTGGCTGACACTGTCCTACGTATAAGCGACTGAGGCTATACTTGCCCTGCCCATTTGAATGTGGCAATACCTGTGGATCGTTTCTCAGAGCTACATTCACCAAGTGTAATCTTGGATTGGTCCCAAGAATTAACAGATAAAGGACGAACCTAACAGAAAAGAGTATTAAGGTTTCTTCAAACACTTTTTATGATTAGTGATCTACCGATGCAGCATTGGGCAGTAGATTTCAAGTCTTAGGAACCCGAATCAAGAATGATCTACTGCGACAATGGCAGGGAGTGAAATGCGGAATACAAATGTAAATGTGCATTCAAGGACGAAGTGAGGATATAGGCCTGAAGTTTATTCTGCCTATATGTAGATCCACCGATACAAACTGCCCTGTGAACAAGGCAAAGGCACTTGGGCTCAATCGGCTGATAACCTGTTTGCCAGTGCCCCGCATGCCTTTAAGACTTGTTTAAATTTCTCTGACTTTTAGAGAAGCCTTATTGGCCATATATTTGGTGCATTGGAATTGCAGTATCAGCAGAGAAACCAATCTAACAAAGCACGGTCTTTTCTAGATAAATCGCTGCTCCTCCAACTGACAATTCCTCATATGAACCACAATCATTTTCAATACCTTTTACTATGCACTTATTAGCAATACGGAACTGTCAATATCTTTTACTAGCTAAAAGTTAATGGGAATACCAACTGCAGGCGAGGAGCCTTCATGGTAAGGTGGGATAAAATCCGGAGGGCCCCCTCTAAGTCGCTTAATCATTTTCTTTGGCTAGAACTGCACAAAGAGACTTTTCTCCGGCCAGGTCTTGGCTCACGAACTGCTTGCATAGTGTTGGGCTGTGTCAGCTCTGGGAGTTCTCCACCAGCCATGCTGTGCTTAAAAAGCTGCTGTGGAAATCAATAAATTCTCTGCCGGTGCCGGAGGATAAGGCCGCACTAACAAGCAGGGCCCACGGTTGGATGACATTGAATACTTATGACATATTGGCCCTTCAAAGGTATTTCTGCCTAGGCTACTCACCTACACTCAAGGAACATTTCTTGAAATACCGCTTGGCTCTGCTTCCGTGCGCACCACACTTGCCACCTTGACAAAGAGATGCCTCTAGGATGATCTGCCGCCTGTGTGGCACAGCCAAGGAAGATCTTTTGCATTTACAGTGCATGTGCAAAGACCTTTTGGTTGAACAGAGACAGCTACTAAATGCGCAACTCAGTCAGAGGGGAATCCGTATCGGAGGCAGGCCATGCTGGCTTGTTTCGCCCCTGATGACCCACAACTGAACTGCAGCTCCGTACGCTATCTTAACTGCAGCCAAAAGGATCGCAGACGGGTCGGCACAAGCCAATGACTAAATCTCGCTAAATAAATTCCTCCCAAATTGACCTTGGGAATGTGCTTCGGTTGCAGGTCCCAGTTCCTTATGTGTGCCTGGCTGGTCCTTGAATCCAACTTCCGCCGGTTAGCCGCTGGTGTTCCAATGACTGTAATTTGGGGGAGCTGTATAGAGAGTCATCTCCCCAATTGCTTGATATTTAAGGTTTTACTGACCGATTTTATTACCCTAATAAGAGTTTTTATGAATTTGTATTTTTTACACTTGTAAAATCACATCGTGGCTTCCTTTTAATTATACATTGGTTTTAAGTAGCTATGCTAAATAAATATATAAATGAGCTCCATATTGAAATGGGCAATACATCTTACTGGATATGTAGAAACTAGAAATACTCGACACCAGACACTTAAATACCCGCTTTACTTTGTAATATGGACAACACTCAACCATCTTAGTACATTTCGCTTTCAATACAATCAGATATGACTAATGCTATTGGTCAAAGGTGCCTTAAACACTACTTTGCAATAATTTTCTGCAAATATCTTAGATGGAGGGCCCTAATTCCTCAGTAAAAAGGTTTTTAAAATCACATTGAGACTTCCTCAGTTTTATAAACCAATATGCTTTCGCAAAGCGGGCACTGCAGGGAAGAAAGAAAGGGCTAATAAAAGGTATCTCCACTCACCTTAATCTGCACCATATCCCAGGCGTTGGTGAGTCCAAGGTTCCCCTCTGTACCATAGAGAACAAGAGATTCCTTCAGATCGTCTTCTGCGTACTGGTTAAACTGTGAGAAAAGAAATAAATCACTTATCTGTACTACCACCCTCCTGCGTTGGTATCTCTCATGGATTTACATGCTTGAACCATTCTCCATCGACGAGCTGAAGTCATTGCATGCAGGCACCTCTAGGCCCCCCCATACTGGGCCCGACTCACAAAAGTAAACGTAGACCAAAGGTCTAGGTTTAGACCTAAAGTCTAACTTTACTAACAGTAAAGTTATACTTTTGGTCTAAGTTTATACTTTTGGTTTACTTTTTTTGTGAATCTGGCCCATTGTGCCTAATGTGAAACTGACCCCGATGAATACCAAAACCAGCTCCTTAGGGTGAATGCATCCTGATTGTGCAGCACCACCTTTCACTCTAGCACTGGGGCCCAGGAGCAGCCCTGCTTCTTTCTCTCCATGATGACCTGTTACACTGCCTGTTGTTTAATTACAAGACCTGCATACACCAGCAGACCTCAGCCTCTTCTATTACTGCACCTCAACATGGACACAGGTCTGACAATGCACCCCCCCCCCCACCAACTGCAAGTATATACTTGTGCAGTGGGTAACCCAACTGGTCTGACAAAGCTGGTAGTTATGCTACCTTGAATGAGAGATGTGTCCATCACTTGTTTTCTCAGTATGATGGGCAAAGTGTGACCGGTATACCCAGACGTGGGTCACGTGTTCACTATACCACAGAAATCAAGCTTGACCTCACTGAGGGGGGCCCCACAGGATGAAACTAGCCTGGGGTTGCTTATGTGTCTGTCTATAGGGGACCTAGCCTGCGAGTTCAGGCTGTACTGTTCCTGACCCACCACTCTTTTGTTGTTTCCCTCTTTGTGATCCCTAATTGCGATGGGTGTACCCAGACATGGGTCCCGTGCTCAGTGCATCAAAGGACTCAAGCTGCACTTCACGGAGGAGGCCAGACATTGTCTGGGATGACTTGTTTTCTCGTCTACAGGAGACCTGGCCTGGCAGATCGAGCTGACCATTTTTATTGGGGGACGATCATGACAGATTTGCATTTCACTAGTGTGTGCCTGGAATGACATATGGGCAAGAAAATAATAGACTGCAATGCAGCTCCAAGTACCTACATGTGGCTGAGATTAATTCAAGTACTCCACCAAGTACCTTTTTGTTTCTCTAGATGCCTGGGACTTGAGCATCGCAGCCTTGAACAAAGAAGCAGCTGACCCTTGGTTTATTTCTGAGGAAAACCCCTTCTAAAGGTCAGACAGCCCATACAAATAGGATTTTATGGTTTTTTACACTTTTCATAGTTCCTCTCTGAACTTACAAATTAATCAAAGGACTTCAAAAAAAAATGTAAAGGACTTGGAATTTTTCAAATGTTCCCTCTACTTCATCATCGTACGCATATACTTTGTTTGATGGTGTTGTAGAAATAATTTGTGCTTAAAGTGAATAACACTGTATTCCTGGCTTGTCTGTTTCTGAATTTTTAATTTTCCACAAGATGTTATCAGTTACCTAATGCTTTTCCATTGGAGCTACTTTCAGTGAACTCCCCAGGAAATAAAAACTCAGCCCTGCTCCTACCAGACTAAAAAGCCAATTTTAAGCTGGAAAGGTACTAAGGGCCACATGTACGAACTTCAGTTTTTGCGACTCGCAAATTGCTAGTCATAGCGACTTGCAAAACCTGATTTACAACAGTGTCAATGACACTGTTTGCGATTCCCAATGGGGTCGCAAATGACCTACCTCATGAATATTCATGAAGTAGGTTGCAATTTGCAACCCCATTGGGAATGGCTGCCCTCACAGGGATGGTGGCCTGCTGGAGACAGCAGACCACCATGTCTGTGACTGCTTTTAAATAAAACAGTTTTTGTTTTTTGAAATGCAGCCCATTTTCCTTACAGGAAAACGAGATGCAATTCAAAATCAAAAATGAAAAGTTTTCTTTTCATTTTTTCAGAGCAGGCAGTGGCCTGTGGGACCACTGCCTGCTCTGAAAAAATATTTTCGCTGCCATTTACAAAGGGACCCCTTTCCGTTTGCGAATGGGTAACCACCAGTTTGAAACTGGTGCCAACTGCGACTTTTTTGCGATACATACCATCTGGATTCGGTATTAGGAAGGGATGCCCTTGTCACGCCCCTTCCTAATACCGAATTGCAAAACCCAAACTGTGATTCAGTAACAAGTTACCGAATCGCAGTATGGGCTTTGTACATCCCAAATAGCATTTTTCAAGTCACAAATAGCCCGATTCGCCGTTTGCGACTTGAAAAATGCTTCGTACTTCTGGCCCTAAGTGCGAGGCCTGATATTAGTCTGGGCTGTGGCGAAGAACGGTTAAATGACTGTGTTTCTCTAGTATGTACGAGGAGTTCTTGGGCACTGCATTATCATTAGTGGAGTCTGTATTTAGAAAAGGAATTGTCTCATCACAAAACTTTTTCTGCTCAGAACACAGGTGATGATCATTTTCCCATCTGACCACATGAACTACATTATATAGTATTTTGGTAAAATATTTTCCCTGCTCCGGGTAAGTGGCATTGGGTAGCTGGAGAAAGAGTCTCGTACCTGGTCCCTCAATGTGATGAAGAGGAGCATCCCCACGACTTCAAACAGGAAGATGACCAGAAGAATGATGAAGAACTGTGAGGACAAGGAAATGAGAGAGAAATCAAGAAAACGATGTATGATTTACAAAGCACATTTTATACATAGTGACAATTACTCGAACGAGTGTGCTGCTTGTTTTAGAAAAAAGGCAGAGCTAACTCTCCCCCTCACAGGAGCACGTCACCAAGTGGTCACACAGCTGTCGACAGTTGAGATGTTAACCTACTGAGCAATCTCACCAGAAGAAATATCATGACAAATAACAAATGAAAAGTCACACTAAACACACGGAAAATGCTGCGAGACTGCCCTAATCAGATGATTCCCCTACGGGCTGGAAACCCCAAAAGTCTGGCGGGGTTTGGGCATAGTCAGTCGCGTGAGGCCTGCTTCTTCAGCGTCCCAAGCCTTTTAGAAAACAGCGAATGCCTTTTTGTCTGGGCGCACCAATGTCCCTCTGGCTGTTTCCCTGATGATTTTGGTCTGGAACAATGGACCTCCCTCGACAGAGAGAATACAATCCTTTATTGGCATGATAAAATTATTCTGCGGCAGCGCCTCCCTCCCAAAGCATCCATACATCAAATATCTGCCACTGCGATGCTGGCCAAAACTGCCTGGCGCCCGCTCCCGATGCGTCGAAAAATGAAAGTTGCAAGCCATAGCTGCATGTTCGGAGCCCAAACACCAGATGCAGATGTTATGTCGGTCTAATAAAAATGTTTTCCTGTGCAAGGTTTTAACCCCTGAAATCTTAAGAGCCATTTGACTGGGTCAGTTTCAAAATGCTGAGGCACCGAGTGAGCACAAGACCTGCAGAAATGAGGTGTGCTAAACCAGGCCAGCATTTACACTCTTTTTCCTTTTCTTTATTTTCAACCAAGAAAATAGAATATGCTTTCATTGTCAAATCTTGACGCGTCCCTTTCTAAATAATCCCTGCTGCATCACAAAGTTGGTGATGATGACATTTTACAACACAGTCATGAAGTTGGTGAGGACCACTTCGCACACCCATACTTCAAACATAATAGCAGCACATCTACAAGCCACACTTTCTTCCAATGCTCAGTTCAGTTAATATTAACAAAGAGTTTTCCTTTATTTAGTGTTTCTAGCTTGTCTTTCGACAGCACGTTCCTCCTAGTGGCCAATCAAACGTATGCCACTAGGTACTCCATCCCTTTTCTTCTGTGTCTGTATTTATCTGTTTAGAACCGCAAACAGAAATACTGTATAGACGTTTCCTTAAAAATGGTGCATGGAACTTTCACTGCTGTGCATTGCGACAACAGTATCACTCCAAGGACCGCACAGGGTGCACAGCACAACATACATCATTAATCCTTGCAGTATCCATGGCGTTCCTTGTCAGAGCAGCATTTGCTGGGGAGGACTGATGTGATGTGGAGTTTGGTGCCCAAGAGATGGTGGAAGCCATTTTGGAATGACACTTTAAATGTCTTCAGGACTGAGTCTGTTCCGGTGTTAGGGCTAAGAAGGTCCGTAAAGTAGGATGACAAAGTGGCAATGAGTATTTAGGGTATTACGGCAGTGTTGAGTGTGTGCGAGGATGTGGCAGGGGAACGCATATTAAAAGTGATGCTTTGGACTGCCCTGTAAATGGGCATGTGGCGCCAGTATTGGTATCTTTTATACCCTCTGCCAGGATCCTGGGGTGTTGTGATCGGGAAAGGCTGGCAAGGCGGTGGGCAGAGTTTACAACATTTTCAAGGCTTCAGAGTTAATGAGGGCCCAGGAAGTAGATTATCCACACACCCAGACTGCTGATGTTTACAACATTAAAAGAGGAGTGTGGCAGAGCATAGGGTATTGACTAGTTCTGTAAATGTTGAGCAGCGGGACCTGAGCAGAGGTGTGACCCAGGTGACAAAGGCAGACAGAGACAGTTTACTGTCCTACTGCACTCCAAGTCTGAGGGCAGAGAGGAGAGAAAACTGGAAAAAGGGGAAGAAGATCAGAGATGGACCAGTTTTGAGAGCACTGGATGTGGGGGAAGATATGACTGCAGTCTTGGTGGGCTAAAGCACGGGTCAAAGGAGGTCTTCTGACAGCATGTTTTGGAGAGGCTGCTTGTTAATGAGCACTTGGAGTGAAGCAATGAGTGAGGGGAAGGAGATGAAATTCTTGAGTCATATACAAATAGCCGGGGGGAAAAGTCAGCCATGGTGATGATGTCACAAAGAAAGGTTGAGTCTAGCAGATAAAGAGAGCAAAAACGGTGAGACCTAGAGTACTACTGAGGGTATCTACTGATAGCCAGGTGAAATGTGTTGGACTGATCAACAAGGTAGAAGGGGAGCCAGGATAGTGCTCCAAGGCAAGGTTAGCAAGGCCTAACCTTGACTTTTCAACAGCATATGGTGGTTATCACAATGGCACACTGGTTCCTGAGGTTTTGGAAGCTAAGCATCCCCCATCCCACTTATGTTCCAGCGCAAAATATTACATGAATGTCTTACCGAGAGCAGCAGACACCGACGCTCCGTCACAGCACCCAGACACCCGATAAAGCCCACCACCATGATCACCGATCCAGTCACCATGAAGAGGCTGGCAGCAGACAGGGACGGGAAGGTGTAGGACAGCGTTGCAAAGTTCCCTTGTGTGACGGCCAGCCACACGCCGACACCCAGGATGCCACAACCACCCAGCTAGTGGAAGACAAGTAGAGAGTTAGTATGTCCAGCATAACACTAATAGAAGAGTGTCCACAGCTCACACCTGGGCCAGCTATCGACCAACAATAGACCCAGCACCTCCCTAGAAAGCATGTACTCCCAGTATACCAAAGCATTGAAGAAACATGGCTGAAGGAAGCTTACAATGATGAAGGGGTGCTCCTGTAACACCGGAGGCACTTTTGGAATATGTCTGTCTGCATCAGATACTATGCACTCATACATGGGACACTGTACACACCCAATCAGCAAATGGCACAGACATGAACAGGAAAGAAAGACTACTAACATACACACTATCTAGGACAAGGACACAAACAAAAAGGATTCACAAGCAAACCAATACAGGATCACAAATGGACTACATGTTCACAAATAAACATATGCAGATAGGCACATATGTGGGCCTACAATAGAGACACAATGAAACAGGAGACTAAAGGGTAAAGAACAAGAGATGGAGACCTACCGAGCAGTGCACTCCACAATGCACCAGCTATCTTTCCAGTGACATGGTGTCAATCTATCATTCAACATAGTGACAGCCAACACATTTTGCGCTTCAAGTAACACTTTCTCAAAACTTAATTGTTACTAGTCATCTTCCTCTCTATAACTGAGTTTCAGGTTTTGGCCCCCTCAATTAGCTCAGGCATAGGTGATTATACGTGCTTCATTAGCAACTTCTCATCTAAAGCTCTGATTTTGCATCAGTTGAAGCCCACAATATGGCGCCCAGTCTCATTGCAGCGCTCAATACAATTTTAGTTGGACGTGTTAAAAAATCACATCCCTTAAGTGTTTTGATGTGCCTTAGTGAGAGTAGAAGTCAGACCACGGGATTCGACTAATGTATATCCGTGTCTCAATCCTAAGTGCATTATTTACAGACACAAAGTTTACTTACACATACCCAGACACACACCATCCCTTTCATGCCTGGTCCTCAACATGTACCTGTGCCCGTTGGCATTGCTAATACAGCAGCACTAGTGATCCTTGAAATGTACCCTAGTGGCACTCAAATCCACTTTCATTTTTAAAACAGACACATCTGCCTGGGTCATATGTTTTTGAAACAAAATGGTGCCAAGGCAGACATCTTGATTATTGGTGGTCGTTGACAGCAAACTGGACATGACCTCACAAGTCAATGCCATCACTGCATCCTGATTCCACACCGTGAAGATGCTGAGAAAAACTGTCACTCACGTCCTAGTCACCAGCAAGTTGGATGGACTACAGGAACACCTTCTACGCCGGGTATCACCAAGCAACTCACTAGATTACACTTGGCTGCTAGATTCATCCTCAACCTCACACACAGAACTCACAACGCAACAGGGAGCTTATCTGGCTCAACACAAACACACTCATTTCAAACTCCTCTCACACACACATTCAAGGCACTACATAACTTAGGCCTCACCTACCTGAACAATCGCATCTCCTTTCATCACCCAACCACACACCTCCACTTCGTAGGACTCCTACTCCCACACACATTCTAAGCATACACAGAACCAGATCAGGAAGATGGGCATTCTCTTAAATCACTTCTAAAGGGTGGAATGACCTTCCACTCCACATCAAAGCCCTCTCTCTTCTTGAATTCTGCATTAAGCCAAAGACCAGGCTCTTCAATTAACTATCCTACCATAGGCAGGGCTATGTACACAAACCTACTCAGCAGCAGGATACCCTTGCAGGTCATAGTGCACTTTCCAGTGCAAATAACATAACATAACTGGAATTCACTTCACTGCATTTAAATAGCGCACCAATTCAGGAGTGTAATCAGGAGCAGACCCATAGTACTCTATTAAAACTCTAAACAAATACATACACATGATGAATACACAAAGAAATAGAGATATACACATATAGGCAAAACGTGTATTTAGTAATACCAATATGCAGAATACACACACACAGATAAATGGAATGCACACCTGCACTAATGCAGGATTAGCACACACAGGAGAAGAGACACACATGCAGTGTAAATGTTCAGACACAGATATTGACCAATATACGAGGTATATATATATGCACTTGAACATAGATACACAGGGTAGCCAGACACATACGTGCACTATTACACACACATACACACAATACATACAAGCCATTATGCATAGATATAGTGAACAGATTCAGCTACACATGTTTTACAGGGTACATTACGTAGGCAAACACAAATGCAAGCTCTACACTCAAGGAAATACAGAGATACACGTTACATACATGCAGACATATACAGATAAGCACTGTAAACATACATATATCCAAATGTACAATGTATACTATGCAGATACACAGGGTTCACATTTGCAGACATACCTAGTTATAAAGTGTGTATATATAGTGGACACACATGTGAATACACACAGATATGCAGTGTAAATAAACACAGCTATGCACAAACACAGATGTGCTCAGAAATACACGCTACAGGTATATAGATATACTGGATACGGGATCGAGTGACTCCTCCTCTTCGGCTCCATTGCGCATGGGCATCGACTCCATGTTAGATTGTTTCCCCGCAGAGGGTAAGGTAGGAGTGATAGAGTATAAAGAAAAGAGATGTCCATGTTAATGGAATGTTAAATATATATAAATATCTACATATGTACAAGTATTGTTTAACTTAAACGACTATAGGCTCCTGTGGAGGTGGGAGGGTGCATGTGAATCTGCAGCGGAACATGCCACGAACAGATGTACACTGGGTAAGTGACATTTTCCGTTCGATGGCATGTGTAGTTGCAGATACACATGCTGTGCATAGACTACAAAGCAGTTAGTCCTCCCATAAAAACGGTGGTCAGCCTGTAGGAGTTGAAGTTGTTTGAAATAATGTTCTTAGTACAGCTTGACCTACTGTGGCATGCTGTGTTGCTTAAACATCTACACAATAGTGTTTAGTAAATGTATGTGGTGTTGACCAAGTAGCTGCCTTACATATTTCAGCCATTGGTATGTTCCCTAAAAAGCCCATTGTAGCACCTTTTTTTCTTGTAGAATGTGCCTTAGGAGTAACTAAAAGTTGTCTTTTAGCTTTAAGGTAACATGTTTGGATGCATTTTACTATCCATCGTGCTAAACCTTGTTTTGAAATGGGATTACCAGTATGAGGTTTTTGAAAAGCTACAAATAACTGTTTAGTTTTCTTGAAAGGTTTTATTCTATCTACATAGTACATTAGAGCTCTTTTAATGTCTATTGTATGTAGAGCTCTTTCTGCCACAGAATCTGGCTGTGGGAAGAAGACTGGTAGTTCCACTGTTTGATTGATATGAAAAAGGTGATATTACTTTAGGAAGAAATTTAGGGTTAGTTCGTAGTACGGCTTTATGCTTGTGTATGAACGATTCCTCAATAGTGAAAGCTTGAATTTCGCTAACTCTTCACAATGATGTAATTGCGACTAGGAAGGCAACCTTCCATGTTAAAAATTGTATTTGACACGAGTGCATAGGTTCAAAAGGTAGGCCCATAAATCGTGTAAGCACTATGTTTAGGTTCCACGAAGGAACTGGAGGTGTTCTGGGTGGAATGATGCATTTTAAGCCTTCCATGAAGGCTTTGATAACAGGTATTCTAAATAGAGAGCTGTGCTGTACATTTTGCAAATATGCGGAAATTGCAGTGAGATGTATTTTTATGGAAGAGAATGCTAAATTTGATTTTTGTAAATGAAGTAAATAGCATACAATATCTTATATTGATGCTGAAAGAGAGGCAATTTGTTTAGATTGACAGTAATATACAAATCTTTTCCATTTGTTCGCATAGCACTGTCTAGTAGTGGGTTTTCTTGCTTGCTAAATTACTTCCATACATTCTGTTGGTAGTTGTAAATACCCAAATTCTATGACCTCAGGAGCCAAGTCGCCAGATTGAGTGTGTTGGGATTCGGGTGTCTGATCTGCCCTTTGTTTTGTGTTAACAGGTCTGGTCTGTTTGAGAGTTTGGAGTGTGGCACTACTGACAGGTCTAATAGTGTTGTGTACCACGGTTGACGTGCCCACGTTGGCGCTATGAGTATCAGATTGAGCGTGTTTTGACGCAATTTGTTAAATAGAAATTGAATAAGTGGAAGAGGGCGAAAAGCGTAAGCAAATATGCCTGACCAATTGATCTATAGAGCATTGTCCTTGGATAGGGGATGTGGGTATCTGGATGCAAAGTTTTGGCATTTTGCGTTTTCGCTGGTGGCGAACAGATCTATGTCTGGTGTTCCCCATTATTGAAAGTATTTTTTAAGTACTTGAGGGTGAATCTCCCACTCGTGTGTTTGTTGATGATTTCTGCTGAGAACATCCGCTAATTGGTTGTGTATCCCTGGAATGTATTGTGCTACCAGGTGAATTTGGTTGTGTATTGCCCATTTCCAAATCTTTTGAGTTAGGAGGGAGAATTGAGACAAATGTGTCCCTCCCTGTTTGTTTAGGTAATACATGGTGGTCATGTTGTCTGTTTTGATCAGGACATTTTTGTGAATGAGGAGAGGATGAAAAGCTTTGAGTGCTAGGAAGACAGCTAACAGCTGTAGGTGATTTATATGTAGCTGTTTGTGTTGGGCATCCCATTGTCCTTGGACGTTGTGATTGTTGAGGTGAGCCCCCCAACCAATCATTGATGCATCTGTTATAATTATGGTCTGAGGCACAGGGTCTTGAAATGGCCGCCCTTTGTTCAGATTAGTGGAATTCCACCACTAAAGGGACATGTATGTTTGGCAGTCTATCAACACTAGATCTTGAAGTTGACCCTGTGCTTGTGACCATTGTTGTGCGAGGCACTGTTGCAAAGGCCACATGTTTAGTCTTGCATGTGGAACAATTGCAATACATGATGCCATCATCCATAATATTTTCATGACAAATTTGACAGTGTACTGTTGATTTGTTTGTATTTGTGTTATTATATTCTGGAATGCGTGTATTCTTTGGGTATTTGGACTTGCAATCGCTTTTTGAGTATTTAGTACTGCCCCTAAATACTGTTGTATTTGCGCAGGCTGTAGTTGTGACTTTTGGTAATTTATTGAGAACCCTAGCGTGTGCAGGGTTTGTATTACATAATGCGTATGGTTTTCACACTGCGTTTGACTGTTTGATTTTATCAGCCAATCGTCTAGATTGGGAAAGACATGTATGTGTTGTCTTCTTAGGTAGGCTGTGACTACCGCTAGGCACTTCGTGAATACCCTTGGAGCTGTTGTTATTCCAAAGGGTAACACCTTGAACTGATAGTGCTTTCCTTGAATGTCAAACCTGAGATATTTTCTGTGCGCAGGATGGATGGGTATATGAAAATACGCATCCTTGAGGTCTAATGTTGCCATGAAATCGTGTTGCTGAAGTAGTGGGATAACATCCTGTAGGGTTACCATATTAAAGTGTTCTGACAGGATGTAAAGATTGAGGGTTCTGAGATCTAATATTGGCCTTAGGGTGCCATCTTTTGGGGGAATGAGGAAATACAGTGAGTAAACTCCTGTCCCTACTTGATTTTGTGGCACGGCTTCTTTTGCTTGTTTGAGTAATAGAGATTTGACTTCTTCCTGTAACAGAGTATGGTCTGTGGATAGCCTGTGTGGTTTTGGTGGAATGTTTGGTGGAGTTTGTATCAATTCTAGGCAATAGCCATTGCGGATAATTGATAATACCCAGTTGTCTGTGGTAATGTTTAGCCAATTGTTGTGGAACTTTTGCAGTCTTCCCCCCCCACAGGTGAGGTGTGAATTGGGAAGGAATGGCACAAGTCACTGTTTACTTTGTTGTGAGGCTTGTTTTGGTGTTTGATATTTTCCTCTGCCTCTGGGGTACTGGCCTCGATAAGTGCTTTTGAAACCACCTCGGTATTGAGGTTGGTAGGCCGGCTTTGGCTGTGATGTGGATGCCTCTGCAGTTTGGGCTCTAAATCCACCTCTAAACTGGGGTTTGCGAAAGGATCCCCTGTATTGTGTGGTGTATAGTGTACCCATGGCTTTTGCGGTGTCTGAATCCTTCCGCATTTTTTCTATAGCAGTGTCGACCTCTGGGCCAAAAAGTTGTTTCTTGTTGAATGGCATATTCAACACTGCCTGTTGGAATTCAGGTTTGACTGCTGAGGACTTAAGCCATGCATGTCTCCTTATGATTACAGCAGTATTGATGCTTCTGGCCGCTGTATCTGCTGAGTCCAGGGCAGACCTGATATGATTGTTATTGATGGCTTGGCCTTCCTCCACTATCTGCTGTGCCCTCTTTTGCAGTTCTTTGGGGAGATGACGGATTATATCTTTCATCTCGACCCATTGGGCCCTGTCATATCTGGCCAACAACGCTTGTGAGTTGGCTATTCTCCATTGGTTGGCTGCCTGAGATGCCACCCTCTTCCCTGCAGCATCAAACTTCCTACTCTCTTTGACTGGTGGGGGTGCATTACCTGACGACTGCAAGTTTGACCTCTTTCTGGCAGCGCTTACCACTACTGAGTCTGGAGGTAGTTGCTGGGTAATATAGACAGGATCGGAAGGAGGTGGCTTATATTTCTTCTCCACTCTAGGAGTAATTATTTTTGCCTTTACAGGATCGCTAAATATTTGGTAAGCATGTTTTAGTATGCCGGGGAGCATAGGGAGCAACTGATATGTTGCATGCGTTGAGGAGAGTGTATTTAATAAGAAATCATCCTCTAATGACTCAGTGTGCATGGTGACATTATGATATTTTGCCGCCCTAGCTATCACTTGAGTGTAGCCTGTACTATCCTCTGGTGGTGAAGGCTTAGAGGGATAGCAATCTGGGTTATTGTCCGGAATGGGGTCTGGATCATAAAGATCCCATGGATCCACATTGTCCTGCTGCGAATCAAATGAGTGTGATGGTGACTGCATAGGTGTAGGGACTAGTAGTAGGAGAGATATGCAGATGTGGAGAGTGAGGAGGAGACTGAGGAGGCGAAAATTGAGGAGGGGGAGGTGTCTCTTTTGTTTTTGGCACTTTAGCTGGCGGCTGTGTAGTGTCCAATTCCTCCTGAAAGGCTAATTTCCTCTTTGGTTTTGGAGGTAGTGCAGTTAAAATTCTGCCAGTTTCTTTATGGGTATGAATCCTGGCTTGCCTTTCATCCATTACTTCCATGGTTGGTCGCATTTGTGAGAGTCCTCCTCAGTAGATTCATGGCTTTCTCTAAACACATATTAGGCTATACAAAGAGGTACATGGCGTATATGAACAACAACAAAGATACACATATACATTACAGTTTCTCACCCAAAAGATGAGGTTGAAGATGAACATCTGGACCTTGATACAGAGAAGACATCCCCTGGAAAGCCCCATCTTCACAGCTCTGGAAGAGAAAGACAATAGGAATCATTATCACTGCCTATCTATCAAAGGCTTGCTGACTTATAAATTCCCAAGCATCATCTTTTTACCCATTCTACTTTTTATTGACTAATTTGCTACCTAAATTTCTACAGTCATTAGACAGTTCAGAAAACAAAATGGCCCATTTTTAGGATGAGCGCCCAAGCGCTTTGACCTGTTGTAATTATTGTGGGCTTTTAACCATGCCTATTTCATGCCCATACTTTCATTTGTGGTGGGCTTGCCTTTCAAAAATCACTTGATGTCATTGGTAATTGCTTTTTGTTTGTCCCACCCTGATGCTGTTTTTGTCACGCCTTGCAGACTGCCCCTGTTACATGGATTATTGCACGACTGCCAATACATTTCAGCATGGACAAACTATTTATTTTTTCTCACCCCTTCAAGCTGCATGGTGGCCATGGAACTCACAGCGTGAACAGGCACAACAGCGTGAACTTGATCGGTTGTATTGAAGCGCTGGTCATATTGTTCACAGTTACCTAATCAGAGTTATTTCTTGAGGTTCTCCCCTTAAAACACTTAAAAATTGGTACATGCTTTACATAAAACAGAAATCCTCAAAGCAAAAGCGGCTACCGCAAAATAATAACCCCTCCCACCACTCACTGTCTTTTTAAGCATTCTCATGGCTGGAACTTTTGTTTCCCAGCTGCGAATAGCTTACGTTTTAAGGGCCTTGTTTGTAATATTATTGCTATAGGCCTGCTACCCCGGAAAATATGTAATGCTATATGCCCTCTAGGGGCTACATATATGGTTACTCTGCATTGTTTATTGCCATTTTTTTTGTATTATTTATTGCCATTTTCTTTTTTGTGGTAATGCCAAGTAGGGGCTTATCATATAGGTACACAACCATGTTTCTTACAAATGCTATTTTCATTGTGGTGTCCTCTAGGGGCTATTCTAAGCATTATAGTCATATCAACTTATTAAAATATTCATGGCACGGAAACTTGTCCCATAATGCTTTGCAGGGCATTACTTTTACAAAACATGTTTGCTCATAACTCAGCCTGTGGTGGTCCTAGGACAATGGGACCACCTTCAAAAGATTGACCACAATGTGCTCTTTCTGTCTACGTCATCTCTGGGTCCCCGCACTATGTTAGTGGGGACTCCAAAATAATAATCCCTCCCACCATTCAATGTCTTAAGCTTTCTCATGGCTTGTACTTTGATTTATAGCTAGGAGAAGTTTTGCTTTAAAGACCTTATTTGTAATATCATTGCAATAGACCTGCTAGCCCTAAAACACTCTCTAGGGGCTAAGTATATGGTTACATTGCATTACTTTTCCTGTTTTTTTCATGGGGTTATGCCCTATAGGGGCTAACAATATGGTTTTATAATGATGTTTCTTACAAATGATATTTTTGTTATGGTGTCCTCTAGGGGGCTGTTTGCTTATTACAGACTAGTGCCAAAAGTTTATTTCTGATAGAGGTTTAAATCATAATTGTATATGTTTCAATATTATCTCCTAATTACAACTATGACCATAATTACGGCCAATTTAACATCCTTATTACACTATAACTGTTTGAACAATCTTGATTTGTTTAGGTGATCCTTCTAGTTTATTTCTCCTCTGTGGCTGTCTGGGGTCTTTTTTGGGGGACTTGTGTTAGCCAGTCAGAAACTCTGATGGTGGGGTGGTGAAAGTGGTATTCTATTGGAATTAGCATGACAAATTTAAATTAGGATGCTAAATGGCAACATTTTCAGTTTTTGCTGCAGATAGAGGAAGAAGGTTAATGGAAGTGATTTAGTTATATGCAGGGCCTCTGGAATTATACTGCAGGAAAGTATGTAATTATGAGGCAAGGTTGACCAATTTATGCAGCAATAAAAGTCCAGTTATGAATTTACATTGCCAATAGCTCTCACTCAAGCAAATGTGTGATCTATTACATTGCAAATGGTTGTTTTCAAGGTTATTGTGAAATTAGGACACTTATTTACTCTGCAAGATGCTACACCATGAAAAATGAGGTATCCCATCATAAAATAAATGAGCAAAACAACATGTGAAAGTTGTAAACTATCACAATGAACTGTGGCATGTTATGGTTGTTGAATTAAAACTAAATGCATTGCCTTAAAGATTAAATAATACCTGCCCTCATGGAACAATGCTGGTATCATAAGCAACATGAGGATATCCGTCCAGGCAAGTAACAAAATATTTTCTACGGTCTGCACTGTTCCCATAGGATGCGACAACATCTAACACAATACGTTATACACAGAGGTATATATGTTTATGGTTTTTGTATAGTGCAAACCTAGCCAACAGAGAGCACTGTACAGGGCAAAAGACATGCGTAAAGTAAACAAGTGATACAAGAGTTAAGCAAGGTTGTCGACAGTTAAAGGATTGTGATGTAGTGTTTTGTAAAGAGGTGAGTCTTCAACTCTTTCCTAAATTGTAGAATAGAGGTGGCTAAGATGTGGCTCACAATGGTAATACATAAGGAAGAAACAACACACACCAACTTGCATCAGGATTTGTATAACACAGAATGCATTAGATAGAACATCATTCATACACCCGACATGCCACCAGTATGTTGTATAGGTGGCCATTTTGTGGCTCACAACAGCACCAACTTCAAAGAAACATACACAAACAAACCCTCAAAGAAACATATGAAAACAAAAAACGTTAGACAGAACTCTTTGCATACGTCCAACATAGAACAGGTACATCAAGTATAAAACAATCTATTACTCACAAACAGCACTTGTTTCATTACAAACTGTACAGCAACCACCAAAGGAACACACCAGATTATACTTCAAAAAAATCATGGCACCCAACTGCTCTCTCGACCATGAATCTCCACACTTACATTTCTTTTTTGCTGGGCAATGGGATACTCAAATAACTTAGAAGAAACACTGAAGCAATTCACATACAGATAAATGAATATATACCTAACCAAGTACAAAATAAGAATATCTTAACTACAACATGTCATCCCATGCTAAATCAGACAACAGCCTGCAACTGAAAGCCTGGAACTTTTCAGAAAGTCACCGGACATCCTGCTACTAGGTCACATGAATAGTAGAATGCACCCTTCTTAAATTCAATGAATAAAAACAGAAATACTAATATGTGTACATTGGTCTAACTCTCAGCCGTGTGGCCTTTAGTACAGGTAGCTTAAAGCACATCCTACCACTGCCACCAAAGGAAGGAGCCTCGTACTCACGGATACGAAACTCTCACTAGTACCTCAAGTAAAACAGGTACTTAAACTCTCTGTAAACATAGTTGAGACTCAGACACTTTCCCCCCTTCCTCAATGGGAATATGCCACCATCACATTGGTATTATCAAAGCTAAAGTATGCTAATGGTATATTTCGAGGGCGGAGGGCATCCTAACATTCCTTATACGAAGGCTACAGCCGATTTACAACTCCACTACCCAACACTTACTGCATCATACCAGTTAAAAAAGAACATCTCGGGTTTCCTGCTTTTAAATTGATTTTTTCAAGGCCCCCTTCACTGCTCATCGGTGGGTGTAGGCCACATCTTCTAGTAAGATGAACTTCAAAACCTACCAACCAACGAGGAACCTAAGATGGAAGACGACACTTCTTCCTAAGTACTCAGATAGTCTCAAATGGACAGTGCACCTTAATACTGAATACCAAGCTCTGGAACATCTTGACACGAATGAGAAACCTCCCCACCTCCCACCCCCCAATTTCAAAGACCAACAAAGGCATGGCTGCTCACCTCTCCTGTATTAACACACCGCCGCTGACAATCAGGCACAAACCCAGTAAACGTGAAAAGCCTAAAGCTGTGAAGCCCTCACTGTAGACTGTAGAGATAATACAATAGTGGCTGGTGAAGATGTAAATGCATGCCCACATATCAATCTGGCAGACCTTCAGCACCAGTTTTGGTGGCGGCTTTGACTCAGGTTGATAAGGCCATAAGGTAGCTCTTGTTTGGCCAAGGCATAGCACACCTTTATAGAGAGAACAATCCATCTTAAAGGGTCTGTTTCCGAACGGCCCTTCTTTGCACCAGTGTATCCAACAAAGAGTTTGCTGTCCACCTTGTGCTCCTTAGTTTGATCAATATAGAAGCTAAGGGCTCTCTTGAGGCCAAAGTCTCGCCTATGCTTCTGCTTAGAGAGATGTAGGTGAGAGAAAAAAGTGGAAGGCATGATGGACTGCCCCAAGTCCGAGGGCACTAGTTTGTCCGGAAAGAAGGTGGTATATGGTGGTTGCACTGACAGTGCTTGCAATTTGCTGACACAGACTGCAAAAATAGTCGCAACGAGGAAGATACTCTTCATCGTCACCAGCCTCAAAGAGCAGCTGTGCATGTGCTCAAATGGTCTGCATATCAAGAACATAAGTATCAGATTAATGTCCTGTTACGGTACAACAAAAGGCGAGAGAGAAAGCACTTTCAGGAAACATATTATAACAGGTGACAAATAAGGAGATCTGATCAGGCAAACACAAAAAAGCAGAATGAACAAATAAATAACCTTTAAAAGTGCCCAAGGCAATACCTTGTTGGTCCAATATCAGACCAAACAAAAGTACCTCAGAAAGTGTTACTATTAGCATTTCGAGCTAAAAGTCCAAGCACAAACTTCGCTCAGCGTCCAGAACTGGGCGACTTTGTGGGCGATGTGGTGCCAAGATGACAACCACACTTCCTCACACAGGTGAAAATCACTTTGCTGGTTCTGCTCAATCTCAAATCACGAAGTGTAGATTTTGGTGGTTCAGGTGAACAACCCTGCTCCGTAGCTGAGACACAGCGTTTTCACTCAGAGGAATATGGAGCGGAGGACAGATCCTCAGGCTCAGCAGTTCAGAGTGCCTGGCCCTTCGAGCCAAGTACAGGGCTAGAAGGATGACCTGAGCCCTGTCCTACTTGGCATTTTTCAGAACTTAGGGAAGCAAAGGAAGAGGTGGAAACACATAAATAAGTGTAGTACTTCGAGTAAGATAAAGAGCCTTAAAGAGAAAACTCTAGGGCGCAAACTGTGCGAAACTAAGAGTTCTTGGCGGTAGTGAAAATCCACACTAGTAGGTGAAGGCACTGTGCACTACTTCTGGGTGCAGACAACGCTCCTCGGTGGCTACATGTCTTTGGCTGAGCTCGTCTCCCGGGCGCCAGGGAGCCCACCGGGTGGTTGATTGTCAGAGAAGTCTCTTGAAGATTCAGCCACTTTCACAGTTAGAGTGCTTCCTGCCAAAGAACACTAGACTCCACAACATCTTGCTTGTTGCCATGCCTCACGGCAGTGGTGTTGTCCAGTAGAGCCTATACAGGATTACCTCTGATGGATATCAGGAAGGTCTTGAGAGCCGTAGCCTCTTTCTAGCCTTGTTACCCCCACTTTTGGCCTGTTTGTGAGTGTATGTCAGGGTGTTTTCACTGTCTCACTGGGATCCTGCTAGCCAGGACCCAGTGCTCATAGTGAAAACCCTATGTTTTCAGTATGTTTGTTATGTGTCACTGGGACCCTGCTAGCCAGGACCCCAGTGCTCATAAGTTGTGGCCTATATGTATGTGTTCCCTGTGTGATGCCTAACTGTCTCACTGAGGACTGCTAACCAGAACCTCAGTGGTTATGCTCTCTCTGTACAAATTGTCAGTAGCAGGCTAGTGACCAATTTTACCAATTTACATTGGCATACTGGAACACCCTTATAATTCCCTAGTATATGGTACTGAGGTACCCAGGGTATTGGGGTTCCAGGAGATCCCTATGGGCTGCAGCATTTCTTTTGCCACCCATAGGGAGCTCTGACAATTCTTACACAGGCCTGCCACTGCAGCCTGAGTGAAATAACGTCCACGTTATTTCACAGCCATTTTACACTGCACTTAAGTAACTTATAAGTCACCTATATGTCTAACCTTTACCTGGTAAAGGTTGGGTGCTAAGTTACTTAGTGTGTGGGCACCCTGGCACTAGCCAAGGTGCCCCCACATTGTTCAGGGCAAATTCCCCGGACTTTGTGAGTGCGGGGACACCATTACACGCGTGCACTACACATAGGTCACTACCTATGTGTAGCTTCACAATGGTAACTCCGAATATGGCCATGTAACATGTCTAAGATCATGGAATTGCCCCCCCCCATGCCATCCTGGTATTGGGGAGACAATCCCATGATTCCCCGGGTCTCTAGCACAGACCCGGGTACTGCCAAACTGCCTTTCCCGGGGTTTCACTGCAGCTGCTGCTGCTGCCAACCCCTCAGACAGGTTTCTGCCCTCCTGGGGTCCAGCCAGGCTTGGCCCAGGAAGGCAGAACAAAGGACTTCCTCAGAGAGAGGGTGTTACACCCTCTCCCTTTGGAATAAGGTGTCAGGGCTGGGGAGGAGTAGCCTCCCCCAGCCTCTGGAAATGCTTTGATGGGCACAGATGGTGCCCATCTCTGCATAAGCCAGTCTACACCGGTTCAGGGATCCCCCAGCCCTGCTCTGGCGCGAAACTGGACAAAGGAAAGGGGAGTGACCACTCCCCTGACCTGCACCTCCCCTGGGAGGTGCCCAGAGCGCCTCCAGTGTGCTCCAGACCTCTGCCATCTTGGAAACAGAGGTGCTGCTGGCACACTGGACTGCTCTGAGTGGCCAGGGCCAGCAGGTGACGTCAGAGACTCCTTCTGATAGGCTCCTTCAGGTGTTGCTAGCCTATCCTCTCTCCTAGGTAGCCAAACCTCCTTTTCTGGCTATTTAGGGTCTCTGCTTTGGGGAATTCCTTAGATAACGAATGCAAGAGCTCATCAGAGTTCCTCTGCATCTCTCTCTTCACCTTCTGCCAAGGAATCGACTGCTGACCGCGCTGGAAGCCTGCAAAACTGCAACAAAGTAGCAAAGACGACTACTGCGACCTTGTAACGCTGATCCTGCCGCCTTCTCGACTGTTTTCCTGGTGGTGCATGCTGTGGGGGTAGTCTGCCTCCTCTCTGCACTAGAAGCTCCGAAGAAATCTCCCATCGGTCGACGGAATCTTCCCCCTGCAACCGCAGGCACCAAAGAACTGCATCACCAGTCCTCTGGGTCTCCTCTCAGCACGACGAGCGAGGTCCCTTGAACTCAGCAACTCTGTCCAAGTGACTCCACAGTCCAGTGACTCTTCAGTCCAAGTTTGGTGGAGGTAAGTCCTTGCCTCCCCACGCTAGACTGCATTGCTGGGAACCGCATGTTTTGCAGCTACTCCGGCTCCTGTGCACTCACCGAGGATTTCCTTTGTGCACAGCCAAGCCTGGGTCCCCGGCACTCTAACCTGCATTGCACGACCTCCTGAGTTGTCCTCCGGCTTCGTGGGACCCTCTTGTGCAACTTCGGGTGAGCTCTGGTTCACTCCACTTCATAGTGCCTGTTCCGGCACTTCTGCGGGTGCTGCTTGCTTCTGAGTGGGCTCTTTGTCTTGCTGGACGCCCCCTCTGTCCCCTCACGCAATTGGCGACATCCTGGTCCCTCCTGGGCCACAGCAGCATCCAAAAACTCTAACCGCGACCTTTGCAGCTAGCAAGGCTTGTTGGCGGTCTTTCTGCACGGAAACACTTCTGCACGAAACTTCACGACGTGGGACATCCATCCTCCAAAGGGGAAGTTTCTAGCCCTTGTCGTTCTTGCAGAATCCACAGCTTCTACCATCCGGTGGCAGCTTCTTTGCACCCACAGCTGGCATTTCTTGGGCATCTGCCCACTCCCCACTTGATCGTGACTCTTGGACTTGGTCCCCTTGTTCCACAGGTACTCTCGTCAGGAAATCCATCGTTGTTGCATTGCTGGTGTTGTTGTTTCTGGCAGAATTCCCCTATCACGACTTCTGTGCTCTTTGGGGAACTTAGGTGCACTTTGCACCCACTTTTCAGGGTCTTGGGGTGGGATATTTTTCTAACCCTCACTGTTTTCTTACAGTCCCAGCGACCCTCTACGAGCTCACATAGGTTTGGGGTTCCTTCGTGGTTCGCATTCCACTTCTAGAGTATATGGTTTGTGTTGCCCCTATGCCTATGTGCCCCCATTGCATTCTATTGTAACTATACATTGTTTGCACTGTTTTCTATTGCTATTACTGCATAATTTGGTATTGTGTACATATATCTTGTGTATATTTGCTATCCTTATACTGGGGGTACTCACTGAGATACTTTTGGCATATTGTCATAAAAATAAAGTACCTTTATTTTTAGTATATCTGTGTATTGTGTTTTCTTATGATATTGTGCATATGACACTAGTGGTACTGTAGGAGCTTCACTCGTCTCCTAGTTCAGCCTAAGCTGCTCTGCTAAGCTACCATTTTCTATCAGCCTAAGCTGCTAGACACCCCTCTACACTAATAAGGGATAACTGGACCTGGTGCAAGGTGTAAGTACCCCTTGGTACCCACTACAAGCCAGGCCAGCCTCCTACACCAGCCAAATGGTGCATAACACCAGCAGATTGATATGGTGTCTCTGCTTCACTGGAGACCAGAGGCCACTGATTTTCAACTCACCTAGGTCCCTCTCCTGTCCCCCAGCAACCTTGGGATGATGCGTCCTTCACCTCTATGAGCCTCAGAAGGGGTAAGGAAAGCAGCCGGCCACAAGTCAGGTTGACATTCTTCAGCCACTCCTAAAGGTCCTGATCCGCCTCTTCTGAAATGCAGATGCTGTCCAAATGGAATCACCACTGCTGAGCCCACCAAAGCCGGAGGTTCCAAAGCCTACATGTGGCAATGGCATGAGGTGCCAGCAGCATGCACAAGGCCAGAAGACTAAGAAGCCTCAGTACTGTCTGGCCCAGACCATAAGAATGGGCTTGAAACATCTGGATAATATCCTGAATGTCCTGGACTCACTGCAGGGAAGATCTGACAGACAATCTCAGGGAAGACAGTAGGGAAACAGTCATCCACTGGTGGTCAGTGACTGACTGAGGTAAGCCCGCCTTCAGCAGCCAGTTGTCCCAGCAAGGGTATACATGTATCCTCAACCCGCGAAGATGAGCCTCAACCACTGCAATCACCTTCACCCAGAAGCAGGAGTGGCTCGAGGCAAGTAGAAGGGGCAGGGTGGCGTGCTGGGGAGAGGGGATTAAAAAAAAAAGTACCTTCACTGTCGCGCACCGCTCCTGCTTCTCCTTGCTGCAGGCACAGGCTTCCAGCCTGCCCTGCGTGCAATCCAGACGCAGCTCAAAGCTGCATCAGGATTGTCTGGGAGCGCCCACCCAGGGCGCTCCCAGGCAGACTGGAAGCCTGTGCAGGCTCTCTCCAAGCGCATGTGTGTTTGGCCGACCCGAGACGGCCAGCCAAACACACACGCGCTCAAAGGGGGAGTGCAACAGCACTCCCCTTCACTGCTCATCAACCTAGTGGCCCCGTCCTTTTACCAAACAATGATAATAAACACAGTTTATTATCTTTGTTTGGTAAAAGTTTTGCAGTGGCGACGCTCCTTCGCCCTCAAGGAGGAGCCACCCCTGCCCAGAAGGCCAAAATGAGGCTAAAAGGCAGGTTTGTGAACTGGAAGTGTTGCAACCCCACAACGAAAAGGATGAAATACTTGTGGGACTGCAGGATGGGCACTTGGAAGGACATCTCTTGAGGGTTCATGGACACTATTCATTGCCGCAGGTGCAGGGCAGACAGAAACTCGGCCAGAGTCAGGATCTTGAGTTTGTCTTTCCGAAGAATGATATTCAGGGCCTCAAGATCGAAAATTGGTCTGAGTCTACTGTCCTTCTTGATGACCAAGAATTACAGTGAGTAGCACACCCTACCCCTCTCCGCCTCAAGGACTCTCTCTGTTGCCCATCTGGCTACGTTTCAATCACTCTGTCGCTGTGACCCTCAAAAAGCTAGAATCCATCAAACAGCATGTCCATAATGATGCCTGCATGTAACAATGGCACACATCAAATATGGTGCTGAATCGCTACACTAGTGCCCATAGCACGGCGACACAATCTGAGGTGTCCAGCCTGGCAAGCAAACTTATTTTACCCCATCTAGTCCATTGTGGAACATTTGGGAAAAAGCAGTGCACCAATCCTCAGGTCGCTCATCATGTCCCAAATAGCAAGAGTATATCGCACTGACAAGCGAACTACACTGAGAGACCTCAGCTCCAGCATGGCAAAGGAGAAAATCCTCTTACTAAAGGCGGCAATGTGTTTCAGTTCACTGTCAGACAGAGCAGCAGGGAAGGGATTCGGATTCAACTTGGGAAGGGCGGGGCGCCGTGTCTAGGCAACCCCAGAGTGGCCGGGCGCGGCTCTAGAAATCTTAGAATTTATGGACAAAATCAACTGAAACTTAAACGTCCCAGACTCAGCATCAAAAACTGCTTTGTGCTACTGCTGCTGACAAGCTTTTGGCAGTATGCATCCTATCACAGATTTTTAAATTTAGGAAATTAAAAATAGCATTTCTTTTTTTTCCCCCAGGTGGCACAGGGCCTGTGAACATAGGCCACGCATATAAGCAAATGTCCCCTATTAAGCAGGGGCGGCTCATTCACAATGGCGAAGGAGTGTCGCCCCCCTGGCTAAGCAGCTGAAAAATAAAACAATGTTTTGTGATGGTTTTATTTTTCAGCTGCTCGATCAGCCAGCAGGTTCAGCCAACAGGTGCAGGGAGGGGTAGGGCTGGTCCATGGGAGGTGGAGGAGGGTGAGTGGAATCAGTGCACTAAGTGTGCATGTCAGTTTGGCCAACCCTCTCAGGCTGGCCAAACTGACATGCGCACTTATGTTTCTCCAACCCGGCTTGCACAGCCAGGTTAGAGAAACTAACACAGATTCCCACGTAGTGTCTGAGCGGCAGAACAAGCCACTCAGAACAATCCTGGTGCAGTTTTCATGCTAGGTATAGCATGAAAGCAGTGGCAGAATTGTGTGGGAAGCCTGTGCTGGTGCCGCAGGCAGTGCTGAGACACCAACACCATAGGAAGAGGAGTGAGGCAGCCAGCTGTGGCAGGAAAAGGTAAAAAAAAATATGTATTATTATTTGTTTTAAAATTTTCGTCCATCCATGCCCCCTCCCCACTCACCCCTCCCATTGAGATTTGCCGCAGCTGCCACTGCTACTATGGCCGTTAAGCAGAAGTGGTAAAGCAAATATATTAACAGAGTGAGCAGTGCCAAGCTAAGTGTATGGCTTGGCATATGATTCCATGCTCGTCCCAAACCATGAGAATTTTTAGCATGAAAATCAAGGTTCAAAAAGTGTATTCTTATATATGGTATTTTATAGCGCAAATCTAAACAAAAGGCAGTGTAGTGCTTGACATAACAAAGGATTTAACTTAGTATATCTGATTATATTATGCAATGAGAGGCATTTATTGAAAGTGATAGTTTTAAATATGACACGTCGCCTTTGACTTGCCTAAGGACGGCAACCTGGATTGGGACCTGGACTTGGATCGTGGGCAGGCCCAGGAATTTGCGCGCGACTCAACAACATACAGTTTCAAAATACTGTCATTAACTTTGGACTCCCATGACCTAATGTGCTATTTCATTACAAATGAATAACCAAGGTATCCCCTTTTTACAGTTGACTCTCTGTAATGAAGGCTGGAGGCAGCGTTGTGGTATAGCAGGTAAGCTTTAATTACCGAGCTCTCCTCTAACGCGGTGTCTTCTTCCCCTGTCAGCAAGCAACTGCCAGGAGAAAGAATCATGGCTAACATTCTAGGCTCACGGCATCGATCACACATCTAGCCGCGAGCCACGTCATAACACATCCCCCACCGTTGACACCCACAAAAAGAACCACAAATAAATAACAGGAAAGAACTATAACAAAATAAGAGATAACAAGGTAAAAACAAAAGAAAATCTATACACGGAGTCATTACCCTAGCAATATGCTTTATGTTACATAGTCATTCAAGAACCCTGGAGGTCTCCTACATCTAGTAGTCCTAGGAAACCCAACAGTTCTAGGTGACACAATACTTGGAACACAAGTAGAGGCTCCCATGGAATCTGAACAGGTATTAGGAGCATCAATAATCACCTCACTACTGCCAACCGCGGCATCACCACTTCCACCACCAAGCTGTTCCCTCTCGCCACCACTAGGACTGTTCACATCTTCATCTTTCATCAACATATAACCACTACAATCATCACCCCTCCTTGCACATCCAACATCCAATGCAGAAGAAAATTTTGCGACACGCCTGAAATTCCAACGTTGGCCATTATCAAGCAAGACATGCCACCTGTGAACTTGATGAACTCTAAACGGACCTAAGAATTTGTTAAACCCCTGTCTCACTCTACCAGATTTGATTTTTACCCAATCACCTGGTTTCATTCTCTCATTGTCATCCCCTGTCTCATTGGCTGGGTCTCCACTGAATGCGCCGCCACCTCCCAACAATCTCTCCATCCATGCAGGTCTGAGTTTGCTGACAGGTTTCCTACCTCTCATATCAACAAACGGTACTCTGCCTGACGTTGTGTTTTCTGTGGTTCCATATCCCCACACTAATTCTGAGATCACCGAACCAGCATCCAAATCATTGACCACAGCCAACTGCAGACCACCCTTAATCATGCGATTAGCTCGTTCCACAATACCATTAGCACGAGGATTGTATAACGCTGTACGGGCGTGCCTTATGCCACACAAGTCTAAAAACCCTTTAATCTCCACAGATGTTAATTGTGTACCATTATCGGTAATCAACACCGATGGAAATCCCTCCTCAGCAAAAATTTCTCTCAGTACACCTATGGTAGCAGATGTTGTAACCTCTCCCAAAAACTTGACGATAAGCCATTTGGAGTACACATCCACCATAACCAAGGCAAACTTCCTTCCCCTGCCGATGCCAGACAAAGGTCCAATAAAGTCCAGGCAAACACTATGCCAAGGTTTGCCAGGGTCAGTTATGTTACCACTAACCGACTGCTCTCCCACTCTCAACCGTTTCTCACTCTGAATGCACTCAGAACATCTTTCTACCCATCTCACCACATCATCATCCATACCGGGCCACCAAAATTCCATTCTCAACCTTCTCTTGGTAATCGTTTGACCAAGATGACCCTCATGTGCAATATCAAACAAGCGTTTGCGCACCCCCACAGGCGGAACAACCCTTTCACCCCGCAGGATCATTCTCCCATCAACTTCAGAAAGCTCATCCACCACCTTATTGAAAGGCCGTACAGATGCCGGAAGAGTACTGTCTCTCCTCCCACCTTTCCTTATTAAATCAACGACCCGCAACAAGACTTCATCTGCTTTCATAGCCAAATCCCAGTCGGTTTCTTTCACAGCTCCTTTACACCAATGCACAACCTCACCCACAGACGCAACAGCTCCCTCTTGTTCATGCTCTAATACATTGTCTCCATCTACTGTCTGCCACTCAAGAGCCAGACGAGAAAGACAGTCCGCTTGCACATTCTTCCAACCAGGAATGTACTCAATCTTGTAATTAAATTCTTGCAAACGGGAAGCCAACCTAGCCAATCTCGCTGACCCTTTACCAGTCCCACCTGGTGACAAAATCAGAACGCAATGTGATGGTACTTCCCCATATATATGTGCGAAAATACTCCACACCCCATGCCGCAGCCAGAGTTTCAAGCTCAATAACAGCATAATGTCTCTCAGCAGAAGACAAAGTCCGAGAAGCAAAGGCAACCGTCTTCTCCACAGACCCATGCATTTGAGATAAGACTGCCCCAATGCCCACAGCGCTTGCATCCACCGTGATTATTGTTCTTCTCTTTGTGTCAAAAGGCACTAGAATGCCAGCGTTGCATACATCATCCTTAATCAACTGAAAACATTGGCATTGCTCTCCTCCCCAGACAAAACTAGCCCCTTTGCGCAAAAGTACTTTTAGGCACTCTGTCTTGCTAGCGAAGTTCTTGAAAAATTTGGAATAGTACTCAATCAATCCCAAAAAGGATCGCAATTGGTCCTTGTCTTTGGGAGCTGGAGCCGACCTAATTGCCTCCAACAGGTCTTTCTTCGGCTTTACACCATCTTGCGACAGTGAGTGACCAAGATACTCCACCTCTGTCATCAAAAATTGACATTTTTCACAGCGCAAAGTCAAACCAGATTGCAATAATCTGTCCAGTAGCATCTTCAGAGTTATATTATGGTTCTCAATAGTTTCACCAAACATTAGAATGTCATCTTGGAAAAACAGGATATTGTCCAACCCTCTGAAAATTTGGTTCATCATCCTTTGGAAAACACTGGCGGCAGACGCCAGACCGAACGGCATCCGAGTGAACTGAAACGTGCCCTCCATGGTGATGAAAGCAGTGAGGCCCTTAGAACCAGGATGAAGTCTAATCTGATGGTATGCGTGCTTCAAGTCCAATTTTGAAAAGTATTTAGCATCCTTCATTAGTAGAACCAATTCATTAATGTTTGGCAAGGGAAAATTGTCTGTAACAATATTCTGGTTTAACCCTCTCAAATCTACACAGAATCTCAACTTGCCATCTCTCTTCTTAGAAATCACTACAGGCGACAACCATGCTGAGGCCTCCACTGGTTCAATTACCCCACTGTCTAGCATTTCATTCAAGAGCTCCTTTACACCCTCTCTTACCGAGACTGGAACCTTTCTAACCTTGTGCTGCACAGGAACAGCACCGGGCTTCAACCTAATCTCGTGAACATATCCTCTCAACTCTCCCATCTCCTCTCTGAATACCCCTTTAGCCCCATTCAATATACCGGCAAGAGAAACATCTTTGATTGCAGCTACCTGACTAGGGGCACACGGATTGATGACTATGCGAAGATCGTACTGGTGTTGCCAACCCAAAATAAGCGGACCAGACTCTGCCACATACACTTTGCCTAAGACCTTTCTCCCCTTGAACCCTGTATCAGTGAGCATATAACCTATGATGTCTATCCATTCACCCTGATACCTGCCAGGATTGATGTCCTTTGGCAATAGTCTTGTTGAAGGCCACATTTGGAGAAATAAATCCTTAGGAACTATTGTATATAAGGAGCCGGAATCCACCATCAGTTCTACGGACACATTCTTGACAGTAAACTCTGCTTTAGGTCTCTGCATCCTTTCTGCTCTCACCCCTGCCTCATCCAACCCAGAAACACACAACACCCTTCCGAATTTGTCACCTACGGACGCATCTCCTGAGGCATCACCAACCATGGCCACCTTCCCCTTTGTATGCTCTTTTTCCCTACACACCCTCGCAAAATGCCCTTTGCGCCCGCACCTTCGGCACTCTTTCCCTAGGGCAAAGCAATTCTTGGACTCAGAAGTATGATACCTGCTCCCACACTTGTTGCACTTCCCATTTTTAGATCCACTAAGCCTTTCCCAGGACGATTTACTCGTCACGGCCACATCACCCTGAACAGAAGATACCTCTTCAGAAGCCTTAACTTCTCTCCTCTCCATTTGTTTCATACAAAACTCTGACTCCTCAACCACCTTCGCAATTTCTATAGCATCCTTCAGCTTGGGGTCCTTCGCTGCCCACTATCTTTCCTGCATTTTCTTACTCCTACACTGTACTATGACCTGGTCCCGAATCAACTCCTCCGTCATCGCCCCAAATCTGCATTTGACAGAAAGCTCTCTTAAACGAGTGACAAACTCGTCCACCGATTCACCATCCCTTTGAGGTTGTGTGTAAAACTTAAATCTTTGCATGACTACATTCTCAGTCTTGGCAAACCTTAATTCTAGTCTCCGCCTTGCTTCCAAAAATACATCATCTATGGGTTGACCAGACTGATCAACAGCTTTAGGCAAGTACTTGAAGACATGCTAACCTTCATTGCCTAGGGAACTAAGTAAGATAGCTTTTTTTCTACTGGACGAGAATCCTAACCCATCTAAGGCTTCAAGATAATTATCGAATATGTCTATCCACTCCTCCCAAAGTATTGGCGGATTCCCAGGTTGCACCAAGAATAGAGGTGGAGAGTGCACAGCAGCAGTTGACATATCCATTGTGTGAATCTGTGCTTAGTTTCTAATAAAACACAAATTTGGTATGAAGGTATGCTCAGAAGAAACACAAAAAAAAAAAAATTTCCTCCAGGTATTTGTCAGGATAAAAACAATGTAGCAAACAGCAGGTTACAGGTGTGCCTATCACCGTAGAAGACACTTGTACGTGCAATGATGAGCAGTTCGTCGTGGCCAGAATCTATTTTAAGGGGAGTTTTCCCAACTCTCTTAGATGGCCGCCACCACAAGAAGCAGTTCGTCATGGGCAAAATCTAATTGAAAGAGAGTATTCCCAACTCTCTAAGATGGCCGCCACCAGTTTACTAGGACATCTGTGATGTCAACGCGATGTTGTCATGACAGCAAATCAGCAACACTCACGTGACCGAGGCCGATGCAGTCGTATCTCCAAATCCAAGCCGGACTGCAAACTTTAAATATTTTGGCGGTCGATGGATTCCAGGAACGGAACTACCGCTGGAAAGACATAAAACGCCAGTAGCTGGTGATAACGCCGCTCGTTATGCCGCGTCTGCGATCCCACGGCAAAACGATGTTTGCGACGTTCGCGGCATCCGCGTCAAGAGGAAAGCGACCTGCTTGCTGACACCTCGTCGCCAAAAATGTAATGAAGGCGGGAGGCAGCGTTGTGGTATAGCAGGTAAGCTTTATTTACCGAGCTCTCCTCTAACGCGGTGTCTTCTTCCCATGTCAGCAAGCAACTGCCAGGAGAAAGAATCATCGCTAACATTCTAGGCTCGCGGCATCGATCACACATCTAGCCGCGAGCCACGTCATAACACACTCCAAGGGAAGCTATCGATGTGCTGTTCATTTAATTTGCCTTGTTGAGTATTTAATTTTATTTTTTTAGCTTTTTGGTCCAGGACAGTGGCGCTTCATACATTTATTAATAAATACCTTGCTACTTTTTGATTCTACCAATACTGTCTAGTAAGACATAATTTTTTCATTTGTCGTGCACAAAATCTGCTTCACATATTAAGTTCTGCCCTTAGTTACATGGGCAACGCCTCTTTTAGAGAGTTTTTACTGAGGTGTAGCTAGGATACCAAGGGCACAGGAGTTCTTAGTTACGTTTCCTAGACTGCACCTCTTTTATACACTTCACTTCTCGTACCACTTTAGGCACTGTTTCCAAATCATTTCTGATCGCTGGTTTTGTTTGCACACAAGATTAGAAAGGAACAGGAAAAGCTGCTGTTGAAGCTTCTTTCCATCCCATTGTAGTTATCTCTGAAGCCTCCCTCAACAATGTTGCTGTTTGACCTTTAAAAATGGTAGTTATGGCTTCGATAGAGGGTAGAAATATTTTTTGAATCCCTCCCCACCTTGTGTGAGTTAATGCAGTTTATTATATGGAATGGTTGTGTGACCTCACCGTGTAATAAACTCACAGACCTGTCTTGGGTCCAGTCAGACTAGTTTCCAAAACTTTAGCTCAACCCTGGGTAGCTGTGGCTTCGAGCAGTCAGGCTTTAACAAATAAACTACTACAAGTCATTTATTTAAAAGTGCCAAAACAACTGAATAAAAAGAGGGAGAGGATGTGGCATAGCGGCCAAAGCTGCTGACTTTGGCACTGAAAAACCACTTTTGTGTATCAGCATCGGCTCAACATTCTATGATTCTGCGCAAATCATCCAATCTCCCTGTGTCTAAAAAAAATGAATGTGTCCTTGTGTAATGTAACAACTGCTCGTGTAAAGGGTTCCAATACCTTTGAGTTGAGTTTGCACTATAAAAAAACTCAAAAAAAGAAATAAAGAAACATGACAAAAAGGAAATATGAAACTAATTTATAAAAAAAGATCTTTTAGACACCAATATGAACAAAACCCACTGGAGGGTTTAAGTAAATTGTAAATCACATCTTTTCACTCAAAATGGAAACCAGTTTTGGCAACTACCACAGTTAGCAGTAACTGAATTTTTTTAAATAAAAATTGTGTTTGGGCACTACGGTCCGCTTTAAGCAACCAACTTCAGTAGTGAACAAGTCAGAGGAGTCAATAAGGCTTAGACGGACAACTACCTTGCAGTCAAACCAATCTTCAGTCCAGTTCCACCACAAGCATCAATAGATTGGCCCTGGTGCAAGGGAGAAATGATGCTGTTCCGGTTGGTGAGACGACTTTGGCCACAGAGGTCGATGTCCCTTGATGTTCAGGTGAAGTCCAGCCCAAAAAACAGTTGCCACTGATCTACTGGTCTCCAGAGATAGCAAAACCAGCAGTTCCCTTTATCTGCAGCTAGGGTCTGTCTTGGGTGACCAAACTGAACTTTGATGACTCTCCTAGGTCCAGAGACTGGGGAGCAACTTTTGCATGCAGACTCTCCTTGCCAGACTCAAAGAAGAGCAGGGCAGCCCTTCTTCCATCCTCTCTCCAGTACAGACATGATCTGAGGCCTGGGTGCCAGGGGTGCCCCTTTTATGCCACAAATTGTCTATGGGGATACAGTCATTGGGATACCAGGTCTACTGCCTGACGACAACCTCCTGCAATGTGTGGCATCTACCTATTCCAGAGTACAATATTTCGCCCATTCCCAAATGGCAGAACCCGTCTCTTGGTGTGTGGAACTTGGTAGGCGAACCTAGAGGAATGGCTACCTTTTGGCTACACGCCCATGGGAAAACCAGTTTGGCAACTGTTTTCCCCCTCTCTGTCCCGGATGCCAATCTGTCTACTAGAAAATAAGAGCCGTCCCTCTCGTGTGTGTCCAACATTTGCCCTTGAAAGGAGGTTTCCCCTTTGAAACCCACCTTTTGGGGCTCACAACCTGTGTGGCTTCCTGCCAGAGAGAAGTTAACACCTCTTCCAATGGCAGGCCTCTATTTTGTCCTTTCCTGGGAGTTGTTCACATTTCTCCCTAGGAGGGCAGAAGGCTGCCTTGTGACCAGCATCTGCAAATGGACACTGGCAAACTTTCTAAAGTTACTTTTTACTCAAAAGTTACATTGAATTCGACTTGGCCATCATGTGGGGTTCAATGCAACAATTCCTTTGACACCTTGAAGTACCAACTTGAGTAGTCACATTTGGGAGTTAGCACAACTGAGTTGCCAGCGTGTAACCCTGTACTTGCCAATGCGGCTACTAGTCTTTCCACAGTAAACATGACAATTCAGGGTTTTTACTGTGAGGACATGAAAATATATGTCCTACTTTTTAATAAACAGCACCCTGCCTCAGGACTCGATAGGCCTACCTTACAGGAGATTTATATAAATTAACAAGGCAGGTCTGAAGTTTGTCATTAGCTTAAATGGCAAAGTTGAGTAAGAAGTTTAAAACTGCTCTACGACTCTGCAGTGGCCGGCTGGGAGACATGTTTTACTTTGTCACACTCATGATGGCACAAGTTCTGCAGTCCATGAGGGACACTTTAACTTAGAGGCCCTGGGCATCCCTGGTACCATATCCTGGAGACTTAAATGTGAGTTAACTTAAGCCAATTAAATATACACTTTTAGGAGTCAGAGCACTGGCACTGAGGTCTGGTTATCAGGGCTCAGTGCACGTTCAGAGTCGAAAAATCAGCATCAGTCCAACACTCTGGGGGTGATCCTGCAAAAAGAGGTATTTCCTCACACCTTCTGAAAGATTTCTTGGTCCAGTTAGGGCCTGATGAAGTCACAGAATTTACAGAGCTATTCCACTACAAACAAGTATATGTGCCTAATCTTGAAGTCTCTTGAAATTGCTGAGTAAGAACAAAATCCGGATTGCCTTTCCCGGGCCAGTTTGGTCAACAAATGTCAACATATGTGTTTGCTTTGTTCAGCAACAGTTGTGCCAAACAGTGCCAATTATCGAAAAGCGTGTGGACATTGTCCTGTGGCATCACCCATTACCCGTAAGTACTACAGTGCTACTTGCTGTCAGAGTCCTGGAAAGAAGCCTGAATTCTCATGGTAACAAAAATTCGAGGCTTATGACCTCATTTTGAGGAGGGCTTGTAGGTATAAGTTCTATTCACCCCACCACGTTTAGAGAGTAAACTTTGTCGTGTCCCAATGGCGGAGCAGCCACACCTGCCACACACTGGCAACACACTTTCTGTAGCCCAGACTTTGACAGAAAAGATGCTGGAGGGATTGCCAAGTAAGGCAATACCTTTCAATATCATTTCTGCTGGTGTCCCTACTTACCAGGACCACCATAGAAACCATGGTAATTTCAAATATAAACAATTGTTGTGTTCGGAGAAAAACTCCTGGTGAATTATTGCTATGTGACTATTGGAAATGGACTCCTTGACTTACACAAATGAAGACAGATTTGTCATGTGAGCATGAAACGTCATATTTACTATTTCTCCCCAAAGCAGATGACGTGCTTACAGGGGAAAATGCGTACCACAAAGGCCAGTATCTGTTTGGGAACAGCAGGACCTCTAGCAGCTGGGTAAGATCACCCACCTTCAGCTGACACAGGGTTGACTTCAGTGGAGAGTGACACAGCCTCATCTCGGTGTTGGCACTGCCACTTTCATCTCAGGGTTACGCAGCACAAGAACACACATCAGACTTAAACTCAAAGTTTCTCAAAACGCCCAGCCCCAAGCAGCACCACAACAAATCCAAAAGAGGCAGTCGCTCCAGGAAAGATTTAGGCAGATAATATGCCTCAAAGCCCCCGGTGGCATCTGCCTTCAACACACCATGCAGGATGGCCTGTCTCGACTCAGCTCCAGAGCCACACTGCCCAGAAATTAGAAGCGTGATTTGGAGATGGATGGTAAATTTGGAGAAGAATGGACTGGATGAATTCCCTCCACCATCCTATCCATATAGTAAAGGCTATTTTGCTGGAAGAATCACAACTAAAAGTAGCACTTCGTGGAGACATCACAGGGCTGAAGGTGGCGCCCTTCAGAATGGTTAACCACCACTAACACTAGCTGACCTTTAAAGTGGGGTGGCTTCATCAGGAACCTCTGATTCTTGTTTCTCTGGAGATGGCCAAGGAAACCCCAACTGATCAACGCAATGCTGCATGATGTAAAATTAACAGGGCTCGAAAACACAGCTTGCCCACAGAACGTGGACGAAGGCACATAGGCATCTTTCTTTTTTTCTATTCACTCTTCATGCATCCCTTTCAGACATTCTTAATATGACTGCGAGCGATGGGTGGCTACATATATTGGCACTATTGTTTGTTGTTGGTTAATCAGTTTTTGCTTTTTCAGTACCTTATTTCTGTGGTTTTTTAGTTTATCTTGATTGGACGACCCACTTTTGTCTATTGTTTTAAACTGTATTTTTCTCACCCATATCACTCTGGAAGGGAAACCTTGAGCTCAGTCTGACTCCAAAACTGAGAGGCATTGGTAAACTTTTTTTCCAAATGTCGGCCAGGTTTGCTGGGGGTTATAATCTGTAGCCAATTGTTGCACCTATCCAGGTGCTCCAGGACTAGTCATAATCCTCACAGACCTGTTTATAACATGTTGAAATAATAACTTTGCCACATAATGAGGGCATATCCCAAGGTGAATATTAAGTATAAGGGATTCATGTCATGCACTCTATATCCTAAGATGACCAAGAAGTTAATAATGACACATTCTACGGTGACTATGAGGTAGACGAGGAAGATGCTGCACACACTTGTAATTCCATTATAGTAATTCAGAGCAAACCACTGCCCTTGAGGACCTATTCAGAAAATAGTTCTGCAGCCAGTGGCGCTTAAAACTAACAGTGCAATAAGCCCACATCAAGGGAAGTGGCACTCATGGTGCCCAGTGAAAATTAGAACAGATGTGATTTCAATAACCTGCAACAAACATTGGCAAAACCAATAGGCCTTGCCTGTGTAAACTATTTTCTAGTGCTTTTTCCCCCTAGATGGTTGCAGGGAGTGGGCAGACAGGTATGTCAGTCACCTCTAAAGGACTTTTCTGAAAGCAAAAGAAAAATGTGTACAAAGATGGCTTCCCCTCGTGAACAAGCGTGCACGGCTGCCACCTCTAAATTATTTTTCTTAAAACATGAGAAAACTCATTCAAAGACGTTCGCTGTACAAGCACATGCAAACTCAGCAGCCATCTTTCTACCTTTTATATTTATTTCACCCTTCAGGATGGCGGCTGGCCGGCTCAGAATGATAAATTAAAAAAACATCAAGCATGCACACAATGTTGCAAATAGGTGGACAGGCAAGTAGCCTGGCAGAAGTGTGCAGATGCTGGTCTCTTGCACACACAATGCCAAAAAGGACAAGATAATAATAAATAAATTACACATGTGGGGGTGGTGACCTTGAAAGCGGGGAGGGAAGCGACAAAACGAGGCACTGCAATGGAATTAAAAAAAACACCCTCAGGCTTGCAGTGGAACTATACAGGTCAACCCATAAGAAACGTGGTAAATAGGAAATGCTCCAGAGGCGGATCAAACAAGATGCAGAGGCAAGTTACAGAATAAGGAGTAGGCAAATGAAACAGGCAAGAAAGTTACACGCTCAGGGGCAAGGAGCTGACCGAAGCCCACTCTGTATATTGTATACCAAACAATAGGCCTTTGATAACAGACAACTAAAGCGCCTGCAGGTCGAGACCATAAAACGTCAATCCCTTTCTTACGTCAATATTGTTAAATGCTCAGAGAAGTGCTGCAATTTCACGTTAGAAACATAAAGGACAGTTTCTACTGCAAGTGATGCTAAAAATGAGGGGCGGAAAATACCAGAATTGTAAGAAAACACGCACATGAAAGCCTTTTTTGAAAAAAATAGGTGCAAAAAACATGAGGGAGACAGAATCTCCGTCTATCAAGAAAAGTAAACTATGGGCAGAACAGACCCTTTAAAAAACGAGTGACTTGCCAAAACAAACTTTTATTCAGTATAATTTACATCGATATTAAAAAGTCAATATTATGAAATAAAACCGCACACTCTAGCAAAACACACATACAAATGGCATTTGTTTCTGAGGTCAAACTAGGCACAAGCACAGAATGTAATTCTAAAAGGCTATCACAAGTTTATGAATTGAGGAAGGGCACCAGAATACTTTAGTGCAAAACGTGACATCAGGTTGAGGCAATGCATAGCAGGAGGGGCAGAGACGAACCTTTCGCCTAGATTATCATATCTGTCCTTTATCCTGGGCACTGGCTGCCTGTGGAGGGCAGGGCTCGTATATCTCTTAGGATGCCTCACAAATCTAAAATATCCAAAGCATAAACTAAAAATACAGGTGTCTAGCCTCTAGTGAAAAACTGCTAGCCCATCTCAGAAACAGAGGGAGCTGCCCATAGAAATACTGAATTAATTCTTGTACACCGGACTACCCAACAAGGACAGATATCATTCAGATGAACAATTAAAACATTCTTGATATGATTTCTGTTTTATTTATTGGGCGCTTAGGATCAGGTACAAGAGGGCAACGGACAAGGGTCTCGGATAGATTAATGGGACAACCAGCCAATAAGAGGACGACCAACTGACAGAAGGGGCTGAATCCTTTTATAAGAGTGTGCTTCGTTGGTTCCCTATTAACCTATTAGAATATAGAAGACATTCTGGAGACATTCAAGGTGACGATGATTAATGATGGTGTTGAGAAAGATGATTGTTGAGGATCACAGTGATGGCCTATTGCACCCGGAAGTGCTCTGCTGCCGACCCAGAGGCTGCAGCTGTTCCTGTGGCCAACAGTTCAAAGATGGCCATCACTGGCCAGCGGAGTAACAGGCGCCTCGTGGCGAGTGCTCAGCTTAAGACGGAAACTGATCAGGGTATGGTGGCCATGTTGGTGAGTAACAGTGAAAGGAAGAAGGCCTTGCTAGGATCAGCGGGGATCATACTGGACATGGATACGTAGTTACACTAATGAAAATGCTCAAATCACCAGCAACGAACCCACTGTACTCTGTAGAACAACTTGAATAGACAAAACATATTGCAATCCTCTAATATATTAACCCAATAACGACCACACATGTTCAGCTGATAAAACATAAACAGTGTATTACATAATTTCATGGGAGAATAGTCACCTAAGAGCAAATGGATGTTATGTTTTTAGTATATATATTGTATATAAATAATTCTTGTGTCCAAATATCAATGGGATGTTAGTTCAAAATAGCAATTATCATCCAGTAATCAGCGTCTCCCAAACCTCTGAAAATGTTGATCTAGGCTTCACTAGTGAACCACATATTAAAGCAGCGAGAGATTGTGGGGTCCACAAACACTGGAATATAGCTGGAAGCAAACCACTTACAGCTGGCAAGATAATCGCACAGGTAATATCAACTGGTCATCAGACGGCTAGAGCCAAGCCATGCTCAACAATATCATCCGATTTCAGCAGCCGGTGGAGAGTCCTGGCTGTCCTGTTTGATCCCAACCCAACCACCATATACATAGTTATTTGTTATGAGCTACAATACAAGAGGTATGACACTCTGACACTTCCAACAACGCGTGGAACTGGAAAGCACCTGTGCAATGTCCCGTGGAGCTATTCCTAGTGTGTGGTTAAAGTAAACAGAGGCTATTTTCTGCCTCAAGATCAACTTGTTTCTTCTTTATTGTAACTAATGGTAGAAACATCCTGACTGACCTTGGATAGACCCCTTAAACCTTGTGCATTTCTGCATCTCATGCTGACCTACAAGGAGGCCAGAGATCTGTAATTATTGCTCCCACATCTCATGTACGTGTCATAAACTGATCGTACTTTCAACACTATGGAAACTACACTTCTAAAATGAGCGAGTTGGGGATATCTGAATACAGAGGCACGTTTTGTATGGAAAGTGTGCCTTGAAAAGAGCTTCTGTGCATGTGGGTAAAAAGACACCAAAGTATTACATTTAAAATGGTGAGGGAGAGAGAAAGGGCCTTCTCCGCGTGTGCCTGGCCCCACCGTGTTAGCTGTAACTTTCCAATAAATGGAACATGCTGAACACAACTTTCCTTGTTGATGATACGCTTGTAGGTTAAATGTTGAAGATCTAATAAAAAATACCTTATTTATGTAAATAATTAGATTTTTTATGACGCCCAAACATCTTAACTTATTTTGTGGAAATCTTAATTCTACATTATATTGCATCCAGTGATCCTGTACACACACCTGTATGGGCCTGTCCTACATAGGCGTACTCAAATAGTGATGAGCCTGCTTGTGAAGCTCTGTTGGAATAGTGTGAACGCCCCCCCTTCATCCGACTCACCAGCTGGCCCTCCCTTTGAAGTAGGATAGCAATAAACTTTGCCATAAAGAGAGACCTGTGTCATGTCAGAATTGAAAGGGAGTTGACTCTGTGATTTGAACAGCTTCCAACCAAACTTATTAAGATTTGGCGCTTCCACAATGTTGTGAATGTTGGTGTGCGCATGCTTAGGAACATAAGGTATCGTTTGCTAGAAATGAGAGTACATATTTCACTTAATAAAAAGTGCAGAAGACGATTACGAAACACCACAGTACAACTGTGTCGCAAAAAAATGAAGAATTTTTCAGAGTGCCCTTGATGTACCTGGGAAAAATGACTTGAGTCTTTCTGTTGGTAAGGGTAGAGCTCCATAAAGAAGACCAATGGCCTCACTTGGGGTTAGGAGTAATGGGCATCCACCAAAAATGGGAAATATCCTTTATGCCGACTTTTTTATAACAAAGTCCTGGTTAACGAAAGCGGAACAACGCTTTCTTTAACCACGACTTTGTTATTTTGTGCCTTAACCACGCATGTCCTGAACAACGAACATGCATGGTTAAGGTACAAACAAGGGAGTCGGCTGAGGAGGACGACGCAGATGAGGCGACGACTCAGGTAAGTGGGGGGTTTTAGGTTTTGGGGAGGGGGCGGGGGGTCGGGGGTTTTAGGTTTTGGGGTGGGGTTGGGGGGTGGGGCGTTTTTGGTTTTGGGGAGGGGGTGGGGGGTTGGGGGTTTTAGGTTTTGGGGTGGGGTTGGGGGGATGGGGCGTTTTAGGTTTTGGGGAGGGGGTGTCGGGGTTTTAGGTTTTGGGGTGGGGCGTTTTTGGTTTTGGGGAGGGGGTGGGGTGTCGGGGGTTTTAGGTTTTGGGGTGGGGTTGGGGGGTGGGGCGTTTTTGGTTTTGGGGAGGGGGTGGGGGGGTTTTAGGTTTTGGGGTGGGGTGAGGCATGCAGGATCAATGGGTGCCTGTTACTAATGACATTACCAGGAATGCCTTTACGTCGAAATATCGTTGTTAAGGCATTCGTGGTAAAGGCATTAGTAGTAACAACGAGGTCGGTGTTCCGACCTCGTTGTTTAGGCACCCGTTGTTTAGTCAGTCGGCATTCCGTCGTACTACCACCAAAAATGAATACACCTGTTGGGCAACCTCTCAGTGCCTGCAACCTCATTTAGAAGTGGCAGAACACTGTGTTTCCGAAAAAAAACATATCCCACTCCACCATCTGAACAGCATGATTAGTAGTTGCCAGATAACCTGGAGTCAAAAGATCACCGTGTTTACAGCAAGCCTTATAACACCACATCAGCCCTTTTTAATGCCTATAGCAGTGCCAAAAGAAAATACAATCTTTTCCAGATGCACTGAGAAAACTACCACCAAATGAGGATTATTTTTTTTTTTTTTCAGAAAAGGCTGTGGCTGGAGCTTCAGAAGCAGTGCCTTTACCACCCCAACTGATAGGCTGCCATCTGGCAAACTTTCCAGAAGGACCGAAGTCCTGTCAAGGGGGCCAAAATTCCAACAGCCAAATGGTCTGGTTACTCTCACAAGTCATCCTAACCTGCCCAACGTCCTGCTAAAATAACAAGTCGTAACTAGTAGTTTGACTTTTTAACCATTCCACACAGGATACAATGAATTTCCATAGTCTTCAATGCTAACACACAATCCAACTTTGCAGACCAACCCAACCCCAAAGAGCGCATTGCTAATCTACCCACCACCCACCAAGACGGCTCCCTGACCAAATGGGCAACCTAAGCAGAAAGGACACAGTAGCAATGATGCGGACCACCCATTCAGTGGCCCCCAATGGACCCATGCCACTACTACATCTACAAACTGGAAAATGACCACTCAGCACCACCCTGATCCACATCACCAACACCTCTATCATGTCTTATGCTTTATCGGGTGAATGAAAACGTGTAGAAATCGACACCCTCCTGAAGAAAACCACAGCCAACCCAAAACAACTGAGCAATTTTTGACCCATCGCCCTGCTCACCTAACCAGCCAGAAAAATTAAGCCCATCAATAAGTAACTCACAGCCTACCTCGACCTTCACCATCTTCTACACTCAATCAGGATTCAGAAAGAACCACATCAACAAAACAGCACTCATTGTGGCCACTGACATTCGAATCATTCTAAACCGAGAAGAAACAGAGGCTCTCATTCTGCTCAACTTCGCTGCGACCTCTGACACTGTCTCCCATAAGATCCGCATCAGAAGACTCAATGAGATTAGCATACAAGGACCCACTCTCAAATGGATCTGTTCCTTCCTCATGGGAAGAACCCAAATAATCAAGCTGCCACTCTTAACATCAGAGACCAAAAACTGATAGGCAGAGTCTCACAGGGATCATCTTTCAGCCAAACTCTTTCAACATACACATGACACTGCTTGCCAACATCATCCGACCACAAGACATCCCAGTCATCTCCTGTGCCAACTCATCCTATCCCTGACGAACAAGACAACTACCACCAGAACCAACTTCACCAACTGCATGACCATGGTAGCAGACTGAATGCGAACCAACTGCCTGAGGCTCAACTCTGACAAGATTAAAGTAGTGGTCTTTGGCAACAGGACTTCCCCATTGGACTTCACCTCATGGTCTTCTGAGCTAGCACCAACATCCACAGACACAAGAAACCTAGGGTTCATCCTAGACAACTAGTTCAATATGAAGGCTCAAGTCAATGCAGTGTGCACCTCCTGCTTCCACATCCTACACATGCTGTGAAAGATCTTCAAAGGGTTGCCTCAGAACAGCAGATAGACTGCCACACATGCGTTCATCACCAGTAAGCTGGACTGTGACAACACTCCTTATGCCCGAATCTCCAAACAACTCTTACAAAGACTCTAGACCATCCAGAACACCCCCTCAAGACTCATACTCAACCCCCCTTAACGCACTCACATCACACTGCATCTCAGGAAGCTTCACTGGCTCCCCATTCACAGCCACAATCAATTCAAACTGCTCATGCACACATACAAAGAAGGACCAGAATACCTGAGCAGCCGCACACACTCTCACCAAACCACCAGTCACCTTCCATCTGCCTCTCTCTCACTTGCATACATTTCCCACATCCACAAAAGCAAAACTGGAGGTCGCTCATTCTCCTACATCGCACCCAGGACACAGAACGACCTCCCTCTACACATCAGAGCCTCCTCCTCACTTCTTGAGTTCTGCAAGACGCGGAAGGCCTGGCTCTTTGTGTAAGAATGTTGGGGATCACACAACTACAGAACTGCCCAAGTGCCTGTAAACCCTCTCGGGTGATTAGTGCGCTATACAAATCAATGTAACATAACATAACAAACCCACATTGGTAAGCTAACCTTATTTTTCTCCAGCTTACTCTATAACTCTCTCTCTTGACATATTGACTTATTTTATTCTCTAAAGTAGGTGTATAATATATTATTTTAATAACGTAAGTGTAGACAGAGCAGTACTCAGAGGTGGAGTGGTGTACAATATTTACAGTGATACGCATATACAAACGAGATGTCTTAAAATTTAAATTATATAGAAATCGGAAGTTCAATCTGTATTCATTGATTACTGTTCACAGCTGATTAATATTCCAGACAATCCCATTAAAATGTTGATGTTTCGACTATAGTTACAAGTTAGAAGGGTCTTCCTGACTGCTTAGCATTTGGCTGCAGACACACTGAGCACTTCACGTTGCAGGTTGACAACCGCACGGATCAGATTAGGAATTTATTTCCTTTGTGTTGACAAGTTTGGACCCAGAGACACACTTACAGTGACTACTCCATTACACGTATGAGGCACACTACCTGGAGGAGTTGTGCCAGGCGGCATATTGTATGTCCTTAAGAGACCCATGTAAATTGTGTATAGGGTCGAAAGGTCGACATTTTAATGTGATTGTCTCGGATATAATCAGCTGTGAACAATAATTAATACATACAGATTGGAACTGTTGATTTCTATGTAATTTTAAGACATGACATCTGTATATATGTATAAAGTAAATACTGCACACCACTGCACCTATGAGCACTGCGCCGTCTGCACTTACTTTGTTAATTTATGAATACATCTATTTTGGAGAATAAAAGATTCAATATGCCAAGAGAAAGAGTTGTGTTAATTGGCTAACAAAAGAGTCCAGAGAAACCATTATTATTTGTTCCTTGCTTTTTAGCCAGGTTTTGTCATTGGGAAGAAGGGTTGGGTCCTGTGTATTGTTATGAGTAGAGTACAGCTGCGCAGATTTCAGTGGTGTACAGTAGAGTGGCGTAAAGAACAATGGTGTACAGTGGTGCGGAGTAGAGTGGCGTAGGTTAGAGTGGTGCAGAGAAGAGCAGACTAAGAGTGCAGTGGCGTAAAGTAGAATGTTACAGAGTAGAGTGGTGTAGAGTGGTGCAGAGTAGAGTGCAGACTCGCAGAGTGCAGTGGTGCAGAGTAGAGTGCATGAAGTGCAGTGCCATGGCTTAGAGTGAAGTGGCATAGAAAAGAGGGCAGTGGCATAAAGCGCAGTGGCGTAAAGTACAGGTTAGGCAGTGGGATGGAAAAGAAGCAACATGGAAGGGCGTGGGTGGGAGAGAAAAGAAACAACATGGACGGGAATACAGGAGACAAACTGAAAACACAAGAACTCATATAGAGTGCTTGACCACAATGAAGAAAGTAGCTCTAAAAATGGGACAGTGGATGGGCACAAGTACTTGATCCATGCTCCAGAGGATGGTCAAACACAAGAAGAGGACATGACGCCCAATGAACTGAAGTAATGAAAGTGACGCTAAAACGAATAAATGGTAAGCTATGGGCGGGCTGTAAACCAACTATGTAAACAACATGTCTCTTAGAGACAGTGTATGTGCTGTCTAGCTGAAACCTAAAAAGACCGTCATCATGAAGAAGAAGAAAAATAGGACGACAGGCAAGGGAAAAAAGCAAGAAAAAAGGTGAGGAAAAATGTCCACAGTTAACAAAACACTAGCATATAGGCCAACATTTAAAAACAGGAAAATATATATGGGGATTTATATTCCCCACTGACTTGAATTCAAGTGCGTTTGTGGGGGGACGATAATTTTAAGTTGGAGAAAGTTAATTAAAACTTTTTTTTGTTTTAAAAATAGGAAGCTTCCCGTCTGAATCAGTTCTGTTGGGATGTGGAGTCCTGTACCCCCTGGTACTACTCAATCTTTTCTTCAAATGTTTAACCTGGTGTTGGCGACATACACCTTATTTGTCTGGCAGATTAGAAGCCCTGCCTAATCCACAGCCCTAACCCCTACTGGCCCATCCTCCTTTCACTACACCCTCCTTCCTTCCATGCTGTAATATGCCTTTTCCTAGTCGATGAGTGGAGAGAAATCTCTCTCACAATCAATCAATCAATCAGGGAATTTGTAAAGCGCACTACTCACCAGTGAGGGTCTCAAGGCGCTGAGTGAGGGGGGGAGCTGCTACTGCTCGAACAGCCAAGTCTTGAGATGTCTCCTGAAGGTAAGGAGGTCCTTGGTCTGATGCAGGTGGGTAGGAAGAGTGTTCCACATCTTGGCGGCGAGGTGCGAGAATGTTCTGCCGCCAGTGTTGTTCTGTGGATGCATGGGACAGTGGCGAGGGCAAGGTCAGCGGAGCAAAGCTGTTGGGTCGGGGTGTAGAAGGAGAGCCGTCTGTTGAGGTATTCTGGTCCGGTGTTGTGCAGTGCCTTGTTAGCGTGGGTGAGAAGTTTGAAGGTGATTCTTTTGTTGAGGGGGAGCCAATGCAGATCTCTCAGGTGGGCTGTGATGTGGCAGGGGATGTCCAGGATGAGGCGTGTGGAGGCGTTCTGGATGGGTTGAAGTCTTTTCTGGAGTTTGGCCGTGGTTCCTGCATCGAGGGCATTGCCGTAGTCCAGTTTGCTGCTTACGAGCGTTTGGGTGACTGTTCTTTTGGTTTCAGTGGGGATCCATCTGTAGATCTTCTGAAGCATGCAGAGGGTGTTGAAGCAAGAGGAGGAGATGGCATTGACTTCTGGGTCATATATACTGAAGAGTCCAGGATGAATCCCAGGTTGCGTGCGTGGTCGGGGGATGTCGATGCGGTTCCCAGTGTGGCAGGCCACCAGGAGCCGTCCCATGCGGAGGGGGAGGAACCAAAGATGTGGACCTCAGTCTTGTCAGAATTCAGTTTAAGGCAGCTGTTCTTCATCCATTCGGTGATTGCCTTCATTCCTTCGTGGAGGTTGGTCTTGGCAGTGTCCTTGGTGAGGGAGAGGATCAGCTGAGTGTCATTGGCGTATGAGATGGAGTTGAGGTTGTGAGTCAGGTGATGTTAGCGAGTGGAGCCATGTAGATGTTGAAGAGGGTCGGGCTGAGGGATGAACCCCAGGGTACGCTGCAGATGAATTTGGTGGCTTCAGAGCAGAATGGAGGGAGGTGGACTCTCTGAGTTCTGCCGGTCAGGAAGGAGGTGATCCAGTCCAGGGCTCTGACGCGGATTCCTGTGTCGCTGAGGCAAGTGCGTAGGGTGTGGTGGCAGACGGTGCCGAACGCAGCTGAGAGGTCCAGGAGGATGAGGGCTGTGGTTTCGCCATTGTCCAGTATGGTTCTGATGTCATCGGTGGTGGCGATGAGGGCAGTTTCGGATCCGGATTGGGATGGGTCTTAAGTGTTGTTCTCCTCAAGGAAACGGGTCAGTTGTTTGTTGATCATTTTCTCTATGACTTATTCCGGGAAGGGGAGCAGGGAGATGGGCCGGAAGTACTTGAGGTCCTTTGGATTCGCCTTAGGTTTCTTGAGGATGGCGTTGATCTCGGCATGTTTCTAGCTTTCAGGGAAGGTGGCAGATTCGAAGAAACTGTTGATGATCTTCCGGAGTTGGGGGTGCAACGACAGAGCTTGCTTTGTTGAAGATGTGGTGAGGGCAGGGATCGGATGGTGAGCCGGAGTGGATGGTGTTCGTGGCTTGTCCTACCCTGTTCCTGAGCCCCTTAGCACAAAGCACCCATGCCAATGGAAGAGAAACAACATTTCAGAAAGGATAGGTAGCAGCTCTTGTGGAAGAGCCACTACCCCATTAGGAGGAGCTCAGTCATGGTTGCCTTTCTGCTGAAGAATTGATGCCACTGAAAGAAGAAAAAAAATCAGGAAAGGTCTTGTGTCTCAGACAGGGCAAGGGTCTTATATTACAGAAAGAAGAAACAATTAGGATAAGGTCAGGTCCTATTCTGTTGAAGTATTTAAACCATTCAAAGAACTACACTTGAGATAGAGCTTACCTCCAAAAGGAAGTCTGCCTTTGGAAGATACAACTGGGATAGTGCTTCATAGTTCTCTTATAGGAAGATGACCTGCACCTGGGGTAGGTTACTGGTCTGTTCTACAGAAGAGAACACACAGGAGATAGGCTACGAGTCTTACACACAAAGACATGCACCATCAAAAGAAACAACTTGGACAGGTCTTGTGTCTGTGCAGAATAACATGCACCTTTAGAAGAAACAACTTGGAGAGGTCCTGTTAGCCCGCGCATTGTGCAGAACGAGGTACAACACTAAATAAAAAATCATCTTGGATAGGTCTTGTGTCTTGGTTGTGGGTCCTATTGTGCAGAGGACCTACTCCGTTATTATAGGAAACAGTTGTCGTAGATCGTGGGTTTCATTCTGCTATAACAGTTTGGCGGTTCGAAAAAGGTCTTAGACCTCGTTCTGCAGAAGGGCGTGCACCATTAGAAGAAATAACAGCGGTAGGCCCTATGAGGAACGCTTCTGAAGAATGGCCTTCGAAGGCAGCAGCCTGTACTCGCTCCCCACAAGGGGATTGGTATTTGGAAAGAGAAACAACTGCCACAAGTGCAGAGGAAGGCGACCGTGAACCTACCGCCCCAGTCCTTGTCTTAGGGAGGATCCCAGGCCTTGGACCTATCCTCGTCCATGTGCTGCTTCTATTGCTCTAGCTCAGAAGGGGCCAATAGCTATTGAAAATGTAAGTTTAACCCCCTTAAAGCATTAGGTGACAATCTCTTCGCACTGTTACAGGAATGTTGCCAGAATGTTCTCAGTGTGTTGTTTGTTACAGCTGCAATCAGTTTGGAACAAGAAACCTTCCGTGTGATTCACTGTGCTTTGGAACTGGCTTCGAGGCGGCCAGGGCTTACCCAATCTTTGGAAGACTAGAAGTCACTCGGTCACAATAATGCATTTGATGTCTGCACAGCTGCCGACCGCTGGCCTAAATAATCCCTTTGTAACTGATAAGGCAGAACACGACTTCAGCCTAATGTAACACACAAGGCTGAGGAATGTTCCCAGCAGAGCTGATGTACATTTCCAGCTTTTGGAAGAAAGCGGTGTAAATTCCCTGCAGATGCGTGAACTGCTGTAAAACCTCACCCTGTCATGACAGTTTATTAAAAGCACAAAAAAGAACAGATGTTCACTGTTCGATCCGATCCCTAGCAGTGTAAAGGCATGCTGCACATTGTTGTAGATGAGAGAAAGGGATGGTGTGCACGGATGCAGCGCAGGCCTGGTGGTGCTCACCAGGAAGAGCCATCCCGCTATGAATCATGGGAGCAGTTGGGAGAATAAGGGGTCGATTTGTTTCTGTAAAAAAAACACTGTGGCTGCAGCACTGCCAGGGCAACCTCCAGAGAGGCTTCGTAGGCTTTCTATTGATAACTGGAGAAGACATCCCAAGGTGCCGGGAAAGAATTGAGGAAAACGAGGTAGATGAAGGCAGTTGCGGCAGATGCAAGACTGGAAGAAGCCCAGATAAGGGTTAAGGTAGGTTTGCAGGGCTACCTCCTCGCACGTGCATTTGAGGCTATAGCACTTGAGGCTGGCATGAGCACAAGTAACACAAGAAAAAAGTAGGCCCAGAAAGTGCAAGCAGGCAGTGGAAGGACACTCAAACAGAAATGAACGAGTATAGATCAATACTTGGTCCATGCTCCATGGAACAGAGAAACACACGAAGATAAAGTAGTAGTGCAGAGTAGAGTGGAGTGGCCTAAATTGGAGTGGTGTAGAGTAGGGTGGCAAGGAGAGCAGTGGTGTGCAGTACAGTAGAGGGCATTGGCATAGAGCAGAGTGGTGTGGAGTAGAGCACAGAGGTATAGAGTGAAGTGGTGCAGAGAGGAGAGGCATTGAGTGCAGTGATGCACAGTAGATTAGAGTGGAGTAGAGTGCAGTGGCGTGGAGTACAGTGATGCAGTGGATAGAAATCATGGCCATAGAGTAGAGTGGTATAAAGTTCAGTGATAGCTAGTGCAGTGTTGCAGAGTACAGTGTAGAGTGGCACAGAATGCATTGTTGTTGAGTGCATGCAGTAGCGTAGAGTACAATGGTGCAGTGTAAAGTGGTGTTCAGAGCAGTGGCACAGAGTACAGTGAAGCAGAGTAGAATAGAGTGGCATAAAGTTCAGTGGGGTAGAGTGCAGTGGCAGACAGAATAGTAGCATACAGTGGAGTGGCAGAGTGTATTGTTTTAAGTAAAGTGATGTAGAGTGCATAGGCGGAGAGTGTAGTGGTATCGAGTGGAGTACCATAGAGTGCAGTATTGTACAGTACAGTGGTGCAGAATAGATTAGAGTGGCTTAGAGTGGATTGGCATAGCTTACAGTTGCGTAGAGTGGAGCATTGCAGAGTGGAGTGATGCAGGGTAGAATGCAGTGGCGTAGAGAGGAATGATGTAGAGTAGAGTGGCATACAGTGTAGTGGCGTAGAGTGCATTGCCATAAAGTGGTGTATAGTGGTGCAGAGTAGACTGCAGTGGTGTAGAGCAGAGTGGCATAAAGTTCAGTGGCAGAGAGAGCAGTGTTGTAGGGTAGACTGTTGTAGAGTGCAGTGGTGTATGAGAGAGTGAGTAGAGTGGTGCAGGTTAGAGTGGCGTAGAGTATACCAGTGCAAAGTAGAACAGTGACAGAGTACAATGGTGTAGAGTGCAGTGGTGTAAAGTGTTGCACAGTAGAGTATAGTGGTGCAGAGTAGATTGGTGTAGAGTGCAGTGGTGTAAAGTGCATTGTTTTTTAGTACAATGGGGTAGAGTACATTGGCACAGATAGCAGTGGTTAGAGTAGAGTGTAGTGGTGCAGAGCAGGATGGTACAGAGTAGATTAGAATGGCACAGAGTGGAGTGGTGTAGAGCACAGTGGTGAGGAGTGCAGTGGTGCAGAGTAGAGTGGAGTGAGGTAGAGTGCACTGGCGTAGAGTGATGCTGAGTAAAGAGGGTTAGATTGAAGTGGCGTAGAGTGGAACGGTGCAGAGTAGAGTGCAGTGAAGCAGTGTTGAGTGGTGTAGTGAGGAGTGGTGGATAATAGAGTGGAGTGGTATGGAGTGTTGCAGAATAAAGTGGAGTGGGGTAAGGTAAAGTATGCATGTGTGGTATTACACTGCCATTACAGACAACACATCTTCTCTCCCTCAGAACATGGGGCCTGACATTTGACATTGGTCTTTGAATACACAGCAAATGTGACAAGATAAGAACAAGATTTAAAGGCCTGTGTACAAAAAAGAAGCACTGGGAGGGATACTGTAAAAAAGGTTTGAGCAAAGGAAGGGAGAAACTCAAACTGGACATCCTAAAACAAATAAAGCCAGCAAATACAAAGCAAGAAAATGTGAGTAACAAACCAAAACGTCAATAGTAACCAACAGGCAGAATACATTCCCATTAAGCTTTCCAAATGACCCCAAGATGTTGTTAGCAAACTAGACAGCTATGCTGTCTGGTAGGCTGTGACCGAAAAAGCACTAAGGAGCCAAGTCGCTGACAGGCATGCACTATATAAGATTGCGTAACATACCATTTTAGGGGCCCTGCTCTCTACACAACCTTCTAATTGTTAGTCAGACAGTAGAGATAGTTTTGAAAACGAGTTCAAGTGTTTTAAGCATTTTCTATGTGTTTACAAAATGATGGGATGATATGAGGTCATACACAGCAGTTTCCTGATAGTTCAATGTTGTCAGAACACCACGTCCTGGTCTACATTCAATTCAGTGAATTCTGGGAGTTGTGGTCTAGATATACTTCAATTCTACTAGTTGGACAGAAGCACCGGTTAATAATTTGCAAAAGAAAGTGCCAGGCTGGAAACATGATGTTACTCTACATGCGAAATTGCAGAATGCCAATCAACAAACCAGGCACTCTTATTCATCTTTGTGACTCTGGACATTCAACCAGAACACACTCCATAAATAGTTTCCTATGCATGCTTTTCCATAAAAGCAACCAGAATACTTTACCCAACAATAAAACATTGCTTTAACTATTTTCATGCTTTACACTGTTCTAACCCAAGGGATGTTTTAAACACACAATGCATGTACTGGAAAAACACTCAGAAAAAGTCTGCGTCTCTTGCACTGTAACATGCGCTACATATGCAGAGAAATTGTGCAAACTAGGAGAATAATATCCACATTTGTTTACTGTCCCACTATCAGCCACTCTAACACTACCTTAAATAGAATGATTAAAGGAAAGAGAGATTTCCCAGGAACTCAAAACATACAATAAGGCCACTGCCCAGCCTGGTGGGGGTGCGGTGAGGGAAATACAGCAAACTAGAATAGTATATAGTTCTGGAAGACAAATCAATGCTCAATAAATACTTACTAAGTGACCCAGAATGGACATTTAGACTACACATTAGCACCAGAAACTCTGTTTGAAGACAAACTCACAACAGACCTACAGGAAGTAGGAAGTGAGAGATACTTTATCTACTCTACCACAAATACAAAGACAACTAAGCGCTTACTTCCTCACACTTGGTGAGGACGATGAAACTAACTTGAAAAGGCAACCTTCTACCTCAAGCTTCAAGAAGCACCACGATTAGGGGGCAAAGCAGGTAACTGGAAAACACAAGCAACATAAAACATTCTTTAACAAAACAGCCAATAGTTTTGACCATTGTATAATGAAAGGTTTTTGCTGTTGCATTACCGGTGTTAATTTGGGCCGATCCAGATTTCAAAATAACACCAACATAATTGTGAGCATTACCTCTCAACCTGGAAAAGATGCAAGAACAATGTAAACTTTCCATTAAAATACACTGACTTGATAGGGTGACTATTTAGTAAGGAAACGTTTTTCCCTTAAAAGAGTGAGTTAAATGAAGTTGAGCTATAAATAAATAAAAGGCATTTGAAATCGGATACGGAAGGATCTGTCAGTAATGCCTACATCCCTCCTAAGAAGATTTATACTGCAGGAGATGGAACAAAGATGACAATGGCTGTATTAGTGCCTGTAATGCCATTAGGCAACACCTTGTTCAAAAGTCTTTATTCATCAAAAGTACATTCCAAAAAATGTACAGCCGAAAGCCAGACCACTAACTCTTGAATACCATAGTACCAGAACCCCACATATAGTACAGAAACACAATAGAGACATGGAGTACACAAACAAAAGTCAATGATAAATAGAGATAGACACAGAAACCACATTTTACAAAATTACAGACAAAACACCATACCTTCCACAAGTGCAAAATGTGAAAAATGAAACCAAAGCCAGCCAACTTCAGCCAACAAAATCTAGCTGAAACCTTATGAACTCTTATACTTATCTTTTTTTGCCTCAGTAGTCTTTGAATCTAACTAACCATCTGAATTGTCCTCAACATCACATGAACTTTTGTTAATGCCCATCTACACCTAAACTAAATTGTTAACATCACTTTCTCCCCACCTTTACAACTTGTTGCTGGTTCCACCATCCCTCTTCCAAAACTATTACACCATTGCCAATGACACTTTCCACCCCAACCCAGTCTCTAAACTTAGACTAATGTTTTCAGCTTGTATCTTTGATTCAGATCCACTCCCCTCATGAAATATCACATTCATCTCTCAACTCAACTCCTTCATTACTCTCTGCACCCAACTCGCTTATAACAATTTTCCTATCAACCCACTTTGTACAACTTGGACACATAGTGAAACAATTCTGCATCCCTATCAGCCGTTTGAACTGTTCAGAGTTATTCCATGTGCTTATAACATATTTTGAATACACTCTTAAAACACCAAACTAGTTTTCTTGCCACCTACACACATCAACCGGAATGCTGTTCAACATCTCCATTACCCATTGGCTCTAGGGTGGTATAAAGCCAACCATCGATGTCAGATGTCACATTCATCTAAGAAACGTTGTATTTCCCAGGATAAAACTGCAACTAAGTATCTAAAAACATCAGCAGAAACACATGCGTAGTATTAGGCTTTGACACAAACATGATCCTGCTATTTGGTAGTAATAATCTACTAAAACCAATGCATGTATTTGGTGACATGACAGCACACTAAAAGGAACTAAGAAACTAAGGGCCAGATGTACCAAAGGATTTTACCCATTTTGTGTCTATGGGAAAAAGCTTTCGTACATATGGCCCTAAATTCTTATTTATTCCATGTTTTTTCTGGCTACTCAAATGAAAAATTAGAAGGATAATATGCTGATGAGACAGTTCTTCTTTATCTGACTAGAACAGATTACAGCACACAATAATCGCCTTGGAGTAGTACAGTATATTAAATCTCCTAAGAATAAACCTCTCCAAATCAAACATGGAGATGTTCATTTGAGGACACAGAAAGTATAATGTGTGGCTATGACTGGCACACTGATAAGCTCTACTCTCAGATACAAAGGCCAAGGTGTTACAGTCCATTCAGAATGCTCTCACATTACTTATTGACACATTTTTACTGCTAAACCTACTTTGCTCTCCATTGCAGTCATCTGGTTGTCACCTTTGCTGCATTTAACTAAGTTGACATTTCTCCTGTCATTCAAGTATGAGCGGCAAGCCTTTCCACAAGAGTTACAACAACACTTAAATGAAACTCAATGTGATTTGTTTAGAATCTGATTTTGCTCCCTCAATCAACGGCACAGGATAAAATAGGCTTATAATTTTGAATATAGGGTCAAGTGCTAATCCAAATATCCTCCAAACTAAGCAATATAAAGAAGTAAACTCCCCTGTATAAACGACAGTGCTCCATGGCATTTGTCAGTCAATTGGGGAGCAAGAAGGGTTGCGGGGTGGGGAGCAAATCTTGAAGGCTTGTCTCCCTCCGTCCCTGCTGAAGTGGGAGCAGGGATAAATGGGTGTTTATTCTGGAGAGGGAGAAAGGGGGTGTGAGTGGAGATGGAGTTGGAGTGCCTTGTAGGCCTTGAGCCAACCATGTTATTGGTACCACTTGGGGGGATGGGTTCTAATATGATTTATTGGCACGGTATGGACACCTAGAAATGGAAAATATGTGATAGCAAGTCATAACTCTGCCTTTTGTGAGTTACCACTTCACTCCCAAGATACCTTGATGTGAATGGAATTTTTGTTTCATCATTTATATTATTGTGAACTTTATTATAAAAAATACAACTACAGTAAATGTGATTATATAAATTTATAATTATAATAGTGATTATAATTATATTAAGTACACCAAGTAACATTTATAATTTTTTTAATTAATTTCTTTTTCCAGAGCTGGTGGTGAATGACCGTACAGCATCATGAAGAAGACTGAAACAAGGACATCCTGTCCCTCTGATCCCCAGGGTAAAATTTATTTGTGGTCAAATGTTCAACATGGAGTTACGCTGGCAAGACCGCAGAACTACTTAGCATGGAAAACTTTGTTAGAGGCAACTCAAGTAAGGAATCACATTCCACCGTTAGACATTGCGAGAAAGGTGGAAAGCAACACGGTTACCCATGGAACCCCATGACAGGAAGTGCAGGACCCTGTTTACTATGACGAGGGATTACAGACCATGAAGCGGAATACTCCAGCAAGTGTCAGTGATGATGTTGGAACGAGTGAGTGCACCGCTTAAACAGAAGAACATAATTAAATTCAAACCTGTATGCTGAAGAATGCATATTTTGAGGAAAGATAAAATGCTGCAACGTGTGAAAAACTAATCAAGGCCACAGAGCTTAGATTTGACAATAGGCTTCGAGAGTGTGCAACCATTAATTGTGATTCAAAGATCTTGGCAGTCTGTAGTAGGGACATAGTGGCTGCAGAAGCTCATTATTATGCATCTTGTTATAGAAACTATACAAGGGTTAAAGCAAAGGAGGAAGATCATGCATCTAGCATTCCAACCGATGATCACTACAAAAATATGAGAGATGAAGCATACGATTAACTATTTTAATACATTAGAACTGTGATTTTACCTAACAAAGAGATAATACGTGTGACGACTCTCACTGAAAGGCTTGAAACCCTCATGACACACAGAGGAATACATGGAATAGATGACTCAACCAAGAAGCATATTAGAAGAAAATTAGACTCCGAGTTTGGTGACAGCCTCCACATATTCCCAGACAACCAAGGAAAATTATTGGCCCAATCCCATAGTGTCATGTTACAGGATGTTGTAAGAGAAAACCAGAGTTTGAAAAGAGAATTATCAGTTTTAAAGGTTAAGGCAACAGACATAAACAAGATCATTAATCAAACATCATCGCACATCGGAACAATGATTAAAACAAACTTAACATCAATACCATGGCCATATCATCCATCAGACGTTGAAAAAGATTAATTTACCATGCTTGATTACCTTAAACGGTTCCTATTAGGAATTCTGACTAGAGATCCAGAAAACTCAAAGCTGTCCAAAAGAGCCTCCTTACTTATGGAATCATTCACTCAGGACATTATATATGCAGTCACAAATGGCCAGCAGAAACCCCCTGAAGCAATTGTTGCACCCACAGGCCATAAAAATGCTGACAAGCAATGTTGAAATCATTCACACTCTAACCAGACTTGGTCATGGGATTTCATACTCACAACTGGAAGAAAATCATACAGCATTGTGTCTTCAAAACCTTGCTGCTACCCTAAATGAGTAAATTGTTCTTCCAGCCGACATTCAGCCTCATGTCTTCACTAACTTAGCACAGGATAACATTGATAGGCTAAAAGAGACTCTTACTGGTAAGGGGACAACTCATCAAGTAAACAGTATAGCTGTGCAGGCCAAGTTGTTTGGACCACAACCTTTTGAAGCTCCTCTCCCAAGCATTGAGAAACAAAGCAAAGAGCACTGACCCCCACAAATACTGAAGAATTGTTTATGTATGTTTCTGGTGAATGAGTTGGGCCTCAGCCATTGATGACAAGTACCAAAGTCATACCGGAGCCGGAATGTGTTGCTCAATTGGAGCTTGCACAAAATAAGAATGTCATCTGGGTTGTTACAAGACAAGAAGTGAGCTTCGCACAGATAATATCAAGTTGGACAGGATTTAACATCAGTACTAGAGACCTAGTTAGTGTATCACAGGATTCCATTAGCTGATTGTCCAACACTAATGCCCCTGCAACTGAGGTGACAACTGTTTCTGAAATTTTGAAACAGTCAGAACTGATAAGGGGATCACTGCATTTGGTGAAAACTGTAGTGGTCATGGCTCAAACTCTCTACGCAAAAGCAACTGAGATTGTATGGAAACATAAAGCAATGTACGACAGAATCATTCTTCGAATGGGCACCTTTGACACCATTTGCAATGTCATGTCCATTCTTGGAAAACGCTTTCAAGACGCTGGCCTTCGCGACCTTTGCATTGAAGCAGACATGATAGCAGGAGGATCAATATCATCAGTACTAGAAGGTCGTATGTACAATCGTGCAGTTTGAGCACACAACTATGTGTAAGAAGCTATGTTGAAACTGGCTCGGTTGGAATTTATCCCCTGGGTGGACAAGAATTACGAAGAGAACATTTCAGGTAGTCTACTCGTTCATTGAGGATGTTAATGACTTTGCAAAAGACCTATGCCAACAGAGATTAGACAATCTTTTGCAGAATGCTGCCTTTGCCAAAGTAAAAGAGCTTTGGGATGTATTCCTGGAGCATCATGGTCATGCCAATGGAAATCTCGCTCCATTTTCAATGTCGTATATGGATATTGTTGAAAATGTCTTGCTGGCTCTGCTGCGTGTTGCTCAGAAGGAAACTGGCATTTACATCTTACCGCAATACGCTCTATGATACCATGGTGTTTTGCATAAGACAGGATGAACTATGCTAGCTTATCTTCCTGTATACTATGCCTAAAAAGACATTACTTGCAGTGAGACATCCAGAGATACACCACAACTTCCTCAATGGATGTTTTTCAGTTCAACTGTCAGATGTTAATCTGTTTGGACGAATTCCGGTCGATCAAGTGATAGAGGTAACAGTCAACAAAAACACATAGAATCCAGGTGATACAATAAGGTTCAACCTCAAGGGGGTGCTGTGAGAAGATATTATATGACGGCTGAACACAGAAGCACCTTTTTGGGTCAGATAAGGGAAATGGTTTGTTACAGATCAGCTCTTACACAGACCTACATAAGTCACAAACTGGATGAAGATACTGTTACGATAGCCGTTATTCTGGTTCAAAGCCGGATAAACCCATTTGCCAGGCCACATGATCTCATTATTCTCGTTACTGCCAAAAAGGCATCTGAAGACATAGTATCTGACATAATGAAGGTGCAAAAGTAGGTGAACAGTGCTATACAGACTTCAAACCTGAGCGACTTGAGAATAATCCATCTATTAAGAAGTTTCATGACCAAATGAAAATGAACAAGCTAAAAACCTTCACTAACCTGTCCAAGAAGAAGGCAGTGAACATCAATGGCAGGACAATCATGAAAGCAGACAAAGCACTATGTGGTTGAATTATTGTGACAGCACAGAATTGGAACCTTATAATGGCAGATGTACTCTCTCATCCCTTAGGACCTTTACCATGGGTTTTTAGCAACTCCAGAAGGTCTGCTGTGAAATACAAACAATGTGTTTTAGCCACATATTTGCAGAAAAACATTACCCCTGCTGAGGAATAACCTGGAAATTCAACCATGCTGATTGATGCTAAGGTTCTTGTTCAGAGAGTAAAAGGAAAGGAATCAAACGTTGATGATGGGGCTTTCCATGGCTTTGCAGAAAGGAAATAGGAGTCAAAGAATCAATGTTGTGTTTGATACGTACAATGAGACGTCTATTAAGAACAGCAAAAGGACAATCAAAGGGGAAGAACCCGGGCACCAGTAACAGAGCATCTCACCTTCCCAGACTGTCAAACAATGGAAGAAATTCCTAAGCCACATAAGGAATAAAGCAACTCTCATTGAATTTCTGGTTAACGAATGGAGGAAACCAGAGTATTTTGCAAAACACTGTTCGCAAACTGTGAAGATAAATGCTGCAAAATCACATCTGAAGGGAGCCACGAATGCCCAATCTCAACAGTACCCACGAAGAAGCAGATGGTTGTTTGTTGCTGCATGCTGCTAATGAGGATTATGAGGCAGTAGTGATAAGCTCAGACAACATCAATGTGTTTATTATGTATTTGGGATTCCATGACAGAATCAGGTCTAAATTGTTTCTGAAATGTATTACTAAAATAAGAATGCAAGACCTTGACATTAGGAACTCTTGATGAAAAGCTTTTCTCAAGCTATGATAAGTCTCCAAATGTTTACCGGATGTGACATAGTAAGAGCATTTGTGAGAAAAGGAAACGTAAGTGCATTCAAAATCCTGTCTGCCAACAGACATACACAGGAAACATTTTTGCAGCTCGGAGACAAATGGCATCTCTGTGAAGAACTAATGGACAAATTGGAGCAATTTTCGTGCTTGTTGTATGCACCAAAATCTTAGGTTCATCAGTTCACCATGTGAATGACACGAGATATCACCTGTGCAATGAAGGGTGAGATAGACTGTCATCAACTTCCACCTTGCAGGGACTGTCTGAAGAAACATCAAACGTCCAATTGGGAGAGGGTGGAAAATGGGAAAACATGAGTGAGCAGAGCAACTGGTCGTGGACTGGATGGCGGGGCAGCAAGCACCTCATGGTGTGTTATATCTACTAGCTTGCAACTAAATTAGGAACTGCAAATTGCCAACATGTGTCTGCTGTCTAAATGACCTCAAGTGCACTGAAGTGCAGACTTCCCGTCTATGAAAATCAGACACAGAGAATGATGACACCTGTTCAGAAGACAATGATTACGACAAATGTGAGTGATAAAATTGTGTTTATGTTCACTCATGAAATACATTGCCTGCGTAAGATGTAACAACTATTATTATTTGAAATTGTAAGTGAAAATTATGCATATGATCTATATACCTATATGAGGAATACAGTGGAATTTTATTATTTTAAGGGCTATCCTGCAATTATTACAATTAATAATCATAATTATTTTTATATTATATTCAATTTAACCAATCTGGTGGAATTAGATTTATTTTTCCACATATCATGGTGAATTTGTATGCTATTTATCAAAAATATGAAAACCATTATTTTTTTCGGCTACGGTTGCTAATCCAATAATATCAGACAAAAGGCAAAGAGCGATGACTTGTTATCACATATTTTCCATTTGTAGGCATCCATACCTTGCAAAAAAATAATGTTAATATCCACCCCGAGTGGTACCAATGGCCTAAGTTTGGGGTCCTTGCTCGTGGCAGGGATCAGGTACATCCTCATAATGGAGTAGTCCTGGGTCAACCACCCTGGAATCCCAGCAAAAGAAGCCGGGGAAAGGTTGCAGTCACCAACTGGGTCCCTTATAGCCCAATTACGCTGGCAAGAAGAGAGGAGAAACTTGTCTGTAACCCCTCCGACGGTGCAGGTAGTTAAATCTTTCTGATCACCCATGTACAAAACTATAGAGGAAAGGTTGCTGTATGACGTGGGTGTGTGTGATGGTGAACGTCCAGGTGGGAGTGGAAATAGAGTGAAGGGTAAGTTGCTGCTGGATTACTCGGATGAGAGCAATCAATTGGAAGATGGTGCAATTCAGGAGAGTGTTAGGGGAAGTTTACAATGGGCAGAAAATTGGGGAGTGGGAGCAACTAACTGGCAAAGGAAATTCGGTCAGGTGTAGACAGGAGCAAGAAACCACCAGCACACTGTGTAGAGAGAAGATGTTGGTCGAAAACGGGGGATGTGGATTCAAAAGAAGAGAGAAAGTATCTTTGCGGGGGAAATGATCGATGGTATGGGATATCGGGGAGAGAGGGTATTAAGTAATAAGTGGTTCATGTTAGGGGTGCTATTATCAGAGCCAAGCAAGTGGCAAAGGGGTAACAGTCAGAAGGGCATTGAGAAATCAACGATTTCAGATGTATTATGGGGAGATAAGACTGGAAAAGTTGCTGATGAGGGTCAAAAGGTCAAGTTTGGGGAGCAGAAAGGGAAGGAAGAAAAGAAGGGGTAAGAGATACTGAACCAAAGAAAGTTAAAGGTTGCCTTTCATGGGAATAACAATGTCTTTGGGTGCCCATTTATCTAATAGTATGAAGGAGAAGATGTAGCAGGGAGAATTTGTGGATGTGTACAAATTACACAGGGAGATCCAAGCAAAAGAGAATCAAAGGAAGAAGAATGGGAGCTGGCCAGGTCTCTTTAAATATAGAAAAATCAGTGAGTTTAATTTACATTAGAGTACACAGCAAGAGTTATGCTGCTAGAGCTGTAGCTTTGTTCATCTACGTTGATATTATTCAGAATGCACAATTGGATTTAGGGGGCTTAGCATGGTATAGATATGATGAGGAATTCAGAGCACAATTGAGCATCATTGCAGAGAAGCCCTGGGGGAAGGTTTATTCAGAATTGTGGTTGCAGTGGACTGTGTCCACACAACCGGCACTGGCAGGCCATATGTACCAGCACTTTCTGGGTCACCCATCCATGGTGATGGCCTGGGCGGTGGATTTGGGAGGAGAGGAGAGAGCCTAAGGAAGAGGAGAGGCTAGAGTGCCACAAGAGTCATGTCAGAGATTTAACAGAGGAATGTGCTTCTACCAGTTTTGCTACTATTGGCATAAATGCCCAGGCTATGCGGGGAGATAATCACTTACACAATGTTTTGGGCAACTGCCAGTGGTGAAACAGTGGAGAGTGTCCAGGGGTAAGGGGCAACAACCCCAGTCTTCACACATGAGCTCCTACATTGGTTAAACCTAAAAGGATATTGGGATGGCTGGCACCTTATCCAGACAGGAATGTGGCCAATAGGCTAAAATGGGGTTTCAGTGTAAGATGTACATTGGTACATCAAGTCCATAGGCAGGAGCATTGGTCAAAAAATTTGAAATCAGCAAAGGTGCTTCAATCGGTGGTAAGGGATAAATTAAGCAAAGAAAGGATTGCAGGCCCATTTTTTAAGTGCCCACTGCCAGATGCGATGGTGTCCCTCAGAGAACACCCCAGGGCCTAATCATCTGATTCACCATATATAGTGCCTTGAGGAGGCATCAGTGAGCAATTCCATTGTTCCAGAAGATGCAACAGTGCAGTATGTCACTGTGGATGATGCTACTAAGCTGGTGAGAAAATGTAGAGCTGGAGTGAAATTGCAAAATGTGACTTTAAGGGCCTGATTACGAGTTTGGAGGAAAGGGTACTGCCGTCGAAATGGTGTTGGATTCCCCATCCGCCTAGTTATCAGTCCACCCACTGAATTATGATGTTGGCAGGTTGCTGATTAAGAGACCGCTGGAGTCCTAACAACTTGCCAGCCATTCGTCTCAACGGCAGCTGGGGAAAAGCAGATGTCAGACGGCAGTACAGACGGTTCCTGCCGTCCAGATTAAGAAGTGCCCTTCCGTCGAGCCGACTGTGGCGGGAAGACCACTTGCTTCGAGACAGCTGAATTGAAGGAAATGGGGTGCAAGTTCACCCATTTCCTTCTTTCCCCTTTCTCCGACGTGGATCCCTTCGTCTAGGGCCACACTTTATAGCAGCAATTTGACCCTGAAGAAAACAACCCTGTGGCGGACCAAATTCAGGTAAGTACCTTTTGCACTTTTCTTCCATTGACTGGAATGGGCACATATGACCCCAGCAATGGAAAAGTAACTGTACAAGGTATTATCTCACATCATGCATATGTGTACATTTTAGACGTACTCAGAGAACACCCCAGGGGCTAATCATCTGATTCACCATTTATAGTGCCTTGAGGAGGCATCAGTGAGCAATTCCATTGTTCCAGAAGATGCAACAGTGCAGTATGTCACTGTGGATGATGCTACTAAGCTGGTGAGAAAATGTAGAGCTGGAATGAAATTGCAAAATGTGACTTTAAGGGCCTGATTACGAGTTTTGAGGAAAGGGTACTGCCGTTGAAATGGTGTTGGATTCCCCATCCGCCTAGTTATCAGTCCACCCACTGAATTATGATGTTGGCAGGTTGCTGATCAAGAGACCGCTGGAGTCCTAACAACTTGCCAGCCATTCGTCTCAACGGCAGCTGGGGAAAAGCAGATGTCAGACGGCAGTACAGACGGTTCCTGCCGTCCAGATTAAGAAGTGCCCTTCCGTTGAGCCAACTGTGGTGGGAAGACCGCTTGCTTCGAGACAGCTGAATTGAAGGAAATGGGGTGCAAGTTCACCCATTTCCTTCTTTCCCCTGTCTCCGACGTGGATCCCTTCGTCTAGGGCCACACTTTATAGCAGCAATTTGACCCTGAAGAAAACAACCCTGTGGCGGACCAAATTCAGGTAAGTACCTTTTGCACTTTTCTTCCATTGACTGGAATGGGCACATATGACCCCAGCAATGGAAAAGTAACTGTACAAGGTATTATCTCACATCATGCATATGTGTACATTTTAGACGTACTTTGTCAAAATGTACACACCTGCATAGACACGTATGAAAAATGACCGCCAAGTCCACAGAGCGCTTGGGACCACCGCAGAATGGCGGTGAGACTGCCAAACTCATAATCAGGCTCTAAGTCAGCTTTTCACATCAAACCAGTTAATCCGGTGGCCTTTCAATTGCTGGTGGAGTCTGATGCAGAATATATGTAGATAGAGTTTTGCCCATGAATTGTGCATATTTTTACTCCCTTTTTTAAATTTTTCGCTATTTTTTTACAACGGATTTTGTCACTAAGAGTTGGTCACAAAACTGACCACATTATCAGGATGATTCCTAGTTTGTTGTGAAGGGAGGTTCGGGTGATTGAGGAAGTGTGCTGGACATTTTTCAGGACTGGGGTTATGATTTTGCTATTAGCACTAGAGAAGACACAGGGCTCAAGTGCAGTTCTGATTTTCTTGAAACTGAACTGGACACACTGAAGATGGAGGCAATGTTGCCAGGAGGCAAAATGTAGGAGATTGTTTTGTTGGTAGAAGTGGTGTGCCATCATCCGACGTTGTAGCTAAATAGTGTTTACTGGGGGCATCTCAACTTTGCATGCGGAGTGTTTAGGGTTACCAGAACGTTTTGCTGAAGGTGGGGCATTGCCATGTCAGGGGGAGGTTTGCCCCACCACAGAGTGCGAATGACAGTGCCTTCATGACAGTTGGTCAGCGTGACACCATTTATGGAGTAAGCATGTCTTTTGCAAAAATGTAAACAAATTGGCATTTACAGATTCTCTGTGATGCAGCAGGAGCTCAGAGTTGTGGCTTGTTCTGGAACAGTCAGTGTACAGAACAATTGCCAAGCCATTGGTTGAGACAGGGCAGATCCATCGCCTTTCTTGAATTTTTTCCATTGTGGGGATGCACACTGTTCAGTGTGGCTAACATGATGGAGGTGGAGTTGATTAACAGGCAGAAGGCAAAGGATGTGAGGGTTTTGTGTATCTTGAGGATGTTAATGTTATATTGTCCACATATTAATTTTAGAGCAAAATATGCCCCAGGAACAAGCAAAGACATTGCTGATGCTTTACCTCCTTCGCAGTGTCAAAAGTTTTGAAGTTTGGCTCCAGGAACTAAAGATATACAAAATTGAGAACAAAACACATTTGGTCACTGGGAAAATAAAATTCCTGAAGATTGTTGAACCGTCTGTGTCAGTTCATACTAGTCGGTCATGCTGACAGGCTTGGTGGGAGTTTCAAGAAAGTGGAGGTAGGAAGAGAGGGGATGACAGAGAGTAGAGAACTGCATAATGAGGACTTGATGTGTTTTGTATTATCTTTAAACTTTATGGTTTTCAGTCACTACAGCCATAACAAGTACTAGTACATAATACAAATTAAAACACAGTGGTTACGGTAAGAATTCACAGTTGATTCTTAGAGTCACTTTGAGTTCAAGTACAATAAATCAGTACAATCAGAAGTCTTCAGTGCAAACAGCTGTAGTTAGCCATATGACCAACTTGTGAGTTATTTTATTTATTGAAGTTCTTTGATCCTGACAAAGCACCAGTCCCAGGCCCTTCCCTTCGGCATGCTGCATGCATGATGTGGAACAGCAGGGAAGTTGCTGAAATAAACAAGTACAATCCTTCCTATACTTTGTTGATAAATATGAGAAAAATGCTTTGGCTAATTCAGGATAGGAAAGGGATAGTGCTAACAAGCCATTAAAAGAGGTTGGATCGTAAAATCCAAGTACATGTGCCCACCCCACAATGATGAACCCTTCAATGGCTACCTAGGTGGAAGGTGTTTGCCTAGCTTGGCGATTAATGGCCAGTTGGTGAAACCCCCAATTAGAGTACCAATGCATTTACGCTTGCCACTTAAATAGCCCTGCGACATGAAATAGACAAGGGCGCTATATTCGAGGAAGTGGCTCGAGTCGAACAGGTGCAGCTCAACTAGTGCATCCTTGATTTCAGTACAGTAAGTATTTTGGCTAAATCGGGAGGAAAGTGGGTAAACTAACAGGCCTTTAAAGTGCATTGAACATAAAGTGCTGGTGAGTTTGCCTGTCCTCCAATAGTGGGACCCATCAACAACTGCCACAGTACAAGGTGACTGCCTATCTTAACATTGGATGGGCAACAAGAGAAAGTGGTTTGGTAAATAAAAGTCAACTTAGTGGTACGTCCTGTTTAAAAAGCATTGATGTTTCTCCCTGGAAGGGCCCTACAATCTTGCTACACAGTATGGTTATTTCCAAAATGAAGAATTACGCGCTAACTTCATTAAATAATTTTAAAAGGGCCACAGACCGCATTTAAAACAACATTCTTGTAAAATTAAAGGCATGACAGCCTCGACACGCAATGAGACAATTTCATCAAGACTTTAGAAGACTTTAAAAATGCTTAAGTGCTAAATGCTGAACCCAGGCTAAGGTCTTTGTTAGAAGGTGTATTACCTTTAATTGACAGATGCTTATCAGCTGTAACCATTGCTAGGAAACTGGCAGGTTTGTTGTTCGTGGGACATTATGTCGGGGGTATGACTCATCGGCTAGGGACTTGGTGAGGTGGATGATACTCACAGGTTGGTTCAAAGTGAATTGAAGGAAAGCTAAGCTGTGGGAACCAATTTATTTTCACTTGTTGACAAGGCTGCTCGAGTGTTAGAGTTTGCTGGAATTATACATTTTAAGTTCAAATGGTGAAGCTTAGCATGCTATGGATGTTTTTTGGGTCTTTCTGTGTGCCTGGTTTGTAAGGCTCAAGGTTTAGGCAAGGTTTAATGAGAGAAGAGGTGGTGATGGGGAATTCAATTTTCAAAAATATTGCACAGGCATTCCAAAAAGAAAAAATAGAGGGGTAGGGAGATGGGTTGTGTTGAAGTCCTAGCTAGTGCAGAGGCATGTCCAGTTTTGGCATTAAGAGATACTTCCAGATTTGTGTGGAAGATTCGTTTTTTTCCAAGCTCACAGTGCGAGTGTGACTGCAGTCAATATTTTGGAAGTACTGAGAAAATCCTTGGTTTACTTGGGATTGAATGCCGAGGCTTCTGGCACCCATTCTTTCCAGGTTGGTGCTGCATCTGAGGTGAAAAGGCTGGGAGTTCAGATTGAGAACATGAAGAGGATTGGGAGATGGCAAGCTAGGTGTTGTGAGCAGTACATTCATAGGGTGAAGGACTGTCTGGCTTTTAAGGCATGGTAGGCTTTGGTTATGTTATGCTTCATATTAGTTTGTGTACAAGGCCTACCATCATGTGTACTGTGAGTCATTCTTTGGTTCAGTGGGCTGCAAAAGTCTCCCACGACTGGCAGAACTATTTGTGGGCAGAGGATATCCAGATTTGCTAACAATACATCTTGGAGAAATTGATCTAATGCAGCTGCTGGGCCTCTCTGTGCGGAAGAAAATTAAAGAGGACATGGTAATGCTGAATCGCCTTTGGGAGTGAAAATACATCATGTGGACTGTTTGTTCCGAGAAGGGTGTGATGGGGTGCCTTTTAACACAATCCCATGGACTTAGCGAGACGTAAAGCGCCTAGGGCAATGCAACTTTTTTGTGTGCAGGTACAGGGATAAAGGTTTTGATGCATCGCCTAGATTGAGAGGGTGCATCTATGCCTTTTTTGGAAATGCATACTATTTTTTGCAGTTGAAGAAACTGGTTGCAAAGCTGTTGGGTAAGAGTATGATATTCACTGTTACAGGAGCAAGTAATATGTCTGACTTTTCAGGTTAAAAGGAGGGCAGGAAACAACTTACCACGGTTTGCTGTAGTTTGGGGGATGGTGAGTCACAAGCTTGTGTGCCCATTACTTGAAGAGGGAGGACAGCAATGGTGGTGAGATGGCCGTGTTAAGAATGGCTGTGAGATAGGAAGGATCAAATGTAAGTGCTGCATGTGAGTGGGAATTTTTGGAATTTTGGGGGAGCTATAAGGGAGCTGGTGGCAGGTTGTTTACTTTGGGTAGTGAGGCATGTTTAACATATTGTATTCAACTGTTATTTTCTGCAAACCTGTCATAATAAATGTGGCCTTTCTCACCATTTGTGCATCTATGGTTTATGTGAGATCTTGCCCGAGATAACTTAGAGCAACTTAGCATGGGACCAGCCAGGGAGCAGGCTATTTCTTTTAAATTATTCAAAAATAAGATTGAAAATGCAAGAGCTGACCTTTTCATATGCCAATGGCTCGGCTAAGTTTGAAATCAGAATAAACTGCAACCTGGTGAAGCAAAGCTACTATGAACACAGCCACCTATTAAGGTGCACCTTTTTGGTGGTTAAATTGGGTTACATACAAATACAATTTGTTCTTTCTGACAACAATGGGGGCCGCAGAAGGGCAAAAATACACCTTGCCCAGCATGCAGATGACTAAGGTGATAGGGTGACCACCTGCACCCAGGTCATTACGGACATTGTTTCTAGCACTGATCTTTTCTGTGAAAGCCTCATGCATTGTGGGAGTTGTAGTGTTATTTAGTTTCAGTCGACCCAACAACACTAATATTTCTGAGCTCAAAACTTTGTAAATGGGAAGTTCAGGACAGGGTAGTGTGTACATAATGATCTTGTGTAAGGTAGTCACCATAGGTGGTGACTGCTTAGCAGAGGGATTTTGAGAGGGATCAACTCTGATGTGAAACGAGTTTGAAAGCAGCCTACTTGGAGAGAGGTTCGGATTGCTTGCCTAACACACCAAACCCCCCAAAACTAAGACTTTAGTCTACAGCACGGAGATATCTCACACCGGTGCATATCATCTTCTCGGGCCCCTACGTTGCTGGGCTGAATGCATTAGTGTAGATGAGCTCATTTAATTCACCATACGACATGCAAAACTAAATAATGATGAAAAAAGCAGCTGTTCAAATGAACAGAGCACCGCTGCTGGGCAACTCTATAATGAACAATTATTATGGGGAGCATAAGGAGTCTGCTAGCAGGTGATTCCATGGTTCAGGATGATTCAGCTCAATGCTGTGACAAGTGTAGGAATGGTGAGTAGAGGCTCTATACTTCAGAGGAAACATTCACTCATGGCATTTTGAAAAGTTTAAATTGATGGCTGAAAATAAATAAATTAACCGCTTTACCCAGTTATTTAACTTGGTTATTTCTGAGTGCTATTCCAGCAGAGCGGCCGCATCACTTGACTGACTTGCAGATAACTGACCCATAAAACCTACAGTCAAAGCTGAGAAGTGGGGCTGATCTATTTTTTTGTGCACCATTAGCAATGTGCAATATGCATTTTCACACACAATTTCACAGCCACAGGCTGAATTGACACAGCAGCTTCTGAACCAAGTTTTCAATGATGTGCAGAAGTGTATTTTCTAAAGTATTTTATTTAGGCCACATTTCTATGCAATTGCCATTTTGCCATTTTAACTAAGATGGGAGTTGTCTCTGTGACTCAACTGTGCTCCCCACTGTGCGCACATCCTCTTCCCACAGGCTCCATAGCACACCATCAAGCTTAAAACATAATAGTTTATTTTTATTGCTGTTATTGCTTCGCTCACGATGCACCTTCTACAGTTAGGATATAATTTGCAAAATGTAACACCATCTTCCATTTCTTCACTGGGATCTATTCATTCGAAGAAAGTCTTATTGTCAATGTTTGTTTTTTCAAGTATCTCCACATGGTATTACCATAGAGAATGCTGAATAATTCAAGAAAATTAAATAGGGTTTACGTTTTAAGATAGTGTGGCATTTATTTTTCTTGCGCACTGATTTGCTGAAGAAATGATACATTCACTCACACCACGATGATTCTGCAAAAGTTCTTATTTTATATGCAAGAATTATAAGGCATTAATGATGGGGGTGGGCCGTATGACTTTCCTATTCTACTAAAGATGCTGTCTGATTCTTTCTGATTTTGCTGCCCACTGTCACTTAGAATAGTTCCTGATGTTTGCACACTTTGTATAGCTCTGCAATTGACAGGCTTCGTGGCAATGATTCAGTACCACTTGTTTTCAAATTTTGTAATAAAACCCTTTAACTTGTTATTGATCTAGAACTCAGTTATTGATTGGGCTCATTCAATTCAATAATTTTTAATTAATTGTATTTTGATTGATTTTGATGCTTTGGGGGGTCACTTAACACAGGGATACATTGCCTCATGAAATAGAGGTTTTATCACGGTCCCCAATCCAGTAATTGTGGGTGGTCTAACTGTGGTACAGTACATTTTGGGACGTCTACATTTTGGGGTACTCGGGTGCTCACACTTTCTCAGTTGTTGAAAGTCATTGGAGACAAAGGTCATCAACCAGCTCAGAACCTGAGAGGTGGTGAATGTAATTCCCAGAAGCCTAGGTAGAATGGATCAGTTCAGAAGGAACACAAGAGTAAAAGGAGGTAATTGTATTTATATAGCACTTACAACCCCTGATGAGATGCTAAAGTGCTTTACGGCGAATACCACACTACTCTGGAACTCAAAGTTAGTGGTTAATCTAATGGTTATTGGTGGTTACTGTGGTTAGTCATGTTCTCTCAAGAAAAAATTGAGTGTACTTATTCCAGTTACTTTCTGATATATTAATACCAGGTAGGCGTGATCATTAGTGGGGGCACTGCGGTTTCAGGTGAATGGTAGGTGAGATAGATTGATTGTTGGAGATTAGGTAAAGGAAGATTACAGAGATAGGGTTTTAAAGAGGAGATTTTATGATATATGAAATGAGGTATCAGCCAATTCCGAATTACAATAATAAAGATTGAGGTAGGCAGGAAAAAGACTGAGAGGAGGGCCCACAAAGATTTAGAAGGTATGCGAAAGATGGAAAGAAAGAAGAGCGTCACTCTGCAGGAAGAAGGTTTGTCAAGGTCAATTTTTCACGCAGGGTTTTAGGTATAAAGGCTTTCTGAGGTTGCAAGCTATCAGAGAATGCAACCAGTGTACCCAGTACACCATATCCGGGGCAGACAGCTTAAACTTGTGATTCAGAGTGTACACATCATTTAACATTAAGATCCTGAGCCTATTGTGTGTGTAGCCTAAGACAGCTTTTTTTAAACATTGTCTACACTATCCTAACCTTGGTAAAGGGTCTGTTTGCCCCACATGGTGAGTTAGTATAGAAAAATAAATGGTCTCATTTAAAGATTTTCTGTCACTATTTTGTAAAGTAATGTTTTTTCACTCACTCTGAGAATGTGTCATTTCTATGTTTCATGCAGTTCTTAATTATTCTGTGCCAGCCAAGTTTTACTTATCCCTGCTCACTAGTCTATTTCCGACAAATGCTTATCTGTTCACATACCATTAACTGCCACTGTTCCTGACACTCAGGAATAGTTGAATAGAGTTATTTTTTCCTGTCTTGTAATAGCTCAAGAGGACATCTGAGGCCTGCAGGAAATGTTGCTGAGTTGTGTGTTTTTACCCTGGATAGTCTCTGGTTAGACCTTTTCTAAATTTGTGTTTCAAACTAATGAGGGAAAGACAAGAAGTCTAAAATTAAGAAGACCAAAAGTGGTATATCTGTCAGGAATATATATAGCCACATCTTTTCAAGGATGTGAACAACCACTGTGATATTTTTGTGTTTCCTGACTCACGTTTCAATGGTGTCTTAAACATATATATATATATATACATACATATAAATCGTGTGCATGTTTCATTCAGCAGAGTTGCTGGTCTGAAGTGTACCATGCTCTCTGTAGCGCTGTAACTAAATAAACAAGATTCCTTTTCCACATCTGCATTCTGTCCTATTTGTGAGCAGTGACATTATTTATGCTGTTTCAACTCACTAAAACTGAGTTACTTCACACTGGCTGAGAATGTCTCCTCAATGCGCAGTAGAATCTTCGTCACCTAATCCCCTGTTGGGCATGTTTTCCCAGACAGAGGATGTGTATCAAGATGCAGGAGGGAGGAGACCTAGACACTACAGTGAGGACAAATATGATTAGATCCTTCCTGTGTCATTACTACTTGGTGGATGGTAGGGGTAAATGGGATTCCAGTCTCTGTTGTTCAGAGGGAGAATTGTATTTTAGGTAAAACCACCCCTTTGTCTTTCCTGATGACTATTTTCATTGCTGTTCATAGCCAGGTGCAGATAGTTCACACTTTTATGTGCCTCTGTTGTGGGTGCTACAGGCTGGAGGCAACCTTGCTGTGACGGTGCATCGCACTATACAAAGGCTGCATCTACACAGAACTGCATAGAGATACACTTGAACAGAAAACCACTCAAAACAGTATTCATACCTGCAGAATTCTAAACAATTCCACAAGTGAAACATACAACAAAGATTTTAACTATAAACTTTAACAATTGCTTCTACTTGGCAGTAAAGAAATGATTTTAACTGGAAAAACCAGCAGAGGTTGACAGGAAGTCACACACTTTCTGGGAAACCCAAACATCTGACTTTCACAAATATTACTTTGAGAAATGCAAAAAGGCAAACAATTGAAACTGCAAGTATGAAATGAATGGTCTAGTGTGAATGAATTAAATACCTTGTGTAGTACATAACACATAGGCTTGTTAGGACAATAGCGAGGAATGATTCAGAAACTTATCCAGGAGAGTTGTTGTGTGAAAATCTGCCAGATTTCTATCATTTTTTAGCTTGAATCTTTTAATTCTTTTTTATATGGACAATTAGAAATACAAATCATATTCATCAACCGCAGTTTGGGAGTTACAATTGTCCATGGTGTAACATTTGTTTTGATCATGTTAATTTACAATGAATTTTGCATCTGTTGATCCGAACTGCAGGATTTTTGTCAGCATAGGAGACATAATATATCAGTACATCTACTTGGCAGGTGACTGTCGTGCACCGCACATCAAAGAAGTTAAGATTCAGCATAAATCACATATACAACAATAACCTTGTGTGGAATCCAGTCCCCAACCGCCCCCGCATATCTCCGCGTCGGCCAGTCACTTGATCGCATCACGCCAATGTGAGGCCTCAGTCTTCCTCTTAACATGCTCTGCCGAGCCCCCCCCCCAGCCCCCAATAGGGGTGGAAGGCCAAACATGCCGTCCGGAAGGAACTACATCGATCCACCACATTCAGCCAGCTCAACCCTCTGCCACAGCACAGTTTTCACATTCCCAGCACCCGTATCAGCCCTTGCTCTTGGTCCCGAAGCTCTAGCAACATCTCATTCCAGCTAGAGGCCATGGAAATTTTACTCAATTCCAAGCTATCCTCCCTCCCCTGCGCCACCCCCTCTGCCTTCACCCATACCATAAACGATCTCTTCCATGCTTCTACCGAAGGGGGCTCTGCAGACTTCCATCTCCTAGTGATGAGTCGCTTAGCCGTCAGAAGGCCCAAATCCAGGAATCTCGTGGAAGCCTTGTGCTTTTTAGCTCTTGGGAAAAGGCCCAGGATACATGCTTCCCACGTGGTCAGCTGTGGATGTGTCGTGCAGATCGACAGTTGTGCCGACACCGCACATCAATAAGAGCATAATGAGGGACAGGACCATAACATGTGTAACAAGTATGCTGCCACCAATGCGCAGCGAGGGCAGGCTGCATCCGTGTGATAAAAATGCAGATTCATTTTTGCTAGTGTAAGATGGGTTATATAAAATTGAATCAGATGGAACCGTGCTTTGCATGGAATGTTGATGTGGCTTTTCAGAGCAGCTTCCCATTCCTTATCTGTACAGGGCCTGGCCAGGTCAGCCTCCCGCAGTGTGCAACAGGTGTGCACTGTGTGCGTCTGGAGCGCATCTGTGAGCCAAAGTACTATGGGGGTCATTACAACCCTGGCGGACGGTGTTAAAGCGGCAGTAAGACCGCCAACAGGCTGGTGGTCTTTTTTTTAGTATTATGCATGGTCATCCGCCGCTTCCCCATTCCGCCCGCCAGGGCAGAGACGACCGCAGGGCTGGAGACCTGGGTCTCCAGCCCGGTTGCCGTGACAATACCGCCGCCGGTATTGTGACCCGGCTTACCACCGTGGATTTCCAGCGGTAGGAACCGCCATGAAATCCATGGCGGTAAGCCCTATCAGTGCCAGGGAATTCATTCCCTGGCACTGATAGGGGTCTCCCCCACCCCCCATCCCCACCCCGACTCCCTCCCCTACACCCCCCACCACCCCTGCCAACCCCCAATGGTGGCAGGGCCCCCCTCCCCACCCCGACCCCCGACATTACCTTACACATACACACCCGACACGCACGCAGGCACCACCAACACACATACATGCACACACACCGACATACATGCCAACATCCACACACACAGTCAGACACCCACATTCACGCACACATTTCCGAAACAAGCAACACCCCCGCAAGCATACACGCACTCTCACACCCCCCTACATACACAGACGCACACCCCCATGCACCCACACAACACACCCCCACCTCCCTCCCCTAACGGTTGATCGACTTACCTGTTCCGTCGATCCTCCGGGAGGGGACGGGAGCCATGGGGGCGGCTCCGCCAAAACCACACCGCCAACAGAACACCGCTCGGCGGTGTTCTGTTGGCGTGGCGGTGGAGGTGGAGCAACCTCCACTTCCCCGCCGCCCGCAAGTATGGCTGTTGGCGGCTCTCCGTCGGAAAAACGACGGAGAGCAGCCAACGGTCATAATACGCCGAGCGGCAAACCGCCACTACTGGCGGTCTTCCGCACGGCAGTCCCTCGGCGATCTTCTTAAAAGACCGCCGAGGATGTAATGACCACCTATATGTCTACCCTGCCCCATAACGTGCAGGTACTGCAGCAAGAAGTGCATTGGCAGTTCGGTGGAGATGTCCCCCTAGCGCAGGGTCAGGGATGCCATCAGGGAGTTATACAGTAAGAACTGCCCCGGCGACAAACCTCTCACCTCTGTTAGTGTAGCAAATTGGGTTAGCGCGCCTCAGTGTATAAGTCTCCTAGTGTATGCAGCCCAACAGCATGTCAGGGCTCCAGTTCCGTCGAAGTCGTGCACTGCACACCACGCTTGTGTGCCCAGGAGGACCAGAGCTGGTGCATAAGGGGTGACTGCATGTGTGAGGCGCAGGCTCCTGCGGTAACAGTGATGTGTTGCACTCACTAGGAATTAATTTGGTGCCCTAGTTTCTGTGTTCGGGTGAAACAGATGAGACACCTCAGATAGCAACCAAGGCGGTGTCAATGCTGCCCTTTATGATAGCTGGAGTCCAGAAAATCACCTGGTAGCACACTGCAACTGGGGGGCCAAATAGTACTGCTCCATGTTTGGTACCACCAAGCCACCCTTTTCCAGCACTGAGTACAATTTTCTCAGTGCCACTCTACAGCGGCTTTTATTTCAAAACAATTCCCTAATTCTGGATTCCAGTTCCCTGAAGAATTTAGCCAGAATATATAAAGGTAAATTGGAGAGGTAGTAAAGCATACGGGGGAGGACCACCATCGTCAGGAGTGCTACACACCCCATTATAGAGAGCGGCAGCGTTTGCCAAAAAGTAATTTGGGCACAAATAGATGCCACTGCCCGCTTAAGGTTTCCGTCATATAGGTCTTCCACCACGTGATAGATATTAATGCTCAAGTATCGGAATGCCCTGGGCTGCCAGGAAATGAGTACACCTGAGAGAGTGAGGCCGGGGTCTGGCCAATCAAGGCTAAAAGGGAAGAGGCATGACTTTGTCAAATTGACTCGTAATCCCAACAGTGCAGCAAAGCGTTGCAGTATATCTGCAACTTCCCTGCCAGATTTCTATCATACTCATAGTAAAATCCTTGTTAATAATGTCCATATACTTTAAAGGATTAGAAATGTGTGTATTGCAATAATAAGGAATCCAAAACAAATCTGAATGCTTTACACCCTATTTCCTTTCTTTTATTTACAACAGTTGGTAGCGCTTAGGAACAGGACACATCTGTTGTTGTGTGCTATATAAATGCTTGCATGCCTGAAATCCAGGTATTGAAATTACCCAAACCAAACCTTGACAGTGGCTACAATTGTTATGAGCCCCATAAAGAGAAATGGGTTGAAGTAACCATAAATCCAAAGACATCCAGCTTCCTATTTTAGGTAGAGGAGGATTGCACCAAATATCCTTTTGATGCAGTGCTATCTAGTATCTATGGATGAACAATCAATGTCTGTTGTCAAAGATCCCTTCCAACACCTCAGATGTTGAGAGATGATCTTTGTTGACAACCTATTGTAGACTGACCTTCATGACATGGGAGCAAGCCCTGTCACAGTAGATTAAAGAGCCATGAACCCTTCTAAGATTACTTCATGCCCTTAAGAGTTCACTTACATGTGAAAGGGTCAGCTTTTAGGTGTTTCTATGCAAAAGTGGTTATAAGTGAATATGTTTAGAGCACGAAAATGTAGGTGGTACGCCATATGGATAGTCTGTTAGGGAGCAATCTGAGAAGTTGGAGTCTGGTGGATGTTGTTTAGACTTGTCAGACAGCTTGTCAAGCTGTCTATCTTGTCACAAAATGTGACTTCCTTGTTAGCTGGGAAGCTTGCCTGTGGTGCTTGCTGCTGGGGATCTTTAAGAACTAAATTTGTGAAATCTCTGGATCTGGAGCCGAGTGCCAGATTGAGGCAGGTAGTTTCCCAGACCGACTGAAACCTTCTATGCAACTGGCCCATGAACCAAGAAGAACCAAGATTTTCTTTTTTGTTCTTTTCTATTGCCAGGCATGGGCATATCAATTGGGAGGTTTGGTGGGGACTGCCCAGCTTATTAGATAAATGGCAGGTCGCAAGGGCAGATGAAGGCATCTCTGGTACCACTGGCATTAGTGCTATTTGACATGATCAGAATTGACATTGCTTATTCCACCAATCCTCCAGAGGCAAGTACATCTTGCTGGTTCTTACTCAAGCAGCAAGGTATACTGAGGAGTGCTACCAACCCTATGGGTCCTGTTTCAGCCCTTTTCTCAAGTTCCCTTCCACAAACAGTTGGCTTCTGACACAGGAAGAGACTTCACCTCCTTCTACCTAATTCGATGTAGGTAAAAGTGGGATTTGATGTGGGATGAGGTTGAAAATAAGTTCTCCTAACCATTTATCACCTTCAAACAAGTCGTATATTTGAGAAGTTCAAGAAGAGACTCAAAAGCTGTATGTGTTGGATTCACTGGACTAAGCAATGAGTACGAAAAGGCACATCCTCCTGCTATGCCTATGTTTTGCTATCTAAAGAACCACGTAAGGGTATTGGTTTTAACCCACTCAAACCATTGCTTTGGAACAGTTCCTTCATCCTCACACACAGGAAAAGGTTGCTGAGTCAACATCCCAAAGTCTATCAGACATGGCATGGTGAGGTTCTGGAGCAGAGGAAGAACGGACTGCTGACGCATAATATGGGTGACCAGAAAGTGACAGGTGTTTTTATTTTGGTTTATTTCCACATTTGTTTAATTCTTAGACGTGCTCTCAAGCATGGACGCCTGCTGTATTTTAGCAAATTAAGCAGTCACATATAACAAAACACTACTCCCACAGGTGCATGTTAGCGTTATACTACAAATATATGTCAAAATGGCTGGTTTTTTTAAATGTATTTATAGCATTTTGATAGTCATAACAACAACACAGAGGGACATAACGGACATCAACTTTACAGTCACCAATGCCAGTCAGAAATTGATGGAATACAGAAAAGATGGCATGCCATATATAGAGTCGGACATGATGTAAAATCCCATCTAGGGTCTATATATAGTGGATATCACAGTTCATCTGGAGTGGAAAGTAAATAGGTTTTTAAAGGACACCATATGCCTTTAGGGCGTGAGGGTTTCAGTAGCTCCTCAGCATACAGTCCCAATTGTGTTTTACGGTACGTCACATCTGGTATCCGGTGTTTGGAGGTGGGAGCGACACGCGCCTCCTAGTATATCTCTCTGCAGCATATCCCAGGCTTACAATGCATTTGTTTGAAAATCATATCTGTTAACGCCTTCGTAACCTGAGTCCAATATTTGTATATGATGTCACACTGCCAAGCCAAGTGCAGGAAGTCCGCCATCTGCCCCCTACACCACACACAGAGCATCCTCCGTTAGCCCAAATTTAAGCATTTTAGCTGGTGTGTAGTTCAAGTGATATAGAAACTTAAAATGTATGAAATGCAGATTGCAGTTAGATGTAGGGGTATGTAGCTGCGAGCAGCAAAATTGCCAGTCTGCTATTTCCAGTGGTTTATCTAGCGCAGCGTTCCAAGTCTCTAGTGCTTTGGGGTGCATCTGCGGACAGTCAGACTGGGAGGCATTATACAGTTTGGTGGTCAATTACCTACGTGTATCACTGGTAGGCGAGACCTGAAGTGCAGTTTAAGTTGGGGGCTTGTCATGGAATTACGGTGAGAGGTGTTGTTTATACACTGCTGATAGCAAAGGTACTCTGGAGTACTGTAGCTCATAACATATCCAGCAATGTATTTGCTCTATGAATGGGATGGACATCAGCCTTAACTGCATAAATTAGGAAACGATAACCAATGTGTGTCATTACTAGCTTTTTTAAGAACTAAAACTGTTAGGCTTAAGCACAGTATAGTACTTCCAAATCTAAAATGTTGTCTATCTTTGTTTCCACTCTATTCTTCAACTTATCTAACGCACTATGGGGCATATTTAAGAGGGCCTGGCGCCATTCCAACACCACATTGGTGTCATTTTGTACGATAATGTGGCGTTAAAAAGCCAAAAACACAGCATCAGATTTACAAAGTGGCACAATGTCTGCATTGCACCACTTTGTAACCCTTTGCGATACATTATGCCTGCACCAGGCATAATGTATGCAAAGGGGATGTTCCCCCATTACGGGGGCTAAAAGAATGGCACAAGGAAATCTAAATGATTCCCTTGCACCATTTTTTCAGCACTTTTAATGCCTGCTCTGAGCAGGCGTTAAAAGGAGTCTTCCACTGGTTACAATGGGACTCTGGGTGCTTTGTAGGATTAGCGTAAAAATTCTAGACACTAATCCTGCAAAGTGCCGGACTAGAGTCAAAAATGTTGACACTAGTACCCTAACTACCGCCATGATACACCGTAGAGTTTCTGTTATTGGACCTCTCCCAATAAATGGAATACGATCAGGCTTATTGGAATATACTATAGGCAGCCCTACTACTGCGTGTGGTTTACAAACTGTTATATGTGATCACTCTACTTCTCACTAAGACCGTAAACCCTCACATAAAATGAATCTTTCCTATTTGAAAAACCCTGCTTAGCATGGTTAGTAGAAACCTCAACAATCTCGTTAAATGTTACATGCTACCAATTCAGGCGCTGGAGCAAACTCTTCGCTGTCAAGATGGACAAGCATCCCTCAGATTTAAAGCACTGACGCTCGCCCACAAAGCCATCTAAGGCAGTGCCTCAGACTAGTTACCAAGCAGAACGAAGGTTCACACTCCAACCAGAGGCCTTCGGTCTTAGGGGAAACGGCTCGGGGCGGTTCCTGCAACAAACAGGAAAACATAACAAAGCAGCCTCTTCGCTATAGAGGCCAATACAGGCTGCATCTCCCAGCCTCCTGGGATGCGAGGGCGCAATTCAATTCTACATCCCTTTCAGCACAAAGGCTCTGTTCTGGCCACATCATCCCAGATCCGCTATTCAAGGCTCTGCTGCCCAAAGTAGCTATCTTTGGAACCAAAGAGTGGCCACTGGTGGCAGTGTGAGGCGCAAGCACAGGTGGGCACTGCTAGCAGAGGAAGGGGCACTGGTTGCAGTGTGAGGAGCAAGCACCAGTGGGCGCTGCTAGCAGAGTAGGAGGCACCGGTTGCAGTGTGAGGAGCAAGCACCAGTAGGCACTGCTACCAGAGGTAGAGGTACAGGTTCCAGTGTGAGGAGCAGGCACCGGTGGGCACTGCTAGCAGAGGCACTGGTTGCAGTGTGAGGAGGAAGCACATGTGGGCACTACTACCAGAGGTAGAGGCACAGGTTGCAGTGTGAGAAGCTAGCACTGGTGGGCACTGCTAGCAGAGGCACAGGCACTGGTTGCAGTGTAAGAGAGCAAGCACCTGTGGGCACTGCTATCAGAGGTAGAGGGACAGGTTGCAGTGTGAGGAACAAGCACCAGTGGGCACTGCTACCAGAGGTAGAGGGACAGGTTGCAGTGTGAGGAACAAGCACCAGTGGGCACTGCTACCAGAGGTAGAGTCACTGGTTGCAGTGTGGGAAGCAAGCACCAGTTTACACTGCTAGCAGAGAGCGACACTGGTTGGCAGTGTGAGGAGCAAGCACCGGTGGGCACTGCTAGCAGAGGTAGAGTCACTGGTGGCAGTGTGAGGAGCAAGCACCGATGGGCACTGCTAGCAGAGTAGAAGGCACTGGTTGATGTGTGAGGAGCAAGCACCGGTGGGCACTGCCAGCAGAGGAAGAGGCACTGGTTGGCAGTGTGTCGAGTAAGCACCAGTTTACACTGCTAACAGAGACAGAGGCACTGTTTAGCAGTGTGAGGAGCAAGCACCGGAGGGCACTGCTAGCACAGTTGGAGGCACTGGTCGGCAGTGTGAGGAGCAAGCACCTTTGGGCACTGCTAGCAGAGGTAGAGTCACTGGTTGCAGTGTGAGGAGCAAGCAGCTGTGGGCACTGCTACCAGCAGTGGAGGCACAGGTTGTAGTGTGAGGATCAAGCACCAGTGGGTACTGCTAGCAGAGGTACAGTCACTGGTTGCAGTGTGAGGAGCAAGCACCAGTGGTCACTGCTAGTAGAGTAGGAGGCACTGGTTGGCAGGGTGAGGAGCAAGCACCGGTGGGCACTGCTACTAGAGTAGGAGGCACTGGTTGGCAGTGTGAGGAGCAAGCACCAGTGGGCACTTCTAGTAGAATAGGAGGCACTGGTTGCAGTGTGAGGAGCAAGCACCAGTGGGCAATGCTGGCAGAGGTAGACGCACTGGTTGCAGTGTGAGAAGCAAGCACCAGTTTACACTGCTAGCAGAGACAGAGGCACTGGTCGGCAGTGTGAGGATCAAGGAGGCACTAGTTGCTGTGTGAGGAGCAAGAACCAGTGGGCACTGCTAGAGGTAGAGGCACTGGTTGCAGTGTGAGAAGCAAGCACCTGTGGGCAATTCTACCAGAGGTAGAGGCACTGGTTGCAGTGTAGCAAGCACCGGTGGGCACTGCTATCAGAGGTAGAGTCACTAGTTGCAGTGTGAGGAGCAAGCACCGTTGGGCACTGCTAGAGGAGTAGAAGGCACTGGTTGCTTTGTGAGGTGCAAGCACCGGTGAGCACTGCCAGCAGAGGAAGAGGCACTGGTTGGCAGTGTGAGGAGTAAGCACCAGTTTGCACTGCTAGCAGAGGCACTGGTTGGCAGTGTGAGAAGCAGGCACCGGTGGGCACTGCTAGCAGAGTAGGAGGCACTGGTCAGCAATGTGAGGAGCAAGCACTGGTGGGCACTGCTAGCAGAAATAGAGTCACTGGTTGCAGTGTGAGGAGCAAGCACCTGTGGGCACTGCCACCAGAGGTAGAGGCAAAGGTTGCAGTGTGAGGAGCAAGCCCCGGTGGGCACTTTTAGTAGAATAGGAGGCACTGGTTGCAGTGTGAGGAGCAAGCACCGGTGGGCACTGCTAGCAAGTTGGAGGCACTGGTCGGCAGTGTGAGGAGCAAGCACCGTTGGGCACTGCTAGCAGAGGTAGAGTCACTGGTTGCAGTGTGAGGAGCAAGCACCCGTGGGCACTGCTACCAGAGATAGAGGCACAGGTTGCAGTGTGAGGAGCAACCACCAGTGGGTACTGCTAGCAGAGGTAGAGTCACTTGTTGTAGTGTGGGGAGCAAGCACCAGTGGTCACTGCTAGTAGAGTAGGAGGTACTGGTTGGCAGGGTGAGGAGCAAGCACCGGTGGGCACTGCTACTAGAGTAGGAGGCACTGGTTGGCAGTGTGAGGAGCAAGCACCAGTGGGCCCTTCTAGTAGAATAGGAGGCACCGGTTGCAGTGTGAGGAGCAAGCACCAGTGGGCACTGCTAGCAGAGGTAGACGCACTGGTTGCAGTGTGAGAAGCAAGCACCAGTTTACACTGGTAGCAGAGACAGAGGCACTGGTTGAAGTGTGAGGAGCAAGTACCAGTGAGCAATGCTACCAGAGGTAGAGGCACTGGTTGCAGTGTAAGAAGTAAGCAGCGGTTGGCACTGCTAGCACAGTTGGAGGCACTGGTCGGCAGTGTGAGGAGCAAGCACCGTTGGGCACTGCTAGCAGAGGTAGCGTCACTGGTTGCAGTGTGAGGAGCAAGCACCTGTGGGCACTGCTACCAGAGGTAGAGGCACAGGTTGCAGTGTGAGGAGCAAGCACCAGTGGGTACTGCTAGCAGAGGTAGTCACTGGTTGCAGTGTGAGGAGCAAGCACCAGTGGTCACTGCTAGTAGAGTAGGAGGCACTGGTTGGCAGGGTAAGGAGCAAGCACCGGTGGGCACTGCTACTAGAGTAGGAGGCACTGGTTGGCAGTGTGAGGAGCAAGCACCAGTGGGCACTTCTAGAGGAAAAGGAGGCACCAGTTGCAGTGTGAGGAGCAAGCACCAGTGGGCACTGCTAGCAGAGGTAGACGCACTGGTTGCAGTGTGAGAAGCAAGCACCAGTTTACACTGCTAGCAGAGACAGAGGCACTGGTGTGCAGTGTGAGGAGCATGCACCGGTAGGCAAAGCTAGCAGAGTAGGAGGCACTGGTTGGCAGTGTGAGGAGCAAGCACCAGTGGGCAATGCTACAAGAGGTAGAGGCACTGGTTGCAGTGTGAGAAGCAATCACCGGTGGGCACTGCTATCGGAGGTAGAGTCACTGGTTGCAGTGTGAGGAGCAAGCACCGGTGGGCACTGCTAGAGGAGTAGAAGGCACTGGTTGCTGTGTGAGGAGCAAGCATCGGTGAGCACTGCCAGCAGAGGAAGAGGCACTTGTTGGCAGTGTGAGGAGTAAGCACCGGTTTGCACTGCTAACAGAGGCACTGGTTGGCAGTGTGAGAAGTAAGCACCGGTGGGCACTGCTAGCAGAGTAGGAGGCACTGGTCGGCAGTGTGAGGAGCAAGCACTGGTGGGCACTGCTAGCAGAAGTAGAGTCACTGGTTGCAGTGTGAGGAGCAAGCACCTGTCGTCACTACTACTAGAGTAGGAGGCACTGGTTGGCAGTGTGAGGAGCAAGCATCGGTGGGCACTGCTAGCAGAGTAGGAGACACTGGGTGGCAGTGTGAGGAGCAAGCACCGGTGGGCACTGCAAGCAGAAGTAGAGGCACAGGATACAGTGATCAGCAATAAGGAGTTTTTTGCAACATGTTTATTTTTAGCACACTATGGGGGTCATTCTAACTCTGGCGGGCGGCGGAGGCCGCCCGCCAGAGTTCCCCCCTCCAGAAAACCGCACCGCGGTCAGAAGACGGCTGCGGTTATTCTGTGTTTCCCGCTGGGCTAGCGGGCGACCGCCAGAAGGCCGCCCGCCAGCTCAGCGGGAAACCCCTCCCCACGAGGAAGCCGGCTCCGAATGGAGCCGGAGGAGTGGGAAGGTGCGACGGGTGCAGTTGCACCCGTCGCGAATTTCAGTGTCTGCTGAGCAGACACTGAAATTCTTTGTGGGGCCCTCTTACAGGGGCCCCTGCAGTGCCCATGCCATTGGCATGGGCACTGCTGGGGCCCCCAGGGGCCCCACGACACCCCATACCGCCATCCTGTTCCTGGACGGCGAACCGCCAGGAACAGGATGGCGGTATGGGGTGTCTGAATCCCCATGGCGGCGCAGCAAGCTGCGCCGCCATGTAGGATTCAGCAGGGCAGCGGAAAACCGGCGGGAGACCGCCGGTTTTCCTGTTCTGACCGCGGCCAAACCGCCGCGGTCAGAATGCCCTGCGGGGCACCGCCAGCCTGTTGGCGGTGCTCCCGCCGACCCTGGCCCCAGCGGTCAAGGACCGCCGGGGTCAGAATGACCCCCTATAGGTCATTACAGGAAAAACAGAATCTTTGTTTAGAGTTCTGCAGGTTCTGAGCTATAATATTTTCAATCTGACTTACACGAAACTGATTTCTGATGTGTCTAATGCTGCATTACAGATTTTGCCTTTTTTCTTCATGTCTAAAACCATACTCTCTCTTTCACATAATAGAGTAAGGAACCATGGGTTTATGTTTTTTTTTAGTAAGGTGATTAAGTGCCCATGTATTATAAGAAATGAAACACCCTCTGGAGTACTTTCTAAGGATATTGCAAGTCACTTTTGAGTTTTGTGACACTATAAAGAAATTATGATATCGCAATTCACCTTGGAGTTCCACCACTTTATAAAGGAAGTCTGCCTTTGACTTCATTCCTCTACATGGTCATAGACCTTCGAGGGACTTGCAATACCCTTAATGTAGGGCCATGGACACTCTATCCTGTATATTGTGAAAGGAAAGTGGTTTAGGGTGCTTGAGATCTTCCAAAATAGTGGGTTTAGTTTTTTGGCGCTGGGTGTTCCGGAAGCAGAATACTGTACGTGTCTGGTCCTCTGCCATTTTCGGATCACTCTTCTGTAAGACTAGAGAGAGGCACCTATGCCACTGAGGGGGTTATTCTAACTTTGGAGGAGGTGTTAATCCGTCCCAAAAGTGACGGAAAAGTGACGGATTTACCACCAGCCGTATTACGAGTCCATTATATCCTATGGAACTCGTAATACGGCTGGTGGTATATCCGTCACTTTACCGTCACTTTTGGGACGAATTAACACTCCTCCAAAGTTAGAATAACCCCCTGAGTCCCCAGATCTGCTCCAAGCTCTAGTTATTGCAACACAGATGAGGAGCAGCGCGGTAGAGGCCAGGCATACTGTGCCAGAGGCAGTCGGAGAGTCACAGAGCCTGCGTTATAAACCTAGTTTGTCCAAGCACTCCTGACTGGAAAGGCAGAGGCATGTACCTGTGCTCATGTCAGAGCACAGGCTCCAGGACAGACCTGCACTGGCCGCTGCCCGACACCCTCACTGTACAGCAGCAGGAGGCACCTCTGGGCTCATCTCTTACACCATCACTATGCACTACAGCAGAGGCCTCTACACTCAGCCTCCCTCGGTGTACTGAATGCAGAGGGTGTCAGCGGTAAAGGAGAGGCCTACAATATACAGGCGAGGCCTTCTGTACCTAACGCAGACAGTAGTTCAGGAGAGACCTCTGCGGTCATGTCAGACACCATACAACAGCAGAGGACACCACTGTCCAGGGTGAGGCTTCTAGACTCATCGTGGTCACTCACTTTATAGACTGCAGGCGAGGCCTCTGGGCTCATGTCAGACACCGTACAACAGCAGAGGAGAGGCCCCCGATGCTCTTCTCAGTCATTCTCAATACATAGCAGCACAGGAGACGCCTTCTGTACTCATCTCCAGCACACCCAAATGTTTACGGGTGCAGGATGCCTCAGAGTCCTCTGGTGTCCCCTAAAAGTGCAGACTGCTGTAGGCCTTTCCTGGACTCCTGATGATGTGTCTGGTGATAGCAACCAAACTATTCTGCACTCCGAGCGTAGACTTCTGTTCTCATCTCAGACACCCTCAATGCTTAGAGTACAGCAGAGGCCTGGTGACTCCTCGCAGACTACATACCTCTACAGAGTAGACGAGGCTTACTCTACTCACCTCTGAGACCCAAAAGGTAACTGTGAAGTAGAGCCCAGCTGTACTCATAGCTTGTGCATACACAGTGCATTGGAGACTTTGCTATTCTCCTCTCAGATACTCTAGCCTTACACAGGTGGCATATGCTGAAATGGTCTCAGAGACATATGCAATATACAGGTGCAACCAGGAGAAGTCACTGCTACTCATCTTAGGCAGGTGCAGCCAGGAGAGGCCACCTCTTTTCATGCAGCCAGGACAGGCCACTTCTACTCATCTTAGGCAGGTGCAGCCAGGAGAGGCCACCTCTACTCATCTTAGGCAGGTGCAGCCAGGAGAGGCCACCTCTACTCATCTGAGACAGGAGCAGCCAAGAGAGGTCCCCTTTACTCATCTGAGGCAGGTGCAGTGAGGAGAGTCCACCTCTACTCATCTTAAGCAGGTGCAGCCAGGAGAGGCCACCTCTACTCATTTGAGACAGGAGCAGCCAGGAGAGGCCACCTCTACTCGTCTTAAGCAGGTGCAGCCAGGAGAGGCCACCTCTACTCATTTGAGACAGGAGCAGCCAAGAGAGGTCACCTCTACTCATCTGATGCAGGTGCAGTCAGGGGAAGTCACTGCTGCTCATCTTAGGCAGGTGCAGCCAGGAGAGGCCACCTCTACTCATGCAGCCAGGAGAGGCCACCTCTACTCATCTGAGACAGGAGCAACCAAGAGAGGTCACCTCTACTCATCTGAGACAGGGGCAGCCAGGAGAGGCCACCTCTATTTATGCAGCCAGGAGAGGCCACCTCTACTCATCTGAGACAGGAGCAACCAAGAGAGGTCACCTCTACTCATCTGAGGCAGGTGCAGCCAGGAGAGGCTGGCTCTACTCATCTGAGGCAGGTGCCAGCCAGGAGAGGCCGTCTCTACTCATCTGAGGCAGGTGCAACCAGGAGAGGTCATGTCTACTCACCTGAAGCAGGTGCAGCCAGCAGAGGACACGTCTACTCATCTGAGGCAGGTGCAGCCAGGAGAGGTCATGTCAACTCATCTGAGGCAGGTGAGCCAGGAGAGGCCACCTCTACTCATCTGAGGCAGGTGCAACCAGGAGAGGTCACGTCTACTCATCTGAGGCAGGTGCAGCCAGGAGAGGTCACGTCTACTCATCTGAGGCAGGTGCAGCCAGGAGAGGTCATGTCTACTCATCTGAGGGAGGTGAGGTCACCTCTACTCATCTGAGGCACCGCAGCTGCACAGTGTAGGTGAGTGTACTGTCTTCGGACACTTCTAGATCGCGCTGCTGTAATTACGCAAGCACGTTGGGACAATAAAACTCCGGCACAGTTATGTGGCGCATTACAGGGCCTGAGCTGCTCGGGTGTGCTCCTGTATTACCATCCAGAGCCATACCTGACCATGCCCGCCGGCTGCACCCAATTTATGCAATTGTTACCACGTGACCCATGGGTCACTACATTACAGACAATCGTCAGGGGTTTGATTAAAAAACACCCCTCAATGTTTAACCCACATGGTAGTGATCGCGACACCGTTACGTCATGGGTGTGACAATACAGTGAGGACTGCTGTACTCCTCCAGCACCATTAAAGTATAAAGTGTATGAACGCATGCATCTCTAAACCCTGACACTCTCACTCTACAGGATTTTTATATATCCCTAAATAAAAAGCATAGAATATATAAGTGGTTCAAAAAGAAAACATAGGCCTGCTGCACCTCTCTAACACACCAATGCAGTACAAGGAATTGGAGAGGATTGTTGCACTGTACTACACGCAGGGCGAGGGAAACCCAAACTTAGGGCAGAAGGCCCGAACAAAAATGTTACATCTTAACTAAAATAGTATGGTGTTCCAAAAACATAGAACCATTTCAGGGTACCCAGCATTCACCCGCACTACCGAGACAAGCAGCAGAATACATGTCGCCAACACTTGAGATTTACATAAGAGACATTTAAACTTATAGGTTCTTTAAGCTGTCTGCCACTTAAGACTTCTCTCACTCCAGTGCACCTTAATAGGAAAATTACATGTTCGTGATTTTTCCCTTTAAGTTCTCCTCCTAAGTCTCAGAAATATTGTCACATATGCACTGGCAAAGAGTGGTCTGCACCCCCCATCTCTGCTATCATTCTGCTGTTATCAGTGACCACCTGAAAGCAGTCACTGATTTTTAGATCTGTAAATGATGTAACTGAGATCAAGGACACAATATTTCTGTCAGACGATATTTTGGTTATGATATGCCGATACCATATCCAACAAATATATAGACAGTATTTTGGTCATGATATTCTGATACCAAACCAAATAATTCCATGTGGCCACTTTTAGCAAAACTGGTGCCAGCCAGGAGAGGCCGTCTCTACTCATCTGAGGCAGGTGCAACCAGGAGAGGTCATGTCTACTCACCTGAAGCAGGTGCAGCCAGCAGAGGACACGTCTACTCATCTGAGGCAGGTGCAGCCAGGAGAGGTCATATCAACTCATCTGAGGCAGGTGAGCCAGGAGAGGCCACCTCTACTCATCTGAGGCAGGTGCAACCAGGAGAGGTCACGTCTACTCATCTGAGGCAGGTGCAGCCAGGAGAGGTCATGTCTACTCATCTGAGGGAGGTGAGGTCACCTCTACTCATCTGAGGCACCGCAGCTGCACAGTGTAGGTGAGTGTACTGTCTTCGGACACTTCTAGATCGCGCTGCTGTAATTACGCAAGCACGTTGGGACAATAAAACTCCGGCACAGTTATGTGGCGCATTACAGGGCCTGAGCTGCTCGGGTGTGCTCCTGTATTACCATCCAGAGCCATACCTGACCATGCCCGCCGGCTGCACCCAATTTATGCAATTGTTACCACGTGACCCATGGGTCACTACATTACAGACAATCGTCAGGGGTTTGATTAAAAAACACCCCTCAATGTTTAACCCACATGGTAGTGATCGCGACACCGTTACGTCATGGGTGTGACAATACAGTGAGGACTGCTGTACTCCTCCAGCACCATTAAAGTATAAAGTGTATGAACGCATGCATCTCTAAACCCTGACACTCTCACTCTACAGGATTTTTATATATCCCTAAATAAAAAGCATAGAATATATAAGTGGTTCAAAAAGAAAACATAGGCCTGCTGCACCTCTCTAACACACCAACGCAGTACAAGGAATTGGAGAGCATTGTTGCACTGTACTACACGCAGGGCGAGGGAAACCCAAACTTAGGGCAGAAGGCCCGAACAAAAATGTTACATCTTAACTAAAATAGTATGGTGTTCCAAAAACACAGAACCATTTCAGGGTACCCAGCATTCACCCGCACTACCGAGACAAGCAGCAGAATACATGTCGCCAACACTTGAGATTTACATAGGAGACATTTAAACTTATAGCTTCTTTAAGCTGTCTGCCACTTAAGACTTCTCTCACTCCAGTGCACCTTAATAGGAAAATTACATGTTCGTGATTTTTCCCTTTAAGTTCTCCTCCTAAGTCTCAGAAATATTGTCACATATGCACTGGCAAAGAGTGGTCTGCACCCCCCATGTCTGCTATCATTCTGCTGTTATCAGTGACCACCTGAAAGCAGTCACTGATTTTTAGATCTGTAAATGATGTAACTGAGATCAAGGACACAATATTTCTGTCAGACGATATTTTGGTTATGATATGCCGATACCATATCCAACAAATATATAGACAGTATTTTGGTCATGATATTCTGATACCAAACCAAATAATTCCATGTGGCCACTTTTAGCAAAACTGGTGCCTAAATGCAGATCTACACACCCACAATAAAGTGAAGGGATATTCTGCACTAGAATGTTGGTCTCCTGAAATCTGCATGTGCTGGATCTAGTACAATGTAGTACCTCCCCGCTTGCTCCAACTTCAACATAAAATAGAAGGATGTGATGGGATAGCCTGGTGGGCCCTGCTGAAACAATTATTGGATGAAGACCAACTTGTCAATGTTACAAATGGAGATAGAGTGATCCATAGTCAAGCGAAGTTCTGTTACTAAAGGAAAATGGGGTCTTGTCAATGAAAGACATAAGGCCTGATTTAAAACTTGGTGGACGAGTTACTCTGTCACAATGGATTTCCCATCCAACGAAATATAAATCCCATTATATCCTATGGGATTTATATTTCAGCGGACGGGAAATCTGTCCCCATAGTGACAGAGTAACTCGTCCGCCAAGTTCTAAATCAGGCCATTACATTCCAAAACACATTTTGGAATACAATTTCCACATGTACATATCACATGATGGCTTAGGATGAAAAAAAGCATACAGAAAAGAAACTTTTTATCAGCATCTTAACTCAAAAAGCAGATACTGAAGATACTTTACGGGCCCCGTGTTTTCTCTTCTCTGCAGCCCACTGGCACAGACCTGTGCAGCCCAGCTAGCTCCGGCTCCAGTGAGACTGGCCAAGAGGCTAGCGGCTTCCAGATTAATGTGGCAGCTGGAGCATCAATATTAGTCTGCATTAAACATCATCCCAGATGTACTGGCTGCAGGCAGCATCAGCAGCAGTTATGCACAGGGCTATGAAGGAGGTGGGATCCAGAGATCCAACAGGAGATAAGTGTACACAGTAAAGAAGGACGGCTAAAGGAATCTGGGCACCCGTGGGCTAGGTAAATGGGTGGGAGCCGGATATAAGTATATGGACAAGATCTACAGGGGGGCATCACGTAATTACAGATACTACTTTGGACAGTTTGCAAGGTCAACAACTCAAGAGAGACTGTTCTCCTGAAAAATTGTATGCCCTTTTTAAGAGTCACAGCTTTCCGAAGATACTGATGCCATTGAGAAGGCAGCTATGCCCTTCCAGTGAAAGCTGTGCCATGCCCTAGTGACTAAAACCATCATCTTCTACGAAAGGCACTGCCCTGCTGAAAAAATAGTGCTCTTGAAGAGAGCCCTACCTTCTAGAAGGTGCCAGTGACAGTCTTCCAAAGAGAGCCTAGTCATTCTAAAAAGTGCCATGCTCTTCAGAAGAAAGCCATGTGTTTCCTGAACATTCCTGTCCTTTGTGAAGAGACCTCAGTCGCCCAGAAGAGATCTTTCCTCTCCAACAGAGACTGCTGTTCTTCTAAAGAGATACTTGCTCTCCTATGGAAAGCTCTGTCTTCCTAAAGAGATCCGAGCCCTCCTAAAGAGAGCAATGTTCTACCAAAGGGGATTGTGTGCTACTCAAAGTATTCCTAGTCTCCCACAGTGGGCCCTCTGGTCCTGAAAGCATCCATGCACTCCTAAACATAGCTTTGTCCTCACAAAGAGAGCTCTTTTCTTCAGTAGAGGCCTTTGTTCTCCTAAAAGGATTCCTGCCCTCCCGAAGAGAGCTGTCCTTCTAAAGGTATCCATACCTTCAAAAAGAGAGATCCGTCACCCTAAGGATAGATCTGGTGTACTAAAGAAATACACCCATTCCTAAAGATGGTTCTATCCTCCTAAAGGGATTACTGCCTTCCCAAAGGCAGCTGTACTTCAAAGGAGAGCTCTGTCCCAACAAAGAAACCCATGCCCTCCTAAAGGGAGCACTGTCCTATTCCACGGTGTCTTTCCCCCCACCCCTGCCCCCCCCCCCCCCGAAGACAGCCTGGCCCACTAAAAGTAACACTTTTTTTCTTAGAGAGAACCTTCATTTTTAAAGAGGCCACTGCCTTCCTGAAGAGAAACTGACCCTCTTGAATAGACTGATGTCTTCCCTGTCTTTAGTAGATGGGTCCTACAATCCCCCAAAAATAGTTTTGTTTTTTTAAAGACCTGTAACCTTTTGAAGCGATACCAAAAAAGAGAGTCTATAGTTCGAAAGCGAGACCATTTCTTTTAAATAGCCCCTGCCGGACATCGCCATTCTTGACTGTTAAACATGTCTTTCATGATCGACTACCATTGGTATGTCCCCAGCAGGAGATGTAGTTCTGTGTGAAGACATTACAGGCAGATTCAAAATCTTCACCTCCTTTTTTCAGCCCCTTAGGAACTAGTGGACAGTTTAAGAAAGGGATTTGCCCACCCCAATGGCAGACACAAACAAGGATCTTGAGGCTGTGAGGGAAGAGCAGGTGGGCGAGTAGGGTCTGCAGTTTGCTGGAGGGTGATCCTGGTGAATGGGCAGTTATTGGTGAGAGAGAAGGATGCAAGGGGCCTGCCAAGCCTTGTCTACCCAACTGGGAAATTGCTTTGTGGATCGTCAATCACTTTCCCTCGGGATTTTACCCCTCTTTGTACCATTGATACTTCTGCAACAATTCCTTGTCAGACTTAGAATTTATCACTTAAGGGTGTCCATCTCCCATTTAGGGTGAGGAATTTGATACTGGAAAAAAGTGTCAGTTGCCCAAAGAGAACTACTTAAGAGGCTGGGTGGAGAGGAAAGACATTATTGAGTCAGGCAATCCCCAGAGCAGATAAAGTGAAGAAAGGAACGATTCAAACAGAATGTCCATCTCCATACAATGAGATGCAAGCTGGAGTATGTTTTTGATTAGTCACTTCTTACATTGTTAAGCTGTTTTATACAGAGGTTGATAGTGTTCTTACATGCAATCTTATGGCACTTCTGAGCCCTCTAAAACACTGCACTGAACCAAGCTACTTCGAACTCCTATGTTACCAATATTTCTTGAATTAATAACAAGCATTATCAAAGCCAATAGGTCTCGCCTATGCAAGAGCTACTGGCTTTGACAATGTGTTTGCTAAACGTAAGTGGCATGGAGGAGAGTGACGTGGAGTGCCGTACAGTGGAATGGTGAAGAATGGAGTAGAGTGTTATGGAATGGAGTGGCAGAGAGTGTTGTGTACTGGAGTAGCATAGTGTGGAGTCTCGTAGAGTGGCATTGAGTACAGTGGCATTGACTTCAGTGGCATACACTGCAGTAGCATTGAGTACAGTGGCACTGACTTCAGTGGCATACACTGCAGTGGCATTGAGTACAGTGGCACTGACTTCCGTGGTATACAATGCAGCGCCATGGAAAGGAGTGGTGTAGATTAGAGTGGTACATAGAGTGCATTGGTGCAGAGTGGATTGGCACAGTGTGGAGGGGGCAGAATAGAGTGGCGCAGAGTGGAGTGGTGTAGAGTGCAGTGGTATAGTGTGGCGTAGAATGCATATAAGAGTTGAGTGTTATAGAGTGCAGTGGTGTAGAGTGGTGCAGAGCAGAACAGCACAGAATGGTGCAAAGTGGAGTATAGTGCCATAGAGTGCAATGGCATACAGTGCATTGGCGTATATGAGTGCAGTGGTGAGGAGTGGGGTAGAATGGCGTGAAGAGCAGGGGCGTAGAGTGCAGTGATGCAGAATAAAATGCAGTGGCGTAGAGTGCAGTGACAGAATGCAGTTGTGTAGAGTGTAGTGGTTAAGAGTAGAGTGTAGTGGCGTAGAGTGCAGTGGCAGAGTGGAGGGACACAGAGTGGAGTAGAGTGGCACAAAGTGCAGTGGCATAGTATAGATTGTTTCAGACTAGAGTGAAGTGGCATGAGTGGAGTGGTGCAGGGTAGAGTGCAGTTGCACAGAGTGCCAGAGTGTAATGGAGTAAAGTAGTGTAGAATGCAGTGGCACAGTGCAGCAACACAGTAGATTAGGGTGGCATACAGTGGACTGGCGTAGAGTGCAGGGGCATAGAGTTGAGTGTTACACTGTAAAGTGCATTGGCATACAGTATATTGGTATAGAGTGCAGTGGCGTAGAGTACAGTGGCATGGAGTGTAGTGTTGCAGAGAGTAGAGGTGTGGAACAGTGTAAAGTGGAGTGGTACTGATTAGAGTGCAGTGGTGTAGAGTGGAGTGGTGTATTCATGGTGTGATAGCGCACTGCCATTACAGACACGTTTTCAATTGAAATAACCATTACATTTGCACAGTAATACAGTTTTACTATTAAAACTATACAGTGCACAAACGAAAATGAGTGGAAATTGCATCACCTAGTTAAATGATTTGTTTTGATCACATTAAAGTGTTTGTTTCCAGCACACTTCAGAAATAACAAAAAATGTGCTTTATTTAGGTGTTCATAATTGTGATCTATTCTGAAATTCTTAACACATTTCATTTAAACGTCCTGTGCTAGAAAAACAATCTTTTCTTACCCCCAGTATCCAGCAAGATTGTCACATAAATCCTCTCTCTTTGAAGTCAGAGAAAAGAAAAGTAAACAAAATCGCCCTTGAAAGACAGCACCTGACATTTGACCTCGATCTTTCAATGCACAGCAAATGTGACAAGATAAGAACAAGATTTAAAGGCCTGTTAACAGAAAGCAAGTTTGTGGAAGGATACAGAAAACAGGATTTAGGCAGCAGGAGGTGTGAACTGAACCTGGCGAGCCTAAAGCAAATAAAGCCAGCAAAAGGAAAGCCAGAAATTGTGAGTTACAAACCACAGAGCTAATGGTAATCAACAAGCGCAACGCATTTCTAGGTCAACTTTCTGAAAAAGTCACTAAGATGTCTTTAGCAAACCGGGCAGCTGCGCTGTATGGTAGGCTGCGACCTAAAAATGACTAAATTACCTATTTAGAGGATAGAAGTTGGTTTGCCACACCAGGGCGTAGCTTCAAGGGGGGTGGTGCTTGGGGTGTTACACCTCCCTAATAAATGTATTTTCTTATAAGTAGTTGGGTACGTTTACATACACACGGACAAAAAAAACGCACACACAGATGGAAAGTTCTGAAAAAAATTGGTTATTTTATAGAATATTGTGTTTTCTCTCTAAGTACCCCCACCAAACCACATTCCTCTCGCTTTCCACTGCCCCTTAGGCCACTCTCATGCACCACGCATGTCGTATAATGTACTTAAACATTATATGCCATCGCGATTGTTGGAAAATCTGAAGCTCACTCCCCTCCCACCGATCAAGAAACGCCCCTGCACACCAATAACTTGGCAGACGATCCAAAATACCAAAGATCTTGGGATTCTTTTACTGAAAGTGCTCCCTATGACGTCACTTTGGAGGAAGGTGCATTGCGTGGCTGGCTGGCCTATCTTGGCGTCCCAGTTTGCATTCCATTGGTTGTACGGAAGCTACCTACCAAGGAAAGTCTTTGTTTCCATAACACAAAAATAGTTAAGGGAGTTTTCTTCCTGCACGTGGAAAACACAGTATTTTTTCCTGTTCCTTACCACCCTGTCCTCCTTGGCGAGCTCTGCCCTCCTGGCGAGCGGAAAGAGCACATTAAAGAGGGCGCACCCACCGTCCCGCTGGCAGAGAGGCCGCTAACAAAGGGTTTCCACCGCGCCAGAAACCTGGCAGTGCCCCCCTCAGCCCCCCACCCATCACTCAAACGAGGTAGGTGGCCGCTAGTGTGGCGGAAAGAGACATCTATCAGTTTCCACCAAACTCTAGATGAGGCCCTCAATAGTTATTCCCATCTCCGGGTTTTGTAACTCTCAGATCTGATATGATGTAGCATCTGCTACAGGTCGCCCACTCTCTCGAATAATCCTACAACAACCATCACAAGCATTTTGTCTGGAAGAGCCCGAGGACATATCCAGAGAGAAAAAAAGAAAACCAGTCTGCGCCCCAAATCAAGCTCATGAGGGTTGCAAAAGTGGAGAAACTACGATCAACAGTGTCAAAGCACACCAGGCTCCAGAAACAGAAGTCAACAGACGTCACCATCATCTAACTTCGATCATTCTATCGAGAAACAGCTCAAGGGTTACAGTCTGCGCTTGACACCAAGAACAAACCCTTGCCAGTTACACGTAAAAACGAAGGCGAGGACTACGAGTGGGTATCTAAAAGTAGTCTAAAAGTAGTCTAAGCAAGGGCAATATTTACAAACATTATCAAGAAAACTATTAGACCGTCTCCCACTAAGATTTGAGACACACTGTGTGACAGTTAAAATTCCATGTTTTTGATTTACACACTTATTTTGCATTTCTTGTAGCACGTTAACATCTGTGCAGCCTCAAAGCGCTCAGACAAGGAATTCAGCGAGACAAATTACAGGCGCATTTGTATTTTCAACTAGTGCCTACTTAAATAACCAGAGTGGCAACTTGTCAGCACCCTGAAGGCTCACCGTGAGGCTCTTCTGGGCGCAGTGGTTAAGTGGGTCAATGAATGCATCCACCGCAGGGATCGGTGTTTGAAACATGGTAACAGATTTGAATTACAGTTGATCAACTCGGCCTATCATCCTTTCCAGATCAATAAAATGGGACCCATTAAGTTTGGTAAAAATAAATCAATAGTTCCAATAGGCCTTCTTTGAGTAAATAGGCGCTCTACATGTGTCTGGTATGTTCCAGAGTCGGAACATCAGAGTATAAAGTATCTCCTCTTCCAAGAGCTTTATCTAGACCTTTGACCTGTTACTAAACACTCCGCCTCCAACCACCACAGCCCCCTCCCCGATCTCAGCTGTCAGTCCAGAAAGTACAGGACGCGGCTGCACGCTGCAATTAGTCCATCGTGTATTTCCTCGGACCTTCACTGAAGGCACTGTAGACACAGGCTTTGCTGAAAGCACTGTTGACTGGAACTTTTTATTTTGACAGTAAAGTAGATTCTTCCTTAAGTACAACAAAAAAGCTAAATGTACCGAGATCACACTTGAAGGAAAAGCAGCTCTGGTAAGCGTGTACTACCCGTTCTATAGTTCACCAAGCAAGCAGGGAGACTGAGTCCGACCCCAGGGACATCTTAAAGCGTGGACCAGTGGCGATGAAGCGCACGGCCCCGACTTTTCAGTTACTTAAACAACTCGACGTTGCCCCTTTGTGTGTCTGTTTTAAAATAAAACAAAAACACAGTGTCCAGGATGTACTGTATGACAGTCGTCACAATATGCTAAAACTTGTACAATGTACTTATCGCAAATTCTCTTTCCTTTTACATCTATTGCTCTGGGTGTTTGGGAGTGTATCAGTCGCACTTCGTCACTACTGACGCCGCTTGCCACCCAGGTAGTCCTCTACGCCCGAGTCTTGACACTCACGTAGAACACACCTCCTAAGATACTAGATATTCTGCAAATCAGTAACCTGGAGCTCTGCGGCCATAAACCTAAGTAATAGCTTTGCTTTCAGACACCCCGGTCTGTAAAATCAGTGTAACCTCAGAACAGCCTTGACATGAGATGTGAGTAGACACGTGAAACCTTAGTTCTTCTGTCGGAGTCCCTGGTCTGTGCAATCTCTATATACTGAGGGATGAGGCTGCTGTCCAAAGCTTCACCCTCTAACATCTGTGCGCTTGTTGTCAGGGCCCTCAGGCTGGAATAGTTCAGTAAACTGGCTACTGCAGCTGGAAACGTGGGCCTACAGGATCTCTCTAACCTGAGATACTGCTACGCTGTCAGAAGCCAGCCGTGATATCTGGGTAACCTGAGAAACAGCTCCACTGTCAGATGCAGGAGTCTTGTTATGGACAGGTAACCTAAAGGATCACTCTGCTGTTGGGAGCCTGAGGATGCAAGAGCTGTGCATCCTGGCAAGCATCTGTGCTGCCACTGACCCAATCCTGTGAGTACTGAGTAACTGGGCATGACTATCACTAGGGGATCGCTAGAACATGAGGCACTGACTTGAAGCTGGAAAGATGTCTAGCTCCAAACCCACAATGGGCCCCCTTTTTCACCTGCAGTGCTAATTTGAGATGGTTTTTGAAAGACAGAACTTTGTTGGCCCACTTGCCAGCTAATGCCAAGCTAGAGGATGTCTGACCGCCAGCCACATACCTAGCTGGAGGAGACAGAAAACCAGGGAGGCACAAGCAGCCATCAAGATTCAAGGGGCTACTTTCTTGTGCTGCTCCATCGACGAGGAGTACTCATGGGACTAGGCTGTGGTGGACTCCACTGAAGTGTGACATTGACAGGCACACAACTGAACCTGCAGCAATCACTGACACTGCATGACAGGCTGGCACTAATAGATAACTTTGTTCTTTTGGTGACTATCTGGCAGAGCCCTCGTCTTCTTCCATTGCCACCCTTGGCTGTCATCTATCCCGCAGAATGGAGATTGGGAAGACAGGGAAGACCATATGTCTTACATGTGGGTACTCTCTGGTGAGTCCTAGTTCCTTAATACTAATAGAAGGTTGGCCATTCAAGGCATCTTTTCACCGCTACCGGTGCTTACGGTCATACTAAGCTTAAAGATTTACGGTAGGCCTTACCGTCTCCAAGTAACTTACCAGAGCTCCAAGACTATCAGGCAAAAGGAACATTTTACCACAACCAACCTGTTTCAAGATACAGGTCCCTGCATACACAGTACCCAGAGTCAGCAACAAAAATTGTAAATCCGACCAGTCATTTTAAAGATGCTCATATTTCCTGGCAAATCCCTACCTTTAAAGAGATTCCACTGGTACCAAAACGCCTGCTGAATTATCATTTGCTTTCCTGTGAAAACGCAATAACCTCCACCCTTTAACTAGACTTTTGTAGCAAACAGTGGCAGCACCTTAAGTATGGGGGTTCCTTGATGCAAATAAACATTAAGGCCCTCATTACAACTTCGGCGGTCTTTTCAAAAGACCGCCGAAGCTGCGGGCACCACTATACTGCCAGTGCTGGTGGTATATCTGGCTCCCTATTATGACTTTTCCGCTGGCCCAGCAGAAAAGTCACATCACCATTGCCGCTGGCTGTATTATGAGCCGGCGGCAAAGTTGATGTGCAGCGGGTGCAGCTGCACCCGTCGCGCATTTCACTGCCCGAAATTCGGGCAGTGAAATGCGCGATAGGGCTGTGCCTGGGGGGCCCTGCACTGCCCATGCCAATTGCATGGCAGTTCAGGGGCCCCCAGGGGCACCCCTAGTCCCCCTTACCGCCAGCCTTTCCATGGCAGTGTTTACCGCCGTGGACAAGCTGGCGGTTGGGGACTCATAATCCCTACACCGCTGCCCTGGGGATTATGACCGCCAGGCGGAAGCCTGGTAGTATGTTGGAGGGGCCGGCGGTATGGCAGTGGCTAATGCGTCATGGTCATAATATGCTCGCGGTACACCGCCAGCCTGTTGGCGGTGTTACCGCCAGCTTACCGCCAGCCGCCAGGGTCGTAATGAGGCCCTAAGTCACTTACACAGAGTTTAACATAACTGAGAACCCTGCAATTTCAGAAACACTAAGGACATTATTTAAGGATTGGAGGGCATAACCTACAGCAGTATACATTGTTTAAAACTTGCACTTTGTGATGCTCTTGGCAAAATGTCAGCAGCATGGACTCTTAATCTACTGACCTGTACCCCCTTAGAGCCCACTGCAGTAGACAAATTATGGCAAAGAGCAAATACATCACAGCTTGTTTAATAAACCTGCAGCAGCATTTCCATGCAAGAAATCAAGAAAACCCCTTCTACTTTTCCAACGCCATCCAGCTCTGGCCTCCATTTTAAAACTCCTCCGAGTCATTCACCCCACAGACTCTGGAAAATAGAGACACATAGCTCACCTTTCTTGGCTTTCCTACGGACAATGAACTGGACTTCGAAAGGATCCTTCTTGCGGGTCAGAGCAGCCTCGGTATGACTAGCACAAAAAGTACCCGCTTGCCTCTCCTCAGTCCAGTTCCAAAATCTCTCAGGTTATCCTGCCCGCTTGTCAAACCAGGTGCTTTCTGACAGATTCTCTTGACCTCCTGGATCAGACCAGCTCTAGAGTCTAGCAGATTCCTCTGTCCTTTTGGGTCTGACCTGTGGTACAGTCTCACTGGTTCTGCTCTTAGGTCTGAGCCAGCATAGAGTTTTACGGATTCCCCTGACCTTTGACAGCAACAGTGGAGGTTTTCCTGTCCTCTTGTGCGTGGCCAACTATAGAGTCACTTAAGTTCTCAGTCCATGTGGGGTACTCAGACCTACAATAGAGTCTCCTCTTCCCAGACCAGCTGTAGAGTCTAAGATTCTATTGTCCTCTTTGGCAGACCAGCTGTAGATTCTCAGAGATGTTCCTCTCCTCTGCTCAGACGAGCCCCAGATCTATCTCTCCTCTGCTCAGCCCAGCTGTAGTCTCAAAGATTCTTTTGTACTCTCCTCAGCCCAGCTGTTAAGTCTCAAAGATCCTTTTGTACTCTTCTCTGCCCAGCTGTAAATAGATTCTCAAAGATCCCTTTGTACTCTGCTCAGTCCACCTACAGATTCTCAGACTTTTTCTGGCACTGTTAGTTCCAGGGTGCCTTAAATGTCCAAGTCCTCTTCTCGGTGATGAGTTAATCTCTCGTCCCTGCACAATACCTGATGAAATCCTGGAAAGTCACAGGCGTACTCCTGGTTACCAGCCTATGTGCCCTGTCTCAAGGCCCCTGGGTATCAGTCCCAGTCTCTAAGTTCTGTCTCTATTCTTCAGTGTCCAAAGGGCTTCTGGGAAATGCCCGCTGTCCCACAGTGCCCCTGTACAATAGGCCTGCGCCTTAAGAGCTTGTGTTTGCACCGAGTCTGAAGCCCTCAATCTCTGTCCGTCGACTCCCGAGACTCCGCTACCCAACACTTATGCCTCAGGCCCTCAGCTGTCGAGTCTCCGCAGCTGTACCTCTCCGCTCCCGAGCCTCGCCGGCCCCTGTGCCTCAGCCAAAGTGGTCTGTCCCGCTGTCCGCCCCGCTCACTCCCGCGCCTACGCTCTGCTCCGGACTCCTGAAGTTGTTCCACTCGGGGGTCCGGGGCTCATGTGACTGGAAAGGAGGAAATGGGCGGGGCAGGAATAATGTGAAAAATGTGTGCATCCCTCTGCCTGGCTGTGCGGGGGAGGGGTGCGGTGTGGGGGAGTCTTACAGCGGTGCGTGCTAGAGCTGGAGTCTTAGACTTTATTCTACCGGGAAAAGGGGGGCGGGAGGGTTTTACTGTAAATTCTCCGGGATGGGAGTTACTCACTGAATACTCTATAAATTATGCTGTGTTGGCTCACTGCGCACTTTCTGCACGAACAATAAACTATATGCGCTCAAGCTGTGCTGGGGGGACATTAAGCTGTGCATGCACACGATTTGCATTCGTATAGTTTTATAGTCTGTGCACTAACTCCCCGAGGGTGGTACACGAAGTATGCACAGCTCATATATGCGGTCTACTGCACGTGGGAGTTTGAGTGGTATTCGCAGCCTCTGTGGATGGTTTAGGACTAGGATTTTTTACACTGTGCACAGGTTCTGCAATGGCTGTTTTATATATATATATGTATTTTAACCTTTATACAGCTCTTACTACCCTTCTGTGGGGCTCTGACGCGCTTTCCTACATTGGCCGTTTGCTACACGCAGGGTGTGTGCTTGGAAGGGTGTTTGTTCGGATCATGCGTTTGAAGTGTTTGCATGTCGCAGGCTGTGCATAAATATATGTTTATAGCTCCAAGGGGGGATTAAACTACTGTGAATCTCCACGGTCGAGGAAGTGAGGGCACTAACTTCTATGTACGCAAACTGCACAGGTATCCTTTTGATATATGCAGTGCTTTAAATGGGCCGGTACTGTCCGGTACGGAGTACCACCTCTTTTTTTATTTTGAGAGGGAGAGTACCTTCACTTCTCAAGAAAAACGTAATTCTTTTAATTGGAGAGTACCGGCTCTTCTCAGAACTAAGCAGGCACTCTGGCACTAAGTACCTCCACTGCATGAGGCCTACAAGGAGTGTTTATCATCATAACACAACCCCCGCAAGTATGTGGCCTGGCAGTGTAGAGGCTTTGTACAAGCCCCTGCGGGACGGATGTCTGGAACGTGCACAGACTCTCGAGTGCGCGCGCGAGCCCTGCAACGGAGGAGGTGCGGGTTTATATTTTCAGACCCCTGCTTGTTCTCTTTTGTTCCTGGCAGTTGTTACCCGCCCCTCCCTACACTTCTGGGTTATACATTCAGCAGAGTTTCCTTGGGGGCTGATGGATGTTTTTGGTTTGGTTGTTCTGGCTGTGGTCAGCCAGTGTCTGCTGGCGTGATCCCCGTTGCCATGGGCCTCGCTGACAAGAACCGACAGCCAGACACCTCGGTGTTACCAGACCCCTAAACGCACCCTCATGCCGGAGGTGTCACCCTTTAGGGCTTCGCTTCACCTTTGCACCCTCCCAGAACTATTGTAATCTCATTTAATTTAAATGGGATGACCTTTTTATGCGTTGTGTTTTGTTTTGTTGCGGACTGCAACTGGTGCCCCCTGCCACTCAGGGCCTAATGTAGGCGGGTGGGCTGGTTCTCCCTCAGATAGGCTGAGTAAAATACTCTGTCGCCCTGCTGGATGTGCTGCTTGCCAAATTTTAAACAAGCATTCACATAGCCAATAGGTCTTGCTTTAGGGACCTTCTAAGTGTTTACCCAGAGCTATTGGCTTTGCCAATGTCTTTAAACTGTGTTTTAGAGCAGGGTGGGTGCTGTGCAGCATGTTGAACATTTATAGTCCAGCAATAAAAAAACAAGTGAAAATCCACATATTAAAAATCGCCAAATGAAACCAATTGAAACGATGAGACACAAACAACTAGTATGCAAGTGAAAACACCGAATTTCCAGCGTGCAGTTCGTTATGCGTCCAAATACCCATTTGGTGGCAAGTAGCAGGTATACTCCAACTCTCTGCTGTTCAGTAAATATCACAGGGTTGGCTAGTGGGCTGCCTACGGTCTGGGTCGCACAGGGATAGAGAACATGCACGGGCACCACAATAAAAGTGACCCCTGTCAGAGAATTAAATAGCTGACTGCGAGGCTATGTCCCCTCTCCAAAGAAACGCACCATCATGTTTTTAGCCTCCTCAGTGAGGTGCAACTGGGGATACGTGGCACAGGGAGCCTAGACCCAAGTATGGGTATACACGTCTCATTGTAAAAGGTCTCATTGTGAAAAACAAAATAGGCACTGGCAAAGCCAGACTTTTGTGAAAAGTAGCCAGAAGATGAAGTTTGCATTGTAAGTGGTGAACTTTAACATACTTTCGACAACAGGCCTGTATTTCTGTTGCATACATAAGTCTCTGTGCAAGCACATCCTTACTTCATGTATCACAATAGCAAAGTAAAACAAATGGAAGCACAAGGGCAATTATTGAATAGCACCGTGTGTTTAGATATGCTAAATCACCCAAGCAGCATGCATTTCATAAACAAAAAAGCATATTTTAAGAATTAGATTGCCGATATGTCAGAAAAGTAAATACATCAAAGAACACACACTAGTTCTCATATCGACTCTTCAGTCAAGGATTACTTGATCCCCTTCATCAAAGCTCCTGGGAAAACAAATGGGGCCTTGTAACCATCCTTGAAATGCCACCCACCTGCTTGATGGACAGGCTCTTCAAACAATTGCAAAGCATGAAAAACAATGGCTGAAAGGGGCGGACCCAAAGCTCACTCTCTCTCTCTGAACTACAACTTACTGTCTTTTTGCAGTTAGACCTACAAAAAAGGTTGCATCAAGTGCTTGAATTAGTCTTAGCCACTTATAGTAATCTGTGCTTTATTGAAGAGTATGCCACTCGCATTAGCAGCCTACATTTTCAACATTAAGAGCTGGCCCAGTTACCACTACAAGATGGTTCAATGCGACCTCTATTTCAATGAATGGACAATTAGTTGTGCATGCACTGTATTGGAAGCACTTCTTTGGCAGTGTAATATGGAAGGGCACAAGTACCAAAACATAAGCGAGGGGACTACTTGACACAGGCAAACAGCAGAAATAACTCTGACTATCCTCGATTTGAGCCTTGCATGGTGAAATGTAAAAAGTTATGTGATGCCCCAGCTAATTCTTGCCAAGGGGTCCTCTCCATAGTCTCCAAGTTTACCAAATTAGGCGTTGAATATCAATCTTCAGACAAGATAAGTGTGGGCGATGGTGTGCTAACAGTGATGGATATAAATAAAGCCTGCTTATTTAGCCCCTTAGCACACTCTGAAGCAGCCAACATTGGTATTGTGCTTTATTTAAAAGATGACAGAGACAAACAGTGACAAGCAAATGTTACTGGTTTGTGCACAGTGAAAAAGATTGTCACCAAGTGTCATACTCACATGTACAGCATGGTCTGCAGCAGCACAAGCTTGACTAACACAAAAAACACCTACAGGTCAACGCAGCAGTTCAAGTTTGCTTACCCATGTAAAACAAGCGCTAAACTGTAGCTGTAGTACAAGCTTCCATTATGTGCACAGTGCTGCACAGGCACAGATATGGTAGATGCAAATTATGCTTCCTCAAGCACACATATCAGAAACAGCAGTAATCCACGTTTCCTCACTTATACATCACAGGCAGCAGCAGTGCAAGCTTCCCTCTGCTTGCGCAACTGCATATGATTGCATATGATGGTGAGCAAGGAACTGTGTGGTGTATTAGAGTGAAGTGTGTGTCTAGTAAAAGATCACATGTATGGCATGGTGCAAATCATAAGTCAATGAGATGTTGTATGTGTGTTGATGAGGGTTGGAAATACTTGCAAGAGGGAAGAGACAGCAACACATTGTTCTTAAAAGTTCCTGCCTGCACGTCATGAAGTACTTTTCCACACAATCCGGGATGATATGGATAAGGCGGGGGGGAGCAGGAGGAGGCAGAACAGTAGCACAAACGAAAGGGAGATGCAGTATTCTGGCTCCCCTCCTACTGTCACGCCTTTTTGAGGTCGCCTACCTCCACATTTACTCGAAGGGTGCTCTGCTTTGAACAGATATGTTACAGTAAATACAGAGTAATGATATTCTGTTAACTGCAGCTCAGCACATTTCCTGGATTTATTTAGAAACCAACCAGAAAATGTAGTGGCAGTGAGGTGTCGACTCTGCATGTCTGGTGTATGTGTCACTATCAGGCATGGTGCGCCCACGGAGTGCATCAGTTTTGGATCACACCATGTCTTTCTCAGAGGAGGAGGTGGTTGCTGTCAAGCCGGAAGTGGACAGAGCTACGTTTCCATTCCTTCAATCAAGTATGTGCGCTGCTCCCGCCCAGTTGCTACATTATGCCTTACCTGTGACTCTGGCATCCGTAACTCCATCTGCCGCCTCCATATCTTCAGGGTGGCTGTCCCCTTTGGCTATGGTGTGAGTCAGGTGACATTCTGTAGCACACCATCTGCACCCGAAATTTGCGCCCATCTAAAACGGCTCAGTCCATGCGCACAGAAAAGTGAGAGGAGGAGGGTAGAGGGAGGTGGACAACACAGATAACGGAGTGGGGTCGGGGGAGGAAATTTACATCATGGATAGCATGGGGAGGGGAGGGAGAGGCTAAAGGCAACATAGACAACCGGGGGTATCAAAAACAGGCCAGCAATGATGGGAAAAAAGGAAACCAGGGGAGGGAGTGGCCGAATCAGACTTAACCTAAAGCTGCAACAGGCAGGTGGGGCGGGGGTATTTGCACAGGCGGTCGCTGACGCGGAACATGCACCGAAGACACAAGCATGAAAAATAAGTAAAAACAAGCAACATAAGGGGAGGTGCAAGCAGACAGTAACACCAAAAGGAATCAAAGAAAAATGTAATCCCACAAAACAACAGAGAACCAACAGCCAAAGTGTAAGGATACAGTACTTGGGAAGTGGGAGGAAACAAGAGACAACAAGCATTTACAATGCATCGGGTCTCGCGTTTGCTCATGTTAGAGCTGATCGCGTTGTAAACTCCTAACCCGACTTTTCACCTATCGGGCAAAAGTGCATTTATGTACATAACCCGAAAAAGTGAAATCAAGTACGTAAAGAGCTCGACTTCTGCCAAGCGAGATCGGGCTCGTAAATTAGAGAAAAAAAAGTCCACGAGCCCGATCGAAAACAGCGAACCTCGCATGTTTTCTGTACTTGGTCGCTGCGCTGGAGGAGGGCTAGCCACCGGAAAAGGCATGCCATATGCATGCCTTCGACTAATGAAAGCAAGCAGATTTTATTAGGGAAGCCCACCAACCAATAAAAAACACTGATGTGAAGTTGACAGGGCTCCGAGCCCTTTTATAAATACAAAAGAGTCTCCCTGCGAAACGCATGAGCAAGCGCATGCCACGCAGGCTCGACCCTAAAAAGGAGGGACAAAGAGGAAGGGTTGACCATTAGCAAGCAAGGATCTTTACAGGACACTGAAACAAACAAATGAAAAGTAGTGGGTGGGCTGTAAGCCCACAAAGAATATACAACAGGTTTTGAAACTTTGACCTAAAAATGACTGACAAGCTGGTGTTCATTTCTAAAGAATTGGCAATGCTGCTTACAGTTTGGGGCAGGGCTCCGTCAACATGACAAAACCCTGCATCAGATTGTTTTCTTTTTTATTTTCAGGGTTTTCTTTTTGAGTAGTCTCTGCTGTGATTAGGTCCAAGGGTCCTCCCGCATCAAATTTGTGCGAGTGGACCTTTATCTTGGCAGTATGTAGACTCCGTCGCCATTGCAGTGGAGTATACGTACCACCAATATATAAATTAGGCTCTCAATCTCTTGTTCATGGCAGATTTCATGTGTTTTTCTTTGCCTTTGCACAATCTGAAATATACAAGAATGATAAATGGAATGCTTGAATTAATCTTAGCGATGAGTAATTACTCAGGCTGCATCCAACTCGGTCATTTTTTCTGCCCATAATGCCACCTCGGATTAGACTCAGCCATATGCAAATCAGCCTTGATCCTACTCAAGGAGGAACAGCCACCCCAAACTCCCTAGCCAAGTTCTATCTGAACTGGAACAGAAGCACCTGAAGAGCACAGGATCTGGGCACATTGCACAACCATAGATCAGCCGCAGCGTAAAGGTATGAGATGCAGAACACCCAGCTTCTGCTATAACAGGCATCCTAATACTGACTCAAGCATGGCTAAACTAAACCTCTCCACTTTTGCCGAAGAATATTCCAATCTTTGACTGGACAGAGGCCTTAAAGCAGGGAGTGGAGTGGCTTTAAGTCTTAGAAACAGTGTGACACACAAGCTCAATTACCAAGAGTTTCAATGACTGAAGATACAATCGGATTTACACACAAAACATGTTTATGAGAATTACATGTTCCAGCCCAGCAGCTGCATTGCAGACGGCAGGTGCTCTGTCACCATGCATCGGCGCAGTTGGAGGAGCTACACTGTCTGTTGAATTACAAGGAAAGGATATTGGGCTCCATCTTTCCAAGTTTTGCTGTCATTAACAGGGGTCAATGGAGCACGAGGAGCAGCTGCGGAACTCTATCAAAGCCTGGTTGGATGTGTGACAATCAATGAAAATCACTACAGACAAAACCTTATTCTTACAGTTACACACATGCCAGTCAGATTAATGATCAGTGCTGGGACTGTTTATGATAGTCCAGTGTCCACCCTTCACAAAAAAATTAAGGGCCTGATTTAGAACTTGGTGGAGGGGAATACTCCATTACAAACGTAACAGATATCCCTTCTGCTGTATTACGATCCCATTATAGCCTATGGGGATCCTAATACAGCGAACGGGATATCCTTCACATTTGTGACATAGTATTTCATCCACCAAGTTCTAAATCAGGCCCTAAATGTCCTTAAGAATCAATAGTGGCTTCGGGAGGCATAAATTATAATAAAGCAATTATACTGATGGCTACATGCCTTTCCTAGTTTGACTTTCTACCATAGCTGGAAGGTTGCCCTATCTCTGCCATGTGTGATATCTCCCCCAGACATGGCTTTTTAACCAACAGAACATTGCACTCTGGGACATGAAGTATCTCATTTAACATTGTAATCATGTGCACACAAATGTCATTGGCTAATAAGCTGGGAATAAGGGATGGTGCGACATATAACACTGGGCCACTTAGCAGCTATGGCCTTCAACAGTGGTGTAGGAAGCTGGCCTGGTGTGTGGTAGGTACCTAAGGTACATACATCTTGCACCAGGTCCAGGTATCCCCTCTTTGTTTAGTGTAGTCAGTGTCTAGGAAGCCAGAGCTCTCTAGAGGTAGCTGTGGATGAGCAGCCAAGGCTTATGTAGGAGACATGCAAAGCTCATGCAATACCACTGTAGTCACACAGCACTAACACACATGAAAGAAAGCACTCAGTTGTACAAAAATAAAGGTACTTTATTTTTGGTCAGACAATACCACAAAATACTAGAAGGTCAACCCTCCATTAGGAGGTAAATAATACACTAAATATATACACTAGTAAACAGCAATAGGCATATAAAAAGTTAGAAAACAGTGCAAATACCAATAAGCAATAGTGACCCTAGGGGGAGCCCAAACCATATACTAAAAAAATTGAATGCAAACATGGGACCCCCACCTAGGTAAGTGGAATGTGTAGAGGGGAGCTGGGAGTACTAGAAAACCACAGAGGTAAGTAACACAGTACCCCCCAGAGACCAGGAAAGCAGGAGTAAATCACTGGAATTTTCCCAAACCACCCAAAAGGAGGAAAAAGGAAGAAAAGACATCCAAACAAGACTGCAGGAAACCAGCAGTGGATTCCTGGAGAGGAAGACCAGTGGAGAGCGGGGACCAAGCCCAAGAGTCACAGTGGAGTCCAGGAGGAGGAGGAGCGACTACCCACCCAGCTGTACTTGCAGGAGTTGGTCGACAGTGATGAAGATCAGGTCAGCACTGCAGCCCTGGAGCTGGAGAAGAGTTCCTGAAGGATGCAGAAAATGTTCCACACTAGATTGAAGATTGCAGATGGGAATTGGTGCAGGAATTCCACCATCAAGCCTTGGCAAAAGCAAACTTGCGGTTAGTGGAAAAGTGGAGCTGTCGGGGCCAGCAAAGCCCAAGAGGACTCAACCCAGGAGGGGAAGTCAGAGGGGACCCTCAGCAATACAGAGAGCCTACAGGAGCGGAGGCAGCACCCATAGGAGTCCCACAGGATGGGGACACAGAAGTTGCAGAAGGAGCCCACGCAGCACTACAGAAAGTGATCCCACGCCACAGGAGAACCACGCAGAGGGATGTGCGTCGCACGAAGGAGTGCAGGGGACTGGAGCTCCACGTTGCCTTAAGATCCCTTGCAGGAGATGCAAACAAGCCTTGGCAGCTGCAAGAGATGCAGTGCACGGGGGTACTGTCCTGCGTGGGAAGGTAACACCTTACCTCTACCAAAGTTGGATAGCTGACAGAGAGGACCAAGAGGACTACTCCGTACCACCACCTGTGATGCAGGATCCATGTGCCTCAAGATGAAGGGAGATCCACGCAGCCGGTTGTTGTTGCAGCAGGGGCCTGCGGATGCAGGGGAGTGACTCCTTTCCTCCAAGGGCGATTCCTTCTTTCTTCTAGTGCAGACTGAAGACACGCCGCCCTCAGTGGATGCACAGCCAGTAGAAATGTTGCAGTTGCTGGCAGGAGCCCTGGAAACAATGTTGCAGAAGAGTTCTTCTTCTTGGAGGCAGACTGTCGGGTCCTGGAGAGTCCAGTCGCAGTTCCGAAGGCCAGAAGTCAAAGTGAAGGAATCCTGCTGGAATCTTGCAAGCCGAAGCTGAGGACCCACCCAAGAGAGAGACCCTAAATAGCCCTGAAAGGGGGATTGGTCACCTAGCCAGGTAAGCACCTATCAGGAGGGGGCTGTGACGTCACCTGCCTGGCCTGGCCACTACGATGCTCCCAGAGGTCCCTGCCAACCATGGAAACAAGATGGCAGATCCCAGGGACCCTCTGAAGGAGCTCTGAGCACCACCCCTGGGATGTTGATGGACAGGGGAGTGGTCATTCCCCTTTCCATTGTCCAGTTTCGCGCCAGAGCAGGAACTGGGGAGTCCCTGAACCGGTGTGCACTGGTTTATGCACGGAGGGCAGCAAATGTGCCCTTCAAAGCATACCCATCCCAAGACTACCCCTCCCAAGCCAGTCACACCTTGTTCCAAAGGGAGTGGGTGTTACCTCCCTCTCCCAAAGGAAATCCTTTGTTCTGCCTTCCTAGGCTTGATTAGATCAAGCAACAGGAGGGCAGAAACCTGTCGGCAGAGGCAGCAGCTTGGGCTGCCTGGAAAACCCTTTAAGACTGGTGGTAGCAATGCTGGGGGTCTTCCAAGGAGCCCATATAATGCATGGAATCATACTTCTAATACTTGCAACAGTATTGGCTTATGATTCCGACATGTTTGATACCAAACATGCCCATGTTCAGAGTTACCATTATGTAGCTGGACATAGGTAGTGACCTATGTCCAGTACATGCGTAAATAGCATCCCCTCACCCACAAAGACTAGGAAAATGGAAATGGAATTCCTTGGGGCACCTCTGCTAGTGCAAGGGTGCCCTCACACACAGGTACCTGCACCCTGCCCTATGGGTTGAGAGGGCCTACCATAGAGGTGAATTTTAGTGACCTGGTGCAGTGACCTGTAGTAAAAACGGGTGCATGCACCTATGTCATGCAGGCTGCAATGGCAGGCCTGCAGAACCTTATGCATGGGCTCCCTATGGGTGGCAGAATAACTGCTGCAACCCATAGGGATCCCCTGGTACTCCAATGCCCTGGTATCTGGGTACCATATACAAGGGACTTACATGGGAGGACCAGTATGCGAAATGTGGGAAGAAAAAGGACAGTTACCAATCTTTACAGGAGAGAGCATAACCACTGGGGTCCTGGTTAGCAGGATCCCAGTGGACACAGTCAAACACTGACAACAGGCAGAAAATGGGAGTAGCCATGCCAAGAAAGAGGGCACTTTTCTACAAGCGGTGTGTTATGCTGGCAGTGCTCTCTGCAAGGAATCCTGTGGGTACCACTAGTGCTTCAAGGGATACATGGTTATTGTTTATTTTTGGAAAGAAAGGAACATGCACGTTGTACTGAAACTCATGTATGATATGTTCCGCTGAGCTTTATTATTCTTCTGGAAGGCATTATGGGGGTCATTATGACCCTGGCGGAAGGCGGAGAAGTGGCGGTAAGACCGCCAACAGGCTGGCGGTCTTTTTTCTTGTATTATGACCATGGCGGTTACCACCATGGTCATCCGCCGGTTCTCCGTTCCGCCCGCTGAGAACAGCGCCCACCAGCAAAAACAAAATAAAACCTGAGTACATAGTAAGAAAACACAACTTGGCAAAATAAAATAAAGTAGCTATAAAAAATAAAACTTTGCAATTTTGTTTGTCCTGCATGGCACGTTTTTGCCAGCCTCAAGCATTCTGTTTGCAGGGCGCTGGAAGTTAATAAGAACAATTAGTACTTCAATCATGTCGCAGACAGGCACTGATTAAGTTGAATCAATCAGTGCTTGGTCCCTACTCCACGCAGAGGATTGAAAATTATATTTGGGCTGCAGTGACGAATTGTAATGTTGTAAAGAAGAGTGTCAAGCAAGCCAACAAATGGTAAGCGACAGGCGGGCTTCAAGCCCTGTAATACACACAACAGAGTCTTGCAAACGAAATGCATGCTCTAGCGCATGCGCTCGCAGGCTCGACCCTAAAACCTACCAGTCATGGACTGTAAAGTGGTTGCCTGCCCACATTTTAGTCAGGGCACCAAATGATGCCACAATGCATGATGATGAGTGATCAGGAGCTTGACATCTGTAGGAGATTGGCCCTCTATATAGTGTGCAAAGCTAGGCACACTGTGCAGGAGATACAGGCAACCACACATTCGTTTACAGAGGTAAAAACTAGACCACCTAATGCTCTAATTTTTATGGTAGCTTTGTCGAGCAGTTAGGCTAATCTTGGAGAAGTGCAAAACATTTGCTGTACTCACAGTATCAATAAATGAGACCACACACTCAAAAGAATAACTTGAGACCAATTTACAAAAATACTTCAGACTTTTATAAACATTTTAAGACTGAGATCATCAAAATCGGGCAAGTACTTTTTAAGTTAGGAATTTTTGAAGCTTTTATAAAAAATAGTCTTTATGTGTGTAATTACGCACCATAGGAATCAATGGAGAAAATACTTTGAAAATGCGCATAAAATCAAGCAATACATTTACCAATGTCTCCTTCTGCAGGTATGTCGAGGTCATCAGTGGGCACTATGGACCAGCTGGAGACCATGACAAAAGAGGCCTTTTCTCACAACATCAAATTGAAAGACACTGTAGGGGTTGCACAATTATTGCACCACAAAACAGGGCCCGTAACCACCATCACCTGCACAGGAACTGGCCTGTGTTACTAGAGGTAGTGGCCACCAAATATATTGTATTGTATTATATTGTAATTGTATTTATATAGCGCTTACTACCCCTGACGAGGCGTCGAAGCGCTTTTCGATGAGTAGCACGCTACTCCGGAACCCAACAAGAATTAGTGATGGATTAGTATAATTTAATGATGAGTACAGTTTTAGTATTATTATGAGTTAATTTGAGCCACGGATATGAGAGTTTGTTAGTTAGACTGACTGGAGTAATGGAGGGGTGGAGGAGGAAAGAAATCCAGAAGTGTTAATTGGGAGTATATCCTTAATTTACTCAATCCAAAGGCTTGGGATGAATAAAGGGGGGTGGAGGGGGAAGAGTATGTGGAAGGGTTAGGGAGAGGATAGTAGCAGGGTGAGATGAATGCAGGAGAATTTAGGAGGGTTGTGTGGGAGGTCACAGAGGTAGAGTGAGGTTTGGTGAGTTAGATGTGGAGGTGGAGGGAAGAGCTTAGGCAGAGATATTTAGGAGATGAAAGTGGTCGAAGGGATTTGGGATGAGTCAGAGTGAGAATGGAGGATAGTTTGATAGAGACATGACATAAGAGTGATGAGTAGATAAGTGTGATAAAATGAGAGCAGAAATTCATAGATATCTAGTATAACAACCCAACAGCCAGGAGCCATGCAATGATCCACAAACATGCCAAGCACAGAAACAACATATACACATACATACAAATATATATATATATTTATACACACACACATGAATACACACACATATGCACATACAATACATAATTAGAATCATGGGTAAAAAATACTTAGACAGGTTTAAAAGAGTGTGTGTGTATTTTATTGTTATGACAGTAGCAATATATATTTTCCAAAGAAACTATAAATAAATAGAAATATACATATAATCTGAAAAAATATTTATCCACATAGGCATATGCAGTTCATAGTTGTTTGAAAAAGGTGGTTATGAAGGAAAGAGCCAACTCTTGAGTAGTTTTCTGAAAACAAGAAAGTTATCTGTGGCTCTTATAGTTGGGGGTAATGAATTCCATAGTTTGGCTGCTTGGACGGAGAAGGATGTACCACCTACAGTCTTTTTCTTGTATGGTGGTGTTCTAAGGCGGGGTGCCAGTCTTGAGCGGAGGGTTCTTTGTTGGATGTATTTGGTAATTTTCTTTCTGATAAAAAGCGGTCCTGTTCCATGTATAGCTTTGTGGGTGATACAAAGCAGCTTGAAAGTGCATCTTCTGGCAACGGGTAACCAGTGTAGTGCTCTCAAGGCAGGGGAGATGTGGGCTTGCGGCTTTATATGTAGTAGTAGCCTGGCTGCGGAATTCTGGATACGTTGTAGTTTTTTCATAACAGATAGAGATGATCCATGGTAGAGGCTATTGGCATAATCCAGTTTGGATAATACAAGTGAGATAGTAGCTTGCACCTTGTGTGGAAATCCGAGGTGGGGGAAGATGCGTCGTAAAGTCTTTAAGGTGATGAAGCTTGTGCATGCTAATTTGTCTACTTGGGTATTCATAGTTAGCTTGGAATCCATGGTGATTCCTAGGTTTTTAACTTCCTTGGATATTTGAGGAGGTGGTCCGAGATCGTCAGGCCAGACGCACAGAGGGTCATAATTTTTCCAGTCACCACATATGAGTATTTCTGTTTTGGAGGTATTTAGTTTGAGATGGCTCCAGGTCATCCACTGATCAATGGCTCTGAGGCAACTGAAGATTTGTGAGTTTTCAATGTTTTTGGGGTCTTCTAACTGAAGTAGTATTTGTGTGTCATCTGCATAGTTGTAGCATGTGAGATGGAAATCATTGATCAGTTCTGGTAAAGATATCATGTAGATGTTAAAAAGCAAAGGTGAGATGATTGACCCTTCGGGGACCCCTGTTTTTGTGAGGTAGGGTTCGGATGAGAAGGGGGGTGAGTGGATGATATTTGCTCTTTTTTGGAGATAGGAAGTAATCCAGTCGAGAGCAATCCCTTGTATGCCGGCTTCGTGGAGTCTTTGAGTTAGGGTGTCATGGTCAACCGTATCAAAGGCAGCTGAGAGGTCCAAGAGAAGTAGTGCAGCAACTCCATTTTGGTCGACTGTGTTTTTAAGATCGTCCCAGATTGCCATGAGTGCCGATTCAGTGCTTCTTCCTGGGCGGAATCCAGTTTGGAAGTCTGAAAGTATAGAATTGTCTTCAATGAATTGTGACATCTGGGCGAATGCTGCTCTTTCTATCAATTTGCCCAGGAAAGGTCCATTTGTGATAGGTCTGTAGTTGTTGGGGTCTTGCGAGTCTAGGTTTGTTTTCTTTAATAATGGTCGTATGTATGCCTTTTTCAGGTCTGTAGGAAAAGTTCCTAAAGTTAAAGAGTTGTTGATGATTCTTCTTACAGGTGTGCCAGCAGAAGTAGATAGCAGGATGTTCTTGAAGATTTGTGGTGGGCAAGGGTCAGAAGGGCAACCAGAAGGTCTGCTTGTTTTGACCAAATCCATAAATTCATCCTGGGATATTTGTTTGAAGGACTGTAGAGGTTGGGATTGTTTATTCTTAAAGGGTATTTTAGTAAAGGGGTTGGTGCTGATGGTTTTCTTCTGTTTTAAATAGGAGTCCAATGTGTCTGCCTTGGTTGTGTAGTGAGTTGCCAATTTGTTTGTGAAATCTTGAGTGGTGGGATGATTTCCTTCCATGCATGTAGGTTTTCGAAATTCATTGAGAATTTTATAAAATTCCTTGGTTGTAGATTGAGCATTTAGAATTCTGTCTGAGTAGTATTTTTTTTAGCTTTTTTGATTGATGATTTGTATATCCTGTTAAGTTTGTGTAGCTGCAGTTTGTCTTGACTGTTGTTTGTTTTGAGCCAGGTCCGCTGCAACTTTCTGATTTGTTGCTTTATCTTTTTAAGCTCTGAATTTCTCCAAGGTGTTGGTTTTCTTTTGTCATGTTTAGTTTTTCTGAGTGGTATTAGGACATCAAAAGCTTTCTGTAGCCACTCATAAAGTTTTGGTACAGAATTGATTGTATCTAGATCTGTGTTTGCTGTTAGTTGTGTTTCTAAGTGATCCAGTGGTCCATGGTCCAGTGCTCCATGGTCGATAGGTGTATGTATGTAAGTGGTTGTGGGGTGTGTTGATTTGTGGAGTTGTCTGTCGGAAAGTTATCAGATGGTGGTCTGACCAGGTGGTTGGTGTGATGCTATGAATAGTAACGAGTTCAGGCTTAGCAAAAATGACATCTAGGATGTGACCAGTGATGTGTGTGGGATTGTGTACAATCTGATGTAGGTTCAATGCGAGTAGGCCAGTGGTGATAGCTTTTGGATGGGGCATATTGGGTTTGTCAAACCAAATGTTTAGATCCCCAAGAATGCATAGATTGGAGTATAGTGTAATAAGGTTTGAGACTGTGTCAAGAAAAGCATCTGGGAAAGTGGAGTTGTTAGGTGGAGGTCTGTAAAGGAGGAGAAAGTTATAGGCGGAAGTTGGAGTAGGGTGGCATCTGGTAAGGAGGGCTTCACAACCTTGTATGGAGATGTTGTCTGTTTTACTGAGGTTTATTGCCTGTTTGAATATAATAGCTAGTCCACCTCCTCTCTTGCCTATACGCCCTCTAGCATGCCGTGTAGTGCCATTTGCACTCATTGTACAGTGCAGAACAAACTCCAGGTGTTAAAAAAAAAAAATAATAATAATAATAATAATAAAATCAGTGCGAAGTACCGAAATTCTGAAAAGGGTTCAAACTTTAGTAAAATCAGAGGAACAAGTTGTTGTGCATTAAAAAGGTATTTTGCAAAGCTCGACGTCTCGTTGCTTATTGCTATGACTGGGTGCTAAAGTGAGGGGCAACCTATGCGTAGACAGTATTAACAAAAGTAAAAATGACAAAATAATCAAGTGATACTATCAGAAAATATTCTGCATCACGCCACATAATGTGCCTTCCCTTGGTGCATAAATTGTCCCTCTCCTGTGACATAATTCCAGTGACTCTGGAATGCCTCTTGTGCAAGTACTGACCAGTGCTGCTGCCCCAGATCCAACACACATCACCACCCTAAACTATACGACCCAGGAACATCATGAAATGTAGGCTTCCTGGGGAAAAACTGTTTGCAATTGGAAGTAACTGCTTACCTGTAAAATAATGAGGGATAATCACCCCAGGCCCATTAGGAGGGGGGCCTGCCATGTGATGCCATGAGAGACAGCATGCAAAGGACAAACACGCACATACTTAAAATATGTCATAGAAGCGGTGCTTTAAATGGGCCGGTACTGTCCGGTACTGAGTACCGGCACTTTTTTATTCTGAGAGGGAGAGTATCGGCACATCTCAAGAAAAATGTAATACTTTTAATAGGAGAGTACCGGCACTTCTCAGAAACAATCAGGTACTCTGGCACAGAGTACCTGCACTTTAATTTTTCCTTTTCAAGTAGGCATAGAAGCCAACAAACGTATAACGAAAAAAAACGAAAAACGCAAAGAAGTGAGGAAATGCAAGCTAATTAAAATGAGTTTAGTGTTTCCCTTTGTCATTTGAAGCCGACAACCTCTGGAGGGTCGCGTAAATGAAGAGGAGACCGCAACAGATATTAGAGTAGCGTCAGGCAGAGGGGAAGCCAGGCACCCGCATACCTGTCCCAAACAGAAAGGTCCGGAGGGTCCTTTCGGTGAGCAATTTGACAATAATGCTGAAATCACCGGAGCACTTAAGTCTGACCACAAGATGGCCGCTTCCCTCTCCCCCACACCTGGGTAAAGCGCCTATGATGCTCCAGTTAAACCAGTGTCTTTTATGAACCGGAAGTGGGGGTGTCTCCGACTCATGATGTCACATTTAAGGAAAAAGCGTCACACGAGTGTAAACAGTATGCCAGACACGGTGTCCTATATAGTTTTAATCAAGAGATTCCGAACCTGGGCTTCATATACATGTTATACATTTGTAATTCATATATTACAAGAGAACCAATCACGAGTATCACGGAAGCCTTGTTGCATAAGAAATATATCAGGGGGTGACCCGTCTCTTTTCATTAAAAATGTATCCTTTGGGGGATTATCGAAAACAAACTAGAAAATAGAGTTGTATTTTTAAGCACTACAAAGCATTCTGAAATACTCAGAAACCAAGAACTTACGTAAAATTTACGTAAAATTCGGTGATCTAACGCAGGATCACATTTTCATTTATTAAGAGAAAGTGGGCACCCAGGACATGTAAAACAAAGTGTGGGAGGAGGCGAAAATGATCATCGGGACTGCAGCGTATTAGATAAGAATTTAAATTTAAGATTTTTTTTTGTTTTGTTTAAGAATGCTTACGTATTAGAATTTATATAACGCTTTTTACCCCAATCAAGACGCTGAACCATTTGTTCTAAAAAGTGCATCTTCTACCCGTTTTTGCTGTGTTTCGAAAGTAACGTCTGCACAAATAGTCTGCACAATTAAAATGTTTGCCCGACTCCCCCGTCGCTTAGGGGCGACGCTCTAGGCGAATGTCTAGGGTGCCTGGCAGAGGTTGCTTCCCCCCATCTACCCTGGTATAAACTGTTGTACACGAGTGAGGCCACACATACCCCACCCAAGGGTGGGTATCTTCCTTGGACTGCTCTCTCACCTTATCCGGTCCACCTCCAAACCCTCCTGCAGCGGGCTCTGGGCATGTCTGCCTCCTGGCACACTCCAGGTGCCCTCTTCCTGCAGCAGAACATGGCCTTCGGTCTTCCTACCCTCTCCTAGCACTCCCGCCCCTCTACCAGCCCCACTCCCTCGTTCATCCAGGACTGATGTCCTGCGCACCCCCCGCACCCCACCCACTGCGTCCAGCTCGGTGGAGCCCAGGCAACAAGGCCCGTGGCTGCAGGATGCTGGGTCCAAGGCTGGCTGTGGGGGAAAAGGGTGGGTGGGGAAAGGGTTATACTTCTGCTTGTGAGGCACGTCTGCCCCCATAAAACACCCCCCACTTCTGAGCCGGCAGCCGGCGCCCTGGGGTGTCTTCACACCAGAAACGGGCACTGGTTTAGTAGGGGCTCCAGACAAGAGCTGAACCCCGCTGTTCAGGGGGTCGTCAGACATCCTTTGATGCACCCTGGGGCTAGGGTGACCACCTGGCATTGGGGCAAATTCTGGACAGGACTGTAAAAAATTCAGGACAAAGGGTCAAAATTCAGGACAAAAATTCAAGAACGTCAGTTTTACAGACACACGGAAGAGAGGCCATGCCTCACTATGTTGTCAGTGCATTTATTTACTCTTTTTTAACATAGCTGTATTTATTCACTGTGGTCTTTTTGTGATTGCCTCCTGGTATGCTACATTCAGGTGTCACATTACGTCCTTGTTCAGTAGTAAATTAATGCCCTTCAGTACTGCAGCAAGCCATCACCCCTACCCAAATCTACCCGATATTTCCTGAAGAGAAAGTAACAGCAACATTTTGATTATGTTTCTGAACATTTTAAAACCCCTGGCAAACAGTTTGGGAAACATTAGGGTAATTAACCATATGCTAGTTTAAACAAATTGAACAAAAACATCTGGCTTACCCAAACTGCCCATGGACTTTCAACCTAATTTGTTTTTTAAAGAGGCTGGGCAGATGGTGTGGGCGACAGACTCACACCTAATGTCAGGATGTGATGTACCCATAACTTGTCTGTAGTCTCACTGCACTAGAGTGTATGTCTGGGACTCTACATTTATCTCAGAAATGCAAGCCCGACCTACCAATCAAAGATAATAATAAGAGAGGAGGATGAAATCGAGAGCAAATGGGAGATCCACGGCAAGTAATTCAAAGGGTTCTTGCTAAAACCTGGATAAATAAAGAAGAGAAGAAACAAGGTGGGACAATTCCTAAAATCAGACAAGTTGGGTCCACCAAGACTATTCGAAGGTATTGGGTGCCTGAGGAGTTGTCTCTGCACACCGGAGAGAAACAGAAGGGACACTGTCAAGTGGTTGAACAAGCAACACCCATCCACCATGCAAACTCTTCTGGTGCAATGGTCCGCTGTTAGTGCTTCTGAAGGGTGAGCAGGGGGCAGACCCCTTGCAAGGTTGTGCAAGGCAATTGCCCGCTTTGTCAATGTCTTTATATGGTTTTGAAATTGAGTAAAAGCCAAACTAGAGATCTGGGTTATCCCTAAGTGTCAAGTACACATAGAATCTTCAAAATATTTGGGATGTAAATTGCACAAACAAAATTTACAAATTTTAAAATGTAATTAGTGTTTCTTTAACATATGGCACTGTTTTTGCATTTATATACAATTAGATCTCAGATTGAACTGGGAACCAGTTACCTTTTGATACCTAATGATTAATATCTACCATTCTTACACTGATTTCCAGGATGAAAATCTCGGCAGAGCGAACGGTCCCTCCAAGCCCAGTTTGCTTTTTGGTCTTCGCTTCTGCTTTCTGTAGAGGCCATGTGGCACTAGCGAAGATGGTGTGCTACCCCAATGATAGTATTATTTTGCAAACCTTCCCCTGCTCGTCCTTCATTCCTTCTTCAGACAGGCCACACATCTGATTTGGTCGCTGCAGCCCCACCGGGAGCTCTTTCCGCTCTAAAGCTAACTGTGACTGCGGGTGGATTAGGTCTTCTGGACTTAGAATGCTATTATTCAGCTGCACAGGTCCAATGGGTGGCTCACTGGCTTTCTGCCCAGTTCCCTACATGAGATGGGGTTTACCAGTAAAGACTTTTAAGAAAGGCTTAATGCACTGCTCATTGTTTCCTACGGACCATTCTACAGATCACCATCCGGGTTATCATGCACGGCTTTCTCTTGCCTTGCCAGAACCTGTAAACTCTCTGACACGAAGAAACCCTATGCTCCTGCACTACCTTTGCTAAGCCTTCCCACTTGCACAGGATGGCTGTGCTCAGAGCAACTCCATCAGTTGCATGTTGCAGGTGTCTTAAAAATGGGGACTTTGTTTCTGAACAGTGAGCTACTAAATTTCCAAACCCTTGTGGCAGACTACCATCTTCACCCCGGTCAACTCCTTACTTACAACCACCTTAAATAATCATTAAATGCCCTAATTCATGTCTGCTTCCTTGCACTAACCCTACAAGAGGTGTGCCAGAAGCTCTACACCATAGGAACTGGTGGCAAACTGATAGAATGGGTGTACAGACCTTTCCTGCAACATGGAAACCACTCCAGGTCTTCTGGTCATACTACGTGGGTGATTGATACGGCCAAACCTCTGCAAAATGTGGACAGGACTGAAATACTGGACTTTCCCGACAAAGTATCCTACGGCTGTCACTTTAAGTACATTCATAGTGCTTCCTTTGGAATGCATTCTGCCCGTTGCTTGCCATTGGCCTTGTGGTTTGTAACTCACAATTTGTTGCTTTCAATTTGGTGGCTTTATTTGTTTTAGGCTATGCAGCTTGAATTCGTCCCTTCCCTTGCCAAAACCTTATTTACAGAATCCTGCTGAGTGCTCCCTTTCTGTAAACAGGCCTGTAAATCTTGTTCTTATCATATTTGCTGTGCATTCAAAGAACAAAGTCAAATGTCAGGCTCTGTCTTCGGTGGGAACTTAGTGTTTACTTTCCTTCCTCTGACTTCAAAGTGAGAGGTTTTATGCAACAATCTTGCTGAACTGGGGTTAGGAAAGAGTTTTTTCTATCACATGACAACATTTAAATAAACTTCTAAATATATCAGAATTAGAAGTACAAATCAAGCACATTTTTGTTAATTCTGAACAGTGCTGGAAACAAATACCTTTACATGATTAAAACAAATCATTGCATTAGGTGATGCAATTTCCACACATCATCGTCTGTGCGCAGTATAGTTTGATTTGAACAACTGTATATCTGTGCAAATGTAATTGTCATTTCAATCAAAAATGTGTTGTCTGTAATGGCAGTGTGTTAGCATACCATCCATACTGCACTCCACTCTGCTCTGCACGCCACTGCACCCTACTCTGTATCACTCTACTTTACTCCACTCCATGCCACTGCACTCTTCTCCATTCGGAACCACTCCACATTATGCCACTGCACTCTATGCTACTTCACACTATGCCTCTCTACTCTACTCTGTACCACTCTACTCTATGCCAATGCACTTTACACCTCTCTATACCACTGCGCTCTGCTCCTCTGCACGCTATACCACTTCAGTCTAGGCAACACCAATCTAGTCCGCACAACACTACTCTATGCCACTCTGCAACACTGCACTGTACGCCACTGCACTCTAAGCTAATACACTCTATGCTAATGCACTTTACTCTTTAACACTCAACTCTATGCCCCTGCACTCTACATCAATACACTGTACATCACTCGAATCTGCCCTGCACCTCTGCACTCTATGACACAGCACTCTACACCACTTTACTCTATGCCATCACACTCTATGCCACTTTATGCAACTCCACTCTAACCTGCACCTCTCCACTCTAAGCCACCTCACTCTACTGTGAAATAATCTACTTTATGCCACTGCACTCTGTGCCACTGCATTCTATTCCACTGCACTCTACCCTGCACCTCTCCACTCGATGCAACTGCACTCTACTCTGAAACAATCTATTCTACGCCACTGTACTCTATACCACTCTGACCACTGCACTCTAGTTCAATGCACTCTACACCACTGCAAGCTGACACTCTGCAACACTGCACTGGCCGCCACTATACTCTACACCACTCTGCTCTGTACTACTGCACTCTGCACCAATATACTCTATTCCACTGCATTCTATGCCACTCTACTCTGCCCAGTGCCACCCTATGCAACTGCAGTCTACACCAGTGCACTCTAAACAACTGCACTGTATGCCACTGCCCTTTACTCTGCACCACTGTACTCTATGCCACTGTTCTCTGTACCACTCTACACCACTGCATTGACACTCAACTCTGCAACTCTACTCTATGCCACTGCACTTTAGGCACTATACTCTACTCTACACCACTCTACAATACTCCACTCTGCACCACTCTACACCACTGCACTCTATGCCACATGAGTCTACTCTGCACTCTGACACTGCACCACTCTGCAATACTGTACTCTCTGCTACTCTATTGTATGCCACACTACTCCACTGCAAACTATGTAACTCTACCCCTTGCCACTCTATGGCACTGCACTCTGTGCCAATGCACTCTAAACAACTGCACTGTATGCCACTGCCCTCTACTCTGTACCACTGTACTCTACGCCACTGCTCTCTGTGCCACTCTACTCCACTCCACTGCACTGACACTCTACTCTGCAGCGTTGCACTCTCCACCACTGTACTATACACCAATGTACTATGTACTACTGCATTCTATGCCACTGCACTCTATGCCACTCTACTCTGCATCACTCCACTCTACAGCTCTTTGCTCTACTCTGCACCACTCTACACTACTGCACTCCCTGCAACGTGAGTCTACTCTGCAATCTATGCCACTGCACCACTCTACACTACTGCTCTCTCTGCTACTCCATTGTATACCACTCTACTCCACTGCACTCTATGCCACTGTACTCTGTCCCACGCCACTCCATTCCACTGCACTCCAAACCACTGCACTCTACGCTAACGCACTCTAAACAATTGTACTGTACCCCACTGCACTGTACTTTGCACCACTGCGTTCTATGCCACTGCTCCTATGCTACTTTACTCCACTCCACACAACTATGCCACTAACTTTAAGCCATGCTGAACAGCAGATACTCTGGTGTACAACATTGCTAATGGCTAAAACACATTTGCAAAGCCAATAACTCTTTCGTAGATGAGACCTATTGGCTTTGCCAATGTTTGTTAGTACTATTAGGTACCGAGGACCCTGAAAGAACTGTGAAAAATACAATTACATCATAATAAAGGCTGCTACAAATTGCGCAAATACATTTCAGTTAAAACAAAAAAAAGTGCTTCTCAAATACAGGTTTGAATAATATACAGTTTATACCTAGTACTAAAAAATGTTATAACACTTCATTAAAACCACACACTCCATAGCTCACCTTGGAACACCATTACAATACCTCTATAAAAGAAATATCTTTGCCTCCAGAAAACTTCAAGTGGCTCATTTTAGTAAAGTCAATGCAGGTTTTCAAGCCCCTTTGTATTTGCAGATTTTGGGCACATTTGCATGTCTTTAAGGACCCCCTGGCAAGAAGGTCTGATTCTTATCTGTCCCTCCCTCCCTCAGAGCACAGAAGACTCCCTGCCTTCCAGCCCAGCTGGGGAGACTGATCTGCCCGTAATTTCGCCCTGCCTCCGTTGTCCTTTAGGTGAAAGGCAAAAATTACGGACAAATGCCGTCCGTTACCGCTTTCTTCACGGACAACGGACGGCAGGGCGAAATTACGGACAGTCCGTGAAATTTACGGACGGGTGGTCACCCTACCTGGGGCATCGGCTCCTGGGGTGACGTGTGAAGGGGGCGCGTGACACGTGGTGCACCCTGTGCGCCGACAGGTCAGACTCTGTCGCCCTTGCACTGGTAGATGTGTTCATGCCCTTTTCGCTCGGACACAGGCGCTTGTGCTAAAGGGTGGCGTCTTCCGCACCCGGTGCTGGCAGCACAGACCGGGACAGCCCAACGCTACACGGATATACTGGAGAAATGTAATCAAAACAGGCGCCTTACCACTTCACCACACAGTCTATTTCTCTCTTTTTCCCCAACAGTTTTTTCTCCTCACTTCATTTCCTTTCATCAGGTCCTCCCTCTCCCCACAGCCCTGATCCCTCCCCTCAGTCCTCACACCTTTATTTCATGCCTCTGGTTTCTCCCCTCACCTCTCCTCTCTTGCTGTCCCAGGAGTGTGATCTGCCCCCACTGGGACAACCTGTTGTAGTGTGGTGTTTACTTTTTATTCATTATATTGCTTGAAGTTGTTAGCTTTGCTTTGTATTATACATGTGTTCTTTCAAATGATATCCGTGGTTCTGTTGCCATGGTTGTGCTGTGGTGTAGTCTGGCATTTTTCACCTGAACGCTGGACTGGACTGCAGCACTGACCAGTGGTTCCGGCCTACACTTTGCGGGCTCTTATGTATGAATGTCTTCTTCAATGAAACGCCTCTGTCTGCTACCCTGTACGTCTCTAGCATTTCCTGGATTATCCATGTAGGAAGCAGGCCTAGTGTGCTGGACACCTATGGAGTTTGCACCTTAAACCAGGTCCAGCCAAACCCCATTAGTTGATGAACAGTGTCTAGGAAGCCAGGGCTCTCTAGTGGTAGCCAAGACTTATCTAGGAGGAGTGTGAAGCAACTCCAGTACCAGGATAAAGGTACAAAGAAGCTGCCTAAGGATGGAAGAAGCTTGGAGTTCTGAAAGAAAGAAGAGGACTAGGAACTTCTCCTTTGGATGAAAGATGTCCCACGTCGCGATGAAGCTTGCAGAGGTGTTTCCACGCAGAAATACTGCAAACAAGCCTTGCTAGCTGCAAAGGTCGCAGTAGAGGTTTTTGGGTGCTGTTGAGGACCAGGAAGGACCAGGATGTCTCCTTTTGGAGGAGGAGACAGAGGGGGCACTCAGCAACTCAGAGAGCCCTCACAGAAGCAGGCAGCACCCGCAGAAGTAACCCAACAGGCACTTAGAAGAATAGTGAACCAGAGTCCACACAAAGTTACAAAGGAGGGTCCCAAGACATCGGAGGCCAACTCAGAGGGTTGAGCACTGCAGGATGGACTGCTGGGGACCCAGGCTAGGCTGTGCACAAAGGAAATCCTGGAACAGTGCACAGGAGCCAGAGCAGCTGCAAATCACGCAGTACACAGGTTTGCAGCCCAGTGTGGAGAGGCAAGGACTTACCTCCACCAAACTTGGACTGAAGAGTCACTGGACTGTGGGAGTCACTTGGACAGAGTTACTGTGTTCCAGGGACCACGTTCGTCAGGATGAGAGGGGACCCGGAGGACCGGTGATGCAGTCTTTTGGTGCCTGCGTTATCAGGGGGAAGATTCCGTCGACCCACAGGAGATTTCTTCAGAGCTTCTGGTGCAGGGTGAAGGCAGGCTACCTCCAGAGCATGCACCACCTTGAAACAGTCGAGAAAGCCGGCAGAATTAGGCGCTACAATGTTGCTGGTAGTCGTCTTGCTACTTTGTTGCTGTTTTGCAGGCGTCCTGGAGCAGTCAGCGGTCGAGCCTTGGCAGAAGTCGAAGAGGGAAGTGCAGAGGAACTCTGGTGAGCTCTTGCATTCGTTATCTGGTGAGATACCAGCAGGAGAGACTCTAAATAGGCCTCAGAGGAGGATTGGCTACAGAGAAAGGTAAGCACCTATCAGGAGGGGTCTCTGACATCACCTGCTGGCACTGGCCACTCAGATCTGTCCATTGTACCCTCACACTTGTGCATCCAAGATGGCAGAGGTCTGAGACACACTGGAGGAGATCTGGGCACCTCCCTTGGGAGGTGCTGGTCAGGGGAGTGGTCACTCCCCTTCCCCTTGTCCAGTTTTGCACCAGAGCAGGGCTGGGGGGATCCCTGAACCGGTGTAGACTGGCTTATGCAAGGAGGGCACCATCTGTGCCCTTCAAAGCATTTCCAGAGGCCAGGAGAGGCTACTCCTCTCAGGCCCTTCACACCTATTTCCAAAGGGAGAGGGTGTAACACCCTCTCTCTTAAGAAATCCTTTGTTCTGCCTTCTCCTTTAGTGGGCTCCTGCCTCCCCTGGACACTTGCGTGACTCTTGGACTTGGTCCCCTTCCTTTGCAGTCCTCAGGTCCAGGAATCTGTCTTCAGTACCTTGCAGTCAGTTGTTGTCTTTGCAGAATCCCCTATCTCGACTTTACTGTCTTTCTGGGGTAGTAAGGTAAATTTACTCCTACTTTTCAGGGTCTTGGGGTGGGATATCTTGGACACCCTTAGTGTTTTCTTACACTCCCAGCGACCTTCTACACACTACACTAAGCCTGGGGTCCATTTGTGGTTCTCATTCCACTTTTGGGGTATATGGTTGGTGTTGCCCCTAGGCCTATTTTCTCCTATTGCATTCTATTGTGTTCTACAGTGTTTACACTACTTTTCTAACTGTTTTACTTACCTGATTTTGGTTGTGTCCATATAATTTGTGTATATTACTTACCTCCTAAGGGAGTGTATCCTCTGAGATACTTTTGGCATATTATCACTAAAATAAAGTACCTATATTTTTAGTAACTCTGAGTATGGCGTTTTCTTGTGATATAGTGCTATATGATATAAATGGTATAGTAGGAGCTTTGCATGTCTCCTAGTTCAGCCTAAGCTGCTCTGCTATAGCTACCTCTATCAGCCTAAGCTGCTAGAACAGTTCTAATATACTAATAAGGGAGAACTGGACCTGGCACAAGGTGTTAGTACCACAAGGTACCCACTATAAGCCAGGCCAGCCTCCTACAGTGCTTTCACGCGAGAAGGACAAGGGGCCCCTGGACTGGTGCAAACCGTGTATTATGCAAGGAGGGCACCAAATGTGCCCTTCAAAGCAAACAGGTGGCGTGGGAAGACTACCCCTCCCCAGCCATGTAACACCTATTTCCAAGGGAGAGGGTGTTGCCTCCCTCACCCACAGAAAATCCTTTGTTCTGTTTTCCCCTATTTAAGGTGATCAAGGAGCAGGAGCGAAGAAACCTGTGTGAGGGGGTGAAGCATCATGGGCTGCCCGCAGACCCTGAAAGACTGGCAGAAGCAATACTGCGGGGTCCTCCAAGGAGTCCCCGGAGTGCAAGGAATCATGCCACCAATACTGGCATTAATATTGGGGTATGATTCCAATATGTTTGACACCAAACATGCCTAGGTTCAGAGTTACCATTATGTTGCTGGACCATAGGTAGTGAATGGCCTGAGGCCAGTACATGGGTAAAATGGCTTCCCTGCACTTACAAAGTCCAGTGCATTGGAATTGAAGTTTGTAGGGGCACCTCTGCACATGCAGGGGTGCCCAACACAGAGGAACCTCCACCCTGCCCTCTGGGCTACGAGGGCCAACTATAGAGGTGAATTACAGTGACCTGGTGCAGTGACCAGCAGTGAAAATGTGCATGCACCTTTTCATGCAGTGGTACAATACATGCTGCAGCCCATGGTGGATCCCTGGTGCACCAATGCCCTGGGTACCCAAGTAGAATATACTACGGACATATAGGGCTACACCAGTATGACAATTGTTGGGTGTAAAGGATACCAAAGCAACCACATTTAGAGGAGAAGGCATAATCACTAGGGTCCTGGTTAGCAAGATCCCAGTGAAAGCAGTATAAAAACACCGATAAACAGGCAAAAAGTGGGGGTAACCGTGCCAAAGAGAGTGACTTTCCTACAATCCATACAACATTAATTGGCGACAAGGAGGTGAACAAATAATCATTGCTTTAGCTCACAGAAGACGCAGCACACCATGGATAAGAATGCTGGTATTTAATTAGACTAGATGGTTGTCCAACTAATTGCCTGGGGGCAATGGAAGTTATTCCTGCTCTGCACTATAAATTTCCATATCGCTCTTACCTGTCATCCATGAAACATGCATGGTCACTGCCTGCAACGGATCATTCATGCTAGAGTGAGCGTCCAGCACCATGTGGAATTGGCGGGCATTGTGATTCCTTCTCTGACAATTTGCCGCATTGAATTCTGGGACTGCCATTACGTTATGTTGTACCACAAAGAATTCTGGGGTGTGACACGGATCGTGCATAAAAAACTAGTAGGTGCACCTCAATTTGACAGTTGTGCTGCAAATTTGCATTTCACAATATTTTTCTTTGTATATTTAATGTGTGCAGCCATTATAAGCAGACTTCTCTGGATGTGACTTTTTACTTACTTGCTACAATGCATTTTTATCTTTAAGACAAGGTGCAATATATTATTCTTTTCAATTACAAAAGGATATTTAGTTCTCTTTTCAAGAGATGGCAAACCAATTACCTCCATTACAAATTAACCTTTTCCTGCAGAATCCTGGAAAACCAATACTCAAATGGCCACAATGGTCTAGGTAATTTGAAAACTATATAGGCACCATTGATGGTAAGAATTATTCAAATGAAAGAAAAAAGGCTCTGTTGTTCGGTTTATTAGGAGATGCTGGCCAGTACCCGGAGACAGATTGACCGAAGGAAGGTACTCAGAGAGCAGAGTGCACTGCATACATTTTCTCTAAACTAACTTGAAATGATCTGGTAAGCGGTCTCTTTTCCATGCACTAGACTGTGCGTTACCCTACTTGGAAATCTAACCAGAAGTGCAAAAAGTTCAATGACAGGAAACACAATATAGGAGGAGCAAACCGCCCTTTTTATGGCGCAGAACAATAACCAGGTCACAACCAGAAATTGGAAACTGCCTTGACATGGTGATAGCCCAGGTCTGTGAACACAAGCATGGTGAGACCAAAGGGCATGAAAACACTGATAGCTGGAGATAATGCAATGAGACAACGGAATGCTAAGGAAATGGGAAACCCGCTCAGACTAGTAGAAACAACATTAAATGAGCCCAAAGTAAAATTTGACAAGAGATTCCAAGCGATAATTGATACAAGAAATATATTGGGAACGAAGATAGAGTCAGTTGCACATGAGGTCGGGCTTCTGAAAGCAGCTCAAAGGACACTGGAGGATAGAGTCGGCAATACCTAATCAACACTAGCAACAGCGAGGCGACCTGTAATGGATCTGCAAACTCAAATAAAAGATATGGGTAGTTCCTGGAGTGCCATACATGATACATCACCATCATGTGGTCACAGACGGCAGCTATGCTCAGGTGGAATGTGACGGTGATTCATTCACACTGGCATGTATATATGCTCGGAACCCCAATCACATCAAATTGCATATGGGGTAGAGACTTTGGGCCAGATGTACCAAAGGATTTTACCCATTCTGTGTCTATGGCAAAATGCTTTAGTACATATGGCCCTTTATTTGCAGAGCTTCCCTCTCAGTCTATCTGCCTATGTTCACCTATTTCATCACGCACTGTAGTTACTCATTAGGTAATAGAACTTATAGTGTGGGGCTCCTAACCCCACTTCTGAGAGGGGCCATTGTGCCTTATGAGTACGTACTCCTGGATGTCCTGCCCTCCTATATCAATCCTATCGACATGCTCTGCAAGCCTTGAAAGAAGGCCTTGTTTAGCGGTTGTCCATGAAGAAGTACAATAATCTGGGCAATACCTGGGGTGGTAGAGAGAGCCATTCTGCCCATCGAGAACAGAGGGTGTTTATTCTAGAATGACATGGATTGCTGTGTATTTGTGATCACCACCAATACCCAGAGCTCAGTCCTGCAGGATTACAGCAGACTTTAACACATAGGTAACTCAAAGGTATTTACATGAAGCATGAAGGGAAATGAACCCAAAAATGAGGGAATACTTCTTTTACTCCCAAGTATACCATCTACATAAAAGAATAGACATGTTCCTGATCACCAATAGGTTGTGTGAAAAAGTTCTCAAATTGAGTATCTCGGGCTCTATCAGACTACAGTTCGATACTCACTTGGCCTACAATCAGAAATGTTATTAGATTCTACATTTAAAACTAGCTAGACAAGAATGTCCATCATTACTTCAGAGAGAACCAGGGCATGGACTCGGTGGTCTGTATCAAATTAGGTTTTAAGATTGCACTGAGAGGAACATGTCTGAAAACGAACATGGTTGAATTAAGCACAATGATTAAAATTAATAAAATAGCCGGAAAAGGGCAATGCAGTTAGGACTCATTTCTGGAAAAGTTGGAGGTCAAAACAGACGGTCCAGAGGGTAGGTCCATAGCGAAGGACCACTGATAAATATTGTTAATGTGAGTCCTTAGAACGTGCGTCCCAAGGAGCCCAGTCTCAATTTGGGGATGGGTGACCTGACTTAACCAGTTGACTTCAATGTAAGTGACGGTTTTTAATCCTAAGTGAGAGTTTTCACATTTTCGTTATTATTTTTTGGAGAAGAGGTGATTAAATCTTATGGTTTTGATCCTGATGAAGCATCAAAGGATCCGGCTGGACCGCAAAGACGCGAAACATGTTGACCCTGGTTTAGTGGTACTATAATAATTATAGTCCCCGTAGGTTCGTTGTTTTTTAAAGTAATTGAGCATCGTACTCTATTGTTACTTTGATTCATTTTTTTAATCTTGGTCTTCATCCTCCTTGTACTGATTAAAATTAGGATGTGTATGTGTGATGAATAACCAATTTTATACATATCTTTCTGTTCTCTTCAACTTATGCTGGTGTCTGTATGTAGGCATCCATGCCTGGATAGTCGAACCCACCAGTCACTATCAGAACAGTATGGCTTAGAGCCCCCTTCGGGGAGCCCGTCAGGGGTTGCAGCGCCGGCCTGGCGAGGAGCATTTCCCGATGATGATGCTAGCCATCCATTGTGATGCTTAAGGGCTCTTGCTCCTGAGACTTCAGGTCTCCTAGGATGTTAGAATAGTTTGGAACAGTGTACTCTAATTTATATGACTATAGTTGGGAGACTGTACACTGGACCATTTAACCTCCCGGTCCCCCCCCCTTGATTAAAAACAGACGAGCACCTCATGTAAATGGAAAATGCATGCATCAGAAGGAACGTATGGATTACTCCTGTAGATAACACATCCACCGGCAAACAGCCATGCAGTAGTTTTAACACAAAAATGAATGATACATCACCGAGCATAAGAACCATACAGTCAATCAGAATAAGTAATGCCAGGAGAATTCATGGCATAGGATACAATCACAGCCAGTCTCACAATAACGCAGCACACCTCCACCGACCAGCATGATTATGCACATAGCATTCAATGAATGATGACCTGACCATTAAGTGCTGTGTTAAACTAGTTAGTTCTTAATAATAGCTCTTTGGAAGAGCTCAAAGAATTCACGCTGCCGTTGACTCCAACCACATCATGTATGGAGATATCAGTATTCTCTTGGGGGCAGCTCTACCACTGAGGCAAGAACCTTGAATTTATTGCTGGAAAATAACAATTTAAAAAAAATACTGGACCAAACCCACTCTAGGCAAAGTCCCATTATTGGCCCACTGATCCGCAAACAAATTCAGACCACAATAGTCTGCCCTATAATGGTCACTGATCAGTCTACCTACAAATTCACTTTGAAATATTCTTCTCAACAACAACCATAGGAAAGCTCAGATTACCCTAGTACAAGGCAGAAAGTTGAAAAGCCAAGACTTAAAACCTCTGGGGTAGAACATTGATGATAACCACACACATGGAGACAAAACTTGTACTGTAAATCATCCAATTCATAACTATAACATCTCTCCCTCATCCGCCCTGGATGAAAACATTCTACTTTCACTTAAACTAAAAAGAAAAAATAAATAAGCTTCTTTGTTTTTGGAGGATCTTCGGGCCAGATATATCAAGCCGATTTGTGTTTGCAAAAGGCCTGATTCTCAAAAAGGCATTTTGTTATGAATTATTCCAAAATTGCAATTTGGCAATACGTTATTGAATTGCAGTTTTGGATTGCAAATACAAACAAATTCAGTATTTGTAAGGACTGTGCTTAGGGTGTCCCTTTCAAATACCGAATCGGAATGGTATGTATTAATGTTTTGCAACCAAATTCCGGTTACAAAACATTAATACTTAACCGACTACAGAAGAGCAGTGGTAATGCATTCTCAAATGGGAAGGGGTCCCCAAGAGACCCTCTCCCCTTTGTGAATATATAAAAAAATATTTGTTTAAGAGGACCTGTGGACCACTGCCTCCTCTTAAACAAACAAAAAAAGGAAAAAATATTTTTAGCTGTGGTCTTATTTCCTTTAAAGGAAATGGGATGCATTTAAAACAAAAAGTCTGCTTTATTAAAAAGCAATCATGGACACGGTGATCTGCTGACCCCAGCGGGCCACCATCCCTGAGATGGCTGCAATTCATAGTAGTTCACAAATTACAACCTACTTCATTAGTATTCATGACGTAGGTTGACTTGCGACTCACTAGGAATTGCTAAGAATTGCAAGTTGGAAATCGCAATATCTAATGACTGTTGGTGAATAAAGGAAGTTAGTCAGAACATTGAAGTTGATCTGGACGCAAGGATATTAACTCAAAAACATGAACACCCCATGACTAGCTAGACAAACACTTCAAAAAAGGCTCAGCAAGGAACAGAGACCGAAGCAAATATTTGGAAATGCGTTGTAAAGTCTCTAAAACCCCAGATCACACCTCAGATGCCTCTGCAATGAAATGTGAAACATTTAAATATGTCTACCACATCAAAATCCAAAAGGTCAGAGTTGAAAGAAAAACACATGTAATACCCACCCAAAGAGGGTTTTGACGCTATTTCATCCTTTAGTTTCACTAGTCCTAGTGAAACATAATGTCAGGCCCCCCTATATGTGAAAGACACTATCCCAGATACTCTGACCAAACATATTGCAATATATGATACACCATTCTGGCTGCTGCTTATGAATGGTTCCCTGGAAAATGGATTCGTCCAGACGGTCTACAGACAGGACAAGTAGGGCAGCTACTAAATAAATCTTCACAGATATCAACAAACTGAATACGTTTAGATCTGTAACCCTTCGTAGGCGAAACTTAGGAAACCACAAAGAATGTTCAATTGAAAGAACACATCACAAAAAAAACATTCTGTGCACTATTGGGCTTATTGGTAAAGTTGAACCTACAAGGCTTTTGGGGTTCTATCGGGTGGCTTGAAGTCAAAGCCTACTTAATGGCAGGTGGCTAGAATGTTCAGCCAGGCCCAGCATAAACAATTGTTATGTATGAGTGCCAAAGGGCTTGATGTACTCCTACCCACTTACAACCCGGGACATGCAATTTGTACACAAACTGGTTTGTGCTTTGGTATACTGTTTGCAGTTTACTTATGTACAAAAAGGTCACATTGCAAATAGCTCCAAATGACCAGCTTACTGAATATTAATTAGGTAGTAATGTGCTGCCCTCTTTTGCCTGGTATATGTCACCTCAAAACTGAAACATTGAAATGGAGTTTAGCAGCAGGACAACCTTATTGTCCCTCCGTTAGAGGTCCCCCTAAAATAAAGGATCACTGAAACTCAGAAGTTGTAGGTGATAGTCGAGCCCATCTTTTAAGATCCCTATGGAATGGCTTTTTCGGAAAAGAAAGTGTCTGCTGGGCCCCAAACGATATATTTGTAACTCAGATCTGATGGATGAAAGAGTCATAAATGGTATTTGCACACCCATTGATGAGATTTGGACCAGGGACACGATGGCCAGCTGGCTGTTTGACCTTGACACATCACAGAAAGATCAGGTAGGCGCCTTAAATGGATTGCAATGTTCTTCTGGAACCCAGGACCAAGGCTGTCCTACTCTACTCTAGGCTAAGGCTAGAAATGCTTAAATGGCAGGAGATGGACATTCACACTTTTTTATATAGTAAGTTTGCAGTAACCCATGGGAGCCTAGGCATCAGGCAAAATCACAGCTACGGATCAGCTTACCTTCAATTGTCTTGTCTATGACAGCGACATCCATCATTGGTTAAACTCTTGCTGGTGAGCCTCAGGCCAGCCAGCGTGGCATCCTCTAAATCTTCGTTGGCTACATGTGGGATTCACACAAACAGTTTAACAAACAGGCAGGCAAGAGCAGCAGGACAGCAGCAGAACCTTTGAAGGCTCTTTCCCAGCCTGAGCAGCATGCACCACACAACCACACAACCAAGAAACATTGCAGTGAGAATCTTTGACATACTGGCTCAGCAGGGCTGGTATATATTTGATTTTAGGCCACTTGTCCAATGATGTATCAGTGATTCAAAATGTTAGCACCAACTTGTCCAGATAAGGACTGACTCACTGGTTTTCACTCAGTGGTCGAGCTGGGCGGAGGTGAAAAACCTTGTTCTTTCCAGCTTCCACCCAGGCACGAGAAAAGAAACTGCAAATATGACGTTCCTTCCGTCTAGGAGGAGGGCTCTGTTACGGGCGTTCCAGAGGGATGCCTGGACCTGACGATATGTGTATTCCAACCAAAACAAAGGCAAGAGGGCAAGGTGGGAGCTCCACTGATCTGGTATGGGCATGGCTATGATCACTGTGGGCATGCGCACACACACACACACACACACACACAACCAGCACATAATTGGTGGCAGATAGCTCCAGTTATGGGTGGCTCATCAGACCTTGTAAGGAGGGTTTGATATATCTCTCTCGCACATTCCACCCTCACAAATATCCACTGCAATGCCCTTGATGAGCCACCTCCTTGTAAGGGGGTGAGCTGGGCTACCTCACAGGCTTTATCACAGCAAGATGCTTTTGGGTTCCCCTCACACTACGAATACAGCCAGAAGAGAACCAGACCTGTGGAAGCAAAATGTATCCCAAAATGTAGATGCTCCAAAATTCTGTCTCAATGAACCCTCCCACAATTTACTGGATCAGAGATGGTGTTAAACATGAATTTCATAAGGCAATGTGTCCCAGCATTAAGCCCCTTTCCCCCCGCCAAAACATCAAAATAACGAAAATAACATGAATTGCAATGTTTTGAACTGAATGAGTCCAATCCAGAACTGAGTTCTCGATCAATGAAAAGTGAAAGGGTTTTATTACAAAAGTCAAATAAGCGGTCCAGAGGCAATGCAATGAAGGCCCGTAGATTCAGTTATACGGGGTATGAAAAAATCAAAATGTTTTAACTTGCAATGAGCAGCAAAATCAGAAGGGAATTGGGCAGGGTCCCTATTAGAATAAGAAATTCTTCTGGCTCACTCCCAAAGTCGAGGGTTTTTATTCACAATTCTTGCATAGGAAATGAAAATGTTTGCAGAATCATTGTAGTGTGGGTAAATGCATCATTTCTCCAGCAAATTAGAGGACAAGAAAATAGGCATAATTAACTTTAAACCTAATCAATTTCTTATTTTTTTTAAACAATTTTTCAACACCATCTATGGTGATGTCATCTGGAGATTTTCCAACAAAAAAATAAAAAAACATTTGACAATAAGACTTTCCTCAAATGTCTACATCCAGTGAAGAAAAAGGGAAGGTATAGTTACAAGTAACAATTTTACATCTGAACTATAAAAGGGTCACCATGGGCACGAAAATAACAGTGGAAATAGAATGGGCATAACACGCACCCACGCAGCCCCCGCGGTGCACGGGTCCCCCTAACTCTCCAGAACTGATGGGGCCCTTCGGCCCGGGAGCTTTCTAGCTGTAATCTGTCCGTTTTCTATGCGCGTGTGTGTATTTTTTGCTTCAGTGCACGCTGGCGTTGCCTGGCTCTGTCCGGAGCAGAAACAAAATAACAACTTAAAAGGGCAGCAAGTGCAAACGGAGGAGGAGAGAACCAGCGGTGAAAACAGGGGCATCGTGCTTTTTTAATTCAGTGAAATCTCTTGGCTTAGGTGAGATACAAGATCATGACTTCCCTTTTGCAATCCCAGGCTCCCAGCATGAGGCGAGTTACAAAGATTGCCCAGAATTCTGTATCTTAGACCTGAGGGTCAAAACCAGATGTGAGGACCATACTTCAGATGCATCTGGTGCACGTCGAGTCCCCTTGGAGGAAGAATGCCTCAAACGTTTCACAAAGGTGTCTTCACAGACATTCACGCTGTCCATCTCGCACCATGTCAGATCAGGGGCGCAGCTGCGACGGATGCAGCAGGTGCAGTGGCACCAGGGCCCAGAGGCCGCGAGTTCCACTGAACCCTGATTCTTGCTGATTACACAGCTCAAACAGTGCCCAGAGGGATCCCCTTTCTTACACTAGGGCCACGACTCACTGGCTACGCCGCTGTGCATCAGAGACGTTTCTAGCTACTCCTGGCTTCTTAGCAGAAGTCCCTCTGCACCCAGGGACTCTTGGGACTCATAGCTTGGCTTTAGCATTATAAGTATGGGTTTAAAAATTCCAGATTGTGAAGCAATTTTGGAAAAGCAAAGCACTGTCTAAACGCGACATGGATCACTTGGCTGCTGTGCACACGTGCCTGCTTGTGAGATAAAATGCACCTGCTGTTTGTTGAGTAAGAGTGCACAGCTACTCCCCGTCATTCACTAGTTGAGTGAACGTGAGGGGGGCTCGCAGCTCATTATATAGTTTCACAGTTTGTGCGCAGGAGCCTTGTACAGTTCCCGCTCACGGGTGCACTGACTGTTAGAAACAAGGGGCCAGATGTACCAAAAAAGCAATTTGCGACTTGCAAATTGCGAGTCCATGCGACTCGCAATTTGCAAGTCGCAAATTGCTATGCAGTACGGTGTCTCAGACACCGACTGCAACTCGCAATGGGGTCACAATGACCCACCTCATGAATATTCATGAGGTGGGTCGCAAATTGCGGCCCCATTGCGAGTATGGGCACTCGCTAACATGGAGGCCTGCTGTAGTCCGCAGGCCTCCATGTTAGCGACCTGCTTTTCAATAAAGCAGGTTTTTTTTTTTGAAGTGTAGCCCGTTTTCCCTAAGGGAAAACGAGCTGCACTACAAAAGAAACCGAAACCTTTAGTTTCGGATTTTTCAGGGCAGGGAGTGGTCCCTTGGACCACTCCCTGCCCTGAAAAAATATTTTGGGGTGCAATCACAAACTGGAAGGGGTCCCATGGGGACCCCTTCCAATTTGCGATTGGGTTACCATCCACTTGAAGTGGATGGTAACTGCGATGCCATTTGCGACCACGTACGCGGTCGCAAATGGTATTGCATCCCAATGCGACTCGCAAATAGGAAGGGAACACCCCTTCCTATTTGCGAGTCTTGAATGCATTTTGCGAGTCGGTAACGACATAAACTGCCCAAAAAATAGATGTAACAGCAAAAGTGATAAAACGATGAGATGGGCTGGAAAAAAGATGAAAAATGTGTTATGTGGGGTGATGGGTGTATAAAATAAAAATAAAATATACCTAAAAAAAAAAAAACTTACCCTGACATCGCCGACGCTCTCCAACGCTCTCAACTGCACTGCAGACTCCCAGCCTGTTCTGTGGCCAATCATGACGCTGCTCAAAGCTGGGCACTCCAACGCAGACCGGAACCTGGACTGGCTCTTTCCAACTCGGCAACACAGTGCCAAGTTGGAGAGAGCCTTTGTGCACATGTGTGTTTGGCCGGCCCGAGACAGCCGGCAAAACATACGTGCGCACTGAGGGGAGTGCTCTGTGCAATCCCCTCACGCTCGTCACCCCCATGGTCCCGTCCCTTTAAAAATAAAACAATAATAAACGTGGTTTTATTTTCAAAGGTTTTGCAGCTCCTGCTGCTGGTGGGGGGGTGAGGGTGATGCTCCTCCGCCCTAACGGAGGAGAATCCCCTGGACAGATACAAGTGTGAGGTGATCAGGAAAATATTAAAGTGACAACTACATACAAGAAGCTAGAAGATGTATCAGAGAAAATAATGAAAAAAGTAATGAGGTGGAGGTAGGATGGAAATAGGGGGTGGTACAAATGAGAGAATATTGCAGAGATAGAGGTGATGGAAAGGGAATGAATGGATGGGGATTTTGGACAAGCAGTTGAGAAAAATGGGAAGATCGAAGCGAGAATAAGATGATAAGAATTGTATGTGGAAGGGAAACTCTAAAAGGCAGATGTGAGTACCTAAAGACCTGGCACTACATAGTGGGGAATCGCCACGCTGGGGTTCCCCGTCCTTCATGTGTCCAAGTATTTGTAATTGTAATTATATAGCGCTTACTATCCCTGACAAGGCGTCAAAGTACTTTTTGGCAAGTAGCACGGTACTCCAGAATCCAAAAAAGGATTAGTGGTGGATTAGTATAGGGAAATGTCACACACAACTTTCACATTCACAAGGATGGGAGTTCCTAGACATGACACATTACACAGGTCTTACATGGCAGAGCCACTAAGCATTCTCTGCCATGGGGTGGAGATAAAGTTCAGTCCCCAGTGATTATGAGCTGCTTCGAGCCATTAGTTGTGTCATGACCAGGGAATAGAGAATCTAGTCATCCATGTAAAAAACAGTTCCACTGTGGCTGTTATAAGAGGAGGGCTGAATGGCATCTTTATCCCAGACCAGTGGTTCCCGAACTTTTGACTCTTGAGGACGCCACTGGATCACTACTGGAAGCCGAGGACCCCCAAGCAATTTGTACGATTTAAATTTCAAACATTAAAATGGCGATTCACAAAAAATACACAAACAAGTACCCACCAAACAAATACTCAAATTACTAAAGATATAGGCCCTCATTACAACCCTAGCGATCAAAGACCGCCAGGGCTGTTTTGACGGAAGCACCACCAACAGGCTGGCGGTGCTTCACATGGGATTATGACTGCGGCGGAAGCGCCGCGGTCGCACCGCCGAGACTGGCGTTTTTCTGCCACATTGGTCCCGGCGGTTGTAATCCCCGCTGCCCAGGGGATTACGAGTCCCCCTCCCGCCAGCCTTTTCATGGCGGTATGAACCGCCATGAAAAGGCTGGCGGAAAGGGGATTCGTGGGGCCCCCTGCCACGGCCCCATGGAGCTTTTCACTGTCTGCATAGCAACTGCACCTGTCGCACCGCCGCCTCCATTTGGAGCCGGCTCCTGTGTTGCGGCCGAGATCCCCGCTCAGCTGGGATCTCCAAATAGACACAGCGGGAGTGCGGCCGCATTGGCGGCTGCACAACGGTTTCAACTTGGCAGGCGGCCAAGTTGAAATGAGGGCCATAATTATTTTATATGAAAAAATATGCAAAAATCGGAAAATGTTAAAGGGTAGGTTGGCGCTGCATCTCAGCGACTAACTTTTCAACGTTTGGTTTTATTTAGGAAAGCTGAATCCTCGGGTCAGATGCTACATTTCCCAAGCGATTTCTGTTTTTATGTTTTAGATACATAAGATCTGGGAAATCTTTCTCACATAAATATGTGGTGGGGAAAGTAAGTAAAGCCATAAAGGCCTCTCATCTCTCCATGGCCTCTCTGTCACATGTAATTCATTTGTTCTATAGCACCTCTCAGACCAGTGAAGGGTGTTGGAGCACTTTACAGGGGGCTACAAGGTGTAGGATTCACATGTCATCGACACTGATAGGCATTTTCTGAGAGTGCTTGTTCTGGAGAAACACAAAGTCAGGATTCCGAACATAACACAGTGGTTAGCATTGACTTTGATAATAAGACTCTATTTCTACGCAAGCAAACCTTTTTTTAGCAGCAGAAGGATAATGAAAGACTTGGAAAAAAACATAACTTTCTAACCTGTACCATGCAGTTTGCATGCAGCCCTTAGATGGCAGTTCATAGCTCACTGTGCTAGATTATGATTGTAATTTATGAACTGCACAGTAACAAAAGCATCTCTGTGACAAAGGCAGTAACCCACTGTGCTATGCACATAAAATACTGTTCTTTGCATGATAAACGTTCTGTGCAGCAGGCATATTAACCATCTGCGCTACCTTAGATGAGTCAAAACTGCTACTAGACAAAACTCCCATCTGTCTCCAGCAGGTGCATTAATCATCAGAGTTATCTTGACGCTTTTATTTTTCCCGAAAGCTGCTGGATGTACAAGAAACTTTGCAGTGCTTTTCAAACTGCTGCACAAATGAAGTAATAAATATAAAAACATGCAGCGAGCGGCCCCAGCTGGAGAGATGTCATCCTGCCGACCCAGGCCTGCGGACTCCCTGGGAATGTGTCACGGATCCCTGGGGGTTGGCGAACCACAGGTGCGGAACCGCTGCCCCAGACCACATGTTTTTTTTTGGGGGAGCGAGACATGCTCCTTTTACAGCATGAATCTATGTAAGAAGAAGCAGGTCTGACCTCTTACTGTGATACAGCGGATGTAGCTTCACCACAAGGCTCTGCCAAGTACTGTTTTTCTCCTTTCCTAAGCATCCGTTTCTCTAATTAAGAGCTGCTCATTGGATTAAAAGCCAAAGAGCCCCCCTAACATTTTTGTCCATGGCCACATAAAAGCTTCTGACATTATATTGTATTGTAATTACATTTATGTAGCCTTACTGCCCTAGGCAAGGCACTGAAGCCCTTCACGCTGGGCAGCACTCCGCTCCACAATCCAAGAGCAGTGGGTCATTCAGTGGCTATTGGTATTAGTCTTGTGCTCTCTAGAAAACCATCCCATGCCTTTCCTGCAGTCTCTTTGTGTAGATCACATTAACAGGAGTTCATGTGATCATGAGTGGAGGGTATGTGAGTTCTTACATATGGCACCTGTGAATCATCTACTGACAGGTGGTGAGGGAATGAGTGGTAAGATGCTACAAAACGTGAAGCAACACAATTTACTCGGAACAATAAAAGGTCAGTCAAGTGGACGGGGTAAGTAAAGTTAATACTAAAATACTTCAGTTTCCGCATAATTACTTTTCTCTTCTGTGGGACTCAGGGTGGCAATAAAGAAACAAGCACTGACAAAGCCAATACTTTAGGCTTCATGTGCGACCACATGGGGCTTCTGCACATTTAGACCACGGCACACAGGAGACAGCCAGCAGGGGCAGACGGGGAGCACTGTAGCTGTAAAATAGTCACTGCAAACAGTAAAAAGGCATGGGAGGACACACATAACAAACAGCATTAGGAGAGAGATGAATACTTCACTGGGTTTAGCCGAGGCGGGATTGACAATCTCAAGCCAATGGCTGAAGACGACAGCCAGGGGCAGATCCAAAGCCCGGTCTATGAATACAGGTACAAGCAGGTATATGCTGTCAAACCCCAGACATAAAAACACATGGGCAGGGAAATGAGGAAAAAAAATCGATCATAAATGAAAAATTCACATCAAGAACAATACTGTCAGAAAATAGTTAACGATTACACTTCACTTGTGAATTCACTCCATTTAGAAACACAAGTTATGCAAACCCAGCATATCAAATGGATGATTTATAAATATCACAAGGACAAAAATAGTCAACGTTCAGTCAATGTCCGCCTTACATCACAAATGCCACTTAAGAGAAATGTGGGACAAAGGAAAAGGAAACATCCATTTGCAAATTACTCGTGTAGGTTCCTGTGGCAGAAAGGAAAGTTCGGCAAGACTCAAACTGAATACCACATTTACCAAAGTTCAAGGGGATTGGGTTAACTGGATCAACCGACCGAGTAAATTACCCGGCACGCATCTCTAACGCTCAAAATGAATGAGCAGGAATATTTGAGAAGAAATCCGCCTCTTGTCAAGTAGTAAAAACTCAGGCCCATACTTTGAAACTCCAAGCTGGGCCAATATCTACTTGCAGACTTCAGCATGGCTGTGTTGGAATGAGGCAGGTTAAAATAGATGTTTACTACTTCTTCAGGATCAAATGTAATAGACCAGTGACATTTCTACTACTTGGTCTGTGACAGTATTTACTTTTGTGCAGGAAATTCTAGATTTCGTCTCCACTGGGCAAGCAATCTGAAAACAAAGCAGCCCTGGAATGTCCGGTCCATCGATCCAAATAAAGGAGTGCACAGCACCCTGTGGCAGGTGTTCTGACTCACAGTCACTTTATGCACAGGTATCCACCGTATGTCCAGGAGGGGCAGACACTCAGGGTATCTATTCCTTATGCAAGCGTGTTCCCTTTAGATTTAATCTAACCAGATATATTTTGTGCCATGGATATTGCTCTCCTGGACCTTATTTGGACCCCTCAACTTAGTTGATTATTGGAGGAAGTGGTCCCAGTGCTTAATTTTTAAATAAAAACATGCCGGTGCCCAAAGCTCTCCTCTTAAACTTGCGGCTGCTGCAATCGAATGTGCGAGCAGAGAATACTGAAGCGGCGTAATGCTGAAGCCATCTCGGGCCTCTTTATCCCATTTACAGCCACTCCCTGCCCCTTCAGTTCACTCTTGCAGCTTTCTGCTTTTCATCTTTGAAACGTTTTTTCGTTTTTCTCTTCCTCCGTCTTTCCCATGCGTGTCTTTTGCTCGCAGTAAATGCTTGAGGCAGAAAAATAAGTGCCGGCCCTAAAAAAAAGAAGCGGTGCTTCGCATCGGATACAACAAGCACAAATTAAGCACTGAGTGGTCCGCACATAGAAACTTGCAGAAACAACTTGCTTGGGTAGGCAGCACCGAAAATACACCCACCTCGGGGGAGGGCGGAATGCATACACTGTGGTATTGTTTTTGGGCACACCGGTCAATTTACTTGAATTGGGTACAAAATATTAAAATGGACACTGTAATTTGCAATTCCCTTTTTGGGGTATAATTATGTCCGACATCTGTATTTAGGAAGTAACTACAGTCACGTAGCTCAGTCGCCAATCTTAGTGCTCAGAGATCGCACTTTTAATACCGACTGAGGAACAAGAACTCATTAATGTGAGTGTGGGATACACTGCTGTGTGGCTAGGCCTTCAATTCTAAATGTATGAATGAAATGTAAAGACCTGCAATGTACAGTTAATTTATGTCATCATCAATCAGCTACCCAACCTCTTTATATAGTTAATGTGCTGTCAATGTACTGAGTTTCTGACAGAAATGTCTGATTCATGAATACATTTTGTAAATTATTACTGGCAAAAAATATGGCAACAAGTGAGATGGTGCACACCAGGGTTTATGTACATTCAGGTTTGTTTCAAAGCACCTAGTGCAGTGAGTACAAGCTACACACGTGCAAAGCGCAGCCACCTTCCCAGGCTCAGCGTATGCCAGAATTTAGGAACCAGGAATAAGGTCCTTAGTTCTACCAGGTTGAAATGTAACTTCACGGTATATTCTGAAGGAACCCAACACACTCTGGAGTGAGAACCACCTGAAGTCCATTTGGATGGATGTCAGAGCCCTGAAGGGTGATTAGCATCTGAAGACACAGCTAGCACCAAGCCATGTCCAATGCTCTTCAGCGTGAAGGTTTTCAGAGTGGCCCAGCTCTTTGGAACAGTAGGCCCGAAGCGCCTGCATAAAAAGCCTCGCATATGGAAATATATATTTTTGTATGATGGCGTAAGCCATCAACAGCAGAAAGCCATGTGCCATCCGCGGGTATCAGTCCATCAAAGTGTGGATGGCCTGGAAAGAAAACACCGGCCATTTTTATGGAGCACTGAATCCTCCATTCTGCATTCGAGAACCCAAGTGAAAGAGGGGTGTCTGATTGGACAGCCCTCTACTGCTCAACAGGACCTTGGCTCAACTGGGGATCACCAAAAATCATGTTGCACACAGGCCTTGAGGTTCCTGACCCAGGTCACCGGGGCAGACACCTATAGCATGCCAAATGTTGAAATGAGGAGAAAGAGGGCACATTGGTATGGTACCAGTGATATGACAGAGGTAGAAATGGTGCTGAAAGAATGAGAAGCAGAAATGGAGTTAAGAGGAAGACTGAGAGACATGGAAGCAAGAAATGAGAGCCCTAGGGACACCTGTCACAAGATGAACTAGTGTTTGGAAAATGTGCTTTGCAATGACACAAAGGGGCAGATTTAAGAGCTCCTTGTGCCATAATATCGCCACATTAGTGTCATTTTTTTACGCTAATGTGGTGATATTATGGCAAAACACTGCACCAGATTTACAAAATGGCGCAATGCATGCGTTACGCCGCTTTGTAACCCCTTACGCCACATTATGCCATGCACAGGCATAATGTATGCAAGGGGGGCATTCCCCCATTAGGGGGAGCGAAAAAATGGCGCAAAGAAATCTGAAAGATTTCTTTGTGACATTATTTTCGGCATTTTTAACGCCTGCTCAGAGCAGGCGTTAAAAGGGAGCACACCATTGGTTACAATGGGCCCCTATGTACTGTTCAGGGTGGCGCTAACCCTGAACAGTACATCAATAGTGTCAGAATTTCTGATGCTATTGCCCCCTACCCTGCGCCATAGCGTGCCGTATTTTAAATACGTCGCACACATGGTGGCGGTAGTGGGGCGCTAAGGGGCTCTAGGAAAGTGACGCTGCACCGAGTGCAGCGCCACTTTTCTTAAATCTGCCCCATAGTCGGCAGTGGTGGCGGTCGAGCAACAGACGCATACATTGGACGTTCTCTGGTAGCAGAGTGATTTTCACTAGATCACACAGTTTAGTATTGCATGAAAGCTGGGATTAACATGAAAGCTGGGATTAGCAACATATTTTTCCTGAGGCCAGATCACGATGATTTAGCCACGAACCCGATATCCACATCACCTTATAACTGGACACTATCTCTGTGATGTAGCACATAAATGCTCAAAGCATAAACACCCCTCGCACGTAGCTAGTTTTACCCACACTTTGATCTCACCAACTGCTTCCATCCGCTTTGCACACCTTCGCTCACTCCCAAATACATCCCCTAAAAAACAAAGTAAAAAACATATCAAAGCTTGTTACCAACATTTGCCAGGTTTCTTCCTGATTAAGGAGAGGTAGCATTGTTCATATAATTCCAGGGCCCTTTTCTGATGGCTGTAAAACACAAAGAACACAAATAATAACATAGTTATAGTTTTCTCAAGGGTTGCACAAATTCAGTATTATTATTCACTAAAAGTATATAAACCGCCGCGTTTTATACTTACCTTTATCCCTTGTGTCAGTAGGGCGGCTCATGTAGGTGAAATGATTTTTTTCCTCTTTGTATTGTTTTTACAACATAGAAAGTGCTGGCTTCATCATTCTAAGCAGGTCGCTCTTGGCGCAGGCTGTCCTTTCACATTCCTCATCAGGCATGTGCACACAAGAGGCCATCATTAGATCTTCACCTATCAAGGTTCATGGAATAGGATATCTATGCCTCAAGACTTTGCCATGGCTCTGAGGGCAACCTCTCGATTTATACACAAATTCTTCTGCCTTGGCACAGGAGTCTGTGCCATTACTCCAGGCCCTCACGGGGTGGGGGGGCACCTGGCCCTCCAATGCCAGGCAATGTCTCTCCTGGTGAGTAAGAGGCTGATGGCCACCAGTAACTTGGCACATCTTTCCTCCCCCGCCCCCCTAATCGTCCATCAGCCTCAAAAGCATCATTTTAGGCTCTGGTTGGACCGGACGTTCGACCACCATGGATAGAATATTATATAACTTGGACCAATGACACTCCCAGACAGTATCGAAAAAGGTTCCTGTGATGCCCCATACCGGAGGCAGCGTGAGTCAAGGCTCCGTTCCATTTTACTCAGTCGTGATGGGCTACAGTATACCCGATTGAGGTAATTGAGTTGAATCATTTGCAGTCTCATAGAAACCACCAGGACTTGGGGGGTGGGATCACCCTGGTCTTCACCCGGTCTTCCACCTCCAAGGTGCCCGCATCCTCACCCAGCGCTCCCTCAGTGCCATCATGGGATCAGGGGTGTTGTTCAAAAGTGCTCTATATAACTTTGAGATCCATTTCCGTTCCAAAGAGGACATTGTGACATGGGTCTCTATAGGATCGAAGTCTGGGAATGCCTGTAGGTTGTAATGGTGCTGTTCGAAGGTAGCACCAAAAATTGTGACCTGTGCATTTCGTACCTGTCTTGGAGGTACTGGAATTTGTGCACTGAATTGCCCATCCAAATATTTCAGAGTTAGGAAATTCCTATGTAATGCCATGAGGTTCCTATGTAAACCCATGCCCGGAATCCATCCAAGATAGCTGTGTTTTTGACATGTGCCTGACCACAGAGGCGTTTCCCCTGTCAGAACCTCATGCCCCTCAGCACCTGATGCCAGCAAGCTATGGACGTCTCTGTCGCGGGGGAAGGTCAGTGCGGTTATTGGATCTACACAGAAGTCTCAACACATTGTATCACTCAAGATGAAGGAGGTCTGCGGCCACAGCTGGGTCCCCATGGGCTGTGAAGACAGCCAGTCATTAATCTGGAGAATTTGGCAGGCCCAGTAGTATAATTGACCCAACCCACTATCTTAGGGACGTCTTGCGGAAAACAATTTGCCGTTGGCCCCCTCGCCACAGAAGTTCTACTATCACTGCTTGTAGGTTTGGGAAGGAAGCAGGGGTAGGGCATATGGATAATTTTGAAGCTTATAGAGCAATCGAGGCAAAGAAATCATCTTGAACAGGGCATCCCTACCTACCAGGTTTAAGGGCAGGCGCTCCCAGGTATCTAGATTCAGTTCACGTGGGTGATTCAGGGTGCAACGTTGATATCTCATGAAGCCTGGCTGGCAAAAGTTATGTACATACCCAGGTATTTGAAATGTTGGTCCTCCCACTAAAAGGTGGTAGTGTGGCGTATATCGTCGTGCGGCCCGTTTACAGGTATGTAGGTGAATTTTTGACCAGTAACCCTGATGCATCCGCGTAAATCTGGAGCATGTGCATCAGATGGGGTCAGGAGGTTTCAGGAGTTACATTATTTATTTATATCATTTATATTACAGCGTCATCGGCATAGAGCGCTATATTGTCCTCTACGTCCTGCAACCGGCAGATGCCGCATAGCTAAGCATCGCCTCTGATCCATTCAACCAGGGGTTCTGTGTCCACAGCGAACAGGAGGGGGAAGAGAGGACATTCCTGTTGCGTGCCGCGTTTAATGACAAATACAGGAGGAGACACTCCATTGACCCATACTGTCGCTCATGGACCAGAGTATAGTATCGCTGTACAGCACCTAAAATGAGCAACAAAGTTGATTCACTCTAGAACCCGGAACATAAACTTCCATCTGACAGAGTTAAGGCCTTCTCCAAGTCTAGGGAGACTAAAGACCTTCAGTCCGGTCCCCAACAGACCTGGCCATCTCTATGTGGAGGCGTTGCAAACAATGACAAGAGCTGCAAGGTGGCATAAACCTGTTCTCTTCTGGGTGTACCACCTTTCTAATTACTGTTAACCTCTTCGCCAGTAGTTTTGCCAGTACATTTAGCTCAGTGTTGGTTAGAGAAGTGGGTCTATAGGATGTGCAATGGTCGGTGGTTTCCTAGGTTTGAAGATCACTAATATAGTCATGGCTTGAAGGTCATGTGGAAGTTTGCCGAGGGCAAGGGCCTTTGTATACATGCCCTGGAGCGCCGACATCAAATGTGCTGTGTATTTCTTTAGAAAGTCCAGCGGTAATCTGTTGGGTGAAATGATTTGCCAAATACCGAATTGCAGTGCTAGGATTGAATGGTTTGAGACCGAATTACAGTTGCAAAACATTCATTCTTACCGACAACTGAAGGGTAGTGGTACATGGGATGGTATACCCATGGGACCCCTTTCTCGTTTCTGAATGTTGAAACAGATATTACATAACAGCAGGCAGCAGTCCAAGGGACACAGTCTGCTCTTAAAAAATGAAACATGAACGTTTCATTTTATTTTTTTAAATGCATCCTGTTTTCCTTTAATTAAAACGGGCTGCATTAAAAAAAAGATTGCTTTACTAAAAAGCAATCGCAGATATGGTGGTCTGCTGACCCCAGCAGGCCACCATCCCTGTGATGGCTGCAATTCCTAATGGGTTGTAAATTGCGACCTAGCTCATTAATAGTTATGAGGTATGTCTATTTGCAAACCCATTAGAAATCACTATCTGGAGATTGTAAATTTTCAGCAATAAGGAAATGTGATTCGGTAAAAATCACAAGTAGGAAATCACAATTTCTATTTTTTGTGCATATGGCCCGAGTTCTAAAAAAAGAATGAGAATTCAAGAAGTCTTTAAACTTAAGTCTAAAGGCTTGCTGTATTACCCGATCATGACGGAAGGTACCTTAAGTGCTACATGAACTCACTACAGTAACAGCTGAATCATACATCTTGTCTCCTTATATGCACTTTGAAGAACATAATCACCCTTATTGCAGTATCACCAAGACTGTGAAAATACACTGTAGAACAAAAACTACATTTAGGTGCACTATTACAATTAGTTGCCAAACACAATTAAGTACAAATTCACTTTTAGGTGCTACATCACCAGGAATGTCGAAACAAGTTTAGGTGCAAAAACTGAAGTAAATGCAAAACCACATTTAGCAGAAAAATCATCTATAGTGCAACATCAACAGGGGTGCTGAAACATTTCCAGCTGTAAAAATACATTTACAAGCAAACATCACATTTATGTGCACAAACACATTTAGGTGTAAAATGAACCTTGCTTGAAAAACAACTGGAGTTTTTGTTTATTGTTTAACCTAGTACAGAGATCAAATGCGGCATGAAAATGTCACTTAAGGTCTAAAGGGTACACATCAATATGATGTCACATTTGGTTGAGAGCACCTTGAGGTGCAAAATCACTCTTGGTGTAACACAGCATGGGAAATGTGTAGGAGTACAAATCACATTTATGTACAAATCCAGAGCAAAATCACATCTAGGTGCAAAATCAGACTGAGAAGCAAAATTTCTTTCAGTGTGAAATCTGCAAGAATGAAGAAATAATTTTAAGAGCAAAAAATCACAATCAGTAGTAAAACTACATTTCTGTGCAACATCATATTCGTGGTTCAACATCAACAGGAGATTGGAAACACTATTATGAGCATATATGTGCCTGCATTGCTATGTATGGATGCTTCTCTTCAATGTCCACGCACTGCAATGGGAAGCACTGTTTAGTTAGGAAACTAACACATATACCAGCCAATAGCAAGCAGTGGCACTGACATACTCGACTGGTTTGATCCAAAATGTAAATTACACATTCTTCAAGCAATGGCTGAAAGGGGGTGATCCAAACAAACCAATTTCCCAAGGCGGTTGACTCACAGCCCTTTTTAGTGTATGTTTTTAGTGTTGACGACATGAGCCAAAGATGGTTCCTAGAGTGTCCTGGCATTTAAAATTAAAATCTAGAATGAGAGGCTAAAGAATAGATTTGAGATGCCAGAGGCCTGAGTGCGCAGATATAGAGCATACTACGGGAGGGTCTCTCTTTCCAGCACATGCAGGGGAGTACTATGTTGGTGAAGATGGGACTTGATGTAGAGGAGAGACAGGGTAGGATGTAAAAAGAAGATGCATGCAAAGATCAGTGCAAACTAATATGTAGTTGTATTATTTTTTATATTGTTGAAACAGTATTTAGTAAGTAAGGAAAAGTATCAATTTTTTCCAGAGAAGTGGTTGATCCTTCAACATACGTAAAAGGGAATGTTAATGACTTGCAGAATTGGCTCAAAGGATGTAGAATAACAGAGCATTTGATGACAATGGGAATGATTGAGGTATTTATACCTTCAGTTTCATCTGAATGAGTCGGAAGTTGTTTGTGTATGGAGCAACACCCCTGCCCCAGGCCTCTGCTGGCTTTACTTGTCCTTTCCCAGTGCATTCTGGTAAGTGCAGTACAAGGCATTTCCTACACATAGTATTTGGTGTAGTCACTCAAGTCTTATATCACAGCCATTGCTGTGTAGTGAAGCACTAATATCAAGGCAACATAGCACCAGCTGCACCTCAAGATTTCAGTGACTACTGCAAAGGCTGTAAAGCCTGTCTTGTGCACATTTATAAAATTGTATTGGGGAGGACAAGTAAAGCCATCAGTACTGCATTCATTTTAGGACATCCTCCTTCCTCTCTCCTCATCCCTACTTCTAATTCATCATCCCTACTTCTCATACCTATTTCTTATTCCTCATCCCTACTTCTCACCCTTACATCTCATCTATAATCCATTCTCCTCATCCATTAACCCTACTTCTCATCCATCACCCCTACTTCTCATTCATCGCCCCTACTTCTCATCCCAATTTCTTATCCATCTTTCCTACTTCTCACCCCTACTTTTCAGCCATCATTCCCACTTCTCATCCCTACTTCTCATCCATCATCCTTACTTCTCATCCATCATCCCTACTTCTCACCACTACATCTCAACAATCATCCCTACCTCAATGATGGTTGAGACGTAGAGATGATGGATGAGAAGTAGGGATGATGGATGAGACGTAGGGATGATGGGTGAGACGTAGGGATGATGGGTGAGACGTAGGAATGATGGGTGATACATATGAATGACAGATGAGAAGTACGAACGATGGATGAGACATAGGGATGAGAAGCAAAGTTGAGGGATGAGAAGTAGGGATGATGGATGAGAAATAGGGATAAGACGTAGGGATGATGGATGAGAAGTAGGGATGAGAAGCAGGGATGAGGGATCAGAAGTAGGGATCAGAAGCAGGCATGATGGATGATAAATAGGGATGAGAAGCAGAGGTTAGGGATGAGAAGTAGGGATAATGAATGAGAAGTAGGGATGAGAAATAGGACTAATGGAAGAGAATTTGGGAAGAGAAGTGAGGGGTGATAAATGAGAAGTAGCAATAATGGATGAGAAATAGGTATGAGAAGTAGGGATGAGGAATGTGGATGTCCAAAATGGATGCTGTACACCAGAGAACAAAGACCTACTGACGACCTACTTTGATTAATGAATATGTGAGTACTAGTCAAGATTTGTGTAGAGTTTCTCTACTATTTCAGCCATGCTCAGATTGTTAGTAAAAAAACCTTCTAAGTTTGTTTGAGTATCTGATCAGCAATTGGCATTCAAAACATTTGAATCTGCTATTTAGAAGCACATATGCTTTTAATGTTTCCACAAGGATGAGGAAATACTGCATCAATCAATGCTAGTTCTGAAAGGTTAGGTACTGGCAAAAGGCAATTTACCATTACGTTGGCTTTCAGACCTTTCCCTAGTACTGAGAATAGGTATTCTGCTATTGAAAGAGAAGCACTGGCACACTCTTAACCCTTGTTATTTCTTTTAAGGGACAATGGTACAGGGAAGGCTATTTTGAGACAGGTTCATATATTACCTCAATTGTATAACTAAAAAATCTAATATTATTTATAACAGTGGAATGCTGGGAGCTTCACTGGAGACAATGGAGTGCTCTGGGCTTTTACTGGAGCGTGAACATTCCGATGTTCTCTTTGTTCACAGTAGCAGCTGTGAACAAAGGCCTCACCGAGCCCGGTGAAAATTAAATTGCCCTCATGGTCCATGAGGCCTTTGTTTTATTTATTAGAACATTCTGCCCTTTTGTGGGAGAATGTTCTGTTATCCTTATAGCCCTTCATAGCTGGGCTACACTGGAAATTAAAGTCCCGCTCCCTTGTTAAAGGCCCTCACCTTCGGCTTGGTCCTTCAACGCTGCAGCGGGCCTTTAATGGCCGATATTACCCGTTACGGCAGGCTCTATGGATTTATTATATTCCAAATGCAAAACATTCTATCCACTGTGTGTCACTTAGCTCCCAAGATGCAAAGAATTCTAGAGCAGATTATTTATCCATGTGTCCTTATTTGTCACACAATAAGAATTGTAATGAGATGTTGGAAGAAGGTTAGGTTGCCTCTGCTAGAAATTGGTGGGAAAGTGCATAAGTTAGGAAGAGTGAAACATTCACGGAAACATTGCTGCAGGGAGTACAACATTTTGTTCAAGAAAAGTGGACAAAGGGAATGGTGTTGGTACCTATGTTCTAGGTTTTGTGGGGAGTTAAGGAACATTTCTACAGTGATAAAAGATTAAATGTTGGGGAAAAACATCTGTGATAGTGGACAATGGATTATAGTGCAGTTTGAACAGGAACGGCTCCTCCATAAGGGCAGAGGAGCTTTGCCCCCCGCCAGCAGCAACCGCTGCAAATCCTTTTCTTGTGAAACGGGTGCGGCATTGGTGGTCATGAGCAGAGGGGAGTGCACTGTGCACTCCCCTCAGAGCACATGTGTGTTTGGCTGGCTGTCTCGGTCCGGCCAAACACACATGCACACAGGGCTCTCTCCAGCCCTGCAACAGAGTTGCAGGGCTGGAGAGAGCCTGCACAGTCTCCCAGTCTGCCTGGGGGTGCCCTGGTTGGGTGCTCCCAGCCAATCCTGATGCTGCTTTGAGCAGCGTCAGGATTGGCCATAGGCAGGCTGGGAGCCTGTGCCTGCGTGCGGCAGAGGAGTGGCGCAGGAGTGGGAGCGGGAGCGGAGGTAAGTTTTTTTTAATGTATTATTTTTTTATTGTTATTAATTCCCCCACCCCCGTGCGTGCCGCCCCACCCCCAGGAATCCCCGTGAGCCGCGACAGAGTTTGAATAAGGGGGAGAGGTTGGTGGAGAGGTTGTACAAGCGGAACATCAGCGATGAGGTGAGTGAGAAGGATTCATGCATGCCGGTGGAAAAGTCTAGGAGCATTGGAGGTATTGGTTCCAAAGCAGAGAAGAGTGAAAGAAACGTTCAGGGATTAAAGAGGGAGAATGAAAAAAATAAATGAGGAAGAAGGCTAAGTGAATAAGAAGTAAGAGAGAGGAAAGAAGTGGACAACTCTGAAGTTCCCTAGAGGAGATCAATAAGTAAGAATGTGCATAACAAATTAGGGGCATATTTTATTCTTGAGCCTTTTACACTATAACATCTATCTTTTTTGTGACTGCATTGCATTGTATTACAGCTTTTTTTAGGTTTCATTTCTTTCCTTAGTTATTCTGTGAGGGAAAGACGTGTGGTAGTTTTTGTTGCATATTTATTTTACCTTTTTGCGTGGTGATCTCTAGCTGTTAAGATTATGGGCAAGTTACTTGTGAGGAAGCACTGCATCTTCTGTGCAATGTTTGTCTGCTTGATATTCCAGTACTGATGGTTGGCTAAGACGCAAGCAAGGGTAGAGGTATGTCATACAGGGGTGATGTTGTACGCTATCAAAAAAAGACTTTGTGCTATCATGGCTCAGATAGCTGACCAGCGATAGCTCGACCACTGCAAAGGGATTTCCAACTCTGCAAGTAGATGAAACTCTACCTCGGAAACAAAGTGATACCCTGACTTTTAAGGAGGTGACGGAACTGAGAGGTGGGCAGGCAGGCAGCAGGTGATTTTGGACAAATGCCCCCCCGGTGCAATTACTTGTTAAAAGATTGGTGAATATTATGCCTTGGTTAGTTGATCCAGACCACCTGAGGCTTGTACAAAGTAGTGCTCTACCTACTCAAACACTCCATTTTGTATTATTGATGTAGCTACCTTAGAATCAATTCCTCTTCTGTCTGCAGCATCTGCACCAAGAAAGCATGTGTCCCAAGTTTCATAGGTAATTCTGTGGGAAACTATGAATAAAATGGAATTCTTTCAAGACTTTCTACAGGACCCAAATGTAGTGTTGTTTGATATTGATTGTCCTGGCACCACTACTCGAAGTACTAAAAAATATAGTTTTATAGAAAGCACATTTAGGCTATAGGAGGCTGTGCTTGGTAAGGAGAAGAGGACATTTCACATTCTCACCTACCCAAACATCAGCAACCTGAGTTCTTTAGGAAACATAAATATTTGCAACTGAATAACTCAATACTGGTGAATACAACATGAAAATGTATCACAAAACAGCATCAACACATTACCAAAGTATGTCTTCAATTCCATTCACTTATTAGGGCATCCGCTTTGTCTACTTTTTAGGAGAATAACTGGATAAAGATAGCTGCTGTTCTTTGACATAGCTTATTATCTATGAAATGCTATACTTGCATTATCTTGGGTATCCAATATTACACTACAACAAAAGGAACCTATTCACAAACTGCATCTTGTAGTATGTTTATTAGTAGTACAATAGTATTACTCATGGTCTATAAAATACTATCCACGAACCTGCATGTGGAAATCTCCTAGCATTTCTGCAGAGGTCACCTATCTTTTCTGGTCCGACTTCAGTGATTTCTGCACAAGTACACCTACACACAAGACCAACCACTTGTAATGGAACAACCTCCAATACAACATAATACCTTAAAATAACTATTGTTAAAAAAAGTAATTCACTGACTTTTCAAAAACATTTTTACAATTAATGTAATAAAAAACGTATATATACATACAAAATCATGTTTATTTCATTATAAAATATTGTATTATCATTTTTAGATAACAAAAATAAATGTAACTAATTAAAAAAATGTAATTTAATTCTATACATAACTTCAAATATTGTTTAATTCATAATAGCTAAATATAAAAATGTTATTTTAAGTGGGATTTTTTTAAAATAAATATTTAAGATATTTTAAATGTAATTTAATATATTTAAATAATTCAAAATGTAATTCAAAATGAAATGAATAGTGCTATGTCATTTTTTATTTTGATTTACATTTAAAATACATTTATAAAATTGATTTACATTAATATTTATCATGAATATACCTTTAGTATTTTTTTTAACTTTTTTTTACTTTTCCCTGCACTTTACCATAATGAGATCTCATCCCCAATAGTGGAGATCTCTGCCAGTGTGTGAAAAGTTACTAGTAGTCCCTTTGCACTCACAAATTAGGCTCCACACACTCATAAATGGTGAAACACCAAAAGTAATAAATGTACTCCAAAGTGGAAGAGTACATTTCCATCTGTAGATTTACTCATGTGTACATTTACCATTTTAAACAGTGGTGAAGGTGATACCTATAAGGTGTCCCTGCATAGCAAACATAAGTTACTGCACTTTATACAAAGAGCAAGTTACACCTCAGAAAAACTGTGTACAGTTAGACTGCAAGCAGATGCAATATGTGGCAGATGCTCAAACCGTAAAGCAAATTTGGTCTGGCCTGGAGTTGTTCACGAGTGGTCGCATACTGAATAGAGGTATTAACTAATCTGAATGCGATGACAAAGCATGAACAAATCTGCTGCCTGCTAACTGTGATGCTAGGCAATGTCAAGGAGCTCAAGCCTTCATTGAGACATTAAATGGCATTGGCACTACTGCTGGCCAAACGCAAAGTGCAGATGTGTTGGGGCAGAGGCCCCAGCCCCATGCACGTTCCATCGATCAAGGATCTAATTTCCCTCAGCTATGTGGCTGACACATACTCAACACTTCTACCATGACAGTCATGACCCAAGATACATGCTCCACTTGAGGCAAAATCTAAACTTGAAGGATAATACTCCACACCTCGGGCTGCAAGGAGGATGGCGGACTGGGGTAGGGATGTTGAGGAGAGCAACAGTAGAATGGACAGATACCCATACTGCTACGTAGATGGGTGGTGGCAGTCTTATGTGGCGTAGGGCTGCGCTGTCAGGGACCAATGGCATTTGTGGATTTGGCTGGGGAAAAGCCTTGAAGGGTGCTCCTTGGACAAGTTGATGGCCATGCTTTGTGTATTACCTGCAATCTATGTAATCAATGCAAACACGTTCCTGTTTTTCAATTTGATTCTAAGTCAGAGGCCACTACTATACTGTCAGCCTCATGGTTTCACTTTGGGGCAGAAGTCACTCTCAAGGGACTAGAAATTGTGAAACACACATCACTGTGTATCACTATCTGCAGGAATTTAGTATAGATTAGTCTTATGCGTTCAAGTCCTGAAGAGAGTAAACAAACAACATTACTACTTATTTTCCTGAACTGAACTATCTAATGTGATATACCTTTTGAAGTTGGGTAACATTCTGCAGCTATTTGTGCATGTGGGTAGAAAATGGTTCTTTTGCAACATATAATGGGAATATTACCCTAAGGTCTAACCCCTCTGAGTATAATGATATATATGTTCAAAACTAATCCTTCAACCACCTTGAACAATATTGAATGTAGTTCACAATACATTCAGAAAGCCAAATCAAATAGCTGAAAGTCTTTAGAAGAAATTAGAGGTTGTCACTCCAAGTCAAGAACATAACTTTAGCTCAATAAAATCACTCACAAACAATACCGCCTTTGAATAGGATTTCCAGGTCTATACGTAAGCTGATGGATGTACTCCAGCAACAAGAGGGTTTTACAGGATAGATGTAGCATTCTTCAAATTGAGAGGGATATGAGCAGACAATAATGCAGCCACTGAGGAGTGGTAAGTGTCTTGTTATACTAAAGTTCAAAGATAGCTGCCACATTCTAGTTTGTGTTTGTTCTCATTAGACATGAGACCTATATTGCATGAGTGCCATCTTAGTTTGATAAAGATATATTAGACCATTTTTGGCTCCCATCTTAAAGCTTAGAATGTTATTTACATCTGGATTCAATATTAATTACATTCACTACCAATGTAAGATATAACGTTATATGAGCAATGTATCCTACAACACAGTGTGCTCTAACGTGAACATTTAATGCCAGATGGAATCCTTTGCATTGTGATTACCACTTCCAAAGGTTTGGTTGTTATGTTCAGTAAAATGCAATAAAAAGATCTTTGAATAAGATATAATGTTCTGAACAAATAAAGCATAAAAAACTATAAGTGTATCTCTGTCTACCTTGATTGGCCCTGTGATGAATCCTCATCTGCTCTGACCACAAGTAATGCACTGTTTTGATGTTCCAGACATCTACATCACCTGGCAGTATGTTGCCATTATAATGTTACACATTTTATATATTTTATTTTACATATGTTTACTGTATGCCTAGGTCTGCAGGACGTAAGCCATTATGGTATGGACATTTAAGAAAAAAAAAGAACATAAATTGTTGCAAGTACTTTTGACATTGAAAACAGGGAGACAGGCAGTGATCCAGTTGCATGACACACTAAGTACATACTTTATTGAGTGATGGCTACATAAGATGGGAGGGTAGTATGGGTACAGGACTACCTTAATAAGCAAGCAAAGAGATACGCTGTGAGAATGTCTACAAACGCTTGAGTCAAACTCCTACAGTTTGACTAGATCCATCAGATACACTTGCCCCCCACCCACCTTCATACGTTTTACAATGGGGTGATTAGCAAATATGCTGAATATGACGGTAATACTAATTTATGTCACAGGGTTTGCACTGTGATAGTGCCCTTCTGGTGATAGTGCCCTTCTGGAGAAATGTGACTGAGAAACTAACTTTGATGGAACATAGAATCAATCTCTGCAGATCCCAAACCTCCCCGCTAGGCATCATGCCAAGACTTACAAACACACAAGCTGTATGCAGGTCTATAGATTTAGTCGTGGTAGTCACCAAATGAAAAATAGCAATGGCTTGGAAGTCTGATACAACCCAGAGTGCTGCAGAATGACTGATGTAGTCAACCAGCTGAGAGCTGAAGATGAGACACTTAGAACACAAGGCATTAGGGCAAGGAAGAATGACACGCCTCTTGCTTGGGGTGTGCTACTACCTGAACTGCATGTTATGGTGTTGGGTGCTTATGAACTGAATTGTACTTACAGCCCCACTAAAGTGTGCCATGAATGTGGCCCCCCTCAAGATACCAGTGGCCCCTGCCTCCTGATGCTACTAAACATCTCACCTGTCTTCAACACTGCTGACCACCCCATTCTTATCCACACCCTGAATTTCTGAATGGGATTCATGGGAAACATACTTCACTAGTTCTCTTCCTACCTATTCAAACAACACCAGTTTGGTTGCATACGCATCTTTGGATCCCCGAAGATCTCGATCACCTACAGAGTTCCCCAGGGTTACTCGTGTCTCATCCATCCATCCATAATTCAACATCACTAGTTCTCATCCATCATACTACTTCTCAGAAGTAGGGATGAGAAGTAGGAAGAAGAAGCAGGGATGAGGGATGAGAAGTAAGGATGAGAAGCAGAGATTAGGGATGAGAAGTAGGGATGATGGGCAAGAAGTAGGGATAAAATGCAGGTATGACTGATGAAAAGTAGGGGTGATTGATGAGAAGCAAGTCTGAAAAGGAGGGATGAGAAGTAGGGGTGATGGATCAGAAGTAGGGATGAGAAGCAGGGACGATAGTTCTCATCTACAACCCCTTCTCATCCCTAATTCTCATCCATCATTTCTACTTCTCATCCATAATCCCTACTTCTCATCCATCATTTCTACTTATCCATAATTCCTACTTCTCATTCATCACATCTTCATCTCATCCATTATCCATCATTCCTACTTCTCATGCATCTTCTTTACTTCTCATGCATCATCTGGTATCCCTGCTTCTCGTCCACATTCATCATCCCTACTTCTCATCAATATTCCTTACTTCTCACCCATCATCCATACTGCTCATCCCTACTTCTCATCCATTATTCATCAACCCTAGTTCTCTTCCCTACTTCTCGTCCATTGCCCATCATCCATACTTTCCATACCTCATTCATCATCCTTCATCCCTACTTCTCATTCCTCATCCTTCAGTCATACCAACACACTTTCAGTTTTGTGAAACGCACCTTTACTCTGATTAGTTGGATACAGTCAATGAGAGTTAAGCAAGAGGGCTGCATTCTCTTGGTCTAGCCACTGAAAAAAATAGCAGTCTCATTGCCACTGTGCAATTTGCTTCCAGTGAATCCAAGGCTGTACAGCATTCAATTGTATTTAAGTAAGTGTGTTTGCTTTAAATGGGCCCATGCAGAAAGCTCTGATAGTTTGGGGAAGACAAATGGCCTCTGGCCTGGGCCATAAATCAGCGCTTGGAGACAAGGGTCTACAGGTCATCAGAAAAACTCTTCTTGTTTCAGTTGAATATGTAACAAAGAAATGTTTAAAATCAACTCTTGGAGACAGGGTAATACAGTTCATTAAAACCTTTTCGGGTTTCAGTTTTGTTTGTAACAAAGAAAATGTTTTAGAGTCTGATTTAGAGTTTGACAGACGGGTTACTTCGTCACAAACGTGACAGATATCCCACCTGCCGTATTACGATTCCCATAGGCTATAATGGAATCGTAATACAGCGGACAGGATATCCGTCACGTTTGTGATGGAGTAATTCCCTCCGCCAAACTCTAAATCGGGCCCTAAGTCTGAGGTTGCCTTTAACACTGAGAGCTGCTTTTTTTAATTCCTAGCAGTTTGCAGATTTCAGGCCCCTGGGCTTCAGTTGTGTAGGAAACCAGGAAGACCAAGGCCTGGACAGAGTTCTTAGAATTAAAATTAAAACCAGAAAAGGCTTCCAATTCACTGTTTAGCTATCTCTCCAGGTGTTGATCTATAGCCTAGACCAGAGGTATTTGTCTTCCCTGAACCATCAGAGCTTTCCACAGAGGCCTGTGTAAACGGAAAAGCCCTTACATAAAAAAATGAAATGCTGTACAGCCTTGGATTCACTGAAAACAAAAACCAGTTGTATGTCCACTCATCTGTCCTTAACCAGCATGTGCAATGAAAAGGCTGTTTTTTCAGTGGCTAGAACAATAGAATGCCGCTCTCCTTCTTAACTCTGATTGGCAGTTATAAACCAATCAACGTGGAGGGGTGTTTCACAACATTGAAAGTATGTTAGTATGACTGAGGGGTGAGGAATGAGAAGTATGAATGACGGTTGAGAAGTAAGGATGGTGGATGACATGAAGAGATGATGTGTGATGGATGAGAAGTGGGGATAATAGATGAGAACATGGATGATGGATGAGAAGTAAGGATGATGGATGAGAAGTGGGGATGATGGATGAGAAGTAGGGATGATGAATAGGAAGTAGGAACAATGTATGATGGATGAGAAGTAGGGATAATGGATGAGAAGTAGAGATTAAGGATGGGATGTGAAGTGGCGTATTGAAACTTGAGGGTGGTCCCTCGGCAAAATACAGGAAGCGGGGCCCCCACCCAGGGCCGGCTTTAGCACTGGTGGTGCCTGGTGTGAGAGTTTTTTGGTGGCCACCTCCCTCCCTCATGACCTCCTACTCCACGATTTCCCACACAACCACTCTCCAACAGTGCCCCTTACCTCTCCATAGGCCCTCTCTCACATACATTTCTTTTTCTTTTTTGAAGCGCTACTCATAGTTCACTGACAGTTTTGTGAACTGCATGGTGCACGTTGTTTGCAGCAGGCACATCGTCCATCTGCGCTACTTTATCATGTGTAAAAACTACCACTAGACAAAATTTGGATACTAGTAGTAACATTAATCACCAGAGTTACCTTGACATTTTTATTGTTGCCTGGAAACTGCTGGTTGCACAAGCAAGTTCTGTGCTTCTACACCCATAAGTTATTTTTAAACACAAAGCCTGCCCCAAACTCCTTGTACGGATTGCAATGCCCTAAAACCTGCTTTGGATGTTCAGGATCTATCTGAAGCGTAACCTCACCAAAGGAGATTCCTGTTGTTCACCAAGAACAACAAGCAACAACTAGTGCAAACATAGATCAACTGCATGAACCTGAAAGAATTCAAAGTCCAACTGTCACTCAATACCAAATCCTTCAAGCTCAACCTGGACACCAATCTCACCTTCAATGAAAACTAAGATGGCCTGGTCCCAGCTTTGTCTACTAAAGAAAGTAAAAGTTGTGGGTAATAATATGATACCTAAAATACAACTACATTTTCCAGCTAAGGTGAGCCTAACCTCACACAAATGGCATCAATGGTGGCTCAGCAAATCACATATAGATATATGCCTGGAGATTTTGTTGGTTCAGTGCTGAATCAGAGATCAGGCTGGACTCTTCCCAGAGGAAGCAGGGTCCAGACTGATTTGCATATATCATGGTCCAAACTGGGGTGGCATGGTGAGCAAAAGAACAATGTATTTAACCCAGATCTGTGACTGGGGATGAGTGTTTGAAAAGTTTCAGCACTCTGTCCGTCATCTTGCTGTGTTGTTATGTTTGCCCTAAGTGGCCAGGGTATGCCCGGACGTGGGTCCCTTGCTCACTTTGTCACTTGATTCACGCTAGCCTGGCTGATGAGGGGTAATACCCCGAAACTAGTCCTAGGATGCTTGTTTCTGGTCCAGTGAGGACCTAGCCGGCAGTTCGGGTTGGACTGTCCCCATAGGGAGCAAGGTCAAGAATGATTTGCATATGTCTGGGTCCTAACTGGGGTGGCATAGTGAGCAAAAGAAGAATGGATTTAACTCAGATCTGTGACTGGGGTTGAGTGTTTGAAAAGTTTCAGCACTCCGTCCATCATCTTGTTGGTTTGCTGAACCAGAGATGTCCATCATCTTGTTGGTTTGCTGAACCAGAGATGCGTCTGGCCACAGTGAAATGCGCTGAATTTGTCCCACAGTCATTTGGATACAATTCTGCAGCGCCCACATGTTTTCTTCTTTCTGTTCGAAGTAGCAGCGTGCAAGCAGCAAGGGGATTTTATTATTTTCGATTTTAGCTGTCATCAAAACAAAGTTCTGATTTTGTTTGGGGATAATCCTGGCTGGGAGCTATCTGGAGTCCAAACATCAAGGCAATTGAGGGAAATGAAGGCACAGTGTTTTATCACTTCACAAGCACATAAGTACTTCAGAGAAACTACTCTTTGGAGGCACTTTGAATAGAGGTCCTTGATGCTGGTTCATATTCCACTGTACAATACGAGAAAGACTGCTATATATGAACAAAATGATTTTTGTGTCACAAGCAGTAACATAATTACCTGTCTACATAAAATAAAAATCTGTCATCTGCAATGCTACACAGTGTGCTTTGCAGGAGATACATTAACCCTGTATACTACTTTAGTCAAGCCTATGCCTAGACAAAATACAGATCTCTCCAGCAAGGACACTGACCACCAGAGTTATCTTTCCATTATTATTATTCCCTGACATTTACTGAGCACACAAAGCTCTCTGCAGCAGGAGCCTTAACCCCATAAGATACTATAAGATTCAGCCTAAATAAATGTCTAAGTTGATAGTCAGACTGCTTTTCGTGACTCCGCCCCTCGCGACCCCACCCTTTTTGTTGCCCCTCCTCGGCATCCAAAATCTGGTCTCCCGGTGTGAAGTTTTTCCAGTTCCAGCGCTTACAGGGTGGAACAGCAGGTGAGCGTCGGGCGGAGGTAGGTCTTGTTTACTCCCTGCAGTCAGTGAGAGCGGCGCGGTGGTACCAACGTGCTGGGAAACGCCTGGATCCGTCCTTCCACGTCTCTGGCTGATCCCTGCGCCCGGTGAGAGCGGGAGGTGCCCGGAAGCCGGATCTGGGTGAGTCAGCGCATCTCCAGCTGCCCCCAAGTGCCCAGTCTGAGCACTACACAAACAAGCACCCGGCTGGCACCGTCACGGGCACCGCTGCGTCAGCGCTTCCAGGCTGTCAACACCAGCTCCCCGGGTAGAGACGTGGATCTCTGAGACCCCCTCTGCACAGGTACGTCTTCCTCATCCGCAGGTTCAGGATCTTTCCACAGTCCACCGTCGCACGCATACCCAGGAGGAATGTCCGCAGCGGGCACACTGGGGCTAAAAATAACCTGGCCTTGTCACAGGTGCCGGCTTCCGTGAGCGCCACTCAGACCGCGTTTAGAGCTGGTGCCTGCCGTCGGCGTGCCAGTCCTGCTCCAAAGCACAGGGTACGAGTAGGCGCTTTCAGGACCCCTCAGAAGTTCTAGGGTTGTTCCAGTTCCCAGCAAAACAGCCAAGCGTGTTTACGCAGACTACCCCCGAGGTAAGCAAATTCCAGTTCACACAAAATCGCCCCCTCGGCAGAGAGGCCAAGTGTTGGATGGGTTCGGAAACTCAGCTTCTGGTTTTTGAGCGGCACTGTGAACAGTGGGGAGTGTGGGCAGCTCGCACGAGTGGGGAGTGAGTGTGAGAAGTTGGCAGAGTGAGCCGTCACTAGTGAGCAGGATGGAGGCCAGAGTGAAAAGCCAATACTGTCAGGCTATGTGGCGTGGTCTCGCCGTCGAGTCTCCGTGGCACTGGGGGGCGAAAAAAAGATCCTGGCACAAGGAGAAAACAAGAAGCTTGCACGTGTTTGTACGTCCAACGTGTAAGAAGCTGGGGCTGCTGGAAAGTGCGCCTGTTTGGATACATTTGGGCCGGACTTCTGAGGCGTCTGCCCAGTTTAGTAGCAAACAGCCCTCGAGGTCAGTGTCTCTGAGGATGTGATGATCTCAGCATTCCCCTTCTGTAAGCCATTTCTCACAGCACAATAAACACAATAAATAAAATATTGGGAAAGAGGCCAGCCGCTAAACGTTTTCACATCCTCTTTTGCGAAAGGTGCTGACATAATGCAGTTAGCCCTCTACAGGTGCAGCTCCGAGGGTGGTGTATGCACATTCAAAACATATTCAGAAAGGTTGGCACCTGTGTGCCTGTGTGGCACATATTTACTTTAGGCCGTGGCTGGGCATCTCCAAGGACCAATGACCTATTAGGGAACAGCAACTTCTTACTACATGGAAAACCAAAGAAGCAACACAAACAGCAGGATGGTGTCAGAGCTTTCATAGTCACTCACTCATTCACCCACACGGTCCTCTAAGCACCCGCTCCAGAGACCTGCCTGTCATCTACGTGTCACTAATGCCGTAACCGTGCCCGGCCTGGGAGTCTGCCCTGCTGGATCTGTTATGTAGGAAATTATTGACTCTACTTGAGGCCTACTGTGGGGCAGGGAATGTTGATTTGCTACTGGCATGCTATACCTGGTCTGCGAGAAAACAAGACGCGCTCTGTTTCTGCCCTGTGTGTCCCTGTGCTGTGATAGGGAGGCTTGTATTCTGTCCTCTAAAGCAGTGGTTCCCAACCTTTCGACTCCTGAGGACCCCCACTGAATCAATACTAGAAGCCGGGGACCCCCAAGCAACTTGTACAATTTAAATTTCAAACATTAAAACAGTAATTCACACAAAATACATAAACAAGTGCACACCAAACAAATACTCTAATTGCTAATTATATAATTATTTTATATTGAAAAAATATGCACATATCTAAACATTTTAATGGGAAGGTTGGTGCTGCATCTTGGCAACTAACCTTTCAATATTTGGTTTTGTTTAGGAAGGCTGAATCCTCAGGTCAGATTCGACATCCCCCAGGCGATTTCTGTTTTTATTTTTTAGGTATATAAGATCTTAGAAAGCATTTTTCACATAAATGTGGTGGGGAATGGAAGTTAAACCACATATCGCCATAGCCTTTCCGTCACATGTAATTAATTTGTTATATAGCACCTCTCACACCACTGTAGGGTGTTGGGGCACTTTACAGGGGACTACAAGGTGCAGGATTTACATGTCATCAGCACTGGCAGGCATTTTCTAAGAGGGCTTGGTCTGGAAAAGCACAAACTCAGGTTTCAGAACATAACAGTGGTTAGCGTTGACTTTAATAATAAGAATTTATTTCTACGAAAGCAAACCCTTTTTTTAGCAGCACATAAAATACTGTTCTTTGCAGCAGGCATATTAACCATCTGGCCTACCTTAGATGAGTCAAAACTGCCACTAGACAAAACTCCCATCTTGCTCCAACAGGTACATTAATCACCAGAGTTATCTTGACGCTTTCATGTTCTCTGGAAAGCTGCTGGTTGTACACTGAATTTTAAGGGCTTTTACATTGCTGCACAATTAAAAACACGCACGTGTTACTGTTAGAGGCCCCAGCTGGAGAAGTGCCTTTCTCCGGCCCAGGCCTGCGGACCCCCTGGGAATGTGTCACGGACCCCTGGGGGTCCGCGGACCACAGGTTGGGAATCGCTGCTCTAAAGGAGGGAAGCTTGACTGTTTCTGCCCCAGGTGTACCAGTTCCATAAAAGGGGTGTCTCCACTGCTCCATCTGTTCCCAAATCCGAGGATATGAGTGCACTGGAATAGCATACTCTGTGAACCAGGGACTTTTCACAATATTACATCCGAGATACCTATAGTCCGGAGAAAAGTGCCCAGGGCAATCATTGAGCGCCAATATATACGTATAGGTCTCACAGTTTAACAAAGGGAGGGCATAAATGTAGACATTAAGTGACACGACCTCACCCAAACTAGGGAACCCATACCTTGGAGCCTGTACAGCCAGTGAATGGTAGTTCTCTTGGAGGCTTCCCAGTGCTAGGTGGGAACCCACTGGTGAAGTATGCCACACTAGGTAAGTGAGGGTTCATTATACTACAGTACACAGATTTATGTAATTCCATAAGGGTTTTTGCTGTTTCTTACAGTAGTTTGCAATGTCTGTCTGCGGAGAGCATACAACAGTCCTTTAACTCATCTCACCCTCTCTTCAGTGTGTTAGCTACCTGTGCTGGACCTGTCCATTATGTCCTTGAATTGTACCACATTCTCTCTGTTCGTGCTATCTGTCCTTTACTTATTCTGCCCTTGTTATACCTTTATCATGTTGTGACGTTTGGTATAAAACGTAACACTATGCAAAAGACAAAACAGTTTGCTTTGTCAATGCTGTTTGTAATGTATGATGTGCAAGAAAGAGCAGACCCCATGAACTATGAGAGCTGAGTTTACTTTTGATTTTGAACAGTTTTCGAAATGGACCAGAGAACGTTGCTAAATGTTAAAACATGCCTGACAAGTGGCTCCGTATAACACCTTCAGCCAATTATGACGTTTTACCAAGCAGCACTTTGCATGGTGGGGTTTTGAGTCCACAATGAAAATGTTAAAAGCTAAAATACAAGCCCCACAATGCAAAATGTTGTTGGCTGGAAAGCCAGGAGTACTGATGTTATATGTTGCAGTGCCATTTGGCAGACTTTGTGAAATGCAAAATGAAAATGAGTTCCTGACTTTCTGCCTTTTTTCTTGTAGGGGATAACAGGTTTAAGATCTCAGTATGTGAGAGGGCAGATATTGTCTTTCAAATGCAAAGGCGAGCATCTCACTGCTAATGAATTAACATCAAGAAGAATGCAAGTAGCAGCAGCAGTCGGAGTGTCTCAAGGGGCAACAAAAAGGAAAAACAATGAGCTGCCATTCTGCTTCCGACCTAGAAGTTGGTGTGATTTAGTTGGCATTCCTGCAAACCACTGTGGTGGGCCTTTTGAACAAGTGCAACCCTTGCTGCTGGTACTGCCCCACGAGGGCCGGTTGTGACATAATCCATATGGTACATAGCGCTATAGTAAATATACAATGAGATCCTCAGAGCCTCAGTACAAATATTTTACAACCCACTGTGCAAGGTTGGGCTGTGGAAGGTACAGTGCAGCTGGTGGTGCTTGCATCATGTTCTCTCTAGCTCACTGGTCCCTGGTGAACATTCAGAGCCGTCGCCCCTGTTATGGAATCTACTTATATAATTTGCTACTACGTGGCCGGTTTTCACCAAGTGTCTGTGACCCACTGGTCAGTCCGGCGGGAACAGTGCTACGGTATAGGACTCAGCTCTCTTAAGTCTTTCTCTATTAAGGCTTTTTCCCTAACTTTCTCCATTCACCGTCAATCAATATATTAGTGTATTTCAAGTATTACCCGTAAAACATCAAAAGATAAAAAGTGGCACAATTATGAAGTCACATAAATAATTGAAAATAATTGACAATGGCACAGACGACAATTTGACGCCTGATGAGCCAAGCAGAAAAGAGATCCGAGAAATGTCAACCACCGTTCCAGTTTGTGCAACAGTATTTACTAGTTCCAATGCTGGCTTTGTATTGTGAACACCTATGGCTCTTTATAAGGGCAGCAAGCATTTGCACATTATGGCAGTATCCAAGTGACGAAAAAAAGGAAAAGTGTATCTCATCTTTAATGCAGTTTATATACTTTAACAAGAGGGAGATTGTGGAGATAGATTCTTTCAGTTGTAAACAAAACTGTTTACAAGGCAGAATACTCATTCTGTGTTTAAGATACAGAGTTTCAGCGAAGACTGGTGTAATGTAAACTAAAAAATACTCACATTTCGGTTTTTTTTTACTAAAAAAAAATGTCTTAGTCAGTTTGCCATACAGGTGTTCAGAGTGTTCCTCCTCATGCCACAAGCTATATGCTATCTTGACCTCTAAGGCGCTATCAAATGTAACCATTTTGAGGAATTCCTAAAGGTGTGAGGATGGTTAGCCCCAGTGTTTCTATTATATATTTGCACCATCCCACGGTTATGCTGTTTAAATGAGTCAATACATTTCCAAAAAACAACCCTTAGATGACTAATATCTGGTGCACTACAGACTCTTGTCCCCTATCGCAATAGTTAGAGTTCAGAACAAGGACTAATGTTGGTGAGTCCCAAGTCCAAATATAAAGGTTATGCAGGAGTGTTAGAGGGAATTCTCAACAGTCGCTTTAAAAACTCTCTTTCACAGATATTCATATGGGTGAGGTTTAAATGCCCTCCAAATTCGTCATTCTAAAGAGAAGCACTCTGCCACTGGGCTTTGTATACTTCAAGTGCAGTGGACATAAGATGCCCCCCATTCTGAACTGCAAAGCGAGCTGTTGCATATGCCCTCTGTGCCAAGGCATTCCTCAATCTTGTAGTGTGCAGCTTCTAGGAGATCTGAGAAGACACAACTGATCCCCAGGTATGAAAACACTTCCACTTGCTCCAGGCTTTTATTAACCAAAGTGAAATTACCACCTTTGTGTGGGCTGAAAATCATAACTTTGGTGTTGTTTGTATTAATGAGAAGACCATTGTCTTTGCCAAAACCTTTATAATTGAAGCTGTAGACCCTTGGACGTCTTGCAGACCAAGAGAGTGTCACCAGCAAATAAACAGTGAGCAGAAGGGGAGCTAAGGAGCAGCCCTGGCAAACACCTTTATTCAGAGGGTAGGATTGTGTGGTTTCTCCAGCAGTTTCCAATCTAAAGGTGGCCTTGTTCCTGTCACGGAGTTGGATCAGGATGCTTAGCAGATGCAGGGGGTGCCCTAGTCATGTAGAGAGTTCCACAACAAATGCCTTGAAACGTTATCAAAAGTGAACCAGAGGTCTCCAAATACAACATACAGGGGTAGTATTTTTAATTTGATAAACGTTTCTAAGATTGGATGGATTCTGAAATCCTAGTCTACTGCGCCTATTTTTTCCTTACCCAAGTCTGTTTTAGAGGCAGAATTCAATTAGACTGAGCTCTGGCCTCAAGCCTGGCTAGTACTACAGAAAATAATTATTTTTGTTGATTGTTCAGTAGTCTAATAGGCTGACAATTTGCAGGATCATATCTATTTCACTTTTTATATACTGATATTATCTCTGCTCCATGGAATGAGAGTGGAATAGTGGCCCCACCCGTTGTGTTATGTGTATTTGTAAAGCACACTATCACCCACGAGGATATCCTGTCACTTAGTATTGCATTAAACATAACATTGACATAATGTCTCCAGAGAATGGTATCTGATTTGTACAGATTGGCTGGAACCTTGCCAGGTTCAGGGCCTTGCCCCTCTTTTGTTTGTCAACCACTGTGAGAATTTCATTTAGTGTGAAGGATTTCACTTCTGCTGACCTCTCAGTGGTTTCTCAAGAGTCCAGGACATGTGCTACGGGAGCAGGGGGTGACAAGGTACAAAATCAAAAAGTTCTCGAGCCTGCGATCTTTGATAAGCTGGCTGCATATACTATTGAAAATGGATAAGTGCAGGTTCAAACTTTGAAGGGGATCAAGTGATGGCAGATATGTCATGTCCAAGCCACTAATTTGTTTAACGGTAGATTGAAATTACACACAGTCCCACTTCAAACTTTGTTTTTCATATTGTTTATTACATAAGTATGAATACTGCTACGAAGGGCTTCGGGCTTCTTGAGGAGCTTGGAAGAACAAATGGACAGTTAGAGGGTGGTTACCACTTTATGGGCATTCCACTACTGACATATCAAGAATAAGATGGCAGCTACAGAAGTTTACCATTATATAATCTAAAATACTCTTATACAAGCCGTTATTAAAAGTATGTTGTCTGGGGGATCTGATTTAGCTCTGCCGTAACATGCTTGCAGGCAATGTGTTAAGGTTATATCTGCCAACTGGTGGATCATAGGTGTACAGTGCTTTATGTACCTCTCCTGTGCCCTGGGAACACCCGAGACCTAGATGTCTTCTGTGATTACCTGTAGTTACTTGTTGGTTCGAAGGATCTCTTCAAATCACCTGCAATCTTCAGGGATGGCTTCCACTTGCTAGGAGTAGCATACGAAAATGACTAAAGAGAAGATCAAGATGAAATAAAATTGCTAAATCTACCCCGATGTTTGGTTTCTGTGTTATAAACACTGACAGACATTAATATTAATTGCTTTCCAGATTTGAAAGCTAACAACACTTGATGGCTGTCTATGTGATTTGTGATTATTTCATTAATGGACCAGTTCAGACTAATATGTACCCAAGTTGTCAGACCCTTCGAGGGTCTCTCCTTCACTGCAGGGATGTTAAAGGCAGTGCATTCGTTTTATATTGTGTATCAATTGCCCACGTTTCTTGAAGGATGCAGATGAAAGTTTTAATACAAATCAGACCACTCAGCAGTATTCCAACTTAAGATGTGACTAGGAGTGTGGTTAGTTTCAAATACATGGTCAGTCAAAGTTGTTATGCAGCGTGCAACAAGTGAAAGTGATGTGGCAATCTGAGAGTTACAGTGTTAAGCCCTTCTGAAGTGCACTTTGTGGTGCTGTAGAAAGTAGAAGTTTTACTGAAAAATATTTTTGCTCTTCTAGTACGACTGTTAAGGACAACATATGGGTTTCGAAGGCAGGGAGTGGACTTGCCCACTCATCGATTCTGTGAACATCTTGTTCTTTTCTCCATCTGGAATCCCCTTGCAGATGCCGGCGTATTTGAAACCTTGGACCCACTGTTAGTGAGGTGGAGCTTGGGTCCTTTGAGTTGAATAGTCTTCTGCTTACTAACCACAGGTCTTCCTCTTGTTTTGTCAAAAGCTGAATTTGGCCAAGTGCAGGAAAGGTCTGAATATCCCTCAGTAATGGAGCATTGATTTTTGTCAGAAGAAGCGTTTTACATCGATACCAAAATCCAAAGCTTCCATCTATGGGCCCACACAACCTGGCAAAATTCACGGAAACCCCTCTCTGACCAGCTCTTTGGAGAAGTATTGATGCAGTATGTTCTGGAGGCTATCTCCCTGGGGTGCCACCTTCACCATTACCCGAGAGTTTAGCTTTTGATGATTTAGAAGGAAGCCTGAGCAGAGCCAGAGGATGAAATGTTTGAAGGATCAGGATCGAAAGAGCTCCAAGGCAATATTTTGGCAAGGTTTGTCAGCTGAAATTGGGTGCTTTACAGGAACATAGTGAACAATGCTGTTGATGAATGTTTTGCCATGTGAGTGGGACTACAGACCCACAGGGCTTGACATGACCACTGTCTTCTCTTCTTTTGCCAGCTCATTACTGCTTGCCCTGGTAAAATCTTTATCAATTAGCACTCTAACTCCCTGGGTATTCGGAATTAGAACTTCTGGCGCCAAAGGAACAACAGGGTGGCCCTCTTTCTTTGCCTGGACATGAGTGCTGTTGGATCATCTGTAGCCTGTTTTATTCTCCGGAAGAGCTGAACCTGTGCTGTCAGGGATTCCTCATTTCCAGGGAATTGATGTACAGCGCAGGTGTTTTATTGGCAATATCCTAAGCTCTGCAGTGACATAATCCTCTCTTGAGTGCTCTGGAATGCTTCTGACTAGAGCAGGCAAGTTTTTTTTACTTTTGACTCAACAACTGAATATTTGTCTAGTGAGCCTGCGATTCTACTCAGCTCAATTACTGTCCAGGCGTAACAGCATCTGCTGAGTCAGCTTGTAAGTTTCCAAACTTCTCGGGGTCTGCTGTCATGCACTTGAGATACAGTAGTGCATCGAAGGTCTTGTTGGTAATCTCTCAGCCATGTCTTGGACAGAACTGGGACTTAACAGGCCATAGCTGTTGTCTTGCCCATAGACTGAATGAGAGCTATTGCTTAATGTTGGGGTGGGTGAAATTGTAAATTGTCCTCTACCTCCTTTTTTATTGAAATCTGAGATATTTCCAGTAGTTTGTGATTGACATTCCAGGGACACTCTGGGGGTCATTATGACCCCCTATGTCTCTTAAGATTGTACCTGTCTGTTATAATGTGCCTGCGGATCCAATAATGGAATCAAAAAGTTCAGTGATCTCAAGGGTGTTTGACAGGTCAATACTGAGAAGAGGTGGATTTAAAACTGAGGTAGAAGAGTTCAGAGTCGCGTTGACATTTGCAGGGCCTCCTGTAAATCAGAATTCTGCACAGCACATGGGGGTTGGGTTGAACAATATCGTTCTCCTTAATAGTCTTGCAAATTGTTTCAACCAAGGTGGAACTCTTCTTGGAGTATTAAACACTGGCAATTGTTGTGCAGCTGTGTTGTACTGTACAGTCATGATATACGGTACCAGCGGATTATGGTGCAGGACACCAACCACTGCAGAAATCACAGTTCATATGGCAGTCTTTTGTGGTGCTTCTGTATTAAAGTTAGAGGTAGAGAGACAGGGTATCAGAGTATCAAGCGGCTACACAGAGTGCTTTTGCAGGCCAGTAGGGCCTGCGTGTGGAAGGTTCCAGGCCTCGCACAACTCACCAGTCTGAGGAGTGGGGTCAAAGCTGAGTGATGGAGATCGGCCTCCTGACTAGCCGTGTAAGGGTCTGCTCCTATGACAAGACACTTGAAGGTTGATTCAGGTTCTCCAAATATCAGGTTTCAAGCGTGGTTTCTTACTCTGCTGTCTGCACCTTGCCTAGCCTTGTTTGGACTTAGTCTTCCAGGGCTCAAGGGAATGTAGGAGATGTGCACAGAAGTCCTCATGTGTATCTTCTGCAGTCAGTTACTAACACCATCCTTTAAGCAATTAAAATAATGGGATAGCAGTAGCTGTAGAGTCGCCTCACCTTTTACCCAATACAGAATTTATTTTTGCGCAATTAGAGCCCCCTAACTCACTACGCTTAAAAGTTCTTTGACGCATTAGTTCTGATGGCAAGTTCCAGATTCTCTCTGAATGAGAGTTTGCTCCACCATGTGGCGTCAGGGAGTCAGAGACCCAACTCGGCGTATTCACCAACTAGGTTCACCAAAGTCCCAGCTCCCCGACACCAAATGGACCAGGTAGACAGCCTCACAGTCCCACTGTTGTAGCTAAAACAGCAAGGTGGTGGCAAAAGAAATGACTGCAATGTCAAAGACGGCCCAGTGCAGAACCAGCCATATTTAAGGCCTATAGTTATCATGATAATTCAGTCATCTGGGGGTGGAAGTAATACATATTTACGAAGTTATCCTACAGAAGTGGAGTCTCTCCCAGGCCATCCAAACTTGCTGGAAGCACTACAAACATTCCATTTTAAAAAGAAAGGGTGCCAAACATGGGACTTGAAGCATAAACGAACCCAGAGGCGTTTCCCCATTAGGACTCTGGGGCTGCAGCCCTCTGAAATTCCCACACGTTTTTCTAAACAAATTTTAAATAGATTGATTTAACTTGAAATACGATCATATCTTAACAAACAGATGCATTTAAGTCTGGGCTATCTGTCCTAGGCTCCCTGCTCTGCCTTTCTCTCTGAAGCAGGAGACGGAGCCCGGGCATTGAATCAACCTTCTGCACTATGATGTACGATGCAGGGCTTAGCTGTCTAAATCCCTTCATTGCATTGTAGTCTATGGTGGTATCCGCTGTAGGCCAGAGACGCTGTCAGCGTCACAGTCTGGGGTGTCGGAGTCTACATCCCTGCGTGAGGCCAGACGTTTGTCATTCACAGGCTTAGATCCCACCCTTTCCCATTCGTCACACTGTAAGACCGGATGCAAACATGTGTGATTTCGAGCCTTTTCCTTGGTAATGGTAAGTGTTATAATGTTAATGTTATATTATGTATTTTGTACTGAGACACCTGGTTATGCTAACGTTCCCCGGTGTGACACCCCAGGCCACCGCTGTAGGTCGCTGGCCCCTTTAGAAGTGGAGCTGTTGTATTTATTCCCCCAGGAAATTGATCCAAAAGACGAGCAAGGTTTTTGTTCCCTTGCAAGTTTGATCCAAATATCTGGGTCAAGCGCAAAGGGACAAATATATGCTTTTAGTAAAGAAATGTATCTGCTCTGTGGCGTTTAAACTGGCCCTATCTTCATGCCCTTAACATTAATGCGGAAAACATGGATTGATTTACGAATGATGAATGTTAAAAACGTTAAGGTCATGCATGTTAGCGATTTAGTTCCACTTTTATTTCAGGTTTTACTTAATCTTGCATTCCACAAGAGCGTTAGGTATTTCATCATGTTGTGTTGCTGTATTTGTTTTTGTGCATCTTATTACCCTTGTATAATGCATACTTTGAGTTGTGCCAGATGTTTATGAGGGGCTTTGATTGAGAGCTCTGAAGGCAAAACTGAGGCAAAGCAAAGTGCTCCTTAGTGGGTTGCCCTCTCTCCACAGCACTCAGAATGATGGTCATGTATTCCAGTTTCAATTGAAATTCTGTATAAACGTGTGTGAAGGGGACACACACAGATGTCAAACTATTTAAAAGGCAAAGGGAAATAAAGTACTTAATGTGAGGGAGTCCAGTGTATGTTTGGGGCTGCTGAAGTGAGGGGGATGCGAGGAAGTACATTTGGGGGAGAGTGAAAAGAGGCTGCTAAAGAGGAAAGAGAGGAGAATGAAGTTGCGTAGATGGATGAGATGTGTAAAGAAAAATGGCATACATATCTAACACAACATACACATACCTGAAGGCAAATACTCCTTGCACAGGCATCAATACTATTTAATTCACAGTCTCGCAATTTCATAATTGAAACAATTCCAATGTTAATTATCAATAACAATTCATTTTTGTTACTCATTTATCTTAAACAGCTAACAACCGCTGACAAAGTCAATAGAACTGACAGGTTTTAGGTGTACGTTGGATGTTGTGTTATATATCTGGATGCAGTAACATCTCAGAGACAAACCAAAAATACCCGTCGGATGGTATACTATGGGAATCACAGAAATGCATTTGACTTTTTCCCTTTAAGAGAGCTCCCACTTTTTGGGTCCCACTTAATGGTATGTCTGTGCACATTTACATTCTGTATGACTGATTTGCAGCCAACAGCTGTGTGTGCTTCCAAAAGGATGGTTAGAGCATTTTCTTACAAAGTTTATGCCACATGCAGTGCAAGACACTGAGCAAGCACACGCTTTAAAGGCCTGAAGTTGTTGCACTGTAAAATGTGCACATTACAGTAAATGTTGAACAAATTAATACAGTAAGATAATGTGTTTAATATTTCAAGACTATACTGTGTCAGCTAATTTATTAACCTTGCTTTCTCATCAAATTCATTTGCTATCTCAAGAACCATTTGCCAATCTGTTTTCATTTTTTTCTCGGGAGGAGGACCCACCAAGGACGCCACGTTTGTCCATTAAGCTTGCTCGCTTTACTCGCTACATAAGAGTCATACCCAACTTTTACATCCCACCGCTTTCAAAAGTCACCAGCTGCTGCTGAACAAACCCAAACCCTTTCCCATTAACCCATCAATGCCTCCCCTTCCCTTACCCAGAAGCAAAAGAAACAGGATAGCAAACCAAAGAAACAAAACAAAGCAAACGGCCAAACAAAAACAAATAGCAGAAAAATGAGCTGCAAAGATGCAAGTCTGGGCCCTGCAGCACTGCTCACGGCTTCGCAGCACAACAGCACTACAGGATGAACAACAGAGCCCAACCTCGGGTTTGCAGGGTAACCAATAAAAATCCTTTAGTCGATAGGTGGCCTCCTCTGCCATCTTCGTTAATTCTGCCACTTTGTACTGCATCATTTCCATCACCACTCCCTCTCCCACCGTCTTGGATCCACACAATCGTTCCACAACATTCCTTGTCGGCCATCAGTATTACGCTACTGCAGCCATTACCCGAATGATCTCCGTTCGTATAACAGTCCTTTAGTGCAGTACTGTGCATCTCTCTCCTCTATTTTGTCTCTGGCCTTTTTTCAGTTTGACCCAATCTCTACTGGCTCTACAGACAATGAATGGCTGTTTACAAATGGATATGCTGGCCTATCCTTCCATCTGTCACCACCACCACGTCTCCCTTTCTCATCCAACAATCCTCTCTCGCGCTCAACATTCTCCACCCATGTTTTACCTTCTAGGACTTCCTTCAACTAGAATAGAGCCAACCTCGAACTGGCCTCTCCCCCCATCAACTTAAATTGAAAGTGCTTTGTGAATGTACCAATATTCATTAAGATATCTGCAAATCATGTCTTGCTAACCCTTATTGATGTCCATTTGGGCTTCGCCCCACCAAATTAATCGGACCTTAGACCATGCAGTTAGCTCTCTCAACCATGCCATTCTTTTGCAAGTTGCTAATAGACACTCTTATGTGCTTCTCACCAAACACCATCAAAAATGTGCTCATATTCTGTGACCACAACTACGTGTCATTGTCTGTGACCCACCACTTCAGGACACTTTCTCTGATAAAGACCCTTCTAAACAACCTTGACATGGTCATCTCTCTGACCTATTCAACTTCTAGTGGAGGACTGTGCATGTGTCACCATTACACAGGCGTACCGCTTGGCCAGAGTGTTCGTTGTGCTTCAAACGGGTCAACATCTACATGGAACAGTCATGATGAGTTGTTCTTGTAACAACTGGAGTGCTGACCCTTGATTCCTGCACCCGCTAGTAGTACACTCCGCTGCACTTGAGAAACTCTCAGCTGACTCGGTTTCAGAGCGCGAGAAAGGTGAGTGTTGGGCAGGCCTGATCATATGTGAGTCCCAGACTACACTCCAGGTGAAACTCGAGATGAACGCAAAAGTTTCTGCCAACTGACTGATCTTTCACACAGAGATGCCCCAAATTTTAAAGAAGAGTACTCACAGAGCGCGTTGCTGCCCTTCATATGCTAGTCCATGTCCATCATGAGTTCTTGACATCATCAAGTTCCACTGCTCGTCTGGGCTGCTGGCCAATTCGTCAACAAAATATGTAGTAATAAAGGTCCCAAGGGTGGACTATAACATATATAACATATTCATTAAGCTAAGCAGCATAAATGGTGCCTCCAAGGCCTGGCTAGAGTACTCGCAATATTCCATTATAGAAGTATGGGTCACATCTTGCATCTCCCATTACAAACAATTGCAGAGCCCATTCACATTAACCAAGTAAAACCAGCAAGGCTGCAGCAGTCAAAAGTTATTAGTCAGTAAGATGTCAGGTGTTTCTCTAAAAGGCTCGGCTTGGAAGATTACAAAAGGTTTTCCACATAGATAGGAAATAGCCGTACTTGCCCCATATTCCAAGATCTGCTGCATAATTTGCGAATTTTATAAAGGAAAATGTGTTTTCAAATTCAAATAGATGGTGCAACATCGTACCGGACACTACAAAAATTAACTGATTACCTATTATCTGTTTTTTTTTCTGTAATGGGGAAATAACATGAGTAACAGCTTAATTAACCCTAAAACATTGTGACAGCATAACGCCACAGAATGCGCCACATACCTCTTCTAGCTGCTTCATTCAGTCAACACTGACGCATAATTCCAGTGGCCCTAGTTTTAAGGCCTGTGCCTCTCATAGGCTTGCAGGGCTAGGACAGGATCAGTCCTCCTGCTGGTACTCCTCAGGCGGAGCATTGGCTCAGTCAGTTTCAGTCAGCTCTATACCTGTGAAGGGTATGGCATCAGCAATCAGGCCCAGGTTCGGCCAGCTCTTTTGGGAGGTCTGCTGCAATGTTTCAGACTCCATCAGTGTCGTTCACACAGCACTGGCCTGTGAATCTGGAAGAAAAACAAGCATTTTCAATGCAATGGGTCGCGCATTTGTTTGAGTTAGAGCTATTAGCGTTGTAAAGCAAAAAAAAATGCAGCACTATCGCGCTATTTCGCGCTGCTTGGCAAATAAACAGATAAAGTAGTCCGGACCCAGGCTGAAAACATCGAGCCTCGTATGTTTTTAGTACTTTATCGGTGCTGTGTAGGTGGGCTAAACACCGGAAAGGGCATGACGTATGCATGCCTTTCACAAATGAAAGCAAGTGGATTTTAAAAGGCGAGCCCACGAACCAATGTAAGTGACTGGTGTGGAGATTACAGAATGGACGGAGCGCTTTGCGCTCGCCCATAAAATCGCAGGTATAGCAGGCAAAGAGTAAATAAAAATAACAAGTACGGTGATACTTCACGTGGGTTCGAATCCCATCCTCGTCGCCAAAAATATGCATTAACGCTTTGCAATAATGATATCCACACAAGGTAGAACTTCTGAATATTTTCTTTACCGCCAACATTCCTAATACCTAAATAGATATCTGGAATCCAGAATATAGAAGGGGGAAACATTCTGCATTCTGCCTCCTTTCAATACTACACCAGACTTGTGCTTCTGAAATGCTCGTGGGGCGGCAGTGGCATTAATCACGTCAGGTCTATGCTCCAAGAGAGCTGGCAGGGCCGCAAGAAGCAGCCTCGGTCACAAACCAGGCCTGTAAAGCGCCAGTTAGTCACAAGTCAGGTGCTTGTTTCTAAAAGACCGATTTGGATTGTAAGAAATCTCCGATTATATTTCTCACAAAATCGCGCTCACGGGAAACACAATTGGCACTCTTATTATCAGTCATTTTGGAGAAGCCAAGAAATGATTCATGGAGTCTAAGTACTAAAAAACATAAGTTATAAAAAAAAAGCAAACAATCTGATGAACGCCGCTGATGCTGTAAGTAAGGAGTCTGCACTGCCCCCGAACACTCAGCCTTTACCGTCCTAATAAGCCCACTTTTCGTTCACATGAACGCCTTAAGTACTGGACCTGAGCCATACTCAAAAGCAAGCCACAGTTTCTGCCAACAAGCACAAACCATAACAAACTGAGCACAAAAACAGTACAAACTATAAAGAACATTCTGAAACCACAGCGACATTACAGATGCACTCACGGGCACTGACTTAAGTATTTTGCCAAAGGAAAAAAACAAAGGAACATCCAATGTATAGGTTGGCACAAGTGTTTCAATCAATCAATCAAGCACACCAAACTTTTGTATGCTGAAAAATCACAAACCTAAGAGGAAATCCTGCACAGTCTCGGCTGGCGTCAGGCAAAGTGGCGGTGTGGGGGTGAGGGTGGGCCAAAACAAAAAAAATATTTAAAAAACTTAACTGAATGCCTGTCGCGTCACCGCTCTTCTGGCTCTACTGCAGGCAGAGGCTCCCAGTCTGCCCTGCCGCCAATCCTGATGCTGCTCTCATGCAGAAGCATGAGAGCAGCATCAGGATTGGCCTGAGCACCCTTGATTTGCACTCCCAGACAGACTGTGAGCCTGTGCCTGCTGTCTCCAACCTGGCAACACAGCTCGGGTTGGAGACAGGTCAGTGTGCATGACGGGTTTGGCCATCCAGAGACAGCCAGTCAAACCCACATGCGCACTTACAACAGTGCAACTACCACTCCCCCTTGTGCCTGTCATCCCCATGGCCGCGCCCCCTAGCCCCGATGCTGTGGAGAAAAATAAAACAATATTAAACATGCTTTAATGTTGTTTTATTTTTCAAGTTTTGCAGCTGCTGCAGGGGGGGGGGCGACCCTCCTCCACCATAGTGGCGGAGCCGCAGAACATCTGCCTGGCTGTTACACGCGCAGCGCTGGAAAGGGAAAATGAAATGCAAGGCTAGGCCCCCAGATGGCTCAGTACAGAAATAAACTTGAACTGTCATCCTCTTTGTCGATGACAATAAATACTTCTGGCTTGCTTCTGCTTGTGATCAGCTCAATCTGCGCCTTAGAATTAATGGCCACAGACCCTCTGTGTAGTCTGCTGCCCCTTCAACTGTTGCTCTCTTGCACTTACGCAACACGAGACGTAGGGCGTAGAACAACTTCTCCTTGCTCTCAGGTCTCTGTCACAGTGCTGCCCTGTTTTGCAAGGATGCGCGCAAGTCCTGGGTATGGAGTTTCTCCTTGAGGATGGTGCTCTTTCCTGCTTTTCAGCTCACTGTTACTTGCCTTAAGTTCCACATGGTACACCACCTTCTGCTCTTGGGTCGCTCTCCCACCCTCAGTTCGCATGTCATATTCTTTCCCTGCTTTATGTTCCTCTGAATATTATAATTTGTTTGTATGAAACACACATCTTCAGTGCTTAATTTGTAAAAAAAATAAGTGCCAGGCTCAGAGTTTTGTGTAGCAGCCTGTGGCCGGCACTATCAAAGATCGGCTTATACCAAGGCTGCATGGCCGTGATTCTACCGGGTGCCTCTTTCATCCACCACCAGGCACACCCAGACTCTTCATCTTACTCATACAGGCTCGCACTTCGGCTCTTTGTCACATTTTTTTTTGCCTTTTTCTCTTACTCATTTTCCCCTTGTGCATTTTTCCCACTCTTACTCTTGGTCAAGGTCCCCAAATAAAAGTGGCGTTAGGCCCCACCTGCAACCACCAGCTCAAATTAAGCACTACCCCTCATGCTCTTATACATAATGTTGTTCTGTAAGGAACACTGAACACCTCCTCTGTGTGTTTGCATATATCTATCTATATATGTAGTATTTATATATTGCAAACCTAGCTGAAAGGTCAGGTCTTCATAATTTTCAAGTGCAGATGATTCTCGATGTTCCTCATGGAGAAAGGGGGTGAATTCCAGAGAGAAGGAGCCTTGGCATGAAAGGAGCGACCTCCCGCTCTAGCTTTCCTGACTTGGGGAAACAGTGGCCAGATTGAGATTGGCCGAAGGTAAAGAGCGCTAGTGCTGGTATGGAGATATAAAGTTAAACTAGATGGGGTCCCATAGGGGTGGAAGATCTGGTGTGCGATACACAAGGTCTTAAAGTGAATGCGCTTTTCCACAGGGAGCCAGTGCAATTTCCAGAAAAGGCCAGAGACAGAGCAGAATTTCAGAAGGGAAAATAACAGATTGGCCGCAGCATTTCAGGCCAGCTGGAGTCTTCTAGTAACTGACTTATTGACTCCCAGATAACCAGAATTGCAGTAGTCTAGACAAGACAAGAATACTGCCTGGACAATTATATGTTGAGTGTTGGGGTAAAACAAAATCAAAAATGGGTTTAAGTGCAATCAAGAGCCCGAAGATAGTACCTGCTACTGATTTAGCCTCTGTTTCGAAGGACAAGGTGCTGTCAATCCAGACGCCCACATTTTTTATAGACACCTTGAGTGAAAGGGGGAGGGGGCAAGAGAGGAAGGCCACCAATAGTCAGTTTTGATGGGTTTTCCATGAAGAGACATAGCAAAAAAATAGCTCGTTTGTGGAAAGCTTCATGAAGATTTGTAAAACAGCACCAAAGTTATTACCAACCCAAAATAAAAATCCTATAGAAACACCATTGTAACTATAAATATGCTACCCGGAAACATAATGTAAAAAAAGAAGCCTGCAAGAGGAGTTATTTTTTCATCTATCTATATGCATATATAGATGGAAATGAAGTCCTCTTGCTTGGTGTCTTCTTTTAAAGATGGTTTTGGAAGGAAACTAGTGATGCCACTTCCTTTGTAGATGGATGATGGGCAATGCAGTGATGTCACTTCCTGTGCTGATGGGAAATGAGTCCTCTTACTTGGCTTCTTATTTTAAAGACAGTTTTGATGGAAAACCAGTGATGTCACTTCCTGTACAGGTGGATGATGGGAAATGAAGTCCTCTTGCTTAGTTTCTTTAAAAACTGTTTCAGCTGGAAAAAGGGGATGTAATTTCCTGTGCAGATGGGTGATGGGAAATGCAGTTATGTCTCCACATGTGCAGATGGATGATCCAGGATGGTTGAAACTCCCTACAAAAAGTACCAAGAGGTCTAAGGAAGTATATATTCGCTATTTTTAGAGATCCTCACTCTTCCCCAGATCCGTATAGCCAAGCTTATGCTGCAAGGAGAGTCGGCAGTCTGTGCCATGACTGAAAGATAAGATGTCCCACTTGCTCCATGTTCAGAACATGGGTTTCATTTAACTCATTCTAACACATTTTAGAAGCTGTGATCTTGTTCACATCAACTTGACTAATATATCTGAAAATATTTGTAAAAGGAAAGCCCAGGACTGAAATATGGCATCCCTGGTAGTAACATGGAGTAAGTATTACCGTACTACTGGCAGATGGTGCAGCCAGGTGACCAGTAATGTGTGCTTGCATTTCATTTAACTCATTCTAACACATTTTAGAAGCTGTGATCTTGTTCACATCAACTTGACTAATATATCTGAAAATATTTGTAAAAGGAAAGCCCAGGACTGAAATATGGCATCCCTGGTAGTAACATGGAGTAAGTATTACCGTACTACTGGCAGATGGTGCAGCCAGGTGACCAGTAATGTGTGCTTGCACAGCTCGTGGTGATCACAGCTGTCATTGAACTAGATCCTGTAACTGCATCTAAGGTTGCCGAGTGACTTCATGGCATATACAACACCCGCAGCCAGGCCTGGCGTAACCAACAGCACTTTGCATTCTGGAACATAGATGTAAGCAGGCCTATACTTATTGAGAAGACAAGGGAAACAAGTACCATCATGTCAAGAGTTGTTGGCTACATATCGAAGACTGGATAAAGTGTGCAGAAACATGGCATGTGAATACTTGACAGTTATAATACCATGCACTTGCACTAGGTGGACACACTCAGATGCCACATTGTAGGCCAGTGGCTCTGAAAGGGTGCTCAACAGGGGTAGAATTAGTCACATGGTATGGACTAGACTGATCTAATTTACAGAGGCCAGCCTTTGTAGCAAATTAGGGTATTTGTTTAGAGGTCTGCTGAAGATTATATTCCCAGCTGTAGCACTAGCCCTAAACCTGAGGTGGAGCACTGCCTATTGAGCCCTGACACCACCTACAATAATAACTGTAAAATATAATAATCTGAATTAAAACCGTGGATGACTCTACACCAGTCAGTTTCTTGCGTAGTATAGGATGGCCAAATGCGGGACCTTATAGTCCTCTCCGACCACTGGGCCCTTGTGCCCCAAGCCAGCACTAATGATAGCTTTCTTCTGACACTAGTGGTCGTCAAACAGCATGGTGATGCCCTCGACTGAGCTTGAAGGGTCGTTGGGAGTAGAGTGAAGCTGTGGCAAGATAGAGGATTCAAGTGGCGGTTTCACAGTAGTCTCTAAAAACACAATAGTGTTTACCATTATGTTTGTGAAAACCGGCTTCTGAAAGACATCTAACACGATGGCTCAGAGAGGTAATGCTCATCGCTCACCTGTGCAGTGGTTCGAAGTTCACGGAGGGGGCAACACTGACTCAGTCTTCCATTCTTCCAGAGTCATAACACAGAAACCATTAAACTGTACAATATTAATGTCTGTTAGGAAATGCTGTATGATAAAGTAATTCATAAAATTGACAGATAAAGACTACTGTCCTGTTTGAAATGTTAGTCTGAGAAAATGCAGAGTAACATACCTGGGCATTAGTTGCTGTGGAATTATGTTAAAGGATATCTCCTCCAGTTCCAAAGTTTCTTAGACTTGCCATTTAACTCACAATACCTTCAAGTTCAAGCACTGGATTTACTGTACGAAAACGCAGCACAAACCTGATTTGTGAATTTGTATTGAAAGAGCCACTCTTAAGACCCTTCATGGAATATATGCCTTGCTTGCAGTGTTTCACGTTCGGTGTTACCAGAAGATTCAGTTGCTTGTTTTCAGGTACTGTATTGTGATTGCATTTATAGAGGCCCTGACAAGGCAATGAAGTGCTTTACTTCGGACAGCACGATACTCTGGAATCCAAGGATAGTGGTTTATCCAGTGGTTACTGGGATGAGTTTTATGCTCTCAAGAAAACCAGTCCATGCATTTACTATAGTATCTTTGTGCTGGTTTAAATTAACAGGAGTTAGGCTTGATGATTAGTATGGGGATGGCATGCGAGTTCATGCAGATTGTTGGTAGGATTACAGAGTAGAATTGGTATTGGTCAGTGGCAGGCAGTGCTTCATTTAAGCCGGTGGTTTGCAGTAGGGGGCACTGGCACTTATTTTTGAGGGCTGGCACTTATTTTTCTGCATCAGACTTTTACTGTGAGTAAAAGACACATATGGGAAAGAGGAGGAAGAGTAAAACGACAAAGTTCATAAAGGGAGAAAGCAGAAAGCTGCAAGAGTGAGCTGAAGGGGCAAGGCGTGGCTGTAAATGAATTAAAGGGGCTTGAGATATCTTTAGGATTACGCTGCCTCAGTATTCTGTGTCTGCACATTTAATTGCAGCAGCCGCAAGTTTCAAAGGAGAGCTTTGGGCACTGGCACATTTTATTTACAAATTAAGCACTGGTGGCAGGTGAGACTTTCAAACAGGGAGAAGTTGTGATTTTTTAAAATTTTGGAATATAATGATGGCAATTGACAGAAATACATAATAAATAAATAAAGATTAAGGCAAGCATTCATATTATTTAAAGGAAGCTGTGTTAAGAAAGAGGAGGCATGCAGAGGATGGAAAGTAAAGAGAGGGTCCCTCGAAAGAAAAGGAAAAGAGAGTTTTTCATGCAGGCTTTTGGCAATACAGGGAAAGCTTTTTGAGATAACATGCAATCTGAAGATGCAAAATGATAGAAAATAGCAACATTATTTGCATGTGAGATAGTTTATTTGACCGGCACTAAGATGGGGGCAGTGTATTCACTGGCAGGCTACGACAAGATCACTGCTTCAGCAAGGACAGCTAATCAGCTCAATTAATCAATCAAACCGGATTTGTAAAGCACCACTTGTCATCTGCAAGGGTATCCAGGCTCTGAGAGTGTAGCTGCTTAAACCAGTCGACAGCCAGGTACTGAGTTTTTTCTTGAATTTCAGAAGGGAGGAGGAGGTCCTTAGGTGAAGAGGGAGGTTGTTTCAGGATTTCTCTGTGAGGTAGGAGAAGGATCGTCCTCCACTGTTGCTCCATTGGATGCAGGGGATGTGTGTGAGGGAGAGAGAGGCAGAGTGCAGATGTCTGGAGGATTGGTGGGATTTCAGGCAGTGGTTGAGGTGTGCTGGTCCTTGATTGTGAAAAGCTTTGAAGGTGTGGACCATCATCTTGAATTGGCATCTCTTCTGTGCGGGGATCCAGTGGAGCTTCCTGAGTTGTGTGTGTGTGTAGGGGGGGGTGATGTGGGTCCATTTAGGGAGGTCAAGGGTGAGTTTGGTCACAGAGTTCTGTATGGTCTGCAGTCTCTTCAGGAGGTGTGTGGTGATACCTGTGTAGCAAGCATTTCTGTAGTCCAGTCGGCTTGCGACCAAAGCCTGAGTGACAATACATCTGTTGTTGACCGGGAGACATTTGAAGATTTTACAGAGCATGCTAAGCTTAAGGAAGCAGGTGGAGGAGACTGCATTAATCTAGTTTTTCATGGTGAGCTTGCTATCCGGTATGATGCCGTGGTTGCGAGCATGGTCTGTCAGGGTGGGTGTTGGTCCAACTTCTGTCAGCCACCAGGAGTCGTTTCATGGGGAATTGTTGTTTCTGAAGATCAGCACTTCTGTGTTGTCCGTATTGAGTTTTAGACAGTTGTTTTTCATCCATTCGGCCATGTCCGTTATGCACCTGCGGAAGCTGGACTTTTTGCTGGTGGGGTCTTCTGAAAGTGAGAGGATCAGCTGAGTGTCATCTGTGTAGGATATGTGGTTCATTCCGTGGGATCCAGCAATGTTGGCCAGGGGGTCATGTAGATTTTGAACAACATGGGACAACCCTTGGAGGATGCTGCAGATGATGTCCTGGGGTTCCGATGTGAAAGGTGGTCGGTGGATTCTCTGCGTTCTTCCGATGCGATGCAGTCTCATAAAGAGGGTGTGGTGGGATACAGTGTTGAAAGCTGCTGAGAGGTCAAAGAGGATCAGGGCTGCCGTTTCTCCTCCACCGAGAGGGGCTTTGATGTTGTCACTGGCAGCAATCAGGCCAATCTCGGTGTGAGTGCATATATAGGAATATATCATGAGCTTTAGGCTGCTCTCAAAGGGAGCAGTAACCTCATGATCATAGCAACATGATAGAATATACTGAGTAAATAATGCAGACACCGAAAAGGAGAAAATGTTCTGGTTCCTTATGCAAATGGTAGGAGGAAGTGAAACTCTGCATGGAGTAAAATGCCCTCACACTCTCTATCAAGAGTTAACATTGGAATCGTATTGTAATTATGAGTTTTGAGCTAAATATCGGCAGGTCAAACTTGCACATATATGGGTGAAAAAAGCCCATGCATATTTTGGTATGCTAAGAAACAAAATTCAGGTTATTCCACAAATACTTGTATCTGGGTGGTTTTTCCAACTCAATGTAGTTTAATTTAATCAGGTGCAATAAATATCACAACTGTTACCGGGCTACTCGTACTGAGTACTATAGTGTCAAAAAGAGAGCGATGCTAATTAATCCAATGAGTAACTGCATTGAGGAACATCATACTTTAGTAAACAAAAATATATTTTTTTAAATAACATTTTGGGTAGAGAATCCGGAATCTCCCTTGTAAATTTAATCTAAGAAAACAATATGTTTACAAACAGCCACTCTGTATCCGCTACGGTTGCCATCTCTTTTTAGAAATAAAATACCGGCCATTTGTTTAAGTTTTGCTATTCTGGTAATCTTAAGAGCTGGTACGTAAAAAGAATTTGAAGAAAATTCATAGCATTCTTTTGTAACATGTCAATTATTATTGTTTGCTCTAATGAAAATCCTAAAAAGATTTACATAGTTCTCAAATACTTTTTGTAGGAAATGGCCCTTTGTGCAGGGTCATCCCCAGTCTTTTTGCCTCCTTCCTCCTATTTTTTTTTTTACCTGTTTTTGTTGGCTTTAGTACTCTGGGCACTTTACCGCTGCTAACCAGTGCTAAAGTGCATATGCTGTACTGTTGATTGATGTATCCATGATTGGCATATTTGATTTACTGGTAAGCCCCTAGTAAAGTGCACTAGAGGTGCCCAGGGCCTGTAAATCAAATGCTACTAGTGGGCCTGCAGCACTGGTTGTGCCACCCACATTAGACGACCTGCAAACATGACTCAGACCTGCCATTGCAGTGTCTGTGTGTGCAGTTTTAAATAGCCAATTCGACTTGGCAAGTGTACCCACTTGCCAGGCCTCAACCTTCCCTTTAAAAACAAGTAAGGCACCTCTAAGTTAGGCCCTAGGTAGCCCCATGGGCAGGGTGCAGTGTATGTTTAAGGTAAGGACATATACCGGTGTGTTTTATATGTCCTAACAGTGAAATACTGCCAAATTTGGTTTTCCCTGTGCAAGGCCTATGTTTCTCATAGGTTAACATGGGGGCTGCCTTTAAATATCCTTAAATGGCAGATTCTCTTTGAGAGCAGATAAGAATGTGGAGTTTAGGGTCTCTGAGCTCACAATTTAAAAATACATCTTTTAGTGAAGTTGGTTTTTAGATTGTTAGTTTGAAAATGCCACTTTTAGAAAGTAGTCATTGTCTTGCCTAATCCATTCTGTGACTCTGCCTGTTTGTGGATTCCCTGTTTAGGTCAGTTTGACAGTTGGGCTGTTCACACCTCTCCTCTAGACAGTGACACAAAGGGGCCTGGGGTATAGCCTGCATATCTTGATTAGCCACCTGTGCTGGACGGGAGGAGTGGTCACTCACACCTGAAAGGACTGTGCCTGCCCTCACACAATGCCGTCTCAGACCCCCTGGTGAGTATCTGGGGCCTGGCCTGGACAAGGAAGGATCTTGCAAACACTTGAGACTTTGCTTTGAAGTTTGCCAACTTCTAAGGCAGAACTGGGTATAAGAAGAAGACCCAAAACCCCAGACTTTTAGAATCTTTCTGGAATCAAGAGGAACCTCTGCCCAGGAGAAGAGCTGAAGAGCTGGAGGAGGAGTACTGTTCCTTTGCTGTGTTGCTTTGCTGGGCTGGCCTGCAGTTGCTGCTTCTGCCTGAAAAGAGTGCCAAGGGCCTGTGGACACTGCTCGTGAGGTACACGAAGCACCGTCCCGTCCCACACCGCAGTCCCGGTCCACCAACGCCAGCATCATCGAATCCTGTGTCGGCACCAGGCATCCTGCCTGCACTGTGTCCCATGGACACCGCTCGTGAGGGTCACGAAGCACCGTCCCATCCCGCACCGTTGGCCTGGGCCTTCCAACGACAGTGCTTCAGCAACGACGACGACGCTGCCTGCACCGTGACCTGTGGACACCGCACGTCGCACCGCCCCGCTTCACACCGCAGCCCTGGTCTCACCGACGCCGCTGGACGCCGTCACCGAGCTGCTGCCTGCACCGTGACCTGTGGGCACCGCACGTCGCATCGTCCCGCTTCGCACTGCAGCCCCGATGCCATCCATGCCGGCCCACCTGACTTCATCAGTCTGGAGTTCGATCCGCAATGCGTGTGACCTCAAGGGCCCGATGACTCCTGCACTGACCCCGGTAACCGACACCACGATGTCAGTGACGCCGCTCTCCGGAGCTCACCGCGAGGATCACAACGCCCTGCAAATCCAAGGTACTGTTTGTGGGTCTTCTGGACACCGCAGCTAGCCTGCAACACCACGGCCGCCCTGAACTGTTGGTTTTGTTGATCACGACACCGGGATAGCCCCAGGGGGAGCTATCGACTTCAAGGAACTGTATTTTTGAGTAAATCTTGCAGAATTCATATTTTTATTACTGTATGTTGGATTTTTATTGTATTTGGTCTTCTTTTATATAGATAAATATTGGCTATTTTTCTAAAACTGGTGTGGTGTCCGTTTGTAGTGTTTTGAAATGCTTTACACATTGCTTCTGAGATAAGCCTGACTGCTAGTGCCAAGCTACCAAGCGGGTATCTCCCTTATCCTGACTAGAGTGAGGGACCCTACTTGGACAGGGTGATGATTTCTGTATGTGTTTTCTCTTTTGGGTTTATGTTTCAGAAGGAAAAAAATATTGGGCTTCATTGCTTTTCCAAATAGTTTTAGTGGCCTGAACTTAAAAATACAGACCAACAAAAAAATGACCAGATAGCAACCTTAGTTTCGGCTTATGTGTCATTTCTTGAGGTAAGTGGGTCGAAACTATCAGCTCACCCACAGTAGGTAGCAAGGATGCCAAGGGCCCAGGGTGAAAGCAAGGGAAAATACCCCTCTGCTTGCTGTTGGTATAGTAAATACAGCAATTATCAGGGTTCAATGGGCCCCTCAGGACTCTGGGCCTCGGTGCCACTGTACCTGCCGAACCAATGGTAGCTCGGCCCCTGCTCAGCCGCTCTTCGTCGCTAGTGAAAACATCTCACTAAGAAGTGTGTCCGTAAAATGTGTTCAGATGAATTGAACCAAGGATTCAATTCCCGTATTGTACTGATTTAACAGAAAGATTAGGTCTGGAAAGAAGGTGTTCGGTGAGGTGAGGTGGAGTCATAATTGGGATAAATTTAAAAATACTACTGAATATGAGTTTTTGAAGAACTTTCAGCACACTCATTAGGAGGGTGCCACCCTCCTTGCCAGCTTCATTCTATGATGCAGAGTAATAACCAGAACAAAAGCACCATTTGAGCATATTTATGGGCCTGCTTTTGTGACCGATTATTGCTTTTGGAGTAAATAATGGGGGTTAATCTGCAAAAACAGTATTGTGACCGATTTCGATTTTTGCACACTATTACTCCTGGTGTAACTTTCCCCCTGTAAATGGGAGTAACTACATGGGTAAACGTCTTGTGTGAGTGGTGTAAACCCTCGTTCTGTAAAAAGGTGCAAAGAGTGAAAGTGGGCACCTTCACTTTGCACACACCTGTCTTCATGTTGTTGGAGACAGTATTACACATCCCTTCGTTTAGGAGGCCCCTACCACCTCGTTTTTAGCTCACGGAGTCTCGGCCTAGAAAGCTACGGGAGCGATGTGTGCCTCCAGTAACAACAGCCCCTGGAGAGGTCAGAGGACTATTCCCACCTGTGACTAGAGCCATTGCTGGCACGCCATTGGCTCTCACAGGGCAGGTGCCCGACCTCTTAAGCCCCGTGAACAGACACGCCCGCGTTCTCTGGACAGATCGCTTCCTGACTTGGAGAACCCGTAGTACATGGTTGACTACTGCCGCGGAATTATATCCTGGTCCCGCTTCCGCTTCCGCTTCATAAAACCGGTAAAACTGGGCCCTGGCTGTGTAACAGCAGCCTGGCTCTGTTTATTTTGCTGCACCCTATGCACGGGGAGACCTTACCTGTGACCGAGAACATCGCGTTCCACCTTTAATACAACACGCTAATGTATTGTGTATCGGATGGACTCGATTGATGTTAACTCTCCGTTTACCGTGCCTTGAAAAATAAAAACCCAGGACTGGAACATGCTGATGTGATTAGCATGGAATTGCCTGGAAACCTTAAGCAAGCATAACCTCCTGCCTGCTTGGAAGCATCCCAATCGCAACCCACCTTTGCTTTGAAGCCCCCCTGGGGTGGCTGGGTTAATCCGTCACTCCATGTGTTTTCCGGTTCTGGGTTATGAATTAACATAGTGCATTCTGGGAGTTGTAGTCTTGGTTCGCCTTAATTGAGCTAACTGGACCAAAACAACCTGCCCACAATGATACCGACAGTGGAACAAGATCCCTGAAGAGCAACTCTTCTCCGCTCTCGCCGCCAACCAACCCACCCTCACCACCGACCCCAACGACGCAGCTCTCAACCTCACAAACTGGATCTCCAACTGCGCTGACAACCTTGCTCCCCTCAAACGCACGCATCGACAGACCAACACCAAAAAACCTCTCTGGTTCTCTGACACCCTCAAAGAATCAAAGAAAACTTGTCGTGCCCTTGAGAAGGCCTGGCGCAAGGACCACACCGCTGACAACATGACCGCCCTCAAGAACGCTACACGCGAACACCACCACCTGATCCGCACTGCCAAAAGGAACTTTTTCACCGACAGACTAGACAAAAACAGCCACAACAGCAGAGAACTCTTCAGCATCGTCAAAGAGTTCTCCAACCCCAGCGCCAGCGCCAACGCCGTCACGCCCTCACAGGATTTGTGCGAATCCCTCGCCACTTTCTTCCATCGCAAGATCAGCGACCTCCACGACAGCTTCGGACACCAGACCCAACCATACACCACTGAACCCGCTTCCCCGGACATCACCCTCAACAACTGGACCCACATCAACACGGAAGAAACCAAATCCATCATGAACTCTATCCACTCCGGCGCCCCTTCGGACCCCTGCCCGCACTTCATCTTTAACAAAGCCGACGACAGCACCTCCAGACCGTCATCAACTCTTCTTTTTCTTCTGCTACCTTCCCCGAATGCTGGAAGCACGCTGAAGTCAACGCCCTACTAAAGAAACCTACGGCTGACCCAAGCGACCTGAAAAACTTCCGCCCCATCTCTCTTCTACCTTTCCCAGCCAAGGTAATAGAAAAGACCGTCAACAAACAGCTGACCACCTTCCTGGAAGACAACAACCTGCTCGACCCTTCACAAACCGGATTCCGAACCAACCACAGCACGGAAACCGCCCTCATCTCAGTCACAGACGACATCAGAACCCTGATGGACAACGGTGAAACAGTCGCCCTCATTCTCCTCGACCTCTCGGCTGCCTTTGACACCGTCTGTCACCGCACCCTAATCACCCGCCTACGCTCCACCGGGATCCAAGGCCAGGCCCTGGACTGGATCGCCTCCTTCCTCGCTAACCGCTCCCAAAGAGTTTACCTCCCTCCGTTTCGCTCAGAACCCACCAAGATCATCTGCGGCGTACCTCAAGGCTCATCGCTCAGCCCGACACTCTTCAATGTCTACATGAGCCCCCTCGCCGACATCGTACGCAAGCACGACATCATCATCACCTCCTACGCCGACGACACCCAACTTGTACTCTACCTCACCAAGGACCCCGCCAGCGCCAAGACCAACCTACAAGAGGGTATGAAGGACGTCGCAGATTGGATGAGGCTCAGCCGCCTAAAGCTGAACTCTGAAAAAACGGAAGTCCTCATCCTCGGCAACACCCCGTCCGCCTGGGACGACTCCTGGTGGCCCACGGCCCTCGGCACCGCACCGACCCCCGCAGACCACGCCCGCAACCTCGGCTTCATCTTGGACCCTCTTCTCACCATGACCAAGCAAGTCAACGCCGTGTCCTCCGCCTGCTTCCTCACTCTCCGCATGCTCCGCAAGATCTTCCGCTGGATCCCCGCCGACACCAGAAAAACCGTGACCCACGCCCTTGTCACGAGTCGCCTGGACTACGGCAACACCCTCTACGCCGGGACCACCGCCAAACTCCAAAACCGCCTGCAACGCATCCAAAACGCCTCGGCCCGCCTCATCCTCGACGTACCCCGCAACAGCCACATCTCCGCACACCTGAGACACCTGCATTGGCTCCCAGTCAGCAAAAGGATCACCTTCCGTCTTCTCACCCACGCACACAAAGCCCTCCACAACAAGGGACCGGAATACCTCAACAGACGCCTCAGCTTCTACGTCCCCACCCGCCCCCTCCGCTGGCCTCGCACTTGCTGCCGTCCCTCGCACCCGCCGCTCCACGGCGGGTGGGAGATCTTTCTCCTTCCTGGCGGCCAAGACCTGGAACTCCCTCCCCACCAGCCTCAGGACCACCCAGGACCACTCCGCTTTCCGGAGACTCCTAAAGACTTGGCTGTTCGAGCAGCGATAACCCCCCCTTTCCCCCCTAGCGCCTTGAGACCCGCACGGGTGAGTAGCGCGCTTTATAAATGTTAATGATTTGATTTGATTTGATACCTAAAATAACAGTCCAGGAATTTATAAGTGGTGTCCTGGTGATATGAAGTAATCCGGTTACCCTAAGTACCCCATATTTAGCATTTTCCCTGCTTTGAAGTATCCAAAGTGTTTCCCAGATGTCACTGTGCTTTGAGTGACCCCATACATTAGCCCCTGGTTGTACTTCAGTAAACTAAAAAAATATGTATATTCCAGCTCTGTGCTCCAGAATTTCTGTTTGACAACCTTCAGCTTTCTGGGAGTTGAGGTCCTGGTTATTTCAATTGACCCCATTAAACTAAGACGCCTGATAATAACTTATCAAAGAAGCGCCAGGATTGGCGCAATGTGTTCTCAGTGACATGGAGTCATCTGGAATCCTTTCACTGGATGCATATACCTATGCTTGCTTTGGAGCGCCTTCACCTTTGAATCACTGTTGGTTTCTTCGCATCTTCCACAGCCTTTAATCCCTGTATATTTTTCAGAGCTATGGCGTTTCCCAGTTCCATGTGTAACGCATCAATTCCAGGTTTTTTTCTTTCCGTTCTGGGACTTGTACTTTTGTTTATCCTATGAACAAAAAAACGTGACAGCAAGTATCAGAATGAAAAGAAAAATGCACGCTGGGTGAACTACTCATACAGCAATCCTGTAACCCTTAATGGCAGCCTTCGCCTCCGATTCACGCCTGTTCTGCAGCACATTTCCTCGTAAAATCCCTGCCTGCTTAGCAGGAAACTAAACTGGTTTAGAGTTTAGATGGTACATTTCGCATCTGCATTTTTGACAGATTTGATTCCTGTGCCACAGTGGCAGAAGTAAACTCTCCATTTTCAGAGTTATCCTGCAGGGCACGTGGCTATAGTTACCACAGAAGCAGCCATGTGGGGTATAGGCCCTGACATACCTCCCCAGTTGTGGCTATTTTACCCAGTCATGTCATTTTTTGGCTAAAACCAATGACTGGCTGAAGGGTCTTATATGATCTTGGGCAACCTGGCAGCTATGCTTCTGAATCTGGGGCGGCGAGGCTCGTTAGGGGGGAGGGGGGGAGGGGAGGGGGACTAATAATTAAAAAAATATATATAAACTTACCTTCTTCCACTGCGAAGTGCCGCTTCTCGGACCTCACAGCAGGCACGGGATCCCAGCCTGCCCTGCGGCCAATCCTAACAATGCTTTCATGCTGCTACCAGCATGAAAGCAGCGTTAGGACTGGCCGGAGTGCCCTGGCAGAGTGGGAGCCTCTGCCTGCTGTCTCCAACCCGGCAACACAGTACCGAGTTGGAGAGAGCCCAGTGCGCATGTGTGTTTGGACAGCCCAAGACGGCTAACCAAACATAAATGTGCACTGAGAGGAGTAATGTGCACTCCCCCTCCGTCCCTGTCACGCCCCATGGCCCGCCCCTTTTACAATAAAATTATAATAAACATAGTTTTTTATCATTTTATTGTAAAAGGTTTGCAGCTGCTGCTGCTGGTGGGGGGGGTGGGGCAGCATAGCCCCTCCGCCAGTGCGGAGGAGCCGCTGCTGGTCTGATCTTTCTTGCTTCCTGCACCTGACAGATGCTGATGTAGTTTGTAAGTTGCGAGTGGGAACAACCACTTTGCTGTTTGTTAACCGGTTCTGTGCCGAGGACGTAGTGGTTACGTCCTGCGGCACAGTGCTGCTGTGCCGAGGACGTAACCATTACGTCCTCGGCACACAGCCCAGAGGTAGCGCTCTCGCTCCCTCTGTGTGCTTCCCCCTCAACCCCCCAAAGGCAGGGATGGAAGGGGAAGCCCTTCCCCTAACATCCCCGACCACCCCCACCCCCCGTGACATCAGTGCGCGAGCGCTGTTTGTCACAGAGCCTCCCCCATCGCGCTGGAAGTCAGCTTCCAGTGCGATCGAAAGAGAAATGCTCTGCATTTCTCTTTCGATCACGTGGGGGAGGCCCGGAGAGGCTGCAAAGGGAAGGAAATGTATTTCCTTCCCTTTGAAGTCTCTCCAAGCGTTTCAAAAGCCGGATTGCTTGCAATCCGGCTTTTGAAACGCCCACTAGACACCAGGGATGTTTTTTTTTTTTTTAAATGGGCAAGGTCGCTCCCAGGGGGGGCATTTTTTGGGAAGGCCTTTTCTGCCCCCCTTGTTTACTTTTTTGTTTTAGGTGTGGGGAGCGACCCCTTAGGCAAGGGTCGCTCCCCTAGGGGGCAAATTATATTTAGGCCATTTCTGCCCCCCTTGGGGGCAGATTGGCCTATTTTGATGAGGCCAATCTGCCCCCAAGGGGGACAGAAACCACTAGACACCAGGGAGTTTTTTTTTTTTTTTTACGTGAATTTCACGCAAGGGGAGCGACCCCTTAGGCAAGGGTCGCTCCCCTGGGGGGGGTGGGGGATTATTTTAGGCCATTTCTGCCCCCCTGGGGGGTAGATCAGCCTATTTTGATTAGGCCAGTCTGCCCCCAAGGGGGGCAGAAACCACTAGGCACCAGGGATTTTTTGTTTTTTTCATTTTACAGATGGGGAGCGACCCCTTGGACAAGGGTCGCTCCCCTGGAGGGGAAAATTGTATTTAGGCCATTTCTGCCCGATTTTTGCTATGCCAATCTACCCCCAAGGGTGGCAGAAACCACTAGGCACTGGGGATTTTTTTTTTGGTGCCAATGTCACGCAGGGGGAGCGACCCCGTAGGCAAGGGTCGCTCCGGGGGAGGGGGGGGGGGGGGGGGAATTTATTTTAGGCCATTTCTGCCCCCCGTGGGGCCGGCTGAGCTAGAGGCCTAAATCCACAGGTAGGCACTTTGCAAAAAACAACTCTGTTTTCTGTGAAAAAATGTGATGTGTCCACGTTGTGTTTTGGGGCATTTCCTGTCACGGGCGCTAGGCCTACCCACACAAGTGAGGTATCATTTTTATCGGGAGACTTGGGGGAGCGCTGGGTGGAAGGAAATTTGTGGCTCCTCTCAGATTCCAGAACTTTCTGTCACCGAAATGTGAGGAAAATGTGTTTTTTTTTAGCCAAATGTTGAGGTTTGCAAAGGATTCTGGGTAACAGAACCTGGTCAGAGCCCCACAAGTCACCCCATCTTGGATTCCCCTAGGTCTCTAGTTTTCAAAAATGGACAGGTTTGGTAGGTTTCCCTAGGTGAGCTAGAGGCCAAAATCTACAGGTAGGTAATTTGCAAAAAACACCTCTGTTTCCTTTAAAAAAATGTGATGTGTCCACGTTGTGTTTTGGGGCATTTCCTGTCACGGGCGCTAGGCCTACCCACACAAGTGAGGTATCATTTTTATCAGGAGACTTGGGGGAACATAGATTAGCAAAACAAGTGTTATTGCCCCTTGTATTTCTCTAAATTTTTTCCTTCCAAATATAAGAGAGTGTGTAAAAAAGACATCTATTTGAGAAATGCCCTGTAATTCACAATCTAGTATGGTCACCCCGGAATTCAGAGATGTGCAAATAACCACTGCTCCTCAACACCTTATCTTGTGCCCATTTTGGAAATACAAAGGTTTTCTTGATAGCTATTTTTCACTCTTTATATTTCAGCAAATGAATTGCTGTATACCCGGTATAGAATGAAAACACACTGCAGGGTGCAGCTCATTTATTGGCTCTGGGTACCTAGGGTTCTTGATGAACCTACAAGCCCTATATATCCCCGCAACCAGAGGAGTCCAGCAGACGTAACGGTACATTGCTTTCGAAAATCTGACATTGCAGGAAAAAGTTAAAGAGTAAAACGTAGAGATAAATTGATGTTTTTTTCACCTCAATTTCAATATTTTTCTTTTTCAGTTGTTATTTTCTGTATGAAACCCTTGTAGGATCTACACAAATGACCCCTTGCTGAATTCAGAATTTTGTCTACTTTTCAGAAATGTTTAGGTTTCTGGGATCCAGCATTGGTTTCACGCCCATTTCTGTCACTGACTGGAAGGAGGCTGAAAGCACAAAAAATTGTAAAAATGGGGTATGTCCCAGTAAAATGGCAAATTTGTGTTGAAAAATTGGGTTTTCTGATTCAAGTCTGCCTGTTCCTGAAAGCTGGGAAGCTGGTGATTTTAGCACCGCAAACCCTTTGTTGATGCCATTTTCAGGGAAAAAACCACAAGCCTTCTTCTGCAGCCACGTTTTCACATTTTTTTTAAAAAAAACGAAATTTTCACTGTATTTTGGCTAATTTCTCGGCCTCCTTCAGGGGAACCCACAAAGTCTGGGTACCTCTAGAATCCCTAGGATGTTGGGAAAAAAAGGACGCAAATTTGGCTTGGCTAGCTTATGTGGATAAAAAGTTATGAGGGCCTAAGCGCGAACTGCCCCAAATAGCCAAAAAAAGGCTCGGCACAGGAGGGGGGAAAAGGCCTGGCAGCAAAGGGGTTAAAGGTAGTTGATTTTAACATTGCGCTGTGTTTCATTCACTATGCGCTTTTTGTATTTGGGACTTTCCTCCTGTTTTGGCACTTCCGGCCATGTTTAGTGCTGGTGGCATTGTTGGGCGCCATCTTGTCTAGCCTTTTAGTCTTTTTTGTGCCTCGGCTCAGTATTTAACAACACTGTCAATACGAATGCGCAGCAGGCATGCCGCTGGAGTGCCAAAGGCAAGCCTGTCTGTGCCAAGTCCGGGCCCTAACTGGGCCTTTTAAATACTCCAGAGACCAGTTGTTTGATGCAAACAAGGGTAAGTCTCTTTCCCCTCCTCCCCCCTAAATCAGCCATAGATGTTATGCACTGCGCACACTGTATTTGGTTAAGTTCGTTTAGACCAGCTGAACCTGAAGTAGAAACAGAGCTTTCCTGTCTTTTGCCATTGCCAACAGGGAACATATTAAGACTTAAATGTGCTTTAATAAATACACCCTTTCTCATCACACATAGATTTGAATTCGGTAACTATATGGAAGAGCACTTTCCTGATATGGCACTTCTAACAGAAACCTGGGCTGATGAGAGTTCTGACCCTGACTTGGCGAAGGCTCTCTCGTTGGCTACTCTATTAGGATATTTTCGGGATTACCTAGAGCTGCTCTGGGAACTGATCTCAATAGTCGAGGGAAAGGCAATGTTTTTCAGGTGTAAAATTTCAAACCAATCTTATTTTAATGGTCTGTTGGTGTTCAGACCTCCGGGTCCTAAAGTAAGCTTTTTGTACAAATTGGCGGAAACGCTAGAACTGTTATGCAGTATTCACATTTTACAATTTTAGGTGATTTACATTTTAATTGTGATAATTTGACCAGCAAGGAGATGGAGGCACTCTTGGATATTCTAAATTGTTTTAACCTCCCTCAAATGGTGAATTCCTCCACTCGTAATGGGGGTCACATTTTGCAGGTTATTTTCTCCAATATTCCAAGTTTGAGGGTCGATGAGACTGTACCAATTTCTTGGTCTGATCATATGGTGGCGAACATCAGTTTGGAGCTGACCCATCAGATCAATCCGCTAAACAAGACCACATCCCCCATAAATATTAAAGTTTGGGAAAAAACACTTAGCGGAGATCTTTGCAGAATGGATCAGAGCCGCGATTACCGGGCATGTTCCGGTAAAATTAGTTAGGAGTCGTAGGGTAAGACCCTCCACCCTGTGGTTCTCTCAGGAGCTTAAGGAGTGAAAACGTAAATGTAGAAAACAAGAAAAGTTGTGGAGGAAGGAGTATAATGAGAAAGAGTCAAATATAAAAAATGTATTCAAGACTATAAATACCTTATGTCTGGAAAAACTAAATTCTTTTCTGAGAAAATATGGGTGGCTAGGAACTCCACTAAAGAGCTTTTAAAAACATTCGAGCTCCTAATCTAGTCTACCCCCAATCACCATCTCTGGCTTTGATCAAGGGTTCTGTAATGAACTCGGGTGTTTTTTTTTTTTACAAAAAAAAAAGTTGAGGATATTTATGGCAAGCTGAAGGATAATAACATGAAGGTTGGCCTGTCCCAATGTGTGTGGGGGCGGTCAGAGCCTTGCTCCCTAGTACGTCTTCCTTTACTCACAGAAGACCGAGTTCCCAAACTTATTAGCCAGACTAAATCCGGAGCCCCGTTTGATCCTTGTCCCCCAAAAATCATGCATGAGATTAAAGAAGTGGTGGTTCCTCCTCTAACACTGTTATTTAACTCCATTTTGGAGGCAAGATCTTTTCCTTTGGCGTGAAAGAAAGCTTCCGTTCTCCCATTGCTGAAAAGCCTAACTTGGATTCTAAAGATGTGAAGAACTATTGCCCCATCTCTTGTCTTCCCCTGGTAGCAGAAGTGCTACCAGAAAAACATATAAAAGTCACCCTGTCTAAATATGTGGAAGAGAACTGAGTGTTAGACCCAGCACAATTTGGTTTTAGGCCCAATCACAGTACAGAATTGACCTTGGTGGTGGCTACTCATCAAGTGAGGAGTATACTGGACAGCGGAGGGAAGGCAGCCATTGATTCTATTAGATCTGTTGGCGGCTTTTGATACTGTTGATCATGAGATTCTTATAGTGCGACTGAAGAAATCAGAGTAGGGGGACCTGCTTTACAGCTGTTTCACTCTTTTATTTTACAAAGAGAACAATTTGTAGCTGTGGGAGTACTAAAATTCCCTTTACTTCTGCCTTGTGGAGTCCCACAGGGCCCGTCCTTAAGCCCAACCCTTTTTAATATCTACGTGGCTTCTCTGAGTGAACTTATCCGTTCCTTTGGCTTTCCCTCCATTGCATATGCCGATGAAACCTGGCTCATTGTTTTCATTGCTAACAATACAAAAGAGACAGCCTTAAGAATTCTTAGATGTATGACGGCTATCGTACAATGATGAGTCAAAACAGTTTGATCAATTCGACAAACTGAGGTGCTTTGGTTTGGAAATAACCTGCACTCATGGGACCAGGACTGATGACCTCAATTTCTGGGATTTTCCCCAACTCCAGTATCTACCTTAAGAACCCTAGGTATCTTATTTGATGCACGTTTGTCTTTTAATGAACAAATAAACATATCAGCATCTTCCTGTTTCTATTTGCTGAGTAATATCAGGAGAATCCTGGTTTATATTCCTTTTGAGTTGCAGAAAACAGTGGTTACAGCATTGATCTTGTCTAGATTGGACTACTGTAATGCCCTACACTTAGGAGCTCATCGGTATTCTTTAAATAAATTACGATGTCTTCAGAACACAGCAGTAAGAATCTTGAAAAAGATACACAAATTTCAGTCTGTCTCTGAAACTCTAAAAGAGCTACACTAGCTCCCAGTGAGGAAAAGGGTCAAGTTTAAGTCCCTCTACCTTGTGCACAGAGCATTGTTTGGAGCTGCTCTGGAATATTTTAAGGAAAATCATACTTGTTATAGCCCTAGTAGATCATTAAGATCCTCCAGTGGTCGAATGATCAGGGTATATACATTTAGGAGATCAAGTTGGGGCGGCAGAAGATTTATTTTTGCAGCTCATCTTTGGAACACTTTGCTTGTTCAGGTGAGAGGCCAAGCTGATCTTCTAGGCTTCAGAAAACTGCTCAAAACCTGGCCATTCTCCCATCCAGCCAACGAGGTTTAAGATATGGTTGATTAATCTAGTCTGTCTCCTTCCGAATCACGTCAGTGGTAGTTTTTTAGCGCCAAGACGCCTTTGGGCATTCAAGTGCTCTATAAATAATTATCAATATCAATTAACTCCACAGTATCTGCATGTCATTACTACTTCTGAGCAAAGCCCTGACCAGCAGCAGGTCTAACTCGCAATGACAAGCAGCCCTGGGCGAGACACGATTCCTGCAGCCAGTGGTAATGTTGCATATGGAGCTAATAGTTTTGCATGTCAAATTCAAAGGTTGAACCTTTTGTTCTCAGCTTGCAGAAGTACCTTGGAAAGAAGGTGAGGCTGCCTGCCACAAATAAACATAGCACTGGGCTGTTTGGAAGCAGTGCTGACCTCGGCTTTGTCACAATTACTCCCCCATCTCACCTGCATTCAGCGGCGAGCCCCAGATGAGAAAGGATTTCCTGTTATTTTAATATGGACTCCAATTCCTTCTAAGAAGAGCTGAATTGATAAGAGAAATACAAATGGGGAAGAGGGGACACCTTTGCCTTGTACCCTGCCTCAGGATTAATTAATTTGAGAGGGTGCCCTTTTTACGCACACTAAGTTCGGGATTTGAGTAGAGGGCCAGAGTCAGCCTACAAAAGTCTTCTCCTAAATCACACTTGAGAACAGCCCTAAAAAATGTCCAAGAAATCTTGTTGAAGGATTGTTCTGTGTCAAGTGCGACTATGGGGGTGGCGAGTTCAATGCTTTAGTAAGTGTCAAAACAGTCTTATATTATTGCTTGCTATCCTCCTACCTTCAAGAAATTCCGACTAAACTGGCTGTATGGTCTGGTTTAGTACCTTTTCTAGGCGTGAAGCTAGTATAGCTCTTGCATTCAAGATGTATTAGTGAGATGGGATGATAGTTTTTGATTTCAAAATGATCCTTACCCTCTTAGTGGAAGACAACTTCAGTGGCAAATCCTCAAATGGTATCCAAGGTGTCTGTAAAGGGCATGAATTTGATATATAAGGATTTGTGCACAAAATGAATGGGATTTGACTGAAAAGCCACCCGGGCCCAGCATTTTCCCAATTTTATGGTCCTGGATGGCATTGAGTATTTCAGTCTGTTTGTCATGATGTGAGTTTTTTATTTTTGTCTATCCTTACAATGTGAAATTGCAGGTTCTGGAAAACAACATGCTAATGAATAAAAAGCTAGGACTGGCCAAAGGCATGACACACAGGCCAATAGGCCACTTGGCAACTTTGTATTTTTAATCGTTTTCCTTAGGGCTGGGTAGAAAGAGCCACACTTCTGTCTGCCAGCATGTTTCTAGTTCACAACCATCTCTGTAACATTGCTGGTTCCTATCACCTTGGCGGGGTCAGTGCAACCATGATGGACACCTCAATAGCATGCAAGTGACAGCTTTAATGTGATGGGTATTCCTTTGCCATATTATATGATTCTGGCCATATTAGCTTACAGACTAGTGAGACATCTATTTAATACAAAGTTTGTCTTGAGAGCTTATCCCTCACTTAAAATTCTACCAACAGGTCTCTGTCCACCCAGAAACACAGACAGCCATGCAACACCTCAGCCTGAACGACCTCGAATAATAATGAATCAACTTACCTCCACAAAGACGACACCCCTTGCTGCCACCTCACACTGACAGCTAAATTATTTAAAACCACAATCCCCCTAGGCCTATCTATCACACTAAATCAGCCAAAAAGGGTGGGATGCCAACCAACAAACATACCTTCAATATAACAAATCTAGAACTGTCCTTACAAGCTCAAACCTAAATAGTTTTGCAGTCTTGGATGCACCACCTGTTGAAATGGCTTATGGGTGGATGGGTTAGGGCTACTTCTGGTTACACAACCACCACCCCACCACTACCAGGTGCATCCTGGGGAGTACAGTGCAACCACAACAGAGACCGCAATAGTATATAACCTGATGTTCCAGTGTGGATAGGTCTGCATTATAAAATGATATCCCTGGCCGTTTGCTTTACACGCTACATAGAAAGTAGTAAGTGTCCTAATAAACCACCACTATTATTCTACCCACTTGTGCCTAGTGGCCTGCCCACTGCCTTTGGTCCTTCTGCTACTTCCATCTAGCCCCATACTTGTCCTACCATTCCTCAGCTACGTAGTAGCCCCAGGACCTACTGTTTTCTGCTAATTTCTGCTAATTACTCGTGCCCACCCTAACAGGTTAATCTATGCTTCTCAGACATACTGGTCCTCTGAGCATGTTGGCCCCTCATCCTGTTTACACCATTCCCCGCACCCCCCCCCCCCCCTCACACACACAAACTGGCCTGTCCACCCAGGAACACAGCCAATCCTTCTACCATAATTTAACCTAAACAACCCCAACTAACATTGAGGTTTTGTCCTTCTGCACACAGGAAAAGCTTTCCATAAAATGTCTTCCTGCCGACCAAGCTCCCTGCTTAAAGCATCCAACAAGCATTGACAATTCCAATAGGACTGGCTTTAAAGGAATGTTCTATGGTCATATGAAGCATTAGAAGTAAATAGCATGGGAATGGATATGTAATTGTGTGGAAGCAAAATCAAAGAAATGTAAAATAATATTGGTGTAGATTAAAAGTTCATGTGACAGCTGCACTGTCAAGCCAGACCTAAAAATCTATCTAGGCAAATGACTGCCCTTATCCATCTGGCTGCTGCCAGAGAAAACATACATTATCTAGTTATCTAAGACACTTTAATAGCACTCCAGTTCTATGTGTGTGCCCCTGACAGCTGAAGCTTAGGGAGCTTGATCAATAAACAAAAACTAAATGATCACAGCTGCTGGAGACCAAGCACTTTTTTGTGGAAGCACACAACTTCTGCCTGATTGAAACATGCACTCTTGATTTCCAACATGTGGACAGAGCTAAATCCCCTGTAGTGATGCTCACATAATTGTCTGCTGACCGCTGCGCTGTTAAGCCAGACCATAAACATGACAACCAGTTCAAACCATTCTAAAATGCTCATTTATGTTTCCAACTTGCACTCCCAGTTCCCACACTCTTCTCCTATTTCCACAGTTCTCCCATAATTTGCCATTCCAACCTGTCTCCAGATTTTTTATTTAACTTCTTTTCAAATATCTGATCTCTCATTCATTTCTGCAACAATACAAATGTGCCGCCTCAACTTGTGACAAGTCTCATTCCATATACGTATCTCTGTCCTCATTTAAACTTGCTCTCTCCTCATACTTCATCCCCCAAAGTGCAAATCCTGTATCTGGGCAACAACTTACTTCGTACCAATGCAAAGCTGAAACAATTCATCTGATTCACTACCCAAAAAGGCCTTGTCCTTCTGACCACCACCGTCCTCTGTTCCGAAGACTCTAGTTTGGCACCAAACTCTACCTGGATGCTGGAGAGAGAATGCTTGAGGGGGGAGGAGAAGTGGATTAATCATCTAGCCGAAGGCTAGGCACGAGGCCTCTTAAAGCAGCTGCCTCGCCTCCTCTTACCCAAAAATCCCTTCTGTGGTCCTACCTCGTATACACTTGAGCAACTTCTGCATTAGCTTCCTTGCTATAGTTACTTCATTCCGACAACTCAGCTGAAAGGCCCATTCAGCCTCTAGCCTTTCCTCAGTATCTACAACATCCATCTCACCAAGCTCCCTCTTTTCCTGGTACCTGCGAGAATCCTTACATTCTCCCAAACAATGATTACCTCGTCTTTTAATCTTACCTCAATTAAGTTAAGCGGCTGGGACCTGAGCTTCTTAAGGAACAGTCAACAGAGCGCGTTGAGACAGGCTTTCTCAGTCTGTCATGCATTGTATTTTTCCACAATCCTCCAAAGCCATCCTGAATGGTCCAACATCTAAACCAGAATCCTTCCTAAATGGTGTAAAAACCTGCAAGGCTTCCATGCTTATTAAACATAATAATGACCTCCTTACGCAGGCACAGGACACGTGCCTCCGCCCCAACTACCAGTGTCTACACCTCTCCTTCCTCAATAGGTCTTCATTATCCCTACCTGAAATTTTACTTCACCCAAATCCATGGCGGCCCTTCCGAACAGAAATGCCAATCCTGAGGGCCAGTATCGCATGTAGTTTTGTCTCGTCTCTTTGTGGTTAAAAGTCCCGGACTGGAAGCAGCGTCTGAGATGACATGGGATGAGGCGATGAACTCATGTATGCTTGAGAGTGGAGAAGTCTTGACAATATTGTGAACCCCTGGTGATCAGAGGCAGGAGAAGGAAAGGCCTCGCCCACAACTGATTGGAGTGGATGGCAGGGGCAGATCATTCAGTGTTTTGTCACTCATAGCCCAGATGGTGACTGCCTCCTAACTGTGCTGACAGCTGGGGCAAGACAACTGCCTGCTCCTTTTGTTGTTCGACTGAGTCGTTTCTGTTCTCAGTCTTCCATGTACACTCTCTGCCCCTCATTAGCGTTTCATTCTGACTCTGCTTCCGTCTCAAGGAGAAGAAACAAACAGGCGATCGGAGTCTGCAAAAGCCGTGAATGTGGCACGACTGCCTGTGCCTCCTGATGCAACTTGTTGGGAAGGGCAGGAGCGTCCCGTGGTGTGAAGATCCTGTCCACGCCCCTGGCTCATAGTACTCTGATATTGGGCTAGGTAAATGTATCCAGAAACGGACCAGAGCCGCTGTTCTGGATCTAAAAGGCTACAGAGTGGATGATGATCTGAATAGTCTTGTTTGCTGCTCATGTTCTTAGAAAAAGATAAGACTGTTGTCCAGTGTATGACTGGGTACTGCATCTGACTTGATAAACGGTATTTGTCAAGTCCTTTAGAAGCATTAATTGAAGAGATCCCTTTCTGTGCCCACCAGTAGTGCTGAATGTCCTAATGAAAAGCCTATTTTTCATAACCTGTGCTCATTCTCTGAAATGCTTAAAGCCCCGATACGCTGATTAAAAGGAAAATCCTTTGGAAATATTTATTTTTGAGAGTCATGAAGTAGGGTTGTGAGCCAGCAAAGAGGCCTTTCGCAACCAAGCCTCTGTATCGCAACTGCTCAGCAGGGAGGACTGTTTTGACAATTGAACTTGAACAAAGCTGTAGTTATAGGAGCTCGCATATTGAACTGGTCAGATATGGTGGATCTGTTGGCATTCTCAGTGGAACTCCTAGGGCGCGAGTAGGAAAGCCTTGACAAGCTTGACCAGAGGGGATTGTGGGTGTTAGTGACTGCAACTTTGGAGTGCTGACGGCAGCCAAGGCACTTGTACAGTGGAAGGTGAAGCTTGTTAAAATACTTCCATTGATATTATGCCCAACTATATATGGGTGATGTAAGCTTTCCAGTAGTTGGGCTCTAGTAGTAGAGTAACTGGAGGAAGAAGCTGCAAATCTGGAGGTCCACAGGGGCAGGAAGAAGATACCCTGAAGCTCATTTAGAGTCCTGCATCCTGATCCAAAATCTGGAAGTCCCTATATCTGAAACTGAGTTATACCTATTTTACCATCACATGCAACAGCAAGCCTGTCTCCTTAAGTGTGAGTACGTTCATCAGGGAGCTGGGATGATGGACCCCATATCCCTGGTAATATTCCTGAGAATGTCTAGGAAGCGAGGACTCCCCAAGTCATGGCCTCATTCTCTGCTCCTTTAATAAGAGGTGCTGCACAGCAGCCTTGATGATCCAAAGTCATTGTAAAAAGCACTAGATCTGGTAGCTGTGTTTGATGAAAGGTGTAATCATGCTGGTTACATGGAGAACTGTCTTTTTCTATCACATTCGCCCTCTCTGTAGTCTCAGCCACACTGGAAACTACACTGTCTCTTAGGTGCAGTTTAATAATGTTTGAGTAGGGATCAAAGGGAACTGCTGCCCAAGTTTTAAGTTCTTGTGTCCCTTCAAGTTCCTGACCACTTTCTGCCCCACTTCCAAGCTTATGTTTCCCTTGTAAGCCCTTGATGTCCTCTGTTTCTCCACAGGTCAGATTTGGGAGATTAACCCTGACAATCTCTGGGTTAGGTTGTAGCACATAAAGTAGTGGGAGAGAGGACTCTTCTTTAGTTACCCCTGTAAACCACCCCTAGTTGGACAGCCGGCATTGTTTGGTGGCAACAAATCTATATATGAATGTAAAATAGGGGTTGGCTAATGAGTACTCTTGCTGGTGACTAAGGACTCGCTAAATTCAGACCTTTGTTTGCTTAACAGTTGTGTGTGTCCAATATTCTTTATCTGCCCCTTTATCTCCCACTTGCAGGTCCCTGCTTTCAGTCTCTGACGTGTTTTGGTCTTTCTATTCCTTTGTTGTTCTGCTTGTGAGAAATTGGGTTGTTGGTTGACTGGGGTGTGAGCCCTGGTCAAGCAACAGCCACAGTCCGCTGAAGAGTGAACCACAAAAAATCACTAATTTTAACATTTTTTTTTTTTCAAATATGTTTTTATTAACTGTTTGCTGTTTTACATATGTAGGTCTATTTTCTGTAACATTTTGTCTTTATTGTACATTTCTACTAACTGAGCCACGTCTCTGTTATGCTTTGTTTGCAATGTGTTTCACAATCACCTGTTCATTTTACTTACAAATTAACATTTATACATCATTGTTTCCAGCTCTTTAATCAATCCGTTTTTTGGGCGTCAGTTCTTTCAGTGCCCCTTGTTACCTTTTGTGTTTGGTGACCTAATAACAGACTTAACTCAACTTCAAACTGTAAATAAACTTATTGGCTTATATGGGTGGATCTGCTTAATTTCTAAAGGGAGGATTGCCGGGGCGTTTCTTATCATGTAGTGGTGGCCAGTACTCCGCTTCCCCCCCCCCTCCTCTATCTTTTTAGTTATTGTGTCCTATCCATCCCTACGTTTGGCCTGGCGGGGCATCTGGTATTTCTCCCGTCCTGGTTCCAGGGACCTTCCCCAGCAATCATATCCATTGGCCGTTTCAGCTAGTTCATCCCACCCCCTCAGGTGCTATCGGTCTCTTCGTTAGGTCGTCCCAGTTTGTCACTAGGTTTTCCCACTCCGAAGCGATGGGGGTCTGGCGAACTCCCCTGGCCTCCTCGGCTTTAAGGACATGCAGCTCAGCCCTGGACCATCTTGTGACATCACTTCTCCATTCAGACAGAAAGGGGCAACCGGGTGACTTCCAGCCCCTCACAATCAGTCTTTTATAGAGGGCTAGGGACAAGTCAAGGAAACTACCCTCAACCCTACTCCATTTGACGCCAGCTCTAAGGCCCAATAGACACATGGCGGGGGCTGGCCGGAGCTTCGCCCCGTACAGCTCTGTGAGGACTGCCATCATCGCGCCCCAACCCCTCTGGAGTATCGAGCATCCCCACATCATGTGATCATAGTCGGCCTCACCATCCCCACATCTGGGGCATGTCCTGGGCGCCCCCCCATATATGCGGTGCAGCCGTTGAGGAGTGAGGTATGTTCTGTGTAGGTAGTTGTATTGGATGTATCTCAGCCTCGTGTTGCGTGAGATCATCCTGGGATAAGCTAGTGCTCTGGTCCACTCTGACTCAGACAGGTCCCGCCCAATTGTCCTCACCCAGTTTTCTCTTAGGGAATGCAGGGGGTCCACCGCTGCCTCTATCTGGGCCCGGTAGATTTTAGCAATCAGGTGAGGTTCCTCTCCTGCTGTCAACAGGAGGTGCAACACCCCGTGGACAGTGGGTTCCGCCTTAATCGTGTCCCAATGATCTTTCAGGGTGTGCACCAGCTTCCTGAAGAGTAAAAATTGTCCTCGTGGCACTCCCCCCTCTGCTACATCAGTGAAGCTCCTCAACACCCCTTCCTTGAATAGCCCCCCCATTGTCACCATCCCTGCTCTCGTCCATGGTCCCAATCCCAGCCCCCCCGCTCACCCCACTCCCGGGTCCAGGGCGATGACCGCCAGCAGCAGTGCGGGAGAGTATTGCGGCCCCACTCCAGTCCTTTTCGTGCACCGCTTCCAGCATTTCATTGCCACATTGCACAGTATGTTGTCTCTTATGGGGGCAATCTTCCTGCCCGCCATACTTGCTGCTAACCGAGCTGTGTCTATTACTCCGTGTGCAGTAGACAGGTCCAGCTGTCCCCTGCCCCCCAGCCAGCCGGCCACCCACTGTAACTGGGATGCCAAGTAATAAGCCTCGAAGTCAGGGGCGCCCAGGCCCCCCAGATGTGTCGGTCTACAGATAGTTGAGAGCGCCGTTCTCCTGCGACCCTCATCCCATATCAGCTCTCTAAGCAGAGCGTTCAACTCTCGGAACCATGCAGAGGGGATCTGTAGTGGTAAGTTAGCAAAGTAGTAGAGGAGGCGTGGAAGCATGATCATTTTTGAGAGCGCCACTCTGGCCATTATTGATAGTTTCAATGATCTCCAGAACCCCACCAAGGAGCGCAGGGATCTGAGTGTCCTGCCAAGATTACCGTCCCTGAGGTCGCTCAATTCGTGAAATATTTGTATGCCCAGGTATTTAAAAGTCCGCGGGGCCCAGTTTACATCCGCAGGGCACGCATCAGGGCGCGCGCTGCCTGACAGCACGGGGAACACAAATGTTTTCCTCCGATTAAGGCGAAGTCCGGATAAGCCCCCGAAGTCTTCCAGGATCCCCAATGCCCACGTGAGTCCTCTTGTCCCGTCCATCAGCAGACAGCAAAACAATATGCTCAGTCGGACCCCAAATGATTCCCTTGCCCATGCCTTCATACCGCAGCTGCGATGCCAGGGGCTCAATTGCCAGGGCAAACCGTAATGGGGACAAGGGACAGCCCTGCCTGGTTCCCCGGTATACTGGGTATGCATTGGAAATCGTCCTTCCGGTCTTAACTCTTGCTAGTGGGGATGAGTACAACAGGTCCACCCATTTCACCCACTCCTCCCCCATCCCCATTTTAAGCATCACAGTCCTTAGATAGTCCCACCTGATAGAGTCGAAGGCCTTCTCGAAGTCTACCGCGAGCAAGACCCCGTTGGCGGCTTCAGGTCCTTGAGCATGTGCAAAACCGTAAAAACCCGTCTCGGATTCAGGGAGGTACTGCGGCCAGGGACAAAGCCGTTCTGGTCAGCGTGCACTAACTTGGTCATAAGGGGGAGCAGCCGATCCGCCATAATCTTGCTAAGAATCTTGAAATCGCTGTTTAGCATTGATAAAGGCCTAAAGTCTGTCACCGAAGCTTCCCTGACTTTTGTCTTGGGGAGTGGCACCACCAAAGCTTCCCGCAGCGTGCATGGTAGCTCTCCTTGATGCAGTGCCTCCGCATACATCTCTGTCAGTTGGGGAGCCAGCAGGGACTTTTATTTTTTATAAAAATCCATGGGGAGACCGTCTGTCCCAGGGGTCTTCCCAGGTGCTAACTGCGCAATGGCCTCGCTTACTTCCTCCACCGACACTGGTCCCCCCCCCCCCCCCCCCCCCCCAGGCTATCTCTCTCCTCTGCACTCTGTTGGCAGTGGAGTTTGCTGTAAGTACCTATCGAAGGTCTCTGTCCGCAGTTCGCTGGGTTTCCCGTACAATTGCGTATAGTATTCCCTGAATGCGTCATTTATGGGGCCCGGTCTGAGCCTGCGAGATCCCTCCCCATCTAGCACACATGTGATAGGCTCACCCTGCCCCCCTGGGCGGACCAGCCATGCCAACAGTCTCCCCGATCTGCCCTCCTCCGCCTGCAGGGATGCTAAGTATTTTTGCATATTGTGGTACCTGAGCTGTTCTTCAATCCGGGAGTGTTCCCTGCGGGCACGGTTATATTCTTCATTCTCCTGAGCTGCCTTCCCCTGTCCCAACTCCCCCTCATGCATATCCTTCTCCAGGGCATTCAGTTCCTTTTCAAGTGTGCGCTTCACCCCCACTGATTGCCCCAAGCAGAAGCCCCTCGTCACCACCTTGAGTGCCTCCCTCTCCGAGGCCCTAGAGGAGGTGGACCCACTGTTCGTCTCAATATATTCTGCTAGATGACCGTGTAGGGCCTCCCTATACGCCTGGTCTTCAAGTGCTGAGGGGGACCGTCTCCATGACGGTATTGGGGGTCTATCCTCCAACACCCTCATCGTTATTAGCAAGGGATTATGGTCAGACAGGGTGCGGGCTAGATATTCTGAGCGTGTCATTATTTATCAGGCCTGCAGTGCAGACCACTCTGTCAATTCTAGTGTGCACCCGGTGGAGACCCGAGTAGTAAGAGTAATCTCTAGCAGTTGGGTGATGCACTCGCCAGACATCCGTCAACCCCCACGTGTCCAACCACTCGCCTAACCTTTTGGCTGTTTTAATTGTCGCTGCCCCCTGTAGAGGCGGGGTGGACCTGTCCATGTTTGTGTCTAGCACTGCGTTAAAATCCCCCCCTACTAATAGTTCTCCGGTGCATTGGCGTGTAAGGTGTCTCGACAGGCCCGTCATGAAGGGTACCTGGTCTTGGTTGGGGGCATAAATGCAACTCAAGACTATCGGTATACCGTGTAGCCTCCCCGCTAATATCACGAATCTTCCCTCCCGGTCTATGTTGGAAGAGATCATTGTGAAAGGGACCCCCACTCTGATCCATATCAATACACCTCTCGCATAGGCTGAGTATTCCGATGCAAACACTTGCCCCCTCCACCTGCGTCTTAGCTTCTCTCCCTCCCCTGGCGCCAAGTGGGTCTCCTGCAGTAATGCCACCTGTGCACCCCTTCTCTTTAAATAGGAGAGTATTTTGTGCCTTTTATCTGGTGTGCCCATCCCCCTAACGTTCCAGGTCAAGAGATTGTAATCTGCCATTTCATAATATCAGTCTGGTGACATTGTCCCCGGCTCTCCCAGGCCTCGGAGTTGTTTTTTCGCATGTTCATGTCTTTGCCATAAACTAGTTCCGCCACCCACTTTGCCATATTAACTTGTAACTGTGTATCCCAACTCCCGATCCCCAGGGCGCCTCTTAACCTGTAGGTTGCCCAGCAAACTGTGCAACAGTGCAACTTGTTCAACCACTTGTCAGCAGTACTCGCCATTCTGTTCGATAGATGAGGTTCTGGTCCGGGGGGTAGCCAAGTCTGGAGGGGCCGCTAGTTCCCATGACATGCCTTATCTCCGGTGCCCTCTGCAGGTCCAGGTTAGCCAAGTTCGTGAGCCGTTTGTGGGGTCACCTTCGGGGCTCGGGCTGAGTGTTCCAGGTCTCCCGCAGATTACACCAGTGTGTTGTCCGATTCCTCCCCAGAACCTTCCTGGGGGGACGCCTCACCACCCATGCGTGCCGCTGCTTCCAGCGCTTCCTTCCTGCCTTTCTCCTTCTGTGTTTGCGTTGGCGCCAGTCGTCGACGGTCTCTGGATTTCCGTCCCTTCAGAGCTCGGCGAGCCCTGCCCCCAGTCGGGCCCTCACCTGGCGACTCCAGCCACTCCCACGCCTCCTCAGGGGACTGGAGGAACGTTGTCTTCCCTTCCAGCATCACTCTTAATCTGGCTGGGTAGAGTAGCGAGTACTGAATTCCTTCTTCTCTTAGGGCTCTCTTGACTGTCAGAAACGAAGCTCGCTTGTTTTGTACCTCCAGGGTAAAGTCCGGGAATAGTGTTACCTCCCCGTTTTAAACTTTAAATGGGCCCGATTCTCTGGCCCTCTGCAGCAGGGTGTCCCTGTCTCTGTAGTGTAACAGTTTAGCTATCACGGCCCGGGGGGGCCTACCCGGAGCAAGGGGTCTCGCTGGTACCCGGTGCGCCCGCTCCAGTGTGTAGAAAGGAGTCAGGCGCCCGGGCACCACTGTCGTACTGAACCACCTCTCCAGGAATTCAACAATGTTCGTCCCCTCGGCCCCCTCCGGGAGGCCCACCACGCGTACATTATTCCTTCTGTTCCTCCCCTCCGCGTCCTCAGCTCTCTTTTCGAGGCGCGTCACTCTGTCAACAAGGGAAGTCACTTCGGCCGCCAGGTCTTTCTGTTTTGGTGCGATGACCGCCAGTGTGGTTTCTGTCTCTTTGACTCTGTCTACCAGTTTGTGGTGATCCGCTCTCAGTAGGCTCACCTCAACCGCGACTTGGCTGATCTCCCGCTGCAACGTTGCTTTTGTGTCCTCAATCGCCCCGAGTATTTTATCTAGAGTATCCTGGACTTTGACCTGCGTGTGGTCCTGTGGGCCCGGTCCCCCGCTCTCGGCCGGAGCTGCGGTGTCCATGGTTCTGTTCTTGTGGCGGCTCTTGGGGGACATCGGACCGGCGGAAGGCCGCACCCCAGGGGCCCGACAGCAGCCCCAACGGTGTCTATAATTCCTCTCCGGGTCTTCACTCCCCACTCTCCCTAGGCCGCACCTTTGTTCCCGGTTAGTCCTCAGCAGGATCCCTGCACCCCATCGGGACCCGCTGTTTCCGGGTTGTGGCGCTGGGGGCTCCGCGCTGACACTTTCTGTTTAGCCACTAATCTCTTCAGCTCCGGGCCCTTTAGTGCGTCGTAGGCTTGCATCTATCCCCCTTCCTCCTGGCTCCGATATTGCCTCCCTCTTGCACTCCTTATTGCGCCAAAGTCACTTTTAGGCACCCTCAGTCACCCCTCTAGGGCTATTCTCCTCTTGTATGCAGTCCTCCATCCTGCTCGTTTAGGGGTCTCTGGCACTCCCGGGCACCCGGGGGAGTCCGCAATTCCATCTGCTGGGCATTCCACCCATCGCTCCCCCCCAGGGCGCGATCCGCCACTCACCAGCATCACCGATTGATCCTTTTGCTTCGCTGGCTTGATCCTGTCAGTTGGATCCTCCTGCCCCTGTCTCCAGGTCAGCTCCCAGGGGTCTCGGCTCGGCGCGGTCCCGGGCCGCTCCACTCCGGCACCCACCTCAAATGGACCACCTGTCCCGCCACAATCTCATCAGTGCCCACAGGGGCTTAACAGGGTTCGTTGTCCGCTACTCTTTCCGCTTCATCAGTGTTTGCCAGGGCCCAGAGCTCCTCCTCCAGTCAAGCGGCCCCGCAGCATGCCCCCGGGTCGCACCGCCACCTCGGCGTCGTGCTGCTCCGTCTCCCTCGTGCCGGCCCTGACCCTCTCTGTGGCCACGCCTGTGCCCAGGAGTGGCGCCGCTCCGCCGCCCGACGGGGTGTGTCTTCAATTGGGCCCCCGGGCCCCAACCAGCATCTCCGCCACAGCGGGGAGACTCGTCTAGAGTCCCCTGCTGTCCTTGGGCCGACCGCCCCCGAGCCGCTTCGGCCCGCAGCCCAGCGCGAGGCCACAATCTCAATCACGGGCCGGCCCCTGTATTTTCAGGGGGCCGCCCGCATCCAGAAGCGCTGCTTCGCCGCACCCCGACTGGGCGCGTCCTCACTTGGGCTCCCGGGCCCCCACCGGCCCCCCGCAGCCGCGGGGAGACTCGTCCAGAGTCCCCCGCTGTTTTTGGGCCATCCGCCCTCGCGCCGCATCGGGTCGCGGCCCACCGCAAGGCCGCGGCTTCGGCCACCCACCCAGGCCTCCTGCCCTTGATCTCGCCGACGGACCAATTCCACCCTCCGGGTTCGCCACCGGGGCCCGATCACGCCCGGCCACTTCCGTCGGCTCAGCCCCTCCGCTCAGACCCTGATCGGCCCGGAGAAGGCACGCTCCCGACCGTTTTCTCGCCGGCCCCTCCAGAGCGAGAAATTCAGGCGTGCGCCATCTCCAGGTCCTTGGCCACGCCCCCACTCATTTTAACATGTGCTTAATCCTGGGTAACTTGGCACAAAAAGCAGTCAGGCTAAACTTAGAGGCAATGTGTTAAGCTCCGGGCCCTTTAGGGCGTCGTAGGCTCGTATCTTTCCCCCTTCCTCCTGGCTCCGATATTGCCTCCCTCTTGCACTCCTTATTGCGCCAAAGTCACTTTTAGGCACCCTCAGTCACCCCTCTAGGGCTATTCTCCTCTTGTATGCAGTCCTCCATCCTGCTCGTTTAGGGGTCTCTGGCGCTCCCGGGCACCCGGGGGAGTCCGCAATTCCATCTGCTGGGTATTCCACCCATCGCTCCCCCCCCAGGGCGCGATCCGCCACTCACCAGCACCACCGATTGATCCTTTTGCTTCGCTGGCTTGATCCTGTCAGTTGGATCCTCCTGCCCCTGTCTCCAGGTCAGCTCCCAGGGGTCTCGGCTCGGCGCGGTCCCGGGCCGCTCCACTCCGGCACCCACCTCAAATGGACCACCTGTCCCGCCACAATCTCATCAGTGCCCACAGGGGCTTACCAGGGTTCGTTGTCCGCTACTCTTTCCGCTTCATCAGTGTTTGCCAGGGCCCAGAGCTCCTCCTCCAGTCAAGCGGCCCCGCAGCATGCCCCCGGGTCGCACCGCCACCTCGGCGTCGTGCTGCTCCGTCTCCCTCGTGCCGGCCCTGACCCTCTCTGTGGCCACGCCTGTGCCCAGGAGTGGCGCCGCTCCGCCGCCCGACGGGGTGTGTCTTCAATTGGGCCCCCGGGCCCCAACCGGCATCACCGCCACAGCGGGGAGACTCGTCTAGAGTCAAAGAGACAGAAACCGCACTGGCGGACATCGCACCAAAACAGAAAGACCTGGCGGCCGAAGTGACTTCCCTTGTTGACAGAGTGACGCGCCTCGAAAAGAGAGCTGAGGACGCGGAGGGGAGGAACAGAAGGAATAATGTATGCATGGTGGGCCTCCCGGAGGGGACGAACATTGTTGAATTCCTGGAGAGGTGGTTCAGTACGACAGTGGTGCCCGGGCGCCTGACTCCTTTCTACACACTGGAGCGGGCGCACCGGGTACCAGCGAGACCCCTTGCTCCGGGTAGGCCCCCCCGGGCCGTGATAGCTAAACTGTTACACTACAGAGACAGGGACACCCTGCTGCAGAGGGCCAGAGAATCGGGCCCATTTAAAGTTGCAAACGGGGAGGTGACACTATTCCCAGACTTTACCCTGGAGGTACAAAACAAGCGAGCTTTGTTTCTGACAGTCAAGAGAGCCCTAAGAGAAGAAGGAATTCAGTGCTTAATCCTGGGTAACTTGGCACAAAAAGCAGTCAGGCTAAACTTAGAGGCAATGTGTTAAGCATTTATGTAGTACAGCAACACAGTGAAAACACAACACAATAAAAATCCCAAACCAATTTAGAAACAGAGAAAATTTTAATACATTATTTACACCAAAACCATGCAAATCCAATCAGTAGAACCAGAGTTCTTCTTTTTCTTTTTTTTTTTTTTTAAGTTTAAGATTCAAAATAGCATGTCCTCAGTTTTGGAAATTAGGCACCTTTAGCACCACAACCAAGGGTCCAGGAGTGGATGGAGACCTCGTGAGGGTTCAAGCCTCACTCAGGCTGGGACCAGGTGCAGGCATAAGATGGTGGAAGCCTGTTATGTCCCTGTGGCTCAGAACAGGAGACCAGCTAAACTAGTCCTTGGAGTCACTTCTGAAGTCCTGGGTGCAGGTGGTGATGCACGGATGGCCTCAAACTTCCAAGCAGGCTACAGGCAGCAAAGCAGTCCTTCCAGGTGGTGCAGCAGTCTTGCAGAGTGCACAGCAGGTCACAGCAGCAGGCAGTATTCAGAGACTTTTTTTGTACCCTGGTGACCTGCTCCTAGAAGATGGGAGAAGTTTACAGAAGGTTTTCTGAAGTTCCGGGAATTTCCTTCCTCTTCTACCCTGGCTCCTGTTGGCTGCACTGACAATACAGGGTCGTTAAGCTTATTGTGTAGTGGGAGAGCCCAGCCTATTCAGTTGCAAGTGGGGCTGTGATTAGCTCTGTTTTTTCCCCTCCCCCCCCCCCCCCCCCACCCCACCTCCTCAAGTCAGTTTATGGCCCATTCAGGCTTTGCTAATCCTTCTATTTTGTGACTATCTGGGTTGAATTCACAAAGTCTCAACCATCGGTTACACCCAGTCATTTGACCTAAAGCAGGCTGCAGCCACAGTGGGCTAAGGGCAGGAAACTTTCTAAAAAGTGTCATTTTAAAACTTGTAATGACAAATCTGACTTTACCATTAAAGGTTTATCATTACAAGTTCATAGATACTAAACAGGATATATCTACCACCTCTGATTTAGGAATTAAACCTTATTAATTTTAATAAGAAATTCCCAATGTTACCCTATTTGGGTGTAGGCCTCTCAGTAGTGAGAAAACAAATTAAGGAGTTTTTCACTACCAGGACATGTAAAACTAAAGAGCATGTCCAACCTTTTAATTACACAGCACCATGCCCTATGGGCTATCTAGGGCCTACCTTAGGGGTAACTTATATGTAATAAAGAGGGAGTTTTAGGCTTGGCAAGGGATTAAGTGCCAAGTCGACATGGCAGTGGGACAAGTTTTAAGGTGCTACCTAAGTGAGTGGCACAATAAGTGCTGCAGGCCCACTGGTAGCGTTTATTTTACAGGCTCTGGTTATATAGTATACCACTCTACAAGGGACTTTCATGTAAATTAAATATGCAAGTCGGGTAAATGCCAATAAAACCATGTTTTAGGGGGAGAGAGCACAAGCACTTTAGCACTGGTTAGCAGTCCTAAGGCCAACAAGCAAAAATTAGGAGGAGGAAGGCAAAACGTGTGGGGGTGATCCTGTAGAGGGTCATTTCAAACACTGCTTTATTATATTTTTATATATATATATATATATATATATATATATATATATATATATATATATTCTTTTTTGTCTCTCTTGCTCTTGGTGATGCCTGAAGCAGAAATGTAAGTGCTGATCCAAAAAGTAGCCATTGGCTCTAAGCACTGGTCAGTAGCCATTCCCATTGATCACCTGAATTCCTGTAACATTAATGGAAAGTGGTTCATCGTAATGGACAAGGTCTACACCAAGCAGTGACACCTGCCGCTGTGGCTTTAGGCAAAACCGCAAATAAATTAATAATTAGCTGTAAGGCAGCTGTTTGCTGGAGAAGAAAGGTGCCTCTGTAAGAGGTTCATGTTAGATGGAGGAATAAGTGTTTTGAGCAGACTGGTGTAACAAGATCACCAGATGTGAAGGTAAGAAGTTTTCAGCCAATCCAGGCAAGCAGAGTAGAGCGTTTATTAAGGACATCGCACCCATCAGAGACCAGGAACAACTGCCACACGCAACTGTCACCTGACTCCTTACAACCTTCACCATTCCAAGTTCCACATTCTACAATCTAAACCAGTTTAAACCAGCGCTGGATACTCACAAAGACAGCAATATACCACAACTGGTATCTGGCTTTGGCACATCAGTGGAGCAGAAGTCCACGGGAGCATGTGTTATCACCTTGAAATAAGTGGAGTACGTGAGAGGCTAATTGTGAGCCTTCAGCGTGACTGGGGCATTTGCTGAAAGCCATAGGAAGTAGTTTCCCTTTTTAGGGTCGAGCCTGCATCATGTGCACCTGCAAGACACTTTAGGAGTAAGAAAAGGGCTCGGAGCCCCGTTCACGTCAGTCTTTCATTAGTTCGTGGGCTTGCTGCTAAAATCTGCTTCCTCTCATTAGTGGAATGCATGCATACATCATGCCTTTTCTGGTGGTTAGCCCTCCTCGAACGCAGCGGCCAAGTACTGAAAACATGCGTGGCTCGCTGTTTCCCGTCAGGTTTGTGGACTACTTTTTCTCTATTTTCGCAGCGCGATCTCGCTTGGCAGAAGTCGAGCGCTTTGGATAATATCGACCCTGTTACATAGTTAATTGCACTTTTGCCAGTTACCTAGACAATTGCACTTTTGCCGATAGGTTTCATTACGAGTGAACTGTTTTTTTTTTCTTTCAACGTGGCAAGAAAAATCCGGTTGGGAGTTTACAACTGGTAATAGCTGTAACTCGGACAAATGCTAGACCCTAGTGCATTGCAAATGCTTGTTTATTCCTCTCTGCTACTGGGGTCGTCCTGTTTCTGTAGAGATGTAGGGTGAACGCGCCCCTGCCATTCTGAACGTGGTAAGGGCTTCACGTCTTTGGCCTGATGAAGGTGTGGCATGACGAGGGTCCCGCAGTTGGTCCAAAAACAAGATGACCGTGCACTGACTGAGCCCACGAGGTGGGACACCGGCCACCAAGCCTAACCCATGCCCTTCCCATCCCTCCGGCTTCCAGAATAATACTGTGATTCTCCGGTAAGTAAACGCGCCTGCAGGATTGCTCCAGAGGCGCTGGGATATTTCCTGAGGGTTAATTAGCTTGTGTGCTTGGGAAGTGCACCGGCCAGTGTTCACCGTGGCAGTGCCGAAGGTTATTCGCTTTGAGGTGAGCCCTGTTGCGATTATAAGGGCAGCTGGTATACACTGTATTTTGGGGTACTGCAGCTGACCCGGTAACAAGGATCTGTGAACGGTTGTCGGGCTCTGCTTTAGGGTATTATTCCGTCGGCGTGCATACATATTGCTGAACGCCATGTTACTCGGTCTGCTTTTTTTTTTTTTTTTATTTGTATTCATTGAAGACGAATTTGATTCTTTCAGACACTTAAAGCCTTATCCCTTCTAAAGGGGAAACCTCTGTGATTTGTCTCAGCCACTCTTCTAGAAGAGTTGCTTCCTGTTCCTGTATCACAACCAGCTTTGCAAAATGACCTTTAAGCGCTGGATTATATAGCGCCTAGATGTCTTCTAAGACACACAACGCACAGACTGGGCTTTTACATACAATTTGTTCTTACTTCGTTTGCTAGTGGCTTATACAAACTGAAAAACCCACCCTAGTGTAATGCTCTCCAATCTACGGCGATTCGTACTTTGGAGGGGAAAGCAATAATAAACTACCTGTTTAATGAATCTGTATTTTATTTTTAAGTAAATTAACTGTGTGCTGCACTGTTTTATGCTACAACATGTGAGTTGCTTGAAATGTCTTCCATACACGGCAGCACAGCCTAGCAATGCTAATCACTGGCTACTTTATCTGTCCTGGGATGAACATTTTGGGGTGCAGACAATGGCACGCGCACCCTGTTCTCCTGTTGCTCACATCTCCTCTCTTCACAGTGGCAGCGCTATGATTATTCCCGTGAGATGCTTCACCTGTGGAAAGGTGGTTGGTAATAAATGGGAAGCTTACCTGGGCCTTCTACAGGCAGAGTACACTGAGGGGTAAGTACAGCTTGACGTGTGTTGTCTCTACACAAAGCCCACACACCCCGCACTGCTATCGGCCAGAGTCGGTCACAGCGGCTTGCTGTGGCTTGGGCTACTGTGGCATGGTACCTATGACCAGTCAGTAGCGGGGACAGTACGTCACTGCCAGGAACACTGCATGTCTGTCTCAAGTGGTCGCTGAGTGGGTTGTCTCTACATTCTAGAATGGGTGTGCCTGTTTGCATCGCCTTACCCAGGCCCAGGACTGCACTGTGAATGTTCATCTTTAACGCAGCTTTGGGTAGCGGCTAGTGGCACTGCAGTATCAGAACGCTTGTTTTTCCTGGATTCGTTGCAGTGTGGCACAGCACTTGGCTGCTGAGGTCACAGTAGACCCAGGGCTGCCCACTGCAGACTAGTGTACACGGAGTGTGGTGAGGGGCAACCCCTTGCTGCTTGGGACATCTGAGGACCATACTGAGTAGGAGAGAACCACGGCTTCCATCATGTTACGTCACGGCAAAAGTGACGGTGGCCACACCCCTTTAATTCCCCTTTTGCTATTGGTCCAACCCCTGACGCGGGCCTAAACTGACTGACCCCATCGGTTCCAACCAATGCCCATTGATCACAACAACCCTTCTATTTTTAGGTTTCACCTGAATAGCACGTATGTGCTGTTGGCAAAATGAATTAACGAAAAAGCTTTCAAATGGGCTTAGAACCCCCCCACATTACTTACTATTTGACTTCCACCCCTCCTTTCGCTGTCCATTAGTGCTGCCACCCCTCCCCCTTCTAGTTGTTGCTGCTTCCATCCACCTCCTGCGCAACTCCGTTGTGTGGCTTTCACCCTCGTGTTTTTTTAACATGCTGCACACCAGCAGGCGCTGCTGTACAACATGGCTAAAAATAAGCAATATGACAGTCAATGCTGGCCGCGTCACAGCACTCTTTTTATTTACCTTAAGCTCACACCGCTGTGCAACATGTCTTAAAAAAAAAAAAAAAAAAAAAAGAAACAAAAATTAAAAAAATTGACAAAGCCGATAGATAGCGCATAGATGGAACCTATTGTCTCTGCCAGTGCTTGTTGAGTGTGGAATTACCCGGCTCAGTCCCATGTGGGGCCAGAGAGATGACAAAACCTCTGGGTATCAGGGGGGCGATGGAGAGTCTACGAAGGGTGTTCATTACTTCCTTGATCATCCATTAGTTTACCTTGATATTTCTGGGAGAACAGCGTGCTAAGGAAGTCCCCAAGATCTAATAAATTTGGTGGGATGAGACACAAAAAAGGCTTTTATCCTTACTGTTTTTGCTGCTTCAGTCAAATCAAAAAGACCGACATCTCCAAGAAATGTCGCCACTCTTCAAAATTCAAATCCTAGCTGTGCACCTATGACTTCAGATATGGTAAGGTTTAAACAGGATCCTACTCAACCACTGGCATCTTGTTCAGGCGTGTCCTCTGCTTACCCATCCCTAACCCAATACGAGGTTTCTGCATCCCAGGCACCTTATTTAAACTCCCACCATCAGACCAGTAATGGGTATTAAACTCACAACATCGGGCCAGTAATGGGTAAAACAGCTTTTGGCGCTTTATTCATGCAGACCCTGAGTAATTAAAGGGCATGGCCTATCTTGGATGTCAGAGGGCTGTTACGACTAAATAAGAATAATGATGCTGGACCGACGTGGGAGAGAAAAATGTGCATAATTCTACACAGGAATACAGCATAGCGTAGAGGCATTGTGACCAGGTTCCCTACCCTTAGATCTGAAGGTTGATGGGCAGTTCAAGGGGCTTTCATGCAAACAGCATCTTCTGTATCACATAAAAAAAATTCATAACATCTGCAGCTGTTTAGACATGTCTAATGCGGGTGGCAACTGTCAGTTATGTGGAAGGGAAGTTTGAGAAGTTCTACACCCCATCCTGTTGAAGATTCCCAGGGTCTGCACTGAATTCCTATATTGTTCATAAACTGTAACACATTTTTGAAAGCTTCCCATATTAAATATGCATGCTGACAAAATTATTTCAAACAACCATAGTAAGGAGCTACTTCTAGTTTGAAGGACAGGCGTTCTAATGTCTGCTCCCACCCATTAGCTGCCAGGTGATGTGAAGGAGAATGTGATTGAGAACGGCTTCTATAATGTGGTGACCTCTTACGGGGGAGTGGTGGAGGGCATGCCTGTAGAAGATCTGTAGGTGTGCGAGGTTCGACCCCATTCCTCTGATGTAAAAGGTGCAGGGCATGGATTATTGCAAGAATACACATTCCATGGCGCTTTGTTTTTAAGATCAGAAAGCAGCAGTAACACCACTCTTGTGCTCAGAAGATGCTTTAGAGCTATGTGACCTTGGGCCACCAGCCAGGCTTTCAGATCAAAGCAACCTCTATAGAACCCAGCACTGTCTCCTAGCGCTTCTGAAAATGAAGTAGCAATATTCAGATCGCTGCCTCCCAAAATGCCCGGATCCCTGCAACCTCTGTGACCTTATTTAGTCGTCTGTTCGTCTTGAAACCCCATTGCCTTCCCCTGAATTTCCCTGAACGCCACATCATATTGTACACAGACAGCATCCACGGTGTGAATGAGGGTCCAGAACCTAGATTTAAACACAATTGTGACCTCTGGTACACACATCCCACAAACTAGTGGAAAAGGGTGAAGAAAATGTATATTCCAGAAGGGGTGTAAATCAAGGGATGGGATAGGGACAGTGAATGGTGCATTTTTCTGGAAAGTGCGGCGGAATATCTGTGGTCATGGTCACGTGTCTTTGTTTTATGTGTCCTAATTTGATGTAATTGTGTAAAGGTCTCTTGTTTTGACCCTTTTCAGGCTATCAATTCGTGTTTTTACAGCTACAAAACACGAATATCATGTTTTAACAGGCAAAATCGGAATACAGTTTTTTTTTTTTTGGCTACTAAATGAAATATGTAATGTGCTATATGGAATATATTTGGAAATTGGCACCACCCAGGTAGATTAAGTAATCCAGCTGCTTGATTATTACTCTTTCCTCAGAAGGTGCTGATTACATTTTTCATCTTACCCTCCTCAGAGATGCCCTGGATGCTTTGGGCTTGAAGCGGTATTGCTGCCGTCGGATGCTCTTGTCGCACGTGGACCTAATTGAGAAGCTTCTGAACTACGCACCCCTAGAGAAGTAATCGGACTCCAAGGTCTTATGGAGAAGATCACTTCTCAGCAGTAACTCCTTACCATCCGTAGATGCAATATATCCCCAAGCTCCGCTCGGCTACTGTACCCTACCATGCAGCTGTAACTTCACTCCTCCCAGCCTTTGGGGCTGCAGCCAAATTTGGAAAAATATTCTATAGCTACCCTTGTAGTTTTATTCCCCTGAGACGTTATCCCTCCATCCATGCCGAGACTTAAGATCCATAAGAGAAACCCACTCTGTGAACCCAGTACCCCTCCAGCGGTGGCTCACCCTATGACAGAAAATTCCTCTCCATTACCTCTCCTTTCACCCCAGTGAAAAGTAACTTTGGTTTGCAGGTCACCGTGAACTAGTAACCCGCAAGCACACTCTGTACTCCCTTCTCCACAGCCTTCAATGAGAAGTAAATTCAAACCACCACCACTAGTATTTTCTGGCCAGTAGGCAACCCTCTCGCAGTAACTTTTAGTCAGCAGCTGATATTGTCACCCAACGTGGAAAGAACCCAAGCAGGCACACTGTAGGACTGCAGCCCCGGGAAACCTTAAAGAATAGTTTGAGTTCCAAAAATCAGTGTGTTGCTGTCCAAGTAGACAATTTACCATATGACTAAAATAGAGGACACTTAAACAGCGATTCACCCTTTGTGAGGATCAGCGTGACCGCCTACCTCCACCTCCTGAAGTGTGGGTCCGTGCTCTTGGTAATTGCATGTAAAACACTGAAATGGAAGAAATAAAGGCTTGTTTGCTTGTAACTCATAACCGGTGTCCAGAGACTGACTTTTAATACAAGCATAGTACAGTACTGAAATAAAAATACACCACTAAATATCATATGTACTTTTGTTTAATGTCTGGCTTGTATTACTGTTATTAACTAAAAAATATAAAGGGTGCGTTTCGAAAGCTTTTGTATCAATTTATTCATGTTTAATTTAAAAAATCACCAACGTTTACAATTTGGGTTAGTATAAATAGAAAGAGTTACGTTTAAAATGTTAGGACCGGGATTAGAATAAGGGTCGTAAATTGGACAGTGTGTAAGAAATTTACAGCAATATGTTTTAATTTGATTTAAACAATTATTTATATGGTTTTGTATTGGGATTACTGTATGGTTTTGAGTTGTTTTAATTGCATATATTCAGACATGGTTAGAATTATACTATAACAAAATTCGCTTTATTTTAAGGTTGGTGTTAGAATGGTGTAAATAATGCTAATTAAAGAAGCATGACCTAATTCCCTTTACAATAAAGGTTAGTAATAATGAACTTTAAAATTAGATTTAAGATACAGTTAGCAATATGGTAAAATTAAGTGACAGGTGATAAAGTAAAGACTTGGGGAATCAAATTTAAAGTAAAGACCTGCAACTAGCTATTGGGCAGTATGAGGATAGGGCAGGAGCGGCCTTGGAACATAGTGGTGAGGAGTTTTTAACAGAGCTCTGCCTTCAGTAAAGGGAGGATGGTGAGAGTGTGGACGAAAAGTAATGTATTGGTAATTTTCTCTCTAGATTAAAAAGAAACAAAAATATGTTGGAGAACCTGCTAGTGCATTGTTGCATTTGCCCAGTCTGCTCATGGCTAGCCAATTAAAAGATGCAGTGAGTACATTAAATGGGATGTGTGGACTCATCTTTCTGATGTTTAACTGCTGAAACCTGACTGCCAGACTTTATTATGGTCCCACAATAGAACTGGATGCAAATACTTACAGAATGAAGCTCTTTTGAACTCAGTTAATGTGGAAAACAGACTTTTTTTGTGCTGCCAGTCCACATTACTTGCCAGGCTGCATATTGGGGTCTGCTAGTATTTGGTGGTCTTCTCTACCTTGCACAATACATCGCTGGATAGTAAAGGAAGGGATAATCCCAGCTTCTTGAAATGAGGCGATAGTGACACTTTTTTCTTTAAAAAAAAAAAAATTAGAAACGATCCTGCCTGCTATAGAAAAAAATACTTTTTTTATTGATTCTTAAGAAGAAAACAAAGCAAGAACAGGTCCATCGAGTTTAAGCCATAAATTGGGAGGGCAACAGTAATAGCCTGAACAATGTATACATACATTGGTCACAAGGAAATTTCACAAACTTAGCATTAGTTACTGAGGAGTGCAGTCTGTTTCTATTGATTCACCAGCCTCGTTATAGTGCTCCCCCTGTTGCACAACATATTGCTCACTATGCGCTCTGCATCATCAATGTCTAGCATTTATTTGATCATACAAATAGACTTGCAGTGGATTTCTGCATACCTGGCCTCTGCATCATCTCTGGGAACGACCCACCAGCATAACGCCTGCCGCCTGTGGGAGGTCCCTTGGAGGATTGTTCGCAGCTCATTAGCTGACTGGTCGATCAGGCAAGTGGGCATCAGGATGTGAGAACAGATGGGCGCGCAGGGGTTCCCAGATATCCCAGGGCCTACTGTGCAGACAAGGTATCCGCAAACAATGTAATTTGATCATTAAAGTAGACCAGATCAAACAGCCATTCCTTAAATTTAGTTGCTCGCCCTCTCCCCCCCCCCCCTTCTACATCCAGTTCTCCGCTTTGCTAGCGGAAGCGCCAGAGCCACGAGCCTCCTGTAGCAAGTCTCAATTTGTTGTGTCTATCCCAGCAGGGTAAGCGAAGGGGGGAGGGGGGTGGTGGTGAGTGTAAGTACTGGATCTGTCATCTCTCTCCATGCTTTCTCTGTCACACCAGTAGTCCTGGATACAGCCACACTCCCATGCCAAGTGGAGAAAGTCAGCCCCCTCCGCCTTGCAGCGGTGTCATTTGTCATCTTCTCCCAGCCCATATATATATAATTTGTGCAGGCTGTAGTAAGCCCTGTGTAGATACTTATAGTGTATAATGCGGAGTCAGCTACTGGAGGCTACCTCACCAGTATGTGCACAACATTCTGACCAGATGGCATCCATCAATTCCGTTTTAAGCTCAGCTTGCCACCTGGCCCAAGCCCTGATGCATCCTGGGGTGGGGTCTTTTTGTGTGGCGCAGTAAAGGGCAGAAACCAGGTGGCATTTCTGCATGCAGTAGGGTGTGTAGTGTTCAATGTTCGTGGTTCTGCTGGGAAGTCAGGGCCGACAGCTTTAGTGATGTGCCTAATCCTGATGTACAGGAATGTATCTAGTGGAGTTGGCTCACCCTCCGTTAAAAAAATAAAAATAAAATGCTCCTCTGTTTTATGTGTGCCTTGTAAGTACAAGTCACCCCAACATACACAGCCTGCTCACTTTAGGAGCGCTCAGCAAGCCACCTCTTGAGTGACCAGCAGCAGAGGATTGTAAGGTAGTGGGAATAGTTGAGAGTATAGTATTGGTGCCACTGTGTGTCGCGCTAGGCTATGCTACGCTGCAGAAGTGCTTGCCACAGTTGTCCGCTAAAGCTGAAAATTGTGGTGCAGTGCTCAAATAGGCTGTTGAAGGAAGCGGGCTCATATACCCCTCTGCCATGGCTAGGTGAGGCAACAATGTGGTGGGTCTAACCCAGTGTATAGCATAATGGGTTTGTGCGGCGCTATAATATAATTCAAAGTTTGGGGCCTCAAATACACCCTAGCTGAAGGGTATGTACGCCCCAACCAATGTGATCCTCCCCTCTGCCCACTCCAAATGTACTATTTGATCGGATAGTGCCTGGGGGGAAAAAAAAAGGCACACCTGGGTCGGTATGGTATGTGTTTTTTTTTTTTTTTTTTTTTTTTTTTTTACCCCAAAAAACAAAAATAAAGTATTTTGGGAAGTATGACCATCTTCATTAGACCTATCTGGCCCACCAATGACAATGGTCAGGATATCCATCTAGTGATGCTATCCGTAATATCAGAGATTGGTACCCCGTAGTTAGCCCTAAGGGTCTCCTCCTTATCCAGCGTTATATTTACTCCCAGATACAGAGTTCAAGTGTCTCACCGTTGTAGGGGGTAGTCAAGGGTGAAGGGCTGTGTATGAGGCACCCGTGGGAAGATATGCAACTTTCCCCAGTTAATCTGTATACCAGAGAAAACCCCAAAATAGGCATACTCCCAGAGCACTCCATTCAGGCTAAGCCGAGGTTCTCTCCGATGCAGGCTCATATCGTCTGCATATAGCGATACCAAGAGATGCCCTGATGGGTAGCGGAGCGCATAGTCTCTGTGATTTGTGCTAGAGTCTAGCAGTCAGAGGCTCCACTGCCAGCGCAAAGAGTAGCAGCGATAGCAGACACCCCTGCCTGGTGCCCCTAGAGATGTGTATTCAGTCTGACAGCGCACCATTTATGCGCAAACTCGCTGTAGGCTTAGTATATAAAAGGCCTATCCATGCCAGAAAGCCCATGAGGTGCAGCACTGGCAACAGGTAATCCCATTGCAGGGAGTCGAAGGCCTTGGTTGCGTCTAAAAGTACTGTATCCAAGTCGAGATCTATATCCTGCATAACTGCAAAGTTCTCAAATTGTGAGAGGTGGATCTCCCCGGAACAAACCCAGACTGGTCTAACCAGGAATGGGAGGAGCAAGGAGAGGCGATAGGCGAGCATTTTCGCCAATATTTTGGTATCTCAATTGACCAGAGAGCAGTCTGTAAGAGTCCCATGCATCTGGGGGCTTGCCGGGTTTCAGTAGGGCAAGAATCCGTGCTGGGCAACTCGCCCAGTTCTTTGGATTCATTGTATACCTTATTTAAGACCGGTATTAGTAACTTTGAATAAGATTTATAGAAGTCTGCCGGTGGGCCATCAGGCCCCGGGGTCTTCCCTGCCTGCAAATCACCTCTCAAATTTCATCCGCCGTGAAGTCTGCAGCTAGGAATTCACACTGCACATCACTTATCCTACCTAGCACTATGTTATCGAGTCAGGTCTAGTTGTGACGCCCTGCGCAAACCATAAAGCAACAAAAGTGTGAATATGGACAGTATTTGCCGTGTCTCTGTGTATAACCCCCTCTGTCTTAATTTCTAGAACATCATTTGCTGCTGGGTTTTTGTGTGTTATAGTAGCCAGGAAACAGCCTGGTCTTTCACCTTCCCCGACAGGCCCGATCCCTGACATATTTACCCCGGTAGAGACACTCTTTCTGACACCTCCTTATACTCTGAGAGACTCTCCCTGAAGGCAGACAGTGCCGCAGGATCCACTGGGCCATCCCAGAGAGGCTCAAGGCTTTTAAGCTTTTTCTCCAAGTTCCGGAGGTCAGTGTGAAGAGAGCGCTGAACCCCACAGTTCTAGGCAAGACAGGTACCTCTAATAGTAGCTTTTAAAGCTTCCCAAACTAGACTAATACTGGGGACAGAATCAACATTTCTACTCAGTCTGCAGTTTCTTGTTTTAGTTCCTCTCCGAATGTTGCATTGAGTAGTATCTCTGGATTGAGTCTCCATGTGTGCGTGCTTCCTGCATTAGTGGGCATATTCAGTACCAGCAGTACAGGTGAGTGATCAGAGTACGTTCTTGTGAGGTGACTGGTCTCCTGAATCCAAGGGCCCACCCCTCTCGAGACTAGCCAGTAATCGATGCGGTACCAACTACTATGTACACTTGAATAGTATGTGCCCTCTCGGGCCTCATGGTTAGTCAGTCTCCACGCATCTATTAAATGATTTTCCTCCATGGCATCAATAGTATGTACGCAGGGTGGCAGCAAAACATACTGAGTCGGCCCAAACTGTCCACTGTTGCATTTAGGGCCAGATTGAAGTCTTCTCCCCACAGAATAAGGGAGGGGACCAATGTCCGCAATCAGCCCCCATAGCCTATCCTAGAAAGAATGATTATCTGTTCTGGGGCCGTAACAATTGGCTATTAGACTTGCATTAGATCGCAGATTATAGTGTATCGGCCTTGATCATCACTGAGCAATCCCAGGAGCGGAAAGGTACCCCTCTACGGACAACAATGGCTGTCCCACGCGCATAAGAGGAGTATGTAGAGAACTGTCTACATATGGCCCATCTTGCTGCAAATGTCCCTTCTGTCTTTCGTGCAGAGTGCGTCTTCTGTAATAAGGCAATGTGGATGTTGTCTGTCAAGATAAGCTAATACTTGTCTGTGCTTGTGCGGGTCTCCCAGTTTCAGTACGTTACACACCTCAGGGACTCATGAGTGATGAACCTATGTGATTCCATGTTGTGTACCCTACCCTGGCCAGACATGAGTGTATGATGCTACAGTGTAATGACTGGGGTAGTGCCTCGCCAGATAAGTTTTTTTCCTGTTGTGACCTTTGCAAATCATAGTGAGAAGAACAGAGCTATACAACTTCCCCAGAACCCACCCCACTCCCACTCTGATGACCCAATCCCATCAGGCATACTCCGCCCATCACATTTTCACTAAAATTACCCAACAACCAGTAGATTAACAATTTAGTTCACAACAATAGGGTTAAGTGGGGGTGGGGGAGTGGTACGCCACCACCTCCACAAGCCAAGTTGAGCCTATGACTGGGGCAGCGCGCAATGCATGTAACTCTGTCCAGGGGTGGTTCCGTCAGCAGCGTGCGCTGTACTGAGATGTATCTGAGACCTGTACTGCCTATAGCAGCAGGCGAGTAGACAGAGACAGGCCCTCGGCAAGGCGAGTATTGGACACAACCCAATGAGGACTCAGCCAGGTCTGTTTAGCTTCTTCCAAAAGTAGTTCTTGATGTTGCTGTTGTGCCAGCCCCAATCGCTGCTGTGCCACGTGTCTGTCTGCTTGACGCCCGTGCTCTTCTAAATCCTGTATCTGGGATTCAAAGTCAACTAGGCCTTGCATCCTGTTACGCCCTTCCCCTGCACAGTAATTAATATCCACCCCTGAAGTGCTGGCTTAAAGGTCTCTCAGAGTGTAATAGCTATCGGGGAATGATCGGACGGCTCTCTAGCTAAGTTGTCGATGTCAGATATTCTGTGTATGTAGGTTGTGGGGATGTGCAAGTAGTCCAGCTAGGAAAAGAACCCATCAGCTGCAGAAAAACAAGTGTACCCCATCCAGACGGGTGGAAAGCCCTCCATATATCTATATACCACAATTTTGATCTCGTAGAGGAGAGTCTGGTTCTGCTCTATTTCTGCTGTACCATGTGTGTGCCACCTGTTGGCTCGAGGGTCCATAACATCGTTCCAGCCCTCCCTCCATCACTGACAAGCCCCTCAAGAGGTCCCCCATAAACAAACCTTGATCAACAAATGCCTGTCCAAGAGAAGGAGCATTCATGCTACAGAGTGTGACAGGCTCCCCATATAAAGCGTCTGTGACTACAGTGTACCTGCCGAGGCAGTCCAACCAGACCCTGACGAATTGAAATGGGATGCTGTGTTGTATCAAGACACATGTGCCTCTGGATCCTCTTGTGAACCCTGCATGAAATACTGGACTATACCCATAACTGGCAAGGCAGAGGGCTTTATTGCCAAGGAGATGGATTTATTGTAGCATCAATATATTTGCACCCAGCATATTTTAGGACTGATTCACATTTAATCTTGTCTAGGACCCCTTGAATGTTCCACGACACTATGCAGATATATCTGTTTAAGTCTACAGTACAATCAGTGGATCCCCAGACTTGTTTTTAGGGGTTTCTGTCCTGCCTAGCACTTTGTCAAGATGATCAAGACCTATTGTGCTATTTTGTTGAAGTTTTCAAGGGATGGCCTATCCTGTGATGATTCCAAGCGTGGTGGGGTATGGGGCATCAGTGTCGCCCCTTCACCTGTCCAGTGGCAGATTTTATCCAGAATCTCAAAGAAGAAAATTTGTGCATTTGAAAATAACTTAAGTGTGCCGCATATAAAAGCATGTATTGTAACTTTGTCTCGGCGACGCTGCTTGACTGGACTGGTGCTGCTGCTGTAAATTTTGTGTGTAATCTGGGAATATGATATGATATTGCCCTGTTGGCATGTGTATTTAACTATCCAGTCTCTGTCCATGTAATTCAAAATCCGGGCGATCACAGGTCTTGGTCGTGCCCCAGGGGAGTGCTTCTGTATCAATGCCTCAGGGGCATGCTCTACTACAAAGCAGGAGGAGAAAGCCTCTGCAGGCACCACTGATTTGATCCATTGCATCAGGAAAACATCCATGGACTGGCCCTCAATTCCTTCCTGGAAGCCCACAAATCTTAGATTATTTTGGAGGGCTCCCCCTTCAGCATCTTCCACCTGCAAGGCCAACTCCTTTGTTACCACCTTGAGTTTACTCACTTTCTTCTAGAGGGTGACCACTGGGTCCTCAACTCTTGAGACTCTCGTCTCTGCCTCAGTTATTCATTCCACTGCTCGTCTAAGATCTTGACAAAGTAGAGCAATGTCAGAACCAACTGCTCCAATCTTGGCATTCAGCATTATGCATGACTGCGTTATGGCCTTCAAGAGTGCTGCATTGTCTAGAAGTGATGCTGCCAGCCGATTGGCCACAGGGCCATAAGCCGTGGCCTCAGGCTGTTCTTATTAATTCATGGTGCTTTGTTTAATAGAAGAAGGTGGTTTGCCTTTGGTCATGATGGCAATGGTACTACGGTGTCCGCTGGTCACACATCTCACTCTAGAACCAGTTTCAACCCGCCAAACCCTTTATAAGGACATATTGGGCAGCACGAGCAGTCGATAGCTAAGGAGTAATAATAGCAATATCAAGTGATGAAGTTTGGGACATGGGCAGGTGTTCCTCCAAAGCCATCACTTTAAGATATCAGTGAACACTCTGCCACAAGCTGCACCAGAACCTAGTCTGACCTCTTCTGTGACAAGGGTGCCTACCGTGTATGTGGATCCCAACGAGAAACCCACGTCCACAGGTGAATGTAGGAGAGTTCTCACTCAAGTCACAATATGGTAAGCGAGGAGCCTCTCTGGAGCACACCGGCGATGTCTGTGCCCGCTTCAATTCCTCATCTACTGGCACGTTGTATAATGCTGTTGACAAATGACACCCCTGGGGCTCATTTTAATTCAATCCCCATTCATTCTCGGATTTGCAGCATCGTCATATCACCAAGGCTACTGGGTCTGTCTTTATAGTATACCAGGGAACAAGGGGTGGGGTGCAGAGGGAGGGGGGTGAAGGCAGTTTCCTCCACGCGTTGCTGGAGCCCTCCCGTCCTTCCCCCCAGTTCCAGGATGCACAGTGGCGGTTAGGTATGTTGAGGCAGTAGTGGTTGTTATGATTTGTAAGGTGAACCATGGAGGATTAAGCAATGAGGGTGGACACGTGCGATCCTGTCCAGAAACGGGCCCCCATCTCTTCAGCCTCTTTGTACCTGCAAGTGGGAACCAATGCCATCCCAGTGCCTCACTGGGCGGTCAGCTCCTCCAACATGCAGACGAGCACCAATGTAGCAGGGGTCAGCATAACTACATGGGCCCGCCAACACCACTGTCGCGGAAGCCCGACACTGCCCATTGTGTGCTGCCCAAGACGGGATCAGGAGGCGCAGCTCCTTAGACGAGAGCCGCCTTTAGTTACCGCTCTGGTCGGGAGGTCCGTCAGCATGTTCGTCAGCAGGCTGGAGGGGAGAGGTTAACCTTCCACGGCAACGGGGGAGATCTGCCGCGCAGCAGGGTTGCACGACCGCTCAGGGCAACATCGTCATTTAGTACGGGCCCGGCGCAGGGGCGTAGTAGAACATAAATTTCTGGGGGGGGACAGGGACAGCCTTGGGGACTTTCAATCAACCCTATACAAATCGCTTGTTGTTTACGAACTGCAGGCTCCGATAAATATACACAATCATATATATTAGTGAAATAGGGAGAAAGGAAGACATGTTTTCACAGTCTGAAAGTATCTTTAATTGTTATTTACATTCACAAAGTAATTAGCTCAAATGTGAAAATAACATGTTGATTAAACTTGCATCTTCATGCACCAAGCAAATAAAGGTAGGAGGGTAAAAAGGAAGAACATACCCTTTACGCCCCACACCCACCATGCCCTTCGCCTCATGCCAATTGGAACCACACTGGAGATATCAAAAGCGATTAGGTACAACAGCTGTAAGCTGTGCTCTGAAACCATAGTTCTAATAACACTTCTACTCCTGTGTGTGATCTTGGACAGCTCAGCTCCACATCAATCATAACTAGAAGCATTTCAACTGAAGAAGCTCTTGGAGTTACAGGCTATATAAACATGGATTCTCTAATCTCTGTATAAACTGCAGTCACTAATTTCTTTAGAAACGGCTGTTTGTGATGCACCAAGTCACTGCGTATAAAGAAAAGACATTCACTGATTATAAAGAAAAGACATCAGAAAATGACTATGATAGGGTTATTACAGTCGAGTTCTGACATTACAGTGCCTTCTGCCAGAACTAGCAGTCAAGGTAAAAGGCAGATCAGATCACAGAGCATAATTAATGCAGCTGTTCAAAGCAAAACATGGAATGTTGCTTCTCTTTCTTCTGCTCTACTTTAATAGCTTGGAATGACAGAAGCTACGCACTAAGGTTTTAAGTGGTTTGTGGGAAACTTGGTGGTGTGACCATGTATTATATGGGGTAAAATACCCCTGGCGTACATAAGGATATTGCAAGTCACTTTGAAGTTCATACCTTATAAACAAGCATTGGCAAAGCCAATAGGTCTCGCCTATGCAAGTTCTATTGCCTTTGCCAATGTGTTTTAGCCATGCTGTACACTAGTGTAGGAAAGTACCATCTTGCCTGGCATGTTACCCCCATATTTCACTGTATATATGTTGTTTTAGTTGTATGTGTCACTGGGACCTTGCCAGCCAGGGCCCCAGTGCTCATAAGTGTGCCCTGTATGTGTTACCTGTGTTATGACTAACTGTCTCACTGAGGTTCTGCTAACCAGAACCTCAGTGGTTATGTTCTCTCATTTCTTTCCAAATTGTCACTAACAGGCTAGTGACCAATTTGACCAATTTACATTGGCATACTGGAACACCCTTATAATTTCTTGGTATATGGTACTGAGGTACCCAGGGTATTGGGGTTCCAGGAGATCCCTATGGGCTGCAGCATTTCTTTTGCCACCCATAGGGAGCTCTGACAATTCTTACACAGGCCTGCCATTGCAGCCTGAGTGAAATAACGTCCACGTTATTTCACAGCCATTTACCACTGCACTTAAGTAACTTATAAGTCACATATATGTCTAACCTTTACCTGGTAAAGGTTGGGTGCTAAGTTACTTAGTGTGTGGGCACCCTGGCACTAGCCAAGGTGCCCCCACATTGTTCAGGGCAAATTCCCCAGACTTTGTGAGTGCGGGGACACCATTACACACGTGCACTATACATATGTCACGACATATGTATAGCGTCACAATGGTAACTCCGAACATGGCCATGTAACATGTCTAAGATCATGGAATTGTCACCCCAATGCCATTCTGGCATTGGGGAGACAATTCCATGATCCCCCGAGTCTCTAGCACAGACCCGGCTACTGCCAAACTACCTTTCCCGGGGTTTCACTGCAGCTGCTGCTGCTGCCGCCAACCCCTCGGACAGGTTTCTGCCCTCCTGGGGTCCAGCCAGGCTTGGCCCAAGAAGGCAGAACAAAGGACTTCCTCAGAGAGAGGGTGTTACACCCTCTCCCTTTGGAAAAAGGTGTCAGGGCTGGGGAGGAGTAGCCTCCCCCAGCCTCTGGAAATGCTTTCATGGGCACAGATGGTGCCCATTTCTGCATAAGCCAGTCTACACCGGTTCAGGGATCCCCCAGCCCTGCTCTGGCGCGAAACTGGACAAAGGAAAGGGGAGTGACCACTCCCCTGACCTGCACCTCCCCTGGGAGGTGCCCAGAGCTCCTCCAGTGTGCTCCAGACCTCTGCCATCTTGGAAACAGAGGTGCTGCTGGCACACTGGACTGCTTTGAGTGGCCAGTGCCAGCAGGTGACGTCAGAGACTCCTTCTGATAGGCTCCTACAGGTGTTGCTAGCCTATCCTCTCTCCTAAGTAGCCAAACCTCCTTTTCTGGCTATTTAGGGTCTCTGCTTTGGGGAATTCTTTAGATAACGAATGCAAGAGCTCATCAGAGTTCCTCTGCATCTCTCTCTTCACCTTCTGCCAAGGAATCGACCGCTGACTGCTCTGGAAGCCTGCAAAACTGCAACAAAGTAGCAAAGACGACTACTGCGACCTTGTAACGCTGATCCGGCCGCCTTCTCGACTGTTTTCCTGGTGGTGCATGCTGTGGGGGTAGTCTGCCTCCTCTCTGCACTAGAAGCTCCGAAGGAATCTCCTGTGGGTCGACGGAATCTTCCCCCTGCAACCGCAGGCTCCAAAAGACTGCATCACCGGTCCTCTGGGTCCCCTCTCAGCACGACGAGCGTGGTCCCTGGAACTCAGCACCTCTGTCCAAGTGACTCCCACAGTCCAGTGACTCTTCAGTCCAAGTTTGGTGGAGGTAAGTCCTTGCCTCCCCACGCTAGACTGCATTGCTGGGTACCGCGTGATTTGCAGCTGCTCCGGCTCCTGTGCACTCTTCCAGGATTTCCTTTGTGCACAGCCAAGCCTGGGTCCCCGACACTCTAACCTGCAGTGTACGACCTCCTGAGTTGTCCTCCGGCGTCGTGGGACCTTCTTTTGTGACTTCGGGTGAGCTCCGGTTCACTCTTCTTCTAGTGCCTGTTCCGGCACTTCTGCGGGTGCTGCTTGCTTCTGAGTGGGCTCCTTGTCTTGCTGTGCGCCCCCTCTCTCTCCTCACACAATTGGCGACATCCTGGTCCCTCCTGGGCCACAGCAGCATCCAAAAACCCTAACCGTGACTCTTGCAGCTAGCAAGGCTTGTTTGCGGTCTTTCTGCACGGAAACACGTCTGCAAGCTTCTTCACGACGTGGGACATCCATCCTCCAAAGGGGAAGTTTCTAGCCCTTGTCGTTCTGCAGAATCCACAGCTTCTACCATCCGGTGGCAGCTTCTTTGCACCCACAGCTGGCATTTCCTGGGCATCTGCCCACTCCCGACTTGATTGTGACTTTTGGACTTGGTCCCCTTGTTCCACAGGTACTCTCGTCCGGAAATCCATTGTTGTTGCATTGCTGGTGTTGGTCTTCATTGCAGAATTCCCCTATCACGACTTCTGTACTCTTTGGGGAACTTAGGTGCACTTTGCACCCACTTTTCAGGGTCTTGGGGTGGGATATTTTCCTAACCCTCACTGTTTCCTTACAGTCCCAGCGACCCTCCACAAGGTCACATAGGTTTGGGGTCCATTCGTGGTTCGCATTCCACTTCTAGAGTATATGGTTTGTGTTGCCCCTATCCCTATGTGCCCTCATTGCAATCTATTGTGACTGTACATTGCTTGCATTGCTTTCTATTGCTATTACTGCATAATTTTGGTATTGTGTACATATATCTTGTGTATATTTGCTATCCTCATACTGAGGGTACTCACTGAGATACTTTTGGCATATTGTCATAAAAATAAAGTACCTTTATTTTTAGTATATCTGTGTATTGTGTTTTCTTATGATATTGTGCATATGACACCAGTGGTATAGTAGGAGCTTTACACGCCTCCTAGTTCAGCCTAAGCTGCTCTGCTAAGCTACCTTTTCTATCAGCCTAAGCTGCTAGACACCCCTCTACACTAATAAGGGATACCTGGACCTGGTGCAAGGTGCAAGTACCCCTTGGTACCCACTACAAGCCAGGCCAGCCTCCTACATTGGTTGTGCAGCGGTGGGATAAGTACTTGCAACTACTTACCACTTTGTCATTTTGTACTTTTCATAAGAGAAAAATATACAAAACAAGTTCAGTGTATGTACACCTAACCAAAAAGTTTTGCTTTTCTTCTCTTACTCCTTTGCTAAGTGCTGAAAAGTACCTCTAAAACTTTCAAAAAGTTCTTAAAAGTTGAAAACGTTTTTTTCCTGTTCTTTAAAAAGTTCTGAAACTTTTTCTTTCTTTTTCTGTCCCTTAAACCTTTTCTATCATGTCTGGTACAGGTCAAACAGTGGATCTGACCAGAGTTGCATATGATCACCTTAGCTGGAAAGGAGCAAGGAGTCTCTGCATTGAAAGTGGTTTAGGGGTGGGGAAGAATCCCTCAAGAGAATTGTTAGTCAATATGCTCATTGAACAGGATAAGACCTTAGTTGGCACCTCTGGTGAGAGATTGGCTGATGGTTCACACTCTGATTCTGGGGTAGCCCCAGTTAAAGGGTTAGAAGGGAACCTTCCCAACCTGCCCCTTAGCAGGCCACCTAGCATAGCTGGTACTAATGTGAGTTCTCATCATAGTATAGAGGTTACCCCTTTAGGCCAGGTTGTTAAGAGTGCCATCTGTTAGGGACAGGTCTCCCTCTGTTCATTCACACCATTCTTCTGTGTCAAGGCATGCCCAACCCACCCTCCCTGAAGACAGAGTGTTAGAAAGGGAACTCAATAGATTGAGAGTTGAAGATTCCAGGCTGAAGCTCAAGAAGCAACAGCTGGATTTAGATAGACAAGCATTTGACTTAGAAAAAGAAAGACAGAGGTTGGGGTTTGGACCTCATGGTGGCAGTAGCAGTATTACAGATAGTAATCCTGTAAAAGAGCATGATTCTAGGAATCTGCACAAGATAGTTCCCCCTTACAAGGAGGGGGATGACATTAACAAGTGGTTTGCTGCACTTGAGAGGGCCTGTAATGTAAAGGGGGTCCCTCAAAGGCAGTGGGCTGCTATCCTATGGCTATCTTTCAGTGGAAAGGGTAGGGATAGGCTCCTTACTGTTAAGGAAAGTGATGCCAATGATTTTACAGTTCTTAAGAATGCACTCCTAGATGGTTATGGCTTAACCACTGAACAGTACAGGATCAAGTTCAGAGAAACCAAAAAGGAGTCTTCACAAGACTGGGTAGACTTTGTTGACCATTCAGTGAAGGCCTTGGAGGGGTGGTTACATGGCAGTAAAGTTTCTGACTATGAAAGCCTGTATAACTTAATCCTGAGAGAGCATATTCTTAATAATTGTGTGTCTGATTGTTGCACCAGTACCTAGTAGACTCTGATCTGACCTCTCCCCAAGAATTGGGAAAGAAGGCAGACAAATGGGTCAGAACAAGGGTGAACAGAAAAGTTCATACAGGGGGTGACAAGGATGGCAAGAAGAAGGATGGTAAGTCTTCTGACAAGGGTGGGGACAAATCTAAAAATGAGTCTTCATCAGGCCCACAAAAACACTCTGGTGGGGGTGGTGGGCCCAAATCCTCTTCAAATCAAAATCAAGTAAAGAAACCATGGTACTATTTATGTAAAATAAAAGGCCATTGGACAACTGATCCCAGTTGTCCAAAGAAAAGCACCAATCCCCCCACCACCACAACCCCTACTGCTACACCTAGTGCCCCTAGTAATAGCAGTGGTGGTGGGAGCAAACCTACTAATAGCCAATCCAAGGGAGTAGCTGGGCTCACTTTTGGTAATTTAGTTGGGGTTGGCCTTGTTAGGGAGACCACAGAGGCTGTGTTAGTCTCTGAAGGTGCCATTGATTTGGCCACCTTGGTTGCTTGTCCCCTTAATATGGATAAGTACAAGCAGCTTCCCCTAATAAATGGTGTTGAGGTTCAGGCCTACAGGTGCCAGTGTTACCATGGTAATAGAGAAACTGGTCCACCCTGAACAACACCTACTTGGTCACCAGTACCAAGTGACTGATGCTCATAACAACACTCTTAGCCACTCCATGGCTGTTGTGAATCTCAACTGGGGGGGTGGGGGGTTACTGGTCCAAAGAAAGTTGTGGTTGCCTCAGATTTACCTGTAGACTGTCTACTAGGGAACGATTTAGAGACATCAGCTTGGGCAGAAGTGGAGTTGGAGGCTCATGCAGCAATGCTGGGCATTCTTGGGCATATCTTTGCTTTGACAAGGGCTCAGGCCAAAAAGCAAAAATGACAGGGTGACTTGGATCCTGGAACAATGGACCAAGTGCTCCCTAAAGCTAGGGTTAATAAAGGTAAAACACTACCTACTATCCCTCCCTCTACAGTGGATTCAACTTCTGAGGAAGAAGAATTTCCACCCTGTGCAGAACCTACACCAGAGGAGCTGGAAGCAGACACTGCTGAGCTTTTGGGTGGAGGGGGGGCCTGCCAGGGAGGAGCTGAGTGTGGCACAGCAGACCTGTCCCACACTAGAGGGTCTAAGACAGCAAGCTGTCAAACAGCAAAATGGGGATGTCAGTGACTCTCACAGAGTTTACTGGGAGGACAACCTCTTGTATACTGAAGCAAGGGATCCAAAACCTGGAGCAGCCAGGAGACTGGTGATTCCTCAGCAATACAGAGAGTTCCTCCTAACTCTAGCCCACGACATTCCCTTGGCTGGACATTTAGGGCAAATGAAAACTTGGGACAGGCTTGTTCCCTTGTTTCATTGGCCTAGAATGTCGGAGGACACAAAGGAATTTTGTAAGTCCTGTGAAACCTGTCAAGCCAGTGGCAAAACAGGTGGCACTCCAAAGGCACCCCTTATTCCACTGCCTGTGGTTGGGGTTCCCTTTGAAAGGGTAGGGGTTGACATAGTTGACCCCTTGACCCTCCTACTGCTTCAGGCAATAGGTTTATCTTGGTGGAAGTGGACCATGCCACCAGATATCCTGAAGCAATTCCTCTAAGGACCACTACAGCTCCTGCAGTGGCAAAGGCCCTCCTGGGAATCTTTTCCAGGGTGGGCTTCCCAAAAGAGGTGGTATCAGGCAGGGGAAGCAATTTCATGTCTGCTTACTTAAAGGCCATGTGGAAGGAATGTGGTGTGACATACAAGTTCACCACACCCTATCATCCACAAACAAATGGACTGGTTGAGAGGTTTAATAAAACTCTCAAAGGAATGATAATGGGACTCCCTGAAAAACTCCGCAGGAGATGGGATGTCCTGTTACCTTGCCTCCTTTTTGCTTACAAGGAGGTACCCCAAAAAGGAGTGGGCTTCAGCCCCTTTGAACTCCTATTTGGACACCCTGTAAGAGGTCCTCTAACACTTGTAAAGGAGGGTTGGGAACAACCTTTAAAAGCTCCTAAGCAAGACATAGTGGACTATGTACTTGGCCTAAGATCTAGGATGGCTGAGTACATGAAAAAGGCCAGTAAAAACCTTCAGGCCAGCCAAGAGCTTCAAAAGCAATGGCATGACCAGAAGGCTGTTCTGATTCAGTACCAACCAGGGCAGAAAGTGTGGGTCTTGGTGCCTGTGGCCCCAAGAGCACTCCAAGACAAATGGAGTGGACCCCACATTATTGTTGAGAAAAAGGGTAAAGTCACCTACTTAGTTGACTTAGGCACTGCCAGGAGTCCCCTTAGGGTGCTCCATGTCAATCGCCTGAAACCCTACTATGACAGGGCTGATCTCACCCTGCTCATGGCAACAGATGAAGGACAGGAAGAAGAGAGTGACCCTCTCCCTGATCTCTTCTCTTCCACAGAACAAGATGCTCTAGTGGAAGGTGTCGTTTTAGCAGATTGTCTTACTGCTGAGCAGAAAGACCACTGCATAACTCTCCTGGGTCAGTGTTCTGAACTCTTTTCTACTGTGCCAGGCACCACTTCTTGGTGTGAGCACACTATAGATACTGGAGACAGCTTGCCTGTCAAAAGTAAGATCTATAGGCAGCCTGACCATGTCAGGGACTGCATAAAACAAGAGGTGCAGAAAATGCTTGAACTGGGAGTGGTTGAGCACTCTGAAAGTCCATGGGCCTCTCCTGTGGTACTTGTACCAAAACCTCATTCCAAAGATGGAAAGAAGGAAATGAGATTTTGTGTAGATTACAGAGGTCTCAACCAGGTAACTAAAACTGATGCTCACCCTATACCCAGGGCAGATGAGCTAATAGATACTCTGGCATCTGCCAAGTATCTAAGCACCTTTGATTTGACTGCAGGGTATTGGCAGATCAAGTTATCAGAGGATGCTAAAGCAAAAACTGCATTTTCAACCATTGGAGGGCACTACCAATTCACAGTAATGCCTTTTGGGTTGAAAAATGCACCTGCCACTTTTCAGAGGTTGGTGAATACAGTCCTGCAAGGATTGGAGGCTTTTAGTGCAGCATATCTAGATGATATAGCTGCCTTTAGCTCCACCTGGGATGATCACCTGGTCCACCTGTGGAAAGTTTTTGAGGCCCTGCAAAAGGCAGGCCTCACTATCAAGGCTTCAAAGTGCCAGATAGGGCAGGGAAAAGTGGTTTATCTGGGACACCTGGTAGGTGGAGAACAGATTGCACCACTTCAGGGGAAAATCCAAACTATTATAGATTGGGTTCCCCCTACAACTCAGACCCAGGTGAGAGCGTTCTTAGGCCTCACTGGGTATTACAGGAGGTTCATAAAGAACTATGGCTCCATTGCAGCCCCTCTCAATGACCTCACATCTAGGAAAATGCCTAAAAAGGTATTATGGACAGCAAACTGTCAGAAAGCTTTTGAGGAGCTGAAGCAGGCCATGTGCTCTGCACCTGTCCTGAAAAGCCCCTGTTACTCCAAAAAATTCATTGTCCAAACTGATGCATCTGAATTAGGGGTAGGGGCAGTCTTATCACAACTTAATTCTCAGGGCCAGGATCAACTTGTTGCTTTTATCAGCAGGAGGTTGACCCCTAGAGAAAAGCGTTGGTCTGCCATAGAGAGGGAGGCCCTTGCTGTGGTCTGGGCACTGAAGAAGTTGAGGCCATACCTGTTTGGCACTCACTTCATTGTTCAGACAGACCACAAACCTCTACTTTGGCTAAAACAAATGAAAGGTGAAAACCCTAAATTGTTGAGGTGGTCCATATCCCTACAGGGAATGGACTATACAGTGGAACATAGACCTGGGAGTACCCACTCCAATGCAGATAGACTCTCCAGATATTTCCACTTAGACAATGAAGACTCATCAGGTCATGGCTAGTCTTATTGTCCTTCGTTTGGGGGGGGGGGGGGTTGTAGGAGAGTACCATCTTGCCTGGCATGTTCCCCCATATTTCACTGTATATATGTTGTTTTAGTTGTATGTGTCACTGGGACCCTGCCAGCCAGGGCCCCAGAGCTCATAAGTGTGCCCTGTATGTGTTACCTGTGTTATGACTAACTGTCTCACTGAGGCCCTGCTAACCAGAACCTCAGTGGTTATGCTCTCTCATTTCTTTCCAAATTGTCACTAACAGGCTAGTGACCAATTTCACCAATTTACATTGGCATACTGGAACACCCTTATAATTCCCTGGTATATGGTACTGAGGTACCCAGGGTATTGGGGTTCCAGGAAATCCCTATGGGCTGCAGCATTTCTTTTGCCACCCATAGGGAGCTCTGACAATTCTTACACAGGCCTGCCATTGCAGCTTGAGTGAAATAACGTCCACGTTATTTCACAGCCATTTACCACTGCACTTAAGTAACTTATAAGTCACCTATATGTCTAACCTTTACCTGGTAAAGGTTGGGTGCTAAGTTACTTAGTGTGTGGGCACCCTGGCACTAGCCAAGGTGCCCCCACATTGTTCAGGGCAAATTCCCCAGACTTTGTGAGTGCTGGGACACCATTACACGCGTGCACTATACATATGTCACGACATATGTATAGCGTCACAATGGTAACTCCAAACATGGCCATGTAACATGTCTAAGATCATGGAATTGTCACCCCAATGCCATTCTGGCATTGGGGAGACAATTCCATGATCCCCCGAGTCTCTAGCACAGACCCGGGTACTGCCAAACTACCTTTCCCGGGGTTTCACTGCAGCTGCTGCCAACCCCTCAGACAGGTTTCTGCCCTCCTGGGGTCCAGCCAGGCTTGGCCCAGGAAGGCAGAACAAAGGACTTCCTCAGAGAGAGGGTGTTACACCCTCTCCCTTTGGAAAAAGGTGTCAGGGCTGGGGAGGAGTAGCCTCCCCCAGCCTCTGGAAATGCTTTCATGGGCACAGATGGTGCCCATTTCTGCATAAGCCAGTCTACACTGGTTCAGGGATCCCCCAGCCCTGCTCCTTCACGAAACTGGACAAAGGAAAGGGAAGTGACCACTCCCCTGACCTGCACCTCCCCTGGGAGGTGCCCAGAGCTCCTCCAGTGTGCTCCAGACCTCTGCCATCTTGGAAACAGAGGTGCTGCTGGCACACTGGACTGCTCTGAGTGGCCAGTGCCAGCAGGTGACGTCAGAGACTCCTTCTGATAGGCTCCTACAGGGGTTGCTAGCCTATCCTCTCTCCTAAGTAGCCAAACCTCCTTTTCTGCCTATTTAGGGTCTCTGCTTTGGGGAATTCTTTAGATAACGAATGCAAGAGCTCATCAGAGTTCCTCTGCACCTCTCTCTTCACCTTCTTCCAAGGAATCAACCACTGACTGCTCTGGAAGCCTGCAAAACTGCAACAAAGTAACAAAGACGACTACTGCGACCTTGTAACGCTGATCCGGCCGCCTTCTCGACTGTTTTCCTGGTGGTGCATGCTGTGGGGGTAGTCTGCCTCCTCTCTGCACTAGAAGCTCCGAAGAAATCTCCCGTGGGTCGACGGAATCTTCCCCCTGCAACTGCAGGCACCAAAACACTGCATCACCGGTCCTCTGGGTCCCCTCTCAGCACGACGAGCGTGGTCCCTGGAACTCAGCACCTCTGTCCAAGTGACTCCCACAGTCCAGTGACTCTTCAGTCCAAGTTTGGTGGAGGGTAAGTCCTTGCCTCCCCACGCTAGACTGCATTGCTGGGTACCGCGTGATTTGCAGCTGCTCCGGCTCCTGTGCACTCTTCCAGGATTTCCTTTGTGCACAGCCAAGCCTGGGTCCCCGACACTCTAACCTGAAGTGCACGACCTCCTGAGTTGTCCTCCGGCGCCGTGGGACGTTCTTTTGTGACTTCGGGTGAGCTCCGGTTCACTATTCTTCGTAGTGCCTGTTCCGGCACTTCTGCAGGTGCTGCTTGCTTCTGAGTGGGCTCCTTGTCTTTCTGGGCGCCCCCTCTGTCTCCTCACGCAATTGGCGACATCCTGGTCCCTCCTGGGCCACAGCAGCATCCAAAAACCCTAACCGTGACTCTTGCAGCTAGCAAGGCTTGTTTGCGGTCTTTCTGCACGGAAACACCTCTGCAAGCTTCTTCACGACGTGGGACATCTATCCTCCAAAGGGGAAGTTTCTAGCCCTTGTCGTTCTTGCAGAATCCACAGCTTCTACCATCCGGTGGCAGCTTCTTTGCACCCACAGCTGGCATTTCCTGGGCATCTGCCCACTCACGACTTGATCGTGACTTTTGGACTTGGTCCCCTTGTTCCACAGGTACTCTCGTCCGGAAATCCATCGTTGTTGCATTGCTGGTGTTGGTCTTCCTTGCAGAATTCCCCTATCACGACTTCTGTGCTCTTTGGGGAACTTAGGTGCACTTTGCACCCACTTTTCAGGGTCTTGGGGTGGGCTATTTTGCTAACCCTCACTGTTTCCTTACAGTCCCAGCGACCCTCCACAAGGTCACATAGGTTTGGGGTCCATTCGTGGTTCGCATTCCACTTCTAGAGTATATGGTTTGTGTTGCCCCTATCCCTATGTGCCCTCATTGCAATCTATTGTGACTGTACATTGCTTGCATTGCTTTCAATTGCTATTACTGCATAATTTTGGTATTGTGTACATATATCTTGTGTATATTTGCTATCCTCATACTGAGGGTACTCACTGAGATACTTTTGGCATATTGTCATAAAAATAAAGTACCTTTATTTTTAGTATATCTGTGTATTGTGTTTTCTTATGATATTCTGCATATGACACTAGTGGTATAGTAGGAGCTTTACACGCCTCCTAGTTCAGCCTAAGCTGCTCTGCTAAGCTACCTTTTCTATCAGCCTAAGCTGCTAGACACCCCTCTACACTAATAAGGGATACCTGGACCTGGTGCAAGGTGCAAGTACCCCTTGGTACCCACTACAAGCCAGGCCAGCCTCCTACATTGGTTGTGCAGCGGTGGGATAAGTACTTGCAACTACTTACCACTTTGTCATTTTGTACTTTTCATAAGAGAAAAATATACAAAACAAGTTCAGTGTATGTACACCTAACCAAAAAGTTTTGCTTTTCTTCTCTTACTCCTTTGCTAAGTGCTGAAAAGTACCTCTAAAACTTTCAAAAAGTTCTTAAAAGTTGAAAACGTTTTTTTCCTGTTCTTTAAAAAGTTCTGAAACTTTTTCTTTCTTTTTCTGTCCCTTAAACCTTTTCTATCATGTCTGGTACAGGTCAAACAGTGGATCTGACCAGAGTTGCATATGATCACCTTAGCTGGAAAGGAGCAAGGAGTCTCTGCATTGAAAGTGGTTTAGGGGTGGGGAAGAATCCCTCAAGAGAATTGTTAGTCAATATGCTCATTGAACAGGATAAGACCTTAGTTGGCACCTCTGGTGAGAGATTGGCTGATGGTTCACACTCTGATTCTGGGGTAGCCCCAGTTAAAGGGTTAGAAGGGAACCTTCCCAACCTGCCCCTTAGCAGGCCACCTAGCATAGCTGGTACTAATGTGAGTTCTCATCATAGTATAGAGGTTACCCCTTTAGGCCAGGTTGTTAGAGTGCCATCTGTTAGGGACAGGTCTCCCTCTGTTCATTCACACCATTCTTCTGTGTCAAGGCATGCCCAACCCACCCTCCCTGAAGACAGAGTGTTAGAAAGGGAACTCAATAGATTGAGAGTGGAAGATTCCAGGCTGAAGCTCAAGAAGCAACAGCTGGATTTAGATAGACAAGCATTTGACTTAGAAAAAGAAAGACAGAGGTTGGGGTTTGGACCTCATGGTGGCAGTAGCAGTATTACAGATAGTAATCCTGTAAAAGAGCATGATTCTAGGAATCTGCACAAGATAGTTCCCCCTTACAAGGAGGGGGATGACATTAACAAGTGGTTTGCTGCACTTGAGAGGGCCTGTAATGTAAAGGGGGTCCCTCAAAGGCAGTGGGCTGCTATCCTATGGCTATCTTTCAGTGGAAAGGGTAGGGATAGGCTCCTTACTGTTAAGGAAAGTGATGCCAATGATTTTACAGTTCTTAAGAATGCACTCCTAGATGGTTATGGCTTAACCACTGAACAGTACAGGATCAAGTTCAGAGAAACCAAAAAGGAGTCTTCACAAGACTGGGTAGACTTTGTTGACCATTCAGTGAAGGCCTTGGAGGGGTGGTTACATGGCAGTAAAGTTTCTGACTATGAAAGCCTGTATAACTTAATCCTGAGAGAGCATATTCTTAATAATTGTGTGTCTGATTTGTTGCACCAGTACCTAGTAGACTCTGATCTGACCTCTCCCCAAGAATTGGGAAAGAAGGCAGACAAATAGGTCAGAACAAGGGTGAACAGAAAAGTTCATACAGGGGGTGACAAGGATGGCAAGAAGAAGGATGGTAAGTCTTCTGACAAGGGTGGGGACAAATCTAAAAATGAGTCTTCATCAGGCCCACAAAAACACTCTGGTGGGGGTGGTGGGCCCAAATCCTCTTCAAATCAAAATCAAGTAAAGAAACCATGGTACTATTTATGTAAAATAAAAGGCCATTGGACAACTGATCCCAGTTGTCCAAAGAAAAGCACCAATCCCCCCACCACCACAACCCCTACTGCTACACCTAGTGCCCCTAGTAATAGCAGTGGTGGTGGGAGCAAACCTACTAATAGCCAATCCAAGGGAGTAGCGGGGCTCACTTTTGGTAATTTAGTTGGGGTTGGTCTTGTTAGGGAGACCACAGAGGCTGTGTTAGTCTCTGAAGGTGCCATTGATTTGGCCACCTTGGTTGCTTGTCCCCTTAATATGGATAAGTACAAGCAGCTTCCCCTAATAAATGGTGTTGAGGTTCAGGCCTACAGGGGCACAGGTGCCAGTGTTACCATGGTAATAGAGAAACTGGTCCACCCTGAACAACACCTACTTGGTCACCAGTACCAAGTGACTGATGCTCATAACAACACTCTTAGCCACTCCATGGCTGTTGTGAATCTCAACTGGGGGGGGGTGGCGGGTTACTGGTCCAAAGAAAGTTGTGGTTGCCTCAGATTTACCTGTAGACTGTCTACTAGGGAACGATTTAGAGACATCAGCTTGGGCAGAAGTGGAGTTGGAGGCTCATGCAGCAATGCTGGGCATTCTTGGGCATATCTTTGCTTTGACAAGGGCTCAGGCCAAAAAGCAAAAATGACAGGGTGACTTGGATCCTGGAACAATGGACCAAGTGCTCCCTAAAGCTAGGGTTAATAAAGGTAAAACACTACCTACTATCCCTCCCTCTACAGTGGATTCAACTTCTGAGGAAGAAGAATTTCCACCCTGTGCAGAACCTACACCAGAGGAGCTGGAAGCAGACACTGCTGAGCTTTTGGGTGGATGGGGGGGCCTGCCAGGGAGGAGCTGAGTGTGGCACAGCAGACCTGTCCCATACTAGAGGGTCTAAGACAGCAAGCTGTCAAACAGCAAAATGGGGATGTCAGTGACTCTCACAGAGTTTACTGGGAGGACAACCTCTTGTATACTGAAGCAAGGGATCCAAAACCTGGAGCAGCCAGGAGACTGGTGATTCCTCAGCAATACAGAGAGTTCCTCCTAACTCTAGCCCACGACATTCCCTTGGCTGGACATTTAGGGCAAATGAAAACTTGGGACAGGCTTGTTCCCTTGTTTCATTGGCCTAGAATGTCGGAGGACACAAAGGAATTTTGTAAGTCCTGTGAAACCTGTCAAGCCAGTGGCAAAACAGGTGGCACTCCAAAGGCACCCCTTATTCCACTGCCTGTGGTTGGGGTTCCCTTTGAAAGGGTAGGGGTTGACATAGTTGACCCCTTGACCCTCCTACTGCTTCAGGCAATAGGTTTATCTTGGTGGAAGTGGACCATGCCACCAGATATCCTGAAGCAATTCCTCTAAGGACCACTACAGCTCCTGCAGTGGCAAAGGCCCTCCTGGGAATCTTTTCCAGGGTGGGCTTCCCAAAAGAGGTGGTATCAGACAGGGGAAGCAATTTCATTTCTGCTTACTTAAAGGCCATGTGGAAGGAATGTGGTGTGACATACAAGTTCACCACACCCTATCATCCACAAACAAATGGACTGGTTGAGAGGTTTAATAAAACTCTCAAAGGAATGATAATGGGACTCCCTGAAAAACTCCGCAGGAGATGGGATGTCCTGTTACCTTGCCTCCTTTTTGCTTACAGGGAGGTACCCCAAAAAGGAGTGGGCTTCAGCCCCTTTGAACTCCTATTTGGACACCCTGTAAGAGGTCCTCTAACACTTGTAAAGGAGGGTTGGGAACAATCTTTAAAAGCTCCTAAGCAAGACATAGTGGACTATGTACTTGGCCTAAGATCTAGGATGGCTGAGTACATGAAAAAGGCCAGTAAAAACCTTCAGGCCAGCCAAGAGCTCCAAAAGCAATGGCATGACCAGAAGGCTGTTCTGATTCAGTACCAACCAGGGCAGAAAGTGTGGGTCTTGGTGCCTGTGGCCCCAAGAGCACTCCAAGACAAATGGAGTGGACCCCACATTATTGTTGAGAAAAAGGGTGAAGTCACCTACTTAGTTGACTTAGGCACTGCCAGGAGTCCCCTTAGGGTGCTCCATGTCAATCGCCTGAAACCCTACTATGACAGGGCTGATCTCACCCTGCTCATGGCAACAGATGAAGGACAGGAAGAAGAGAGTGACCCTCTCCCTGATCTCTTCTCTTCCACAGAACAAGATGCTCTAGTGGAAGGTGTCGTTTTAGCAGATTGTCTTACTGCTGAGCAGAAAGACCACTGCATAACTCTCCTGGGTCAGTGTTCTGAACTCTTTTCTACTGTGCCAGGCACCACTTCTTGGTGTGAGCACACTATAGATACTGGAGACAGCTTGCCTGTCAAAAGTAAGATCTATAGGCAGCCTGACCATGTCAGGGACTGCATAAAACAAGAGGTGCAGAAAATGCTTGAACTGGGAGTGGTTGAGCACTCTGAAAGTCCATGGGCCTCTCCTGTGGTACTTGTACCAAAACCTCATTCCAAAGATGGAAAGAAGGAAATGAGATTTTGTGTAGATTACAGAGGTCTCAACCAGGTAACTAAAACTGATGCTCACCCTATACCCAGGGCAGATGAGCTAATAGATACACTGGCATCTGCCAAGTATCTAAGCACCTTTGATTTGACTGCAGGGTATTGGCAGATCAAGTTATCAGAGGATGCTAAAGCAAAAACTGCATTTTCAACCATTGGAGGGCACTACCAATTCACAGTAATGCCTTTTGGGTTGAAAAATGCACCTGCCACTTTTCAGAGGTTGGTGAATACAGTCCTGCAAGGATTGGAGGCTTTTAGTGCAGCATATCTAGATGATATAGCTGCCTTTAGCTCCACCTGGGATGATCACCTGGTCCACCTGTGGAAAGTTTTTGAGGCCCTGCAAAAGGCAGGCCTCACTATCAAGGCTTCAAAGTGCCAGATAGGGCAGGGAAAAGTGGTTTATCTGGGACACCTGGTAGGTGGAGAACAGATTGCACCACTTCAGGGGAAAATCCAAACTATTATAGATTGGGTTCCCCCTACAACTCAGACCCAGGTGAGAGCGTTCTTAGGCCTCACTGGGTATTACAGGAGGTTCATAAAGAACTATGGCTCCATTGCAGCCCCTCTTAATGACCTCACATCTAGGAAAATGCCTAAAAAGGTATTATGGACAGCAAACTGTCAGAAAGCTTTTGAGGAGCTGAAGCAGGCCATGTGCTCTGCACCTGTCCTGAAAAGCCCCTGTTACTCCAAAAAATTCATTGTCCAAACTGATGCATCTGAATTAGGGGTAGGGGCAGTCTTATCACAACTTAATTCTCAGGGCCAGGATCAACTTGTTGCTTTTATCAGCAGGAGGTTGACCCCTAGAGAAAAGCGTTGGTCTGCCATAGAGAGGGAGGCCCTTGCTGTGGTCTGGGCACTGAAGAAGTTGAGGCCATACCTGTTTGGCACTCACTTCATTGTTCAGACAGACCACAAACCTCTACTTTGGCTAAAACAAATGAAAGGTGAAAACCCTAAATTGTTGAGGTGGTCCATATCCCTACAGGGAATGGACTATACAGTGGAACATAGACCTGGGAGTACCCACTCCAATGCAGATGGACTCTCCAGATATTTCCACTTAGACAATGAAGACTCATCAGGTCATGGCTAGTCTTATTGTCCTTCGTTTGGGGGGGGGGGGGGGGGGGGTTGTAGGAGAGTACCATCTTGCCTGGCATGTTACCCCCATATTTCACTGTATATATGTTGTTTTAGTTGTATGTGTCACTGGGACCCTGCCAGCCAGGGCCCCAGAGCTCATAAGTGTGCCCTGTATGTGTTACCTGTGTTATGACTAACTGTCTCACTGAGGCCCTGCTAACCAGAACCTCAGTGGTTATGCTCTCTCATTTCTTTCCAAATTGTCACTAACAGGCTAGTGACCAATTTCACCAATTTACATTGGCATACTGGAACACCCTTATAATTCCCTGGTATATGGTACTGAGGTACCCAGGGTATTGGGGTTCCAGGAAATCCCTATGGGCTGCAGCATTTCTTTTGCCACCCATAGGGAGCTCTGACAATTCTTACACAGGCCTGCCATTGCAGCTTGAGTGAAATAACGTCCACGTTATTTCACAGCCATTTACCACTGCACTTAAGTAACTTATAAGTCACCTATATGTCTAACCTTTACCTGGTAAAGGTTGGGTGCTAAGTTACTTAGTGTGTGGGCACCCTGGCACTAGCCAAGGTGCCCCCACATTGTTCAGGGCAAATTCCCCAGACTTTGTGAGTGCTGGGACACCATTACACGTGTGCACTATACATATGTCACGACATATGTATAGCGTCACAATGGTAACTCCAAACATGGCCATGTAACATGTCTAAGATCATGGAATTGTCACCTCAATGCCATTCTGGCATTGGGGAGACAATTCCATGATCCCCCGAGTCTCTAGCACAGACCCGGGTACTGCCAAACTACCTTTCCCGGGGTTTCACTGCAGCTGCTGCCAACCCCTCAGACAGGTTTCTGCCCTCCTGGGGTCCAGCCAGGCTTGGCCCAGGAAGGCAGAACAAAGGACTTCCTCAGAGAGAGGGTGTTACACCCTCTCCCTTTGGAAAAAGGTGTCAGGGCTGGGGAGGAGTAGCCTCCCCCAGCCTCTGGAAATGCTTTCATGGGCACAGATGGTGCCCATTTCTGCATAAGCCAGTCTACACCGGTTCAGGGATCTCCCAGCCCTGCTCCTTCGCGAAACTGGACAAAGGAAAGGGAAGTGACCACTCCCCTGACCTGCACCTCCCCTGGGAGGTGCCCAGAGCTCCTCCAGTGTGCTCCAGACCTCTGCCATCTTGGAAACAGAGGTGCTGCTGGCACACTGGACTGCTCTGAGTGGCCAGTGCCAGCAGGTGACGTCAGAGACTCCTTCTGATAGGCTCCTACAGGGGTTGCTAGCCTATCCTCTCTCCTAAGTAGCCAAACCTCCTTATCTGGCTATTTAGGGTCTCTGCTTTGGGGAATTCTTTAGATAACGAATGCAAGAGCTCATCAGAGTTCCTCTGCACCTCTCTCTTCACCTTCTGCCAAGGAATCAACCACTGACTGCTCTGGAAGCCTGCAAAACTGCAACAAAGTAACAAAGACGACTACTGCGACCTTGTAACGCTGATCCGGCCGCCTTCTCGACTGTTTTCCTGGTGGTGCATGCTGTGGGGGTAGTCTGCCTCCTCTCTGCACTAGAAGCTCCGAAGAAATCTCCCGTGGGTCGACGGAATCTTCCCCCTGCAACCGCAGGCACCAAAACACTGCATCACCGGTCCTCTGGGTCCCCTCTCAGCACGACGAGCGTGGTCCCTGGAGCTCAGCAACTCTGTCCAAGTGACTCCCACAGTCCAGTGACTCTTCAGTCCAAGTTTGGTGGAGGTAAGTCCTTGCCTCCCCACGCTAGACTGCATTGCTGGGTACCGTGTGATTTGCAGCTGCTCCGGCTCCTGTGCACTCTTCCAGGATTTCCTTTGTGCACAGCCAAGCCTGGGTCCCCGACACTCTAACCTGAAGTGCACGACCTCCTGAGTTGTCCTCCGGCGTCGTGGGACGTTCTTTTGTGACTTCGGGTGAGCTCTGGTTCACTCTTCTTCGTAGTGCCTGTTCCGGCACTTCTGCAGGTGCTGCTTGCTTCTGAGTGGGCTCCTTGTCTTTCTGGGCGCCCCCTCTGTCTCCTCACGCAATTGGCGACATCCTGGTCCCTCCTGGGCCACAGCAGCATCCAAAAACCCTAACCGTGACTCTTGCAGCTAGCAAGGCTTGTTTGCGGTCTTTCTGCACGGAAACACCTCTGCAAGCTTCTTCACGACGTGGGACATCTATCCTCCAAAGGGGAAGTTTCTAGCCCTTGTCGTTCTTGCAGAATCCACAGCTTCTACCATCCGGTGGCAGCTTCTTTGCACCCACAGCTGGCATTTCCTGGGCATCTGCCCACTCACGACTTGATCGTGACTTTTGGACTTGGTCCCCTTGTTCCACAGGTACTCTCGTCCGGACATCCATCGTTGTTGCATTGCTGGTGTTGGTCTTCCTTGCAGAATTCCCCTATCACGACTTCTGTGCTCTTTGGGGAACTTAGGTGCACTTTGCACCCACTTTTCAGGGTCTTGGGGTGGGCTATTTTCCTAACCCTCACTGTTTCCTTACAGTCCCAGCGACCCTCCACAAGGTCACATAGGTTTGGGGTCCATTTGTGGTTCGCATTCCACTTCTAGAGTATATGGTTTGTGTTGCCCCTATCCCTATGTGCCCTCATTGCAATCTATTGTGACTGTACATTGCTTGCATTGCTTTCAATTGCTATTACTGCATAATTTTGGTATTGTGTACATATATCTTGTGTATATTTGCTATCCTCATACTGAGGGTACTCACTGAGATACTTTTGGCATATTGTCATAAAAATAAAGTACCTTTATTTTTAGTATATCTGTGTATTGTGTTTTCTTATGATATTGTGCATATGACACTAGTGGTATAGTAGGAGCTTTACACGCCTCCTAGTTCAGCCTAAGCTGCTCTGCTAAGCTACCTTTTCTATCAGCCTAAGCTGCTAGACACCCCTCTACACTAATAAGGGATACCTGGACCTGGTGCAAGGTGAAAGTACCCCTTGGTACCCACTACAAGCCAGGCCAGCCTCCTACAACTAGTGAGACTACTATTCAGCATGGCTCAAAGTTAAGGGCATAAAGGAGAATGATGTGTCATCGACTGGTGTGGCGTAGTGTTATGGAGTAAGTAGAGTGTCCTAATATGGAGCAGTAAACTAACTTTAAAGGAACAGGGGTCCCTTGAATAAAATGCAATACTACTCCCATAAACAATAATATTAAAGTAGTATGCAAATGGAATGTTTCATACATTTATTCAATCAAAATATAAAAGATCAAATGTAGTGGGAAAACATCAACAGGGAAATCGAGAAAGACTGGTATTCGGGCATTACACAAGTTATCTGGATTACCCAATGTCACCAATTACAAGAAAAATGTAAAAAGTAACCTATATAGTACAGTGGTTTAGAGGAGGCTGGCCTGGTTTGTATTGGGTACCTATGGTACTTACACCTTATACCAGGTCCTGTTATCCCTTATTAGTGAAATGTAGTCAGTGTCTAGAAGCCAGGCTCTCTAGGGGTAGCTTTAGCTGAGCAGCCAAGACTTATCTAGGAGATGTGCAAAGCTCATGCAATACCACTGTAGTCACACAGTACTCACACACATGAAAGAAAATACTCAGTGTCACAAAAATAAAGGTACTTTATTTTAGTGACACAAATGCCAAAAATACCATAGAGACTATACTCCCTTAGAAGGTAAGTAATACACCAATTATATACACTAGTATGCAGCAATAGCAATAAAAACAGTTAAAAAAGTGCAATTAGTGAAAATCACAAAGGTTAGAAATGGGCCTAGGGGAAACACAAACCATATACTAAGAAAGTAGAATGCGGATGTCGGTTTCCCACCTAGGCAAGTGCAGTGTGTAGAAGGGCGCTGGGAGTATTAGAAAACACCAAAGGTAAGTACTAGAACCCACCCCAGAGCCCAGGAAAGCAGGAGTAAATCACAGTAACTTTCCTAGAACACACAAGAACACGAGAAAGAAGATAATGCAAGAACCAGAAGATACTTCAAGACACAGAGGGTGGATTCCTGGACCTGAAGACCTGTGGAAGAATGGGTCTAAGTCCAGGAAGCACAGAAGAGTCCAGGGAGGACAGGAGCCCCTGCTAACCCGAATCAAGGTGCAAAAGAAGAACCACCGATGAAGAACAACAGTCAGTACTGCACCCAAGAAGATGAATGCAGGTCCCTGGTTGGTTCAGATGATGTCCCACACCGGATGGATGATTGCAGTCTGGTTTGCGTCGCTGGATTCTACCAACAAACCTTGGCACACGCAAAGCTCACGGTTAGCGGAAAATGGCACTGCCGAGGACCAGGAGGGACCTGGTGGACTCTACCCAGGAGGGGGAGTCAGAGGGGGCTCTCATCAACTCAGAGAGCCCACAGAAGACCAGCCAGTGACGGGGACAAAGGAGTTGCAAAAGGAGGCCCACGCAGCACAAAAACAAAGGATCCCACACCACCAGAGAACCACTCAGGAAGCTGTGCATTGCAGGAAGGAGTGCTGGGGGCCAGAGTTACATTATGCACAAAGAATTTCATAGAAGGATGCCAACAAGCCTTGGCAACTGAAAAACACGTGGTGAACAGGGTTACAGTCTTGCGTGGGAAGGCAAGCTCTTCCCTCCACCAAAGTTGGACAGTAGGACATCAGGACCATCAGGACCACTTCAGTCCACCACCCGTGATGTAGGATCCATGCAACTCAAATAGGAGAGGGGACCCAAGCAGATGGTCGTCGTTGCAGAGAGGTGCCTGCTGAAGCACGGGAGTGACTCCTTCACTCCAAGGGAGATTTGGTTATTCTTCTGGTGCAGGCTGAAGACAGGCTGTCCTCTGAGGATGCACAACCGGGAAACAGTTGCATTTGCTGGCAATAGCTGAAGATACAATGTTGCAGAAGTCGTCTGTGCTTCGTTGTTGCAGTTTTTGGAGTTCCTGGAGGGTCCAGATGCAGTTTCTTCAGTGAGAAGGTGAAGTAAAGGATGCAGAGGATTCCTGCTGAAGTCTTGCAGTCCGAATCTGAAGAACCTCCCAAAAGAGAGACCCTAAATAGCCATGAAAGGGGGATTGGTCAGCTAAACAGGTAAGCACCTATCAGGGGACAGCTCTGACACCACCTGCTTGCACTGGCCACTCAGATGCTCCCAGAGTTCGCTGCCAACTTGGAATCCAAGATGGCAAAATACATGGACCCTCTGGAGGAGCTCTGAGCACCACACCCGGGGTAGTGATGGACAGGGGAGTGGTCACTCCACTTTCCTTTGTCCAGTTTCATGCCAGAGCAGGGACTGGGTACCTGAACCGGTGTAGACTGGATTATGCAAGGAGGGTACCAAATGTGCCCTTCAAAGCATTTCCAGTGGCCTGGGGAAGGAAGCTACCCCTCCCAAGCCTGTAACTCCTATTTCCAAAGGGAGAGGGTGTAACACCCCTCTCCGAAAGGAAATCCTTTGTTCTGCCTTCATGGGCTTGAGCTTCTCAAGCAACAGGAGGGCAGAAACCTGTATGAGAGGTGGCAGCAGCTGGGCCTGCCTGGAAAACCTCAGAAGGCTGGAATGGCAATACTGGGGGTCCTCTAAGGAGCCCCGAAAGTGCATGAAATCATACAACCAATGCTTGCAAAAGCCTTGGAGTATGATTCCAACATGTTTGATACCAAACATACCTATGTTCGGAGTTACCATTATGTAGCTGGGAATAGGCTGTGACCTATTTCAAGTACACATGTAAAATGGCATCCTCGCACTCAGGAAGTCTGGGAAAATGGTCCTGGAGGTCGTGGGGGCACCTCTGCTAGTGCAGGGGTGCCCTCACACACAGTTACTCTGCACCCTGCCCTCAGGGCTGGAGGGCCTGCTATAAGGGTGACTTATAAGTGACCTGGTGCAGTGTAACTGGCAGTGAAAGGGTGCATGCACCTTTTCATGCAGGCTGCAATGGCAGTCCTGCAGAAGCCTTTGCATGGGCTCCCTATGGGTGGCAAAAGAAATGGTGCAGCCCATAGGTATCTCCTGGAACCCCAATGCCCTGGGTACCTAAGTACCATATACTAGGGACTTATAAGGGGGCACCCGTAAGCCAATTTTGGGTGAAATACTGGATTACCAGTATGCAACAACCATAATTTAAGGTAGAGAGCATAACTACTGGGGTCCTGATTAGCAGGATCCCAGTAAACACACTCAAACACACTGGCAAACAGGCCAAATGTGGGGGTAACCAAGCTAGAAAGAGGCTACTTTCCTACAAGGTTAGCATCCACAATAATGATTTACAAGCTTTTATACACCGGCTTTTAAATGAATGTCTCAAATAGTGAATCAAGAAGTCATTAGCTTATAGTACCCATGCTTATGACAACTTATGTACAATATCACAAATTCAAGTTAAGGTACTTTGGCCGACGATATTTCGATCCCCTAGACAGGTATCAGGATTATCCTAAGCCTTCGCTAAGCTTGAGTTAAAAGGGCTACAGAGTGCTTGTAACCAAAACGGCGAAGATAAATCGGATTCACGTCTCATATGAGTAAGAAGGCAATCAACGGAGATCTGAATCTCTAATCAAGCGCCAATGACATAAAGTAGTAGTAGAGTGGAGTAGTGTCACAGTGTAATAGAGTGTCATAGAGTGGAAAGGCATAAAGAAGAGTGAACTGGAGTAGAGTACGGATAAGTAACGTGAAGTGGCATAGAGAAAGTTGGGTAGAGTGTTACAGTGAACATAATACATTGTTGTATAGTGGAGTGGCATGGAGGGTTGTGCAGTGGCGTTGAGTAGAGTATCGTAGATTGAAGTGGCATAGAGTGGTGTGGGGTGGCATACAGTGGAGTAAAGTGGAATGGAGTGGCGTATAGGGAGTTGTGTAGGGAGTTACAGAGTGGAGAAAGTGGTAGAGTTTAATGGAATAGCGTGTCAGAGTCTAGTATCATGGAGTGTAATGTCAGAGTGAAGTGTCATAGAGTGGAGTTGGGTGGTCTAGAGTGAAGTGGCATAGAGTACAGTGGTACAAAATAGATTGATGTAGAGTGTAGGGGTATAGAGTGCATTGGTTTTGAGTAAAGTGGTGTAGAGTGCATTGGCGAATACTGCACTTGTTTAACGTACAGTGCAGTAGCGTAGAGTGGTGAAGAGTAGAGGGGAGCAGAGTGGAGTGGCACAGCATAGATTGCAATGGTTCAGAATGATGTGTCATAGAGTGATGCGGTGCATGGTAGAGTGGAGTGGTGCAAGGTAGAGTAGACTGGTGTAGAATGCAGTGGTGGAGTGCAGTGATGCAGAGTAGAGTGGCATAGAGTGTAGTGGCATATAGTACACTGGTGTAGAGTGCAGTAGAGTGGCATATAGTTGAGCGGTGCAGAGTAGAGTGCCGTGGTGCAGAGTAGAGAGGAGTATAGTTCAATGGCAGAGTGCAGTGTTGCAGAGTAGAGTGTCATAAAGGGCAGTGCTGTTGAGTAGAGTGGCATAGAATGCATTGGTGTAGAGTGCAGTGATGTAGAGTGATGCAGAGAGTAGAGAAGAGTGGCGTAGAGTACAGTGGTTCAGAGTAGAATAGAGAGTAATAGAGTGCAGTGGCATGGAGTAGATTGCTGCAGAGTACAGTATAGTGGTGAAGGGTAGATTGTTGCAGAGTGGAGCATAGTGATGTAGAGTGCAGTAGCATAGAACGGTGCAGAGCAGATTGGAGTGGCACAGGGTACATTGGAGTGGTGAAGGGTAGATTGGACTGGCATAGAATAGATTGGAGTTGCGTAGATTGCAGTGGCATAGAGGAGATGATTTCAAAGTAGAGTGAAGTGCCCTACAGTGGAGTGGTGTAGAGTAGATTAGAGTGCAGTGGTGCAGAAAAGAGTGCAGTGGGACAGAGCACAGTGGCATTGAGTGCAGTGGTGCAGAGTAGAGCAGAGTGGCATGGAGTTCAGTGGCAGAAAGTGCAATGTTGCAGATTAGAGGGTCGCAGAGTACAGTGGTGTATTGTAGAGTGACAGAGTGCAGTGGCATAGAGTGTTGTGGCGCAGAGTACAGTGGCATTGAAAGCAGTGGAATAGAGTACTGTGGTGCAGAGTAGATTGGCATAGAGTGCAGTGGCATAGCGTGCATTGGTTTTGAGTAAAGTGGTGAACAGTGCACTGGCAGAGTGCAGGGGTGTAGTGTACAATGGTTAGAGTAGAATAGCATAGATTGCAGTGGCGTGGTGTAGAGTGGAGTGGAGTGGCACAGCATAGATTGCAGTGGCGTAGAGTAGCACAGAGTGGAGAAAAGTGGTGTAGGGTGCAGTGGCATAGGGTAGATTGTTTCAGAGTAGAGTGAAGAAAAGATAGAGAAAACATAATTTACTTCACTATGCTGAAGTATGTAACGATAAATAATAACGCTAGGCATAACGGCCCAAAATGAAATATGGCTTCTCCCTGTTAGCCACACTGTAATCAAGTGCTTAATTACCTAGAAAACAAAGCATTAAACATAAATGTGAGAAAAATATACCCTTCTAATAGCTAAATTGTTGTGTGAAAAGGTAAAATCTGGGCTCAATCTCGACTTCACTGTTTCACCAACTGGTGTGACCTTAGGCAAATACAAATATTGTGTTTCACAGTCTCCTTTGTGGCCTGTATATGTCAGGCTGAGTGGGACTCTGTTCTCTCTTTAGATCTTCCTCATTGTCTTGCAGCTCCTCTTGAAGGCATCCTGCATAGCTCCTCTTCAAGGCGGCAGGTGATGCAGACAGTAATCATTCAAAACTCTTTTCTCCTCCTCGTGCCCTTTGTTCTTATCAGCACCCTTAATGCCCACAGCTGTAAACGGGACAAACAAAAGGGCAGAGGGCGCAGGGGGCCTCCGGACTCACCTTCATTCTGTTACCATCAGATTGGAGGATGGTCACTACAGGGCTATTATAAGGACTATTACAGGGCTATTATAAGGAGCGCTTTTGTGCGCTAATGGCCCTCTGAATAATAGATGTGAGAGGGGAAATTATTGTGTCCCCTTGTCCCCCCCACCTTCGTCCCCCATGTCCCACACCCTCCAAAATCTGGGGGGGATATATCTCCCACGTCCCCCACACTTCCTACGCCCATGGCCCGGCGTACTCTGCAGGGAAGGAACCAGATGCGGTCAGCGCAGATGCAACCCCCCCCGCACCCTCCCCCCCACCTCCAGCCCAGGGCTGTCTCAGGGAATGTTGCGAGTGCATTAGTACTGTGTAACTGCTAATCTATGAGGATTGTAACAATGTCATCTGTAGTGTTACCTCTATGCTGTGTCTGGTTTGCTGGGGAAATGAGGTGCATCATTTGTGTTAGATACCTTCTGTAGCGTAATTAGGGTGACCTTGTCCTTCCAGGTTAATACAGACCCCATTTGCAGTCCTGATCTTTCATGAGATTGCCTAATGGATTATGGGCAGTGCTTTAAATGGGCCGGTACTCTCCGGTACTGAGTACCGGCACTTTTTTATTTTGAGAGGGAGAGTACCGGCATATCTCAAGAAAAACGTAATACTTTTAATTGGAGAGTACCGGCACTTCTCAGAAACAAGCAGGTACTCTATTACAGAGTACCTGCACTTCTATTTTTCCATTTAAAGCACTGATTATGGGTCTTGTAGTCTTGTTTTGCTTCCATTACCCTACTTAGATGAACACACCTGAAAATAAATAGTATCTGTAATGACCTAGTAGGTGGTAACCCTAACTGCTGTCGCGGAGGGAGAATACTTTTTTAAATATCTGACCGATGCAAAGTCACCGTGCTAAATGTACACCTGCACAAATAAACACAGAATTCTCCTCCCTACCCTTTAGCCACAGTACATGGATTGTAAATTCTTACCAGATCTCAACACGTCACTCCAACATCACCCGCTCCCCTCTTAATGTAACAGCAATCCTTGTCTCTCTTGACTCGTGCACAGCTTCTCCACATCTTCCTTCCGATCAGCATCTGTGTTCTTCATCCCCACCATCCATGCCGAAGACATTTTTGTTCTTGGAACCTGGCTTCTAATTAACACAAACGGCACCCTCTCAGGTACCCCATGTGGCGTCAACGTGTTTTACCTGCCTCAGCTCATTGAGCACCTCTGGTACAATGAATAAAACCTGCCAATAACAAAGGCCACACCACACCAACAGGTTCACGGGTTCCACTGACCCACTGAAGTGTGGATAACACCAGGAGATACAATAGTATCGAACTGTGCTTCAAACGCCCAAAACTACCCTGGACAAAACTAACCCTAGTTTTAGTATGTATGCTAAAAATAAAATCCTGTATTTTATACCAAACTGTTTTTTAATTAAAATGGCAAGGTGTTTTGGGACTTCAGTTTATCTACAATAAAAGGCTTGTATTTCATAGCAAAATGTATTGTTTTCAGGAACAGACGAACTGATGATTGGGGATAAAATGATTCTATTTCTAAAATATGGTTAAAGCTGATGTTTTAGCACAGATGAGAAATAGAAATAATTCATGCAGAGTTTGGAAGAATCGCAGATGTTATTTACTTGGTTTACATTTACTTGGTATTTCATGCCCACTTGTAGACATTGTGCTGAACTGCACTATTTTGCCACAATTTTTCCAAAGGTTTCTTGGAGGGGAGTGTTCCCTTCAACAAACCAACTAGGGGCTGTTACAATAACCTTGTCCACCATGAAAAAATAGAACATATCACGTTATGTCACAAAAGTCCAAATTGTGGCCGCTAGATTAATTTTGTAACTAAGGAAATCAGATTCACTATCTTCTGCCCTTATGTTACCATTGAGCCAATGTGTTATTTTTAGACCTCTTTGCTTTGTCCACAAGGCTCTTTTAGAATCCTGAGCTTCATCTCTAACCCAGCGCTTTCAATTGTAACACCCAAAATGGCAGCTTTGCTGCGCATCGCAAACACCTTTCAAGTGGTTGTACCCAAACATCAGCATACAACTACTGGGAGCGGAGCTTCTCAGTAGCAGCTTCAAAGCATTGGAACACGCTTTCTGTTGCCTTTTGGATCTTTGCCTCTCTCCGTCAGTTCAGGAAGGCCTTGGAAACGTACCTATTTCCTGTTGGTGACAAAGTATAGTCTGGTTAACGTTTTCCAGCATTTATGTAGTAGCATAAACAAATAAATGATAATGGCAGAACTACCCGAGAAAGTCGGGCTTGCTGGCTTAGTTCAGGTGCCTATGTCCCACAACTTGAAACATTTCCCTATGCCCCTTACTAAGAATGGCATAATCATTGTTATTACTACTAGACCAAGAAGCAGCAATTTCCGGGTGTGCAGTGCTTGCTGAGCTTACTTTGCTACACTACCAAGCACTTAACACCCAGCTGCAGTGATGGAGGGTTCTTTACATTTGATCAAAGCAAATAACCTTCCACTTGAAACAAGAATACCACACTTCATATTTGCCCATCCTTACCTCATGTCAGGACTCAAGTCCACAGAAATGTGAGAGGTCAGAAACTTCTCCTTCTGATGGATACTTCTAGCTGCAGGTTCCTCACCTTTTGAATATCGGAGGCCTAGAATGGATCCAGAAACTCCTCATATAGCTCTTCTGTGCTGGTAGAGGGTGCTGGCTCCATCCCGATTCCAAAAGCAGAATTGTGATGATGCCACTAGCACCATAGAGTGCCTACCCTGTCGCCCAGACTTCAATTTAGTTCTTTCTGCCCTTTCTGTGCGGGTCTGAAGTTTCTCTCCCCCTCTTAAGATGAATCTTTGATGCCCAAATGACTATACATTTTGATGGAGAGGGCTATTAGGGGCATGTCCTCACCAAAGAAATCAGGATTTAAGCCCTGTTGCAATTGCGATGGTCAAATGTCGATCATGGACCCCATGACGGCTGCCTGTGTCACCTCGGTTTGAGGCATGATTCAAGAAGATGTTGCAACATATGCCTAGGAACGAACCCTAGGAGGGAGGCCAAGTTCTTCATGGGCCAGAGAAGATCGTCGTGGTCAAAAGTGATTGAAGTCTGTTTCCTGCTTCACTTTATCATCAAAGTCTTCCAGGAAGACCCTCCTCCATTCCCTTCCCTGGTGGTGATGGCATCCTTATATGCAATGCTCAAGAAGGAAGCAGAGATGCTTAAATTGCTACTGTACATAGTGGAGCTTATTTCAGATATCCTCACCAAGGTCCTTAAGACTGCCACCAAATCGGCAGAACCACAACTCCTATTTTAACAAAGCCCTTCTGAAGGCAGTGAAGGATGACTGAGCTTTTTTGTCAGTTCACCCTTCCTCAGTCAATCTGGTGGTTCAAGCTTCTTCTACCACTAAATTCAACCAAGGCCCTTACCCACCCGTCCACTAAATACAGAGTCTTGAGAAGTTGGAGAGAGTAGTGAAGAAATTATTCTCCGTGGGTAGCCTAGTGTTGCACTCCTTCAACTCTGTCTGTCTTCTTGGGATGCTGTAAACATTGCCTGTTGAACATGGCTGCAAAGCTTGTGCTCAATCTACATAAACTCCTCCGATCACTTAAAGGAGTAGTTCGCAATGGTCAGGATGCATCCAGATACATTATCAGGGTGGGTCTGGACAACAGATTGTGTTCATGAGGTCTTCAGTGTCCCTATGCTGTCACACCTGCCTGCGCTTTACATGCTTGTTCAGCAATGGTATTTATGGACTTGCCTTTTTGACTGCAAGTGTATCTTTATGTTCAAGGAGGATGCAGCACTGAAACGCTTTAACTCGTGAAGGGTGATGGCCAGGACTCTAGGAATTCAACCCCCAGATAAGGACCTTCATCCATTTTGGAAATTCAAAGGTTTTCAATAAGGCAGCACCAGTCTGCCCAAACTGTGCAAAAGAGGCAAAATCCCTTTGTGCCTCAGCACAAGAGCAGTGGCAATGGAACAGTTTGGCAGACCCACCTTTACTCCTCCCTCTCTTTCTTCCCTGCACCCCCAGGAAAGCCTCTTTTGCTTGTCCATGACTGAGTATGTGTGGCTCATGACAGAATAGTAATCTTCCTTTCTGCAGGCCTGGAGGACCATAATATTGAATAACTGAGCCCTTCAAACTGTAGAAAGGGGGTATAACCTCCCATTCTAGCAGCATCCCCTGCCCCCATTGTCTCTTTAGGCAAAGGACTACCTGAAGATGCTCCAGCAGGAGGTGGCATCCCTACCGCAGAAAGGGGTGGTAGAGGTGGTGCCAGAGTAAGATACTGGGCAACTGTGTTATTCTTGTTACGTTCGGGTTCAAAAAAGGGATACTGGTCTTTGTCCGATCATGGACCTCAGGCTTCTAAACTTTTAACTTTACAAAGAGAAGTTCACGATGCTGACCCTGGCACTGGAAGTGGGAGATTACATTGTGTGCCTTGACTTGCAGGACACATATGATTGGCTCCTCAAAGCCATCTCGCCACATATGGTGTAACACCCCCTGTTGTTTATGCGCGTTCCCATCAATGTGCCTAAGTCCCATTTAGTATCCTCTTAGTGCCTCCTGTTTATAGGGGCAGTACTGGATACAACGTCGCTCTCAGCCTTCCCTACTCCATACAGGATCCGAGAGATGGTACCAGCATTTTGGGTGGGTGCTCAGACTCCATTTCTGACAGCCTTGAACCTGATGGTTTATTGGCTTCTTGCGGCTTCATTGTCATGCATGCACTCTGGCACATGAGATCCCTCTAGTGATGCCTCTGCAGAAAGTGGTTACAACACCAGGGAGTGTTTATTTTTTGCAGATTCCTTTGGGACATCCAGGGGTGCTGCAGTGCATCTGAGGTTATGAATGACAGAGGGAAACCTCTCTCAAGGTATGTCCTTCTGCCCCACTGTCAAAGCCATGTCCATGGTGGTGCTGTATGCATTCTCTCAAGGGTGTGGCACACATCTGCAGAAGCTGAAGAGCAGAGACTTCGTGTCCAGACAAGCAGGTTCCTCTCATCAACCTGCTTGATCTGAGGGAAATTCAGCTGGCGCTCAAGGCCTTCCCCTCAGTCAGCCCATCCATATCTTGACAGACCATACAACTGTAATATTGTACATCAGCAAGCAGGGAGGAGTGGGGTCTCACTTTCTCTGTCTGTGCCCTTCCCCCCCAAGTGGCATCCATCCAGAGGTGGTTCAAGGGAAGTTTGCCCAATGGAGCACATCTCAGGTGGACATCTCTGCTGCTCATGACAATGTCCATTGCACCATGTTCTGTGCCTTTCAGAAATCTGATGTTTCAGATTCTACACGTTTCCGCCAGCGGCTGCTGCTCTGAATGACAAGTGGTGGGGCAGTGTGGGGGAAATAAAAGGAAAAGTGCAGGAGAAATAATAAAAAGAAAATATGAAAGAGTATTTACCTGCTGCTGCATCTGTGCTTTTCTGTTCCCGTCCCGATTGTCGACTCCTGACATTCCATGGGCTGGTGCACATTGCTCAGGCTCCAAGACGCTGCTCTCATGCGTGGAATACGATTAACCAGCATGAGAGAAGCACTGTAATTGGTCTGAGAGGGCTGGTTTGACACTCACTCAGGGACAGTAAGTCTGCGCCTGTGCTCCACCCAGCTGTGCAACACAGCTCGGGTTGGAGAAATCTACGTGTGCATATCAGTTTGGCAGTCCTAAGACAGCTGGCCAAACCGATATGCTCAACTACAGTTCCCACCACTCCTCACTGCTGCTGTCCGTCAAGATGGCCCCACCCTAAGACTCGGCTGGTTCTGGCTCAGAGAAAAATAAAATGATAATAAAAATAGTTTCATTATCATTTTACTTTTCATGTTTGCCTCTGTTGACTCTCAGCACTGGGGTGACGCTCCTCTGCCATAATGGAGGAGCCACCATTGGTTTCTTCCCATATCCTTGATGGCTCATATTATGAGGATGATTTGCCAAGACCGAGCCAAAGTCATTGTCCTCACCCTAGATTGGTCGAGACCTCCTGTACTTTTCCCTGGGTCCCCCACTCTGTCTTGCTCTTAGGGTAGAGCACATCTCCCAACTGGAGGGGTAGCCTTGGGATCTTCCACCTTTATGCCTGGAGATTGAGTTGGGACACCAGAGCTCTTTCCACTTATCACCGGAGGTACGCAACATGATTCCATCTGCCTATCTCATCTCCAGGTTGTACATATTAATTGCTTGGTTTACTGAACAACTGGTGGATCCTTTGAAAACCCATTGTGCGGTGGCACGGTCAAGGGGTACACTGTGGCCTTATCAACTTTTCTGTGCCTCCCAGACCAGCGTCTCTCTTTAAGTCGGCTGTGGGTATGAGCTTCCTGAAGAGACTGACAAATATGCTTCCCATGTGCCCTTTGGCATGCTTCAGTGGGATCTGAATGTAATATTTATGACTTCAGAAGGGTTTTTGGTTGCTTTTCCTTCTGCAAGACGTGTCCGTGAGCTGCAGTCCATGTGTGTTTGCCTAACATTCACATTCTTCTTCCCAGGCAAGCTTGTCCTTGGAACTAAACAGTCTTTTCTCCCCAAGGTGGTGACGCCATTCCATTTGGGGCAATTCGTCACTCTTCACAACTTTTACCCTCCACTTCATACAACCAAAGAGGACCCAGCTGGACCCCAGATATGTGGTTAGTAATTACTGAGACTGCACCAAGGAGATAAACACTGAAGACCAGCTCTTCTTAGGGTTCATGGGAAGCAAGAAAGGCAGGGAGTCCAGAAGAGAACTTGTCCAACTGGATAGTGTTGTGCATTAAGATGTGCTATGCCATCAAAAAGGAGGCCCGGCCTGAGGGGTAATTGAGCCCATTCTGCCAGGGCAAAATCTTCCACCCCAGTCTTGGCCAGATGTGTACCTGTGGTTGAGTTCTGCACAACAGTGACATTGGCCAAGGAAACAGATTCAACAAACCCTGGAAAAACGTAGGTACAAGGCTCTCTTCATCCTCCAAATTCCACCACGAGCTCCGACTTTGAGCCTTCAGAGTGGCCATCAGACCCGAGCACCATCCTTCATGAATTGCATAACTAGAGAGGGATTAGCTGAGGTAAGATTCACCTGCTTCTTCAGACACTCACCAGAAAAAGCACTCCAATGTCTAGCATACGAGGGGAGAATGGAAGATCTGAATGATGGTAGTAAAGTTGATGTCAATTTCTCAGGTACATCCAACACAGCTAAACCCCTCTGCTCAACCTCCAGACTATCAAGTGTAACTTATTTAAGGACTCCAGAGGGAGAGCTAGGAAGGTGAGAGGAGATGGGACAACTGGAAGTCTCTAGCCCCGATCCTCCTCTGTTAACTCCACTAGCAGAAACAAATTCTGCCATGGCCATTGGGGAGCAACCAAAATCACCTGTGCCCTGTCTCTTCTGACCCTCACAAGAAACGATCTGATCACAGGGAAGGGAGGAAAAGCATAACTTAGAGCGAGAGGCCAAGGACACATAACCCTTATATTGCCCGAAGCCTGCGGCACCTCCCCTCTCATGCAAAAGGCCTGAACCTTGACATTTTCTGGAAAAGCGAAAAGATCCAGTCTCAGCTGTCCACAACGTTGAATAATGAGGGTGAAGAGAGAAATTCACAGAATAAGTAATTTCCCTGCTCAGGATTCAGCCCTCACATTCTCACGCCAGCCCCCAAAATGTACATTGCAGTCAGGGACAGCACAGACCTCTGCACCCATTTGAAAATGTACAATGTTATCAGGTCCAAAGACCAGGATCTGATCCCACCCTGCTTATTGATAAAGGCCTTTGTTACCATATTGTTGTTACGAACCAGCACTGCCTGCCCCGACAGAACAGGACTGAACTGTAACAGGGCACAATGGACAGCCTCCATCTCGTTCCAGTTCGAACACCTCACCTCTGAGAGTTCTTTAGAGACCAGAAACCATTAACTTGCTGAGTGTCCAAAGAGGCCCCCCAACTTGACAGCCTGGCGTTAGCTGTCAGAACCAATGGAACAGGAGGACATAGTATTCATAAGATGATCCGGATCCAACCACCATGACAGATCCCTTCAAACCTGTTCCGTCATCCTGATGTGATCCGATAGATTACAAGATACTGGAGACCAGTTGGAAAGAATCCATCAGAGAATCTTGTGTGGGTGACACCTAGCCCAAGAGACTAGAAAAACTGATGATGCCAAGTGGCCATGGACCCTTACAAAAAGAAGAGGGGGGTCAATAATGGGAGATTTGTGTGGCCCAGTGCATCAGTCTCCCTAGTCACATAAAAACATATAAGAAGCACAGTTCCAAAGAAAAAGGCTCCATGCTATCAACTAGGGCAGAAGTCACAAGGTCTCTGCAAGCACATATATACTAGGAACAAGGGCCCTCACTCACCATCAGGTAACATGCTCCATCATTGGGCTATGCGCCTCGTCAGGCCAGCACTGCAATGCCTGACAGGCCCTCAAGGGGCTCTTTACCAGAGATCTTTTTGATAACTGGAGATGAATGCAAGAATGAGGGATTGGATGAGAAAAAAAAATGTTTATAATTGAGTAAGAGTGTCAAAAAGGGAAAACCTTTATTCTAACCTGAAACGCCTGTCAAGATTAAAAACAGCAAAAGGGGAACAAGATGTCATGTTTTGGTTCCCCAAAAAATATTTCTGATGTATGCCTCACACCTCAACTACTGGTGTGTGAAAAAAGGAGGTAGGATTGTGTGTGGGTAATTCCTACACCACATAACCCTGGTCAACATATTTCTCGCTTGAGTAGTCTAAAAGATCTCGTGGCGATTTGTCAAGACCTAAAGAATCCTAATCCTCAATAAGAGAGTAGCAGTACTCCTTGCTAAATAGAAAGATACCACATTCCTTACAGTGGTACTGCAACACAAGCAGGGACCCTCCTAGATTCGGGCCCCTTGGGGATAACATGGGTGCTGATCGTTCAACAATACAAGGGTTGTTTGGAGGAACGCTGCGATCGGTCACACTTACCCAATCTCCATGCTCCCTGGAGTACCCTTAACTAGTCTACTGCCGCTGGTTCTTTAAACTCAACAAGTCCTGATCATGAGCCTGTTGACTGTCTAACCGTCTCTCTGACAGTCCTACGATTCCCCTGAGAATCTGGAAATTAGCCCTAATGAACACTAAGGGCCTCCTTATGATTTCCGCAGACAGTTTAAGCTGAAACTCCGACTGGGAGTTTGCCACCAATGTGGCTACCGCCCCGGAGGGCCATTATGAGTTTCCCGCTAAGTGGGTGAGCGGAAAGCTGTATTTCCGACTGCCGGCCTAGCAGGAAACAACCTACAGCATTGTCTCCAGCTTGTAATCAAGTTGGCGGCAATGCTGTAGGGCGCAGGGTGCACAAGCACCTTCGCAATGTTCACATTACGATAGTGCTGGGCAGAGGGCCCCTCTGCACCCGTTCTCTGCCAGCCTTTTCATGCCGGTGCTATTGCCATGAAATTGCTGGTGGAAAACAAAGTCATAATCCGCAGTGCAGCGCTGCTTGTGGCGCTGCCCTAGCGGATTAGGACCGAAATAACCGCCAGGACAACTAATGCTGGCGCAGGACAACAGCCCCGGTCATAATATGGCGTTTGGTCCGTGGCATTGGCCATGAGACCGCCAGGTTCGTAATGACCTCCTAAGTCCTCAAATGGAACCAGGAAAGATTGATCCCAGTTTAGCAGGAACCCGTGGTCCTGAAACACTCCCAGGACCCTTTCCACGTGCTCTACCAGCTGGGATCTTTCTGAAGATTGGACAAGCAGGTCATCCAGATACGGATAAATGACCACCCCATCTGACTGAAGAATTGCAGTTGGGGAAAAAGGGAAGGACTTTTGTAAAAAAAAACCTTGGAGATACTTTGAGACTAAAGGGAAGGACACAGAACTGACAATGTCTTACTCCCACTACAAATTGACGACTTTTCTAGTAAGGAACTGTGATTGGAATGGGAAAGTAGGAATCCTGTCGATCCACAGATGCCATAAAATAAACACTTGAGCCATAAATTCACCCATTTTAAGTATAAAATGAGACAAAAAGACCCTGAAGCCTTTTGAACTAAGAACACGATGGGGTAAGTACATTTCTCTCTCTCTGAGGGCGGTAACCTGAAGATTGCCCCTTTTGACAACAATTCTCTGACTCCATCTAGCAGAGCCTTTCGCTTTTCTTTGGAACTGGACTCTGGGTATGAAGAATGCCTGTATACCAGGGCCTTTGCATGAACTCTATTGTACATCCCTTTGCCACATCTCCCCTCCAAGCTTGCTGAAAATGCTGAATCCTATCTCTAACCGGCAGAGAGCCGGGAAAAGGCTGATTATTAGGGGCTCTTTTTCACTGGCCCCTTCTACTTAGCGACATTGTGTTTGGGTGAAAACTTAGGTTTGAAATCTCATTCTCCGAAACGATGAAGCGTGAGCCTCCTGCTTCAGGGAAGACTTAGAGGATCTATTCCAACTTTTCCCCAAGTAAGAACATCCTTTGTAGGGCAAAGCGTGCATGCGTTCTTTAAGTGCTTTAAAAATCATAGCATTGAATTGTTCCCCAAAAAGAACCTGCCCCTCAAAAGGAATCCTTATTAGAGAAGACCTTTCTTCTGGCTCTGCCTTCCATCACCTCAAGCAAAGATACCTCCTGGCTGAGATCAAGGCACATGTGAACAGAAGAGCGAATGATGTAAGAGGAACTGTTAGGTAACCAACTGTAGCTCCATTGCACTAAGAGGCCAGAACACCCCAGACCCTCTGCCACTGCCACCACCAGTTTATCAAAATCATGAACCAATGATTCTGCTGATTAGGCTAAATAAATGCTAGTTATGAGGGCCAGGTTTTCTGCTGAAAATGCCTTTTTGAGATTGGAATCCACCTTTTTATCTGTTGCATCAGTGGGTGTACAATCCTCAGGGCTGATGATCATTTTACCAAATAGGGTAGCAACAATAAACTCCAACTTCAATTAGTGAGGAAGAGCATCCTCATCCTCCCATAGGTAGAACTTCTGCAGGAAACATGGATCTTGGACTTTATCAACCTCCTTCCACTCGCCCTATCACCATGACCTTGATTGGACCATGAAAAGGCATTGATAACTTGGATGGTTTAATATATTGAGAAAACAGAGGTCTACCATCCTCTCCAGACTGAAAAAAGTAAAATTCAAGTTCCTCCGAACATGAGCCTGAATGTCCCACATTTCTTCACAAGACACATTTGCCTCCTGGAGAAATAGATCGAGCCTCGAGGTAGGAGGCTGTAGAATCATTGTTCGGCACCATAGCCTTCGCTTGAGCAGACTTAAAAGAGTTAGATGACTGAGTCTGTATCACTCTGGACACTGCAGCCTCAATCCTGTCTTGTATCTCATCTTTCGAGATGAGAGACAGAACTCCAGCCCGACTCCGTGACCTTGCAGGCCGTTTGGCTGACACAGCAACTTCCTCCTCCTCAGAAGAAGAGGTAGTCGACAGCACATACTTGCTTTTTTGCAGATCTTTTCCCCTCCATCCTCACTATAGGATGAGGGCGCAGCAAGAAACACTCATATAAAAACTAGTAGCTGGGCCCTCCAAGTAACTAATAGAGAGATGCCAGCACACTATCCCAAACACACAAATCTAAAGTCATGCAGAAAAAAACCAGAAAATTATTAAATAGAAGCATAAACATACTTTTGCGGACTTTGATAAGGAAAAAATGCCTTCTGCCGCTTTGGGGAGATGAGCTCTGCCTCGCAGCGCCTCTGATCCGGAAGTATAGCACTAGGCACAAAGGGCCACCCGACTTGCGGCGTTCATTAACAACGTCCTTCCTCCAGGCATCAAGAATTAGAAGTGCTGCCAGATTGGATGCCACTGCGAGCGAGCTATGCTTGCTGCCGAGACACCGAAGAATCCCAAAGAAGAATGATGGTCCCTCCGGCCCCACTACGGGGGACAAAGCCGGTAAATCGATTACAAGACAGAGAAGAACAGGAAGAAGGGGGAGGTGGGAGGAGCTCTTATTGGTGGGAATGGGATGTCTGATTGGAGGCAGGGAAGCCTCATTTGTATTGAAGGAAGGTGAGTGAGGGCTGCAGAGGTAATGCATTCCGCCCACTGCTTACCACTGGCTTTGTGGTTTGTAACTTACATTTGCTTGCTTTCTATTTGCAAGCTCTATTTCTTTTAGGGTGTCCAGCTTCAGTTTGTCCCTTCTGTTGCCTTCCGTATTTACAGAAAGTGAGTACTCGGAGGGATAGAGTAAACAGTCCTTTAATCCTTATCCTTATCTTGTCACATTTGCTGTGCATTCAAAGCCAGAGCTCAAATGTCAGGCACTGTCTTTCAGGGAGCTTGGTGCTTACTTTTTTTTTTCTCTGACTTAAAAGGGAATTTATGTGGCCATCATACTGGCTCCTGGAGGTGTGCTTGGAGCTGTACGTTATTTTTTTCTAGCACACAACAAAATGAATTGTGCAGATATTACTGAATATATCAGGAAAGCACAAATGAAGCACATTTTTTGTTAATTCTGAAGTTTGGTGGAAACAAATACTATAAGATGGCCTATACACTAGGTGATGACATTTCCACACATTATTATTTGTGCTCTGTATACATCTATCAGTAAAACTGTATGTCTGTGCAAATGTAATGGTCATTTCAACTGAAGATGGGTTGTCTGTAATGACACTGCGCTACCACACCATGAATACTCCACCATATCCCACTCCACTCTAACCATTGCACTCTATGCTGCACCACTCTACACTATGCCACTCCACACTGGGTCACTGCACTCTATGCCTCTCTACTCTACACCAAGCCAATGCACTCTACCACACACTACTATGTACCAATGTACTCTCTACCATTCTACTTCAATCTATGCCTCGCTACTCTGCAACACTGCACTATACGCTAATGCACGCCACTCTGTACCACTCCACCCTACACCAGTGCACTTTATGCCAATCCGCTTTATACCTCTCTACGCCTATGAACTCTGCCATTTTACTCAAAGCCAATACACTCTACGCCAACCTACTCTGCACTACACTACTATATTGTACTTTGCAACACTTCCGCCATTGCATTCTACGCCATTTACTCTGCACCACTGCACTCTACTCCATTCTATTCTGCACCACACCACTGCACTCCACACTGCTCTATGACACTACACTGTGCATCACTCCACACCTCTGCACTCTACTGTGCACCACTCTACTCTGTCACTCCACTCTGCATTTCACTCTACATCACTCTGCTCAGCAACAGTGCACTCTTCTCTGCACCGCTCTTCTCTAGGCCAATGCCCTGCATGCCAAACTCGAATCTGCATCGATCCACTCTCACCACTGCACTCTACGCCAATCCACTCTAAGCCACTCTAATTTACTTTGCACCGCTGCTTTGTAAACAATCTACTTTACAGCAGTGCACTCTATACCCCTCTATTTCACTCTGCGCCATTCACTGTACACCACTCCACGCCACTCCACTCTATTCTGTGCCGCTGCAATCTACACCTCTGCACTCAAAGTCAATGCCCTCAAAACCAATCCCCTCTATGCCACTGCACTGTACACCTATCTACTCTGCACCACTGACTTTCAGGCTGCTATACTCTACTCTGCAACACTCTAACCTGACAATGCACTCTACTCTACACCATTCTCTACGTCACTCTACTCTGTACCATTCTACACCACTGCACTTTACTGTGCACCACTCTATGGCACTGCACTGTACTGTACACCTCTTCACTCTCTGCCAATGAAGTCTATGGCACTCTACTCTGTGCCACTCACTCTACTCTACTCTACTGTACCATATTCTATGCCACTACACTCTATGCCACTCTAATCTATTCTGCACCACTGTACTCTATGCCTCTCTGCTCTACTCTGAACCACTCTACTGTGTCAGTGCACTCTACTCCATGCAATTATGCGGTACTGCACTCTGCACCACTCCAGTCTAGGCCGCTCCGCTCTACTCTGCACCACTCCAATTTACTCCACTATGTGCCATTCTACTTTGCACTACTGATCTCTATGCCAGTGTGCTCTACAGCACTACTCTATGCCACTGCACTATTACCTGCACCACTCTATTCTATGCCACTGCACTGTACTCTGAAACAATCTCCTTTGCACCACTGCACTCTGTGCCATTCTACACCACTGCACTCTACACCACTACTCCATGCCACTGCCAACTACTCTGCATCACTCTACTCAGAAACAATCTACTCTATGCAACTGCGCTCTACGCCACCACTGTACTCCACTCTAAGCCACTGCAGTCTACGCTGCATCACTTTACCCCACTCTACTCTGCACCACTCTAACCCACTGGACTCTATGCCAATGCACTCAACACCACTTTACTCAAAACCAACGCACTCAATGCCAACTACATTGCACTCTACACCAGCTACTCTGCACTACTGCACTCTACACCAACTACACTGCACTTTACAGAACTACACTCTACAACACTCAACACACTAAGCCACTGTATTCTACTCTGCCACTGCACTCCATACCCATTGCACACTACGCCACTCTACACCATTGCGCTCTGTCACTGTACTCTACGCTATGCTACTCTACACCATTGCTTTCTGTGCTGCTCTAGCCTGTGCCACTGCACTCTAAGACACTCTACTTTGCAAGACTGCACTCCCCCGCCACTGACCTCTACGCCACTCTACACCATTGCACTCTACGGTACTGCACTCTACACCAATCTATTCTACTCTACACCACAATACTCTATGCTGCTGCACTCTACTGCACTCAATGTCAATGCACTCACCACTGCACTCTGCATCACCTCATTCCACTCTAATGTATTCTGCATTTTGCGACACTGCACTCAAAACCATTCTACTCTATGCCATTGCACTCTATGCCACTCCATACCTCTGCACTATACACTGCACAACTTCATTCAACTCTGACCCACTCCACTCTACACACTTTCACTCTTACTGTGAAACAATCTACTCTACGCCACTGCAATAGACTCTGTACCATTCTATGACACTGTACTCTAAACCACGTTCCTCAAAACCAATGCACTCTACGCCAGTCTACTATGCACCACTGTACTTTATGCCAATTCACTCTAGGCCACTCCACAACACTACTCTATGACACTCTACGTCTATTATACTCCACTCTATGATGTACCACTCCATTAAACTCTACTCCACTCTACAACATTACTCCATTCTACGACACTCCATGCAACTCCCTCTGCCACTCCATGACACGTTACTCTACTTTATTCTATGACACACTACAGCACTCCACTCCGACACCCTATGCCATTCCATTCCATTCTACGCTCTAACACTCTACTCCACTCTATGCTGTTCCACTCTCCTACATTACTCCACTCTGCCTCTCCACAACTATCTACTGCACTCACCACCCTCTAGGACACTCCATTCTGATCTTCACCACTTTACGACACTCTATGCCACTCCACTCTATGACACTTTACTCCACTCAACGACCCTCCACTCTATGACTCTTCTCCCTCCACAACACTCCACAATACTCCACTTCACTTCACTCCACACCACTCAACAACACTCCACTCCACTTTACAAAACTCAACTTCATACCACTCTCCTTTAACCCTACTGCTTTTAGCCATGCTGGTAGAAATGGCTAAAACAGATTGGCAAAACCAATAGCTCTTGCATAGGCAAGATCTATTGGCTTTGCTACTGTTTGTTGTTTCTGGTGCCTCCAGCCACACCCCTCATCAAGGGTGCAGCGGACAATTCAAACAAACAGAAACTGCATACATCTAGGATTAAAATGCATGCAATATATTTTCAAAGGTGTATTCCTCATAGTGGTGACTTCAATTTGACAAATGAATTCACTGCATTTCAGTGTTACTGCTGTGCAATTCATTGTATTTGTCCTCATGGTTTGTGGGCCAGGCTGTAAGTCAGCAAATTACATTCTCCTTTCCCACCTGCCACCATCCCAATCACCTTCCCAAATCCTGTATTTAGTGCCATCCCTGTCACTATCACAACCCCTCTTCTAGTTCCTGTGACTATCCTAATCCCTCTCCCACGCAATATCATAAAACTCCCACCTTCGCCATCCTTGTCAGAATCCAAGTCCCTAACACATTCTCTATCCAAATCTTTTTATATAAGAAATAAAAAATATATTTCTCTTATTTGTCAACCCTCCCAATTACCGTCACACTGTCATTGCCTATCAGCCTGCCCATCTCTGTCACCTTCACCACCCACCTTTCTCTATCCTACTCATATCCCGTCACCCTAACCATCCCTATCACACCTGAAGTCCCAGTCACACTCACAATGCCTTTAGCCTCCTAATACCTGTCTTCTTCTCGTTTCTTATCACATCCCTGTTCCTGGAACACTACCAGTGACCAGTGTTATTTCATGCCAGGTGACAACTAATTTTGGATTAACTGTGGCTTGATTAAGTACTACCATTACATGGTGGGATTTCTTGTCATATTGTGAGCACTTTTTAGTGAAATAGTGCTTAAATGCACTGCTGTGCCACTTTTTTTCAAACTTTTCTTCGAGGGGTAAACATTAAAACACTGGTGAGGGTCAGGCATGGGTGTAACATAGGAAAGGTAATATACAATATTATGAGTGCTGTTTCAAAACCTGTGTCTTTTTTTTTATTTTTTTTTAGCATGTTCAGGTACCAGTTATTCTCCGAAGTACAACTATTAGGGCCATTTTTAGGTTGCAGCGTACCAGGCAGCGCAGCTTCTGCCTGGCAGGCTTCGACCTTCCCTAGGAATGCATTCTGGTTACCATTGGCTTTGTAACTCACATTTGCTTGCCTTCTATTTGCTGGTTTTATTTGTTTTAGGCTGTCCAGCATATCTTTGTTTTCCCATGGAGCATAGCCTGTTTAACACCTCTTTGGCCGTCTCCTTGGATTCTTCCACAAGTGCTTTCATTCTGGCAACTTTTTTTTTCTTTTTCGTGAGGCACTCCAGGAGATGTGTTTTCAGTTGTCTCCCTTGTATATTAGTTCACAGCAGTAAACATGCTGTATTTCTTCGAAAGTGTTTCCTGCCTCCTATCTTTCTGCTTGACTGATTCTACTTAGCTCTCCCGCCACCAGTTCCTCAATCACGCATGCCTGTGAGGAACAAAAGCTTGTTTTGTTTGGTCAGCACTTTTTACCAACAGCATAACTTAATCCTCTTCCTCAATTTCAAGCCCATGCCATAGGCACTGGCAGTATGGGATTGGACGGATGGGGGTCGCACAGCTGTGCATTCAAAGACAGAGGTCAAATGTTAGGCTCTGTCTTCCGGAGGAAGGTTGATGTTTACTTTTCTTTCTCTGACTGCACAGTGAGAGGATTTATGTGACCATCTTCCTGGGTACTGGGGGTGTGAAAGGAAATGTTGTAGGGATTTTTTTATAACACAACAAAATGTTACTGCTAGTAAATGAACTGTACAAAAAGTGGAGTACATGTTTTGTGATTCTGAAGTGTGGTTGAAACAAATATTTTAACAAATATTTTAATACAATCAAAGCATTTCCTGATTTTCACACATTATCTTTTGTGTGCTGTATTGTTTTTATAAGTAAAACTGTATGTCTGTGCAAATGTAATGGTAACTTCAATTGGAAATGTGTTGCCTGTAATGGCTGTGCGCTACCACACCATGCATACTCCACAACGCTCTAAACCACTCTACACCACACCACTGCCACACTCTACTCTTCGCCACTCCACAATACACTACTCTGCTTGATGCTGTAGTCCACTCTATGCCACTCCATAACACTCCTCCATTCTACGCCACTCTATACAACCCTACACCCCTCCACTCTACAGCACTTGCACAGGCAAGACCTATTGACCTTGTTAGCGTTTGTTACTTTTTCTCTGCAGATGAGAAAACCTCCAACATCTTTCCCTAACTTCTTCTGAAGCAATTACTGCTCTCTTGCTGAGTCAATTCATGTTGAGTATTTACACCACACCATGGTTTTCCAGCCATCACTGTTTACTGCTGCCCTTCACATCCACTCTGGTTTTAAAGTTCAGCAGTCATGACTGACCAGGGCGCCAATCAAGGAGCATTAAGTCCTCTGTGGCATAAGAAATCTACCACTGGCACTGCTGTCCTGTATCAGCCAGAGTTCCGACAGGTGCATATGCCCCCGCTAGAAGTTCCTGTAGCAGACTGAAGGCACCTCCATAAAGGGCAGCAGCAGACCCAGTGTGATGAAAACCCATAGGTGGTAAATCGTTCTCTGTTCAAGCAGCCAAACTATGGAATGTATTACTCCCAAACATAAGATCCATGGATAACTGTCTTATCTTCAGAAGACTACTCAAGAGTTGGCTCGTTCCTACATAACCACCATACTCAAACACTAATGTGCAGCATAACCCTGTGAATATAAACAGGTATAGTTTGATTATAAGTATGTATCTAGATATGTTTATTTCTTTATACGAATATGTATAGTAACTATGGTTTTAAAATATATAGGTATTCTTTTGTTCTGCATATATATTGAAAATGTCACTTATCCTGTGCACATCTGTTCGTGGCATGTAGTGCTGCAGATTCACATGCTATGCATTGCATTCAACACCTAGTGTTGGGCTCGGAGTGTTACAAGTTGTTTTTCTTTTAAGACATATTTTTGGAGTCACGGGATCGAGTGATTTCTCCTCTCGGTCATACTGTGCATGGGCATCGACTCCATTGTTAGATTGTTTTCCCGCAACAGGGTGTAGGAAGGAGTGATAGAGTGTAAGAAAATCAATGCTATGTAAAAATAGTTGGTAAAAATAGATGTCCATGCAATGTAAATGTATGTACATATGTACAAATAAGAAAAACTGGAACGACTACAGGCTTCCGGGGAGGAGGGAGGGTGCCTGTGAATCTGCAGCACTACATGCCACGAACAGATGAACACAGTGTAAGTGACATTTTCCATTTGATGGCATGTGTAGCTGCAGATACACATGCAATGCATTGACTACAAAGCAGTTGCTCTCCCCAAAAAATGTGGTGGCTAGCCTGTAGGAGTTGGAGTTGTTTGAAATAATGTTCTTAAGACAGCCTGACCAACTCTGGCCTGTTGCTTTGAAAGTACATCTACACAGTAATGCTTTGTAAATGTATGTGGTGTAGTGGCAGCTTTGCATATGTCTGCCATTGGTATGTTTCCTAAAAATGCCATAGAGGCACATTTTTCCCTAGTGGAATGAGCTTTAGGTGTGATTACAATTTTTTGTTTTGCCTTAATGTAACATGTTTGAATATATTTAACAATCTATCTAGCTAATCCTTGTTTAGAGTTAGGATTACCTTTATGTGGCTGTTAGAAGGCAACGAAAAGCTGTTTCATTTTTCTAAAATCTTTTGTTCTATGCACATAATACATTAGAGCTCTTTTAAGATCAAGAGTGTGAAGGGCTTTTTCTGCGGTTAAATCTGGCTGTAGGAAGAAGACTGGCAATTCCACTGTTTGGTTTATGTGAAAAGGTGATACAACCTTTGGCAGAAATTATGGATTAGATCTAAGTACAACTTTATGTTTGTGTACTTGTAAAAAAGGTTCCTCGAGTGAATGCCTATATTTCACTAACTCTTCTTAATGAAGCAATCACTACTAGGAAAGCAACCTTCCAGGTTAGAAATTGAATCTCACAGGAATGCATGGGTTCAAAATGCGGGCATATTAGTCTTGTGAGTACAACATTGAGATTCCAAGCAGGAACTGGTGGTGTTCTAGGTGGAATAATACGTTTTAGTCCTTCCATGAAGGCTTTGATTACTGGAACTCTAAAGAGAGAGGCATGTTGTGTAGTCTGCAAATATGCTGATATGGCAGTAAGATGGACTTTAATAGATGAGAAAGCTAAATTTGACTTCTGTAAATGAAGTAGGTAGCATACAATATCTTGTATTGATGCTGTAAGTGGGTCAGTATTTTTAGATTGACAGTAATAAACAAATCGTTTCCATTTGTTAGCATAGCATTGTCTAGTTGTAGGCTTGCGTGCTTGTTTGAGAACTTCCATGCATTATAATGGAAGTTGAAATTTTCCAAATTCTATGACTTCAGGAGCCAAATTGCTAAGTTGAGAGCACTGGGGGTTGGATGTCTAATTTGACCTTTGTTTTGTGTTAGCAAATCCGGTCTGTTTGGAAGTTTGTAGTGAGGTACTACTGACAGGTCTAGGAGTGTTGTGTACCAAAGTTGTCATGCCCACGTGGGGGCTTTGAGTATCATGGTGAGAGAGGTCTGATGCAGTTTTCTGACCAGAAATGGAAGTAGTGGGAGAGGGGGGAAGCGTAAGCAAATATCCCTGAACAGTTGATCCATTGCCCTTGGACAGAGGGTGTGGGTGTCTGGATGCGAAGTTGTGGCATTTTGCATTTGCGCTTGTTGTGAATAGGTCTATTTCTGATGTCCCCCACATTTGAAAATACTGATGAAGTACCTGAGTGTGAATCTCCCATTCATGAATCTGTTGGTGTGTTCTGCTTAGGAGATCTGCTAGCTTTCCTGGGATGTATTCTGCTAGTAGATGAATGTGATTGTGAATTTCCCATTTCCATATTGTTTGGGCTAGAAGGCACAGTTGAGATGAATGTGTGCCGCCTTGTTTCTTTAGGTAATACATGGTTGTCATATTGTCTGTTTTTATCAAGACAGTCTTGTGTTTGAGAAGTGGTTGAAACGCTTTTAGGGCAAGGAACACAGCTCATAATTCTTAATGGTTTATGTGATAATTTAGCTGTTTTGAATTCCATTCCCCTTGAATGGTAAGGTTGTAGAGATGAGCTCCCCAACTTATCATTGGTGCATCTGTTGCTATTGTGGTCTGAGGCACAGGGTCTTGAAATGACTGCACCTTCATTAAATTGCTGAGATTCCACCATTGAAGGGACCTGTGCGTTTGGTGGTCTAACAACACTAGATCTTGCAATTGACCCTGTGCTTGAGACCACTGCTGTGAGAGGCACTGCTGTAGTGTTCTCATGTTTAGTCTTGCATGCAGTACTATTGCTATGCAGGATGCCATCATTCCCAATAGTTTCATGCTAAATTTTAGCGTATTGTTGATTTGGCTGCATTTGTGGTATGAGGTTTTGGAAAGCTTGTATCCTTTGTATATTTGGATAGGCTAAGGCTTTTTGCGTATTGAGAATAGCACCTAGGTAAGGTTGCGCCCGTGCTGGCTGAAGATGGGATTTTTGGTAGTTGAGAGTGAACCCTAATGTATGTAGAGTTTCTGTTGTGTTTTGAGTGTGTTGTTGACATAGTATAAAATTGCTTGATTTTATTAGCCAATTGTCTAGATAAGGAAAGACATGTATGTCTTCTTAGGTAAGCTGTTACTAACGCTAGACATTTTGTGAATTCTCTTGCAGTATTCACGCTTCCCGCTGCTGTAATTGCAGCATCAACGGCAGACCTTATTTGATTATTACTAATTGCCTGACCCTCTTCAACAATTTGTTGAGCCCTTTTTTGATGTTCCTTTGGCAGGTGTTGTAATATCTCCTGCTTCTCGTCCCAGTGAGCTCTATCATACCTTGCTAGCAAGGCTTGTGAATTTGCAATGCGCCATTTGGTTAGCTGCCTGTGTAGCTACCCTCTTGCCAGCAGCATCAAATTTTCTGCTGTCTTTGTCAGGGGGAGGGGTATCCCCTGACGATTGGCTATTAGCCCTTTTTCTGGTGGCACTGACAACCACTGAGTCTGGGGGTACCTGATGTGTAATGTAAGTAGGGTCTGTAGGTGCAGGCTCATATTTCTTATCTATGCGTGGTGTTAAAACCCTAGCCTTAACACGCTTGTTAAATATTTCATCTGCATGCTTGATCATGCCAGGTAACATTGGGAGGCACTGGTAACGTGAGTGCGTGGAGGATAAGGTATTAAAAAGGAAATCCTCTTCTAGAGACTCACTGTGCATGATTACCCTGTGGACGCAGCTGCCCTAAATATGACCTGTGTGTATGCAGTAGTATCCTCTGGTGGGGAAGGTCTAGAAGGATATAAGTCTGGGTCATTAGCTGGTATGGGATCTGGATCACACAGATCCCAAGGATCAACCGTATCGCCATGAGAATAAGTCTGTGAGTGAGTTGGTGAAGGCAATGGTGGTGGGCTAATGAGTGGTGGGGAAAAAGAAAGTTGTGGGGAGTGTGGAGAAGTATGCGAAGGTAATGGCTTCTCCTTTCGTTTAAAAATCTTTGCTTGTAGTGGAGCAGTATCGAGATGTTCCTGAAAAGCCAACTTTCTTTTAGTCTGTGGAGGAGGTGCCGTAATGATCCTCCCAGTCTCTTTATGGATATGGATCCTTCATTGACTTTCATCCATGAGGTCTAAAATTGGTTAAATGCCAGTATCCTCTGAAATGTATTCTGATGGTTTTGATGATTTTGAGGACTGTTCATCATATGTTTTTGAGCTCTGTTTTAGGTGGGTCGAAAGCCCTTGTTCTTCTGAATAAGAAGACTTTTTCGACTCCGAAGTTGGCAATTTTTTTAAGGCCCGAAAATACAGCCGGTTGTTTCGGCTCCGAGGTAAGATGTATAAGCTTCGACTCCGAAGACTGTGGACGCCGACTCTGTTCTGAGGTTGAGCTTTTGGTGGACTTGCTCGACTTCGGTATCGAAGTAGGTGTGGCCTTTTTTGGCGCCGAACCCGAAGGTCGGTCGCCGAGTATTTTCTTGCGGATCAAACCATGACTCTCTGGCAGTGGTGCACCCAAGGCCTTCGATGATCTTCTAGGAGTGGGCGTAGGGGCAGTCTTACTCACGTGCTGACCGGCAGTATCTTCCTCTGAGGCTTCTTCGGAGTCGGTGTCCTGGATGGAAACTGCCATCTGCGCCTGTTCTTCCTCCAGGGTGTCGATATACTCGGTACTCTTCGGCGCCATTTCCAGTCTCCTGGCTCTCCAGTCACGTAGGGTCTTCTTGAATCAGAACGATCGACAGGCTTCAAAATCCTCTTCTCGCTGATCGGGAGAGAGTCACAGATTATATACGAGGTGTTGGTCTGTGTATGGAAATTTTGTGTGGCATCAGGGATAGAATCAAAATGGAGTCCGATCCATCAGGGTTCAACGTAGTAGGCCCGAACAGGCCGAGTTGGGCACTCGCGCCTGGAAGGGCGAAATCTGGTTTTCGACAGTACTATCGGTTCGACTATAGGTGGAAAACACAATCGAAACAATAACGACGGTCAAGAAAGTTTTTGATTCGAAATCTCGGAGCAATAGGAAACACATCTGAACCCGACAGCGGAAAGAAAACAATCTATCAATGGAGTCGATGACCATGCGCAGTATGACCGAGAGGAGGAGTCACTCGATACTGTGACTCCGAAAAGACTTCTTAGAAGAAAAACAACTTGTCACACTCCAAGCCCAACACTAGATGGCAGAAGCAATGCATAGCATGTGTATCTGCAGCTACACATGCCATCGAACATATATTTAGAATATATGGAAAATATCACTTACCCAGTGTATATCTGTTTGTGGCATGTTCCGCTGCAGATTCACATGCTATGCACAGGTCCTGCCATCTAGTGTTGGGCTCGGAGTGTTACAAGTTGTTTTTCTTCGAAGAAGTCTTTTTAAGTCACGGGACCGAGTGACTCCTCCTTTTCGGCTCCATTGCGCATCTGTTGTTTGTTTTGTGTCAACAGGTCCGGTCTGTTTGGGAGTTTGATGTGTGGTACTACTGACAGGTCTAGAAATGTGGTGTACCATGGTTGATGTGCCCACGTTGGTGCTGTAAGTATGAGTTTGAATTTGTTTTGACGCAGTTTGTTGACCAGAAATGGAATGAGCGGGAGAGGGGGAAAAGCATAAACAAATATCCGTGACCAGTTGATCCATAGAGCATTGCCCTTGGATTGAGGGTGTGGGTACCTGGACGCACAGTTTTGGCATTTTGTGTTGTGGTTGGTGGCAAACAGATCTATGTCTGGTGTCCCCCACTGACGAAAGTATTTGTGAAGTACTTGGGGGTGAATTTCCCACTCGTGGGTTTGTTGGTGATCTCGACTGAGGTCGTCTGCTAATTGATTGTGAATTCCTGGAATGTAGAGGTACCAAGTGTATGTTGTTGTGAATTGCCCAATGCCAAATTTTTTGTGCTAGAAGACAAAGTTGTGATGAGTGGGTTCCTCCCTGTTTGTTTAGGTAGTACATTGTTTTCATATTGTCTGTTCTGACAAGAATGTGTTTGTGAACAAGAAGAGGTTGAAAGGCTCTTAGTGCTAGGGATACTGCTAGCAGTTCTAAGTGATTTATGTGAAGTTGTTTTTGTTTCTTGTCCCATTGTCCCTGAATATTGTGATTGTTGAGGTGTGCTCCCCACCCAATCATCGATGCATCTGTTGTAAGAATGGCGTGAGGCACAAGGTCTTGAAATGGCCACCCTTTGTTTAAATTTGTGGGATTCCACCACTGAAGCTAAATCTGTGTTTGGCGGTCTATCAACGCTAGATCTTGGAGATGACCATGTGCCTGCGACCATTGTTTTGCAAGGCACTGTTGTAAGCCCGCATGTGTAATCTTGCGTTTGGGACAATGGCGATGCATGATGCCATCATACCCAACAGTTTCATGACAAAACGGACAGTGTACTGTTGGTTTGGCTGGATTTTTGGCAATATGGTGTGGAAGGATTGCACTCTTTGTGGACTTGGGCTTGCAAGTGCTTTTTGGGTGTTTAATGTGGCCCCTAAGTACTGTGGAATTTGTGCTGGTTGTACGTGTGATTTTTGGTAATTTATTGAGAACCCTAGTGTAAGGAAATGGCTCCCTGTTGCAATTACCCCCCACTTTTTGCCTGATACTGATGCTGACTTGACTGAGAAGTGTGCTGGGACCCTGCTAACCAGGCCCCAGCACCAGTGTTCTTTCACCTAAAATGTACCATTGTTTCCACAATTGGCACACCCCTGGCACACAGATAAGTCCCTTGTAAAAGGTACCAGTGGTACCAAGGGCCCTATGACCAGGGACGGTCCCTAAGGGCTGCAGCATATGTTGTGCCACCCTAAGGGACCCCTCGCCTAACACATGCACACTGCCATTGCAGATTGTGTGTGTTTGTGGGGAGAAAAAGGCAAATTCAACATGGCATCCCCCTCAGGATGCCATGCACACAAAATGCTGCCTGTGGCATAGGTAAGTCACCCCTCTAGTAGGCCTTACAGCCCTAAGGCAGGGTGCACTATACCACAGGTGAGGGCATAGCTGCATGAGCAATATGCCCCTACAGTGTCTAAGTCTATTCTTAGACATTGTAAGTACAGTGTGGCCATATTAAGAATATGGTCTGGGAGTTTGTCAAAAACGAACTCCACAGCCCCAAAATGGCTACACTGAATACTGGGAAGTTTGGTATCAAACTTCTCAGAATAATAAACCCACACTGATGCCAGGGTTGGATATATTAAAAAATGCACACAGAGGGCATCTTAGAGATGCCCCCTGTATTTTACCCAATTGTTCAGTGCAGGACTGACTGGTCTGTGCCAGCCTGCTGCTGAGAGACGAGTTTCTGACCCCATGTGGAGAGAGCCTTTGTGCTCTCTGAGGCCAGAAACAAAGCCTGCACTGGGTGGAGATGCTTAATACCTCCCCCCTGCAGGAACTGTAACACGTAGCAGTGAGCCTCAAAGGCTCAAGCTTTGTGTTACAATGCCCCAGGGCACTCCAGCTAGTGGAGATGCCCACCCCCGGGGCACAGCCCCCTCTTTTGGCGGCAAGTCCAGGGGAGATAATGAGAAAAACAAGGAGGAGTCACCCACCAGTCAGGACAGCCCCTAAGGTGTCCTGAGCTGAGGTGACCCCTGCCTTTAGAAATCCTCCATCTTGGTTTTGGAGGATTCCCCCAATAGGAATAGGGATGTGCCCCCCTCCCCTCAGGGAGGAAGCACAAAGAGGGTGTAGCCACCCTCAGGGCCAGTAGCCATTGGCTACTGCCATCCCAGACCTAAACACACCCCTAAATTGAGTATTTAGGAGCTCCCAGAACCGAGGAAGAGAGATTCCTGCAACCTAAAGAAGAAGAAGGACTGCTGACCTGAAGCCCTGCAGTGAAGACAGAGACAACAACTGATTTGGCCCCAGCCCCACCGGCCTGTCTCCCTACTTCGAAGAAAACTGCAACAGCGACGCATCCAACAGGGTCCAGTGAACTCTGAAGCCTCAGAGGACTACCCTGCATCTAAAGGACCAAGAAGCTCCTGCGAACAGCGGCCCTGTTCAAGAAACTGCAATTCTTTGAAACAAAGAAGCAACTTTTAAAGACCACACGTTTCCCGCCGGAAGCGTGAGACTTTCCACTCTGCACCCGACGCCCCCGGCTCGACCTGCGGAAAACTATCTCTACAGGGAGGACTCCCTGGTGACTACGAGCCCGTGAGTAGCCAGAGTTGACCTACCAGAGCCCCCACAGCGACGCCTGCAGAGGAAATCCAGAGGGTCCCCCTGACCGCGACTGCCTGCTTCAAGGAACCCGACGCCTGGAAACCACACTGCATCCGCAGCCCCCAGGACCTGAAGGAACCAAACTCCAGTGCATATATTTTTCTATATAAAAACATATTGGCCTGGAATTGTCTTTGAGTGTGTGTTCCTCATTTATTGCCTGTGTGTGTACAACAAATGCTTAACACTATCCTCTGATAAGCCTACTGCTCGACCACACTACCACAAAATAGAGAATTTGAATTATCTCTTTTTGCCACTATCTTACCTCTAAAGGGAACCCTTGGCTCTGTGCATGCTATTTCTTACTTTGAAATAGTACATACAGAGCCAACTTCCTACACCTAGTGTGTGTAGGGTGTTTATTACATAAAGTGTGTGATGTTGGCACTTTTTCTGAGTGCTGGTTTTTATTAGCCAGTCGTCGAGATATGGTGAGACATGTATGTTGTCTCCTTATGTATGCTGCGACTACGGCAAGGCATTTTGTAAATACTCTGGGAGCTGTTGTTATCCAGAAAGGTAACACTTCGAACTGGTAATGTTTTCCCTGTATTACAAATCTGAGATATTTTCTGTGAGCTGGATGGATGGTTATGCAAAAATCCGCATCTTTTAGATCCTGTGTTACCATAAATTCTTCTTGTTGCAGCAGTGGGACTACATCTTGTAGCGTTACCATGTGAAAGTGTTCTGATCGGATGTAGAGGTTGAGAGTCCTGAGATCTAATATTGGTCTTAATGTTTTGTCCTTTTTGGAAATGAGGAAGTACAGGGAGTAAACCCCTGTTCCTTTTTGATGATGTGGCACAAGTTCTATGGCTTGATTGAGTAATAGTGCCTGTGCTTCTGTTTGCAACATTGAAATGTGTTGAGATGGAAGTTGGTGCGCTTTTGGGGGAATGTCCGGAGGAGTTTGTGTGAACTCTATGCAGTAACCATGTTGGATAATGGATAATACCCAATTGTCTGTTGTGATGGGTAACCAGTGGGAGCGGAAATTTTACAGTCTTTCTCCCACAGGGGAAGTGTGGTGAGGGAAGGTGGTGGTAAAGTCACTGCTTGGTATTAGTGGGTTGTTTTGAGGAATGGTATTTTCCTCTAGATCTGGGGAACTGTCCTCTGTAGGATCCCCAAAACCCCCCTCTCTGGTATTGCGTCTGATAAGAGGGTTTGGCTTGTGAAGTACATGGCTCGGATGGTTGGGGTCTGAAGCCTCCCCTATATTGAGGCTTTCGAAATGAGCCTCTGTATTGGGATGAATAAAGCGCACCCATAGCTTTGGCAGTGTCGGCGTCTTTTTTCATTTTGTCGTTGGCTATGTCAACTTGTGTGCCGAATAATTGTTGATTAAAAGGCATGTTGAGGACAGCCTGCTGGATTTCAGGTTTAAATCCTGATGATCTAAGCCATGCATGCCGCCTAATGGTGACTAGCACCGACCTTATTTGGTTATTCGTTATTGCTTGTCCCTCCTCTACTACCTGCTGGGCTCTCTTCTGTTGGTCCTTGGGGAGATACGGAATAATGTCCTTCATCTCATCCCAGTGAGCCGTGTCATATCGGGCTAGTAGGGCCTGCAAATTGGCTATACGCCACTGATTGGCAGCCTGTGACGCCACCCTTTTACCTGCAGCATCAAATTTTTTGCTTTCTCTACCTGAAGGGTGTGCGTCTCCAGAGAACTGTGGATTAGGCCTTTTTCTTGCTGCGCTCACCACAGCAGAGTCTGGGGTAGCTGCTGTGTAATAAAAATGGGGTCTGAGGGTGGTGGCTTATATTTCTTCTCTACCCTTGGAGTTATAGCTCTTCCCTTAACTGGTTCCTGGAAGATTTGCTGCGCATGTTTTAGCATGCCAGGAAGCATGGGTAGACTCTGGTATGTGGAGTGAGTTGAGGACAGTGTGTTAAATAAGAAGTCGTCCTCCAGAGGTTCGGTGTGCATTGCCACGTTGTGAAATGCCGCTGCCCTGGCTAGAATCTGTGTATATGAGGTGCTATCTTCAGGGGGTGATGGCTTTGATGGATAGCACTCTGGACTATTGTCTGAGACTGGATTACCATAGAGATCCCATGGATCCATTTCATGTTGTGACTGCATAGTGTGTGATGGAGACTGTGCAGTGGGTGTAGCAGGTGGGGAGACAGTTAGTTGAGGAGAATGAGGAGGAGACTGTTAAGGGGAAAACTGAGGAGGCAGAGATTTTTCCTCTTGTTTTTGGCACTTTAGCCGTTGGCTGGTCAGTGTCCAAATGCCCATAGAAGGCCAGTTTCCTCTTTGTTCTCAGAGTAAGTGCTGTGAGGATTGTGCCAGTGTCTTTGTGGATTTGTATCCTGGCCTGTTTCTCATCGAAACCCTCCATTTGTGTCAATTCCTCATCAAATCTATGGCTTTCTTTTAATTGCTTTGAAATTCCATGCTCCTCCGTGTAGGTATGCTTTTTCGTCTCCGAAGCTGTTTTTTTTGGCACCGACGGGCCCGGAGTACTTGTCGGCCTCGGCTCCGAAAGTGACTTTCGGGGTTTCGACTCAATGGGTCGGTGCCTTATAATTTCAGAGCCTGTGCCTCGGCTCGAGTCCGAAGGCTTTGTTGTTGGTGTGGCCTTTTTCGGTGCTGAAGATGTTGCTTGGTCACCGGTAGCCTTCTTACGGGTGGAGCCATGGCCTTCCGGCAGTGGAGTCCCCGAGGCCCTGTATTTGGGCTTAGCTTGGGTCGGGGCAAGTGTACTTACGTGCTGGCCCGCTATTATTGGTCGGTCGATGTCGGACTCTTGTTCGTAATCGGACCCCCGAACGGAGACGGCGGTGTGGATCATCTCCTCCTCTCCTGCGTCGAGGAGTTCGGTGCTTCCGGACGCCATCTCTAATCTTCGCGCTCTTCGGTCTCTTAAAATCTTTTTCAAGCGGAAGGATCTACAGGCTTCGCAGGTATCCTCTCAATGATCCGGAGATAAACACAGGTTACAAACCAGATGTTGATCCGTGTAGGGATACTTGGCGTGGCACAGAGGGCAGAATCTAAACAGGGTCCGGTCCATGAGGCTTCAACAATACTTTTGGTCGGGCTGACCAGGCCCAAGTTGGGCGCGGGTGCCCCGAAGGGCAATTAGAGATCTGTATCCACCGGTACCGAGATGTCGATGATAGATGATACCCGATCGAAAACAATACCAACTAATTTAGATGGTTTGTAAGAATTTTCCGACTCGAACAACCGGAGTGAAGAGGAACACGTCTGAACCCGATGGCGGAAAGAAAACAATCTAAGATGGAGTTGATGCCCATGTGCAATGGAGCTGAAAAGGAGGAGTCACTCGGTCCCGTGACTCGAAAAAACTTCTTCGAAGAAAAACAACTTGTAACACTCCGAGCCCAACACTAGATGGCAGGACCTGTGCATAGCATGTGTATCTGCAGCTACACATGCCATCGAACATATATATATATATATATATATGGAAAATGTCACTTACCCAGTGTACATCTGTTCGTGGTATGAGATGCTGCAGATTCACATGCTGTGCATTATCCTGCCATCTAGTGTTGGGCTCGGAGTGTTACAAGTTGTTTTTCTTCGAAGAAGTCTTTTCGAGTCACGAGACCGAGGGACTCCTCCCCTTTCGGCTCCATTGTGCATGGGCGTCGACTCCATCTTAGATTGTTTTTCCCCGCAGAGGGTGAGGTAGGAGTTGTGTATATAGTAAAGGTGCCCATGCAATGGAGTAAGTATGTATGTACATAATGTGTGTATATTTACAAATGTACAAGTTTAATGAACATAATATATATATATATATATATATATATATATATATATATATATATATATAATTATCATCAACTTAAACGGCTACAGGTTCTCGGGGAGGCGGGAGGACGCATATGAATCTGCAGCGTCTCATGCCACGAACAGATGTACACTGGGTAAGTGACAATGTTTTTGTGGACGCATGTAGTGGTTGAATTTGATTATTATGGCAGTAATAAAAAATCTTTTCCATTTATTTGTGTAACAATGTCTTGTAGTAGGTTTTCTGGCTTGTTTAATGACCTTGTTTAATGACCTCCATACATTCTTGTGTAAGGTCTAAATGTCCAAATTCTAAGACTTCAGGAGCCAAATTGCTAGATTGAGCGATGCTGGATTTGGGTGTATGATCTGTTGTTTGTGCTGAGTTAACAGATCTGGTCTGTTTGGTAGTTTGATATGAGGTACTACTGACAGATCTAGTAGTGTTGTGTACCATGGTTGGCGAGCCCTAGTTGGTGCTATTAGTATCAGTTTGAGTTTGTTTTGACTTAATTTGTTTACTAGATACGGTAGGAGTGGGAGAAGGGGAAAAGCGTAAGCAAATATCCCTGACCAACACATCCATAATGCATTGCCCTTGGAGTGAGGGTGTGGGCACCTGGACGCGAGGTTTTGGCATTTTGCATTTTTTTTTGTTGCGAATAGGTCTATTCGTGGTGTTCCCCAGTTTTGAAAGTAAGTTTGTAGTATCTGTGGATGAATTTCCCATTCGTGGATTTGTTGGTGATCCCGACTGAGATTGTCGGCTAACTGGTTATGACTTCCTGGGATGTACTGTGTTATTAGGCGAATGTGATTGTGAATCGCCCAATGCCAAATCTTTTGTGCTAAGAGACACAGCTGTGATGAGTGTGTCCCTCCTTGTTTGTTTATGTAATACATTGTTGTCATGTTGTCTGTTTTGACAAGAATGTGTTTGTGGGCTATTAACTGTTGAAATGCTTTCAATGCTAGAAACACTGCTAGTAGTTCTAGATGATTTATATGAAGCTGGCTTTGTTGAGTGTCCCATTGTCCCTGTATGCTGTGCTGGTTGAGGTGTGCTCCCCACCCTACCATGGAAGCATCTGTTGTGATCACGTATTGAGGCACAGGGTCTTGGAATGGCCGCCCTTGGTTTAAATTTATAGGGTCTGGCGGTCTATCAAAACTAGATCTTGAAGTTTACTCTATGCTTGTGTCCATTGTGTTGCTAGGCACTGTTGTAAGAGCCGCATGTGTAATCTTGCATTTGGGACAATGGCTATGCATGAAGACATCATGCCTAGTAGTTTCATCACAAACCTCACTTGATAGTGTTAGTTTGGGTGCATGTTTAGTATTACGTTTTGGAATGCTTGTACCCTTTGTGGACTTGGAGTGGCAATCCCCTTTTGTGTGTTGATTGTTGCTCCTAAGTATTGTTGTATTTGACACGGTTGTAAATGTGATTTTTGGTAGTTTATTGAGAACCTAGTTTGTGAAGGGTTTCTATGATGTATTTTGTGTGTTGAAGACACTGTTGCTGAGTGCTGGTTTTTATTAACCAATCGTCTAGGTAAGGGAATACGTGTATGTGCTGTCTCCTGATAAGTGCAGCTACTACGGCAAGGCATTTTGTGAATACTCTTGGTGCTGTTGTTATTCCGAAGGGTAACACTTTGAATTGGTAATGTACGCCTTGGATTACAAACCTTAAGTATTTCCTGTGTGAAGGATGTATGGGTATGTGGAAGTAAGCATCCTTGAGATCTAGGGGCATATTTATACTCCGTTTGCGCCGGAATTGCGTCGTTTTTTTGACGCAATTTCGACGCAAAACTAACTCCATATTTATACTTTGGCGTTAGACGCGTCTAGCGCCAAAGTCCATGGAGTTTGCGTCATTTTTTAGCGTGGACACCTACTTTGCGTTAATGAGATGCAAGGTAGGCGTTCACGTCTAAAAAATCGACTCCGAGGCATGTGCGTCGGATTTATACTCCCGGGCAAAATTCACGCCCGGGAGTGGGCGGGTCAAAAAAAAATGACGTACGGCCGCTTTTGCGCCGTTTTTTAGCGCCTGCAAAAGGCAGACGTTAAGGGACCTGTGGGCTCTGAAGGAGCCCAGAGGTGCCCTCCCATGCCCCCAGGGACACCCCCTGTCACCCTTGCCCACCCCAGGAGGACACCCAAGGCTGGAGGGACCCATCCCAGGGACATTAAGGTAAGTTCAGGTAAGTTTTTTTTTTTTTTTGTGGCATAGGGGGGCCTGATTTGTGCCCCCCTACATGCCACTATGCCCAATGACCATGCCCAGGGGACAGAAGTCCCCTGGGCATGGCCATTGGGCAAGGGGGCATGACTCCTGTCTTTGCTAAGACAGGAGTCATTTCTATGGGGGTTGGGAGTGAAAAAAAATGGCGCAAATCGGGTTGAGGCGAAAAAATTGCCTCAACCTGACTTGCCCCATTTCTTGACGCCCAAGCTCCATTTTCCCCTATGCCGGGCCTGCCTGGTGTACGTCGTTTATTTTAACGCACACCAGAACGTCATTCAATAAATACGGCGCCCGCATGGCGTTAGCCGGCGCTAATTATTTTGACGCAAAACTGCGTTAGCGCAGTTTTGCGTCAAAAAGTATAAATATGGGCCCTAATGTTGACATGTAGTCCTGTTGTTTGAGCAAAGGAATCGCGTCTTGAAGTGTCACCATGTGAAGGTGATCTGATTTGATGTAAAGATTTAGGGGGTCATTCCAAACCTGGCGGTCGGTGTTAAACCAGCGGCCAAACCGCAAACAGGCTGGCGGGAGACAATGTACCGCCCACTGTATCACAACCTACCAATCCGCCACCTTTTCTGGGGCGGTAGCCCCGCCGATAAATACACAGCGGAAACAGCCATTTCGAAGGGAAAACGCTCACCTCCATACAGCCCACGAGGAATAAGGACAGCATGGAACCCGAACTCCACATACTCCCAGCGATTGTGTTCCTACTCCTCTACCAGGAGCACGAACGCCGGCGCAGAAGACAACGGTGAGTACTGCACCTATGACACAGGGGAGGGGGGTGGAGAAAATATTACGGGTACACACATACGCGACACACCCACCCTCACCCTCACCCACTACAACACACACATCAATGTGTATCAACACATCAGAGTGACACCCCCCAAACCCCCCGGAAGAATGCAAACACAAAAGGAAATGATTCTAAACATAGGAATATATTGTATTACTGGCTTAAAAATATAATTCTACATCAAAAACTGTTATATACATAAATGTACAAGTCCGAGGATTGTAGCATGTATTGTCCGTGGACCACTGGGCCCAAATCACATGGGCAAAGCCCACACAAGATACCCGACTCCAATGGAGAGAACACTGCAGGGGCATCAGATAGCAAAACTACAGGCACCTCAGGGGGAAGGGAAGGGGGGGGCACCTCAGCCAGATGAGTCCACAACGCCAGATCCACGAGGGGCCTCCATGGCCACTGTTCAATCCTGGGAGTGCAAAGCCACAGTCTCTCAAGTCTCTATAGTGGGTGGGTTGCCCACTGTTACATCCTGGGGAGTGCAAAGCCACAGTCTCTCAAGTCTCTACAGTGGGTGGGTTGCACACTGTTACATCCTGGGGAGTGCAAAGCCACAGTCTCTCAAGTCTCTACAGTGGGTGGGTTGCCCACTGTTACATCCTGGGGAGTGCAAAGCCACAGTCTCTCAAGTCTCTACAGTGGGTGGCTTGCCCACTGTTCCATCCTGGGGAGTACAAAGCCACAGTCTGTCAAGTTTCACAAGTGGGTGGGTTGCCCACTGTTCAATCCTGGTGAGTGCACAGTCTCCACTGGTTCTGGGTGGGGCCTGGTGCCCAGACTGCTTCGTGCAGCCCTGCCCGACTAAGATGCAGGCCAGCCCCTGGCGCTCATGGTTCAGCGGTGCTTGAGACAGTGGTGCCCAGTTCAGCGGTGCTTGAGACGGCGGTGCCCAGTTCAGCGGTGCTTGAGATGAAGGGCCCAGTTCAGCGGTGCTTGAGATGAAGGGCCCAGTTCAGCGGTGCTTGAGACGGCGGTGCCCAGTTCAGCGGTGCTTGAGATGAAGGGCCCAGTTTAGCGGTGCTTGAGATGAAGGGCCCAGTTCAGCGGTGCTTGAGATGAAGGGCCCAGTTCAGCGGTGCTTGAGACGGCGGTGCCCAGTTCAGCGGTGCTTGAGATGAAGGGCCCAGTTCAGCGGTGCTTGAGATGAAGGGCCCAGTTCAGCGGTGCTTGAGACGGCGGTGGCCAGTTCAGCGGTGCTTGAGACGGCGGTGGCCAGTTCAGCGGTGCTTGAGACGGCGGTGGCCAGTTCAGCGGTGCTTGAGATGAAGGGCCCAGTTCAGCGGTGCTTGAGATGAAGGGCCCAGTTCAGCGGTGCTTGAGACGGCGGTGCCCAGTTCAGCGGTGCTTGAGACGGCGGTGCCCAGTTCAGCGGTGCTTGAGACGGCGGTGCCCAGTTCAGCGGTGCTTGAGACGGCGGTGCCCAGTTCAGCGGTACTTGAGATGAAGAGCCCAGTTCAGCGGTGCTTGAGACGGCGGTGCCCAGTTCAGCGGTGCTTGAGACGGCAGTGCCCAGTTCAGCGGTACTTGAGATGAAGAGCCCGGTTCAGCGGTGCTTGAGACGGCGGTGCCCAGTTCAGCGGTGCTTGAGACGGCGGTGCCCAGTTCAGCGGTACTTGAGACGGCAGTGCCCAGTTCAGCGGTGCTTGAGACGGCGGTGCCCAGTTCAGCGGTACTTGAGATGAAGAGCCCAGTTCAGCGGTGCTTGAGACGGCGGTGCCCAGTTCAGCTGTACTTGAGATGAAGAGCCCAGTTCAGCGGTGCTTGAGACGGCGGTGCCCAGTTCAGCGGTGCTTGAGATGAAGGGCCCAGTTCAGCGGTGCTTGAGACGGCGGTGCCCAGTTCAGCGGTGCTTGAGACGGCGGTGCCCAGTTCAGCGGTGCTTGAGATGAAGGGCCCAGTTCAGCGGTGCTTGAGATGAAGGGCCCAGTTCAGCGGTGCTTGAGACGGCGGTGCCCAGTTCAGCGGTGCTTGAGATGAAGGGCCCAGTTCAGCGGTACTTGAGATGAAGGGCCCAGTTCAGCGGTACTTGAGACGGCGGTGCCCAGTTCAGCGGTGCTTGAGAAGGCGGTGCCCAGTTCAGCGGTGCTTGAGACGGCGGTGCCCAGTTCAGCGGTGCTTGAGACGGCGGTGCCCAGTTCAGTGGTACTTGAGATGAAGAGCCCAGTTCAGCGGTGCTTGAGACGGCGGTGCCCAGTTCAGTGGTGCTTGAGACGGCGGTGCCCAGTTCAGCGGTGCTTGAGACGGCGGTGCCCAGTTCAGCGGTACTTGAGATGAAGAGCCCAGTTCAGCGGTGCTTGAGACGGCGGTGCCCAGTTCAGCGGATCTGGCCATGGCGTGGAGCTCATTTGCCACCTGTCCTGTGGCTGGCGGTGCCTTCCTGCCCATCTGTCCTGTGGCTAGCGGTGCCTTCCTGCCCATCTGTCCTGTGGCTGGCGGGGCCCTCCTGGGCTGCAGTGCCGGGCATGTTGGTGGCCTCCTGCCTACCTGGGATAGGGCTGGCAGGGCCCTCCTGGCCAGCTGGGCTGATGGCGGTCTTGTCGGGCGTGCTGCCCTTCCCAGCCTTCCCTGATCGCCTGTGGCCCTTCCCCACCTTGGGCGGTGTGACAGCTGTCTCCACACCTCCTGCCGGAGCCATGGTAGGGGTTTTTGTGCCTGGTGTCTTCACCCTCTCGCGCCGGCCACTGCCTATCTTTGATTGTTTCTCCGGGGGTGGGCTGCCCGTGCCTTGGCTCCGTACTGAACTGGCTGCCCTGGAGGGTGGGGGACTCCATAGTCCATGGCAGACTGTCATGACAGGGCCCGGTTTTGTGGTGGCTGAGGTGCTGACTGGAGTCCTATGACATGGACGGGGTGGGGGAGTTGGTGGAAAGAGGTTAAGTTTGGACAGGAAAAGCTTTTTAGGAGCAATGGGAGGGGTAGGTGTAGTGGGTATGGGAGTGGAGGAAGAGGATGTGGTTGTAGGAGTTTGAAGTCTGGTGTCTTTGGGTGCAGGTGCTTGGGCTGGAGGCTGTCGTGAGGTGGATGGCTGTTGGGTGGGTGGCTGCCTGCGTTTGTGTATCTTGGAAGAGGGGGTCACAGACACACTGGGAGAGGACACAGGGGACGTGTAAATGGCAGTGGGGTGGTGACTGCACGTGTGCGGGGGTTCTGGTGTGTGTGCTGGTGATGGACGTAGTGGCTGAAGATGTAGTGCATGCAGGTGTGAGTGGAGACGTGACAGGGAGGGAGGAGGGAGACGAGGAGGAGGGGGACACAGTGGAGGCAGTGGGTGTTGGTATGTCTGTATGTGGATGTTGCTTGTGTGAATGCCCGTGTGATGTGTGGTGCTTATGTCTGCCTGAGCTTCCCTTGGGTGTTGAGGTGTGTGCAGGCTGGTCTGATGGTGTGTCTGGGATAGGCAGAGGTACAGGTGATAGGGTCTGGGTGGAGGAAGTTGGAGGGGGGAGGCTAGAGACAGGGACAATGGCTGCCATCAGTGCTGAGGCCAGAGTGTTGAACGATCGCTGAAGGGCAGCCTGACCAGAATGAATGCCCTCCAGGTATGCATTACTCTGGTGCACCTCTCTTTCGACACCCTGGATGGCATTCAATATGGTAGACTGCCCAACAGTGAGCGCCCTCAGGAGGTCAATGATCTCCTCACTGAGGGCAGCAGGGGTGACTGGGGCAGGGCCTGAGGTGCCTGGGGCGAAGGAGATGCCCACCTTCCTGGGTGAGCGGGCACGGGGCAAACGCTGAGGGGCTGCTGGGAGGGCGGTGCTGGTGCGCTGGCTGGCGGCTGTACCTGTTGTTGCGGGGGGCACAGATGTTGCCGCCACCACAAGGGAGCTCCCTTCAGAGGACGAGTCCATGTCACTTATGTCTGCCCGAGTCCCCGCTGTGGAGCTCCCCTCGCCCTCCGTCCCACTGGTGAAGTCGGAATCCGTTGCATGGCCCTCCATGGCCATGTGGGATGCAGCTCCCTCGTGCTCCGATGCCACTTCTCCTCCGCCTGATGATGCTAATGCACACATGAACAGGAAAACCACAAAAAAGTGGGGGGGGGGAGAAAATAAAGACATGTTGAGTGCATGCATTGGCGACACCGCTGGCGGACAGGACAGACACAGAAGCCCCCTGCACTACGCCGCGCACTTGGGGTCCACTACTCAATCTGTGGGACATGGCCTACAAGCCGATGGACGACTTCTGCACACATAGATGACACAGGGCCATGAATAGCTGTACTTGGCACCCTACAGAGGTGGGGGGTGGGGGCACAGGGCCATGCCTTACGGAGGGGCCTAGCCTACAGAAATCGCCCTGGCCTAGGGATACCCACAGCCCTCCTCCCCCACCCAGACACCTCCACTGTGCGCAAAGTCACACTGTGATGTCCTCACGCGCCCATCCAAATCGGGGTAGGCCACCGCCAGGATCCGGAACATCAGGGGGGTCAAAGTCCGACTGGCACCCCTCCCACGTTGGGAGGCCATCCCCAGCTGAGCCTCCGCCGTCTTCCTGCTCCAGCGTCGGATGTCCTCCCATCTCTTCCGGCAGTGGGTGCCCCGTCTGTGGTGGACCCCCAGGGTCCGGACGTACTTGGCGATGGCACGCCAAATATCAATCTTCTGGTGGGCGCTGACCTATGTGAAATGTACATGGAGAGAAAAAGAGTCATCACCTTCTGCACCCTCAATGTGAGTGGCCCCCCATCCCTACCCTTGCCATGTGGCACATGCTCTCATCCGTCGTTTGATGCATGCCTCAATCGCTCCCCTCCCCACCATCTTTCATCCACTCCACTCAACACAGGCATTGGCCACTAAGCATGGCCCCAGTGTACTTACCTGTTGGTCTGGAGGACCGTAGAGTAGCGCATACTGGGGGAGGACCCCATCCACGAGTTTCTCCAATTCCTGAGCAGTGAAGGCAGGGGCCCTCTCCCCAGTCGCATGAGCCATTGTCTCTTCCAGACCGAGGTCACTTGCAGTGTAGGTCCTCTCCTGTCGAAGATCAGGTATCGAGTGATTAAGCCGATAGAAAATGGCGGTCACGCCCGTGGCAGTGCGTACCGCGGCGTTGCGTACCGCGACCGCCGCCTGGCTCCTGAGACCTATAGGGTTCAATGTTAACCAATGCTGCTTAGCGCCGCGGTCTTTGACTGCCTACCGCCACGGTGTGCCACGCCAGCGCATTTACCTCACATCCCATTGTCACACTTCACAGGTCAGGCAGCCGCCATTTCAAGGCCCCACATGGCTTACTTTTTACTGCGTCACACTTACCTAGGCCTTGCATCAACACTCATACATGCCATTCAATGCATTGGGAATCGTGTTTTGTGCAAGCTGTGGTTACGTACCTGTGGGTTGATTGACTCTGTGCTCGCTGTTGTCCTTCATAGGCACCGTCCGCTGGGACATGCAAGGAGATGGCGGAATCTTCCCGTGTACAGACCGCTGGTAGACCTGTCGACAATGGAGGAAAGACATGTCATACTGACATACAGGCTTGACCGAGCCACTATTCATGAACTGTGTTCCCAGCTGGAGCCAGACCTGATGTCACCAATCCGCCAACCCACAGGGATCCCCCCTCTAGTGCAGGTGCTGTCAGTACTCCATTTCTTTGCAAGTGGGTCATTTCAAACAACAGTGGCCATATCATCAGGGATGTCCCAGCCTATGTTTTCCAAGGTGTTGTCCAGAGTGTTGTCTGCCCTGCTGAAACACATGCGGAGCTACATCGTTTTCCCTGAGGTGGGGGATTTGCCTACAGTGAAGGGTGATTTCTATGCCCTTGGACATATCCCCAACATCATAGGTGCCATTGATGGGACCCATGTGGCTTTAGTACCCCCCAGCAGGAGTGAACAAGTGTACAGAAACAGGAAGAGTTATCATTCTATGAATGTACAGATGGTGTGTTTGGCAGACCAGTACATCTCCCATGTTAATGCTAAGTTCCCTGACTCAGTGCATGACGCGTACATCATGCGGAATAGCAGCATCCCTTACGTGATGGGTCAACTCCAGAGGCAACGTGTGTGGCTAATTGGTGACTCGGGTTACCCCAACCTGTCCTGGCTACTGACCCCAGTGAGGAATCCCAGGACAATGGACAACATAGTTCCAGAGGAACGGTACAATGAGGCCCATGGGAGAACTAAGAGGGTGATCGAGCGGACGTTCGGCCTCCTGAAGGCCAGGTTCAGGTGCCTCCATATGACAGGTGGATCCCTATTGTACTCACCAAAGAAGGTGTGCCAGATCATCGTGGCCTGCTGTATGCTTCACAACCTGGCTTTGCGACGCCAGGTGCCTTTTCTGCAGGAGGATGGTCCAGATGGTGGTGTTGTAGCAGCTGTGGAGCCTGTTGAGAGTGAAGACGAGGAAGCCGAAGAGGACGACATAGACAATAGGAACGCAGTAATACAGCAGTATTTTCAATGACACACAGGTAAGATTGAACGGCATATTACATTTACTTAACCCCTACTACCTCTCTACTGTCTGACCTTTTCCCCCAGTGTATGGTAACTGAGTTGTGACTTTCCCTTACAATTTCAGACATGTGGGCCCCACTGTGTGACATCTGATTTGTTTCTCCATGGACTACAGCTGTGTGACAGTGGTATGTTGGCATCACAATGTAAATATGCATTTTTGGCACAGTAATGTCTAATACATTAGTACAAACTCACAGCCAGACTCCTGATTGTTTTGTGCAATAACTGTGTTTATTTCAGTGCTCTATATTGGTGGGTGATTGCAAATCGGTGAGGGGTGATGGTGGAGGATTGTCCATGGCAGAGTCCAGACTATTAGTATCACAGGTGCATTGTCCAAATGCCTGTGGAAAGTGGAGCATGGGCAGTATAAGGATGGACAGGGTGTCAATGTGGGACAGTGGGATGACAATCAGGGAGGTATCCTTTCCTGGCGGGGGTCTTGGCATCTTACTCTGTCTTCTTCCTGGATCTCAGGGCCCGCTTGTGGGGTGGTTCTCCTTCTGCAGGGGGTGGGGTGCTGGTGGCCTGTTGGTCCTGTGGCGGGGCCTCCTGTCCACTAGCGCCGGCAGAGGTGGTAGGCAGTTCTTGGTCCATGCTAGTGTCAGGGGCCCTTTGTGGTGCCAGTGTTCCGCAATGTGGTGACTACCTGATTCAGAGCCCCTACAATGGTGGCCGGGCGGAACAGATGTTTCGTAGTTCCTCCCTGAACCCCAAATACTGTTCCTCCTGCAGAAGCTGGATCTCCTGAAACCTGGCCAGGACCGTCGCCATCGTCTCCTGGGAGTGGTGGTAGGCTCCCATGATGGAGGAGAGGGCCTCGTGGAGAGTGGGTTCCCTGGGCCTGTCCCCCACCTGTCGCACAGCAGCCCTCCCAGTTCCCCTGTTTCCCTGGGCCTCTGTCCCCTGGACCGTGTGCCCACTACCACTGCCCCCAGGTCCCTGTCAGGTCCCTGTTGTTGTTGGGGTGGTGGGTTAACCTGGGTGCCCTGTAGTGGTGGACACACCGCTGATTGACTAGTCCTGGGGACAGAGGTATGGGCCCGCTGGGTGGGTGCTGTGCTGGTGTTCCCAGAGGGGGGAAGGTCTGCTATGGGCTGTGGCTGTCTGAGGGGAACTGAATGTCCAGAGGTCCCCGATGGGCCGGGCTGGTCATCTAGATCCAGGTCGACAGAGCTGCTGTCCTCACTGTGGGCCTCTTCTGGGGGTGGAGTGGACATTTGGTGGACCCTCCTGCGCGGTGACGTGGCGTTCGGGTCCTGCAGGGGTATAAAAGTATGGTTATTGCATTTGTGTGTGCCATAGCGTGTAATGGGTGGGTGCCCATGTACCCCAGTGCTGGCATTCCCGTGTGGGGGCTTTTGTGACGGTGGTTTGGGGGGGGATGGGTATGTGCAGTGGGCATGCTTTGTTGATGGGTGTCCATGCTTTGTGGTCCCATGCAGGGCTTGGGGTTGGGATGGGTGGGCTGTGATGGGGAGACATTTGCAAGGAGCAGGATGTGATGGGGGTGAGGGTGGGGGTAGGAGTTGGCATGCTGGTGGGGTGGGGGGGATGAAGTAGTGAAGATGAGACTTACCAGAATCCATTCCTCCAGATACTCCTGCGAGGCCCTCAGGATGCAGGATTGCTAAGACCTGCTCCTCCCATGTTGTAAATTCTGGGGGAGGAGGTGGGGGTCCGCCGCCAGTCCGCTGCACCGCGATGTTGTGCCTGGATACCATTGAACGCACCTTCCTCCGTAGGTCGTTCCACCGCTTCCTGATGTCGTCCCTATTTCTTGGGTGCTGTCCCACAGCGTTGACCCTATCGACTATTCTGCTCCATAGCTCCATCTTCCTGGCAATGGTGGTGTGCTGCACCTGTGTTCCGAAGAGCTGTGGCTCTACCCGTACAATTTCCTCCACCATGACCCTGAGTTCATCCTCCGAGAACCTGGGGTGTCTTTGTGGTGCCATGGGGTGGTGTAGGTGATGTGTGGGGTGGATTGTGTGGTGATGTGTATTGGTGTGTTGTGTGAAGTGCGTAGAAATATTGCTGGGTGAAAGTAAAATGCACGTCTGGGTGCTCAGTTCTCTTTTTCTCAGTGCGTGGTCCCGATTCTGTAGGAGTGGGGGTTTGAGGGTGATGTGGGTGTGTGTTTTATATTGAGTTGGGTGTGTGGGAGTGGTGTGTGCATGTGTATCAGGTGTGTGTATTTGTAATTGTCCAATGTGGCTGTGTTTTGTAAGTGTGTGTGTATTTTGAGCGCGCCGGTGTGTACCGCCAATGGTATACCGCGGTTGAAAGACCGCCGCGTGGATTTGTGTGTTGTGATAGTGTGGGCGTATTTCTGTTGGCGTGATGGTGGAGGTTTGGTCATCGCCAGTTTCTTGCTGGCCTTTGGTGTGGCGGACTTTTGTGGATGTCTGTATTTTGGCGGTTTGCCTGTTGTGGGTCAGAATGACCGTGGCGGTTTACCGCGGCCGCGGCGGTATGTTGGCGGTCTTCTGACAGCGGTAAGCGGCTTTTACCGCCAAGGTTGGAATGACCACCTTAGTGTTCTGAGGTCTAAGATGGGTCTCAGTGTTTTGTCTTTTTTTGGAATTAGGAAATACAGGGAGTAAACACCTGTTCCTTTCTGATGGTTGGGTACTAGTTCTATTGCTTCTTTTTGTAACAACGCTTGGACTTCTAGTTGTGATAGATCTAAGTGTTGTTTGGACATGTTGTGTGCTTTTGGAGGCACATCTGGTGGTAATTGTAGGAATTCTATGCAATAACCATGTTGGATAATGGCTAGGACCCATGAGTCCGTAGTTATGTGTTTCCAATTTTGGTAATAATCTGTGAGTCTCCCCCCCACTGGTGTTATGTGTTGGGGATTTGTGACGTTGGAGTCACTGTTTAGTTTGTGGATTTTTGGGGCTTTGGAATTTCCCTCTTGTTTTAGGGAACTGTCCACCCCTATATTGTCCCCGAAAGCCCTGGTATGTGGGTCTGGGCTGTGAGGCAGAAGGCTCTGTGCTTTGGGCCCGAAACCCCCCTCTAAAGTGTGGTTTCCTAAAGGTGCCTCTGCTGTGTGGGGAGTAGAGCGCGCCCATGGCTTTGGCTGTGTCAGTGTCTTTCTTTAGCTTGTCTATAGCTGTATTCACTTCCGGGCCAAACAATTGTTGTCCATTAAAAGGCATATTCAGCACAGCCTGCTGTATCTCTGGCTTAAATCCGGAGGTGCGTAGCCATGCATGTCTCCGAATGGTGACCGCTGTGTTTACTGTTCTGGCGGCTGTGTCTGCTGAGTCCATAGCCGATCTTATTTGGTTATTGGAGATACTTTGGCCTTCCTCCACAACCTGTTGGGCACTCTTCTGAAACTCTTTGGGGAGGTGTTCAATGAAATGTTGCATTTCGTCCCAATGTGCCCTGTCGTATCTTGCCAATAATACCTGCGAATTGGTAATTCGCCATTGATTGGCTGCCTGTGCTGCCACCCTTTTCCCCGCAGCATCTAATTTTCGACTTTCTTTGTCGGGTGGTGGTGCATCCCCAGAAGTCTGTGAGTTAGCCCTTTTACGGGCTGCTCCTACTACCACTGAGTCAGGAGTTAGCTGTTGCGTAATGTACACAGGGTCCGTAAGGGGAGGTTTGTACTTCTTCTCCACCCTAGGCGTGATGGCTCTGCCTTTGACTGGGTCTTGAAACACCTGTTTAGCGTGTTTTAACATGCCTGGTAACATTGGCAATCTTTGGTACTGGCTATGTGTTGATGACAGGGTATTGAATAAAAAGTCATCCTCTATAGGTTCTGAATGCAACGCTACGTTATGAAAGGTAGCTGCCCTGGAAACCACCTGCATGTAAGCAGTACTGTCTTCTGGTGGTGATGGTCTTGCCGGGTAGCAATCCGGACTATTATCAGATACTGGTGCATCGTACAGATCCCATGCATCTGGGTCATCTTGGCTCATTCCTGTGTGCGTTGGTGACTCCATCATTGGGGGTGTTGCAATTGGGGACAGTTGTGGTGAGAGCTGTGGCGATGGCTGTGGTGAAAAATGTGGTGGTGTTTTTTCTTTAGCCATCTTTGCCTTTGGCTGCGTTTGTGTTTCATGGAAAGCGAGTTTCCGCGTCATTTTAATTGGGGGAAGAGTTCTTATTTTCCCTGTGTCCTTCTGTATATGGAGCCTCCTCTGTGTATGGTCTGGCTCCCCCATCTCTAGTTCTTGTCCAAACTTGTGGCCTTGTAGTTGTGAGGAAAGGCCTTGTTCTTCCGTATAGGAGCTTTGTTCCGGCTCCGAGGCTGGATGTTTCAGCACCGAAACCTTCTCAGCTGTCTTTTTCGGCTCCGATGAAACCTTTTTTCGCTTTCGGAGTTCCGATCTCTCAGTGCCGAGTTTGGTCGGAGCCGGTATCTCGGTGCCGAGTATGTTCTGTGCCGGTATCTCGACCGGAGTCGGATGTCTTCGGCTGCTGTGTGCCCTTTTTCGGTGCTGATGCTTGGTCACCGTGCTTACGGGTAAAGCCATGGCCTGTTGGCGGTGGCGTCCCCTGGGCTTTGATAATTTTCAAGTGAGTTTTGGCCGGGGCAGGTTTACTCACGGTTTGTTGCCTCGCCGGCTGTTCACTCTCGGGCTCGTCCGAGTCCGAATCAGGAATATAGAATGTCTCCTCTTCACCGACGTCGGGGTGTCCAGCTGGCGTCAATGCCATTTGAAGCCTTCGAGCTCTCCGGTCCCGTAGCGTCTTCTTTGACCGAAACGCCCGACAAGCCTTGCAGGTATCCTCTTTGTGTTTGGGAGACAAACACGAATTACAGACTGTAGGAAGTTGGCTCTGTATGTATTATTTCAAAGTAAGAAATAGCATGCACAGAGTCCAAGGGTTCTCCTTAGAGGTAAGATAGTGGCAAAAAGAGATAATTCTAATGATCTATTTTGTTGTAGTGTGGTCGAGCAGTAGGCTTATCAGAGGAGTAGTGTTAAGCATTTGTTGTACACACACAGGCAATAAATGAGGAACACACACTCAGAGAAAATTCCAGGCCAATAGGTTTTTGTATAGAAAAATATATTTTCTTAGTTTATTTTAAGAACCACAGGTTCAAGATTTACAAGTAATACTTCAAATGAAAGGTATTTCATGTAGGAACTTTAGGAACTTTGAATTAGCAAAATAGCATATACAGTTTTCGCATAAATGACATATAGCTATTCTAAAACTAGACAGTGCAATTTTCAACAGTTCCTGGGGGAGGTAAGTGTTTGTTAGTTTTTGTAGGTAAGTAAACCACCTACGGGGTTCAAGTTTGGGTCCAAGGTAGCCCACCGTTGGGGGTTCAGAGCAACCCCAAAGTTACCACACCAGCAGCTCAGGGCCGGTCAGGTGCAGAGGTCAAAGTGGTGCCCAAAACACATAGGCTTCAATGGAGAAGGGGGTGCCCCGGTTCCAGTCTGTCAGCAGGTAAGTACCCGCGTCTTCAGAGGGCAGACCAGGGGGGTTTTGTAGGGCACCGGGGGGGACACAAGTCCACACAAACAGTACACACTCAGCAGCACGGGGGCGGCCGGGTGCAGTGTGTAAACAGGCGTTGGGTTCGCAAAAGAAATCAATGGGAGACATAGGGGTTTCTTCAGCGATGCAGGCAGTAAAGGGGGGGGCTCCTCGGGGTAGCCATCACCTGGACAAGGGAGAGGGCCACCTGGGGGTCGCTACTGCACTGGAGGTCGGATCCTTCAGGTCCTGGGGGCTGCGGGTGCAGTGTCTTTACCAGGCGTTGGGTCTATGAAGCAGACCCTCCTCGGGTCAGGGGGAGCCTCAGGATTCCCTCTGCAGGCGTCGCTGTGGGGGCTCAGGGGAGTAAACTCTGGCTACTCACGGTCTCGTAGTCGCCGGGGAGTCCTCCCTGTGGTGTTTGTTCTCCACAAGTCGAGCCGGGGGCGTCGGGTGCAGAGTGCAAAGTCTCACGCTTTCGGCGGGAAACGTGTGTTGTTTTAAAGTTGCTTCTTTGTTGCAAAGTTGCAGTCTTTGGGGAACAGAGCCGCTGTCCTCTGGAGTTCTTGGTCCTTCTAGATGCAGGGTAGTCCTCTGAGGCTTCAGAGGTTGCTGGACCCTGGAACGCGTCGCTGGAGCAGTGTCTTTAGAAGTGGGGAGACAGGCCGGTAGAGCTGGGGCCAAAGCAGTTGGTGTCTCCGTCTTCTCTGCAGGATTTTCAGTTCAGCAGTCCTCTTCTTCTTAGGTTGCAGGAATCTAGTTTCCTAGGTTCTGGGGAGCCCCTAAATACTGAATTTAGGGGTGTGTTTAGGTCTGGGGGGTTAGTAGCCAATGGCTACTAGCCCTGAGGGTGGCTACACCCTATTTGTGCCTCCTCCCTGAGGGGAGGGGGGCACACCCATAATCCTATTGGGGGAATCCTCCATCTGCAAGATGGAGGATTTCTAAAAGTTAGAGTCACCTCAGCTCAGGACACCCTAGGGGCTGTCCTGACTGGCCAGTGACTCCTCCTTGTTTTTCTCATTATCTCCTCCGGCCTTGCCGCCAAAAGTGGGGCCGTGGCCGGAGGGGGCGGGCAACTCCACTAGCTGGAGTGCCCTGGGGTGCTGTAACAAAGGGGGTGAGCCTTTGAGGCTCACTGCCAGGTGTTACAGTTCCTGCAGGGGGAGGTGAGAAGCACCTCCACCCAGTACAGGCTTTGTTAATAGCCACAGAGTGACAAAGGCACTCTCCCCATGTGGCCAGCAACATGTCTGGTGTGTGGCAGGCTGCTAAAACTAGTCAGCCTACACGGATAGTCGGTTAAGGTTTCAGGGGGCACCTCTAAGGTGCCCTCTGGGGTGTATGTTACAATAAAATGTACACTGGCATCAGTGTGCATTTATTGTGCTGAGAAGTTTGATACCAAACTTCACAGTTTTCAGTGTAGCCATTATGGTGCTGTGGAGTTCATGCATGACAGACTCCCAGACCATATACTCTTATGGCTACCCTGCACTTACAATGTCTAAGGTTTTGTTTAGACACTGTAGGGGCATAGTGCTCATGCACTTATGCCCTCACCTATGGTATAGTGCACCCTGCCTTAGGGCTGTAAGGCCTGCTAGAGGGGTGACTTATCTATACCTATAGGCAGTGTGAGGTTGGCATGGCACCCTGAGGGGAGTGCCATGTCGACTTAGTCATTTTATCCCCACTAGCACACACAAGCTGGCAAGCAGTGTGTCTGTGCTGAGTGAGGGGTACCCAGGGTGGCATAAGACATGCTGCAGCCCTTAGAGACCTTCCCTGGCATCAGGGCCCTTGGTACCAGAGGTACCAGTTACAAGGGACTTACCTGGATGCCAGGGTGTGCCAAATGTGGAAACAAAGGTACAGGTTAGGGAAAGAACACTGGTGCTGGGGCCTGGTTAGCAGACCTCAGCACACTTTCAAATCATAACTTGGCACCAGCAAAGGCAAAAAGTCAGGGGGTAACCATGCCAAGGAGGCATTTCCTTACACAGACCAAATGCTGGTCTGTATAGGGATACTTAGCGTGGCATTTGGGTAAGAAGCGGAATGGGGTCCATTCCATGAGCTTTGAAGACGCACGCAGTCGGGCCGACCAGGCCCTGCTGGGGAGTGGAAGCCCCGAGGGGCTGCCGGAGCTCTTCTTTTCTTCGGTGTCGATGTGCTCTTACTAACCCGATACCGAACGCAAACAATACCGTTGAATTTTCCGAATGTTATCTAACTTTTCCGAACCGAAACACGGAGAGGAACCCGATGGCGGAAAGAAAACAATCTAAGATGGAGTCGACGCCCATGCGCAATGGAGCCGAAAGGGGAGGAGTCCCTCGGTCTCGTGACTCGAAAAAACTTCTTCGAAGGAAAACAACTTGTAACACTCCGTGCTCAACACTAGATGGCAGGATAATGCACAGCATGTTTATCTGCAGCTACACATGCCATCGAACATAAATATATATATATAACTTATGGTTAAATATATATAATTCTCTGCTTAACATGTGTATATAGGTCACTGCATAGGTTTCATATAAGTTATTTGAGTAGATGCCAATGGGTCTATGCTGTATTTATCTTACACAATATGTAAATACTATCATAACTATTTTACCTGCAAGTGCTTCACTACTGAAATATTGAAAGAAAAAAAAAAAAATTTACAAAAATACACACTTAAATTAGCTTCAAGTACAGCAACACCTGAAAGTCGGAGTTTACACAACATAACTGTAAATCTCTATATATTATCATAGTATCTTCCTTGTAAATGCTTACACTTTCTATGTAGTTTATTAGGGTTATTGCTTTACTTCTACTGTAGAAAAATAAACTTTGACTCCCTCTAAAGCAGTACCTTGTCTCACACTGTACCTCTTCCAATATTTTCTCTACCTCCACTCTCTGACTCATCCCAAACCTCATTCAATTATTATGAGGTCCAAAATAATCCTTTCTAGACTGTTCCGTCTATCCCTTCCTCGGCTCATTTACAACGATGATCTCCCAGACAACACTTTCTAAATTCTTCCCTAGTGTATCCCTCTTTTGACTCATCCCAAATCTCATTTTACTACAATTCCCCCATTCCCTTTGCAAACACTCTTTCCTCCTCCATCTCTCTTTTAACTCATCCCAAACCACATCTTACTACTATGATCTCGCAAATAACTCGTTCTAGACTCTTCCCCTTCTATCGCTTGATTATCCTTTTCAATCCAACTAACAGACTTGCATGTCACAGCTCAAATTAACTCATATTTCCCTATACTATGCGACCGCTAATGCTTTTTGGGCTTCGGGGTATGGTGCTACTCGCCAAAAAGAACTTTGACACCTTGTCAGCGGTAGTAAGCGCTATATAAATACAAGTACGATGATAACGCTCATGCTGTGATAAAGCTATATTAACCCCTTCCCCGCCACGGACGTAATGGTTACGTCCATGGCAGCGCCCGTGTGGCGCCATGGACGTAACCATTACGTCCAGGGACTGGCAGTCGGGGGAAGCGCTAGCGCTTCCCCCTAGGGCCGCCCCCCAACACCCCCAGGCCACGGCTGAAAGGGGAATCCCTTCCCCTTTCACACCCCCCCCCCCCCATGACGTCAGCGCGCGATTGCGCGCTGATTTCATGGAAAGGGGGAATGACGCGCTGGAAGCCATTTGCTTCCAGCGCGTCAAGGGAGAAGGTGAGTATTTCACCTTCCTGCGGGGTGGGGGTGCTCTCAGAGAGGCATCGAGGGAAAGGAAAGGGTTTTCCTTTCCCTCGATGTCTCTTTGAGCATTCCTGCTGCCCGATCGCGATGCGATCGGGCAGCAGGAATGCCCACTAGACACCAGGGATTTCTGTATGTGTGTGTGTGTGTGTGTGTGAATATTAGTGTAGGGGAGCGACCCCTTGGGCAAGGGTCGCTCCCCTTTGGGGGCACATGCATTTTACGTCGTTTCTGCCCCCCCTGGGGGCAGATTGGCCCTATTTTTAGGCCGATCTGCCCCCAAGGGGGGCAGAAAGCCACTAGACACCAGGGATTTTATTGTTGCTTTGTATTTTTTGTGTTGGGGGGCGGCCCCTTGGGCAAGGGTCGCTCCCCTTTGGGGGCACATGTATTTTACGTCGTTTCTGCCCCCCCTGGGGGCAGATTGGCCCTATTTTTAGGCCGATCTGCCCCCAAGGGGGGCAGAAAGCCACTAGACACCAGGGATTTTATTGTTGATTTGTATTTTTTGTGTTGGGGGGCGGCCCCTTGGGCAAGGGTCGCTCCCCTTTGGGGGCAAATGTATTTTACGTCGTTTCTGCCCCCCCTGGGGGCAGATTGGCCCTATTTTTAGGCCGATCTGCCACCAAGGGGGGCAGAAAGCCACTAGACACCAGGGATTTTATTGTTGATGTGTATTTTTTGTGTTGGGGGGCGGCCCCTTGGGCAAGGGTCGCCCCCAGGGACCCTCATGTATTTTTGGGCAGTTCTGCCCCCCTTGGGGGCAGAGAGGCCTATTTTTTTTAGGCCTTTCTGCCCCCAAGGGGGGCAGAATCCCAATAGCGCCAGAAATAGTATGTATGTATGTGTGCTTTGTGTTGGGGGGTTGCCCCTTGGGCAAGGGTCGCTCCCCCCAGGGGCGCAATGTATTTATTGTCGTTTCTGCCCCCCTTGGGGGCAGATTGGCCCTATTTTTAGGCCGATCTGCCCCCAAGGGGGGCAGAAAGCCACAAGACACCAGGGATTTTATTGTTGATTTTTATTTTTTGTGTTGGGGGGTGGCCCCTTGGGCAGTTCTGCCCCCCTAGGGGGCAGATATGCCTATTTTTGAGGCCTTTCTGTCCCCAAGGGGGGCAGAATCCCCATAGCGCCAGGGATACTATGTATGTGTGTGTGTGCTTTGTGTGGGGGTGTGGCACCTTGGGCAAGGGTCGCCCCCCCCCAAAGGGTGCAATGTAATCTGGGCGATTTCTGCCCCCTCCCCTTGGGGGTAGATTGGCCTATTTTTTTTTAGGCCCATCTTCCCCCAAGCAGAGAAGACTAGACACGGGAAAATGAAAAAATGGTTAGTGGCGGAGTGTTTGTCAACTGGCGAAGTATTTACTTTTATGATAATAACAGTTTTTCTCCTTTTTGTTTTAGTTCAAAGCTTTTGCTGACTTTGCTGTGGCTTGTTGCAGTTTTGGCAGTAGTTGTCCTGCGGTTTGCGTAGTTGCATGTTTTAGGTAAGTAAATAAATTTACTCCAAGTGAGTATTGTTGCAATGCATGAATGACATGTTTGTAGGTGGTGTACTGAATGCAGGATTGTGTGTGAAATTGTCCTTAGAGTTATGCACAATGATTATTGTGTTGTCTTATGTCTAATTTGCTTTTTTTTTTCTCTTTTTAGTGGGATATCGTTGGTGATTGCTGTGGCTGTGCAGAGTAGTTGCTGGTGAGTCAAGCTTTTTCAGGCAAGTGAGCAGTATAGTTTTTGAGTTTATAATTCTTAGTGATAAACCTATACTTTGTTACTTATCTTACACAGTGCTGGTTGTTGGTGGTGTATTTGTCCAGTTAATTTTAGTAGGAAGGATCATGGCCAGCCGTAGGATGACCGCTCAGCAGGTTGTTAGTGTGCTTTTTGAGTCATCTTCTGACCATGAATATGAGACTGACTCTGCATCTGAGGCAGAGGAGGAAGTGCAGGATTCTGGAAGTGAATTTTCTGTCAGAGATGAATCATCTGATGATGAAGCCACTCTCAGTGCTGATGAAGGGCCTGTTTTAGAGGAGGACAGTGATGTGCCAATGGTGCAGGAGCCAGCGGCTGAAAGGCTTCCCATTGGAAGACCTGACGCATGGGTTGCACCAAACATGGAGCAGCCACAGTTGCCTGCGTTTACTGGTTTTCCAGGGTGTCGAGTTAATACGGAAAACTTTTTGCCCGTCAACTTTTTTGAGTTGTTTATGGACGATATATTTTTGGAAGAGATTGTTGAGCAGACTAATTTGTATGCAGAGCAGTTTTTGAGGGACAACGCTGCCAGACTTAGGCCACACTCTAGAGCTAGCCGGGGATTCCCACAAATCTGGAAGAGTTGAAAAAGTTCTTGGGTTTAACTTTTTTGATGGGGCTGATAAGGAAGCCGTCGCTGTCTTCATATTGGTCTACTAGTCCCTTGATGGCAACTGCTATATTTCCTGCCATCATGAGTCGTAACCGGTATGAGCTTCTTCTTCGGATGTTGCATTTTGTAGATAATGCTTTAGCCTTGCCACGAGATCATCCTGATTCTGACCGTCTTTTTAAGATTAGACCTGTCCTTGATCATTTGGTAGATCGGTTTTCAGAGATCTATGTTCCAGGGAAAGAAATATCTGTAGATGAGTCTTTGGTCCTGTTCAAGGGTCGTTTGGTTTTTAGGCAGTACATTCCTAGCAAGAGGGCACGGTATGGAATTAAATTGTATATGCTGTCAGAAAGTAGTACAGGATATGTTTATAATTTCCGGGTCTACACTGGTAGGGATTCCAATATTGACCCCCCTGGTTGTCCTCCCACTTTTGGAGTTAGTGAGAAAATTGTGTGGGAACTTGGTAGACGACTGTTTAACAAAGGTCACCATTTATATGTAGATAACTTCTACACTGGAGTTCGGTTGTTCAAGGAGTTGTTCAGAGTGGACACTGTTGCTTGTGGCACAATCCGCTCTAATCGGAAAGGCTATCCAAAAGAGCTTGTCTGTAAAAAACTTGAGAAGGGACAGTGCAGTGCCTTGCGGAATGATGAGCTGCTAGCTCTGAAATTTGTAGACAAGAGGGATGTATACATGCTAAGCACCATCCATGATGAGAGTACTTCACCTGTGGCTGTTTGGGGTCAGGTTGCCGAAGTGCGCAAACCTGTGTGCATCTTAGACTATAATAAGCACATGGGTGGTGTTGATAGAGTAGATCAGAGGTTAGAACCTTACACTGCTGCTCGTAAGTCTTATGTGTGGTATAAGAAATTAGCGCTTCACTTGTTCCACTTGGCAACTTTTAATGCTTTTGTTGTGTTTAAGTATAGTTCTCCAGAGTCAAGGATGACATTTGTGAAATTTCAGGAGTCTATCATAGCTAGCCTTGTTGTGCTGGAACAGGCAAGAGTTCCTAGAGAAGCAGTGGTGGAGGATGTGGCTAGATTGAAAGATCGTCACTTTGCTGAGCACATTCCTCCCACGGCCAAAAAAAACTTTCCTGCTAAGAGATGAAGAGTCTGTGCTCGAAGAGGTATCAGGAAGGAGACTAGGATGTACTGCCCTGATTGTCCTTCAAAGCCTGGGCTGTGTGTGGGTGGCTGTTTCAGGAGCTACCACACACAGAAGAATTATTGGGAAATTCCGTGAGCGTAAACTGGTGTTTTATATTTTTATATGTTCGGTTTCACGGTTGGCATTAGTCATGTATTCAGTTAGAGCTTTTGTGTTTGTAGTTTTGTACTAATTTATGATTAGTGGTTTCTTTGTTGTTTAAAAACAAAAAAAAGGGGATGGCATGTGTAGAGTGGCGCTTGGCTGGCGGCGTGGGTGTGGTGGCGCTTGGCTGGCGGTGTGTGTGGGGTGGCGCTTGGCTGGCGGTGTGTGTGGGGTGGCGCTTGGCTGGCGGTGTGTGTGGGGTGGCGCTGGGCTGGCGGTGTGTGTGGGGTGGCGCTTGGCTGGTGGTGTGGGTGGGGTGGCGCTTGGCTGGTGGTGTGGCGCTTGGCTGGCAGTGCCGGCCAAACGCCAGTCCACACACTCATCAGCTGGTGTGATTGCTGTATCAGGCATGTGGGCGTATGAAAGTGATGGGCCCTTGACTGGCGCTGTCTGTGGATGCGAGTCTTGTAATGTGGTGGGCCCGTGGCTGGCGGCGTGAATGGTCTAGTGCATGTCATGTATGAAAGGTGTATGAATGGACTGTAAAGCGGTTGGTGCCTTGTCGTGGCTTTACAGCTCACGAGCTGTGAGTCATTGGTTCAGTTTTTTGGCCTTTCAGTTATTACCAGTGCATTTCACTTTTGTGAAATCTCTTGTTAATAAAATTTGATCTACTGAACCATCACTCACCCTCGTGCCAAATCCAACCAGTATGTGTGGTACAAATGACAAAACCTGCTCCGCTGTAATCAGGCGTCGCAGCACACTTGAGACACGCTAGGTGCCTCAGGTGGGACCCCGATGATGAAGCATGCCACCAACTTGGTTGGTGGGTGAGGGGTCTTCTTCACATAACCTAAGTGTGTTTCTTTTCACAATTTTAGTGTTTGGCACATCACGGACGTATGTGCACACATCAAAGTGATATATTCCAAAAATACCTGTGTTTGGGGGGGAGGGCCCACCTATGTTTTTGGTCCTGGGTGCGGCCGTCATGTAGGGAAACCTACAAAACCCAGAAACTTTTTAAAACTAGGCACCCCAAGGAGTCTAGGGAGGTGTGGCTTGTGTGGCTCCCCCAACATTTTCTTACCCAGACTCCTCTGTAAACCTCACAATTTGCATAAAAAAGCATATTTTCCTGATTTTTCTTAGTAGGATCACCGCTCCAGCACAAAATTCCTACTCCCCAGTTTTCCCCTCAGTCTCCCAAGTAAAATGACACCTCACTTATGTGGGTCCCCAAAGCAGAGTCCGTCTAAAGATGTATAAAAGAATATGCCCTTATAAACTTGCTGTGCTATCCCTTCTATCCCTTCAGGTTTTGGGCCTTATTATGTTGCAGGCACCTGGGCCACCCACACAAGTGAGGTATCATTTTTATCGGGAGACTTGGGGGAACGCTGGGTGGAAGGAAATTTGTGGCTCCTATCAGATTCCAGAACTTTCTGCCACAGAAATGTGAGGAACATGTGTTTTTTTAGCCAAATTTTGAGGTTTGCAAAGGATTCTGGGTAACAGAACCTGGTCCGAGCCCCGCAAGTCACCCCTCCTTGGATTCCCCTAGGTCTCTAGTTTTCAGAAATGCACTGGTTTGGTAGGTTTCCCTAGGCGCCGGGTGAGCTACAGGCCAAAATCCGCAGGTAGGCACTGTTTTCTCCCAAAATTGTGGATGTGTCCACGTTGCGCTTTGGGGTGTTTCCTGTCGCAGGCGCTAGGCCTACCCACGCAAGTGAGGTATCATTTTTATCGGGAGACTTGGGGGAACGCTGGGTGGAAGGAAATTTGTAGCTCCTCTCAGATTCCAGAACTTTCTGCCACAGAAATGTGAGGAACATGTGTTTTTTTAGCCAAATTTTGAGGTTTGCAAAGGATTCTGGGTAACAGAACCTGGTCCGAGCCCCGCAAGTCACCCCTCCTTGGATCCCCCTAGGTCTCTAGTTTTCAGAAATGCACAGGTTTGGTAGGTTTCCCTAGGTGGCGGCTGAGCTAGAGGCCAAAATCTACAGGTAGTCACTTTGCTAAAAACAGCTCTGTTTTCTGTGATATGTCCACGTTGTGTTTTGGGGCATATCCTGTCGCGGGAGCTAGGCCTACCCACACAAGTGAGGTATCATTTTTATCGGGAGACGTGGGGGAACGCTGGGTGGAAGGAAATTTGTAGCTCCTCTCAGATTCCAGAACTTTCTGCCACAGAAATGTGAGGAACATGTGTTATTTTAGCCAAATTTTGAGGTTTGCAAAGGATTCTGGGTAACAGAACCTGGTCCGAGCCCCGCAAGTCACCCCTCCTTGGATTCCCCTAGGTCTCTAGTTTTCAGAAATGCACAGGTTTGGTAGGTTTCCCTAGGTGCCGGCTGAGCTAGAGGCCAAAATCTACAGGTAGGCACTTTGCTAAAAACAGCTCTGTTTTCTGTGATGTGTCCACGTTGTGTTTTGGGGCATATCCTGTCGCGGGCGCTAGGCCTACCCAAACAAGTGAGGTATCATTTTTATCGGGAGACTTGGGGGAACATAGAATAGCAAAACAAGTGTTATTGCCCCTTGTCTTTCTCTACATTTATTCCTTCCAAATATAGGGGTGTGTGTAAAAAAGACATCTATTTGAGAAATTCCATGTAATTCACGTGCTACTATGGTCACCCCGGAATTCAGAGATGTGCAAATAACCACTGCTCCTCAACACCTTATCTTGTGCCCTTTTTGGAAATGCAAAGGTTTTCTTGATAGCTATTTTTTACTCCTTATATTTCAGCAAATGAATTACTGTATACCCGGTATAGAATGAAAACGCACTGCAGGGTGCAGCTCATTTATTGGCTCTGGGTTCCTCGGGTTCTTGATGAACCTACAAACCCTATATATCCCCGCAACCAGAGGAGTCCAGCAGACGTAACGGTATATTGCTTTCGATAATCTGACATTGCAGGGAAAAGTTACAGAGTAAAAAGTAGAGAAAAATTGATGTTTTTTTCACCTCAATTTCAATATTTTTCTTTTTCAGCTGTTATTTTCTGTAGGAAACCCTTGTAGGATCTACACAAATGACCCCTTGCTGAATTCAGAATTTTGTCTACTTTTCAGAAATGTTTAGGTTTCTGGGATCCAGCATTGGTTTCATGACCATTCCGGTCACTGACTGGAAGGAGGCTGAAAGCACAAAAAATTGCACAAATGGGGTATGCCCCAGTAAAATGCCAAAATTGTGTTGAAAAATTGGGTTTTCGGATTCAAGTCTGCCTGTTCCTGAAAGCTGGGAAGCTGCTGAGTTTAGCACCGCAAACCCTTTGTTGATGCCATTTTCAGGGGAAAAACCACAAGCCTTCTTCTGCAGCCCCTTTTTCCATTTTTTTTTTTAAAAAACGAAATTTTCACTGTATTTTGGCCAATTTCTTGGCCTCCTTCAGGGGAACCCACAAAGTCTGGGTACCTTTAGAATCGCTAGGATGTTGGAAAAAAAGGACGCAAATTTGGCTTGGTTAGCTTATGTGGACAAAAAGTTATGAGGGCCTAAACGCGAACTGCCCCAAATAGGCAAAAAAAGGCCTGGCACAGGAGGGGGAAAAGGCCTGGCAGCGAAGTGGTTAAAATAAAACAAAGGGTATTTTCAAAGGGCCTGGGAACAGGCACCACATTTAGTTGTCTGGGTCTCAAATATATATATATTTTTTTGCTTGCTGGTGAGTTCAAGGAAGGACGCTACAAATCAACGTAATAAACAAACCTGCAAAGGAAACAAGTAAAACCAATGTTCACGGTGTCTTTTTCTGTTGTTTAAAGTAGGAAAGTGATTTAGTGTCTGAGAAGAGAGGCAGGCCAGGCCTCCAGCTCCTTTAGAGAGCAAGTAGAAGAAGGAGGGGTTGGGAGAGGAGGGGTAGTAGCAGGGGAAGCGCATCACAACCAGAGCACCCTTTGCGCCACAGAGGTCCTCAGAGAGATTGGATGTTCAGTGAGATTTGTCGCAGACCAAGAAGGGACAGACACACACGTCTGCTCTAATGACTTGTCTCATCTCTGTACGGAACTCGGGGCACTTGATAAAACACACGCACACACAAACATTGGAAACTTGACACATACTTGTGGCTAATTGGAGAGGCATCTGGAGAATGTAGAATCTTGGCAAGTAGCACCTGCCAGTCACATCCACCATCAGGATTAAGTATGATGGTGAATATCTTTGGCAGTAAAAATAGTTTTCATTGGCGTGTCCCCTTGCTCCCTGTATCTGCCGCTAAACCCCTGCTGATCCGTCTCCTGGTCTTCTCTTTTCCTCCCAGGCGCTCACTCAGTGGGTCTGTACAACAACGTTTGTAGTGTCCGTGTGGCATGCAACCAACATCATCCCTACTCTGGAGCCTGGTTGTAAGTGCCAACTTTCTAGGCCCCGTGCTATAAAGGAAGAAAAAATCGAAAATGTACAACTAATCTCTTCTCAAGTCATTCTTTCTATGCTTAAAATATATTTTGCTTACTTGGAATCCTCATCAAAACGCCCAGCCACAATTTTAGTATATAACACGTGAGAGCACCGCCATCTTGTGGACAATACTAGCAATCTGTGTTTATGTGTTAAAGGAATTACTCACTGTTTAACCTGCACGTGGGTCAATCCATGGGATTAAAGACAAACTAGATCCTAGTTGGGCGGATGGCCAGCATCTGTAAATGTATGGACCAAGGGTAACTAATACTGATAAAACAAAACTTTTTGGCTTCTGTACAGTGAAAAGGTTATCTTCAAATCAGTGATACAAAGAAAATGAATAGCATGTCTACTGGTGCTCAATTGTTAATTGCTTTACAAAAACCTTTTCGGCCAGTTTCTTCTGCTACTCTGGCCACATGGATGTGTTGGTTCTTGAGTAAGGTAGATATTGATATGTCCAGATTTTGCACCCACTCCACTCGAGGGGCTATGGCTTCCAAATTGCTTACTTTGGGATCTCGTTTAGACGACATTGTAAAGGCGGCTGACTGGTCATCAGAGTCTACGTTTAAGTCATTTTATTACAAACCTATTGTAGATGTGGTTTCTGTGGTGGTGGCTCAGCTTTAAATAAGCATAATCGGAGCCTCCGGTCCTGACATAGAAAAACATTTTTTCTAGCATTCACAACAATAATTTTTAATTCTATTAAGGACATGGAGGTCAGGATTATCCCATCCATATACTTGCATGTTGTTATTTACATAACTGTATATTGTCTTTTGCTAACTTGATGTTTGAAAATGATCCCCTCCTTGGTGCAGTTAAGTAACCCCTTTATTGTGTCATTTTTTGGGACCAGTGTTTATGGCTCTAGTGTTTTTACTTCTTATCAGCGAATGAGGACAAGTGAAACATGCTGTATCTAGGTTATGGATGTCCGGAAGTGTGCATCGCTGTCACCTGTATTCTTTGAGGGATGTTCCTGTTGACTGTTGTAGTCGGTGGTTGTCAGGTTCCTGAGATTTAAAGTGATCGAGGTGAGCTCAAGTTGGAGCGGTCTGTGAGCTGTTCCTGTTCTTTTTTTGGTCCTATCGCTGCAGGGTCTCGGACTATTTAACTGTTTTGATTGATTTGTGCAAAGAAAGAGGGAGGTGTTTAGATGCAAGAAGGGTTGCACAGGGCTGGGTCTCTATGGTTATGTATATGACTGAGAGGTGGTCTTGGGAAATGTAGTCTAGTTAAACGTTTACTTGATTGGTTGATTAAAAAAAATGAAGAGTAAAGAAAGAGAAGCATAATCGGAGCCTCGGGTCCTGCATAGAATTTTGGTAACCGAATCTCTACTGCTGGATGTCCTAGACAGACTATTAGCCCTGAGATTCAACTTATAAAACAGGAAACACTGCTGCTTCTCAGCCAGGGAATTTAGAATTGGCCTGCCACCAGATGTCCAATTACCTGGTAATGGGAAAATACATATTAGTGGGTGGCTGCTTAAAGGCAGCTGTGGCTCACCAGTACTTCTCAGTGATAGCAGGAGTGTTTATTGCTTGCTGTCACACAGGACCTTTTATTGCCACTTATTGAGGCCCCTTCTCTCCTGCATTACCTCCACTGCTCGCCCCCTTTCACTGTCCTATCAGAATGTTCAGTTTAGAGTTGATCTGCAGGAAGTGTAATGAATGAGGACATTTTGCTAAAATGTTCCGAAACACTGACAGCAAAGATATAGATGTAATCAGGCCCAAGAACAATGAGATTGAGACAGACAACAAATTGTTTCCCATGTGAATTCCACAGAGCAGAGTGAAGGTATAAATTATCCTACTGGTGAGAAAACATTAATGTGTATGCAGACTCATGTTCACGTATACTTTACAGATATGGAGACTTTTCAGGACAAATTTGCAGGAAAGAACTATCTATTGAAAACTCTCGACATCAAACCAGTAAATTACAACAGAGACCTGATACCCCTGGAAAGAATGGTAAAATGCATATTTTATTTAAAGGCTGGAACCCAGTAGGAAACATATACATAACTAAACAAGGATCCAATTTATTAGGATGGAAACACCAAAAATATTTAGGTATAAAATTGGATCCAAATAGCGATGAGCAAGTACTAGTCATAGACAGAGTCATGGTAGCCGAAGACATTTGCGGAGAATTCCCTGAAGACTTTTTTCGAAAAATTAAGGGGGTCATTCTGAGTCTGGCGGGCGGCGGAGGCCGCCCGCCAGACTTCCCCCCTACAAAATACCGCTCCGCGGTCGAAAGACCGCTGAGGGTATTTTGGCTTTTGCACTGGGCTGGCGGGCGACCGCCAAAAGGCCGCCCGCCAGCCCAGTGCAAAAAACCCTTCCCACGAGGACGCCGGCTCAGAATTGAGCCGGCGGAGTGGGAAGGTGCGACGGGTGCAGTTGCACCCGTCACGAATTTCAGTGTCTGCAAAGCAGACACTGAAATCCTTTTTGGGGCCCTCTTACGGGGGCCCCTGCAGTGCCCATGCCATTGGCATGGGCACTGCAGGGGCCCCCAGGGGCCCCGCGACACCCCATACCGCCATCCTGTTCCTGGCGGGAGAACCGCCTGGAACAGGATGGCGGTATGGGGTGTCAGAATCCCCATGGCGGCGCAGCAAGCTGCGCCGCCATGGAGGATTCAATAGGGCAGCGGAAAACCAGTGGGAGGGCATTCTGACCGTGGCGGTTTGGCCGCGGTCAGAATGCCCTGCGGTGCTCCCGCCGACCCTGGCCCACCCCCTAAGTCTGTTCAAAGACTTTGTGCACAAGATCGAGTTAAATGATAATGCTAAGCCAGAAGTGCATAATCCAAATCCCTCACCTCTTTTGCTTCACCTTTCGGGGCACACTATTACTGCAGAATTACTTTCGGGTTAGGTTCTGCAGCAGCGGTGTTCCAAAAGGTGATGCAATGTATTTTAAAAGACTGTCATGGCGTCATGTGATCCAAGACGACATTTTGATTTATGGATCATCTATATTAGAACACAACGACATTTTGAGGGCAGTGTTAACCAACTTAAATGGGCAGGGTTAACAATTAAACAGAAAAACTGCAAAATTGGATTAGCATCTGTTGATTACATAAGACACAGTATATTTAACAAAGGCATTAAACCTAAAATCAGTCGAACTGACTCATAAAAAAAAATAATACCCCGCCACCATCTAACAAAGAAAAATTAACATGTTTTCTAGGTGTGGCGGAATATATAGCCAAGTTTGTTAAAAAAATTGCAAACATTGACCAACCTTTACGATTACTTAGCTAAAAAAATAATAATAATCCATCTTTGAATGGAACATTAAAGTCTTTATCAGAATATAAGAAGCCATAATTAATGCACCCAACATTGGAAAGGTTAATGTGAATTATAAACCATTTTAACTAAAGATGCAAGTAAGGAAGATCTGGGTGCCACACTGCCTCAAATGGCTGATGGAGTAGAACACATAGGGGGTCATTTTGACCTCGGCGGTCTTTTGTCAAGACCGCCGTGCTGAAGACCGCCAGTGGTGGCGGTTTTCCGCTCGGCGTATTATGACTGTTGGCAGCTCTCCGTCCTTTTTTGGACGGAGAGCCGCCAACAGCCATACTGGCGGTCGGCGGGGAAGTGGAGGTTGCTCCATCTCCACCGTCACGTCAACAGAACACCGCCCCCCCGAATCACGTCTTGTGAGTCGGCGTGGCGGTGTTCTGTTGACAGTGTGGTGTCGGCGGAGCAGCCCCCATGGATCGCATCCCCTCCCGGAGGATCGACGGACCAGGTAAGTCGATCGTCCGTTAGGGGAGGGGGGTGGGTGTTGTGTGTTGTGTGCGTGCATGGGGGTGTGCGTGTGTATGTAGAGGGGGGGGGGTGTGAGTGCGTGTATGCTTGCGGGGGTGTTGTGTGTTTGAGAATGAGTGCGTGTATGTCTGTAGGTATGTCTGTATGGATGTGTGCGTGTATGTTTGAATGCAGGTGTGCGTGTCTGACTGTGTGTGTGGATGTTGGCATGTATGTTGGTGTGTGTGCGTGTATGTGTGTTGGTGGTGCCTGCGTGCGTGTCGTGTGTGAATGAGTGATGTGATGTTGGGGGTCGGGGTGGGGAGGGTGGTCCTGTCACCTTTGGGGGGTGGCAAGGGTGGTGGGGGGTGTAGGGGAGGGAGTCGGGTGGCGGTGGGGGGGACCCCTATCAGTGCCAGGGAAGGAATTCCCCTTGCACTGATAGTGCTTACCGCCATGGATTTCATGGCGGTTCCAAACCGCATGAAATCCATGGCGGTCAGCCGGGTCCAAATACCGCCGGCGGTCGTCACTATATAGTGACGACCGCCGGGCTGGAGACCCAGGTCTCCAGCCCAGCGGTCGCCTCCGCCTAGGCGGGCGGAACAGAGAAGCGGCGGATAGACCGCCAGCCTGTTGGCGGTCTTACCGCCGTCCGCCAGGGTCGTAATGACCCCCATAGTACCGTTTGTCTCAATTACTCTTAAAGAGCTGAGTTGAACTACTCTGCAGTAGAGAAAGAAGCACTTGCTTGTTCTGGAGCATTCCTCATTTCACGTTTTAATTGTGTATGTGCTTCATTGGCCCGAGGTACTCTTTAGAACTTTTGGTGCCCTATTCCTATGATTGACTGTCGAGGGGAACAGATTTTGTCAGAGATCAAAGAAGGAGATTGTGCTATCAGGAAGGAGGTCACGCATGAAGATGGAGTGTTTTTGATGGAAAGCTGAATCGACAGCTATTGGACGCAGTTCGTAGCATGACAGGAGCGGAATAGTGACTGTGGTTACAGACGAGCGTGAGGAAAGTGGGCTGAGTTTGCAGCCAAGCCACGTGCCTGCTGAGCCAAGACGAGTGTATCGGACCGGTGAGTCCAACTCTAAGCCCCAGGGCTCAGAGCACACTACGCACGACACAGCTTTGGCCTTGGACCTGGGTCCCGCCATATTGATACCGTTGAGCGCTCCTTGAGGCCCGTTTTGGAATCCACGCAGAGCGTGCTCGTGCTCCTAAAACCCCAGCACATCACAGATTTGTCCTGCCTTTGCTGCCCTTACCGATCCTGCTGAACCCTGGGGGTCTCACTGAGGCCCGTTTTGGAATCCACGCGGCAGGAAGACTGTCTGGCTGACAGAAAGGAGGGCAGAGAGGGCACAGGGAGTAGAATTCCATCTGACCTTCATAGTCGCCCCACTCATTGCCACTCATCACCTCACAGTTTAACCACACTGAACGGTGGCAGTAAAATATTGCTTGGTTTTACAGCAAAGTACTTCGGAGCGTGCTCGTGCCCCCTGCCTATGCTGCTTAAAATCAGAATACAGCAGTAAAGAGGCAGAGGGTGAGGCGGCGCTCAATAATTGTGCTGAGGCAGTGACCCATACCTGTCAGTTGTACTCTCTACAGGCCTTCCTGTCTTTAAGCCTGAGTTGATGCACCCGCTTGATTTTCCCATTCTACCTTACCTTTGACCTTGGAGGACCTCCGAGGAGGAAACTATGACCTTAAAGAAACTCTGTTCCGGACGTTTGTTGCCTGGAAGGTCCTGTGTAAAAACTCGATCAAACTCTCTTCGAAATAAAGGCATCTCGGCTATTCAGCTAAAAGGTCAGAGCCAACTATTCTCATTCTGGGAGAAAGATAAATTTTCCCAGGTACAGTTGAAGATCGACATGTCTGTTGACCCAACTGAGGGTTTGGAGTCAAATGAATCCTCCTCAAAAAAGACCTTAAAAGATGTTTGCCAAGTGGAGATCAGTTCAGGGGGAGACTCGGAGGTCTTGGAGGAGCAAGTTTCCCGGTTCTCTCAGTAACCAAGAGCATACTCAGGGTTCTCAGAACGGCCTAACCCTGCCTGGATCGCAGCCTTCTCTCCCCTCCCCCTCCATCCGCCTGTCGTTTGCTAATTCTCCACTGCTTGTGCAGTTCACGTTAGCACCTCAAGAGCCCGGTGCTCATTTAAAGACCACGGATTCGTCGGTTAATGACCTTCATGACTTTACCCTGCCCAATTTGGACTTAAATTTCTGCAGCAAATACGGGCGTATGGTAAAGGACCACTCTTCGCCTTCCTGGGGCCTTTTAGGGGACCTCTGCCTGCACCCCATTCCATATGTCTACATGACTCTGTCTATTCTTATCTTTCCACAAGCTTAGCCCATGATCCAAGTAATGTATTGCCTAGTCAGCCCCAAGATCAGGAGGTTAGGCTCTCCGCCTCCTCGAATAGCTTGGAAGATTTGCTCTCTTCTATCCTAAAATTGCTGGATAAACTTCTAGGTGGATCAGACTGTATCATTGAATCAGTAACAGCTATTTTGAAGGAGCTGACTAAAGACCACAAAAATGGGCATCTGCTCATAGACCCCTTTGAGGCACGAACCGTGGCACCATTGACATTATTGTCCACAAAAGAACGCACCTCTCCAAGGAGGCGCTCCAGAACCGAGGCAAGTACTCAAACCTCTAAACCTCACAGAAATAAACCACTTGATAAGAGGTCCCCCCACTGGATAGTCCAGTGGACTTTATCAGATTTATCTTTGATTCACCGCAAGCTATTGCTAAGCAAGAGGAAAACCTTAACCCTGCTGCCCAGGAAATATTTCTAATCTTCAAATTTCGATCTAACGCAAGAAGGGCTCCACGGATAGGCAGTCTCCTTCAGTAAGAGTGGAAGGAAATTACAAGAAAAGTAAGGGGAAGAACCTTAAAAGTGAGTTAATCTAAAAAAAAGCCGACCCGAAGGTTAGATTAATAAAAGCAGAAGAAAAGTACATTTTCCCCAGCTAAGTGATTCCTCACAAGCTTGTCTGGAGCCTTTGAATTAGATTGTTCAACCTTCTATGGAGCTTTGCCCCTCTCCAGGGCCAACTTTGTCATCTCCAATGGAGCATGGGTGGGATCCCAGGAGGGTGATCCCCGCTGCCCCTTGCTCTTGGGTGGTCTCCTGCACTGAAAACAACAGCTCCAGTATTCTTGCCTTTGAGGCCTACAGGAGACATTAAGGTTGCCCCTTGGATGGAGATTCCAAGTGCAGGGGGCACTATGGGGCCTCCCTCACTTTAGATTTTATCCCTCTTTTCGATGTTGACCTAATTTTGAATAGATCCACTATGTTAAATTGCTTTTCAGACTCTAACGCACTGAACTCAATTCAAAGTGATGACATTGCTCTGGTTTCATTATTAGACTATGATGAAGGTTGTAAATCAAGGATTACATTTCACTGTAAGCATGTGATGAACTAGGTCCTCCAAAATGCTGACTATCTGCAATGCCGGGGCATTCATGTGGTTCCTTTTCCTAGCTCTAGCCTTACTGGGGAGGGGGTAAGAGGGGTGGTGAAATAATCTTAGATAGGCCCAGAGACTGCTATCCAGTATCTAAGTTATACTATGCAATCAGCCTGGCCATCATGAGCTTATGTCTAGGATGGACATGCAAGCCCTTAAAGTCTCATTAGTTGGAAATAACAGACAGGTGTTTGTGCGGGAGATACGGGCTCTTCCTGACCAAGGCGTCTCTTATCTGGATGGGTGGAGTTGGCTCCTGGGAGTCCTGTCTCAGGCGTGGGGGTCCAGACCTATATCCAGCTACTTTAACTAGCGCAGGCCTAAATATTATCTCCTGGAGTATAGCAGGGATAAAATAGGCAAAGGAAAAGTTATTATCCCTTTCCTCCCTAAAACCCAATATGATTTGCCTTCAGGAGACATGGTCTGATGGAGATCTATTGTGGGATGATTATTATGTTATCGATTGCAAGGCTACCCTGTCTAGGAGGAGGCATGCCAAGGGAGGTGTGGCCTGTCTGCTGTCAACTAGACTTGAGTTGAATTTTGAACGTTTTAAAGACCCTAGTATCCTTTTTATGACTCTATCTCTCCAGCTGCAAAACAATATATGTTTTACTTTTTTGTTACTGATAAACGTTTACATCCCGCTTGATTTGCATCACAATGTTTTGATACAAAAAGTCTTTTCCCACATAAAAAATGCATTGGCTAGTGAGTCTCCCCAGTTTATAGTTTTGGTAGGTGACCTAAACTGTAAGGTATCTAACCATGCCGTTTCGCAAGTCCGCGAGGTTGAGCGAGAGACAGCCCTCTTCCCTTCCTCAATTAGAACAAATAAAAGAGGGAAACTCTTTCTCAATCTCCTCATGGAAAGCGACTGCATTATCGCAAATGGCAGATCTCCTTCCGACTCCCCTGCCTCTTTTACCCACCATGCGCCAGGGGGAAAGGCAATCTTAGATTATGTGAAATTGGGGTATAGTACTTTCTCCTTGTTAGTTGATTTAAAAGTTATGAACACTTTGGTCAGTGATCATACCCCTATCTCCTTTTCATTAGATTTGAATCTATTAATGTCTGGGGCTCAGGAGTTGGATGTGGTAATCCCAGCCTTTGATAAAAAGACAGGAAGGACCCAGTGGGATCCTAGAAGATTACTAGGTGATTTGTCTGAATTATACCCTTGTGTGCTCCTGTAGGAAAGTACCATCTTGCCTGGCATGTTACCCCCATATTTCACTGTATATATGTTGTTTTAGTCTATGTGTCACTGGGACCCTGCCAGGCAGGGCCCCAGTGCTCATAGGTATGTGCCCTGTATGTGTTCCCTGTGTGATGCCTAACTGTCTCACTGAGGCTCTGCTAACCAGAACCTCAGTGGTTATGCTCTCTCTGCTTTCCAAATTTGTCACTAACAGGCTAGTGACTAAATTTACCAATTCACATTGGCATACTGGTACGCCCATATAATTCCCTTGTATATGGTACTGAGGTACCCAGGGTATTGGGGTTCCAGGAGATCCCTATGGGCTGCAGCATTTCTTCTGCCACCCATAGGGAGCTCTGACAACTCTTACACAGGCCTGCCACTGCAGTCTGAGTGAAATAACGTCCACGTTATTTCACAGCCATTTACCACTGCACATAAGTAACTTATAAGTCACCTATATGTCTAACCTTCACTTAGTGAAACTTGGGTGCCAAGTTACTTAGTGTGTGGGCAACCTGGCACTAGCCAAGGTGCCCCCACATCATTCAGGGCAAATTGCCCGGACTTTGTGAGTGCGGGGACACCATCACACGCGTACACTATACATAGGTCACTACCTATGTATAGCGTCACAATGGTAACTCCGAACATGGCCATGTAACATGTCTAAGATCGTGGAATTGTCCCCCCTAATACCATTCTGGTATTGGGGGATAATTCCATGATCCCCCGGATCTCTAGCACAGAACCCAGGTACTGCCAAACTGCCTTTTTGGGGTTTCCACTGCAGCTGCTGCTGCTGCCAACCCCTCAGCCAGGTTTCTGCCCTCCCGGGGTCCAGGCAGCCCTGGCCCAGGAAGGCAGAACAAAGGATTTCCTCTGAGAGAGGGTGTTACACCCTCTCCCTTTGGAAATAGGTGTGAAGGGCTGGGGAGGAGTAGCCTCCCCCTGCCTCTGGAAATGCTTTGATGGGCACAGATGTGCCCATCTCTGCTTTAGCCAGTCTACACCGGTTCAGGGATCCGCCCAGCCCTGCTCTGGCGCGAAATTGGACAAAGGAAAGGGGAGTGACCACTCCCCTGACCAGTACCTCCCAGGGGGGGTGCCCAGAGCTCCTCCAGTGTGTCCCAGACCTCTGCCATCTTGGAAACAGAGGTGTTGGGGGCACACTGGACTGCTCTGAGTGGCCAGTGCCAGCAGGTGACGTCAGAGGCTCCTTCTGATAGGCTCTTACCTCTCTTGGTAGCCAATCCTCCTTCCTTGGTAGCCAAACCTCCTTTTCTGGCTATTTAGGGTCTCTGCTTTGGGGAATTCTTCAGATAACGAATACAAGAACTCACCAGAGTTCGTCTGCATCTCCCTCTTCACCTTCTACCAAGGATCGATCGCTGACTGCTCCAGGATGCCTGCAAAACCGCCACAAAGTAGCAAGACAGCATCACCTGTCCTCTGGGTCCCCTCTCATCCTGACGAGCGTGGTCACTGGAACACAGCAACTCTGTCCAAGTGACTCCCACAGTCCAGTGACTCTTCAGTCCAAGTTTGGTGGAGGTAAGTCCTTGCCGCCCCACGCCAGACTGCAAAGCTGTGTACTGTGTGATTTGCAGCTGCTCCGGCTCCTGTGCACTCTTCCAGGATTTCCTTCGTGCACAGCCTAGCCTGGGTCGCCAGCACTCCGTCCTGCAGTGCACAACCTTCTGAGTTGTCCTCCGACGTCGTGGGACCCCCTTTTGTAACTTCGCATGGACTACGGTTCACTCTTCTTCTAAGTGCCTGTTGGGGTACTTCTGCGGGTGCTACCTGCTTCTGTGAGGGCTCTCTGAGTTGCTGAGCGCCCCCTCTGTCTCCTCCTCCAAAAGGCGACATCCTGGTCCTTCCTGGTCCTCAGCAGCACCCAAAAACCTGTACCGCGACCCTTGCAGCTAGCAAGGCTTGTTTGCGGTATTTCTGTGTGGGAACACCTCTGCAAGCTTCATCGCAACGTGGGACATCTGTCTTCCAAAGGAGAAGTCCCTAGTCCTCTTCTTTCTTGGAGAACTCCAAGCTTCTTCCAACCAAAGGCAGCTTCCTTGCACCTTCATCCGGGGTTTCCTGGGCTCCTGTCCCCCCTGGACACTGTCGCGACTATTGGACTTGGTCCCCTTGCCTTGCAGGTCCTCAGGTCCGGAAATCTGTTCTAAGTGCACTGCTGGTGGTTTTTCTTCCTGCAGAATCCCCCTATCTCGACTATTGTGCTTCCTGGGGGTAGTAGGTGCACTTTACTCCTACTTTTCAGGGTCTTGTGGGGTATTTTGGTAACCCTCACTGTTTCCTTGCAGTCCGAGCGACCCTCTACAAGCTCACATAGGTCTGGGGTCCATTCGTGGTTCGCATTCCACTTTTGGAGTATATGGTTTGTGTTGCTCCTATACCTATGCTTGCCTATTGCAACCTATTGTAATTCTACACTGTTTGCATTACTTTTCTTGCTCTTACTTACCTGATTTGGGTTTGTGTACATATAACTTGTGTATATATTACTTACCTTCTTACTGAGGGTACTCACTGAGATACTTGTGGCATATTGTCATCAAAATAAAGTACCTCTATTTTTAGTAACTCTGTGTATTGTGTTTTCTTATGATATTGTGCATATGATATAAGTGGTACAGTAGGAGCTGTAAAACTGTAAACTTCGTACTTGTATAGCGCACTACTCACCCGTTAGGGTCTCAAGGTGCTGTACGCATACCGCTGTGGAACCCCTCCTGGCTTTTCCCTGTGAGGTGCCCACTCCTGGGCAACCTCCAAGGTGAAGCCAGGCATCCCAGCGCTGTTGGGGCCGTTGTGGAGATTAAGCAAGCTATTGCCCAGAGTTACAGAGTAGGACCCATGAATTAGATTAGGCACTGATGCGAGAATTATCAGGTCCAAGGAAATTGAGCCCAAGACCTGCCGAGGCGGGAATTGAACTCTGGTCCTGGGCCAGATTTCTGCATCAGGGTCTGCTGCTCTAACCATTGAGCCACACTTCTCAATGATTTGCATGTCTCCTAGTTCAGCCTAAGCTGCTTTGCCATAGCTACCTTCTATCAGTCTAAGATGCTAGAAACACCTCTTCTACACTAATAAAGGATAACTGGACCTGGCACAAGGTGTAAGTACCTTTGGTACCCACTACAAGCCAGGCCAGCCTCCTACAGCTCCTTTCTTCGTTATCATTCATACCCAGGCTTGAAAGGGGTCCATTGGTTGCCCTTATGTGTATGGTTTTACTTTCATTCACAGCACTGACTGACTTACACCGGTACCCTAGTTGACGTCAAAACGTTGGCCCTCTCAAGGAGTGTGCACCAGTCTATGTGACAGCCTTCCTGTGCTTACCAGAGTTCAAGATAACCACATGACACAAAGCTTCCGTCTTTCCAGGCAGGGTGTATTCCATACCACAAAACTGGGAGTTGGGGTGAGGGTGCAAAATTTGAACAATGTGTGGAAATTCAAGTGGCACCACTAGCTATTCTCACAGGCAAAACAAAACAAAAGGTGGACTAAGCCTGCATCATAAATGTGTTTTTCTTCAAAGACGTCCTTTTGAGTCACAGTGTATGATGTGTCTCCTCCCTTGGTATGAAATGCGCATTGAAACCAGCCCCATTGCTGGATTGTTCTGAGCACAGTGGGTGACTGGAAGTATGAAGTGGTTAGAAGCAAGAAAGTGAAGGCCTTACAAACGGTGTTTAAAGTATATACTTAGTGTTAGAGATTTGCAAACAAGACAGAGACTCCGGGGAACATGAGGGCCACATGTGAATCTACAGCACTACAATCTATAAAAAGATGTATACGGGGTAACATTCTGTTCGTAGAAATATGGTTGTAGAGACACATGCTCTGCACAAACTATAAAGCAGTACTACCCTAAGGGGTAGTTGGTCAGTGAATGATGCAATGTATAAAACAGTTTTTATACTGTTGGCCAACTCTAGCCTGTTGACAGGCCAAAATATACATACAGTAATGTTAACTGAGGTGTGTTGGGTTGACCATTGTAGTTGCATTGCAGATATCTGCTATAGGAATTTCCTAGAAATATCATAGTTGTCTCCTTCTTTCTAGAAGGATGTGGCTTGGGGCATCCCCCTTTGATTTAAGGTAACTTGGTAGGCTACACAGCAATGTTGGCTAAAGAAAACTGTATTTCTTTCTACTGGCTATCCCCTTTGATTGCAGGTCCCATTCGCTGGAAATACCAAAAAGTAATGACAAAATGTTGTAGCATGGTTTCATTACTATTGGATTCAAATATTGTAAAAATATAGTAAAATATCAATTACAATAAAAAAAAAATTTAAAGCACAAAACAACTGTTATAGTATTAAAAAAAAAATAGCAAAGATATGTAAATTATGGCCAATGGAAATCGAAGATGATAGATATTTCAGTAAACAATGATTTGCAAGATCAAGGAATTTTGTAAGCTTGCCAATAAACTGGCTGCCTTTAGAGGGAAACCAATGGTTGACTGCTTGGAGTACGGTTCTACAGTCTCCTTTGATAAAACCAGACTTCAGATACTTTTTCCTTATGGTCAGTAATGAGAGGCATATGCAAACATTATGTTCTTGGCACTAAGCCAGCATTTGTTTATCAAGCACTTACTTAGTATTCTATTAACCTTCAAATTTTGCAATCTGAATGCCCATGAGGCAAAATCTTAAGTACATGATTTTGCAACCTGGATTTAGGGTGTACGTCAAGTATTCCTGGTTTATATCAGAATACACAGATAGTATAGTCACAATGTTTTTATGACTGTCTACGTTTCTTCCTCAGTCTGCCTTATAAGAGCCCTCCAAGCGAAGCGTGATTGGTGGGTAAGAATTGGCAATGAGGGTAAGTTGTTCGGCTTTATAACATTAACTGCTGCAAGACTCTGATCTGATGAAGGTTCATGTGTCAATTGTAGCTCTTTGGCCAACCACGAAGACACGAGGGCTGCACTGCACACTACACTATCTTGTGACTTTGCCAACCTAAAAGAGTCATGCAAGTACGAAGCTTTCTGGGACCTAATCACGGCCCCAAGGGAAAGGAAATGAAAATGTCACTTACCCAGTGTACATCTGTTCGTGGCATCAGTCGCTGAGATTCACATGGTATGCATTAGCTCGCCATCTGGTGTTGGGTCGGAGTGTTACAAGTTGTTTTTCTTCGAAGAAGTGTTTTCGAGTCACTGGACCGAGTGGCTCCTCCTTCTGCATGCCCCGCCTGCAAAGCCCCCGTCGAGAATCTCCCTCACCTCTTTTTTGCTTGCCCCGCATACACCGCCCCGCATACACCGCCCCCCGTAGGAAATGGCTGGCCCCGGCATGCAGACTACTGGGAGTCCGCTGCTCTGCGCTAGCCCTGCGAACCCTCAGATCAGACACCAGGCCAACGCTAGTGATCGCCATCGCCAAATTCCTCGGAGCTAGTTGGCTTGTCAGAGGGAAAACTCTTATGGATAAAGTCTCTAATAAGACTTTCTCAACATCCTGCGCAGCGCATTTTATTTTATTCCACTTTTATTTCACTTTTTCCATTTTTCTCTTATCTTTTACTCCCTTTTTATCATTATATTTACCTGTAATTTTGATTATGTGTATTTATTTGTATTTATTACTGCTCGCGCTTTTTTGGCTCTTGTAGCCGCAATAAAGCTCTTTTGAATTGAATTGTATATATGATATTTTAAAGTGTTTCCCTTGGCACCAATACAGTCACACATGTAATTTAAGGATGCCCTTATATGTCTCCAAAACAGATTAAAGATAGCCCCAGTCAAATTTTACTGTGGGATGGAGGAACTAATCCCGAACAGGAACTTTATTTCACTTATATAAAATGTACTCACCTCTGCAGTTGTTGCAGGGAAGCTTGTAAAAGAGTTGGAATAAGTTTGCTGTTGATTGCCTCAAATAGACTGGGGGATAGCCTGACCTCCATAAATCCTTCTTTAGTGACTGGATGAGAAGGTGTGCTTTTATTCAATTATTAAGTGTTCTACCAAAGTAATTGTTTTATTTTTTTATTATTCCCATATAATTATAGTGCACCACTGCATCTATGTGGTTCTTGTCAAGCTTCGGACGTGTACAGGTTCTGGCATTACTAAATGACATTATTTTTGTTTTATCACACAATTGACTTGTAGGTCGTTCTGTTTATTAAATTCAAATAGCCTTGACAATTGATATTAAAGGTCCTTTCATTTTTAGTAGAAATAGGACAATGCCATCAGAATAAGTGAGGTAGCTAGTAGACTAAGAGACTCATTTACAAGGCCCAAGTGGCACACTGCGCCATTCTGCAGCACACACAGTGGGAGGAAAACGCCATTAATGATTGATTGTGTACAGGAAGGTGTTCCTGCACCATGGCGCAAGGGTGCTGGCGTTGGCGCTAGGCAGCAGTTTATGCGCCAGCACAGAGGAAAGTACAGGGATGTGTTCTGTAAATATGATACATCCCTGCACTTTCAAAATGATGCAGTGCAGCAAGCTGGCCTGCAGCGCCATGCTCCCTCATTTTCTTGTAAATGAGGCCCTCAGTACCTAATCGAGGGGCTTGACCATATGGGTGGTCAAGAAAGGAAGAGAGATCTGCTATGTATAGTGAAAAAAAGCAGGAGATCCTTTTAATCTGTTCACTGTGAAAATCTAGGCACTGAAACACACCCTTCAAATTTTATTTGCAGCCACGTATTATCGTTTTGCAACAAAAAAAAAATATGACTGGTTAATGCTCAATTGTTTTTTTTAATGTATCCCAGTTTGTTCCAGTTTACGATGTCACTCTTGATTACTAACACCTCGCTTTCTTATGTTGTGCATAAGTGTGGCTCAAATGGATGTGGATCTGTGGACCACAAAACCTGTAATCATACAACCTGGGAGCCTCAAGACATGAGCGCTGAACGCGACGCCGTAGGATGGACAGAGATCTGCAAACAACCATAATAGAGATGCATACTGCTGTTGGGTTGAAAAAAAAAAAAACAGCCATGTTTCCCACACCGCAATTAAGGAATGGCCGCTGGAAGTACATGGACGACCAGATCTCAGAACTGCTGATAGTAAACACAATAGTAAGTATACAAATAACAAGCAGTGGTATCGCCGATAGGTCTCGCCATTTTCATGCAGTACATTATATTGGCAAATGGAACATGTCATAGCTGACATTGGCAAATGGAACATATCATAGCTGACATTGCACAACCACTGGTGGCCCCCTAGAAGGGTCACCCATACATATCAAGAGTGTTCAAATGGTCATATTGTAATAAGAATGTTACGTCGGCATGAATCATGGTCATACTTGAAATGAAGAGAGATTAATAAAACATATACAATCATCATGTAAACCCAATAAAAACCTTTTTCAGAAATAACATTCGTGTTTGTGCATTCCTTCATACACTTGGCATTAGAATGTAATGCTCAGAACAGCCCCTAGAAGGCACCACAATTAAAATACCATCTGTAAGAAACATGGTCATGTAACCATATAGTCAGCCCCTAGAGTGCATCACCACATGAAAACAGAATGCCAGAAAGCATGCAGTGTTACCACTTATACAGCCCCTAAAAGGTGTTTTGCATTACACATTTTCAGGCCTAGCAGGCCTATTAGAATATTATTACAAACAAGGCCCTTAAAAATATTAACTACTCCCAGTTGTAAAACAAAAGTTCCAGCCATAGGTGAGCTTAAAAAGACACTGAATGGTAGGTGTGGTTAATATGTTGCCCCTCCCCCCACCCAACCTAGTGTGGGGACCCAGAGATGACCTAAACAGAAAGAGCGTGTCATGCTGAACGTTTTGATGGTGGTCCCATTGTCTTAGGACCACCAACGGCTGAGTTATGGGCAAAAATGTTTTGTGAAAGGAATGTCCCGCAAAGCATTATGAGGTGAATTTGAGTGCAGTGAATATTGTACTATCTTGACTATAATGCTCAGATCAGCCCCTAGAGGACACCACAGTAAAAACAGCATTTGGAAGAAACATGGTCATGTAACCATATAGTCAGCCCCAGAATACATAACCAATTGAAAACAGGATGACAAAAGGTAATGTAGTCTAATCATATATTTAGCCCCTAGCGGGCGTAGTGCATTACATTTTTCCCAGCCTATCGGGCCTACAGCAATAATATTACAAACAAGGCCCTTAAAAACACAAACCACTCACAGCTGCAAAACAAGTGTTCCAGTCATAAGATACCTTAAAAAGACACTGAAGGAAGGGAGAGGCTATTATTTTGGGTCCCCCTCCAACCTAGTGAGGAGACCCAAAGATCTGTGTTTTTTTGTTTTGTTTAATATGCCCAGTTTGTATATTTTTCAACTGCTAAACTTGTATGTAAATGGTACTTATTTAAAGCGCTCCTCCGATCGAGTTCTAGATAAAAAAAAATGTAATAAAGAAAGAAAGAAAAAAAGAACCCCCTCCAGCTTGCAGTCTTTGGACGCAGGCACCACAAAGAAACAGCAGCACGCCCCAAAAAAGGAATAAACAACTTACGGCTACGCAGCGCGAAGTGGAGATGCAAAAGAAAAAAAGTATTGCACTACAGTAAGGGTTATGGCCGATCATGCAATAATCCATGTAATAGGGTCAGTCTCCAAGGTGGGACAAACGTAAAGCATTTACCTACGAAATTAAGGGAATTTCGAAAGGCAGGCCAAGGAACAAATTAAAGTGATTGGTGTGGTTAAAGTCCACAGAGTAGATTACAGCATGTCGGGAGACCAGCGCATCATTGCTGCTAGACTCAATCTAAAAATGTTCCTGCCGGATATGCGGTGTTTTAACGCAGAGAACTGACATTGTAAAGAATGTACAACTGTACACGCCTAGCGGAGAGAAGGCACTTAGGGGGTCATTCTGACCCTGGCGGTCATTGAATGCCAGGGTCGACGACCACAAAAGCACCGCCAACAGGCTGGCGGTGCTTCCTTAGCTATTCCGACCGCGGCTGTAAAGCTGCGGTCGCCCAGCCGGGTCCGGCGGTTTCCCGACGGATTTCCCCCGGCTGGGAGAATCCTCCATGGTGGCGCTGCTTGCAGCGCCACCATGGGGATTCCGACCCCCTTCCCGCCAGCCTGTTTCTGGCGGTTTTCACCACCAGGAAGAGGCTGGCGGGAACGGGTGTCATGGGACCCCTGCACTGCCCATGCCACTGGCATGGGCAGTGCAGGGGCCCCCTAACAGGGCCCCAGCAGGATTTTCACTGTCTGCTTTGCAGACAGTGAAAATCGTGACGGGTGCAACTGCACCCGTCGCACCCCTGCAACTCCGCCAGCTCCATTCGGAGCCGGCTTCATTGTTGCAGGGCCTTTCCCGCTGGGCCGGCGGGCTCTCCTTTGGCGGGCGCCCACCGGCCCAGCGGGAAAGTCAGATTGGTCTCCGCGGTCTTTTGACCGCGGAGCGGCCAAGTGGTGGTTCCCGCTTGGGGGCGGCGACCGCCGCCCGCCAAAGTAGGAATGAGGCCCTTACTCTCTGAGCACAAAGTGATGGCTGATTCACCTACTGTTCGTCCGCATCCCAGAAGTACGGTGCAGGGTAGGGACCCTGTTAAAATATACTGCGAGGTAAAGGTCAAAGGACGTGCCCTTATCCAACGAGAACCGGGCCACCAAGTAAAGGCTGTGGGAAACCTATGTTGTGTTCAGAGGGTTGCTAGGCAATGCTCTGGCCTAATCAGCATAGTTCCAGCAAGTGTGAAAAAGCACTTAAAGCCACTTGTTGTAGTCTTGCGAACCCAATGGACACCATCTTTGCACAGAAGTAAAAAGAAATGTGTATAAAAAAAACATGTGTCCCAAGCGATGCTGAAAGGTTGGTTATAATAGGTAGAGACCTATGGAGGTGGGAAACTGTAAAGTCGCTGGTCTTTTGATCCACTGTACTGTGGATCGTTTCTTGTATGATCGTGGCTAGGAGAGATGTGAGGCTCTTCAGATTATATGGTTATTGGAAGAAGACTTCTAAAATGAGGAGTGCAAGAAAGTGTAGGACAATTACCAAAAATGGGCACTATCTTGTAGGTGGATTAAAAAGTATTGTTACATATAGAAGAAAAGCCAATGGCACTAGCAGGCCCAGGTAAAAAAAAAAAAAAAAAAAAATAAAATCATAGCCCTAAAGAGGGAAGTCTTGCTAGAAATTTCTGAAGAAAATATGGTGTATAGATGTGACATCTCATGCCCACATTTAAAAATTGCCTTGTATGCTGAGTATGTCATAAGCCTAGCATACAAGGCAATATAGAAGGATCCTATATCATGGTCTTGTAATATGTCCAGGGGATATCATTTAAGCCAACAATGCTGTTTTTTAAGCTCAACACACAACATTGTTCTAGTCCAAACAATTTCCTGCATGTGGTATCTCCAATGGGAAGGATCTCCAAGATAACCCACTGCATGGTGTAAGGAGAGTGTTTTGCTGAAATGCAGTGGGTACTCATTTTAGTTGTTTTCCACAGACATCCAATGATGCTCCTATGTTCATCGACACAAATTTTGATAGGTCTCAGTCATCCCTATGAAGCTACATGGACATTGGAAGCAGTAAACAGTTTTTACTTTTACACCTCGTTTGTTTCAACAATTTCCACCTTCCTTTTGAACCTAAATCCACTTCCTTAGAGGTTTCAGTCAGGGAGCAGAAATTACAATGTCTGCAAGGGCAGTGTCCAGTAACGGGTGGGATGTCCCAACTGCTAGTAATACTATCGGGGGATCTGCTATGGATTACAAGGTCCCAAATGTTGGTTTGTTTTAACGCAAACAAGGGCAGTTCCATTCCACCACTACTCAGTATGAACCACTGTTTATGATTCTTTTGATAATGTTCGATGTGGAAGTAAATGCGGTCACACATGAGTTTGGGTTGATCATCTCTGGTTCGGGTTTCTAAAATGGCTTTTTTCCGTTTGTTGCAGGTCCTCTTGTGTGAAGTGTTAATAATTTTAACTGGATAATTTTGGTTGCATAATCAGATAGTCAGATCAACTGCCTGTGTATCAAAAGTAGAAATATCACTGCATTTTCTTCTGATTCCAAGTTACTGGCCAAAGGGGATGTTTGTTGCAGGTGATGATTACTGAAAAGGAGACTATTCCGGTCTGTAGTTTAGTAAAATTTTCTCGATCTTAGTTGACCATCTTCAATGGTTATCAGCAGATACGGAAATTGAAGTTCTGAGACCAATTCTGTAAATTTTAAGTACAGATCACATTCATTAATCCATTTTGTGAATGCTGGTATGTCTGCTGAGTTCCCTTTCCAAATAACAAGGATGCAGTCTATAAATCTCCACCACACCTGTATACCATACAGGAAAGGGTTGTTGGGTGGAGTATAACCCTTTTTTCAAAGCTGTGGTTGTACAGATGGGGCAGGCTTGGGAACATGTGCTGCCTATTGAAGTACCCTGGATTCTGAGATATAGTTTGTTCTCAAATTGGAAAAAGTTCTCTTTGAGGGCTAACGTAGCGCATGCCATAATGAAATGAACTGGTACAAAATGAAAGGCATGGACCAACATAAAGGTCCGTTCCTGAAGTATAAAAGGGAAGAACAGGAGAGATAAAACACTATGTAGCAACAGTGAACAGTCGAGATCCATATTGGGGTGGGGAACAAAAAATAAATTAAAAAAACCAAGCATGTGCAATGCAATGGGTCTTGTGTTTGCTCAAGGTAGAGCTATTTGTGTTGAAAATAACTAACTGGACTTTTCTTGCCACACAAACTGAAAATAAAAGATAAAACAGTTGACATAAACAAGACAATTCAAAGTGCCTCCGTGAGCACGAAGAATGGAGACAAAAGGAAAAAGAACTTTGCTCCCAGTCAGTTATCGACAATTATCCATGTAACAGGGTCGATGGCCAAGGTGTAGCAAAACTGCCCTAAGGAGGGACAAACGCAAAGCAGTTCCCAACTAAAAGAAAGGATTTTTGAAAGGCAAACCCATGAACGAGTGATAGTGATGGGTGTGTGGTGGACATGGTTAAAAGCCCAGATACACACCAACACGTCGGAAAAGCAGCGCTTGTGCGCTATGCTCAAACTAAAAATGGGAGAGATTCAAGAGTTTCATCCCACTTGGAGAGCGACTTGCAAATTGTCCCAAACATGAATGTAGCCAAACAGAGGTTTGAAGCACACATCTCAGCACACCCAAATGCATCATGGTGTGTGCAGTGCATAACTCCCACCCCCTTTTTTAGGTTTCGCAAAACCTTCCAATGTACAAAAACATACCAGCAGAGGACACAATACGGATTATAAATACCTCCACCCCAGCCAAACTACATCATGACTCTCCCACTTAAATCAGAATTTAACTTTCTTTTGCACACAATTTCCACATCTAAGCTACAACATACTTACTCAGTACCAGTGCCCGCTGTGCATACATAACTCAATTCCACTTAGGTAGGTACGAATGAAAGTATAACTTGTCTATTACGTGGTAATTACGACTGTTTTCTCAGTAGCCTGTAGTGGTCTCACTTTCTAAAAGTAAAAACACTGATGTCTAAATGTGAATATTGGTAAGATACGAGAACCGTAGGCTTTGCTTGTTTTTTTGTAAATCATGTACACTGCAAAAGTGCAACATTTTAATTCACACTTGTGCTACTTCCTTACTACCTTTTAAACCCATTACACAAAATACAATTTTACTTTAAGCCATGTTGCACAGCAACCCTGGCTGCTGTGCAATGTGTAAATAACATCACCAAAGGAAACAGTGGCCAAGACTATTGGCTTTGCCAATGCTCATTCAGAATGTTGTCGAGCAGGGATCCTCAAAATTAGATTCACCCCAACGTGCGTCTCCTCCTACAATACCACTATGCCTGCATGCCAGACATGGGTAGTTACAGGTTGTGGACAATACACTAGACTAGAAGCCCTAAAATTGGATCGAAAAGTTAAAGCTGACAGTATATATACAGTATCAAAATGAGTGCACTCACAGTTGGCCTCTGGGGAAATCCCTGAAGAGGCTAAAGTTGATAATACTAATACGCTCTTTGTGGTAGTGTGGTTGAGCAGCTAGGCCTAACGGAGATTAGTGCAAAGCATTTGTTGTACACAGCCGATAAATGAGAAACACTGACTAAATCCAGGCCAGCTTAGTCCTGGTTTTGAAGTCACCAGGAATCTGGTGAGATAGATTCAGAGAAGCCCTCAAATCCTTGATTTGGGGGAATTACCAAGGGTGGCTACATTCTTTGCCCACTCCCAGGAAAGGGGGGGGAATGTCACCTAATTTTCCCAGACTTGCTGTCAAAAATGAGGATGTGTCAATGAAGTGGGCATTCCCACTCGCTGTGGTACCAGGAGGCTTGAGACTCAGTCAAGAGTTATAGTTCCTGCAAGAGAATGGGAAAGGGGGTGGGGGGAGAAAGGAAAGCAGTGTAAAGCACCTTCACCCAGAGCAGGCTTTGTTTCTGGCCCTCCGAGCAAAAAGCCTCTCACCACCGGGGGTCAAATCTGCCTTTTAGAGGCACACTGGAACAGACAGGCCAGCATTATGGGTTGGTTAAAATACAGGGGGCTCTTTTAAGATGCCATCTGGGTGCACCATTCCATAAACAACACTGGCATCAGTTTGGGTTGACTGTGCTAAGAAGACTCCAAACTTACCAATCTTCAGTGAATCCATCATGGAGCTGTTGATTTCATATCGAGAAACTCCCAGCCCGGGTTCTTAATAGGACCACCCTCAGTAAGAAAGGACACTGTAGGATCATATTGCTCATGCAGCTATGCCCTCATTTGTGGTATAGTGCACCCAGGCTGCTAGAGGGGTGACTTACCTAGCCGGAGGCAGTGGATTGTGGGCATGGCACCCTGGAAGGATCTTTTTCTCCCCACCAGTCCACACACAAGCTGCAATGGCTGTGTTCAACTTGGCGAGGGGTCCTTTAGGGAGGCAAAGTACTTGCTCCCTGGTCACAGAGCCCTTGGTACCACTGGTACCTTTTACAAGGGACTTCGCTGTGCGCCAATTTGATAAACAGTTGCAGTTTAGGGAAAAGGACACTGGTGCTGGGGCCTGGTTAACAGAATTCCCAAAACATTCTTAGTCAACTCAGCATCAATAGCAGGCAAAGTGTGTGTGGATGGTTGCAACCAAGCCAAAAGAGACTTTCCTACAAAAGTAATCTCAACAAGGAACAAATGAGTTATTTTTTAACTGACAGCATGGCCACAGGCACAATGATCCTGTCAACAAGTCCTCATCTGACACTTTCACCCACTGCTCAATCTCAGAATCACTAGGTCAGTTTTGCTGTACCTTTCTTCTACCCAAGCTTGTTGCTGGCCTCACACAGGAGAACTGCCTCCTCCTAATAAAAGCCTGTAGTGTTGGTGACTCATTGCAACAAAAGCATCAACCACTGAACTATTTACATTATATGCACTTCTGTGACCTGCATGATAGACATGCTTCGCAGCAGGCATTTTAACCCTCTATGCTACTTTGATTGGTGATTAATGGAGCTGCTGAAGAGCACCCATCACCTTAACATTTATATTGTTGCCAGAAAACTGCTGGAGGCAAGGAACGCCACAGCAGGTGCTTTCAACTCAACATTATATATTTGTAACAAGCTTTTGCAGTGAGTCACGTTTGAACACTACTTTTCTTGCCACAAATTGAAACTGTAAAGTAAAAAAAAAGTTGACTTAAGCCAATTCGAAGTGCCATAGCCGCACAGGAGACACAAAAGGAAAAAGTTCACCCACAGTCAAACGTATCAGTAATCGTGCAATGCAATCATCTATTAACAAGGTTGATCACCAAGGTAGCAACAAAAGCACCCCATAAGAGGGACAAACGTAAAGCATTTTTGACAGCAAGCCCATGAACAAGTGCCGTGTGAGGTTAAAGGCCCAGATAAATTACAATACATCAGAGTACTTACCTAAAAATAGCCATGCACACTGCCCCCCCCCCCAAATCCATCCACCAGCACAGTGACACTGGTCCCACCACACTAGCTACTTACCCTCACAAAACATGCCGCCTTCCTCCCCACTCCGATGTTCCCATGGGCATAATGTCGATAACCCTTCCTACTCCTCCCGACTCACCCCAAACCTCAGTTTACTATTATGATGTCGCAAACAACCCCCATGTTCTCCCTTATGTATCGCCTTTGATGCATTTCAAACAGCATTTTACCACTATCATCTCCCTAATCCCTTATATAGACTTTCCCCTCCAAAACCTGGCTACTGTGATCTCCCGATTTACACTTCTGGGTTATCTCCTCTACCCATTTTTGTATGGAAACTAATAAATGTGCCCTGCCTCCCTATACGAATAATTAAGGTTATTTCCCCTAAACTAATCCACCATTTATCCTTTGGGGTTTTGGAGTAGCGTGGCGCTCGCCAAAAAGCAAACACCTTGTCATGGGCAGCACTACTAGTGTAACACCACCCCCGGGGTTCAGTCTTCTGAGTATGCATCTGTAGCCGAGTGATCGTCACAGCTGTTCCACACAGGAGACCCGTTCTATCAGCCTCAATGAAGTAGGTTCTTCCACACTGGTCTCTTCCAACAGCAATATTTCAAAAATTATTTCCAGCTACTGGATATAATGAAGTGTGCCAGTAGATGCCTTCATCTGAGAGCCATCCTTCACCCAGCCATAATGGCCGTCTCAAGATTACACGTTTATAATGTCGTATGTGTGATACAAATAGGCTTCCGCGTCATCCGATGTGGTTCGATTTTAGTTGTAAAGCCACTTTTTGGCAGTGGTCTACCAAAAGGAGGAATAAATGCTGGCGTCAACGGCTGCACTGGTTTAGACATGAGCACACTGCTGAAGCCACAGCATGGACATGTGAAACGAAGTACTAATGCCAGGAAAGGGAGGACCTCGCAGGTAGCCACCATGCGTTCTACTAGTGGACAAAGCTAGAAAAAACTCCAAGCACAGTTCACCTTTTATTTTATCATGAATGCAACCATATAAAAACATAAGTTATGAAACAGTCACAATGCTTAGCCTTTGAGAAGTCCTGTAAAAAAAAATAAAACAAAAACCACTAATGGACGACTCTTCCCTCCCCCCTTTATATCCAACTCAAAGGATTTGCCAAAAACAGCACGAAATAAACATGCTTTCTTACAGAAGAGACAATGCCCTTCTGTTAAAACCTGCAAACAAAAACCAAAAAGTGCATCTCAGAACCGAGCCACTGACAAGCTACTGGGTACACCAATAGTCTAAATAGTGGACCAGCTCCATTAACAGGAAAATTATGTTGCTTCCTAAGGTAATCTGAGCATAACACCCCCACCCCCAAGACCGGTACAAATTTTAGAGTGAGAAGGCCAATCCCCATGATGCGCAGCTTGCCACTGGACGATCTGGTGCCCAAGCACACAGAAGCTGCACATTAAAGATCTAGAACTACCAGTCCCACTTTTCCTCCCAAACACTGCACGGCTTGGCTCTTTCCAACAATGACTTTGGGGGATCACTATTTACAAGGGAGGGATGTGCTGGATTGGATAAAATTCTAGCCACAGGGTTCTGGGGCCTTGATGTTCAAGCACAGAACATCAGTTGAGGGTCTCCCTCTCCCCTGAACGGCTAGCAGCGGGGTTAAAATAAGGTCTGCCATATGTGAAAACACACAGCTAAATGTTTCGAGTGACGTGTCAAGAACTAGATATTTTCTTCAGCCTGGAATCCTGTGGACGATGAAACTCCCTCTTCCTCAACGAATTAACGCATCCTGTAGTCTGTTGAACAGGATACCTCACAGAGCTGTCCCTTGAAATCCAGGTCAACTGTGAAATCCAAGTCCCGCTGGAAAAGAGGAAGGCAGTGTGAGCACATAATCCAATGTGGTCAACAAATCTGAGCATATGTCACAGCTGACACTTACGTTGTTCTTGGCATTTGGTTTCATGCCAATGGTGCCAAAGATCTCTTCACCGGTTTTAACCGTCAGGTAGTCCTCCATGTAGAATACAGTCTGCTTCCAGTGGGTGTACGGCGATTCTGGGCCTGCAAAAGGATGAAATGGCTCAAGTTTGGCCGATGCAGCTGGCACAAAGTATATTCTTTCTGCACAGTGCTTCATAACTGCCTGAGGCAGCACCAAGGTGATTAAGAATGCTTTAGCTGCGCTGACATCCGTTTACTGTGGAGCAGTCAGTAACTCCGTGACATTCGGCGGAATCTTTTTCCTGTAACTAACAGGCGGAAGATATGCTTCCAGTGCTGAAATTTAGCGTTAGTAGTGCGTACAGCACTGGAAAAACAAGCGCATGCCCAGCGGAGTGCATTGTGTTGGCGACCTACTTGAGCGGCAGCAAATCGATGTGAACAGCACCCTTTTCACAGTGGCCGCTGGAGCCAGAAAACCTTGCGCGCGGGGGGGGGGGGGGGGGGGGGGGAGGAGGAGGAATCGTCTCATGTTCCTGTAAGGGGCGGACAGCAGAGCAGCCCATACCTCACCTGTTGGCGGGGTTTGGCAGGCACTCCAAATGACAAGCGTAAGGCGGAGTTACCCAAATTCCACAAACTGAACTATAATCCCTCCAGGGCCTGTTGTGCCACCCACAGTTGACACGGATTAACAAAGCAAATCACAGGGTTCCCACTCGGCACTGTCTACACTACGTTTGTAAAGGAATGCAAGTTAAGAGGATAACAGACGAGGGACCTAACAGAAGGACACGACAAAAGATACCTATGCTGAAAGTATATTCCATGACAAATACCCAGAAGGGAAATGCAGTCTCATGCCCATTTAAGAGCCCCCGGACTTGGCACTTACTAGTGGAGAAGCCAGTCCTCTTATGGCAGCGCGTGAACTCTATGTTGAAGTAAGCAACCAGTGCATGTATGTAGTCATTCCGTTTCACTTGCAGACAGAAGGGAGACGTAAAGGTAAGGTCGTCCACCTTCACAGTATAGATGTCTACTTCCTGCAATAGAAAGTTTGGAAGGGTTTAGAGTGCAGAGCAGCGAGAGAAATTTTATATTAATATTGATTAATAAAGTTCCTCACCTTAATTAAACAAGCATTTGTAACTAGCTGCTTTGGGTCCACTACATCCACCAACGGCTCCTTAATGGCTACGTCTTTGATGCAAGCCATGTCAAAGCCATACACGTTCTCCCACCCTGAATAGAGAAAACGAACATAGGCTGATTAGGTAACATTACAGCTCTTACACTGGCGCAGTGATTCCCAACATGGACTTCTGTGCAGCCCCCACTTTATTACTGGGGCACAGGGACACCCCCATCATTACTGCAAACGCAAAAAAACATTACACAAAAATACAGAAACACTAATTTGCAAACCTACTTTAATGGGAAGGTTGGAACCTCTCAAATAAAATTGATCCCACAGATCACCCTACTATATCCTGATTGACGCACCTGTACTACTCCCGCGAATAAGGCCACCGATTTAATTTGCATCCTTCAATTTCAAATCTCGACCTTTATACAGTAGCTTTTAAATTTGTTGTACTTTTAACCACTTTGTATATACACTTCAATAATTTCAGCCACAGTTTGGGACCCACTGGACTAGAGTAATAGGCAACAGCAGACAAACTAGTCAAAACGGGTTTAACTGCTATTTCTTACTGCACGGAAAGGAAACGGAGTCAGAACTAAGGTTTTAAAGTGCCCAGTACGTCATTGATGCATAAAAAAAGGCTACCGCGATTGCAAGCCGGCGCTACTCGTATACAAGCCCATACTAATGGGTACCATTGAGGTACGTCCGACCCCATTTGGTATTTACTGCTTACATCTCACATTTCAGTTAATAGCTTGACTTGGTGCTAAAAAGAACAGCATATGACCAGGCAGCGTCAATTTGCCTAATTGGGCAATGGTTCGTCTGCATCATGAGTGGAAATCAGCCTACCCCGAAAATGGTTTTGCTTCATTGACTTAAGTTAAAGTGACTTTAAATAACAGGTATCTTTTACTTGTTAGGACGGCTAGAAACAGACGACTTTCACGGATCATTACCCAACCGCTCAGCAATTCAAACTTTCATCTCAATAGACCGTTGTGCCCTCAATGCTACGCCAATCAATGGAACTCGAACGAGTCAAACTCGCGTTATTCCCGGGGATATGAAACGATGACTGAGGTAAGTTACTTACAGTGAATCTTGTAGTCTTTGTACTGTCTGTCTTCAATAGCAGTCACGTACAAGGTGGCCCGGTCTGGGAATATCAGCCCATCTGGTGTCTGAGGAAATAAGACTGGTGTGGTCAGGTCAACATTTTGGTAACAAGGGCATGGAAACATCAAGTGCAGCATCCAGTTGTGCGCCGAAAGCAGACAGCTTCTAAACTGCACCACTCGGGTTACTGTTTCGTTAAGAATTTTAGCCAGCATGCTTAAATCAGAAAGCAGCACAGCTAACAACGAGGAAGAGAAGGGGTAACGTATACATAAGGTCAAGCAAGGCTGTGCTCGTGGACAATTGTTAGCAAAGAAACCCGAATACAAAGCACTATGCACAATAGGAAAACGTGAAACCTGCTCCATCACATAAAGTACAAAAAATAAACGCAACTCACCAGCCACTTGTCTCTGGCGTAAATGACTGTGTTCAACATGGACTCGTAGAACAGACAGTAGCCCATCCACTCACTGATGATTATATCCACCTTCTCAACAGGCAGTTCAACTTCTTCCACTTTCCCCTTTATTATCGTGACCACTGCAAAGAGAAAAAAAGAGCGACCATGTGTCAAATACCAACAAAAGTAGCCACCTTAATGCCCCAATATATTTATTAATCCGGAAACCCTGGGAATAAGGTGAGCGTTACCTTTACAATGAGATGGGGAGGAAGTTCATAAATGGTTGTTTGGAGGCCTGCACCGCCCCCTCCCGGTAGAGCCGTACCTCCTCCGTACCCCGCCTACCAAATTAACACATCTAAAACAAAGATCTTAGCCACGAGCAAATACGTACCATGATCCAGCTTGTTCGCCTTCACAATTTTGATGGCATAGTCAGAGATGCTAGAGCATTCAATCTGGAAAAAACGAAAGTTCGTTTACTTCGGCCAGTAATGGCAAATAAAAGCAGGGGTCGCACTTGTCATAAGCTAGATGCCAGTGCACTCTGCAGTCCATTTCAAGGAGTAGTGAATACAATTAGGCACTACAACTTCCCTACAGGGATCACTGGGAATGTGCTATGGTGCAGGATACCCTGAAATTCTGCCAATTTACTGCGCTTCTAAGAGAGCTCAAATGTCAAGCTGCGCCTGACAAGCAGCTGCCTTGCGTTTCAACATGGGTTGATTACAAATGCTTCTCACTTTAGTCAGAAAAAGAAGAGTAAAATGCTTTTTGCGACAACCTCGCCGAGCACAAGGGGTTCGCGAGTTGGCTCTAAAAAGTCTGGGGAAGTACTGGTGTAGGCCTTTACGGGTTTACATGGAGAAATCTTGTAAAATGCACTTCATACTGGCATTTGTTTATGATTAAATCTGATATCCATCATTCTGAAAACATGAGAATGAAGAATACATTATGCCAGGACAAGATACGTTTACTTGACAACTAAAAATACACAACCTTTCTAGGTCATTTCTGTACACCGGAAATTGAGTGAGCAAACTAAGTTAGGAAACGAGGAAAATGTTTGTAACAACTAAGCTGCATACTCACCCCAATAACCTTCTTGGCGCCTGCCTTGGCAGCAAACATACAGAGGATGCCAGTGCCACTACCCACATCGAGCACCACTTTGTCCTTAAACAGATGCCGGTTGTGGAACATGGAGTTGCGGTAGGTTAGGGTGCGTACCTCATCCTTCAGCATCTCCTGAAGAAAGTGAAGTGGGCACATGTTGAAAATTTAAGTAGTCACGCACAACGAGCATTAAGTTCGTGCACCGAATCACACGGCACCATTCACGATCACCCACAATTCCGATCAAACAAAAACTGTTCATGAAGGGCATTATGCACTCAACCCAAGGAGAGTTGAGCCTCGCACAAACAAACCTCCACAGAGCAGCTACATTAAAAAAATGTCGCCAAAATTGCGCATTTCATTCTCACCAAAGTACGCTATTTTACGTTTATCGATCAGACTTTCGCACAACTTACTTCATGGATGCCAAAGTGAGCATAGGAGTCAAAGTAGTAATCCTTGGATGTCATTTCTTCTGCAGTCGGTTTCACTGCATCATCAGGTTGGTTGGAAGATACCTAAAAATACATAGGAAAAGCACTCAGGACATGCAACTTCAGTTGTATCCTCAAATCACTTCAACTGACCAGATGACAAAACGGACTACTGGTCGAAATATGACCAGTGGTCCACAGATTATATGCCCCCACATTAAAACACCCAATGTTCTGCACGCAACAATTCATATGCACGCTAACAGAACCAAATGCACACAAAGAAATACAAACTGCATGCAATACTAAGCTCTAGATACTCCCAGCTAGCATGTACCCAGAGCGCTGAAGAACATCAGGAAGTGAACGAAAGGTGGATCCAAAAGCTGTACGGAATGTTAAGGAAAAAGGCAGAACGAGAAAGTTATCGTCAAAGAGGATGTCTGGGGCAATATGAAAGACTATCAGTCCAACGGTGGGACAGATGGGTCTTCAAGGAACAGTGCCCCAAAGGTGCAGGGATAGACAAAACTACACTATGTATGCTGTGCTGGCACTAGCGTAAAAGAGCCAGCTGGTTTATAGTACGAGAGCAACATGCCTGGTTGGAGGCCTGCTTGCCATTTAAACTGCAGCGCAAAAACTTATTGGTTTATGAAAGGTGAACTAAGCGAAGCTGAGTAAAGACCATCTCTGGGTCGTGGGGGCTCAAAGTTAATAGTCAACTCATGACAATTTTGGTCAAGGCTACTTCATACAGGCAGTGGGGAGAATGATTGAACACTTACCATGCACTCCGCTGTCCTATGTTCACTGGTGACATTAGTACTATACCGTAAAACCTGACGACATAGGGGTCCTCGACCAGCCTGTGGGTCGAAGGCAGCAAATAAGCTTTTAGGGACCCAAGGACAAGGCTTGTCATGTGAACATAGGATGCAGTGTGTGTGGCAGGTGTTGCTTCTAAGACTCTATAGCCAGGCTGGCTAGCCATGCACCGAAAGGATATTTACATCTTCCACTGGACTCCGCAGGCTCAATCCATTAGCCAACTTGGCTACAAAGTTCTAGGAAAAAGTGACAGGGAAACAAACTGAATTAGCTTAATTCTAACAAAATGAGTCGAAAACTTGAATGATGGCCGGTGGTTAAGGTTGACGGGGAGCAGATAAAAGTATACAGACACCCAAAGTAAACGTGAGGCAATAGCCCTGCACGGTTATCAATGAGCTATGGCACGCAACAAATGTAAAAGATTCAGAGTGCGGCACAAGCACGTTTAAAGAGCTACAGCTAGCAAATGTTAGTAACCTAGAAAGAATGGATAATTGCACCTGGCGACAGAGGAGTTACGCTAGTCGGCCAGAAAATGTGGTTATATGAGGACAATCGTCTCTAATACTGTGGGCAGAATGCTACTCAAGTGTAGTTAAAACATTGAGTTTCAAGAATAATGTTCACGTTAGTGCAATATATTTTAAATAGGCATAGCGTGTTCTTGGCGGGAAGGTAGTCCATGCGCAGGAGGCAAGGCTATAATAAGGGCAATCTGGAACCCGCCGCAATTAAGATAATTCCCTTCGCGACGACTAAACACAGCTTTTGCGAATCTCCCACTGCACAAGAAGTTTAAAGCAATAATTTGCGCTTTTGAGTACTACTGAAGTCTCCATAGCATACTATCCCACTATGGTTCAGCAACCCAAGGCAACAACAACAAAAAAAACAAAAAAAGCGTTATTTACCTAGGCTCCAGAAGGCCACAACGGCCTGCATTGCGTGTTCGCTGCTACAAGGCAGTCAACTGCCACTAGAGAACCAACGAAACTAATTCAACTCGGTTCAAAATACAATTGAGCTGTTCCATGGTCTGAAATAGGCCAACAAGGCTCGGTCCTAGATCAGATCCGCAAGAGATACCAGAGAGTTAAATGGGTCAAGACACTTGTAATCACGCCCTTCTAGAGCATACCAACGATGTAAATGAAGCCTTGTGGAAGCAGACAATGCAACACTACGGACTGGGGGGTCAGCCACGGACAAGAGAGAACGACCTCCGTAAAAACACGAGAGATGCTACCAAATGTGCGCTTAGAACAGCTTTTAACTCTCACGGAGCAAAATCAGCACAAACAAGCCCAACGGCGATGATTCGATGTGCGTCCCAGAGCGCCCACTCACCTCCATCGTACAACTCCCCACCTCCGCCATCTTAAGATCTTCGGATTCTAAACGGAGAGAAATGCGACATGCCACGATGGCCTCTATATAAGCAGGATTGCACCCTGCCCCGCCCCTCACCACGGTCACTGGTAGATTTTGCAGCCCGTCTGCCAATACGTCACGTCCCTTAGCGTCGCGATTCGACGATTTGCCTGTCCTTTACTCCACCGCCTTCTCTCATTGGGCTGCCATTGTGCCATGCTAACCACCTTCTTCTTTGACGTCAGTCTGCATGACGCGTTCAAACGGCGACTTTAATTTCCGCTAAAACATTGAAATATATGTCCCATCTTAATATCGAACCCTTTGGCACGAATACCCATCAATACGTAACTAACAGAAGTGTAAGCATATGACAAGTCTTGCCGCTGAAGGCTGATTGACCGAGGCAAGCGTTGAAATAAATATTGAAAACATGTTTACCCGACAAGGGTAATCGAAAAGTCTTTAATTCCACTAGTTCGTGATTTCAGGATTTTTTGGGAACAATACTTTCCCACGATTATGGCCGTATATATTTTCTCAGAACATGACCTCCCAGTCATAACTGATGTAGTCGATGTCCTTACTGAAACAGCCTTCTTTCTAAGATGGAAGGTGGCGAAGCCATCACGATGTTTACGTCTTTTGTCTATGTTCACGCTGGTGGATTCTAAACGCGAAATGGCCTCCAAAACGCATAATCATTTTGACGTATCACGAGGAACGTTTGTCTACCATAAACACAGAAAACGGACAACAATAGCTTTCGCTGTAACAGCTCTAATTAAGAATAGTCGCAGTTTAATGACGTTACCTTTTGTAGAGCTAAAAGGCAGACTGCAAGGGTGAGGTACAGAGTTGAAGAAATGTATAGTCAACCATAAAGAAAACAAGCATTTTCAATGCAACGGGTCTCGTATCCTTCGTGGCCCGTCCTTCCTTGACTTCACTGCGACTGGAAGTTAGGGCATCCTCAAGTTGTTGTTGCTGCATCCGATCCTAAGAGAACAATGCAATACCTATCAGCAAAGGTAGACTTGCTTCCTTTGAAAAGGCGTGATCTATTTAAATAGCTATACGTTGTAGTGCAGGAATTCCCACATAAACAAACAAAGCTCACCATCAAGCATTACAGAAGTCTATCTCAAGGGTTCATCATCTGACAATTGTAAACACAGATACCACGTTTTGAAAGTAGACTGACGACCAGTCAGCGGCATTCATGATGTCTTCCAACCTACCACCTACCTGGACAGCCTTGGAAGCCATTGCACCCTGAGTAGAATATGCCCCAATTTTTTTTACATTGATGCCTGCCTAGGATGACCAGATTTTTAGAAGCAAAAACCGGGACAGGTCACACATAAAAGAAGGACTAAAGACTTTACTCTCACTTTTATATCTGGCCTGTCCCGGTTGTGTTTTTTTTTTTTTTTTGCGTATCTTTGTGAATGTATGCTATACCTATGTTTGTGTTATATATATATATATATATATATATATATATATATATACACACACACACATGCACACATTTACAAGACTCCATATATAAAATTAGCTATGGCTTGACCTCCCACCCTGTACTCCCCACCCGCCCCACCCACCTCTCTCTGCTCCCCACTCCGTATCTCTGCTGGGAGCAGAGAGGGGACTTTGTTGCCTGACAGTTACAGATAAATTACTTTAACTATTTCATACTTTGCGTATGCTTCTCTACATGATCTGACCTTTGTCCCAAAAAACGGGACATTTATTTAATTATCTGTCCTCTGTCCCAAAAACCCGGACAATTATTTAAAATTAAGAGAAGCATCAGGACACCGGGACAGTCCTCTAAAAACCGGGACTGTCCGGAGAAATCCGGGACGTCTGGTCACCCTATGCCTGCCTCCATCAGAACCCATTTGATCCACGTAGCAATCGAAGTGGAGGGAACTGCCATAAAGGGTTTCTTTATCGAAATCAACAATTGCCTCTCCCCAGGGTGTCAGTGTTCGGATGTCATCTCTTCGTATGACTTTAGGCATCTGACAACACACAATTTGGGCGCATGTTCAAAAGCTGGATAGGTTACTGACCTGGTATTACATTTGGTCTGTGTGGATACAGTGAAGGTTACTCCATCAGGAGAGAAAACTCTTGCCAGTACATCAGGGGCTCTCATGTCCGAAACCCTTTTGCACAATATGAGGCATAGGAACATAGCTAGTTTTGCTGACAGCTCCTTCCGGGAGAGATACTAGTTGTCCTGCCAAGAGGACAAAAGACACAGTAGCTGATTAGCGTCCAACAATTCCGAATACCTGGGTTCCAGGGGCTTGGATATCCTGATACCTTTAATTAATTTTCACACCCATGGGTGTTCCCCCACTGGGTTATTGCTCGGGGGGTGGCCCGCCGAGATTGTCGATCTAAAGGAGCTGATTGAACAATAAGACAAACGAGCATCCACCAGTTCTGCAAGAAACTTTATGATATCTGTAACCAGGGCCCCCATGGGATCAATGTGCCTTTCCACACACCAATGTACCCAGCGGTTCCAGGCGGACCTATATCGTTTGCATGTGCCCAGAGCCCAGGCCTGTCTGATGAATTTTCCAGCTTCCTTTGAAAATCTGCTGTCTTTCCAGCGATTATGGAAATCCTCCAAGCCATCAGATTGAGGTGGCCCTGAAGGACCAGAGGATGATAGTGCCCCGTGGGGTCCAAGAGTATTCTCGGGAAGTCCGGAAGAAGTATTGGAAAGCCTCAAGAGAGCTCCAGGAGGCTTGAGAACCACACTTGTGACCTCCACAGTGGGGTTACCAACACCATGTAATCCCCTGATGACGCACTTGAGTCGACACTCTCAGAATCAGTAAGAAGGGGGGGAAAGCGTAACCCTGGTCTCGCCCCCAATCCTGTAAAAATGCAGCCACTGCTGCGCCCCCGGTCCGTGCGCCAGCTGAAGTACCTCGGTAGCTGGGCGTTCCATCTGGACGCAAAGAGATCTACTGAACACAGACCCCAGTGCTCCTTGGGTGTCGAAAATACACTTCTGTTCAGCTGCCAGTCGCTGGTATCGTCCAGAAATCTGGAGTTCCAGTCTGCCAGTTCATTCTGGGAGCCCGGGAGGTATTCCGCTATCACCAATATCTGTTGTTGAAGGCAAAAGTGCCAGAAATCCTTTGCCAATTCCGCTAGGCTCTCGAGTGAGTGCCCCCTAGGTGATTTATGTATTGTATTGCGGACACATTGTCCATCCTCACGAGGACACAGCAAGAGCCCTTGTATCATGTCAGAGACCTGACCTCAAAGGATCCCACGAGGAGCTCCAGACAATTGATGTGTAAATTGAATACCTGTGGGGTCCAACGTCCACCAAACGAGACGTCCCCACACCGGGCTCCCCATCCCTGACGGCTGGCGTCTGACTCTATTATCAGATCCGGCGAGGATCCAAAGATTGCTCTGCCGTCCAAGCCTCCATGTGGTGCAGCCACCATTGGAGCTCTGTTCTTGCCTCTTGGGGAAGAGTTATCAACTCGGAGTAGGTTACTCTGCGTTGGAGGCGATGAGCTTTCAGGCATTGAAGAGCCCTGTAGTGAAGAGGGCCCGGGAAAATGGCTTGAATTGAGGATGAAAGAAGTCCCACCACTCTGGCCAACTGTCTGAGTGAGTTTCTGTCGCGCCTCATGACCTTCGTCAACTCCTTCCTGATCTTGGTTATCTATGAGGGAGGCTTTGTTGGAATCTATGAGGAACCCCAGAAAGGTCATAGACTGTGAGGGTAGGAGGTCCGATTTCTGTTGGTTTATTACCAACCCCAAGTCCTGGAGGAGCACAATAGTCATGGTCGCGTTGGACAGAAGTTGTGCATGGGATTGACCCATGAGGAGGATATCGTCGAGATAAATGATTAGACTAATCACCGAGACCTGAGGTGCTCCACCACTGGTTTTAGTAGTTTCGTGAAGCACCATGGTGCCGAAGATAGGCTGAATGGAAGGGACGTGAATTCGAACACCTGCTCCCTCCAAAGAAATTGCAGAAACCTGCGATCTAGAGGGAAAATCGAGACTGTCAAATAAGCATCCTTGAGGTCCAGACAAATTATCCAATCCCCTTGTAAGAGGAGATCCATGAGTATGAGGATGCCCTCCATTTTGAAGTGCCTGTATACTACCCATTCGTTGAAGGCCTCGAGGTTGATCACTGGGCAGAAGCCTTTGTCCTTTTTCTCCACCAGGAAGATATTGCTCACGAAACCCCTGGGGTGGAGGATTGACCTGTGGATGGCGTCCTTTCACAAGAGATCTTGATCCTCCGAGTCTATCAGTGCTGAATCCGCATCCGTAAAGACCAAAGGTCTTGGAAGGCATTCTTGGATCGGTGTTCCCCAGAATTCTATGTGGAAACCCGTCACTGTCTGTAAAACCCAGGCATCTGAGGTTATAAGTGCCCATGTGTGCGCGAAAAAACGCAGTCTCCCTCAGAGAATTTGAGGGTAATAAAGGGTAATTCTTACTGTTAGGACCTCCTGGAGATTTCACTCTGCCAACGGGCGCCTCTGCCTGGTCTGTTTTTCCCTCTACCCCAGTTAGGAAAGAAAGCACTTTGCGGCGGTCTTGTCATCCGTTGTTCCTGCTGGTGTAGGTGCTGGGGCCTTGCTGGTAGAGGCGGCCTGAGGAGCGACCCCAGCCTCTTCCGGCCCCCCCAAAAACCTTCCCAGGGAAAATTCTTTTAATGGAGATCTGTGCTTTATCAAGCAGCGAAAAATGTGGCCACAAACTTGCCCAGTTCTTTAACGAATGGATCGCCAAACAGGTTACCCTGGGCGACCGCCCTTGCCTCCAAACCAGAGAGTTCCCCCAGTTTGGGGTCTATGATTAAAGAACGGCGCCTCTCTGCCGAGATAGCGCAGTTGGTGTTGCCCAGGAGGCAAACCGCCCTCTGGGCCCACCCAGCCACGATGTCCATTGGCAGGGGTGTATCTGTATGCCTCAATAGCAAAGCGAGTCAAAAGCAAATCAACAGCTTAAAAGCAGTAAGGGCAAAGTGACTTAACTGACGCTCGAGCAGTGAAGAAAGAAGAAGGATAGGGCCAACAAAGGATATATATACGGCCAGTCAGAGAGGGAAAGGATTGGACACTGGTTGTTACCATGGAGATGATGGTTTCATGGGTGTTGTAATTTTGAGTTACTGTTTAACTTTCAACTGGCTGTTTAATAAAAAGTGAAGAAAGATATGCATAATCCTTGCCTCTGGTCCTGACATAGAATTGAAACAGCACAACAGTGCAACTCATAACCGAACAGCTCTCCATGTTGGACTTCATGAAGATCTCAGCCGAATCTTTCAAAGAAAAGATTGACGTAATATCCCAAAGCTGAGAAAATGCGACATATTACATTGGATGGGACAACCTTTTTATCATAATACAGTATGCCATAGACATTAAATGCAAATGCTACCCATATCACAGGTGGGATAATCCTCGCCTCCGTGTCCTTACTAGGATTGAAAATTCTTGTCGCATAAGCTAGAACGTTTTTGATTCTATGTCAGGACCAGAGGCTTCGGATTATACTAGTTTAAAGCTGAGCTATAAACACAGAAGCTACATCTACAATTGGTTTATGATAAAACAGTTTTAAAGTGGACTCTGAAGACCAATCTGCCGCTGTCATAATATCTTCCAATCTGGATCCTGAATTAAAGGCTTTTGAGGCCATAGCGCCTCTAGCAGAATGAGCCCCAAAAACTGAAACATCTAGTCCTGCTTCTTGCAATGACCACCTGACCCATCTAGCAAAAGTCCCTGAAGACACAGGGCCAAAGGGTTTTTGCAACAAAATCAATAATTGACCAGAATTATCTCTACGGAATTCACGAGTGACATCTTCGTACACTTTTAAACAATTCACCACACACAATTTAGAACTGTCTCTAAAACTTGGATAAGAAATACATGTAGAATTCAATTTTTTGCATTTAGAGATCCGAAAAGAAACTCCTGTAGGAGTAAAAAAAAACTACCTGCAATGTCCAGGACTTTGATGTCCGACACTCTCTGACATGAAATCAGACAAAGTAATATAGTTAATTTTGCTGATAATTGTTTTCTTGATGAACCCTCATTAGCTGGCCACACAACCAGGAATTTCAAAATATATGAACATCCCACAAAGAGGAATATTTTGGTTGAGGAGGACGCACCAAGCGTATACCACGTAGAAGTTTACATATTAGAGGATGTTCCCCAACAGACTTACCATCCACTCTAGGGTGTTTGGACGAAATAGCCGACCAAAAGTTGTTAACCGTCCTGTAAGCGAAACCTTGTGCCGCTAACTGAGACAAGAAATTAGCAATCATCTGCACTGATGCCCCCAAGGGATCCACACTCCTCTGACTGCACCAATCCAACCATCGTTTCCAGACAGAGGAATATCTTTTATGTGTACTAGGCACCAGGGAATGAGAGAGGAAGAATCTAGTGTCCTCCGAAACTTCTGAGTCCTGCTCTGACACCCTGATATTCTCCAGGCCACTAGCGACAATTTGTCCTCCAGAATGAGGAGATATGGATGCCCTATTGGGTCCAATAAAAGATCCTCCGATGTCAGAATTCTCACTGGGGCAGCACAACAAAGGGACAATGCCACTGGAAACCACAACTGGGCCTTCCAACATGGAGTTACCAAGATCATCTCCACCTCCTGACAAAGGACCTGGGAGAGAACTTGGTGAATCATGGAAAAGGGTGGAAACACATAATTCAGTTCCCCGTCCAGGACTGAAGGAAGGGGTCCGAACTGAGAGCCATCGGATCTGGCCTCCAACTGTAAAAACGGGGAAGTTGAGTATTCAGACGGGACGCAAACAGATCCACCAAGCAAGGGCCCCAAAGATGATTCAGAAACTGAAATACTCTGGGGTGTAATCTCCAGTTGCTGACATCTCAGAGATAATGAGAATTCCAATCTGCTACTACATTCACTTTGCCTGGGATGTATTCCACTGTGATTGAAATCTGATGCGCTAGACAAAAGTGCCAAAAGTCCTTCGCAATACCCGCTAACATCTTGGCCCACGTCCCCCCAAGTTTGTTGATATACCTCACTGCCGAAATGTTGTCCATTTTCAGCAGGATACAACATTTTGTCTTGATCGGGGACAGTGTCTTCACTGCAAATGAGCCTGCTAGAAGCTCTAGACAGTTGATATGCAGCTGAAGTTCCTCTGGGGATCACCAACCCCCTGTCTCTATCTGCCCACATCTGGCTCCCGAGCCCCATCTGCTGGCATCCAACTCTATGACATTCTCCGGAACTGAGGCAAAATTGCTTTGCCATTCCAGGCGTCAGTATGAGCCAACCACCATTGAAGGTTTTTTCGGGCTTCCTGAGATAAAACAATCAGTTCCGAATATGAAAGGCCCTTTCGGAGATGCATAATCTTCAGTCTCTGGAGGGCCCGATAATGTAGAGGGCCCGGAACAATGGCTTGAATAGATGAAGCCAGGAGGCCTACCAATTGAACAAGAACCCTCAAGGAAATCGAAGGAACAGTCAACGCTCTCTTCAACTCCTTCTTGATAGTCTCTTGGTCAAAGGGAGTTTCAATTGGGTTGAGATGGAATCTATCCTGAACCCCCAAAAATCTATCCTTTGGGAAGGCTCTAACTGGGATTTCTCTGTGTTTATCATGAAACCTAATCGTGAAGCAGCTGAATCATCCAGGAAAGTTGTAGAAGAACCAGATGTTTCTCTTGCGCCATGATAAGAATGTCATTGAGATAAACTATGAGACGCACTCCCTTTTCTCTGAGCCACTGCATAACTGGGCGCATGATCTTCGTAAAACACCAAGGGGCGGAAGACAGTCCGAAAGGAAGAGCTGAGAACTCGTAACACCTTTTTCGCCAAAAGAACGGAAGGAAATGGCGATGAGGAGCAAAAATAGGAATGGTCAGGTAAGCATCTTTGAGATCTAAACGGACCATCCAGTCGCCCTCTAACAAAAGATCTCAGAGGACATGAATACCTTCTATTTTGAAATGCCGGTACACAATCCACGTGTTGAATTGATGAAAATTGAGCACCAAGCGGGAGCCCCCTCCTTTCATCTGGACCAGGAAGATAGTACTGATAAACCCTCTGGGGTGCGGGTGAGAAGGAACAATGGCCCCTTTCCGAAGAAGAGCTTCTACTTCTTGATCTATAAAAGCACTCTCTTGATGGGAAAAACTGAGAGGGGGCGGAATGAACGTTTGTTCGGGAGTTGAATAAAATTCTTGATGATAACCTGCTACCGTCTCTAGTACCCATGCATAGTGTGTGATCAAAGACCAGTTGTGCACAAACATACTCACTCTGCCCCCCAACAAAACCTCCCTGGGAGAAAGAATTGTTACCTGATTGAGAGGAACTCTGGTTGTACTGTCCTCCTCTGTGAGGTCCCCTGGGATTGCGACCTCTGTAACCTCTGCCCCTCGAAGGGTAAAAGTTGAAGTTGTTTTGGTAGTCAGAGGTCCCTCTGCCTCTATAATATGGACAGAAGTTCTGGGAATTAAACCGGCCTGGCTCTCAACCTCCGAAGGGTCTGTCCCTGCGAAAAAGGCCACTGCAACACTTTCTTGATTGAGGTTTGGGCCTTATCCAAAGCAGAGAAGGTAGTCACATATTTGGCAAGGTCTTTGATCAATCTGTCGCCAAACAAACGTCCATAAGCCACAGGACCTGCATCAGAAGGTGCTAACTCCGCCAATTTGGGATCAATACACAGCAGGAGAGACTTCCTATGTTCCGTTGAAATTGAGCAATTGGCGTTTCCTAATAAACAAATGGCCCTTTGGGCACATTCTAGCAGGACGTCAGGATCTATTGTTTCTTGTGTCTCTTTAGCTTGAACCAGTAAATCTAAAATCTTAGTGAGGGGACCAGAAATATCTAACAATTTGTCCTGACATCCCCGCCAGGCTCTATCAATGCCTTTTATCGGATCCTTCTTTAAGGAATGTCACCATGTGAGGATCCAGTTCAGGTGTCTCCGCAACCTTGCCGGAGAGAACAGGACGAGGGCACTCTGAACGCAGTGTGTTGCAAATGTCCTTCTCAAAAGAAGCCTTCTGCAACAAGAAATTCACTATCTCATCTATCTCTGCTGCCACGGGATCCACGTGCCTTTCGAAGCACCAACTCCGCCAAGCTCCCCATGCTGAAGAGTATCTCTTCTTAGTAGACGTTGCCCATGCTTTACTGATAAAGTCTGCAGCCATGTCCGAAATGTCTGGCAAACTCCACTGTTGCCTGAAAGTCTCCAGGCCATCAGCTGCAACTGTCTCTCTACTACTAGAGGATGCATCCCCCATAAGGGGCCCAAAAGCATCTCCTGCGATCAAGGAAGAAGCAGGGGGGAGTCACATGCTAGTTCTAGAAGCAAACCGGGGTGATCAACACCACCTCCGCTGCTTGCCTCTTGATCTGGGCTACTCTCAGTTTCATTGCAAAGGGGGAACGGCATAATTGAGATCCCCTGACCAGTCCTGGGAAAAAGCATCTGTGTCCCTTGCTAGAGGGCCCGGCCTCCAGCTGAAGAACTCTTCCAGCTGTCGATTCAAACGTGAAGCAAAAAGATCTATCTTGCACTGACCCCATACTTCCTGGGTTAACTGGAATAGCCGGGAATGAAGCTTCCAGTCGCTGTGGTCTCTGAGGTACCTGGAGTTCCAGTCTGCTATTATATTGGTCTGCCCCGGGATGTATTCCGCTACAACTACCAGCTTGTGGGTCAGTCAATAATGCCAGAAGTCTTTGGCAATCTCAGCCAGAAGAGGGGATCTGGTACCCCCCTACTTGTTTGTGTAGGGAAAAATACAGATCCCGGGGAAGAGAGTCCTGAACCGGGGAACTGTAAAATTCCAGTTTGTACCTCCGAACGGATTCTAGAACCCAGGGATTTTGGGTCAGTCACATCCAATTGTTCCCAAAGTGTTGGATCCCCCACCAATATCACTCCTGAACCAGGTAAAATGCTCACCTGAGTAACCTGACTTCTGGGAGCATCTCTGTTGGCCTCTGCCAAGGCCCCTGTGGAATCGCTGAGGTCCTCCACGAGGGCGGGAGGGGTAGAAGGCCTGGTCAGCTGACTGGTCCTTCTAATTGCCCCGGGAGCAGTTGAAATTTTCTCGTGGGGGACCCTGGTAGAATCCACGACCTGATGAGCGGGCCCTGTAGGAAAATGCCACTGCTGGCATGGTCACCCCATATTCTTTGCCTAGTTTTGATGCCAGCTTGGGGGACCCTGGTAGCATCCACGACCTGATGAGCGGGCCCTGTAGGAAAATGCCACTGTTGGCATGGTCACCCCATATTCTTTGCCTAGTTTTGATGCCAGCTTGTGTTCTGGGACCCTGCTAACCAGGCCCCAGCACCAGTGTTCTTTCCCTAAAACTGTACCTTTGTTTCCACAATTGTCACTGCCCTGGCACACAGTTAAGTCCCTTGTAAAAGGTACCCCTGGTACCAAGAGCCCTGTGGCCAGGGAAGGTCCCTAAGGGCTGCAGCATGTACTATGCCACCCTCAGGGACCCCTCACTCAGGACCCCTCACTCAGTATATGCACACAGCCTTGCAGCTTGTGTGTGCTAGTTGGGAGAAAAGACAAAGTCGACATGGCACTCCCCTCAGAGTGCCATGCTCACCAACCACTGCCTGTGGCATAGGTAAGTCACCCCTCTAGCAGGCCCTACAGCCCCAAGGCAGGGGGCACTATACCACATGTGGGGGCATAGCTGCATGAGCACTATGCCCCTACAGTATCTAAGTCAATTCTTATACATTGTAAGTGCAGGGTAGCCATACTGAGTATATGGTCTGGGAGCTTGTCATTACGAACTCCACAGAACCATAATGGCTACACTGAATACTGGGAAGTGTGGTATCAAACTTCTCAGCACAATAAATGCACACTGGTACTAGTGTGGGATTTATTGAAAAATGCACACAGAGGGCATCTTGGAGATGCCCCCTGTATGGTAACCCAACTGCTAGTGTAAGGCTTACCGGTCTATGCCAGCCTGCCACTTCCAGATGAGTTTCTGACCAAATGGAGTGAGTGCCTTTGTGCACTCTGTGGTCAGAAACAAAGCCTGTCCTGGGTGGAGGTGCTTCACACCTCCCCCTGCAGGAACTATAACACCTGGCAGCGAGCCTCAAAGGCTCAATCCTGGTGTTACAGTGCCACAGGGCACTCCAGTCAGTGGAGATGTCCGCCCCTGGACAAGCCCCCAAGTCCAGAGGGATAATGAGAAAAACAAGGAGGAGTAACCCATCAGCCAGGACAACCCCTCATGTGTCCAGAGCTGAAGTGACCCCCTCCTTGAGAAATCCTCCATCTTGCTTTAGAAAATTAGGGCTTATAGGGCTAGGGATGTGCCCCTCTCCCCAGAGGGAATGGGCACAAGGAGGGTGTAGCCACCCTCAGGGACAGCAGCCATTGACTACTGCCCCCTGACCCTAAACACACCCCTACATTTAGTATTTAGGGGCGATCCTGAACCCAGCTCTTCAGATCTCCTGCCGACCTCAAGAAAGAAGAAGGACTGCTTAGCTGAAAACCGCGCAGAGAAGAGAAGGAGAAAACAAGTGACTCGGCCCCAGGCCTACCAGCACATCTCCTACTCCAAAAAGCTGCAAGAGACGAAGCAACACGTTCTGCAGGACCAGCAGCCCCAGAAAAGCCTCCAGGGGACTGCCTGCATCACCGAGGACCACGAAACTCCCATGGACAGCGGACCTGTCCAACAAGAAGACAAAGAAACCATCTTTAAAGGGACTCTCACCTCACTCCAGCAGCGTGAGTTTAACTACTCTGCACTCAACGCCCCCAGCCCGTGTCCAGAGAAACCAAGTAGCCAAAGAGTATCCCTAGGTGATTCCGACTACGTGTCCACCACGGGCTCACCTCTCTACACCCCCACAACAACGCCTGCAGATGAAATCCCCAGGACCTCCCTGACTGTGACTGCCCAGGACGAAGATATCCATTGCCTGGAGAAGCACCGCACCCCAGCCCCCAGGCCTGAGAGAAACTGAACACTGGTGCAGCAATGACCAGCAGGTGGCCCTCACCCTTGCCCAGTTGGTGGCTTGCCCAAAAGACCCTCCTGTATCCTGCCTGCAGCGACTATGTGACCACCAGGTCCCTCCATAGAGTTCTATTGAGAACCCAACGCTCTGTTCGCACACGGCAGCCGGCCACCCCTGTGCCACTGAGGGTGTGGGTTTTTTGCCTACTTGGGGCTCCTCTAGCATGCCTTCAAAACCCACTCTTCTGCCCTCCGATGACGCGGGTACTTGCCTGCAAGCAGACTGGAACTGGAGTACCCCCTGTCTCCATAGGGGCCCACGTTATTTTGGCTCCTGTTTGACCTCTGCACCTAACCGGCCCTGTGTTGCTAGGTGTTTGGGGTTATCCTGAACCCCCCACGGTGGGCTGCCTATGCCCCAGAGATTGAACCTGCAAGTTTATTACTTACCTCAAAAACTGTAATTTACCTACCCCCCCCAGGAACTGTTGAAAATTACAGTGTCCACTTTTAAAATAGCTTTTTGCCATTTTAAAGAAAACTGTGTACATTGTTGATTCCATTCTAAGTCCTAAGTGTTACTATGCAAAGTACCTTTCATTTAAAGTACTTACCTGCTAAATTAATGTTATGGTTCTAGAAATAAATTAACAAAATAATATTTTTCTATATAAAAACCGACTAGTCTGGAGTTAAGTCATGGAGTGTGTGTTTTCACTTATTGCTTGTGTGTGTACAACAAATACTTCACACTACCCTTTGATAAGCCTAACTGCTCCACCACACTACCACAAATAGAGCATTAGTATTATCTATTATTGCCTCTGTCAAGCCTCTTGGGGAACCCCTGGACACTGTGGACACTATCTCTCATTTTGATATAGTATATACAGAGCCAGCTCCCTACAGGCCCTAAATCGTCCGGCCCTCCCAAAAAGGGTATTGCGAAAGTCCTTTTTTAGCGACAAATGTCCTTTATCCAATGTATTATAAGTTGCCACAAATTTTGCCAAATCCTTAACAAAAAGACCTCCGAAAAGGAGACCCTGTGCTACAGGACCAGATTCGGAGGACGCTAGGTCATTAAGTTTAGGGTCAATGCGCATCAGGATAGATCTCCGTCTTTCTGTTGACATTGCCACATTGGTGTTACCCAACAGGCAAACTGCGAGTCTTTAGCCTGAAATCCAAGTTCTAAGGAAAGAGGTCCTGACATATCTAGTAACTTGTCCTGGCATGAACGCCAGGCTCTGTCGAGAACCTTTTTGGGGTCTTTGGCTCACTTTTTCATGAAGTTAACCATAGTCGGGTCCACCTCTGGAGTATCTGAGACTTTTCCGGCGAGGTCTGGTCTGGGGCATTCAGAATGGAGCCTTACCCTGAACTCCTTGTCGAAGCCCTGCCGAAGACAAGATTGGACATAATTAGCGACCTCTGACAGGGGGGAACAATTGGTGGACCTGGGGTGCACAATCTTGGTGGGATCAAAAGTAAGCAGCTTAGGGGGACTTGGACCAGGATCCGGGCCGCGATCCTGACGCTTTTTCCTACTAGGGCCCGGAGTGTCATCCTGATCGCTGTCCGATGATTCATCAGAAGAGGAGTCTGACCCCACTGGGTCTGGGTATTTGAAAGCATCATCTGAAGTTGCAGCCTGTGGCTGCAAACAGCTATAACCATGTTCTTTTAAGATAGAAACTGAAAATTGTTCAAAGGCATCAGAGTGCCGTTTCCCCTGTGATTTCCTTGACCCCAGATAGGTTGACAGTTTGAAGAATGGACTCCGAGGCAGGAAGAGGGGGAAGCCAGCCTTGCTGTCGCGCAAAACCTTTAAGATGAGATGTCAGAGGGTCTAAAGCCTTAGCCAAGGCCTTATTGACTGAGAGTTGTACATTAGAATCAAGTGCCTCAACGAAGCTGTCCTCAAATGAAGGTCCAAACTCTTGACGTTCGCCTTCATGTCCCACATAAGGGTCATATTGGGCCATAATGATTGTTCAAGGTAGAATCATCCAGCAATTTGAGCAAGAATATATAGCCAAGAGCTATGAACAAGGGGGAGGTATGGCCCCTGCTGGACAAATATGGTTTAAAAAGTGGAGCGAGACGCCTGACAAACACTCTAGGCAGAGCCTATGCCAGAGTTTACTACCCTGGACACACTCTGCTGTCCCACTGCGTCAGGAGCCAACAAACTGCACAGAGGGGGGAACAGACACACTTGGGCTGAATATAAAATGCAGGAAGCGGTGAAGCACACTGCCCGACACTCTCCCAAGCCTCCTCGCCACTTTAGTAATACAAGTGGCTTTAATGCGCATGCGCAAATGCAGGTTACAGTCCCGAAGTACTAGAACATTTGGATTGCGGCCAGCCAAGATGACGACCCCGATCGGCTCCTCATCCACTCCACATGTAAAAGGATATGCAAGAGCCTCGCGACCTCAGGAGACTGTAGCGCTCCCCTGCAAACAAAAAGCAATGTGAGAACAAAAGTTATGCAACACCGCGCGATTGACCGCAGGAAAAAAACACAGCGCGAATAACAGTGCGAGTCAAAACACATCTCATGCGGGTAATTAGATCAAGTAAAAACTCACGACGTAACTTGTTGCCGAATAGCAAAGAAACGTGTTTTCATGTCACCAGGTTTTATGGGGAGATACTCTATGGTTGGTCATGTTTATCAGTATGTTTTACAGGGAAATGTAGTTTTTTTAATAAAGTCTTTTTATTGGCTGCTATAAAAATAAAGCATAGAAAGAGAACCATATTCAGCGCCTCTAGTTCTGACAAAGAATCACAGTACATCTTGTCATATATATTCAATGACATCCATAACTGTTCCTTTTTCTTTGCACTGAGGAAATAAGTCTTAGAACATAAATGAAAAAGTCTTAACACGAAATCCATTGACCGGGCCGAAAGTGGAGGCGACAGAGTCCAAGGAACTGACAGGCTAACAGTCTCGAAGAGATCACAAAGGGGCTCATTCTGAGCCCGGCGGGCGGCGGGAGCCGCCCGCCTGGAGGGAGCCGCCAAATGACCGCACCGCGGTCAAAAGACCGCGGCGGCCATTCAGACATTTCCTCTGGGCCGGCGGGCGCTCTCCAAAAGAGCGCCCGCCGGCCCAGAGGAAATGCCCCTGCAACGAGGACGCCGGCTCAGAATTGAGCCGGCGTAGTTGCAGGGGTGCGACGGGTGCAGTTTGCACCCGTCACGTATTTCAGTGTCTGCATTGCAGACACTGAAATACACAGTGGGGCCCTCTTACGGGGGCCCCTGCAGTGCCCATGCCATTGGCATGGGCACTGCAGGGGCCACCAGGGGCCCCGCGGCACCCCCTACCGCCATCATGTTCCTGGCGGGAGACCCGCCAGGAACAGGATGGCGGTAGGGGGTGTCAGAATCCCCATGGCGGCGGAGCGCGCTCCGCCGCCATGGAGGATTCCCCCGAGCAGCGGGAAGTCGGCGGGAGACCGCCAACTTTCCGCTTCTGACCGCGGCTGAACCGCCGCGGTCAGAATGCTCGTGGGAGCCAGGGTCAGAATGACCCCCAAAGTCTATGCCACCGTCTTCTGATCAAAACTGGGAAAAAAGGAGAGAAATAGTATTGTAACATTCTGTTGGAAATAGTTTTAGATTGCACAACTGTATACAAACAGAACATAAGTGAAAATAAGCACATCAATTAAAGTATCCAAACTTGAGAAAATATGAGACACAATTCCAGAACCAATTTATTGAACATCTTATATTTCATGAGTATAATTGACTATTTCCTGGGCGGGAAGCCACTATAGCGAATAGGTGGATTAATTCTCACCTCCGTGTCCTTAGTAGAATTGAAAATTCTTGATGCGTAAGCTAGAATTTTTTTAAAACTATGTCAGGACCAGAGGCTTCGGATTATGCTTGTTCAAAGCTGCTGTAAGACAATAGAGGCTACATCTAAAATCAGTTTATAATAAAATGTTTTAAATGTAGAGTCGGATTACCAGTCTGCTGCCCTCATTATGGTGGTCATTACAACCCTGGCAGTCGGTGTTAAAGCGGCGGTAAGACCGCCAACAGGCCGGCGGTAAAAAATTAGCAATTACCACCGTGGCGGAAACCGCCAACAAAGACAGCCACTATAACACTCCGACCGCCACGGAGGTACAAACAAACAGCGCAGCGGTCACCGCCAACAGACAGGCGGGAGACAATGTACCGCCCACACTATTATGACAGGCCAATCCACCACCTTTTCCGGGACAGATTCACCGCGGATAAAAACACGGCAGAAACAGGAATCCCGAAGGAAAAACGCTCACTTCTATACACCCCACAAGGAACGAGGACGCCATGGATCTGGAACTCCAAATTCTACCTGCAATAGTCTTCCTGCTCCTCTACCAGGAGCACGAACGCCGGCGGCGAAGACCACGGTGAGTACTGCACCTACGACACAGGGGAGGGGGGAGGGAAAAAACAGGGACACGCAACACGCAACACCCCCACCCTCACCCACCACAACACACACACTAATGCATATCAATACATCACAGTTACACCCCCCAAACCCCCCGGAAGAATGCAAAGACAATAGAAAATGAGTGTAACCATTGTAATATATTAAAAGCAAGTAGGCAGACCCATATATATACACCATGTACAAAATATATACCAAGTATAGTAGTCCAGGTAGTGCTCTAATAAAGTCCGTGGAACACTGGGACCACACGGTATGGGCGAGGCCCACACAAGATCCCGACCATGACGGAGAGAACACTGCAGGGGCATCAGAGAGCAACTAAACAGGCCCCTCAGGGGGAGGGAAAGGGGGTGCACCTGAGCCGCTTGAGTGCACAACGCCAAATCCACAAGGGGGTCACATGCCCACTGTTCAATCCTGGGGAGTGCAAAGCCACAGTCTCACAAGTCTCTACAGTGGGTGGGTTGCCCACTGTTCAATCCTGGGGAGTGCAAAGCCACAGTCTCACAAGTCTCTCCAGTGGGTGGGTTGCCCACTGTTCAATCCTGGGGAGTGCAAAGCCACAGTCTCACAAGTCTTTCCAGTGGGTGGGTTGCCCACTGTTCAATCCTGGGGAGTGCAAAGCCACAGTCTCACTAGTCTCTCCAGTGGGTGGTTTGCCCACTGTTCAATCCTGGGGAGTGCAAAGCCACAGTCTCACAAGTCTCTCCAGTGGGTGGTTTGCCCACTGTTCAATCCTGGGGAGTGCAAAGCCACAGTCTCACAAGTCTCTACAGTGGGTGGTTTGCCCACTGTTCAATCCTGGGAAGTGCAAAGCCACAGTCTCTCAAGTGGATGACAGTCTCCACTGGTTCTGGAGGGGGCTTTGTGCCCAGAGTGCTTCATCCTGCCAAGGACTGAGGTAGTGGATGACAGTCTCCACTGGTTCTGAAGGGGGCTTTGTGCCCAGAGTGCTTCATCCTGCTAAGGACAGAGGTAGTGGATGACAGTCTCCACTGGTTCTGGAGGGGGCCTTGTGCCCAGAATGCTTCATCCTGCTAAGGACAGAGGTAGTGGATGACAGTCTCCACTGGTTCTGGAGGGAGCCTTGTGCCAGAGTGCTTCATCCTGCCAAGGACAGAGGTAGTGGATGACAGTCTCCACTGGTTCTGGAGGGGGCTTTGTGCCCAGAGTGCTTCATCCTGCCAAGGACTGAGGTAATGGATGACAGATTCCACTGGTTCTGGAGGGGGCCTTGTGCCCAGAGTGCTTCATCCTGCCAAGGACAGAGGTAGTGGATTCTGGAGAGGGTCTTGTGCCCAGAGTGCTTCATCCTGCCAAGGACAGAGGTAGTGGATGACAGTCTCCACTGGTTCTGGAGGGGGCATGGTGCCCAGAGTGCATCATTCACCCTGTGACGGACTCAGTTGCGTCAGTGCCCTTGCCGCTCATGGGCCAGCGGTGCTTCAGACGGCGGTGCCCTGTTCAGCGGTACTTGAGACGGCGGTGCCCTGTTCAGCGGTGCTTGAGACGGCGGTGCCCTGTTCAGCGGTGCTTGAGATGGCAGTGCCCTGTTCAGCGGTGCTTGAGATGGCGGTGCCCTGTTCAGCGGTGCTTGAGATGGCGGTGCCCTGTGCAGTGGTGCTTGAGGCGGCGGTCTCCATTGCAGGGATTCAGCTGCTGGCGGTCCTTCATGGCCCAGCGGGGCTTTTGCTGGCGGTGGCCTCCTGGGCAGGTGGGCTTGTGCTGGCGGGCCTGTCCTGGGCAGCTGGGCTTGTGCTGGCGGTCCTGTCCTGGGCAGCTGGGCTTGTGCTGGAGGTCCTGTCCTGGGCAGCTGGGCTTGTGCTGGTGGCCCTGTCCTGGGCAGCTGGGCTGGTGCTAGAGGTGGCCTCCTGGGCAGCGGGTATGATGGCGGTCTTCTCCGCTGTGCTGCTCTTCCCAGACTTTCCTGGTTTCTTGTGGCCCTTCCCCACCTTGGAGGGTGTCACAGCTGAGTCCACACTCCCACCGGGACCCCTGGGAGCGGCTTTTGTGGCTGGAGTCTTCCCCCTCTCCCGCCGGGCACTGGCCAACTTCTGATGCTTCACAGGTGGGGGACTGTCTGTGCTGTGGCTCCGTGCCACACTGGCTGCCCTGGTGGCCGGTGCCCTCCATATTCCGGTGACTACAGGCACCACTGGTCCCGGAGATGTTGTGGCTGAGGTGCTAATTCGGGCCCTAGGAGACGGACGGGGTGGGGGAGGTGTGGGAAAGAGGTCAAGGTTGGAAAGGAAACGTTTTTTGGAGACACTGGGACGGGTAGCTGGAGGGGGTTTGGGAGTGGAGGAAGAGGTGGTGGTTGTATGAGGTGTTCGTTTGCTGACTTTGGGTGAAGGTGCATGCGCTGGAGGCTGTCGTGAGGTGGATGGCTGTTGGGTGGGTGTGTGCCTGCATTTGTGAATCTTGGGAGGGGGCGTCACAGACACGCTGGTAGAGGACACAGGGGACGTGTGAATGGTAGTGGGGGTGGTGACTGCACGTGAGCGGGGTGTGTTGGTAGGTGTGCTGGAGAAGGACGTAGTGTCTGTAGAGGTAGTGCACGCAGGTGTGAGTGTAGACAAGACTGGGAGGGAGGAGGGAGACGAGGAGGAGGGGGACACAGTGGAGGCAGTGGATGTTGGTGTGTCTGCATGTGTGTGATGCATGCTTGCGTGAGTGCCTGTGGGATGTGTGGTGCTTATGTTTGCCTGAGCTTCCCATGTGTGTTGAGGTGTGTGCATGCTGGTCTGTAGGTGTGCTTGGTATAGGTTGAGGTACAGGGGATTGGGTCGGGGTGGAGGAAGTTGGAGGGGGGAGGCTAGACACAGGGACAATGGCTGCCATCACTGCTGAGGCCAGAGTCTGAAAAGCTTGCTGAAGGGCCGACTGACCAGAATGAATGCCCTCCAGGAATGCATTGGTTTGTTGCAACTGCCTTTCTACACCCTGGATGGCATTCAAAATGGTAGACTGCCCAATAGTGAGGGACCTGAGGAGGTCAATGGCCTCCTCACTGAGGGCAGCAGGGGTGACTGGGGCAGGGCCTGAGGTGCCTGGGGCGAAGGCTGAGGGGCTGCTGGGAGGGCGGTGCTGGAAGGGGGGGTGGCGGCTGTACCTGTAGATGGGGGGGGCACAGATGTTGCCGCCACCACAAGGGAGCTCCCATCAGAGGAAGAGTCCGTGTCACTGGTCTCAGCTCCTGTCCCCGCCATGGAGCTCCCCTCGCCCTCCGTCCCACTGGTGAACTCCGAGTCCGTAGTGTGGCCCTCCATGGCCATGTGGGATCCAGCCCCCTAGTGCTCCGGTGCCACTGCTCCTCCGCCTGATGATGCTAATGCACACAAGAACAGGGAGACCACAAAAGGGGGGGGGACGACAGAAGAAAGACATGTTGAGTGCATGCATTCCCACTACCGTTGGCGGACACGACAGACACAGAAGCCCCCTGCACTACGCCGTGCTCTTGGGCTCCACTGTTCAATTCCTGGGAAATGCCCTACAAGGCTATGGACGACATCTGCACACATAGATGACACAGGGGCATGACTAGGGATACTTGGCACTCTACAGAGGTGGGGTGGGGTGCCACATGGCCTGCCTTACGGAGGGACCTTGCCTACGGAACTCGCCCTGGCCTAGGGAAACCCACAGCCCACCTCCCCCACCCAGACCCCTCCACTGCGCGCAAGGTCAGCAGAATGAGAGTGTACTCACCCCCTTGTTTCTGCTGTGATGCCCTCAAGCACCCATCCAACTCCGGGTAGGCCTCCGCCAGGATCCTGAACATCAGGGGGGTCATGGTGCGATGGGCACCCCTCCCACATTGGGAGGCCATCACCAGCTGAGCCTCCGCCGTCTTCTTGCTCCAGTGGCGAATGTCCTCCCATCTTTTCCGGCAGTGGGTGCTCCGTCTGTGGTAGACCCCCAGGGTCCGGACGTCCTTGGCGATGGCACGCCAAATATGTTTTTTCCAGTGGGCGCTGACCTACATGAAATGTACAGGGGGAAGAGTAAGTTACTATCAACTGCACCATCAAAGTGATTGGCCCCCATCCCTACCCTTGCCATGTGGCACATGCATTCACCGTCGTTTCATGCACGGCGCACTCTCCACCCTTCCTTCTTACATCCAGCCCTCTCCACACAGGCGTAGCCCATACAGCATTCTCCCAGTGTACTTACCTGTTTGTCTGGAGGACCGTAGAGTAGCGTGTACTGGGGAGGACCCCATCCACGAGTTTCTCCAACTCCTCCGATGTGAAGTCAGGGGCCCTTTCCCCAGACACTCAAGCCATTGTCTCTTCCAGACCGAGGTCACAGCAGCACTTGCAGTGTAGGTCCTCTCCTGTCGAAGATCAGGTATTGAGTGATTGAACAGATAGAAAATGGCAGTCACGTCCGCGGTGGTGCGTACCGTCACCGCCGGCGTACATCGTCATTGGCTCCTGGGACCCATAGGGTCCAATGCTAACCAATGCAGCAGTGCGCCGCGGTCTTGAACCGCCTACTGCGACGGTGTACAACGCCAGCGCGGTTACCTCACATCCCATTGTCCCACTTTACAGGTCAGGCAGCCGCCATTTCAGGGGCCCACATAGATTAATTTTCAACTGCGTCAGACATACCTAGGCCTAGACTCAACACACATACAGGCCACCTTTTGTGTATGAATGGTGTTCTGTGTAAACTGTGGGTACGTACCTCTGAGTTGTTTGACTCTGTGCTCACTGTTGTCCTTCATAGGCACCGTCAGCTGGGACATGTGAGGAGATGGCGGCATCCTCCGGTGTACCGACCGTTGGTGGACCTGTCGACAATGGAGGAGCGACATGTGATTATCACATACAGGCTTGACCATGCCACAATCCAGGAACTGTGTACCCAGATGGAGCCAGACCTGATGTCAGCTATCCACCATCCCACAGAAATCCCCCCTCAAGTGCAGGTGCTGTCAGTGCTCCATTTCATTGCAAGTGGGTCATTTCAAACAACAGTGGCCATAGCATCAGGGATGTCCCAGCCTATGTTTTCCAACGTGTTGTCCAGAGTGTTGTCTGCCCTTCTGAAACACATGCGGAGCTACATAGTTTTCCCTCAGGTGGAGGATTTGCCTACAGTGAAAGGTGATTTCTATGCCCTGGGACATATCCCCAACATCATAGGTGCCATTGATGGGACCCATGTGGCTTTGGTCCCCCCCACAGGAGTGAACAGGTGTACAGAAACAGGAAGAGTTATCATTCAATGAATGTACAGATGGTATGTTTGGCCGACCAGTACATCTCCCATGTGAATGCCATGTTCCCTGGCTCAGTGCATGACGCCTACATCCTGCGGAATAGCAGCATCCCTTATGTGATGGGGCAACTCCAGAGGCACTGTGTGTGGCTATTAAGTGAGCACCTTGGAGCAAGAATGGTTATCTGAGGATATCCCTACAGGTTAGTGCGTGTCTAACAGTTGTCCCTCGCCATTTGCAGGTGACTCTGGTTACCCCAACCTGTCATGGCTACTGACCCCAGTGAGGAATCCCAGGACAAGGGCAGAGGAACGCTACAATGAGGCCCATGGGCGAACTAGGAGGGTGATCGAGCGGACCTTCTGCCTCCTGGAGGCCAGGTTCCGGTGCCTCCATATGACAGGTGGATCCCTATTCTACTCACAAAAGAAGGTGTGCCAGATCATCGTGGCCTGCTGTATGCTTCACAACTTGGCTTTGCGACGAAAGGTGCCTTTTCTGCAGGAGGATGGTCCAGATGGCGGTGTTGTGGCAGCTGTGGAGCCTGTGGACAGTGAAGACGAGGAAGCAGAGGAAGAAGACATGAACAACAGGGACTCAGTGATCCAGCAATATTTCCAGTGAGACACAGGTAAGAGTCTCACAAGTCTCTCCAGTGGGTGGTTTGCCCACTGTTCAATCCTGGGGAGTGCAAAGCCACAGTCTCACAAGTCTCTACAGTGGGTGGTTTGCCCACTGTTCAATCCTGGGAAGTGCAAAGCCACAGTCTCTCAAGTGGATGACAGTCTCCACTGGTTCTGGAGGGGGCTTTGTGCCCAGAGTGCTTCATCCTGCCAAGGACTGAGGTAGTGGATGACAGTCTCCACTGGTTCTGAAGGGGGCTTTGTGCCCAGAGTGCTTCATCCTGCTAAGGACAGAGGTAGTGGATGACAGTCTCCACTGGTTCTGGAGGGGGCCTTGTGCCCAGAATGCTTCATCCTGCTAAGGACAGAGGTAGTGGATGACAGTCTCCACTGGTTCTGGAGGGAGCCTTGTGCCAGAGTGCTTCATCCTGCCAAGGACAGAGGTAGTGGATGACAGTCTCCACTGGTTCTGGAGGGGGCTTTGTGCCCAGAGTGCTTCATCCTGCCAAGGACTGAGGTAATGGATGACAGATTCCACTGGTTCTGGAGGGGGCCTTGTGCCCAGAGTGCTTCATCCTGCCAAGGACAGAGGTAGTGGATTCTGGAGAGGGTCTTGTGCCCAGAGTGCTTCATCCTGCCAAGGACAGAGGTAGTGGATGACAGTCTCCACTGGTTCTGGAGGGGGCATGGTGCCCAGAGTGCATCATTCACCCTGTGACGGACTCAGTTGCGTCAGTGCCCTTGCCGCTCATGGGCCAGCGGTGCTTCAGACGGCGGTGCCCTGTTCAGCGGTACTTGAGACGGCGGTGCCCTGTTCAGCGGTGCTTGAGACGGCGGTGCCCTGTTCAGCGGTGCTTGAGATGGCAGTGCCCTGTTCAGCGGTGCTTGAGATGGCGGTGCCCTGTTCAGCGGTGCTTGAGATGGCGGTGCCCTGTGCAGTGGTGCTTGAGGCGGCGGTCTCCATTGCAGGGATTCAGCTGCTGGCGGTCCTTCATGGCCCAGCGGGGCTTTTGCTGGCGGTGGCCTCCTGGGCAGGTGGGCTTGTGCTGGCGGGCCTGTCCTGGGCAGCTGGGCTTGTGCTGGCGGTCCTGTCCTGGGCAGCTGGGCTTGTGCTGGAGGTCCTGTCCTGGGCAGCTGGGCTTGTGCTGGTGGCCCTGTCCTGGGCAGCTGGGCTGGTGCTAGAGGTGGCCTCCTGGGCAGCGGGTATGATGGCGGTCTTCTCCGCTGTGCTGCTCTTCCCAGACTTTCCTGGTTTCTTGTGGCCCTTCCCCACCTTGGAGGGTGTCACAGCTGAGTCCACACTCCCACCGGGACCCCTGGGAGCGGCTTTTGTGGCTGGAGTCTTCCCCCTCTCCCGCCGGGCACTGGCCAACTTCTGATGCTTCACAGGTGGGGGACTGTCTGTGCTGTGGCTCCGTGCCACACTGGCTGCCCTGGTGGCCGGTGCCCTCCATATTCCGGTGACTACAGGCACCACTGGTCCCGGAGATGTTGTGGCTGAGGTGCTAATTCGGGCCCTAGGAGACGGACGGGGTGGGGGAGGTGTGGGAAAGAGGTCAAGGTTGGAAAGGAAACGTTTTTTGGAGACACTGGGACGGGTAGCTGGAGGGGGTTTGGGAGTGGAGGAAGAGGTGGTGGTTGTATGAGGTGTTCGTTTGCTGACTTTGGGTGAAGGTGCATGCGCTGGAGGCTGTCGTGAGGTGGATGGCTGTTGGGTGGGTGTGTGCCTGCATTTGTGAATCTTGGGAGGGGGCGTCACAGACACGCTGGTAGAGGACACAGGGGACGTGTGAATGGTAGTGGGGGTGGTGACTGCACGTGAGCGGGGTGTGTTGGTAGGTGTGCTGGAGAAGGACGTAGTGTCTGTAGAGGTAGTGCACGCAGGTGTGAGTGTAGACAAGACTGGGAGGGAGGAGGGAGACGAGGAGGAGGGGGACACAGTGGAGGCAGTGGATGTTGGTGTGTCTGCATGTGTGTGATGCATGCTTGCGTGAGTGCCTGTGGGATGTGTGGTGCTTATGTTTGCCTGAGCTTCCCATGTGTGTTGAGGTGTGTGCATGCTGGTCTGTAGGTGTGCTTGGTATAGGTTGAGGTACAGGGGATTGGGTCGGGGTGGAGGAAGTTGGAGGGGGGAGGCTAGACACAGGGACAATGGCTGCCATCACTGCTGAGGCCAGAGTCTGAAAAGCTTGCTGAAGGGCCGACTGACCAGAATGAATGCCCTCCAGGAATGCATTGGTTTGTTGCAACTGCCTTTCTACACCCTGGATGGCATTCAAAATGGTAGACTGCCCAATAGTGAGGGACCTGAGGAGGTCAATGGCCTCCTCACTGAGGGCAGCAGGGGTGACTGGGGCAGGGCCTGAGGTGCCTGGGGCGAAGGCTGAGGGGCTGCTGGGAGGGCGGTGCTGGAAGGGGGGGTGGCGGCTGTACCTGTAGATGGGGGGGGCACAGATGTTGCCGCCACCACAAGGGAGCTCCCATCAGAGGAAGAGTCCGTGTCACTGGTCTCAGCTCCTGTCCCCGCCATGGAGCTCCCCTCGCCCTCCGTCCCACTGGTGAACTCCGAGTCCGTAGTGTGGCCCTCCATGGCCATGTGGGATCCAGCCCCCTAGTGCTCCGGTGCCACTGCTCCTCCGCCTGATGATGCTAATGCACACAAGAACAGGGAGACCACAAAAGGGGGGGGGACGACAGAAGAAAGACATGTTGAGTGCATGCATTCCCACTACCGTTGGCGGACACGACAGACACAGAAGCCCCCTGCACTACGCCGTGCTCTTGGGCTCCACTGTTCAATTCCTGGGAAATGCCCTACAAGGCTATGGACGACATCTGCACACATAGATGACACAGGGGCATGACTAGGGATACTTGGCACTCTACAGAGGTGGGGTGGGGTGCCACATGGCCTGCCTTACGGAGGGACCTTGCCTACGGAACTCGCCCTGGCCTAGGGAAACCCACAGCCCACCTCCCCCACCCAGACCCCTCCACTGCGCGCAAGGTCAGCAGAATGAGAGTGTACTCACCCCCTTGTTTCTGCTGTGATGCCCTCAAGCACCCATCCAACTCCGGGTAGGCCTCCGCCAGGATCCTGAACATCAGGGGGGTCATGGTGCGATGGGCACCCCTCCCACATTGGGAGGCCATCACCAGCTGAGCCTCCGCCGTCTTCTTGCTCCAGTGGCGAATGTCCTCCCATCTTTTCCGGCAGTGGGTGCTCCGTCTGTGGTAGACCCCCAGGGTCCGGACGTCCTTGGCGATGGCACGCCAAATATGTTTTTTCCAGTGGGCGCTGACCTACATGAAATGTACAGGGGGAAGAGTAAGTTACTATCAACTGCACCATCAAAGTGATTGGCCCCCATCCCTACCCTTGCCATGTGGCACATGCATTCACCGTCGTTTCATGCACGGCGCACTCTCCACCCTTCCTTCTTACATCCAGCCCTCTCCACACAGGCGTAGCCCATACAGCATTCTCCCAGTGTACTTACCTGTTTGTCTGGAGGACCGTAGAGTAGCGTGTACTGGGGAGGACCCCATCCACGAGTTTCTCCAACTCCTCCGATGTGAAGTCAGGGGCCCTTTCCCCAGACACTCAAGCCATTGTCTCTTCCAGACCGAGGTCACAGCAGCACTTGCAGTGTAGGTCCTCTCCTGTCGAAGATCAGGTATTGAGTGATTGAACAGATAGAAAATGGCAGTCACGTCCGCGGTGGTGCGTACCGTCACCGCCGGCGTACATCGTCATTGGCTCCTGGGACCCATAGGGTCCAATGCTAACCAATGCAGCAGTGCGCCGCGGTCTTGAACCGCCTACTGCGACGGTGTACAACGCCAGCGCGGTTACCTCACATCCCATTGTCCCACTTTACAGGTCAGGCAGCCGCCATTTCAGGGGCCCACATAGATTAATTTTCAACTGCGTCAGACATACCTAGGCCTAGACTCAACACACATACAGGCCACCTTTTGTGTATGAATGGTGTTCTGTGTAAACTGTGGGTACGTACCTCTGAGTTGTTTGACTCTGTGCTCACTGTTGTCCTTCATAGGCACCGTCAGCTGGGACATGTGAGGAGATGGCGGCATCCTCCGGTGTACCGACCGTTGGTGGACCTGTCGACAATGGAGGAGCGACATGTGATTATCACATACAGGCTTGACCATGCCACAATCCAGGAACTGTGTACCCAGATGGAGCCAGACCTGATGTCAGCTATCCACCATCCCACAGAAATCCCCCCTCAAGTGGAGGTGCTGTCAGTGCTCCATTTCCTTGCAAGTGGGTCATTTCAAACAACGGTGGCCATAGCATCAGGGATGTCCCAGCCTATGTTTTCCAACGTGTTGTCCAGAGTGTTGTCTGCCCTTCTGAAACACATGCGGAGCTACATAGTTTTCCCTCAGGTGGAGGATTTGCCTACAGTGAAAGGTGATTTCTATGCCCTGGGACATATCCCCAACATCATAGGTGCCATTGATGGGACCCATGTGGCTTTGGTCCCCCCCACAGGAGTGAACAGGTGTACAGAAACAGGAAGAGTTATCATTCAATGAATGTACAGATGGTATGTTTGGCCGACCAGTACATCTCCCATGTGAATGCCATGTTCCCTGGCTCAGTGCATGACGCCTACATCCTGCGGAATAGCAGCATCCCTTATGTGATGGGGCAACTCCAGAGGCACTGTGTGTGGCTATTAAGTGAGCACCTTGGAGCAAGAATGGTTGTCTGAGGATATCCCTACAGGTTAGTGCGTGTCTAACAGTTGTCCCTCGCCATTTGCAGGTGACTCTGGTTACCCCAACCTGTCATGGCTACTGACCCCAGTGAGGAATCCCAGGACAAGGGCAGAGGAACGCTACAATGAGGCCCATGGGCGAACTAGGAGGGTGATCGAGCGGACCTTCTGCCTCCTGGAGGCCAGGTTCCGGTGCCTCCATATGACAGGTGGATCCCTATTCTACTCACAAAAGAAGGTGTGCCAGATCATCGTGGCCTGCTGTATGCTTCACAACTTGGCTTTGCGACGAAAGGTGCCTTTTCTGCAGGAGGATGGTCCAGATGGCGGTGTTGTGGCAGCTGTGGAGCCTGTGGACAGTGAAGACGAGGAAGCAGAGGAAGAAGACATGAACAACAGGGACTCAGTGATCCAGCAATATTTCCAGTGAGACACAGGTAAGAGTACAGACCTGCCTACTACATGTACTTTAACACTACTACCTCTCTACTGTCTGTCCTTTTCACCCAGTGGGTTGGCACTGAGTTGTCACTTTCCCTTACGATTTCACAGATGCGGGTCCCACAGTGTGACATCTGCTTAGATTCCTCATGGACTAGAGCTGTGTGACATAGGTATGTTGACATTACAATTGTAAGAGCATTTTGACACTGTAATTGCTAATACACTATTTCGAAATCACAGACAGACTCCAGATTGTTTTGTGCTTTAAGTGTGTTTATTTAAGTGCTCAATATTGGAGGGGGTAGTAAAATGGTGAGGGGTGATGGCGGAGGAATGTCCATGGCAGAGTCCAGTCTATTAGTCTCACAGGTGCATTGCCCATATGGGCATAGGAAGTGGAGCTGGGGCAGTTTAAGTATGGGCAGGGTGACAAAGTGGGACAGTAGGATGACAATCAGGGTGGTCTCATTTCTTGGCGGGGGTTTTGGCATCTTGCTCTGTCTTTGTCCTGGATCTCAGGGACTGTTTGCGGGGTGGTTCTCCCTCTGCAGGGGGTGGGGTGCTGGTGTGGTGGTCCTGTGGCGGGGCGTCCTGTCCACTAGCGCCGGCGGAGGTGGTGGGCAGTTCATCATCCATGCTAGTGTCAGGGGCCCCTTATAGTGCCACAGTGTCCCTCCTGGTGTTCACGAGTTCCTTCAGCACCCCTACGATGGTGCCCAGGGTGGAGCTGATGGTTCTGAGTTCCTCCCTGAAGCCCATATACTGTTCCTCCTGCAGGCGCTGGGTCTCCTGAAACTTGTCCAGTACCGTTGCCATCGTCTCCTGGGAGTGGTGGTAGGCTCCCATGATGGAGGAGAGGGCCTCGTGGAGAGTGGGTTCCCTTGGCCTGTCCGCCCCCTGTCACACAGCAGCCCTCCCAGTTCCCCTCTGTTCCTGGGCCTCCGTCCCCTGGACCGTGTGCCCACTGCCACTGCCCCCAGGTCCCTGTTGTTGTTGGGGTGGTGGGTTAGCCTGTGTTCCCTGTAGTGGTGGACACACTACTGATTGACGTGTCCTGGGGACGGAGGTATGGGCCCGCTGGGTGGGTGCTGTGCTGGTGTTTCCAGAGAGGGGAAGGTTTGTAGTGGCCTGTGACTGGGTGTGGGGAACCGACTGTCCAGAGGTCCCGATGGGCCGGGCTGGTCATCTAGATCCAGTTGGACAGAGGTGCTGTCATCACTGTGGGCCTCTTCTGTTGGTGGTGTGGACATGTGTGGACCCTCCTGTCCGGTGACGTTGGGTAGTGGTCCTGCAGGGTTATAAAAGTATGGTTATTACATCTGTGTGTGGCATGGTGTGCAATGGGTGGGTGACCGTGTACCCCAGTGCTTGCATTCCTGTGTGGGACCTTGTGTGATGATGGTTTCGGGGGTTGTATGGGTATGTGCAGTGGGCATGCTTTGGTGATGGGTGTCCATGCTTTGTTGTTGCATGCAGGGCTTGGTGTTAGGATGTGTGGTTTGTGATATAGGGACATTTGTGAGGAGTTAGAGTGATGGGGGTGAGGGTGAGGGCGGGGGTATGTGCTGGCATGCAGGTAGGGTGGGGGATGTAATAGTTAAGATTTGACTTACCAGAGTCCATTCCTCCACCTACTCCTGCAAGGCCCTCAGGATGCAGAATCGCCAAGACCTGCTCCTCCCATGTTGTTAGTTGTGGGGGAAGAGGTGGGGGTCCGCCGCCAATCTGCTGAACGGCCAGGTGGTGTCTTGAGACCACGGAACGCACCTTCCCCCGTAGGTCATTCCACCTCTTCCTGATGTCCTCCCAATTTCTTGGGTGCTGTCCCACTGCGTTTACCCTGTCCACGATTCTTCGCCATAGCTCCATCTTCCTTGCAATTGAGGTGTGCTGCACCTGTGATCCGAATAGCTGTGGCTCTACCCGGACGATTTCCTCCACCATGACCCTGAGCTCCTCCTCCGAGAACCTGGGGTGTCTTTGACGTGCCATGGGGTGGTGTAGGTGATGTGTGGGGTGGAGTGTGTGGTGATAAGTGTGCTGATATGTAATGGTGTGTTGTGTGAGGTGCGTTGAAGTTCTTTGGGTGATGGTGTTGTGTGCCTGGGGATGCTGTTGTTCTTGCTGGTGGTGTCTCTCTCTGGCCTTCTTTCGGAATTTTTGGTAGTAGGGGTTTGTGGGTGATGTGGGTGTGTGTTTTATATTGTATTGGGTGTGTGGGAGTGGTGTGTGTATGTGTATCAGGTGTGTGTATTTCGAATTGGCCAATGTGGCTGTGTTTTGGAGATGTGTGTGTATTTTGAGCGTGGCGATGTGTACCACCAATGGAATACCGCGGTTGAAAGACTGCCGCGTGGATTCATGGGTCGTGATAGTGTGGGCGTATTTCTGTTGGCGTGACGGTGGAGGTTTTGTTATCGCCAGTTTATCACTGACCTTTGGTGTGGCGGACTTGTGTGGGTGTCTGAATTTTGGCGGATTCCGAACTGTGGGTCATAATAGCTGTGGCGGGATGCCGCGGCGGTGTGTTGGCGGTCTTCTGCACGGCGGTAAGCGGCTTTTACCGCCAATGTTGTAATGAGGGCCTATGTCTTGTATCTGTGATCCCAGAGAGAAAGTCTGTGATGCCATGGCACCTCGTACCGAGTGAGCCCCACAAATTAAAGTATCAACTCCCGCCTCCATCAGGATCCATCTCACCCAGTGAGCTAGAGTAGCTGAAGATACTGGGTGGAAAGGCTTCTGAAGCAAAGTCAGGAGTTGACCTTCAGGGGACTGACAAAACTATCTTGTGCGATCTTTGCATTCCCTTAAACATTGTACAACGCACAGTTTAGGTTCTTCAGGAAAACTAGGATATGTTACTTGCCTGGAAAAAGTTTTTGTTCTTCTGGAGATAGAAAAGATAACCCCATATAGGGAGTAGACTCAGCCAGAAATGTCCATAGATCTCACATCTGAAACCCTTCTAAATGATATTAAGCACAGTAATATGGCCAGCTTAGCTGAAAGTTGTTTCCTAGACAGGTCGGCGTTGCAAGTCCAATGTCGTAAGAAATTCAGGATGATATTACCATCTCATAAATGCGAATACTTTGGTTGCAGCGGGTTAGTCAAACGCATCCTTCTCATCACCCTACTTACCAGAGGGTGTTCTCCTATTGGTTTCCTCTCAATGAATACGTGACCTGCTGAAATGGCTGATCTGTAATTATTGACTGAGATGTAGCCTAAATCTTCAGATGCCATCTCTGCTAAGAAATTGACTACAGAAGCAACGGGGGTCCCCAAGGGATCCAGACTCCATGAGTCACACAAACCCACCCATCTACGCCAGGCCGAAGTGTAACGTTTATGAGTGGACTTTGACCAGGACGCTGATATAAAAGAGACAGATTGCTACGAATGGTCTGGCAGATACCAAAGTTGCCAGAAATGCACCAACCCATGAGCTGCAGTTTGTTCTGATTGAGAATGGGATGAGACAGACCTGATGGGTCTAACAAGAGCTCCGGGATTGAGAAAATCTGAACCGGAGGGTCCCTGAACATTTCCAGAAGAACTGTAAACCAAGGTTTTTTGGGCTTTTTTTGTTGTTTGTTTTTTAATTTCTTTTTTATTGCATTTTCAAAACAGTATAGCCCAATTCAAGAAACAACACTGATGCACCAGGCAAAATGTCCAAAAGCTAAGGCAGATGAACACATTAATAGTGAAATCGGAGGAGCAGACATAGCCTGCCCGAAAACAAGTAATTCCAGCAATACCTTAGCTGCATCAACATAATGTAAGCGAAAAAAGGGCCCACTGGCCCAAGTGTTCATACTCCATCCGCATCGGAAAACAAATAAAAATAAAAGAATAGGCAGTGAGGGAAGAAAGAAAGTCCTCGCATCTATCACAGCCAAACCGGACCAATCAAGCGTAATCGCTTAGCAATAGAAAGGAAGAGGTGGGAGAGGAAGGGAGGGGAGAAGGGGGCCACCAAGGTGGCAAGGCCAAACACTAGTCAGCTACGCAGCAGGCTGTCACCCGCGTTCAAGAAAGGTTCGCAAAGGGGACCACAAATCCCTTGGATGGGAATTATGCGGCATCAACTCCCAATAGGCTGCCAACTGCCCCTGACAGTACACAGCATCTCGCAGCCAGTCCAGGCAGCGAGGGGCCAGCACTCTACCCAAGCACATTGCAACTGCATTTTGCCAACACGAGAAGTAACCCCACCAGTCTCCTGTTCTCAGGGGGAATCTCCTTAATGTAACCCAAAAGCGCAAACAAAGGAGATCTTGGTAATGTAGCCCAACCATCTCTTCTAGCGCATTCAGCACATCCGCCCAAAAGCTCACAAGCCAAGTGCAGAAAATCCGCTCCCCATGCCAAGTGCAGAAAATCCGCTCCCCTCGCCGCACATCTATCGCAGCGATCATCAGATCGAACACCCATCCTCTGAAGGCTATGCGGCGTGTAATACAAGCGATGTAGAAATTTAAGGTGTAGCAGACGTAGTCTGTAGTTGGGGGATAACTCATGCATATGTGTGTAACAGTATTTCCACAAGTGATCCAACTAGGCCTCCCCCACATCCAGTTCCCACTGTCCTCTGGCCCTAGAGGCCATCGTAGACGCTGTCGCCTGCATACACACATACAAGCTGGTGATAAGGCTGCAAGGGGATGGAGACTTATACAGTACAGTAACTCCAATACACTACTCACCGGAGGTGCCGCAGGAAGAGTGGGGTACCTGGAGCGTAGGGATTCCCTGTTCTGAAGGTAAGTAAGTCGATACTGCATTGTGTCTCATGGCGCATAAAGCGCTACCTCAGAAGAAACAAATAAGTTCTCAGGGTACCAGGAGTGCAAAGTCATCAGCTGAAAATCCAATAAGGGCCGGGCCAGTCAGCTACCACCCATCGCATGTGGGTGCACAACGTCCTGCACCAGCGCCGAAGGCGCAAATGGCACCTCGTTTCCAATCTGTCGCAGGAGCGCCCGCCAGGCCAACACCGTACACGCCACCATATCCATGCCTCGCACCGCAGGGCGAGGCGCATCATATAGCACACCAGACAGGCAAGCAGGCCAAATCAAGTCCTGCTCCGGAGCCAAGTACGGCAAGTATCGTAGAGATGCATCCATAAATGCGCATAGTGAGCTTGCACGCACATATAGTAAAGCTCCATGTCGGGAGTAGCCAAACCGCCCAGCTCGAATGGCAACACAAGCATCTTCCACAATATCCTGGGCTGCTTACCCACCCAAACCAAAGAGATAAGCAAAGACCGCTGCCTCTTCCGAAAGTTGGAGTTGAGTACAAGAGGGATGTTGGTAAACAAATAGAGAAATTTAGGCAGAACCACCATCTTCGTAATGGCTATACGGCCAGTCAGTGAGAGCAGTAAGGAATGCCAAGCCCTAACCTTATCTTTAGCCAGCCGATGGCCCTACCATAATTGGCAGACTAAAGCTCATCAAGGGCCATATGTACGAACACATTTTCCCATAAAGACAGAATGGGTAAAACCCTTTGCTACATCTGGCCCCTAGTTCCCACACACCCAGATGCCCAGATACCGGACTGGGCCTTCTGCCCAGCGCAAAGGATACAGCAAACAATACTGCACCGTGACAGCAGACAGAGGTAAGACCACAGACTTAGACCAATTGATGACGATCCCAGAGATCCTACTGAAGCGTGAAATCTCATCTCAGAGTAAATCAAGGTGAGTATCTGTGTTCCGAACATATAAAGCAACATCATCAGCGTACATAGAAACCAGGACTGGACGTTGTCTAAATGCGAAACCTCTATGGTTATGGTGCTGTCAAAGCTGCACAGCCAGCGGCTCCATCGCCACCGCAAAGAGCAAGGGCGAAAGGGGGCAACCCTGACGGGTACCCCTATATACCGGGAAATTATCTGATGTCATCCCGTTAACACGCAATCGTGCCACGGGAGCCGAGTATAGAAGGCAAATCAATTTGATAAATCTGAGTCTCAAGCCCACCCGTGCCAATAGACCGCACAGATATGACTATTCTAAAGAATCAAACGCCTTAGTGGTGTCCAAAAACACTGCCGCAATGTGGTCCTCAGGAGACACCATCTGCGCAATTGGAAAGAAGGTACGAAGATTATACAATGTTGAACGACCCGGCACTAAGCCTGATTGGTCCGGGAGCACTATTGACGGTAGAAGAGGCTGTAGGCACATTGCCGGCAGCTTTGCTAAAATCTTAGGCCCTCATTATGACATTGGCGGTAAGTACTGCTTACCGCCATGCTGACTGCCGCCAACATACCGCCGCCGCAGCGGATTTCCGCCACCCATATTATGACCCACACATAGCAATCCGTCACTGTACAGCCACACACACAAGTCCGCCAGCCAGTCAGTGATAAACTGGTGGTAGCACAACCCACACCGTTACGCCAACAGAACTACGCCCACAGCATTATGGACCGTGAATCACCGTAGCAGACATTCAGTGGCGCTAAACCATTGGCAGCACATACCGCCACGCTCAAAATACACACACACAAACAAAACTACACCACATTGGACAATTCAAACTACACACACCTGACACACATACACACACAACTACCACACATCCACATTACCCACAACCCTTTACTAATACAAACAAGTGCCACAAGAGAGATAGCAAGACCACAGGCAAGACCACAGGCACACACCACCATCACCTATACACCATCCACGCACCCTACATCACACCCCAACACAGCACCCCACACACCCTCACCCACACCACTCACAATACACCCATGGCACCGCAATGACACCCCAGGTTCTCTGAGGAGGAGCTAAGGGTCATGGTGGAGGAAATCATCCGGGTAGAGCCACAGCTATTTGGATCACAGGAGCAGCAGACGTTCATTGCTAGGAAGATGGATCTATGGCGGAGAATCGTAGACAGGGTCAACGCCGTGTGACAACAACCCAGAACAAGGGATGACATCAGGAAGATGTGGAACGACCTATGGGGGAAGGTGCATTCCACAGCAGCAAGACACCAAATAGCTGTACAGGGGACAGGCCGTGGACCCCTACCTCCTCCCCCACTACTAACAAGATCGGAGGAGCAAATCTTGGCAATCATGCATCCTGAGGGTCTGGCAGGAGTAGGAGGACTGGATTCTGGTAAGTCAACTCTTTACTACTTTCACCCCCCTACCTGCATGCCATCACATACCCCCACCCTCACTCCCATTACTCCACCACCTCCCACACACCCCACCATCACAACCCACTTATCCCAATACCAAGCCCTGCATGTAATACCAATGCACGGACCCCCATCACAGCATGCATGGACACCCATCACTAAAGCATGCACATTAGAGAGAATCACCTAGCCCACAAAATCACTACTCATACAAGGCAAAGCTGCCAGGGCAATAACAACCATAGAGGACAACACACCCATGCACAAGATGTCACACATAGAAACAATAACACTGCATTTACATCCCCAAAGGTCCCCCACCCAACGTCACCGGAGAGGAGGTGCCAGCAACTTCCAGTCCACCCCCAGAAGAGGCCCACAGTGATGACAGCAGCTCTGGACGCCTGGATCTTGATGACCAACCTGGGGGGCAGGCCATGGCACCTATATGCGTCACAGTACACATAGGCACCATTTAGGCCTATACAACAATATTGTGTTACAGTCACAACATGCAATGCAGTGTAGTATTTGGAAATATGGAATACTGACCAGCTACTCACCATTTGCCCCCTAGATTGCAACTGCTGTGGAGAATAGGAGATGGAGACATCCTCCCGTATACAGGCTTCTGATGGACTTGGTAACAATGGAGGACAGGCACATTATCCTCACCTACAGACTGGACAAGACCACAATCACAGAGCTGTGTGCCCAATTGGAACCTGACCTGATATCTGCTATCCGTCAGCCCACCGGGATAACCCCTCTTGTGCAAGTCCTATCTGTGCTCCATTTCCTGGCAAGTGGCTCCTTCCAAGTGACAGTGGGCTTGGCAGCAGGAATGTCTCAGCCAATGTTCTCAATAGTGATGACCAGAGTATTGTCTGCCCTGATTAAACACATGCGCAGCTACATCGTTTTCCCCAGGTGGAGGATTGGGCTACAGTGAAAGCTGATTTCTATGCAATGGGACATATCCCAAACATAATTGGGGCTACTGATGGTACACATATTGCATTTGTCCACCACCCTTCCCCCGAGAAATGAACAGGTGTTCAGAAATCAAAAGAGCTTTCACTCCATGAATGTGCAGATAGTGTGCCTGGCGGACCAGTACATCTCCCATGTAAATGCAAAGTATCCTGTGTCTATGCATGCCGCCTTTATCCTGAGGAATAGCAGCATCCTGTATGTGATGGAAGAAGCACTGCACCCGCGGCACCCAGGCCCGAGAGGAACTAACTACTGGTGCAGGAGTGACCATCAAGTGGCCCTCATCTTTGCCTAGTCGGTGGCTGGACCGAGAAGCCCTCCTGTGCCCTGCCTGCATCGCCAGAGTGACCCCTGGGTTCCTCTATTGATTTAAATCACAAACCGACACCTTGTTTGCACACTGCACCTGGCCGCCCCTGTGCCTCTGAGGGTGTATTTTGTGTGTCTGTTTGGGACTCCCCCAGTGCTCTACAAACCCCCCCTGGTCTGCTCCCAAAGGACGCAGGTACTACCTGCTAGCAGACTGGAATCGGAGCACCCCTAGTCTCCATAGGCGCCTATGTTATTTGGGCCCCACTTTGACCTCTACACCTGCCCTGTGTTGCTGGTGTTGGGTGTTTTGGGGTTAACTTGAACGCCCAACGGTGGGCTGCCTATGCCCCAGAGACTGAACTTGTAAGTACTTTACTTACCTGACAAACTAACCTTTACTTACCTCCCCCAGGAACTGTTGAATTGTGCAGTGTCCACTTTTAAAATAGCTTATTGACATTTTATGCTAAACTGTGTACATTACTGTTTTCATTCAAAGTTCTATATTTACCTATGCCAAGTACCTTACAATTTATGTACTTACTTGATATCTTAATCTTGTGGTTCTAAAATAAATTAAGAAAAGATTATTTTTCTATATAAAAACTTATTGGCCTAGAGTTAAGTCTTTGACTGTGTGTTCCCATTTATTGCCTGTGTGTGTACAATAAATGCTTAACACTACCCTCTGATATAGCCTAATTGCTCGACCACATTACTACAAATAGAGCATTAGTGTTATCTATTATTGCCACTATCAACCTCTAAGGGGAACCCCTGGACTCTGTGCACACCATCTCTCACTTTGAGATAGTATATACAGAGCCAGCTTCCTACATTGGTGGATCAGCGGTGGGGTCTAAGACTTTGCATTTGCTGGCCTACTCAACCAATACCTGATCACACAACTAAATTCCAAAATTGTCATTAAAAATTGATTTTTGAATTCTTTACTATTTTTCTAGATTTTTAAAAGTCCTGCTAGGGCCTTGTGTAAGTCCCTGTTAGCATTTCTTTTTAAGTTTAAAAGTTTGTAAAATTTAGGATTTAAGTTCTAGAAGTAGTTTTTAGTTTCTTAAAAAGTAATCCCAACTTTTAGAGAGATAATTAATAACCCAGAGGAGATGTCAGAGCTAAGGCCCCTCTGTAAGATAAAAAAGATGAAAACTGGGTCCAACCCTACCAAGCTCAAGCTGCAGGAGCTCTTTGCAGAGTATACAAGGGACCACCCCACTGAGATGGAAGATCCTCCCTCAGATGGGGAAGAAATTAGTGAACAGGAGGAAGAACTCCCCCCTCCTGTCCTAATTAGGGAGACCAGGGCTCCAAGAACCCTGTCTCCACAAATCAGTCAGAGAACCTGGTTCTTCCACATGGGGAGTCCAGTTCCTCTGTGAACATTGAGGGCAGCCTCAATGAGTAGGACATCCTTTTAGCAAGGATGGCCAAAAGATTAGGTTTGGAGAAACAGCTCCTAGCTATAGAAAGGGAGAGAAAAGAAATGGGTTTAGAACCCACAAATGGTGGCAGCAGCAAAATAACTAGAGACAGAGAGTATTCTGACAACCCTAAAATCCCTAAAGGGATTGTCCCAAAATATGAGGATGGTGATGACATCACCAAGTGGTTCATAGCCTTTGAGAGGGCCAGTGGAACCAGAAGATTAAAAAAGTCTCATTGGGGAGCTCTCCTTTGGGAAATGTTTACTGTTAAGTGTAGGGATAGGCTCCTCACTGGTGCAGATGCTGAATCATATGACCTCTTGAAGGCTACCCTGATTGAGGGCTTTGGATTCACCACTGAGGAGTATAGAATTAGGTTCAGGGGGGCTCACAAAACCTCGAGCCAGACCTGGGTTGAGTTTGTAGACTACTCAGTGAAAACACTGGATGTTTGGGTAACTGGAAATGAAGTGCTTGACTATGATGGGCTTTATAATTTGTTTATGAAAGAACGCATTTTAAGTAACTGCTTCAATGAAAAGTTGCATCAATATCTGGTAGACCTAGGTCCAATTTCTCCCCAAGAATTGGAAAAGACGGCAAACCACTGGGTCAAGACTAGGGTAACCAAAACTTCCACTGGGGGTGACCAAAAGAAAGGGGTTAAAAAGCCTCCCCAGGAGAAAGTGGGTGACACTCCTAGAAGTAAAGACAGAGTCCTCTGTATGCCCCCAAAAACCTGTCCAGGTGGGTGGGCCCCAAGACACATCCCAAAACAAAATTGGGTACCAGGGTAAGAACGGGGATGCCACTAAAGCATGGTGCTACAACTGTAGACAGACAGGGCACCACACTAAGGACACTTCTTGTCCCAAAAACAAACCCCTTAGCAAGCCCCCCGGGGTTACCAGTGTACCCATTGGGTATGACTCCTCAGATTAGGAGGTCCTCATAGCCTTCAACTGAAGAAAGGGCCCAACAGGTGATTTGGAGATTCCAGAGGGAAGTAGACACTTCCACCACCTACTGGTGAATGGAATCCCAGCCACTGCCCTGAGAGACACTTGTGCCAGTCACACTATTGTGCATGACAGTCTGGTGCTCTCAGACCAGTACATCCCAGGTGAGACTGCCAGAGTAAGGGTTAGCCCAGACAAGGTCACTAATAGGCCTGTGGCTTTCGTGCCCCTAGAAGTGGGTGGGACGTTTAGCTGGAGAAGGGTGGTAGTCAGTGCAGACCTCCCCCTTGATTGTCTCCTGGGAAAATTACCACGCTGGGGGTTGGCCAGAGCCCAAGAGAGGACCTGGTCCAGTGCCAGTTCTCTCCCAAGGATTCTGAAGGTCCTGCCCCAGCAGTAACTGCAAGTAGGCCCCAGAAGAAAAAGAAAAGAAAACAGTGCAGGAAAGGTGGACAACCTTTAGTTACGGTTTGAGCAAGCCAAGGAGATTCGGCTCCAGTAGGGGAGAACACCAAAGGTGGCACTAGTAAAGTCCAACCTGACCCACAAGAAGTCCTGGCTAGTCAGGCAACTGTTAAGCATGAGTGAGTGGCTCCTCAGCTAATAGAAGAAAGAGTCGAAGAAGGATGGTTACTACAAGATGCAGTAACCCCCACTCTACCACAGCAGCAGACAGGCACCCTAAACCCATAGAAGCCTTTAACTTAGCCCCTACCCTTGTTAGTGAAGTGCTAAAGGTGTAGTTCTGAGCACTGACAGCTGTCAGTGGCCTCTGCTGGGCGTTAGCCTTTATGGCTGCACTGTCCTTGACATGGTTGTCTGACCCCATTCCAAATAGCAAGTTAGGCCCCCTGACCCTGTTGGTCATGGTCGGGTTACTCCAGCTATGGGTAACCTCTTTGGGTAAGCTAAGGGTGACCCTGGCTAAGATAAGATTAGCAGAGGTGGATACCTCTAACCCCAAAATAGAGAGAATGGGTGAAGACATTAAAAACACAGAGAGGAAGTAATTCAGACTGGGTCCTATCAATGTGGAAGTAGGTCAGTTCCCCAGAGGGTATGACCTGTGCAGAAGGATGTAAGGCAGAGTGGGCCCTGCAACAAACCAGCCTGTTTTCCCTACTCTTCCTGGCCTGACAGACTAGGAAGACCCTCCCAGCTTTGGCTGAGTCTCCTGGCCTGTGGGCTGGGGGGCTTGTGTAGGAAAATGGCTCCTCGCTGCAGCTAACCCCCACTTTTTGCCCGATATTGATGCTGACTTGACTGAGAGTATGCTGGGACCCTGCTAACCAGGCCCCAGCACCAGTGTTCTTTCACTAAAAATGTACCATTGTTCCCACAATTGGCACACCCCTGGCACACAGATAAGTCCCTTGTAAAAGGTACCAGTGGTACCAAGGGCCCTGTGACCAGGGAAGGTCCCTAAGGGCTGCAGCATGTGTTGTGTCACCCTAAGGGACCCCTCATCTAATACATGCACACTGCCATTGCTGATTGTGGTGGTCATTACAACCCTGGCGGACGGTGTTAAAGAGGCAGTAAAACCGCCAACAGGCCGGCGGTAAAAAAAATTGGAATTACGACCGTGGCGGAAACCGCCAACAAAAACAGCCACTTTAACACTCCGACCGCCACAGCGGTACAGACAAACAGCTTGGCGGTCACCGACAACAGACAGGCGGAAGACAAAGTACCGCCCACAGTATCACAACCTACCAATCCGCCACCTTTTCCGGGGTGGATTCACTGGGGCTTCTGCTGGCGGTCCTCTCTAGCTCAGCGGGACTTGTTCTGGTGGTGGCCTCCTGGGCAGCGGGGATGATGGCGGTGGCCTCTTGGGCAGCAGGGCAGGTGCCGATGGTGGCCTCCTGGGCAGCGGGGATGATGGCGGTGGCCTCCTGGGCAGCAGGGCTGGTGCTGGCGGTGACCTCCTGGGCAGCGGGGATGATGGCGGTGGCCTCCTTGGCAGCGGGGCAGGTGCTGGCGGTGGCCTCCTGGGCAGCGGGGATGATGGCGGTGGCCTCCTGGGCAGCATGGCAGCTGCTGGCGGTGGCCTCTTGGGCAGCAGGGCAGGTGCTGGTCATGGCCTCCTGGGCAGCGGGGATGATGGCGGTCTTCTCCGCCATGCTGCTCTTCCCAGACTTGCCAGGTTTCTTGTGGCCCTTCCCCACCTTGGAAGGTGTCGCAGCTGACTCCACACTCCCACCGGGACCCCTGGGAGCGGCTTTGGTGGCTGGAGTCTTCCCCCTCTCCCGCCGGGCACTGGCCAACTTTTGATGCTTCACAGGTGGGGGACTGTCCGTGCTGTGGGGGAGGTGTGGGAAAGAGGTCAAGGCTGGCCAGGAAAAGTTTCTTAGGAACACTGGGATGGGTAGCTGGAGGGGGTTTGGGAGTGGAGTAAGAGGTAGTGGTTGCAGGAGGTGTTCGTTTGGTGACTTTGGGTGAAGGTGCATGCGCTGGAGGCTGCCATGAGGTGGATGGCTGTTGGGTGGGTGTGTGCCTGCGTTTGTGTATCTTGGGAGGTGGCATCACAGACACAGTGGGAGAGGACACGGGACGTGTGAATGGTAGTGGGGGTGGTGACTGCACGTGAGCGGGGTGTGGTGGTGTGTGTGCTGGTGATGGCAGTAGTGGCTGTAGATGTAGTGCATGCAGATGTGAGTATAGACGAGACTGGGAGGGAGGAGGGAGGAGGGAGACGAGGAGGAGGGGGACACAGTGGAGGCAGTGGATGTTGGTGTGTCTGCACGTGTGTGATGTTTGCGTGAGTGCCTGTGGGATGTGTGGTGCTTATGTTTGCCTGAGCTTCCCTTGTATGTTGACGTGTGTGCATGCTGGTCTGAAGGTGCGCTTGGGATAGGCTGGGGTACAGGGGATTGGGTCTGGGTGGAGGAAGTTGAAGGGGGGAGGCTAGAAACGGGGACAATGGCTGCCATAAGTGCTGAGGCCAGAGTCTGAAAAGCTTGCTGAAGGGCCGCCTGACCAGAATGAATGCCCTCCAGGAATGCATTTGTTTGTTGCAACTGCCTTTCTACACCCTGGATAGCATTCAAAATGGTAGACTGCCCAACAGGGAGGGACCTGAGGAGGTCAATGGCCTCCTCACTGAGGGCAGCAGGGGTGACTGGGGCAGGGCCTGAGGTGCCTGGGGCGAAGGTGATGCCCACCCTCCTGGGTGAGCGGACACGGGGCAAAGGCTGAGGGGCTGCTGGGAGGGCGGTGCTGGTAGGGGTGGTGGTGCATGTACCTGTAGATGCGGGGGGTCAGATGTTGCCGCCACCACAAGGGAGCTCCTATCAGAGGACGAGTCCATGTCACTGGCGTCAGCTCCTGTCCCCGCCGTGGAGCTCCCCTCGCCCTCCGTCCCACTGGTGAACTCTGAGTCCGTAGTGTCGCCCTCCAGGGCCATGTGGGATGCAGCTCCCTCGTGCTCCGGTGCCACTGCTCCTCCGCCTGATGATGCTAATGCACACACGAACGGGGAGACCACAAAAAGGGGGGGGACGACAGAAGAAAGACATGTTGAGTGCATGCATTACCGCTACCATTGGCGGACACGACAGACACAGAAGCCCCCTGCACTACGCCGCGCTCTTGGGCTCCACTGTTCAATCCCTGGGAAATGGCCTATACAAGGCCATGGACGACATCTGCACACATGGATGACACAGGGGCATGACTAGGTGTACTTGGCACTCTACAGAGGTAGGGTGGGGTGCCACATGGCCTGCCTTACGGAGGGACCTTGCCTACTAAAATCGCCCTGGCCTGGGGAAACCCACAGCCCACCTCCCCCACCCAGACACCTCCACTGCGTGCAAAATCAGCAGGATGAGAGTGTACTCACCCCCTTGTGGCTGCTGTGATGCCCTCAAGCGCCCATCCAACTCCGGGTACGCCACCCCCAGGATCCTGAACATCAGGGGGGTCATGGTGCAACGGGCACCCCTCCCACGTTGGGAGGCCATCCCCAGCTGAGCCTCCGCCGTCTTCTTGCTCCAGCGGCGAATGTCCTCCCATCTTTTCCGGCAGTGGGTGTTCCGTCTGTGGTAGACCTCCAGGGTCCGGACGTCCTTGGCGATGGCACGCCAAATATCTTTTTTCTGGTGGGCGCTGACCTACATGAATTGTACAGGGGGAAGATAAACTTTATTACCAACTGCACCGTCACAGTCATTGCCCCCATCCCTACCCTTGCCATGTGGCACATACATTCATCGTCGTTTCATGCACGCCTCAATCTCCCCCCCATCTTTCATCCACCCCACTCCACTAGCATCATAGCATCAGGCATATCCCATACAGCATGCTCCCAGTGTACTTACCTGTTTGTCTGGAGGTCCGTAGAGTAGCGTGTACCGGGGGAGGACCCCATCCACGAGTTTCTCCAACTCCTCCGATGTGAAGGCAGGGGCCCTTTCCCCAGACACTCGAGCCATTGTCTCTTCCAGACCGAGGTCACAGCAGCACTTGCAGTGTAGGTCCTCTCCTGTCGAAGATCAGGTATCGAGTGATTGAACAGATAGAAAATGGCGGTCACGTCCGCGGTGGTGCGTACCGTCACCGCCGGCGTACATCGTCATTGGCTCCTGGGACCCATAGGGTCCAATGTTAACCAATGCAGCATTGCGCCGCGGTCTTCGACCGCCTACCGCGACGGTGTACAACGCCAGCGCAGTTACCTCACATCCCATTGTCCCACTTTAGAGGTCAGGCAGCCGCCATTTCAGGGGCCCACATGGCTTACTTTTTTACTGCGTCACACATACCTAGGCCTAGACTCAACACACATACAGGCCACTTTTCGGATTAGGATCCGTGTTCTGTGTAAGCTGCGGGTACGTACCTCTGAGTTGGTTGACTCGCTTTTGTCCTTCATAGGCACCGTCCACTGGGACATGTGAGGAGATGGCGGCATCCTTCGGTGTACAGAACGCTGGTGGACCTGTCGACAATGGAGGAAAGACATGTGATCATCTCCTACAGGCTTGACCGTGCCACAATCCACGAACTGTGTACCCAGCTGGAACCAGACCTGATGTTAGCTATCCGTCATCCCACAGGAATCCCCCCTCAAGTGCAGGTGCTGTCAGTGCTCCATTTCCTTGCAAGTGGGTCATTTCAAACAACAGTGGCCATAGCATCAGGGATGTCCCAGCCTATGTTTTCCAATGTGTTGTCCAGAGTGTTGTCTGCCCTGCTGAAACACATGCGGAGCTACATCGTTTTCCCTCAGGTGGAGGATTTGCCTACAGTGAAAGGTGATTTCTATGCCCTGGGACATATCCCCAACATCATAGGTGTCATTGATGGGACACATGTGGCTTTGGTCCCCCCCGCAGGAGTGAACAGGTGTACAGAAACCAGAAGAGTTATCATTCCATGAATGTGCAGATGGTGTGTTCGCCATTTGCAGGTGACTCTGGTTACCACAACCTGTCATGGCTACTGACCCCAGTGAGGAATCCCAGGACAGGGGCAGAGGAATGCTACAATGAGGCCCATGGGCGAACTCGGCGGATTATCGAACGGACCTTCAGCCTCCTGAAGGCCAGGTTCAGGTGCCTCCATATGACACCAAAGAAGGTGTGCCAGATCATCGTGGCCAGCTGTATGCTTCACAACTTAGCTTTGCGACGACAGGTGCCTTTTCTGCAGGAGGATGGTCCAGATGGCGGTGTTGTTGCAGCTGTGGAGCCTGTGGACAGTGAAGACGAGGAAGCAGAAGAAGAGGACATGGACAACAGGAACTCGGTGATCCTGCAATATTTCCAGTGAGACACAGGTAAGGGTACAGACCTGCCTACTACATGTACTTTAACACTACAACCTCTCTACTGTCTGTCCTTTTCACCCAGTGTATGGTCACTGAGTTGTCACTTTCCCTTACGATTTCAGTGGGTCCCACTGTGTGACATCTGCTTTGTTTCCTCATGGACTAGAGCTGTGTGACATAGGTATGTTGACACTACAATTGTAAGAGCATTTTGTCACTGTAATTGCTAATACACTATTTCGAAATCACAGACTGACTCCAGATTGTTTTGTGCTTCAAGGGTGTTTGTTTAAGTGCTAAATATTGGAGGGGGTTGTAAAATGGTCAGGGGTGATGGTGGAGGAATGACCATGGCAGAGTCCAGTCTATTAGTCTCACAGGTGCATTGCCCAAATGGGCAGAGGAAGTGGAGCTGGGGCAGTTTGAGGATGGACAGGGAGACAAAGTGGGACAGAAAGATGACATTCAGGGTGGTATCATTTCTTGGCAGGGGTCTTGGCATCGTTCTCTGTCTTTGTCTTGGATCTCAGGGACCGTTTGCGGGGTGGTTCTCCCTCTGCAGGGGGTGGGGTGCTGGTGTGGTGGTCCTATGGCGGGGCGTCCTGTCCACTAGCGCCGGCGGAGGTGGTGGGCAGTTCATCGTTCATGCTAGTGTCAGGGGCCCCTTGTTGTGCCCAGTGTCCCTCCTGGTGTTGAGTACTTCCGTCAGCACCACTACGATGGTGCCCAGGTGGAGTTGATGGTTCTGAGTTCCTCCCTGAAGCCCAAATACTGTTCCTCCTACAGGCGCTGGGTCTCCTGAAACTTGGCCAGTACCGTTGCCATCGTCTCCTGGGAGTGGTGGTAGGCTCCCATGATGGAGGAGAAGACCTTGTGGAGAGTGGGTTCCCTTGGTCTGTCCTCCCCCTGTCGCACAGCAGCCCTCCCAGTTCCCCTGTGTTCCTGGGCCTCCGTCCCCTGGACCGTGTGCCCACTACCACTGCCCCCAGGTCCCTGTTGTTGTTGGGGTGGTGGGTTAGCCTGGGTTCCCTGTAGTGGTGGACACACTGCTGCTGCACGTGTCCTGTGGACAGAGGTATGGGCCCGCTGGGTGGGTGCTGTGGTGGTGTTTCCAGAGGGTGGAAGCTTTTAGTGGCCTGTGACTTTGTGATGGGAACCGACTGTCCCGAGGTCCCCGATGGGCCGGGCTGGTCATCTAGATCCAGTTGGACAGAGCTGCTGTCATCACTGTGGGCCTCTTCTGTTGGTGGTGTGGACATCTGTGGACCCTCCTGTCCGGTGACGTTGGGTAGGGGTCCTGCAGGGGTATAAAAGGATGTGTATTACATCTGTGTGTGCCATGGTGTGCAATGGGTGGGTGACCGTGTACCCCAGTGCTTGCATTCCTGTGTGGGACCTTGTGTGATGATGGTTTAGGGGGGTGTATGGGTATGTGCAGTGGGCATTCTTTGGTGATGGGTGTCCATGCTTTGGTGTTGCATTCAGGGCTTGGTGTTGGGGTGGGTGGTTTGTGAAATTGGGACATTTGTGAGGAGTTGGGGTGATGGGGATGGGGGTGAGGGTGAGGGTGGGGTATGTGATGGCATGCAGGTAGGGTGGGGAATGTAATAGTTAAGATTTGACTTACCAGAGTCCATTCCTCCATCTACCCCTGCAAGACCCTCAGGATGCAGAATCGCCAAGACCTGCTCCTCCCATGTTGTTAGTTGTGGGGGAGGAGGTGGGGGTCTGCCGCCAGTCCGCTGAACCGCAAGGTGGTGTCTTGAAACCACGGAACGCACCTTCCCCCGTAGGTCGTTCCACCTCTTCCTGATGTCATCCCAATTTCTTGGGTGCTGTCCCACTGCGTTGACCCTGTCCACTATTCTTCGCCATAGCTCCATCTTCCTAGCTATGGAGGTGTGCTGCACCTGTGCTCCGAATAGCTGTGGCTCTACCCGGATGATTTCCTCCACCTTGACCCTGAGCTCCTCCTCCGAGAACCTGGGGTGTCTTTGCCGTGCCATGGGGTGGTGTGGGTGATGTGTGGGGTGGTGTATGTGGTGATAAGTGTGCTGATATGTAGTGGTGTGTTGTGTGAGGTGCGTGGAAGTTATGTGGGTGATGGTCTGGTGTGCCTGTGAATGCTTGGTAGCAGTTTGTAGTGTCTCTCTCTGGCCTTCTTTCAGTATTTTTGTCGTAGGGGTTTGTGGGTGATGTGGGTGTGTGTTTTATATTGTATTGGGTGTGTGGGAGTGGTGTGTGTATGTGTATCAGGTGTGTGTATTTTGAATTTTCCAATGTGGCTGTGTTTTGTAAACGTGTGTGTATTTTGAGAGCGGCGGTGTGTACCGCCAATGGAATACCGCGGTTGAAAGACCGCCACGTGGATTTGTGTGTCATGATAGTGTGGGCGTATTTCTGTTGGCATGACGGTGGAGGATTTATTTTTGCCAGTTTATTACTGACCTTTGGTGTGGCAGACTTGTGTGGGTGTTTGAATTTTGGTGGATTCCGTGCTGTGGGTCATAATAGCTGTGGCGGATTTCCGCGGCGGTGTGTTGGGGGTCTTCTGCACGGCGGTAAGCGGCTTTTACCGCCAATGTTGTAATGAGGGCCGTGTGTGTTGGTGGGGAGAAAAAGGCAATGTCGCACATGGCATCCCCCTCAGGATGCCATGCACTCAAAATACTGCCTGTGGTATAGCTAAGTCATCCCTCTAGCAGGCCTTACAGCCCTAAGGCAGTGTGCACTATACCACATGTGAGGGCATAGCTGAATGAGCAATATGCCCCTACAGTGTCTAAGTCCATTCTTAGACATTGTAAGTACAGTGTGGCTGTGTTAAGGCTCTCATTACAACATGGGCGGTATTGACCGCCTACCGCCACGGCAACGGCTGCCAAAATACCGCCGCCGTGGCTACCAGCTGTCTACGCGTATCATGACCGGCAATGGTATTCCGGTGTTTTGCTGGCGAACGCTGCTGCTGACTGCAGCGCCGCAGACCGTCTCCAGCCGGAGGACCCCCCGCAAGCAGGTAAGCTGGGTTCTCCGACTGGAGAGGGGGGTGGGGGGAGTTGTGTGTATGTGGGGGTGGTGTATGTTTTGGTATGCGTGCATGTGGGTGTGTGTCGCGTACGATGCATGCGTGAATGAATGATTGTGAGTGTTGTGTGTTGTGAATGCATGTGTGTGACAAGGTATGTTGGTGTGTGTTGCGGTGTGTGGGTATGCATGTGTGCATGCATGGGTGGTGGTTGGTATGTATGTGTGCATGTGTGTATATAGGTGCACGTGTGGGTGTGTATATGTGTGGGGGCCAGGAGAGGGAGGGGGAGGGGTGGCGGTCCCTGGGGAGGGGGAGGGGGGTGGGTGAGACCCCTATCATTGCCTGCTAGTGCCTACTGCCATGGTTTTCGTGGCAGTAGGTTTGGCACGAAAACCATGGAGGTAGGCGGGGTCGTAATCCCGAGGCTGGGATTGTGACGCCCGCCGGGCTGGAGACCGCAGTCTCCAGCGCAGCGGCCGTTACCACCCTGGCTGTCGGTGTGTTAAAGTGGCGGTCTTGGATGACGGTAACCGCCATGGTCAAAATCCTATTTTTTTTACCGCCGGCCTGTTGGCGGTATTACCGCTGCTTTAGCACCGACCGCCAGGGTTGTAATGAGGGCCTAAGTATGTGGTCTGGGAGTCTGTCAGAATGAACTCCACCATTCCATAATGGCTACACTGAACACTGGGAAGTTTGGTATCAAACTTCTCAGAATAATAAACCCACACTGATGCCAGTGCCGGATTTATTAAAAAATGCACACAGAGGGCATCTTAGAGATGCCCCCTGTATTTTATCTAATCCTCCAGTGCAGGACTGACTGGTCTGTGCCAGCCTGCCACTAAGACGAGTTTCTGACCCCATGGGGTGAGACCCTTTGTGCTCTCTGAGGCCAGAAACAAAGCCTGCACTGGGTGGAGGTGCTTCACACCTCCTCCCTGCAGGAACTGTAACACATAGCAGTGAGCCTCCGAGGCTCAGGCTTCGTGTTACAATGCCCCAGGGCACTCCAGCTAGTGGAGATGGCTGCCCCACAGACACAGCCCCCACTTCTGGCGGCAAGACCAGAGGAGATAATGAGAAAAACAAGGAGGAGTCACCCACCAGTCAGGACAGCCCCTAAGGTGTCCAGAGCTGAGGTGACTCCTGCCTTAAGAAATCCTTCATCTTGCTTTTGGAGGATTCCCCCAATAGGATTAGGGATGTGCCCCCCTCTCCTCAGGGAGGAGGCACAAAGAGGGTGTAGCCACCCTCCAGGACAGTAGCCATTGGCTTCTGCCCCCCAGACCTAAACACACCCCTAAATATAGTATTTAGGGGTGACCCTGAACCCAGGAAATGAGATTCCTGAAATCTGAAGAAAGAAGAAGGACTGCTGACCTGAAAGCCCTGCACGGCTGGGGCCAAGTCAGTTGGTGTCTCCGACGTCTCTGCGACAGGGTTTTTCCTACCACAATCCTGGGCCCTCTCTACTCATAAAAGATATGAGCAGGCTTGGTGAAGATGGGTGTGGTGGTGCAGTGAAGGGAGTCTGGATCCCTTGGGGTCAGAAATTCATGTAATAGTGAATTTTATTTATTCACAACTAGCCTCTCCGTGTCCTTAATAGAATTTAAAATTCTTGGTGCGAATGCTAGCAAATGTTTCATTCTATGGCAGGACCGGAGGCTCAGATTATGCTGGTTCAAAGCTGCCTGAAACACTCTAGATGCAAAATCACCAACTGGCTTGTAATTAAACTGTTTGAAAGTGGAATCCGAGGACCAATCAGCTGATTTCATAATATCCAGCACTGACATACTCAACCCCACAGATTTGGAAGCCATTGCACCCCGAACAGAGTGCGCATCAAATTCCTGCTTCAACCATTACAAAACGCAACCATCTGGCAATGGTAGCCGCAGATACAGGTTTAAAAGGTTTACAAAGTGAAATCAACAATTGGCCCGTCAGACTCTGCCTAAGAGATCTAGGGGCATATTTATACTCTGTTTGCGCCAGAATTGCGTCGTTTTTTTTACGCAAATCCGACGCAAAACTAACTCCATATTTATACTTTGGCGTTAGACCCGTCTAGCGCCAAAGATCTTGGAGTTTGCGTCATTTTTTAGCGTGGACACCTACCTTGCGTTAATGATATGCAAGGTAGGCGTTCCCGTTTAAAAAAATGACTCCAAGGCATGTGTGCCGTATTTACACTCCCGGGCAAAAATGACGCCCGGGAGTGGGCGGGTCAAAAAAAATGACATCCAGCCGTTTTAGCGTCATTTTTTAACGCCTGGTCAGGGCAGGCTTTAAGGTACCTGTGGGCTCGGAAGGAGCCCAGAGGTGCCCTCCCATGCCCCCAGGGACACCCCCTGCCACCCTTGCCCACCCCAGGAGGACGCCCAAGGATGGAGGGACCCATCCCAGGGAACGTAAGGTAAGTTCAGGTATTTTTTTATTATTTTTTTTGTGGCATAGGGGGGCCTGATTTGTGCCCCCCTACATGCCACTATGCCCAATGACCATGCCCAGGGGACGGTAGTCCCCTGGGCATGGCCATTGGGCAAGGGGGTATGACTCCTGTCTTTGCTAAGACAGGAGTCATTTCAATGGGGGTTGGGAGTAAAAAAAAAATGGCGCTATTCGGGTTGAGGCGAAAATGTTGCCTCAGCCTGACTTGCCCCATATTTTGGCTCCCAAGCTCCATTTTCCCCTACGCCGGCGCTGCCTGGTGTAAGTCATTTTTTTTGACGCACACCAGGCAGCTCCGCCGGCTAACGTCATTCCATAAATACGGCGCCTGCATGGCGCTTTGGAATGGCGTTAGCCGGCGTTAAATTTTTTGACGCACAACTGCGTTGGCGCAGTTGTGCGCCAAAAAGTATAAATACGGCCCCTAGTACATTGCTCATATTCTTTCAAACAAGCAACAACACACAACTTTTTAGAAAATGGAAAAGCAAAGTATTCAATACTGGTAGACATTGTTTTAGTTCTTCTAGATATGGAAAAAGAAACATCCTCAGGTGTAAAAACTCTACCTGCAAGATCCAAGACCATCACATCCGAAGATCGTCGACAAGCCGCTAGGCATAGCAGCATGGCTAGCTTTGCTGATAACTGTTTCCTAGATAGATCAGAGTTATCAGGCCATCTCTCAAACAAATGGAGAACCAAGTTCACATCCCAAAGGAACGTATACCTGGAAGAAGGAGGGTTGGAAACCCTCACCCCCTTTAAAAGCTTAACCACTATCGGATGCATTCCTACTGGAACTGCATCCACCTTGACATGGCCTGCAGAAATGGCTGAACGAAAATTATTTACTGACCTGTACGACAATCCTTCATCAGCTTTCTGCGATAAAAAATTCACAATTTGGACCAGCTCGGCTGCCACGGGATCCAAATGCCGTTCCAGGCACCAATACCTCCAGATTCTCCAAGCGGAGAGATACCTCTTCCTAGTAGAGGGCGCCCAAGCCCCACTGATAAACCTCTGAGCCGATCTCGAAATGCCTGGCAAGTGCCACTGTTGCCTGAAAGCCTCCAAGCCATAAGCTGCAACTGTCTCTCCAGAACCAGAGGGTGTTTCTCGCCTTGCGGACCCAGAAGCATGTCCGGCGACCAAGGAAGAAGTAGAGGAGAGTTGCACGCCAGCTCCAACAGCAACGGGAACCACGGCTGCGCTCTCCTGAGAGGAGTGATCAATATCCCCTCCACTTTCTGCCATTTGATCTGAGTGGCCACCCTTGGGATCATGGCGAATGGAGGAAAAGCATAATTGAGGGACCCTGCCCAATCCTGAAGGAAAGCGTCTGTTGCTCTCGCCAACGGATCCGGTCTCCAACTTAAAAACTCTTGTAACTGCTTGCTCAGACGAGAGGCAAACAGATGTATTCTGCATTGGCCCCACAGTTGCTGAGTAAACATAAATAACTGAGGCAGAAGCCTCCAGTCGCTGTAATCCCTGAGAGAACAGGAATTCCAATCCGCTATCACATTGATCTGACCCGGAAGATACTCCACTGTCACCCGCAGACGGTGCTCCAAACAGTAATGCCAAAAATCCTTGGCTATCTCTGCTAGGACAGGCGACCGCGTGCCCCCCAGCTTGTTGATATACCTGACTGCCGCAACATTGTCTATCTGAAGCAGAATGGAACACAAAACTCTCTTGGGTGACAGAGTCCTTATTGCAAAAGAACCCGCTAATAACTCCAGGCAATTGATGTGCAACTGAAGTTCCTGTGAGGACCATCTCCCCCCGTCAAGATGTCCCTGCATCTCGCCCCTCAGCCCCAAAGACTGGCATCCGACTCTATCACCGTCTCGGGCTGGGAGCTGAAGATGGCTCTGCCATTCCATGCGTTGACTTGGGTCAACCACCAGTTGAGTTCCGAACGAACCTCCTCCGTCAGAGGAACCAAATTCAAATAGGTCATGCCCCTCTGGAGATGACGTATTTTGAGTCTCTGTAACGCTCTGTAATGGAGGGATCCCGGAAAAATCGCTTGGATTGAGGATGCCAGAAGCCCCACAATCCGAGCGATCTTTCTCAGGGACAATGATGTTCTGGCTAAGACCACCTGAAGCTCCTTCTTGATGGGCCGAAGCTTGGCCTTAGGAAGAACCAGAAGCGATCTGTCAGAATCTATCAGAAAACCTAAGAATTCTACAGTCTTGGAAGGCACCAGGATCGACTTTTTGTCGTTTATGACAAAACCCAGGTAATGAAAAAGGGCTATGGTTGTGAGCCTGTGCTGCCTCAGCAACTCTTGGGATTGCGCCATGATCAGAATATCATCTAGATAAACGATCAAGCGAATCCCTTTCACCCTCAGAAAAGCCACTACAGGCTTGAGCAGCTTGCTAAAACACCAAGGCGCCAAGGAGAGCCCGAAGGGAAGGACCGAATACTCCATCCAAGAGTCCCTACGCCTGTGAGGATGCCAGATGGGAATCGTCAAATAGGCATCTTTGAGGTCCAGACGCATCAGCCAGTCTCCCGACTGAAGGAGGTCTGGTAAAAGATGAAGACCCTCCATTTTGAAATGCCGGTAAACGATAAAAGCGTTGAATTCTCGAAGATTTAAGACCAAGCGGTGACCCCCTCCTCTTTTCTGTACTAGAAAAATATTGCTGCAGAACCCTGAAGGATGGGGTTCGCAAAAAGCAATGGCTCTCTTCTGGAGCAACTCCCGAATCTCGGAGTCTATGACGCTGGCGTCTTGTTGGGAAAAATGGAGAGGAGGAGTAATACTCTCCTGCAGCAGAGTCTGATAGAACTCCAGACAAAAACCCTTGACTGTTTGCAGCACCCATGCATCCTGAGTCACTCGAGACCAATTGTGGAGGAAAAACTGTACACAACCCCCCAACTGAATGAAAGAACCCTCTTGAATTCTCATCTGCAGACAAACTTGACTGGGAGTTAGATCTTGAGCCGCCTCATTGGCCACGCCGACTAATGAATCGGGAGCGTGAGGGAAAGAAGGTACCTCCTCTGCAATATTCCTGGGCCCTAAAAGAGCCTCGCTGGGGGCCTTGGAAGGTTGGACAGCCTGACGAGCTGCCCCTGCCTCGCTCGGCCCATTCAAAAAGGCCAGATTGGAAAACCTTTTTGAGATTTGCCTGTACCTTATCCAGGGTCATGAAAGTTGTGACATACTTGGCTATGTCTTTGACAAATTTGTCACTAAAAAGACGACCGTCCGCCAGGGGACCTGCATCCGCCGCCACCAACTCCATCAAGGTCGAATCAATCCTCATGAGAAGGGACTTACGCCCCTCCATTAAAATGGCACAGTTAGTATTTCCTAACAAACATATCGCCCTTTGAGTCCACTCAGCCAGGTTGTGAGGATCAATAGGCTCACCAGACTCTTTAGCCCTTAAGGCCGTTTCCAATATTTTGGCTAAAGGGCCCGACAGGTCCAAAAGCTTGTCCTGACATGAGCGCCAGGCTCTGTCAATGCATTTCTTGGAGTCCTTGGCAAATTTCTTAAGGAAAATCAGCATGCTGGGATCTATGTCTGGCGTCTCCACCACCTTATCCGGAATCTCCGGCCTAGGGCACTCAGCCCGCAATCTATTCTGTACCTCCTTGTCAAACCCCTTCCTTAGCTTATCATGGAGGTAATCCACCACGGCCTGCGCCATGGCCCAATCCGCTGAACGAGGATGAATAATGTCCTCCGGATTGAACTGGAATGGATTAGAGGGCGACTGAGACCTGTCCTTGACATGGGAAGAGCTGGCTTTCCGAGCTCTCTTGCGTTTACGCAGGGAACTGCTAGAATGAGAGGAGTCAGAGGAGGCTGAATCAGGGCCAGACGAGACTGCAGCTTCCAGGGAAGATCCCTTAGACGTAGACTGAAGGGAACAAAACATGTAATCAGAAGAAGCCTGAGTCAACGCTGACAAGGCGCCATCATGCAGCCATGAAGAGGTCTGCGGTGTAGCCGCCGCCAAAGGGCCTTCCTCCATCACCTTATCATCTGGCAAGGAAGCCAACCCTTGTTTTTTGACAAAACATTCAACTTGCTTAGTGATGGGCTTGAGACCTGCAAGAACAGCTTGGTTGATCCTTTGCGTTACGGACACCGCCAGAGCCCTGCTCAGAGACTTCTGCACTGAGGCATTACCTCAGACAAGCCTGCTCCCAACTGATGACCGAGGGCCTCCTCAAAACCATGCCCAATCTCCTCCTCCTCGAAGGGCAGCCACTCGGTCATGGTCGCACAACGAATTGCCGCCGGCAAACCTCCGAAATCCAGTCCCAGCACTGGGATCAAAGGAGGGGGATCCAAAAACGCGCAATTCCTACGGCTGGAGGAGGAGAAATTGATGACGGAATGCACGTAGCCCAACTAGTAGATCTAGTAGGATTTGGGCTCTGTCGAGCTCTCCGATGCAGACCGTACAAGTGAAAGGCACCGGTCGAGCGCAGACGCGCTAATCACACCTGCAGGGGAACAACAGCCTGAAAAAAATAAAGTCACAAAGCCGATGCGAGAGCGGAAGGACCCGAAAACGGGATTCCGCTCCGATCGGAGAACCAACAAGGCCACTGACGGCGAGAACGCAAAGCCGGTGCAACAGTAAACAAGCGCTTGCGCCCCCAAAATAGGTAAACATCCAAGATTAAGAAGGTAAGAAAAAGGCACTTAACTGTCAGAGTCACCAGATCCTCGGGGTTTGTGCACGTTCCCAACACTTCCACCACAAGACAGCTCCAATACTCTGATTAGAACTGTCACAGAGTCTAAAAGAGTCCAAGTGGGGAAAAGGGTATTAGGTAGGGGAACAGCTGGGAAGGAGACCTGTAGGAAGCAAAAAGGTTAAAACACACAATATCAAAATTACATCATATGAATCAGTACTAGGCTATGACTCTAACCATTGTCATTCTGAAAACATGAACAACCTAAGCACAAACTTAAAATGACTAGGCTTCAAGATGACTGGATACCTGTGAGGGAATCAAGAAAGGTTAAATGCAATTTTCAGATTCAAGTATTATCCTATGAATGAGGATTAAGAAACAATCTGAATGATTTCTAAAGCATCATATGAATCGTGTTTGAGAAGCATATTAAGAACACATAACATTACATCTAGAACTCTGGTTTTTATTCTCTCAAATTGCCAGAACATGAATTGCACACTTTGCAAATTTTCACATTAATAGTAAATACCATAGAATGATTGTGCACCAAGAATTACACAAATTAGACTCAAGGAATAAATCACACGACTTGCCAACTAGAAAACCACCAAGTAAATGCCTCAAATGGTAGCGTACAATGAGTAACATGAATTACACTCAGAAAGTGAATCGCGCGTCTTGCTGATTTGAATACCACCATGTAACTGCCAAGGAATGGTAGCGCACAATGAATTTCAAGGGTTAAAGCACAAAAAATCGAATCGCATGTCTTGCCGATTCTAATGCCACCATGTAACTGTCAAGGAATGGTAGCGCACAATGAATAACATGAATTAAGCATGAAGAAGGAATCGAGCGTCTTGCCGATTCGAATGCCACCATGTAACTGTCAAGGAATGGTAGCGCACAATGAATAACATGAATTAAGCTCGAGGAAAGAATTGTGCGTCTTGCCGATTCGAATGCCACCATGAAACTGCCAAGAAATGGTAGCGCACAATGAGTAACATGAATCAAGCACGAGAAAACGAATTGCGCGTTTTGCTGATTCGAATGCCACCAGGAAACTGCCCAAAAATGTTAGCGTTCAATGAATATCATGAATTAACACACAAGAAAAGAATCGTGCGTCTTGCCGATTCGAACGCTACCTTGTAAATGCCATAAAATGGTAGCACACAATGAATAACATGAATTAAGCTTGAGGAAAGAATCATGCGTCTTGCCGATTCGAATGCCACCATGAAACTGCCAAGAAATGGTAGTGTACAATGAATATCATGAATTAACACACAAGAAAAGAATTGCGCTTCTTGCCGATTCGAACGCTACCTTGTAAATGCCATAAAATAGTAGGGCACAATGAATAACATGAATTAAGCTCGAGGAAAGAATTGCGCGTCTTGCCGATTCGAATGCCACCATGAAACTGCCAAGAAATGGTAGTGTACAATGAATATCATGAATTAACACACAAGAAAAGAATCGCGCGTCGGGCCGATTCGAACGCTACCTTGTAAATGCCATAAAACGGCCAAGCGTACATTTACATGCACAAGAATAAAGTTGTTTTGTCAATGCAAGATTAGGCCCAAGAACTTGAGCGCACTGGATAACGGTGTCGGGGGAACAGCCCAACCACTGTCTTACCGCCCTGCTTAAGGATCACCAAAGTAGTATGAAGGGCAGAGGCCTGGAGGATCAAAGTAGGCCACCGGAACAGGAGCTCAGGAAGTTGCTGCTGCTCCGCACCGGGACCTCTGAATAGTGAGCACGTGGAGCTGGGCTGGCTCCCTTTTATAGAGTCTTGGCCCAGCCCAACCACACTCAGGCATGCTGCAGGGAAAGCTTCTAGAAGGCCCTGGAAAGGGACCGCACCCTGACACACTGTGAAAGCCTGCAGCAATATATTGCAAAAGCACAATATTTATAAGCACCTTAAAAATAAGTCTTCAGGATTCAACTCTGCAATGCAAAAGGTTAAACAACAACATATCAGCACAATGCATAAATTACGTTGTCTTGAGAGTGCTGGATTTTTGCATTCTAGTCGCCCGTAGAGCGCACACTGCCCTGGTGTTGACATTAACCTGCCAACGAGCAGCAAAGAAAGAGGAGGTTCCAGAAAGGTTGTGGACTCTAATATGGTCAAGGAGCTGTTGATTGGTGGACATTTTGTGCAATGACTATTGGGAAATGTAGTTTATGTTTTTTACGTGTTTTGATTGGCTGCTGAAATTTTGAGTAGTAAAGATGGAGAAGCATAATCTGAGCCTCCGGTCGTGCCATAGAATGGCTCCCCAAGTCCTTTTACTTCACTGCTGAGATATCAGTTAAGTCCTTCACTATTCTTGTATGTACAAGTGCTAGTTTGTGGGAATAGACTGTTTAGTTTGATAATTGACATAACGCTGTTTGTTTAATTAAAATACTGTGTTTGCTGAAATTGTTCCCTACCGAGCAGTAGGCTTCGGCCCAAGCGTGTTTTCTGCTACAACGCAGGTTCACCAGATGGCGCTCTTTTGCACCATCAGTCAGATCTTTTGGGTGTGTTGCGATCCGTTTGTGAAGCACATTGCCAGAGCACACATCAGACCTGTGGCACGCGCTAGTTTTTTTTCCCCACGTGCTTGAGCCCCTACCAACCCTCATCTGACACCGTGACTACGGTACGATATCTGCCTGCATGCAGGCCTTGTGGGTTTGCACCCGAGTGATGCCACCTGCTGGCTGCATAAATAAACAGACTTGATTTACTGCTGGCTGGAGCACCGGCGAGGGGGCTGCCCTTTATGCCTTACAGTTCGTATTTTTTTGTGATTCCTTCTCTGTCTACTGCTCACTCCCTCTTACAGATGGAGTCCTTGCAGGACCCTGAATATGGCTTCTTAGGAGGAATGCCCCCCCCAATGCTGCCTTCCTGCTGAGATGGGCAGGCTCCTTTTCCAAACCATGTCCAGACGCTTGCCCCTTTGCAGGAAAGTGTGGCTAGACTAACTGCCTAGGTCTCTAACAGTGCTGGGATATTGGGGGATACGTGAGCAGGCCCTAGTGGAAGTGTCCTGATGGCTCTCAAGAAGGTGAACAAATGTGATGTGGGGCTCCTGGAAAGCTTCAATCACTTGAGAGAGGCCTTCCAGAAGAATACGCGCATGTTAAGAGATGCACCATACCGGGCGGCTGATTTACCAAGGGAGAATGCCAACAAGGTCACCCAAGAACCTGTCCCAGAGGAAAAGTTACCCATTCAGGTAGAGGGTGAGATAGATGAAGATATGTCTTTGGATGAGAACCACGACCCGGGCCTTCCCTGGTGCCTGGCGTTGGCCACCTCTGACCCCTATAAAGAGGTTTTTACCACTTCAAATACATTTGACCCAGAGGGCATATACCACCCAAGATCCTCCGAATGGCGACCAGACCAGAAAGTCGTGGATTACATTGCCAGAAAAGTTCACCAGACCCTTGATAAGGAAGTGTGGGCCCAGCTCCTGGCCGAATGTCACAGACCCACTTTGGAGGGCAAGGTGACTGCAACGCCAGAGATAGACCCTAAGTTGTTGCCCTTTTTTTCTAAGTATAGAAGGGATCTCAAGAAGAGTACTGACTGCTCCTGGTGGGCGTGCCAGGATAAGTTATTAGATGTGCTGGGGTCCCTCACCCAAATCATCCAACTGACAGAGCAATCCAAGCAAACAGGTAAAGCTCTTCCCACCGATAAAGTAGCGGGATGGGATCAGAGGGCGGTGTATCTACTGGGCAACGTCAACTGTGCCCTCTCTGCAGACAGGCATTGTTCCCTCCTGATTAAGGTCAACCTAAAGCTGGGGGAGCTGTCCAACTCCGGGGCAGGTGCGCTCACCCAGGGCTTCCTGTTCAGGGATACCTTTGTGAAGGACCTGGGAAAACTCGTAGCTACCTTCTTGATGCTGGACAAGGCGCAGACTTCGATAAAGAACGTTTTTCGTGGCAAGGTTTTCATTGGGTCAGGAGAGGCAGGGGTTGCTCATCTGACCGCACCAATTTCCAAGCCCCTAATGGAGGTCCGGCAAGGAGAAATAATGAATGGCACAATGACCGTCAGGGAGCGTTCTTCCCCAACAGGGGAAGGGGGAAAATCAAAACCAACTGCAACATCCACAGTAGTGCGAACGCATGAGGGGGAATTAACGGTAAGCAAAATCCTTTCTTCCCTTCAAGATCTGGGGTGGGAGGCTTAGGCTGTTTGCGAGCAAATGGGCGGAGATTACATCAGATCCCTGGGTTCTGCAACCTGTGGAAGGCTTTCACATAGAGTTCCTCGGAACTCTGGTTTAGGTGGTAAAACCAAAACAGCTCTTCTTTTCAGAAACAGGTATGGCTCTGATCGATTCAAAAGTACAGGAACTCCTCATGAAAGGGGCCATTCACAGGTTAGTATTACACCCTGAGGATTCATGAGCAATCTGTTCATGGTGGAAAAGAAGGACAAGGCCTTTCACCTGGTCATAAACCTATGGGCATTCAACAAATAGGTAATATACCTACACTTCAAGATGGAGGGTATTTCTCTTGCAAGGGGATTGGATGGTACGCCTGGACCTCAAGGACGCGTACCTCATGGTCCTTATCTTCCCGCCTCATTGCCAGTTCCTGCAATTCATTTGGAGGTAACAGGTCTTCGAGTTCCAGTCTCTTCCGTTCAGACTTTCATCAGCACCCTGGTGCTTCACAAAACTCCTCCAACCAGTGGTCGAGACCCTCAGAACAGGATAATGATGTACCTGAACAACATCCTCCTGATGGACCAATCATGGTCTCGACTAATATCCCACTTGAACACGATGATTGTTTTACTGGAGGACCTGGGATATGTCATAAATCAAGAGAAGTTAGAACTATCCCCTTCACAGACCATGACATTCCTGGAGTTTCTTAGAGACTCCAACACAGCCTCCATCAGTCTCCCGGACACAAAGGTAAGCATGATCCAGAAACAGCTGAGGAAGATGTTGAGGAGGGACAGGATTTCCCTCAGACAACTGGCCAGGACTGTAGGGTTATTATCCTCTTTTATCCAAGCCATATTCCTGGGCCCTCTGCATTACAGGGCCTTGCAACGCCTGAAAGCCTCCCACCTCGGATGAGGTCTAACTTACTCAGAATTGATTTCTCTCACTTCAGAAGCACAAACTAAGTTACAATGGTGGATAGATCATATGGAGGCGTGGAACGGCAGGGCTATCTTCGGATCCTCGTTGGACATGATCATAGAGTCGGATGCCAGCCAACAGGGCTGGGGGACAGATACAGGGAGATCTCCATGGGGGGAAGATGGACAGAGGAGGAACTCAACCTTCACATCCACTGCCTAGAACTTTTGGTGGGGTCATTTGCGATCAGATCTCGGGACAAGGCCTTCTGTTGCATCCTACAGAGAAAAGACAACGTGTCAACGGTCCAATACATAAACCGGCTGGGCAGCAGCTGCTCAAAGTCACTAGCAGAGCTCGCAAAAGACTTCTGGCACTACGGCCTCGAGCACCAGATCTCAGTGACGGCGGAATATCTCCTGGGTTCGTAGAATATTCTAGTGGACTTGAACTCCAGGCATATCAACGACTCCAGCGACTGGCAACTAGACAAACCAACCTTTCGAGCCTTGATGGAACGATGGGGTTTGTGCTCGGTGCACCTGTTTGCTTCCAGGCTGAATACACAACTCCTGAGGCACTTCAGGTGGCCTCCAGACCCGAAGGCATTGGTGGTGGATGCTTTCAAGCAGGATTGGTCAACGGAACAGGCCTATGCTTTTCCACCATTTCTCCTGATCCAGAGAGTGACAGCTCAAGTTCGTCGTCAGATGTCATCGATCATTCTTATAACTCCTCTTTGCAAATCTCAAGTTCCCCGCACCCTTGGGAATGTTGTGGGACTCACCAATTATGATTCCATCATTTCCTCAGATACTGTTGGATCCTTTCGGCCATCCATATCCTCTTGTACTCAAGGACACCTGAATCTCTTTGCGTGGAGAATTTTAGGCGTAGGTGGGAAGACGTTAGACTTTCGAAGGAGGCTGAAAGATTCATTCAGCAGGCTTGGGCCCCAGGGACAAGTAAGAGATACAAGTCAGGATGGGCCAGATGGGTTTGTTGGTGTGTGGAGAGAGGCCTCCTGCATTGAAGTTAAGGGAGGACTTGGGGTGCCATTCATGTATGTCCTCAATAGAATTGAAACTTTCCTTCTTGTTAGCTAGGAAATTTCTCATTATCTGTCCTCTTTCTTTGCATGAATGATGGTTGTTGGTTTGGCGGCGATCCATCCAGACTCCATTATTTCTCATCCCTCACTAGAAGAACAAGACAGGGAGATTAATTGTCTATTCAAATCACATTCTCTGCAGGAAAGCATTTTCGATTATGTTGCATTGAACATCTTCATATTGTTACAACCAACAAATTATATAGAAATTAGAAATTTCCTAGCTCCCGTAAAGGAAAGTTCCAATTGTATTAAGGACACAGAGGTGAGGATTATGCATATCTTTCTTCACTCTTTATTGTTCAGCAAGTTCAAAGTTAACCAGAAGATACAGTAAACACTACACATCCCATGAGTCCAGAGGAACCATTAACCAATAGTAACACTGTCCATGAATGCATATAAGCCCAATCTCTTTGCAGTCTTTCCTCTTTTTACTGAAGGAAGTTAAGACCAGACAGTTTTAATCCGTTTTAAAATCCGAATTTATGAATGGGACATAACCTTTAAGTATATTCCTGAAATTATTTAAACTTCAGTTAACTCATATCTAAGTATTAAATATGTCTATCTTGTCAGTTATGAATAAATCATTCTGAATCTAACCATATCTAAGCATGCTCCAAGAAAAAATCCACATACCATTGCATTAATGCACATCCAGAATATGAAAGACATCAAATGAGATGAAGCACATTTCTAATAATCAGCCAACAACATCTAATGCATTATAAAACAGGAATGTCCCAAGCTATGGAAAACAATTACATGATAATTCCCTCCATACATTCAGTCCAAGTTTCAGTAATTTTTACACCAGGTATAACTTACTCCCTGCAATGTAGACAACTATGGAGGGCAGGTATAGGAGGTATGACATGGGTGGGATAATCCTCACCTCTGTGTCCTTAATAGAATTGAAACTTTCCTTTACATGAGCTAGGAAATGTCTCATTCTGTGTTAGGATCGGAGGAGAGGATTATGCATGTGTAAAGCTTACTTACCACCAGATATGTGGCATCATATATTGGTTTAAAGTAGAAACTTTTGAACGTAGACTCTGAGGACCAATCCACTGCATTCATAATATCCTCCAACCTGCCACGAATCTGAACAGCCTTATATGCCATAGCCCCCCTGGCAGAATGAGCCCCAAAAAGTTGAGTATTAATTCCGGCCTCTGCAATTATTCATCTTACCTACCTGGCAATGGACGGAGAAGAAACTTCTTTTAAAGGTTTCTTGATGGCAATCAGAAGTTGTGTCTCACCTGAGGATCTTGCCTCCGTTGTTATCTCCTCATAAACCTTAGGGCATCTTGCCACACAGAGTTTAGGAGATGCCTCACAAAATGGATAAGATGCTGACCTGGTATTCATTTTGGTTCTCCATGAAATAGTAAAGGTGACCCCATCCAGGGTGAAAACTCTAGCTGTAATATCCAAAGCTCTAATGTCTGAGACCCTCTTGTACGAAATGAGGCACAGCAACATGGCTAATGTTGCGGAAATCGCTTTCTGTGACAGATACTGATTGTCCTGCCACTCTGCTAGGAGATGTAGCACCAAATTACCGTCCCAAAGGCTAAAGTATCTTGGTTCAGGAGACCTTGTCATTCTGATGCCCTATAGCAGTTTACACACCCAGGGGTGTTTGCCCACTGGTAGATTGTTGATTGAAATACCCTGTTGAAATCGGTGATCTGAACAAATTCACTGTGCAGTAGGCAAGGCCAGAACCAGACAATTCTGCAAGGAAATTCAGGATGTCAGTAATTTGAGTCTCCACGGTATCGAGGTGTCTCTCCATACTCCAACGGACCCATTTGTCTCCAGGCCAACCGGTATCTCTTGATTGACACTGGGGCCCATGCCTGGAAGATGAGCTTCTCAGCCTCCTCCAAAGGTCTACTGTCCTGCCAATGTCACCTAAAATCTTTCATGCCATGAGATGACCCCGTAACATCATAGGATGTGGACGGCCGTTGGGGTCCCGAAGGAGTCCTTGGCACAATGGAATTCGATTTGGCTCCGTCCAAGATTGTTCCAGAAGGGAAGGGAACCAAGCCGGGGACCTCCAAATCGGAGTCACCAGTACCAAAGAGGATCCCTGATGTTGGACTTGAGCAGCCACTCTGGGAATAAGGAGGAATGGTGGGAATGCATGAGCCTACCCTACTGTCCAGTCCTGTAGAAAGGCATCCACCACCCAAGTGTCCAGGTTGGGTCTCCAGCTGACATAACGGGGAATCTGAGCATTCAGTCTGGACGCAAACAAATCCACTGTGCATGTGCCCCACCAGTCCATCAGTGCATGAGATATCTTTGGGTCCAGCTGCCAATCGCTGGAATCTGTGAACTGTCTGCAGTTCCAGTCTATCAATCACACATCTATCGCATGGAACTCCTAAATTTATGACCCAGAGTTCATCTCTTTTTAAGAAATATCTCTTGTTCTAACCTTTCCTAGTCCAGGAATCCTGGAAATCCCAAAGATATGAGTGAGGTGGGCTTACTCACGTAATGTGACATGCTTCATCATCGGACACCTGGTCCCACCCTGGTAAGATGATACTACCAGGGCGGCCTCATCCTCAAGTGGGGCTATCTTGAGGGAGTTCTTAGATATTTTCAGGAGACTCAGGTCCAGATGTAAAGATAAAAATACCTAGGGATAGACAACTAAAGGGTCCTTTGATGAAGGTGGCATCCCTGACATGATCAAAACAACTCTATCAAGAAGTTGACCACATCAGTTTTAGTGGATATTAGGTCAATTTTTCTCCCTATGTATATTGCCTGCCGACATGTTTCTGCCCACTACCTCTCTACCCTAACCAGGTCTTGGGCATTCCTCAGGGCTTCACTCAAGGACCTAGGTGGTCATTACAACATTGGCGGTAAAAGCAGCTTACTGCCGTGCAGAAGACTGCCAACATACCGCCGCGGCCGCGGAATTCCGCCACGGTCATTATGACCCAAAGGCCGGAATCCGCCAAAATTTAGACACCCACACACGTCCGCCACACCAAAGGTCAGTGATAAACTGGCGATAACAAAACCAACACTGTCACACCAACAGGAATACACCCACACTATCACGACCCATGAATCCACACGGCGGTCTTTCAACCGCAGTATTCCATTGGCGGTACACACTGCTGCGCTCAAAATACACACACAATTACAAAACACTACCACATTGGACAAATCAAAATACACACCCCTGATACACACCACTCCCACACACTCAATACAATACAAAACACACACCCAAATCACCCACAAACCTCTACGAAAAGGCCAGAGAGAGACACCACCATCAACAACACTAGCATCCACAGGCACTCAACATTATCACTCACATAACATCCACGCACCTCACACAACACACCTCTAAATATCACCTCATACATCACAACACACACCACCCCACACATCACCCACACCACCCCATGACCCCGGAAAGACACCCCAGGTTCTCTGAGGAGGAGCTCAGGGTCATGGTGGAGGAAATCATCCGGGTAGAGCCACAGCTATTCGGATCACAGGTGCATCACACCTCCATAGATAGGAAGATGGAGCTATGGCGAAGAATCGTAGACAGGGTCAACGCAGTGGGACAGCACCCAAGAACATGGGATGACATCAGGAAGAGGTGGAACGACCTACAGGGGAAGGTGCGTTCCGTGGTCTCAAGACACCACATCGCGGTACAGAGGACTGGCGGCGGACCCCCCCTACTCCCCCATAACTAACTGCATGGAAGGAGCAGGTCTTGGCTATACTGCATCCTGAGAGCCTTGCAGGAGTAGCTGGAGAAATGGACTCTGGTAAGTCAAATCTTAACTATTACATTCCCCACCCTACCTGCATGCCATCACATACCCCCACCCTCCCCCTCACCCCCATCACTCCAACTCCTCACACATGTCCCAATATCACAAACCACACATCCCAAACCCAAGCCCTGCATGCAACACCAAAGCATGGACACCCATTACCAATGCATGGCCACTGCACATACCCATACACCCCCCTAAACCATCATCACACAAGGCCCTACACAGGAATGTAAGCACTGGGGTACAGGGTCACCCACCCATTGCACACCATGGCACACACAGATGCAATAATCATGCCTTTACACCCCCGCAGGACCCCTACCTAACGTCACCAGACAGGAGGGTCCAGACATGTCCACTCTACCCACAGAAGAGGCCCACAGTGATGACAGCAGCTCTGTCCAACTGGATCTAGATGACCAGCCCGGCCCATCTGGGACCTCGGGACAGTCGGTTCCCCTCACACTGGCACAAGCCACTACAGAGCCTCCCCCCTCTGGAAACACCAGCACAGCACCCACCCAGCGGGCCCATACCTCTGTCCCCAGGACACGTCAATCAGCAGTGTGTCCACCACTACAGGGAACCCAGGCTAACCCACCACCCCAACAACAACAGGGACCTGGGGGCAGTGGGCACACGGTTCAGGGGACAGAGGCACAGGAACACAGGGGAACTGGGAGGGCCGCTGTACGACAGGGGGAGGACAGGCCTAGGGAACCCACTCTCCACGAGGCCCTCTCCAACATCATGGGAGCCTACCACCATTCCCAGGAGACGATGGCAACGGTACTGGACAAGTTTCAGGAGACCCAGCGGCTGCAGGAGGAACAATATTTGGGCTTCAGGGAGGAACTCAAATCCATCAATTCCACCCTGGGCACCATTGTAGGGGTGCTGAAGGAACTCGTCAACACCAGGAGGGACACTGTGGCACAATAAGGGGCCCCTGACACTAGCCTGGATGATGAACTGCCCACCACCTCCGCCGGCGCTAGTGGACAGGAGGCACCACCACAGGACCACCACACCAGAACCCCACCCCTTGCAGAGGGAGAACCACCCCGCAAATGGTCCCTGAGATCCAGGACAAAGACAGAGAACGATGCCAAGACCCCCGCCAAGAAATGAGACCGCCCTGATTGTCATCCATTTGTCCCACTTTGTCACCCTGTCCATCCTTAAACTGCCCTAGCTCCACTTCCTATGCCCCTTTGGACAATGCACCTGTGAGACTAATAGACTGGACTCTTCCATGGACATTCCTCCACCATCACCCCTGACCAATTTTACAGCCCGCTCCAATATTGAGCACTGAAATAAACACTCTTAAAGCACAAAACAATCAGGAGTCTGTCTGTGATTTCGAAATAGTGTATTAGCAATTACAGTGGCTAAATGCTCTTTCAAATGTAATGTCAATATACCTATGTCACCCAGCTCAAGTCCATGAGGAAACAAAGCAGATGTCACACAGTGGGACCCGAATCTGTGAAATCGTAAGGGAAAGTGACAACTCAGTGACCATACACTGGGTGAACATGACAGACAGTAGAGAGGTAGTAGATTTAAATTAGATGTAGCATGCAGTGTTGTCTTCTTACCTGTGTCTCACTGGAAGAATTGCAGGATCACCGTGTTCCTGTTGTCGATGTCCTCTTCTTCTGCTTCCTCTTCTTCACTGTCCACAGGCTCCACAGCTGCCACAACACCTCCATCTGGACCAACCTCCTGCAGAAAAAAAACCTGTCGTCGCAAAGCCAAGTTGTGAAGCATACAGCAGGCCACGATGAGCTGGCATACCTTCTTTGGTGAGTAGAATAGGGAACCACCAGTCATATGCAGGCACCGGAACCTGGCCTTCTGGAGGCCGAAGGTCCGCTCTATAATCCTCCTAGTTCGCCCATGGGCCTCATTGTAGTGTTCCTCTGCCCTTGTCCTGGGATTCCTCACTGGGGTCAGTAGCCATGACAGGTTGGGGTAACCAGAGTCACCTGCAAATGGCGAGGGACAACTGTTAGACACACACTAACTCATAGGGACATCCACACACCCAGACAACTATTCCCACTGTATTGGGTCCAAGTGCTCACCTAATAGCCACACCCGGTGCCTCTGGAGTTGCCCCATCACATAAGGGATGCTGCTATTCCGCAGGATGTAAGCGTCATGCACTGAGCCAAGGAATTTGGCATTAACAGGGGAGATATACTGGTCTGCCAAACATACCATCTGCACATTCATCGAATGGTAACTCTTCCGGTTTCTGTTCACCTGTTCACTCCTGCGGGGTGTACCAAGGCCACGTGTGTCCCATCAATGGCACCTATGATGTTGGGGATATGTCCCAGGGCATAGAAATCACCTTTCACTGTAGGCAAATCCTCCACCTGAGGGAAAACGATGTAGCTTTGCATGTGTTTCAGCAGGGCAGACAACACTCTGGACAACATGTTGGAAAATAAAGGCTGGGACATCCCTGATGCTATGGCCACTGTAGTTTGAAAAGACCCACTTGCTAGGAAATGGAGCACTGACAGCACCTGCACTTGAAGGGGAATTCCTGTGGGATAGCGGATTGCTGACATCAGGTCTGGCTCCAACTGGGTACACAGTTCCTGGATTGTGGCACGGTCAAGCCTGTAGGTGATGATCACATGTCGCTCCTCCATTGTCGACAGGTCCACCAGCGGTTGTACACCGGAGGATGCCGCCATCTCCTCACATGCCCCAGTGGACGGTGCCTATGGAGGACAACATCGAGCAGAGAGTCAACCAACTCTGAGGTACGTAAACACAGCTTACTCAGAAAATATTAGCAATTCGACATTTGCCTGTATGAGTGTTTAGGTAAGGCCTAGGTATGTGTGACGCAGTCAAAAATAATGCCATATGGGCCCATGTAATGGCAGCTGTAAACCGGAGGATGCCGCCATCTCACCACCTGCCCCAGCGGACGTGCCCTTTGGAGGAAAACACCGAACAGAGAGTCAGCCAACACTGAGGTATTAATAAGGGGGTTATTCTAACTTTGGAGGAGTGTTAATCCGTCCCAAAAGTGACGGTAAAGTGACAGATATACCACCAGCCGTATTACGAGTTCCATAGGATATAATGGACTCGTAATACGGCTGGTGGTAAATCCGTCACTTTTCCGTCACTTTTGGGACGGATTAACACCTCCTCCAAAGTTAGAATAACCCCCTAAATGTCATTAGCAAACATTTGTAAATCCGCAAAGTGCCTGTTACTGTGTGTATGCAAGGCCTAGATAGGTGTGACGCAGTTAATATTAATGCCATGTGGCCCCCTGAAATGGCGGCTGCCTGACCTGTAAGGTGGGACAAGGGGATATGAGGTAACTGCGCTGGCGTTCTACACCATCGTGGTAGGCGGTCGAAGACCGCAGCGCAATCCTGCATTGGTTAACATTGGACCCTATGGGTCCCAGGAGCCAATGACGATGTACACCGGTGGTGACGGTACGCACCTCTGCGGACGTGACCGCCATTTTCTTTCTGTTCACTCACTTGATACCTGACCTTCGACTGGAGAGGACCTACACTGCAAGTGCTGCTGTGACCTCAGTCTGGAAGAGACAATGGCTCGTGTGTCTGGGGAAAGGGCCCCTGCCTTCAGCACGGAGGAGTTGGAGAAACTCGTGGATGGGGTCCTCCCACAGTACACGCTACTCTACGGTCCTCCAGACAAACAGGTAAGTACACTGTGAGCATGCTGTATGGGCAATGCCTGTGTGGAGTGGGGTGGATGAAAGATAGGGGTCGATGAGAATGATGCGTGCATGAAATGACGGTGAGTGCATGTGCATCATGGCAAGGGTAGGGATGCGGGCCAATGACTGTGACGGTGCAGTTGGTAATTACTTCTCTTTTTCCCCTTTACAATTCCTGTAGGTCAGCGCCCACCAGAAGAAGGAAATTTGGCGTGCCATCGCCAAGGAAGTCCGGACCCTGGGGGTCTACCACAGACGGAGCACCCACTGCTGGAAAAGATGGGAGGACATTCGCTGCTGGAGCAAGAAGACTGCGCAGGCCCAGTTGGGGATGGCCTCCCAACGTGGGAGGGGTGCCCATCGCACCATGACCATGATGTTCAGGATCCTGGCGGTGGCGTACCCGGAGTTGGATGGGAGCTTGAGGGCATCACAGCAGCAACAAGGGGGTGAGTACACTCACATTCTGCTGATTCAGCAGCATTGGAGGTGTCTGGGTGGGGGAGGTGGGCTGTGGGTTCCCCTAGGCCAGGGCGAGTTTAGTAGTTAAGGTCCCTTCTTCAGGCTGGCCCTGTGGCACCCCACCCCACCTGTGTACAGTGCCAACTACACCTAGTCAGGCTCCTGTGACATCCATGTGTGCAGCGATCGGCCATAGCCTTGTAAGCCATGTCCCTGGGATTGAATAGTGGACTCCAAGTGCGCGGCATAGTGCAGGGGGCTTCTGTGTCTGTTGTGTCCGCCAATGGTAGCGGTATTGCATGCACTCAACATGTCTTTCTTCTGTCTTCTTCCCCCTTTTTGTGGTCTTCCTGTTCTTGTGTGCATTAGCATCATCAGGCGGAGGAGCAGTGGCACCGGAGCAGGAGGGAGCTGCATCCCACATGGCCCTGGAGGGTGACACTACGGAGTCTGAAGTCACCAGTGGGACGGGGGACAAGGGGAGCTCTACGGCGGGGACAGGAACTCACACCAGCAATACGGACTCCTCCTCTGATGGGAGCTCCCTTGCGGTGGCGGCCCCATCTGTGCCCCCTGCATCTACAGGTACAGCCGCCACCCCTACCAGCACCGCCCTCCCAGCAGACCCTCAGCCTTTGCCCCGTGCCCGCTCACTCAGGAGGGTGGGCATCACCTTCGCCCCAGGCACCTCAGGCCCTGCCCCAGTCACCCCTGCTGCCCTCAGTGAGGAGGCCATTGACCTCCTCAGGTCCCTCACTGTTGGGCAGTCTACCATTTTGAATGTCATCCAGGGTGTAGAGAGGCAGCTGCAACAGACCAATGCATACCTGGAGGGCATTCACTCTGGTCAGGCAGCCCTTCAACGAGCTTTTCAGACTCTGGCCTCAGCACTGATGGCAGCCATTGTCCCTGTCTCTAGCCTCCCCCCTCCAACTTCCTCCACCCAGACCCACACCCCTGTACCTCAGCCTATCCCAAGCACACCATCAGACCAGCATGCACACACCTCAACAAACAAGGGAAGCTCTGGCAAACATAAGCACCACACATCCTACAGGCACTCACGCAAGCATCACACACATGCAGACACACCAACATCCACTGCCTCCACTGTGTCCCCCTCCTCCTTGTCTCCCTCCTCCCTCCCAGTCTCGTCTCCACTCACACCAGCATGCACTACATCGTCAGCTACTACCTCTATCACCACCACACCCACCACCACACCCCGCTCACGTGCAGTCACCACCCCCACTACCATTCACACATCCCCTGTGTCCTCTCCCAGTGTGTCTGTGAGGCCACCTCCCAAGGTACACAAATGCAGCCACAGACCCACCCAACAGCCAGCCACCTCACGACAGCCTCCAGCCCATGTTCCTTCACCCAAAGTCATCAAACGTACACTTCCTACAACCACTACCTCTTCGTCCACTCCAAAACCCCCTCCAGCTACGCATCCCAGTGTTCCTAAGAAACTTTTCTGCCCAGCCTTGACCTCTTTCCCACACCTCCCCCACCCCTTCAGTCTCCTAGGGCCCGACTCTCCAGGTCCCAACCTAGCACCTCAGCCACAACATCGGCGGGACCAGTGGTGCCAGTAGTCACCGGATTGTGGAGTGCACCAGGCAGCAGGGCAGCCAGTGTGGCAAGCAGCCAGAGCACGGACAGTCCCCCACCTGTCAAGTATAAAAAGTTGGACAGTGCCCAGTGGGAGAGGGGTAAGAAATCAGCCACCAAAGCCGCTCCCAGGGGTACAGTTGGGAGTGTGGAGACAGCTGCGACACCTTCCAAGGTGGGGAAGGGCCGCAAGTCTAAGAAGAGCAGCACGGCGGAGGAGACTGCCATCATCCCCGCTGCCCAGGAGGCCACCGCCATCATCCCCGCTGCCCAGGAGGCCTCCGCCATCATCCCCGCTGCCCAGGAGGCCACCGCCAGCACCTGCCATGCTGCCCAGGAGGCCACCGCCAGCACAAGCCCTGCTGGGACAGAGAGGACCACCAGCACAAGCCCCGCTGGGCTAGAGAGGACCGCCAGCACAAGCCCGCTAGGACAGTGAGGACCGCCAGCACAAGCCCTGCTGGGACAGAGAGGACCGCCAGCACAAGCCCCGCTGGGACAGAGAGGACCGCCAGCACAAGCCCTGCTGGGCTAGAGAGGACCGCCAGCACAAGCCCCGCTGGGCTAGAGAGGACCGCCAGCACAAGCCCCGCTGGGACAGAGAGGACCACCAGCACGAGCCCTTCTGGGACAGAGATGACCGCCAGCACAAGCCCCGCTGGGACAGAGAGGACCGCCAGCACAAGCCCCGCTGGGACATAGAGGACTGCCAGCACAAGCCCCTCTGGAACAGAGAGGACCGCCAGCAGCTGAGTCACTGCAAAGGATCCCGCCACCTCAAGCACCACTGAACAGGGCACCGCCGCCTCAAGCACCGCTGAACAGGGCACCGCCGCTACAAGCACCGCTGAACAGGGCACCGCCGCCACAAGCACCGCTGGCCCATGAGCGCCAAGGGCACTGACGCTACTGAGTCCGTCACGAGCAGGATGAAGCACTCTGGGCACAGAGCCCCCTCCAGAACCAGTGGAGAGATACATCCACTACCTCTGTCCTTAGCAGGATGAAGCACTCTGGGCACCATGCCCCCTCCAGAACCAGTGGAGACTGTCATCCACTACCTCTGTCCTTAGCAGGATGAAGCACTCTGGGCACAAGGCACCGTCCAGAACCAGTGGAGACTGTCATCCACTACCTCTGTCCTTAGCAGGATGAAGCACTCTGGGCACCATGCCCCCTCCAGAACCAGTGGAGACTGTCATCCACCTGAGAGATTGTGGCTTTGCACTCCCCAGGATGGAACAGTGGGCAAACCACCCACTGTATGGACTTGAGAGACTGTGGCTTTGCACTCCCCAGGATTGAACAGTGGGCAAACCACCCACTGTATAGACTTGAGAGGCTGTGGCTTTGCACTCCCCAGGATTGAACAGTGGGCAACCCACCCACTGTATAGACTTGAGAGACTGTGGCTTTGCACTCCCCAGGATGGAACAGTGGGCAACCCACCCACTGTACAGACTTGAGAGACTGTGGCTTTGCACTCCCCAGGATTGAACAGTGGGCATGTGGCCCTCTCGTGGATTTGGCGTCGTGCCCTCAACCGGCTGAGGTGCCCCCGCTTTCCCTCCCCCTGAGGTGCCTGTTTTCTTGCTCTCTGATGCCCCTGCAGTGTTCTCTCCGTCATGGTCGGGGATCTTGTGTTTGCCTCGCCCATACCGTGTGGGCCCAGTGTTCCACGAACTTCATTGGAGCACTACCTGGACTACTAAGCTTGGTGTATATTTTGTTTATGGTGTATATATATATATTTTTGCGTACTTGATTTTAATATATTAAAATGGTTACACTCATTTCCTTTTGTCTTTGTATTCTTTCGGTGGGTTTGGGGGGTGTAACTATAATGTATAAATATGTATTAGTGTGTGTGTTGTAGTGGGTGAGGGTGGGGGTGTTGCGTATGTGTGTCCCTGTTTTTTCCCTCCCCCCTCCCCTGTGTCGTAGGTGCAGTACTTACCGTTGTCTTCGCCGCCGGCGTTCATGCTCCTGGTAGAGGAGCAAGAAGATGAGGGCTGTCAGGATGTGCAGCTCGGGTTCCATGGCGTCCGGATTCCTTGGGGGTGTGTAGAGGTGAGCGTTTTCCCTTCGAAATCCTGTTTCCGCCGTGTTTTTGTCCACGGTGAATCCGCCCCGGAAAAGGTGGCGGATTGGTAGGTTGTGATACTATGGGCAGTACTTTGTCCTCCGCTTGTCTGATGGCGGTGACCGCCAAGCTGTTTGTCTGTACCTCTGTGGCGGTCGGAGTGTTAAAGTGGCTGTCTTTGTTGGCGGTTTCCGCCACGGTCGTAATTCAATTTTTTTAACTGCCGGCCTGTTGGCGGTCTTACCGCCGTTTTAACACCGTCCGCCAGGGTAGTAATGATCACCTCAGTGAGGCTGAGGTGGAATCTATGGGGAATCCCAGGAAATTCATGGATTGCGCTAGAATCAATTCTGACTCTGGGATTTAATGACGAATCCCAGATCCTGAAGGAGCACAATCACGTGACTGGTCCATCAGGAGGATGTCGTCGAGATATATGATCAACCTGATACCTTTCATCAGAAGGGCCTTGTAGGAGGCTGGCCTGGTGTGTGGTGGACACCAATGATGTTGGCACCTTATACCAGGTCGAGGCAACCCTTATTAGTTAGTGATACGGGGTCTAGGAAGCCAGGGTTCTCTATTGGTAGCTGTGGTGAGCAGCCAAGACTTATTTAGGAGGAGCGTGAAGCACTTGCAATACCACAGTAGTCACACAGTAACTTATTACACATGAAAGGAACCACACAGTGTTGCAAAAATAAAGGTACTTTCTTATAGGCATGCTGAACTAGATTACTATAGGCAATCCCCCCTTTCTGGAGTACACACAAAATACACACAGGTAAGTACTAAGGATTAGCATAAAAATATTAGAACTAGCAAGCGTCAATGGGGGGGCCAAACCATATACTAAAATAGTGGAATGCGAGAATGGGTCCCCACCAGAGGATATGGGGTAGTTAGCCAAGGGCTAGGAGAGTATGAAGCCCCAAGAGGTAAGTATCTAGAAGACCCCCAGCGACCAAGAGAGCAGAGGTAAGCTACCTGGTCGTCCAGTAGGCTAACATGGGGACTTGAAATTGGAACTGGAATAAGGCCGGTGGAACCCAATGGTGGATTCCGGTTGAAGAGGACAGAGTCCAGTCCATGCAGGAGTGTCCAGGTGGGGCAGGAGGCAATGCCCTCCCTTCTGGGGGTAAAGATCTGGGTCGACGGTGGTGGATGAAGTCCAGCTGCTGAGTCCAGGAGCTGCAGAGGAGTCCCTGAAGTCACCCAGGAGCGGTCCCTCGCCGGTCGCTGGATTGCAGATGGGTCAGTGGTCAGGAGAACTACCAACAAGCACAAGCAAATGGAAATTGGAGCTGAAGAAGATTTGCAGAGCTCAAGAGGACCAGCAAGGTCCTGGGGACTCGACCCTTGGAGGGGAGTCTGGGCTGACCCTAAGAAGACAGGAGAGCCAGCAGAAGCAGTCGAGCCCCCACGAGCAACCCACATTAAGTCGCAGTGAGGCCCAAGCAGCACACCTGAAGAGGAGTCCCACGTCGCTGGAGCAGCAGAGAGAAGACTGTCCTTGCAGAGGTAGAGTGCTGTGGGCCAGGGCTGCTTGGACACTGAAGATCTTTCGGAACAGGAGTCAACAAGCCTTGGTTGCTTAAACAGTCGCGGTGCACAGGGATTCCATCCAGGAGGAAGAGGCAAGGGCTCACTGTCTCCCAAGTTGGACAGAAGGCAGAGAGGACCCAAAGGATCCCTCAGAACCACTTTGTGTATTGGAGAATCTTTGCAGATCCAGAGGACAGAAGATCTCAGCAGCCGGACGTTGTTGCCTTAGGTGCCTGCAGATGCAAGGAAGTGACTCCTTTGCTCCAAGGAAGATTCCTTTTGGTTTCTTTGGTGCAGCTGAAGTCTTGCCGACCCCAGAGGATGCACAGCCATGGAAATGTTGCAAAGTGCTGAGGGAGCCACAGAAACAATGTTGCAAGGAGAGGTTGTAAGGAAATGGCTCCCTGTTGTAGTTACCCCCCACTTTTTGCCTGATACTGATGCTGACTTGACTGAGAAGTGTGCTGGGACCCTGCTAACCAGGCCCCAGCACCAGTCTTCTTTCACCTAAAATGTACCATTGTTTCCACAATTGGCACACCCCTGGCACACAGATAAGTCCCTTGTAAAAGGTACCAGTGGTACCAAGGGCCCTGTGACCAGGGAAGGTCCCTAAGGGCTGCAGCATATGTTGTACCACCCTAAGGGAACCCTGACCTAACACATGCACACTGCCATTGCAGATTGTGTGTGTTGGTGGGGAGAAAAAGGCAAAGTCGACATGGCATCCCCCTCAGGATGCCATGCACACAAAATACTGCCTGTGGCATAGGTAAGTCACCCCTCTAGCAGGCCTTATAGCCCTAAGGCAGGGTGCACTATATCACAGGCGAGGGCATAGCTGCATGAGCAATATGCCCCTACAGTGTCTAAGTCTATTCTTAGACATTGTTAGTACAGTTGTGGCCATATTAAGTATATGGTCTGGGAGTTTGTCAAAAACGGACTCCACAGCTCCATAATGGCTACACCGAATACTGGGAAGTTTGGTATCAAACTTCTCAGAATAATAAACCCACACTGATGCCAGTGTTGGATTTAATATAAAATGCACACAGAGGGCATCTTAGAGATGCCCCCTGTATTTTACCCAATTGTTCAGTGCAGGACTGACTGGTCTGTGCCAGCCTGCTGCTGAGAGACGAGTTTCTGACCCCATGTGGTGAGGGCCTTTGTGCTCTCTGAGGACAGAAACAAAAGCCTGCTCTGGGTGGAGGTGCTTCACACCTCCTCCCTGCAGGAACTGTAACACCTAGCAGTGAGCCTCAAAGGCTCAGGCTTCGTGTTACAATGCCCCAGGGCACTCCAGCTAGTGGAGATGCCCGCCCCCTGGACACAGCCCCCACTTTTGGCGGCAAGTCCAGGGGAGATAATGAGAAAAACAAGGAGGAGTCACCCACTAGTCAGGACAGCCCCTAAGGTGTCCTGAGCTGAGGTAAACCCTGCCTTTAGAAATCCTCCATCTTGATTTTGGAGGATTCCCCCAATAGGAATAGGGATGTGCCCCCCTCCCCTCAGGGAGGAGGCACAAAGAGGGTGTAGCCAGACCTAACCACACCCCTAAATTCAGTATTTAGGGGCACCCCAGAACCCAGGAAATCAGATCCCTGCAACCTGAAGATGAAGAAGGACTGCTGACCTGAAGCCCTGCAGAGAAGACGGAGGCACCAACTGCTTTGGCCCAGCCCTACCGGCCTGTCTCCCCACTTCAAGAAAAACTGCAACAGCGACGCGTCCCCCAGGGTCCAGCGACCTCTGAAGCCTCAGAGGACTACCCTGCATCTAAAAGGACCAAGAAACTCCTGAGGACAGCGGCCCTGTTCAACAAAACTGCAACTTTGCAACAATGAAGCAACTTTTAAAGACCACACGTTTCCCGCCGGAAGCGTGTGACTTTCCACTCTGCACCCGACACCCCCGGCTCGACCTGTGGAAAACTAACTCTACAGGGAGGACTTCCCAGCGACTACGAGCCCGTGAGTAGCCAGAGTTGACCTCCCTGAGCCCCCACAGCGACACTTGCAGAGGGAATCCAGAGGCTCCCCCTGACCGCGACTGCCTGCTTCAAGGAACCCGACGCCTGGAAAACACTCTGCATCCGCATTCCCCAGGACCTGAAGGAACCGAACTCCAGTGCAGGAGTGATCCCCAGGTGGCCCTCTTCCTAGCCCAGGTGGTGGCTACCCCGAGAAGCTCCCCCTTTGCCTGCCTGCATTGTTGAAGAGACCCCCGGGTCTCCCCACTGAATCCTATTGCAAACCCGACGCCTGTTTGCACTCTGCACCCGGCCACCCCTGTGCCGCTGAGGGTGTACTTTCTGTGCCTGCTTGTGTCCCCCCGGTGCCCTACAAAACCCCTGTGGTTTGCCCGCTGAAGTCGCGGGTACTTACCTGCTGGCAAACTGGAACCTGGGCACCCCTATTCCCATTGAAGCCTATGTGTTTTGGGCACCATTTTGACCTCTGCACCTGACCGGCCCTGAGCTGCTGGTGTGGTAACTTTGGGGTTGCCTTGAACCCCCAACTGTGGGCTACCTTGGACCCAACTTTGAACCCTGTAAGTGTTTTACTTACCTGTGAACTTAACCAATACTTACCTCCCCCAGGACCTGTTGATTTTTACACTGTCTATTTTTAAAATAGCTTATTGCCATTTTTGCCAAAACTGTACGTGCTATTGTGATGATTCAAAGTTTCTAAGATACCTGGGTGAAATACCTTTCATTTAAAGTATTGTTTGTAAATCTTGAACCTGTGGTTCTTAAAATAAACTAAGAAAATATATTTTTCTATATAAAAAAACCTATTGGCCTGGAATTGTCTTTGAGTGTGTGTTCCTCATTTATTGCCTGTGTGTGTACAACAAATGCTTAACACTACCCTCTGATAAGCCTACTGCTCGACCACACTACCACAAAATAGAGCATTAGAATTATCTCTTTTTGCCACTATCTTACCTCTAAGGGGAACCCTTGGACGCTGTGCATGCTATTTCTTACTTTGAAATAGTACACACAGAGCCAACTTCCTACAGAGGTCATCTCAGTGTTGCAGACTTGTTAGATTCCTGTGGAGTCTAGCAAAGGTTCCGGTGGCTAGGAGCAGAAGATATCATTGCAGAAAAAGTCCTAGTGGAGTCTTGCATTCTGAATATGGGCACCCACTTGCAAGGGAGTCCCTAAATAGCCCAACAATGGGCTTGGTCACTTTGCAAGGTGACCAAGTATCAGAGGGGGTCAGTGACATTTTCTGTCTAACCCGACCAGTCAGATGCTTCCAGGGACCTCAGCCCATATTGATTTAAAGATGGCAGAATCAAGTGGCCACCTAGAGGAGCACTGGGCACCACCCCTGGAGTGGTGATAGCCAGGGGAGTGGTCATACAAGGAGGGCACCAAATGTGTCCCTCAAAGCAAGCCGGTGGCATGGGGAGGCTACCCCTCCCCAGCCTTGTAACACGTATTTCCAAGGGAGAGGAGGTTGCATCCATCTCCCACAGAAAATCCTTTGTTCTGCATTCCCTTGCTTGAGCTGGTAAAGAACAAGGAGAGCAGAACCCTGTCTGAGAGGCTGAAGCAGTGTGGGCTGCTCATGGACACTGGAAGACTGGTAGGAGCAATACTGGGGGGTTCTCTAAGGAGCCCCCAGAGTGCATGGAATCATGCCTCCAATACTGGCATCAGTATTGGGGTATGATTACGACATGTTTGATACCAAACATGCCTAGGTTCAGAATTACCATTATGTATCTGGACCATGGGTCTATGGCCAGTACATAGCTAAAATGGCCTCCTCGTACTTACTAAGTCCAGGGAATTGGAGCTGGGGTTCATAGGGGCACCTCTGCTCATGCAGGGGTGCACACACATACAGGGACCTGCACTCTACCCTTTGGGCTGGAAGGACCTTCCATAGGGGTGACTTACAGTGTCCAGGTGTAGTGACCAGCAGTGAAAGGGTGCATGCACCTTTTCACTCAGGCTGCAAATGGTAGGCCTGCAGACACAGTTTGCATGGGCTCCCATGGCTGGCATTATGCATTCTACAGCCCTTGAGAGTCCCCTGGTGTACCAATACACTGGGTACCTAAGTACCATGTACTTGGGACTTACAGGGTGTAGAAAGCTGGCTCTGTATATACTACATCAAAATAAGATATAGGCCCTCATTATGACATTGGCGGTAAGTCCCGCTTACCGCCATGCTGACTGCTGCCAACATACCGCCGGCATGGCGGTTTACCGCTACCCATATTATGACACACACATAGCAATCCGTCACTATACAGCCACACACACGTCTGCCAGCCCAAAGGTCAATGATAAACTTGCGGTATCCAAACCCACACCATTACGCCAACAGAACTACGCCCACAGCATTATGACCACGAATCACCGCAGCGGACATTCAACCATGGTACACCATTGGCAGAACATACCGCTGCGCTCAAAAGACACACACACTAACAAAACAACACTACGTTGGCCAATTCAAACTACACACACCTGACATACATACACACACCACACCCACACTAATATAAAACACACATCCACATTACCCACAACCCTTTACGACTAGAAAGAATTGCCACCAGAGAGCGAGAGACACCGGGAGCACCCACAGAACCAGAGCCACAGAACACCATCACCCATACACCACCCACGCACCTTACAGCACACACTCCAACACATCACCCCACACACCCTCACACACACTGCACCCATGGCACCACAAAGACACCCCAGATTCTCTGAGGAGGAGCTAAAGGTCATGGTGGAGGAAATCATCTGGGTAGAGCCACAGCTATTCGGATCACAGGTGCAGCAGACATCTATTGCTAGGAAGATGGAGCTATGGTAGAGGATTGTGGACAGGGTCAACGCCGTGGGACAGCACCCCAGAACAAGGGATGACATCAGGAAGAGGTGGAACGAAGGTGCGTTCCACCGCAGCAAGACACCAGATAGCAGTACAGAGGACTGGCGGTGGACCCCCACCACCTCCCCCACAACTTACAACATGGGAGGAGCACGTCTTGGCAATCATGCATCCTGAAGGCCTGGCAGGAGTAGCAGGAGGACTGGACTCTGGTAAGTCACCTCTTTACTACTTTCACCCCCCCACCCTGCATGCCATCACATACCCCCACCCCTACCCTCACCCCATCACTCCACCACCTCACATACACCCTCCATCACAACCCACCCATTCCAATACCAAGCACTTCATGCACCACCAATGCATGGACATCACTCACAGCCCTGCATGGACACCCATCACTAAAACATGCACATTAGAGAGAATCACCTAGCCCACAAAATCACTACTCATACAAGACAAAGCTGACAGGGCAATCACAACCTTAGAGGGCAACACACCCATGCACAAGGTGTCACACGAAGAAAAAATAATACTGCATTTACATCCCCACAGGTCCTCCACACAACGGAGCGGAGGTGTCAGCAACATCCAGTCCCCCCACAGAAGAGGCCCACAGTGATGACAGCAGCTCTGTACGCCTGGATCAGGATAACCAACCTGGCCCATCAGGGATCTCCGGACAGTCGGTTACCCAGGCACAGTCCCATACCACCACAGAGCCTCCCCCCTCAGGAAACACCAGCACAGCACCCACCCAGCGGGCCCATACCTCTGTCCCCAGGACCTGTCAATCAGCAGTGTGTCCACCACTACAGGGACCCCAGGCAACCCCACAAACACAGGACGATCAGGGATTTGGGGTCAGTGGCAGTGGGCTCACGGTTCAGGGGACAGAGGCAGAGGACAACAGGGAAGCTGGGAGGACTGCTGTGCGACAGGGGGAGGACAGGCCCAGGGAACCGACTCTCCAGGAGGCACTCACCAACATCCTGGGAGCATACCACCATTCCCAGGAGACGATGGGCCAGATCCTGGACAAGTTGCAGGAGACCCAGCGGCTGCAGGAGGGACAGTACCTGGGAATCAGGGAGGACCTGAAGGACATCCACACCACCCTGGTCACTATTGCAGGGGTGCTGGCAGACATGGCCAACACCATGAGGGGGGCAGTGGCACACTACCGGGCCCCTGACACTAGCCATACCCATAAACAACCCTCCACCTCCGCTGCCCCTAGTGGACAGGAGTCCCAGCCACAGGAACAACAGGCCACCAGCACCCCTCCCCCTGTAGAAGGAGAACCACCCTGCAAACGGTCCCTGCGATCCAGGCATAAGCCAGCGACTATTGCCAAGAACCCTCCAGGAAATAAGACTCTTCTGATTGTCACCCTTGTGTCCCACTCTGTCACCTTGTCCACCTTGAACTGCCATTACTCCCCTTCCGATGCCCTCTTGGACAATGCACCTGTGATACAAATAGACTGGACTTTATCCTGGACTTTCCTCCACCATCAACCCAGCCCATTCCACTACTCCCTCCACTGCTTAGCACTTAAATAAACACCATTTGAAAAATACAAGTATGGAGTCTGTCAAATGATTCAACTATGTATTTGTTTAATAAGCTTTACACACTGCAATACAACTGTACAGGAATAAATACATAGGAATGATCTGTAGTAGGCTACAGTCAACACACTAGGTGCCAGAGTGGGGCACAGATATCTGAAAATAGAAATGCTAAAGGGTACAGTAAGTGGCCATAGAATTGGGAGAATCTGACTGTTATGTACAATGTCAAACACAAAACTGTCAGTGTAAAGTGAAGTTACAGTGTCTTACCTGTGTGTCACTGGAAGTACTGTCGTATAATTGATGTTCTATTGTCCTCATCCTCTGCCTCCTTATCTTCACTGTCCATAGGGCCCACTGCTGCCACACGGCCATCTACAGCCTCATCCTCCTGCAGAAAAGGCACCTGGCGTCTCAAGGAAAGGTTATGCAACATGCAGCATGCCACGATTATCTGGCAGACCTTCTTGGGTGAGTAGTACAGGGATCCACCAGTTAGATGGAGGCAACGAAACCTGGCCTTCAGGAGGCCGAATGTCCTTTCTATAATTCTTCTTGTTCGCCCACGTGCCTCATTGTAACGTTCCTCTGCCCTTGTCCTGGGATTCCTCACAGGGGTTAGTAGCCATGAGAGGTTGGGGTAACCAGAGTCACCTGCAAATATCGAGGGACAACTGTTAGACACACACTAGCCCTTAGGGCCCACACCATACCCATACACCAACATCCACTGGGTGGGAACCAGGGCTCACCTATTAGCCACACCCAGTGCCTCTGGAGTTGAGCCATCACATATGGGATGCTGCTATTCCTCAGGATAAAGGCATCATGCACAGATCCAGGATACTTTGCATTGACGTGGGAGATGTACTGGTCTGCCAGGCACACTATCTGCACAGTCATGGGTGAAAGCTCTTTCGATTTCTGAACACCTGTTCATTTCTCCTGGGGGGTGGGGGGTGGGGGGGAAGGGTTTGGGGTGGGGGGGACGAACAAATGCAATATGTGTACCATTGATTGCCTCAATGATGTTGGGGATATGTCCCATTGCATAGAAGTTAGCTTTCACTGTGGCCAAATCTTCCACCTGGGGTAAAACAATGTAGCTGTGTATGTGTTTAATCAGGGCAGACAACACTCTGGTCAGCACTATTGAGAACATTGGCTATGACATTCCTGCTGCCAAGCCCACTGTCACTTGTTAGGAGCCACTTGCCAAGAAATGGAGCACAGATAGGACTTGCACAAGAGGGGGGATCCCAGTGGGGTGACAGATAGCAGATATCAGGTCAGGCTCCAATTGGGCACACAGCTCTGTGATTGTGGCCCTGTCCAGTCTATAGGTAAGGATAATGTGCCTGTCCTCTATTGTTGCCAAGTCCACCAGGGGTCTGTACACAAGGGATGTCTCCATCTCCTATTCATCCGCAGCGGTTGTAATCTAGGGGGCAAAACGGGGAGCAGCTGGTCAGTATTGCACATTTCCAAACACTACACTGCATTGCATGTTGTGACTGTAACAGTATTTTGTTGGAGAGGCCCAAATGGTGCCTGTGTGTACTGTGACACAGTTAGGTGCCATGGCCTTCCCCCCCTGAAATGGCGTCCGCCTGTCCTGTGTGGATGGACATGTGGAAATGCAGTAATGCCGCTGACGTTGTGCGCCGTTGCAGGAGGCGGTTGAAAACTGCAGTGCAATTCCTCATTGGATACCATTGGGCCCTATGGGTTACACTGGCCAATGGTGATGTACACCGGTGGTGACGGTACGCACCGCCACGGACGTGACCGCCATTTTCTATCTGTGATGCATGTGTGGTGGGCAATATCTGTGCGTAAGGGGATGTGAGGGCTATGGTGGGCCATGAGTGCAACAGGCCGGACAGTCTGACTGATACCTTTTTTTATGTTTATTTTTCTGCAGGTCAGCACCCATCAGAAAAAGGGAATATGGCGTGCCATCACCAAGGACATGCGGACCTGGGGGTCTATGGCAGGCAGAGCACCCACTGTCGCCAACAGTGGGAGGACCTGAGACGCTGGGCAAGGAAGACGGCGGAGGCCCAGCTGGGGATGGCCTCCCAATGTGGAAGGGGTGCCCGTCAAACCCTGACCCCAACAATGGCCCGCATACGGGCGGTGGCCTATCCAGAGCTAGATGGGCGTTTGAGGGCATCACAGCAGCCACAAGGGGGTGAGTACAGTTTCCCTATATACTACTTGCACGTGGTGGGGTGGTCTCCGGGTGGGTGATGTGGGCCTGTAGGTGCCCCTAGGCCAGGCCGGACATTGCAGGGTAGGTCCCATGTTGGCCAGGGACTGATGAACACCACCTCCTACCAAGCTAGTAGGCATCCACTACTGGGCAGGGGTCTGTGGGTGCCAGGTATGCTGCTATTGGCGTTAGGTATTCCTGTCCATGGCCAGGAGACTAGCATTGTGACTGGTAGTGCATTGCCTAGTGCGTAGGGCTGTTCCCTGTGTGTGTGTGTGTTGTGTACACCAACGGTGGTGTTGGATCAGCCACTGACCAAGTGTATCCTTTGCCTCTACCCCCCCTTTTTGTTTTGTCACCCTATCCTTATGTGCATTAGCATCATCTGGCGGAGGAGCAGAGGCACTGGCAACGGAGGGAGCTGCATCCCACAGGGCCCAGGAGGCCAAATCTACCAACAGTGAGGGCACCAGTGGGACGGAGGGCGAGGGTAGCACCACAGCGGAGACAGGAGGGGACAGTTCGGACAGTGATACCTTCTCCGATGGAAGCTCCCTGGTGGTGGCGGACACCACTGCGGCCACCCCAACTACAGGTACAGCCCCACCCCCTGTACCAGCACCGCCGTCCCAGCCGCCCCTCAGCAAGTTCCTGTGCCCGCTCATCCAGGAGGGTGGGCATCTCCTTCGCCCCAGGCACCTCAGGCCCTGCCCCAGTTAGCCCTGCTGCCCTGAGTGAGGAGGCTATTGACCTCCTGCAATCCATCTCTGTTGGGCAGTCAACCATAGTGAATGCCATCCAGGGGCTGGCAGCCCATTTGCAACAAACAAATGCATTCCTGGAGGGCATTCACTCTTGCATGGCGGCCCAACAGAGATCAATCCAGGCTCTGGCCTCCTCCCTGATGGCAGCCATTGTCCCTGTGTCTAACCTGCCCCCTCCAACTTCCTCTACCCAGTCCCATTTTCCCTCAACCCCAACCTATCCCAAGCACACAGGCAGACCAGCATGCACACAAGACAACACATAGGAGTGGCTAAGGCAAACACAAGCACCACATATCATCCCACAGGCACTCACACAAACACCATCCAGATGCAGACATACCAACATCCACTGCCTCCACTGTGTCCCCCTTCTCCTCGTCGTTCACCTCCCTCCCAGTAGCGTCTACACTCACACCTGCATGCACTACATCCTCAGCCACTACTTCCATCACCATCACGCCTATCACTACACACCCCTCACTGGCAGTCACCACCCCCACATCCATGCACATGTCCCCTGTGTCCTCTCCCACTGTGTCTGTGCCCCCTCCTCCCAAAGTACACAAACGCAAGCACTCAGACACCCAACAGCCATCCACCTCACGACAACACCCAGCCCATGCACCTGCACCCAAAATCAGCAGACAGACACCTCCTACAGCCACTCCCTCTTCCTCCACTCCTAAACCTTCACCCTCTTCCCGCCCCAATGTCCCTAAGAAGCTTTTCCCCTCCACTATTGATCTCTTCCCTACCCCCACAACACCCCCCTGTCCTGCACGTCGATCCAGGGTGGTCAGAACCCAGGCGAGCACCTCAGCCACCCAGACCACGGCCACAGTAGCATCGACAGATACTGCAGGTGGGAGAGGCTACAGGGAACCAGCCATCAGCACTGAAAGTGTGCCTGCACCAGCTGCCAAAGGGAAGGGCAAGATGGCACCACCAGCTGCCAGAGGGAAGGGCAAGGAGGCACCACTATCTGCCAAAGGGAAGGACAAGGAGGCACCACCAGCTGCCAAGGGGAAGGGCAAGGAGGCACCACCAGTTGCCAAGGAATAGGGCAAGGGGCTTGCACCAGCAGGCAGGAAGGACAGGAGGCCTGGGACTGATTCTGAGCCCCACCATCAACCATGGCGGTTCAGCCGTCCGAGGCTGCAGGGGAAGGGCTGGAGCCTCCTCCCTCCCCCCACCACTGCCTGCACCACCACCAGCAGTAGCAGCCCAGGTGGGCAGCCGTCCGAGGGTGCAGGGGATGGGCTTGAGCCTCCCCCCACCACTGCCAACCCCAACACCAGCCCCGCCACTGCCACCACTGAGCAGCCGTCACCTCCGGCGGGCAGTGTGTAGTCCTGCCTCCATGGGCTGTAGTGCATCCTGGACCCTGCAAATCTTGTAGGTGTGACACCCAGGTGAGAGACTGTGACTATGCACTCCCCAAATGCTGCATCATAGGGCACAAGGCCTCCTCCAGAACCAATGGAAGAAGCCATCCACTCACTGCATCCTTGCCAGGATGAAGCACACTGGGCAGAATGCCCCCTCCAGAACAAGTGGAAGAAGCCATCCACTCACACCATCCTTGTCAGGATGAAGCACACTGGGAGCAAGGCCTCCTCCAGAACCATTGGAAGAAGCCATCCACTCACCCCATCCTTGCCAGGATGAAGCACACTGGGCACAAGGCCCCCTCCAGAACCATTGGAAAAAGCCATCCACTCACACCATCCTGGTCAGGATGAAGCACACTGGGCACCAGGCCCCCTCCAGAACCAGTGGAGGAAGTCATCCACTCACCCCATCCTTGCCAGGATGAAGCACACTGGACACTAGGCCCCCTCCAGAACCAGTGGAAGAAGCCATCCACTCACCCCATCCTTGTCAGGATGTTGCACACTGGGCACAAGGCCCCCTCCAGAACCAGTGGGCAAACCACCCACTTGAGAGACTGTGGCCTTGCACTCCCCAGGACCAAGCAGTGGGCAAACCACCCACTTGAGAGACTGTGGCCTTGCACTCCCCAGGACCAAGTAGTGGGCAAACCACCCACTTGAGAGACTGTGGCCTTGCACTCCCCAGGATATCGCACAGGGCATGTAGCCCCCTCCAGGACCATTGGTGTTGTACCATCTTCTGGCTGAGGTGCCCCCGCATTCCCCATCCCCCTGAGGTGCCTGTGTATTTTCGACCTGATGCCCCTGCGGTGTTCTCTCCGCGCTGTTGCAGGAGTGAGGTGGGGCCTTGGCCTATGTGTAGTGGCCCTGTGGCACACGGACATTGAGGACTGGGCAGTGTCCCTCCATTTGTATATATGTATATACTGTTTTGATTTAGAAGCATGTTTTTATAGTATTTTATCTTATTACACTCACTTTAATCGATTCCTTTTGTCCTTGCATTATTCCTGAGGGGTACGGGGTGGATATGTAATGTTATTGCATCTGTTTGTGTGTATGGTGTTGGGGGTGGGGATGTTGCGTGTGTGTGTCACTCTCTTTTTCCTCCCCCTCCCTTGTGTGCTAGGCGGCAGTACTCACCGTGGTTGTCTTCGCCGGCGTCGATGTTCGTAATGCATGAAGAGGTATAGCAGCATGGGGAAGATGTGCAACTCGGGCTCCTTGGTGTCGTGGTTGTTCCCTGTGTCTCCAGAGGTGAGTCCTTTGACTTCAGTGTTCTGTTTCCGCTGTGCTTTTGATGTCGTTGGTACTGCCCCGGAAAAGGTGGTGGATAGTCCTGTCTTAATACAGTGGGCAGAACATTGTCATCCGCCTGGCTGTTGGCGGTTACCGCCATGGTGCTTGTTGCTAGCGCCGTGGCGGTCGGAGTGTGAAAGTGTCTGTCTGTCTGGGCGGTTTCCGCCGTGGTCATAATTCCATTTTTGTTACCGCCGGCCTGTTGGTGGTATTACCGCTGCTTTATCACCAACCGCAAGGGTTGTAATGAGGGCCATGGTATGCACAGAGTCCAGGGGTTCCCAAAGAGGCTTGACAGAGGCAATAATAGATAATACTAATGCTCTATTTGTGGTAGTGTGGCTGAGCAGTTAGGCTGATGCGAGGTTAGTGTTAAGCATTGTTGTACATACACAAGAAAAGAAGAAACACACACAATGACTTAACTCCAGACCAATAGGATTTTATATAGAAAAATATATTTTTGTTACTTTATTACTAGAACCACAAGACTCAGTTCAGTAAATACTGTTGCAGGTAAAATACTTAGCCTAGACATCAATGTAACTTTGTTTCACTTTAGTCAAGTAACAGTTTTGAAGAAAACAGAGAATATCTATTTTAAAAGTGGACCCAGTGCATTTTCAGAACAGAAAATAAAGTACAGTTTTAAAGGTAAGTACACAACTTACAGTTCCAGTCTCCGGCACCAATCCCACACCCTCAGCGGCACTGGGGCGGCTGGTTGCAGGGTGCAAACAGGGCATCAGGTTTTTAATGAAACACTATGAGGGGACCCCAGGGGTCACTCAGGTGCTGCAGGTGAGGTCTGGGGTTGGGGTGTCTCGGGCACACCACCGGTCAGACAGGGAAGAGGGCCACCTGTTGATCGTTGCTGCACCAGGTGTCGATTTCTCCAAGGCCTGAGTGCTGCAGGTGCAGTGGGTCCTTTGCCGTCAGTTATGTTTGTCCAGGACAGTCACGGTCAGGGTCCTCAGGATTTCCTCTGCAGGCGTCGTTGTGGAGGGGTGGAGAGGTCAACCCAAGGTGGGCACTTGGTTGCTGTCGCCTGGGGGTCCTCTCTGGTCGGTTTGGCCACCTGGACTCGGGCTGTGGGTGTCCGGTGCAGGGTGGTTAGGACTCACGCTTCTGGAGTGAGGTGGGAGTCCTTTAGAATAGGTTTCTTCTGTTCTTCTTTGGACAGGACCACTACCCACAGGAGTTCTTGATCCTCTGTGATGCAGGCAGTCTTCTGGAGGTTTTTGAGTGGTCACTGGAACTCGAGGATGCCTCGCCTTTCTTCTGCAGGTTCTCTGAAGCAGGAGACAGGCTGGTAGGGCTGGGGCCAAGTCAATTGTTGTCTACTTTCCTTCTCTGCTGGGGTTTCAGCTAAGCAGACCTTCTTCTTTTCTTGAGGTCATCAGGAATCTCACTAGCTTGGTTCAGGGAGCCCTTAAATATGACATTTAGGGGTGTTTTTAGGAGTTAGAGGGCAGTAGCCAATGGCCTCTGTCCCTGAAGGTGGCTACACCTTCCTGTGTCTAATCCCTTTGGGGAGAGGGCACATTCCTAACCCTATTGGTCCATCTCCTCCAAACCAAGATGGAGGATTCTGCAAGGAGGGGGTCACTTCAGCTCTGGGCACCTTAGGGGTGGTCCTGGCTGAGGTGGTGAATCCTCCTTGTTTTTCCTAATTATCCCTCTGGGCTTGCCGCCAAAAGTGGGACTTTGTCCGGGGGCTGTGCATCTCCACTAGATGGAGTGTCCTGTGGCATTGTAACATGAAGCCTGAGCCTTTGAGGCTCACCGCTAGGTGTTACAGTTCCTGCAGGGGAGAGGTGTGAAGCACCTTCACCCAGTGCAGGCTTTGGTTCTGGCCTCAGAGAGTACAAAGGCTCTCACCTTAGGGGGCCAGAAACTCATCTGCAAGTGGCAGGCTGCACAGACCAGTCAGTCCTACACTAGAGGATTGGGTAAAATACAGGGTGCATTTTTTTGATAAATCCAACACTGGCATCAGTGTGGGTTTATTATTCTGAGACGTTTGATACCAAACTTCCCAGTATTTAGTGTAGCCATTATGGAACTGTGGAGTTCGTTTTGACAAGCTCGCAGACTATGTACTTAATATGGCCACACTGTACTTACAATGTCTAAGAATGGACTTAGACACTATAGGGGCATATTGCTCTTGCAGTTATGCCCTCACCTGTGGTATGGTGCATCCTGACTTAGGGCTTTAAGGCCTGCCTGTGACATACCTATGCCACAGGCAGTGTTTTGTGTGCATGGCACCCAGAGGAGGAAGCCATGTCGACTTTGCCTTTTTCTCCCCACCAACACACACAATCTGCAATGGCAGTGTGCATGTGTTAGGTTAGTGGCCCCTTAGGGTGGCACAACACATGCTGCAGCCCTGAGGGACCTTCCCTGGTCACATGGCCCTTGGTACCACTGGTACCTTTTACAAGGGACATATCTGTGTGCCAGGGGTGTGCCAATTGTGGAAACAATGGTAATTTTTTAGTGAAAGAACACTGGTGCTGGGGCCTGGTTAGCAGGGTCCCAGCACACTCTTAATCAAGTCAGCATCAATATCAGAAAAAATGTTGGGGGGTAACTGCAACAAGGGCCATTTTCCTACACAAGGGGCCCCCCACCTACTCCCCCCACCAGTCCACAGGCTAGGAGACTCAGCCAAACCTAGGAGAGTCTTCCTAGTCTATCAGGCGAGGAAGAACAGAGAAACAGGCAGTTTTGTTGTAGGGCCTACTCTGCCTTACACCCTCCTGTCTAGGTCATTCCCTCTGGGGAATGGACTTACCTCAACAGTGATGGGACCCAAACTGAATTGCCTCTTGTCTGTGTTTTTAGTGACTTCACCCGTTATTTTTATTTTGGGGTTAGAGGTATCCACCTCTGCTAATCTTATATTAGCCAGGGTCACCCCTAGCTTACCCAAAGAGGTTACCCACAGCTGAAGTAACTCCACCATGACCAACAGGGTCAGAGGGCCTAACCTGCTGTTTGGCATGGGGTCAGGCCACCAGGCCAAGGAAAGTTCAGCTATAAAGGCTAACACCCAGCATAGGCCACTGACAGCTGTCAGTGCCCAGAACCACACCTTTAGCTCTTCACCAACATGGGAAGGGCTATGTTATAGGCTTCTTTGGATTCAGGGTGCCTGTCTGCTGTGGTCGAGTGGGGGTTGCTACCTCTTGTAGTAGACACCCTTCTTCCAGTCTTTCTTCTGTTAGCTGAGGAGCCACCCACTCATGCTTACCAATTGCCTGACTAGTCAGGACTTCCTGTGGGTCAGGTTGGGCTTTACCAGTGCAACGTTTGGAGTTTTCCCCTACTGGAGCAGAATCTCCAGGGCTTACTGGAACTTTGGTTAAAGGTTGTCCACCTTTGCTGCACTGTTTTCTCTTTCTTCTCTTCTGGGGCCTACCTTTAGACACTGCAGGGGCAATACCTCCAGAATCCATGGGAGAGGACTGGCACTGGACCAGTTCCTTTCTTGGGCTCTGACCAACCTCTGGGTGGTCATTTCAAAGGAGACAAACAAGGGGGAGGTCTGTACTGACTACCACCCTTCTCCAGCTAAAAGTCCCACCCACTTCTAGGGGCACTAAAGCCACAGTCCTATTAGTGACCTTGTCTGGGCTAACCCTTACTCTGGCAGTCTCACTTGGGATGTATGGGTTTGAGAGCACCAGCCTGTCAGGCACAAGAGTGTGACAAGTATCTCTCAGGGCAGTGGCTGGGATTCCATTCACCAGTAGTTGGTGGAAGTGTCTACTTCCTCCTGGGATCTCCAACTCACCTGTTGGGCCCATTTTCAAGTTGAAGGCTATGAGGACCTCCTCCTTTAATACTTTAATAAAAATGCAATGTCCAAATAAGGCCATTGGCCAGTCCATGTGTAACAGACTGAAGAGCCCAAAGGGCCTGAACTTGACTGCCACATGTGCACATGGTACAACAACATAAAGGGACATCAATGGGGCAGCCAGGCACCTCAGGCAACAGGAGCAGGGTGAGGCGGGGTGGCGACTTACATCTGGGGGGGGGCTTGGACTTACATTTGGGAGGTGGAAGAGGTTTGGGTTTGCTCTTGGAAGGTGGGGGAGTGGGCTTGTACCGGGGTGTGGCAGATGGACCTGGGCCAGCACAGGGCTTCTCCTCTCTGGAGAAGGGGCACAGGAATGGGAAGAGCGGACTGGGGCAGAGTTTAACGTGGAAGGAGTAGACAGAGCAAGCAGGTGGGCACGTTTAGGGATGAGACGGGGCTTGAACAGTGGGTTCGAACAGGTCAACACGGACAGGAAAAGTTTTTTAGGGGCAGTTGGGGTGGACATGGAGGACAGTGTGGGAGTGGAGGTAGAGGGAGTGCTTGTAACTGGTGTAGGTGTGCTGGACGTGGATGCAGGTACCTGAACAGTATGTTGAGGTGTGGTGGATGTGTGTTGGGTGGCTGTGTGGGAACGTTTGAGTATTTTGGGAGGGGGGTGTACACAGTGGGACAAGACAGGCTGCCAGTGTAAATGGATGTTGTCTGGGTGTCTGCACGTCTGGTGAGTGTGCTGCATGTGACAGTCAATGTCGTTGTGGTGAGTGCAGGTCTGGTGTCTGGGGTGCATGACTGGATGTCTGATGTTGTGGTGACTGCAAGAATGGGACCAGCAACAGTGACTGAGGGTGCAGTGCTTGTGGGTGTGCATGGTTAGGTGGCACACAGGGAGGCGGGATGGGTGGACACACTGGGGGAAGTGGATGTTGTCGTATGTGCCTTTGTATGTTGGCTGTGTGTATGCTTGTGGTGGGAAATGAGCTGCTTGTGTTTCTGTGTGTGCTTCTTGTGTGTTGAGGTGTGTGCATGGCTGTCTAAATGTGTGCTTGGGATGGGTGAAGGGAGTGGGGTGTTGGAAGGGGTAGAGGTGCTTGGAGGGGGGACGGAAAGTCCAGGGACACTGGCTGCCATCAAAGAGGAGGCCAGAGTCTGAAAAGATCTCTGTAGGCCAGACATGGCACCGTGAATGCCTTCCAGGTACGCATTGCATTGTTGCATCTGGGATGCTAGCCCCTGGATGACATTCACGATGGTTGTCTGCCCTACAGAGACGGTCCTCAGGAGGTCAATAGCCTCCTCCATGAGGGCAACAGGACTGACTGGGGCAGGGGATGAAATGCCTGGGGCGAAGGAGACTCCCACCCTTCTGGGTGAGCGGGCTCGGGCAACTGGATGGGGAGCAACTGGGAGGGCGGTGATGGTATGGGGGGTGGTGGAAGATGACACAGAATGGGTGGGCCCACTAGGGTCCGCCACCACCAGGGATCTCCCATCGGAGGAGGTATCAGAGTCACTACCGCCAGTGGTAGTTGCCTCCCCAGTGGTACTCCCCTCGCCTCCAACCCACTGGTCCCCTTGGCGTTGTTAGACTCTGCCTCCTTGGAACCGTGGGCCGCTGCATCCCCACTTGCAGTGCCACTGCTCCCTCGACAGATGATGCTGATGTACACAAAGAACACAAGAGCACAGGGTTAGGGATACAAAACATGAGAGAAATCTGTAAGTACCTGAATGGATGTACATACTTGGTGCCCACACACTCCCACCCAGTTTACACACCTACACGCAGCACCTACAGCTATAGTCATGACTATGCGCCTGACTAGTCGCCACTACCCCAGCATACAACTCATTTCCCACATGACACAAGGACCTGAGGAACTGTTAGATCTGCCCAAATCATCTCCGTGCCCATGGGGGGGCAGGACTGCTTGTAGACACCTGTCAGAGTTCCTGGCACCAGACAGCATACATACTACTGCACCTCAGACATCCATTAAAGAGGCATAAAATGGTGTTGGTACTCACCCCCTTGTGGCTGCTGTGCAGCCTTCAAGCGCCCATCCAAATCTGGATATGCCACCGCCAGAATGCAGCACATTAGGGGGGTCAGGGCCCGAAGGGCACCCCTTCCTCGTTGGTGGGCCTTCCCCAGCTGGGACTCGCAGGGCTTCCTGGCACAGCGCCGCAGGTCCTCCCACCGCTTCCTGCAGTGGGTGCTCCGCTGGCTGTAGACCCCTAGGGTCCGCACCTCCCTGGCGATGGCCTGCCATAGTCCCCTCTTCTGATGGGCGCTGACCTGTATGGGACACACAGAAAAGAAAAACAGAGTTCAGGATCTTGCCATATGATACAGCTGACTATACGTCCCCTATGAGATGGACATGTCACAAGATCATTTTGCCACCTCACTCACTGTACTTGCTCCACATTCTATGCCTGTGCAGTTACATATCGACCACACATGCATACAGGCATCCGCCACCATCACACACATCCATGCAAGGCAACCGCCTACTCACCTGCTCCTCTGGTCACCCATATAACTTGGCATACAGGGGTAGGACCCCGTCCGCCAGTGCTTCCAGCTCCTCCGTGGTGAAGGCCGGGGCCCATTCCCCTGTGACTCGTGTTATTTGAGTAACCAGAGTCAGGACACAGCAAGTGGAGTACTTCCATGCACGGGATCCAGGAGTCAGGTGAAATTAGGGTGACGATGTGGTGTACGCTCCGCAGCAGTGTGCACTGTCACTGCCAGCGGTGATCATGATAGGCCCAGGTTCCCCATTGACAACCATGTTAACCAATGAATGGGTGCACGGCGGTGAACACCACCTTATGCCATAACAACATCCGCCAACAGAATGAGGTCACTTCCACTCCTACATATCTGGATGGCAGGAGGCTGCCATTTCGCTAGCACAACGTAAATATTTCCTGATCAGGGGCCCCATTCAGGCCCTATGATTCCCAGCCCTTAGTCACCTGCCCACATGAGTGTCTGTTCCTCACCTCCGTTCGTAGGTATCACTGCATAAATGTCCCTAAAGTAGTACATCATACATCGCTTGTGTGTGTAACCTAAATATTGTGCAGCAGGTATTCTTACACAACATGTTTTGCATGTGTATGTGGGTCCCTCATATGTGTTCTCTCCTCCCCATAGGTACAGACCCATGTGGCGAGGGAGGGCCCCATCTGTGTACAGACCTCTTGTTGATTTGGAGACCATGGTGTTGTCAAAATCAGGGCAGTGCGCGCTCTACGGGCGACTGGAATGCAAAAACCCAGCACTACATAATTCATGCATTATGCTGGTATGCTGTTGTTTAACCTTTTGCATTGCAGAGAGTTTAATCCTGAAGACTTATATTCAAGGTGCTTATAAATACTGTTCATTTGCAATGTATTGCTGCAGGCTCTCAGAGTGTGTCAGGGTGTGGTCCCTTTCCAGGGCTTTCTAGAAGCTTTCTCTGCAGCATGACTGAGTGTGGTTTGTGGGCTGGGCCAGACTCTACATAAGGGAGTCAGCCCAGCTCCACGTGCTCACTATTTAGAGGTCCCGGTGCAGAGCAGCAGCAACTTCCTGAGCTCCTGTTCCGGAGGCCTACTTTGATCTTCCAGGCCTTTGCCCTTCATAACATTGGTGATCCTTGATCAGGGCGGTAAGACGGAGGTCGGGCTGGGCCCCCGATCCCGTTCTCAAAGTCATTCAAGTTCTTGGGCCTCATTTTCATGTTGAGAGATTTTACCTTGTGCGTGTGAATGCTCTCTTGTTTTTTTCTGGCATTTACATGTTGATATTCGAATCGACAAGACGCGCGATTCGTTACTCGTGTTTAACTCTTGATATTCATTGTGCGCTACCATTTTTTGGCAGTTAAATGGTGGCATTTGAATCGGCAAGACGCGCGATTCATTTCTCGTATTTAACTCTTGATATTCATTGTGCGCCACCATTTATTGGCAGTTACATGGTGGCATTCGAATCGGCAAGACGGGCGATTCATTCCTCGTGTTTAACTCTTGATATTCATTGTGCGCTACCATTTCTTGGCAGTTACATGGTGGCATTCGAATCGGCAAGACGCGCGATTCATTCCTCGTGTTTAACTCTTGATATTCATTGTGCGCTACCATTTCTTGGCAGTTACATGGTGGCATTCGAACCTGCAAGACGCGCGATTCATTCCTCGTGTTTAACCCTTGATACTCATTGTGCGCAACCATTTCTTGGCATTTACATGGTGGCGTTCGCATCGGCAAGACGCGCGATTTATTTTTCCTGCATTTAACTCTTGATACGCATTGTGCGCAAGCATTTCTTGGCATTTACATGGTGACATTCGAATCGGCAAGACGTGCTATTCATTCCTTGTGTTTAACGCTTGATACTCAATTGTACACAACCATTTCTTGGCATTTACATGGTGGCGTTCAAATCGGCAAGACACGCGATTTATTTTCCTTGCATTTAACTCTTGATACGCATTGTACGAAAGCATTTCTTGGAATTTACATGGTGACATTTGAATCGGCAAGACACGCAATTCATTTCTTGTGTTTAACTCTTGATACTCATTGTGCGCAACCATTTCTTGGCATTTACAAGGTGACATTCGAATCGGCAAGACGCGTGATTCACTCTTGCAATTAAAACTTGATGTTTCAGATCGATTGCAGTGTCCGCGATCACTTCATGGCATTTGCATATTCTTGTTAAAATCAGCAATGTGCGCGATTCATGTTTCTGCATTTAAAACTAAGGGCCAGATGTAGGTAGGTAAAAAATAGCGACTCGCAAATTGCGAGTATTTGCGACTCGCAATTTCCGACTTGCTAACTGCAATGCAGGTAGAAAGTGCGAGGACAATTTGCGACTCGCACAAGGAGTCGCACCGCAGATAGCGAGTCCGCTGTTTGCGAGGTTGCTTTTTGCGACCGCGCAAAAAAACTGACTCGCAATTTGCGAGTGGGTGTCGCAAATAGCGACTGTGCTGAAAATTGAATGCAGGTGCTGCAGAACACTCTGAAAAACACTTCAGAACACTCAGGAAAACACTTCCTGGCACATGATGATGACATCACAGCCAGGAAGTTTACAAATACACCTGGGAGGAGGGAGGACCACACCCATTTCAACTTCAGCAGAGCTAACAAACAGAGCTCCTGCAACCAAGGCTGACAATCCTAGGAAAAGGAAGCTAAAGTTTGCTGAAAAGGAGTTGGAGGTGCTGACTGATGAGTGCTGTCAGCACCATGACGAGCTGTTTGGCAGGGCAGCCCTCACCGTGCCAGACACAGAGAAGAAAAGAATTTGGCAGGGGATCCATGACAAGGTCAACTCCCTGGGGGTCAGCCACCGGAGTGTGGAAGAATTGAAGAAAAGGTGGTATGACCTGCGCTCCCGGACCAAGGAGAGGGTGGCAGAGCGGCTCCGGGAGATGAGAGGCACAGGAGGGGGACCATCGACGGTACCACCAACCACACAGCTGGAGGAAAGGTTAGAAGAGACCCTAGAGACTGAGGCTGTAAACGGGATGGGAGATCTGGACACCTCTGAGCCAGGACCATCAACCGGTGAGTACCATGTGACATGCATGTACCCTCATCAATGCCATACCCCCACCCTCCTTGTACACATGCACAACCAAGATAGCTCCATTTCAGAGTAGCAAACACCAGAATGATGCATTATGGGCAATGTAGTCAAGTAGGCAGTTCATAGGCAATAGTTTATTAGGAAGTTGATAACAGATAGTAGACACTGACAGTGTGTTTCCTATGTCCCACAGGTCTCCCACAAGACACCCCCACCAGCCCAAGCAGCCAGGGGCCAATGGTCAGCCAGCACACACAGGAGACAACAGGACCAGCCACCACTGCTACCTGCACCACCGACACCATGCCCTCTCAGGAAACACCTGTTGCAGTAGTGGTGTGTGAGCCTGCACCAGGTACGAGCCAGAGTGCCACAGCAGACAATACAGGGCCTCCACCGCTTCGCAGGCGACGTGGAATATCAACAGCACAGCGGCAGGCAGAGTCAGGGCATGCCTCCACATCACCAACCGAGGCCCAACTTCTACGGGGTCAGCGCCTGCAAAACCAACAATTAAGGAGGATTAGTGGGGTATTGCAGCGCCTTGAACGCAATCATGCCATCAGTATGCAGCAGGTACATTCGGAGTTGCAGGTGATCGGTACCAACACGGGTGACCTTGCACTGTCTATGCGCCAGCTAGTGGCAGGACTGCTAACGCAGAGTGACAGTGCACGGCGCAGGGACCGCCAGCTGCTGCAACGCCTGGACAGGATGTCCTACCCTATAGTTAGGCTGGCTGTCAACACAACAGGGCTGTCTAGGCGCATAGTCAGCCTCCAGGTGGACATGGGCCACTTTGCTGGTGATGTGGCACGGGGACTGGGCCATCTCAGCCATGCAATGGACCTCATGGAGGCACGGCAGGTGGCCAGGGGCACAGGCGACATGCCACAGGACAGTGAGGAGGGCTCCACTGTCAGCAGTGTCTCTGCCAGTGACACCAGGGTGCTTCATAGTGGAAGCACAAGGCAGAGCACTGCTGACCCCCCTAGTACCAGCCAGGCTGGCCGAGCCCGCCGTAGGGTGTGAGCTCCACACTGTCCTTGGGGTTGGGGCACATGATGTCAATGTGTCCCATGCCAGGTGGACTATTGAAGCCCCTGAACTGCTCCTATTGTACATAGTTTTGTTATTTGCACTTATTAAATCACTTGTTCTTTCCACTTAACACATGGACTCTTGGTGTGTTACATTGGTGAGTATGGTAAAAGTTGGCACGCACCTTCCAAAGTATTGGTTTGCAAGGTGTTCCCGTCTCAGTCTGCCTTGATTTGCGATGCTCCTATCCCCATGATGGCGATGTGGTTGCTCTTGCTCTTCATCCTCAGAATCTGGGTCTTCAGGGGTGAGAGTTAGCCCACGTCTGGTGGCAATGTTGTGCAGTATAGCGCATGCAACAACTATTTTGAAAGCTGTTATTGGGGTATACTAGAGGGCACCTCCACTTCGGTGGAGGCATCTGAACCTTGCTTTCAGCAGTCCAAAGGTACGTTCGATGATGTTCCTGGTCCTCTTATGTGCACTGTTGTATCGCCTCTCGCAATCATTGCTGGGTGTTAAGTAAGGAGTTAATATCCATGGACGTAGTGTATAAGCACTGTCACCTGTTTGGCACAAAACATACAATGTTAGCAAGGCATGGGTGGCTTGCACATTGACCTGTGTGCATGTCTTCAAGGTGTATTCAGCTCTACCTAGGAGGTATCCGTCTCCAAACTCCCCACGTTCCAGGCGTTGGTGTATCCCACTGTGCCTAAAAATGTAGGAGTCATGAGTACTGCCTGGAAATTTGGCAACCATGTCAGTGATGACATAATGGGCGTCACATACCACCTGAATATTGAGTGAGTGGGTACACTTCCTATTGCGGAACAGATATTCCAGGTTTGCAGGAGGGCATATTTGTATATGTGTCCCGTCTACACACCCTTTGACATGGGGGAAGTTGGCAATCCTGTAAAATTCCAACTTGGTGCTGTTGATTTCTGCCTCATTCCTGGGTATGTATATGTATCGGGACATGTGTGTGAGTAAGGCGTCTAGGAATGCCCTAAAGAACCGTGATAGTGCACTTTGGGATACCCCACCTGCCACAGCAATGACCCCCTGATAGCTACCCGAGGCCAAGAGGTGCAGTGAGCATAGCACTTGCACATGCGTAGGGATGGCGCAGCCGCGCACAGTCTGGCGTTCTAGCTGTGGTTTGAGTAATTCTATTAAATCTAGTATAGCTGCGCTGCTAAGTCTATATTTATCATAAATTTCCTCCTCAGTTTGCTGGAAGTGTCTGCCTTGTTCTGTATATCTTCTCCTGTCTCTGGCTCCTCCTCTGCTGGGCGGCGTGGACTCTCCTCCTCACTGCTATTAGGTATATCTCCGCCATCTTGAGTAACCCAGATGCCTTCTGGGTCTCCTTTTATACTTTGGTAATGGTTACCACCTGCTCTGAGTTAGTGGTAAATTGGAAGTGCAAAATGGGCTTTATGCGACTAGTTGCAATTTGCGAGTTGCTATTGCATATGGTTTGCGACTCGCAAATTGCGACTTGCTATTTGCGGGTCGCAAAATGGGGTCGCAAATTTTGCTAGTCGGTAACGGCTCGCGTCGCATTTTGCGAGTCGGAAATGGGATTATTGCATCCCATTTCCGATTTTGCAGGGTCGCAAATTGCGAATCGGGCCATTTGCGACTCGCAAAAAGTTTGCTATATCTGGCCCTTAGTGTTATAATTCTAGATGTTACATTATATGTGCATAATAAGTCCCTTAATACAACTTCTATTGTGTTCCAGAAAACGTTCAGATTATTTTCTTGTCCTCATGCAAAAAGACCATGTTTGATTTTGAAAGCATCATTCTAGGGGGTTCTTATATTCCTAGTCAATGTGTAACATTTCATTAATAGTTTCATTGAGAAGTTGTATTAATCATTCTTGATACCTTCCCAGGTAACCAGACATCTTGAGGCCTAGTTATTTAGTCCATGCTTAAGTTATCCATGGTTACAGTATGAAAATGTTTAGAATCTTAGTCTAGTAAAGATTAATAGGATATCATCTTGATATTGTGTGTTTTAACCTTTTGCTTCCTACAGGTCTCCTTCCCAGCTGTTCCCTACCTAATCCCCTTTTCCCCACTTGGACTCTCTTAGACTCTGTGACATTCTAATCAGAGTATTGGAGCTGTCTTGTGGTGGACATGTTGGGAACGTGCGCAGACCCCGAGGATCTGGTGACTGACAGGTGGAACGTCACATCATTGTCACCTACAGACTCAATCGTACAGCAATCCATGACCTATGTGGATTACTGGATCCTGTACTGAGACTGGCTAATCGGAATCAGAATGCCATCCCTACTGAAGTGCAAGTGCTCTCTGTACTCCATTTTCTGGCTACGGGCTCATTTCAGGGGACAGCGGGCATCGGTGCAGGGTTCTCACATCCAATGTTTAGCCTCATCCTGCCCAAATTCCTGGATGCATTTGTATACCACCTGCAGACATGTGTAAAGTTTCCCCAAAGGGCTGAACTCCCTGCCACCAAGCCTGAGTTTATGCCTTTGCTAACATTCCCCATGTGATAGGTGCCATCGATGGCACCCACTTAGCCCTCATCCACCAAAGAGTGAACGAACAGTTGTAAAGGAACAGGAAGAACTTCCACTCAATGAACGCATGTGAATGCCATGTTTCCAGGATCGGTTCATGATTCCTTTGGGTGTGGGCTAATGGTAGATGACCATTATAGGTACATGGGCTCAGCGATTGGTGGCAGTGGGTATAGGTCCATATGTCCCTTGCAAGTTGTTAAGTTGCTATTGGTGGGTGAGGATGGTAGCACAGTGGCACACTTTGTAGACAGTCCATGTCAGAGTCGCTTCTTAGTGGGGGACTTGGTCTTGGCAGGTGTTCCTGTGCCATATCTGGGTCTGAGGGACTGTTTGAGGGTCTGGTGCTGGGCTGGATGGGTAGGGGTGCTGGTCTCCTGTGTGTCCTCTGCCAGTGCCACTAGTCCAGTTGCGGATGCTGATGTTGAGGGCTGGTCTGTGTCCTGGGCAGTGGTACGGGCTATCTGGTTTGTGGGGTTCTCAGGCTGGGTTAGGTAGTGGTGCTGCTGCACCCCTGCAATAGTGACCATGGTGACATTAAGTTGTTTCCATTGCTCCATGCTTGATGTTGGGCTATCTGCAGCCTTTGACTCTGTTCCAGGGTGGCCAGGATCTGGCCCATCCTGTCTTGTGTATGGTGGTATGCTCCCAGGACCTCAGAGATCACCTCATGGGCTGCAGCATCCATCCTTTTGCCTCCCCCCCGGGCCACTGCTGCCCTCCCACTGGGCCTAGCTCCCTGTGCCTGTGTCCCCTGCACAGGTCTGGCAGTACCACTTGCACTGGGGCCATCAACATCCTGCCTGTTAGTAGGTGGGGACTCTGGCTTTTGTACTTGTGGTCCGCCAGTCTGTGGCCTGGAGACACTGGTGTGGGGTCGTTTGGCCAGAGCTGTTGGTAGCTGGGTGGTAGGGGTGTCAGTGATGTCCTGGGTCGGGCTGCTGGAAGATGACAGTCCAGGACTGTGTGATGGGCCAGGGTATTCCTCACTGTCCACACTTCCCTCTCCAGTGTCCTAAGTGGGGCCTCTGTCTCCATGTGGGGCACTGGCACTCCTTGGCTTTTCCGTCAGGGTGGCATGGGTGGTGGTGCCTGTGAGGGGGAATGGACATGTATGTTACTTGTAATAATTTGAATGTGGATGCACAGCTCTGCCCTATTTTGTGCTGTGTATTCCCCTGCTGGCACATGCAGGGACCTATTGTGGGGTTGCCATTACATTTTGCATGGGATGTGGAGGTGCATTGTGGGTGGTGTTGTGCCATTGTGATTCATTGCAGGGGTAGGTGTCTGTGCACAGGGGGAGTGATGTGGGCCTGTTGGTGGGTTTGTGGGCATGCAGGGTGACTGGATGTAGTTATTCTGGCCTGGGTGGGATAGTGGTTCTTGTGGATGTTGGAGGGGTGGTGTGGTACATGCATTACAGGTGTGGTGGATATGACGTAATTGTAGATGACTTACCCGAGTCCATTCCTCCAGTGAGTCCACTGAGGCCCTCAAGGTGCAGATTGAGCAGTACCTTTTCCTCCCAGTCGGTGTATGTGGGGGTCCTCCTCCAGTCTTTTGGACAGCAGTTTTGTGCCTGGATGCCATCGACCTCACCTTCCTGTGCAGGTCGTTCCATCTCTTGTGGATGTCGTCCCTCGTGCGTGGATGGTTTCCCCCTGCGTTGACCTTGTTTACTATAGTCTGCCATAACTCCATCTTCCTGGAGATGGGTGTGTGCTGGACCTTTGCCCCGAAGATTTGTGGCTCGACCTTGAGTATTTCATCCACCATTGTTCTTAGCTCCCTATCTGTGAAGCGGGGGTGCTTAGGGGGTGCCATGGTTTGCGTTGTAGGTGGTGTGTTGTAGGATGATTGGTGAGGGTGCTGTTGTGTGGCTTGTGTGATGTGGAGTTCAGTGTATGTGTGTTGTGTTGTCAATATCTGTCATGCTATTGGCATTGCAAAGGATTTTGTGGTGTGTCTGTGAGTGTTTTACAGTGTTGTGGATGTGTGTCAGGTGTGTGGGTTTCAAACTTGCCAATGTGTGCATTTTCTTGCTGTTGGGTCCACTTGCTGGCTGTGGCGGTCCGTACCGCCAATGGTCGTTCGACATCCACTATCCGCCACGGTAATTTGTGCATCGTTATTTGGAGGGCGGGGGATTTGTGGGCATGGCGGTGGGGGGTGGGTAGTGCAGCCTTTCCACCATCAAGGGCCCTGGTGGTGGCTGGAGGTAGCAGAATTTTTGGTGTTTTTTGTTTTTGGCATCATTATATACCAGAGAATATCTATTTTAACCCCTTCGCTGCCAGGCCTTTTCCCCCTCCTGTGCTGAGCCTTTTTTTGGCTATTTGGGGCAGTTCGCGCTTAGGCCCTCATAACATTTTGTCCACATAAGTTAGCCAAGCCAAATTTGCGTCCTTTTTTTCCCAACATCCTAGGGATTCTAGAGGTACCCAGACTTTGTGGGTTCCCTTGAAGGAGTCCAAGAAATTAGCCAAAATACAGTGATAATTTCGTTTTTTTTTTTTTAAATGGGAAAAAGTACCTTTGTATTTCCAAAAAGGGCACAAGATAAGGTGTTGAGGAGCAGTGGTTATTTGCACATCTCTTAATTCCGGGGTGACCATACTAGCATGTGAATTACAGGGCATTTCTCAAATAGATGTCTTTTTTACACACTCTCTTATATTTGGAAGGAAAAAATGTAGAGAAAGACAAGGGGCAATAACACTTGTTTTACTAATCTATGTTCCCCCAAGTCTCCCAATAAAAATGATACCTCACTTGTGTGGGTAGGCCTAGCTCCCGCGACAGGAAATGCCCCAAAACCCAACGTGAACACATCACATTTTTTTAAAGAAAACAGAGGTGTTTTTTGCAAAGTGCCTACCTGTAGATTTTGGCCTCCAGCTCAGCCGGCACCTAGGGAAACCAACCAACCCTGTGCATGTTTTTAAACTAGAGACCTAGGGGAATCCAAGATGGGGTGACTTGTGGGGCTCTGACCAGGTTCTGTTACCCAGAATCCTTTGCAAACCTCAAACTTTGGCTAAAAAAACAAATTTTCCTCAAATTTTGGTGACAGAAAGTTCTGGAATCAGAGAGGAGCCACAAATTTCCTTCCACCCAGCCTTCCCCCAAGTCTCCCGATAAAAATGATACCACACTTGTGTGGGTAGGCCTAGCGCCCGCGACAGGAAATGCCCCAAAACACAATGTGGACACATCACATTTTTTCATAGAAAACAGTGCCTACCTATGGATTTTGGCCTCTAGCTCAGCCGGCCCCAGGGGGGTCAGAAATGACCTAAAATAAATTTGTCCCCCACCCCGCCAACCCCCCCCGGGAGCGACCTTATCTACGGGGTCGCTCCCGGTGCGTGACATTGGCGCCCCAAAAAAATTCCCTGGTGCCTAGTGGATTCTGCCCCTTGGGGGCAGATTGACCTAAAATCGGCCAATCTGCCCCCAAGGGGGGCAGAAATGGTCTAAATACAATTTGCCCCCCAGGGGAGCGACCCTTGCCTAATGGGTCGCTCCCCATCTCTGAAAAAACAAACAAACAAAAAAAACAAAAAAACAATTTGCCCTGGCGCCTAGAGGTTTCTGCCCCCTCTGGGGGCAGATCGGCCTAATAACAATAGGCCGATCTGCCCGCCAGGGGGGGCAGAAATGGCCTAAAATAAATTTGACCCCCCCACCCCCCCAACACACCCCCCCCCCTGCGTGACCCTTGCCTACGGGGTCGCTCCCCCTGCGTGACATTGGCGCCAAAAAAAAAATCCCCGGTGCCTAGTGGTTTCTGCTCCTTGGGGGCAGATTGACCTAAAATCCGCCAATCTGCCCCCAAGGGGGGCAGAAATGGTCTAAATACAATTTGCCCCCCAGGGGAGCGACCCTTGCCTAATGGGTCTCTCCCCATCTCTGAAAAAACAAACAAACAAAAAAAAAAACACACAAAAAAAAATTGCCCTGGCGCCTAGAAGTTTCTGCCCCCCGAGGGCATATCGGCCTAATAACAATAGGCCGATCTGCCCCCGGGGGGGCAGAAATGGCCTAAAATAAATTTGCCCCGCATCCCCCAAACCCCCCGCCCCCAGGGAGCGACCCTTGCCTACGGGGTCGCTCCCCCTGCGTGACATTGGCGCCCAAAAAAAAATCCCCGGTGTCTTGTGGTTTCTGCTCCCTTGGGGGCAGATTTGCATAGCAAAAATCGGCCAATGGCCTAAATACAATTTTCCCCTCTAGGGGAGCGACCCTTGTCCAAGGGGTCGCTCCCCATCTGTAAAACAAAAAAAAACAAAAAATCCCTGGTGCCTAGTGGTTTCTGCCCCCCTTGGGGGCAGATCAGCCTAATCAAAATAGGCTGATCTACCCCCCAGGGGGGCAGAAATGGCCTAAAATAATTCCCACCCCCAGGGAGCGACCGTTGCCTAAGGGTTCGCTCCCCTTGCGTGAAATTCACGTAAAAAAAAAACTCCCTGGTGTCTAGTGGTTTCTGTCCCCCTTGGGGGCAGATTGGCCTCATAAAAATAGGCCAATCTGCCCCCAAGGGGGGCAGAAATGGCCTAAATATAATTTGCCCCCTAGGGGAGTGACCCTTGCCTAAGGGGTCACTCCCCATACCTAAATCAAAAACATAAACAAAAACAAAAGAAAATATATATATATATCCCTGGGGCCGCTCTGGGGGCCCCCCTTTCTGCCCCCCTGGGGGCAGATCGGCCTAATAATAGGCACCAATCCCACACCCTCAGCGGCACTGTGGCGGCGGGTGCAGGATGCAAACAGGGCATCAGGTTTCCAATGAAACTCTATGAGGGAACCAAGGGGGGTCACTCATGCGCTGCAGGCGAGGTCCGGGGGGGGGGGGGAGGAGTGTCTTGGGCACACCACCGTTCGGACAGGGAAGAGGGCTGACTGTTGATCGTTTCCGCACCGGGTGTTGATTTCTCCAAGGCCTGGGTGCTTTGGGTGCAGTGGGTCCTTTGGCATTGGTTATCTTCGTCCAGGGCAGTCGCGGTCGGGGGGTCATCGGGATTTCCCCTGCAGGCGGCGTCGTGGAGAGGTCAACCCAGGGTGGGCACTTGGTCGCCGTCGACTGGGGTCCTTTCAGGTCGGTTAGGCAACCTGGACTTGGGACATGGGCGTCGGGTGCAGAGTGGTTAGGACTCACGCTTCTGGAGTGAGGTGGGAGTCCTTTAGAAGAGGTTTCTTCTGTTCTTCTTTGGACAGGGCCGCTGTCCATGGGAGTTCTTGATCCTCTGTGATGCTGGCAGTCCCCTGGAGGTTTTTCAGTTTTTCAGAGGTCGCTAGACCTGCAGGACGTCGTCTTTCTTCTGCAGGTTCTTTGAAGCAGGAGACAGGCCGGTAGGGCTGGGGCCAAGTCAGTTGTTGTCTCCTTTCCTTTTCTGCTGGGGTTTCAGCTAAGCAGTCCTTCTTCTTTTCTTGAGGTTGTCAGGAATCTCACTAGCTTGGTTCAGGGAGCCCTTAAATATGAAATTTAGGGGCGTTTTTAGGGGTTAGAGGGCAGTAGCCAATGGCCTCTGTCCCTGAGGGTGGCTTCAACCTTCCTGTGCCCACTCCCTTTGGGGTTGGGGCACATTTCTAACCCTATTGGTCTGTCTCCTCCAAACCAAGCTGGAGGATTCTGCAAGAAGGGGTTCAACTCAGCTCTGGACACCCTAGGGGTGGTCCTAGCTGAGGTGGTGACTCCTCCTTGTTTTTCCTAATTATTCCTCTGGACTTGCCGCCACAAATGGGGCTTTGTCCGGGGAATCTCCACTAGCTGGAGTGCCCTGGGCCATTGTAACATGAAGACTAGGAGTTGCAGATCTTGCAGGGGGGAGGTGTGAAGCTCCTTCACCCAGTGCAGGCTTTGTTTCTGGCCTCAGAGAGCACAAAGACTCTCCCCCCAGGGGGTCAGAAACTCGTCTGCAAGTGGCAGGCTGGCTCAGACCAATCAGTCCTACACTAGAGGATTGGGTAAAATACAGGGGGCATCTCTAAGATGCCGTCTGTGTGCATTTTTTAATAAATGCAACACTGGCATCAGTGTGGGTTTATTATTCTGGGAAGTTTGATACCAAACTTCCCAGTATTCATTGTAGCTATTATGGAACTGTGGAGTTTGTTTACTTAATATGGCCCCACTTTACTTACAATGTCTAAGAATGGACTTAGACACTGTAGGGATTCATGCAGCTATGCCCTCACCCGTGGTATAGTGCACCCTGCCTTAGGGCTTTAGGGCCTGCTAGAGGGGTGACTTACCTATGCCACAGGCAGTGTTTTTTGTTCATGTCACCCTGACGGGGATGCCATGTCGACTTTGCCTTTTTCTCCCCACCAACACACACGATCTGCAAAGGCAGTGTGCATGTGTTAGGTGAGGGGTCCCTTAGGGTGGTACAATACATGCTGCAGCACTGAGGGACCTTCCCTGGTCACAGGGCCCTTAGTACCACTGGTACCTTTTACAAGGGACTTATCTGTGTGCCAGGGGTGTGCCAATTGTGGAAACAATGGTACATTTTTAGTGAAAGAACACTGGTGCTGGGGCCTGCTTAGCAGGGTCCCAGCACACTCTTAGTCAAGTCAGCATCAATAGCAGGCAAAAAGTGTGTTGGGAGGGTAACTGCAACAAGGGACATTTTCCTACACAGGGTACACCACAATGGTGTAAAGGGAACCAAAACAACCACATTTAGAGGAGGGAGCACAATCACTGGGGTTCTGGTTCGCAGGATCCCAGTGAAAACAGTCTAAGCACACTGACAACAGGCAAAAAGTGGGGTAACCATGGCAAAAAGAGTGACTTTCCTACACAACCACCCCCAACCAAATGAAGGACAACAAGATGAGTCTTCATTGTCCAAGTGGAAACATCCAGAGAGTCCATCTGCATTGGGGTGCTGACTCCCAGGTCTATGTTCCATTGTATAGTCCATCCCCTGTAGGGAGATTGACCACCTCAACAATTTTGGATTCTCACCTTTCACTTACTTATGCCATGGGAGGGGCTTGTGGTCTGTTTGAACAAGGAAGTGAAATAGGTATGGCTTCAGCTTCTTCAAGGCCCAGGCCACAGCAAAGGCCTCCCTCTCAATGGCTGACAAAGGCTTTATCTGGGGGTTGACCTTCTAGTTATAAAAGCTAGAGGTTGATCCTGGCCCTCTTCATTAAGTTGAGAAAGTACTGCCCCTATCCCTACCTCAGAAGCATCTGTCTGGACAACGAATTGTTTTGAATAGTCAGGGCTTCTTAGGATGGGAGCAGAGCACATGGCCTGTTTCAGGTAATCAAAGGCTTTCTGGCAGCTAGCTGTCCATAAGACTTTCTTGGGCTTCCTTTTGAATGTGAAGTAATTTAAGGGGGCTACAATGGAGCCATACCCTTTTATGAACCTTCTGTAATACCCAGTCAGGCCTAAGAAGGCTCTGACTTGGGCTTGAGTGGTAGGGGCAACCCAATCCAGAATGGTTTGGGTTTTGCCCTGAAGTGGCTAAATTCGGCCTCCACCTAGTAGGTGGCCCAAATAAGCCACTTTTCCCTGCCCTATCTGGCATTTAGATGCCTTGATAGTGAGGCCTGCCTTTTCTAAGGCCGCTAGCACAGTTCTAAGGTGGACCAGGTGATCCTCCCAGGTGGAGCTAAAGACAGCTATATCATCGAGATAAGCTGCAGTGAAGCTTTCCAAGACTTGGAGATCTTTGTTCTCCAACCTTTGAAATGTTGCAGGGGCAGTCTTCAAACCAAGGGGCATCCCTGTGAACTGACAGTGCTCACTAAGTGTTGAGAATGCTGTTTTGGCTTTTGTATTTTCAGATAACTTGATCTGCCAATATCCTGCAGTCAAGTCAAATGAGTTAACATACTTGGTTGCAACTAAAGTATCTATTCGTTTATCTGCCCTTGGAATTGGATGGACATCAGTCCTGGTGACTGCATTGAGGCCTCTGTAATCAACACAAAACCTAATTTCTCTCTTTCCATTTTGGGAGGGATGCTTGGGTACCAAGACTACAGGACTAGCCCAAGAGCTGTCTGAAGGCTCAATGACTTTCAACTCAAGCATGTTTTGCACTTCTGCTTTGATGCATTCTATGACAAGGTCAGGCTGCCTATGTATTTAACTTTTTACAGGCAGACCGTCACCTGTGTCAATATCATGTTCACATCAGGTGGTTTGTCCGGGTGTCAAAGAAAAGAGTTGGGAGAACTGACTGAGGCGATTTATGCAGTCAGATTCAGATTGTTGTTGGTTAGAGAGGCAGTCAGAAAGAACTACTCCCTCCACTGAACTATCAACTGGGTTGTGAGAGAAGAGGTCAGGGAGAAGGTCACTCTCTTTCTCCTGACCTTCATCAGTGGCCATGAGTAAAGTCATGTCAGCCCTGTCATAATAAGGCTTCAGGTGATTCACATGAAGCACCCTGTAGGGGCTTCTAAGAGTGCCCATGTCAACCAAGTAGGTGACCTCACCCTTTTTCTCCACTGTAGTGTGGAGACCACTCCACTTATCTTGGAGTGCCTTGGGAGCTACAGGCTCGGAACACATACCTTCTGACCTGGCTGATAAATAGTCAGCTCAGCCTTTTGGTAATGCCACATATTTTGCAGTTTTTGGCTGGCCTCAGGATTCTTAGTTGTCCTCTTCATGTACCCTGCCATTCTAGATCTTAGGCCTAGTACGTAATCTACTATGTCTTGCTTGGGGGGTTTGAGAGGTTCCTCCCAACCCTCCTTTACAAAAGCAAGTGGACCACTAACTGGGTTTCCAAACAGAAGCTCAAATGGACTGTAGCTTACTCCCTTCTGTGGAACTTCCCTGTAGGCGAAGAGGAGGCAGGGTGACCACCGATCTGAGGGGGTCACTGATGTCATCTGCCTAACCTGACCAATCAGATGCTCTCGGTTGCACCCCTCCCCACAGGAAATCCTTTGTTCTGCCTTCCCCTGCATGAGCTGGTAAAGCTGCAGGAGGGCACAACCCTGTCAGAGAGGCTTCAGCAATGTGGGCTGCTCGCAGACACTGGAGGACTGGTAGGAGCAATACTGGGGGGTCCTCTAAGGAGCACCCAGATTGCATGGAATCATTCCACCAATACTGGAATCAGTATTGGGGCATGATTCCGACATGTTTGATACCAAACATGCCTAGGTTTGGAGTTACCATTATGTAGCTGGACCATAGACCTATGGCTAGTACATAGCTAAAATGGCTTACCCGCACTTATGAAGTCCAGGGAATTGGAACTGGAGTTCAAAGGGACACCTCTGCTTTTGCAGGGGTGACCGCACACACAGGGACCTGCACCCTGCCCTATGGGCTTGAAGGGTCTACCATAGGGGTGACTTACAGTGTCCAGGTGTAATAACCAGCAGGGAAATGGTGCAGGTACCTTTTCATGCAGGCTGCAAATGGCAGGCCTTCAGACACAGTTTGCATGGGCTCCCATGGGTCAATCAATCAATCAATGTATTTGTAAAGGGTGGCTATACACCCGTTAGGATCTCAAGGTGCTGGGGAGGGGTCAGTGAGTGAAGGTCAGAGGGGATCAGGTGAAGAGCCAAGTTTTGAGGTCCTTTCTGAATTGTGATAAAGTGGGAGATCTTTTGAGGTGGATAAGGAGAGAGTTCCAGGTCTAGGTGGCGTGGTGGTAGAAGGACCTTCCTCCGGCTGTGGCCTTCCAGACGCGTGGGATGGAGGCGAGGGCGAGGTCGTTTGAGCAGTGGCATAAAACATGCTGCAGCCCATGGGAGTCACCAGGTGTACCAATGCTCTAGTTACCTAAGTACCATATACTAGGGACTTACGGTATGCCAATTCTGGGGTGTAAAGGGTACCAATATAACCAAACTGAGAGGAGAGAGCACAATTTCTGTGGGCCTGGTTAGCAGGATCCCAGTGAAAACAGCCAAAGCACATTGACAACAGGCAAAAATTTGGGGTAACCATGCTAAAAAGAGTGACTTTCCTACAGGCCTCCACCACTGGTTTGAGGAGCTTTGTGAAGCACTATGGTGCTGAGGCCAGGCTGAAGGGGAGGGATCGGAATTCGAAAGTCTGATTCCTCCACATGAACTGCTGAAATCCTCAATGGGGGGGAGAAAATTGGAACCGTGAGGTAGGCATCTTTGATGGTTTAGAGACACTTATCCAATTGTTCTGCAGGAAACGGTCTTCTAGAAGATGAATACCCTCCATCTTGAAACGTCAGTAAACCAGCCATTCATTGAACTTCATCAGGGTTATCACCGGGCAGAATCCCTTATCCTTTTTTCTCTACAAAGGATGAGATTGCTGAGTAAACCCCAGGGATGCAATACTGCTCTTTCTATTGCTCTCTTGCAGAGCAGATCCTGTACCTCCGTATCTATTAAGTCCATCTCTTGTTCTGAAAAAAACAGTGGTGGCGTCTGACCAGTTGGACCGGAGGTTCGTAGAACTCTGTGTGGTATCCCTGGACCGTTTGGAGGACCCATGGGTCCAGGGTAATCTGACTCCATCTGTGTGCAAACAAGCTTAGCCTCCCCAAATGCTTGAGGGAAAGAAAGGATAATGCTTACCGTTGGCATCTCAGGTAGCTTTGGCCTCTCCCGTGGCATGGTTGGCTCTGCCCCTTCTGATTCCCCAGTTGGGAAAGAAGGTCTCCTGCCAGCCATCATTCCACCCATTGTTCTGGAGGGCTTGACCTTTCAAGGAGGCTGGTTAGGAAGAGCAGCCAGAGGAGTGACCCATGCCTCTTCCGGCCCCAGAGAAAACCTTACCCAAAAGATCTTTTTAATTGAGGACAGAGTCTTGTCAAGCGCCAGGAAGGTGGTGACAAATTTTCCCAGTTCCTTCACAAAGGGGTCGCCGAATAGGCTGCCCGTAGCCACAGCTCCTGCCTCCGATGAAGACAATTCCCCCAGTTTTTGGGGCCAATTTTAATAAGTAGGGAGTGTTGTCTTTCCATCAATAGTGCACAACTAGCGTTGTCTAACAGGCACATCGCCCTCTGCGTCCTTCTGGCCTCTATGTCTGTGAGGAGTGGTTTTCCAGATTGTTTTGATGATTCAGCCAGTTCTATGATTTTCGTCAAAGGGCCTACCATGTCAAGTAGTTTATCCTGACATGCTCTCCAGGAGCGATCAATACCCTTCTTAGGGTCCTTCATGTATTTTGTAAAGAACATGAAGAGTTTGGGGTCAATGTCGGGAGTGGCAGCCACTTTTCCCGCTACTGTTGATTTGGAGCATTCCGCCAGGAGGTGGCCCGCTCCTCCTTTTCAAGTAGTTGGTGGATATTTCTAGCCACATAATCTGCCACCTTCTGATCTGGCAGCCTTTCCAATTACCTCAGATGGTAGAGGCCCTCTGCGTCAAACATTTCTGCTGGAGTGGAGTCCCCCTCCAAGGAACCGGATGCGTTAGAATTGGGGCACTAAGGCCTCCCAGACTCTCCATCGTCAGAGGAGCTTTCATCGTCTGTGATACCCCCTCCCCCAGGCTCTCCCCAACATCCCCAGTTCGGGGAACCCATCGTCTGGGTCAAAAGGTGGGGCAACAGCATAGCTGGTCTCCCTGAGTAGGTGTTGTGTTTAACATGTGCGCACCCTTACTGAAGGCTTCTCTCAGCCGATTGAAGCCTTCAAGGTGCCCTGTGTCATGTTTCTGGGCCTTTAGTGTGGAAGCCATGGGAATTCCCCCAGGTCCTGCCCCTGATTCCTCAAACATCCCTGAGCAGTAGAAATAGCCTGCAAAATCAAGGGTTGGTAGGAAGGTGGGAATTCCAGTGGTTGGTAAGCGGGTTTCAAACAAGCCTCACCGCACACCTAACACACCACACAACCTGAGGGGCACTCTAAACACAGTGCCCTGCTCCACAGGCCACATTGCGCATCACAGAGACTGCTGAAATGTGCAAAACAGTGCACCTATTGAACCTGTGCGGTATAGAGACGCGCTCGGCCTGAAGCCTGCCGTGCGTTGAATGATTCGCTGGAAGCCGATACTAGTCCTCGAAGTCAACAATAACCCCAGACATAAGGCATTAAGTGGAAGTGAGGGACTTAACTGATGCAGCAGTGAAGAAGGAGAAAGTACTGCATGGGGATTGGACTTATATGCATTCATGGACAGTGTTACTATTGGTTAATGGTTGTCATGGTCACGCTCCTCTAGACTCATGGGACGTATAGTGTTGACTGTGGTTTCTATTTAACTTTGAACTTGCTGAGCAATAAAGAGTGAAGAAAGATATGCATGATCCTCACCTCCGCTCCTGACATAGATTCATGACGTACAACATACTTATGCCCAACATAGTTCTGAGGTCTAACCCCTCTAGTCAGGGTTTTCCGCCGGAAAAGAAAGGGTGAGATAGTCTTCGCATCCATGTCCTTAATAGAAAACTTCCTAGCAAACGTAAAAGCAAATTTCAATTCTATTAAGGGCACAGAGGCAAAAATGGTGCTTTTTCCTTCTTTACTTGAAGCTCACAACAGCAAAAACATAAAAATACAAGTTCGATGAATACCATCAATATGTCACCAAACATGTGACCCACATAGCCCAATCACAGTGTCCCTCATAATATGACAGTGTATAACATTCGGTTCTTGTCCTCTTTCTTTGTGCGAAGGCTGTCAGTTCAGCAACTTTCCCGGGAATCGTCTGGACTGCTTCATTTCTCTCCCATTGCTAGAAGTATTAGGACCAGATGTTACTGTCCGGTTCCAATCTTATCTTGTACATTATAGCAAACATTGCAAACAAAATCTTCCATTTCACTGTGACAAATTTGTTAAATTAAAAATTGTTTAAAACATGTGAAGAGTACTTATACCTAGTGTAGATCCGAATACTGAAGTCCAACAGGGAGGGATTTTCCTTTGAAGAATAAAAGGTGGGATAATCTTCGTCTCCCTGTTCTTAATAGGATTGAAATTTTCCATTACGTTTGCTAAGGAATTTTTCATTCTATGGCAGGACCGAAGACTCTAATTATGCTGGTTCAAAGATTACTTACCACATGGAAGGAAACGGTGGAGTCGGTTTAAAATAACACCTTTTAAAAACCAAACTTGATGCCCTAACAGCTATTCTTAATATGTCCTCCAAGCGTGCTCCTAGCTGGAACGTTTCAAAGGACATAGATCCTCTGGTCGAGTGTGCCCCAAAAATCAAAACGTCAATACCAGCCTCCTGTATAACCCAACAAACCCACCTAGCCATAGTGGGTGACGAAATGGGTCTGTGTGGTTTAGTAAAGGAAATCAACAATTCTGATGCCCCTGCTGGTCTAAGAACCACAGAAACTCTCTCATACTCTCTCAAGCACACAGTCTGGGTTTGTTAGGAAATTCACACAGTCTGGGTTTGTTAGGAAATTCTGGATAAACACTTGAAAGCATCAACCGTTGAATAAGCCTTACCTGTTTCGGATAAATGTTCCACTCGGTCCAACCCAATAGAACCTCTGGGTCTATACTGGCACCTCTCTTTTTGGCATCCTCAGCCTTCTCCATGATCTTCGTCAGGGGCACTGTAACATCCAACAATTTGCATAATGATCAAGGAGCGATCAATGCCTCTCTTGGGGTACTTAATCAATCTGCCTATAAATGTCACCATAGTGGTGTCTAAGTTCAGAGTCGCTGCCACTTTACCCTCAATGGAGGGTCTCGGGCATTCTACCCTAAGTTTATTGCAGACCTCACTATCCAATGGCTGCCGTTGTTTCAAATAGTGCACTATCTTCTCCGAAGGGTCCCACTCCGAGGACTGCGGATGTCTAATACCATCAGGATTAAATAAATATTTATCATAATCCAGGTCACTACCTCCTAGGGACGAGTCAGATTTCAACTTCCTCCTGACCCCAACAGATGGATACCAGTCTCTGGACCTCTTAAATTCCCCATCTGAGTTGTCTGAGTAAGGAGAGTCAGATTCTCCCCTGTCTTGATCGGAGTCCTGGCTATGAGTCGGGTTGACTGCAGGTTGCAATAGGCCACTATGACCAGCGACACCTTGAAGAAGGTCTGCAGGGACAGCATGAAGGAGCTTGCGCAAATTAGTAAAATCCTCCACTAAATCTTTGGGCTTTTTATTGCTCGGCTCCCCACTGGGGGTCCCACTTGCATCAGGACAATGAATTTGTGGCGAGGTTCCAGTACAATCCTTAGGGGTCTTGGCGGTGGAACTCTGCCACTTTTGTAATGCCAAAGACACGCGGTCCCCACTGATTTTGGCACAACAAAATCAATCATTGCAGGTAACTCTAGGTCAACATTATAGGATTCCTGCTGGATGCCCAGGTGTGGCATGTTGGTAACAGTCTTGTGGTCGATATATTTATGGTGCCTCTGCCTGTGTGCGTCGCCTGATGTCTACTGTTTGATTTGGATGTCTGTTGCCGAAAAAAACAGTCATGGTCTGTTGAATTCTGTCAACTTGCAGTAGTGGAATTTCTTCATCAGACTATGCTGTACCAGCATACAGCATAAGCACCAGTTTGGACAGCCATCAGGCTGTGGTTTTAAGTCATTTTAACCTATTAAAGTTAAGCTTTTATTATATTGACAATTAGACAGCAATTATACAATGACACTGAGGAAACTCCAATCTGGTCGTCTGATTGGTGCATCTAAATCATCTAATAATCTACTAAAGCTCAAAAAAATCTGTTTGCTGAAGGAAGCCGCAGCTGTCCTATTTAAAATCTTACCCTGCCATCTCAAGTTTCTTATTAATGAGTGATAAAGATAAAGTGGAGGAAAGAAAGATGATGGGTACTGGAAGGGATTCAGTTGTTGGGCCTTTTATGGGCCCCCTTCCTTTACAATATACTCATATGTGCGATGGTGCCCGAGCTGGTCAAACTACTCCTGTAACATTAAAGTCTGCCCTACCCCGTGGTCTCTTTGGCTCAGGTTAAGGGGCAACAGATCCATGGGTAGAGCTGGGTGTTGTGGAAATGAAGGCTGTAACACCAGATTTGTTTATGAATAATTACTTGTTCCCATAAGAATCTTGGCCAAAACCTAAGAGATGGGCTCAAGACAGGTTCAGGATGACCCCTCGAACTGCCTGAGTGGATAAGACTTCCATCAAATTTCCCAGTTTGGGATAACTCTGTAGGGCCCTGTGCTGAGGCTCATGGTGAGGGGCGCAATAACCTGGAGGACTATACTTTGCCTAATGTTGGTGCTATTTACGGTAAGAATCGACAGAGGGAAGCATGTCTGAAACCGTCCGGGGGTCATGAGTTGGGCCAGGCCTCGCAGTGTTTGCCCAGCTGCCCGTCCCTGCCCACACTGTATTGTAGCACTTCCTCTTTAAAGCATTTAGAGGCTGTGTTGAACACACTGAATTCAATGGACTCAATGAACTTCATGAATGCAATAAATTGTCATTTTAATGTGTCTCCAGGCATGCAAGATATTTTGCAGCAGCCTAATGTAGATAGGGGTGCTAGAGTTTCATTGTAAATAATGTTCTGTATTGTGAAAGTGCTGTCTTATATTTTATCTCTGTTGGAAAGTTCGGTTTCTAACTCTGATGGTGTGTTGGATGTGTTGTCCTCTAGTCTCCTGGGGGTGCAATGTCTTACAACCTTGGGCTTGTGTCATTTGCAGGGCCAAAAGGCAAAAGAGCTAAAATTGCATGCTACTCAATTCAACAACGTCAATATTGGAAGGTTAAAAGAAATTGGTACGCAGGTGGGTAAGCCCTGAGGGGTAGGGGTTCTTTCTCCCAAAATAGCTAGAGGTCAATCTTGTAAAAAACTGGAAGAGGATCATGTGTATTCATTAAAATATATATTTCGGGGTTGTGATAAGGAATAACCTGATGGCCGATTTTTGCCACAGAAGCAGCCCTCACTAGTGGTTTCAATTCCCTTCCAGGTTGTTAGGGAGTCACCCCTTCTTTAGAGTCTGTTAATGGGGCCCCTCAGGGGGGGGTGGCGGATCTTGGGTGCCCCAGAGTAAAAGTTCCAAAGGGAAAAAGGAAAAGGAAATGGCATATTATGAAATGTAAGGCTAGAAAGTTAAGGTTTGTAAGAATTTCTGCTGAGCATTCTCCTTCAGATTCTTTTCCTGTGTCTGACTGGATTGGAAGAGTTGGGACAAAAAATCCCGGTTAGGAACCAGGCTCCACTCCTGTTAAGGTGGTTACCATTATTAAGATCTCTAATGGTCAAAGTAAGACACACAACATGGTGATCATGGGAATGGAAAGGTTGGTGGACATGATGGTCTAAGGGTCGAAGTAACTTGTAGGGATTCTCAAGATATGGGACAGGATTCAGTCCAGCCCCGCTTGATCTTCTCCCTGGGGAAATGTAAATTAGGCACACACAAAGGACATCTGGACCACTTAATGGAGCGGCACAACCTTTTTCCCACACTAGCAAATATTATTGCTGGGTCTGAGATAACCTCTGGTAAATCTGCAGAGGGTATGGAAGGATATTGTCCAATTTCTAATATGTTGGACTTCTTAGCTCTGTTTGATGGGGAACCTGGTCATTTTAACTGACAACTTATTTTGTATTAATAATGGGAAATTTAGGCCTTAAGATTGGTCACAAGTAAAGACATTGACATTGGTTACATAAATTCTTCTGCTTCTTTCCCGAATATAAGGGTAGCATTTTACTCTAAAACTCTGGTAATGCTGATTCTAGAGATTGCTGATTACATCAGGAAGAGATGGATTGATGTTCTTTGTGTTAAACCCTTTATAGAATTAAGGTGTGATAGTCCAGTGCTGAACGTTCAAGGCTCTATGTTGAACCCGTATCTGAGAGGGTCTGTTAATTTGAAAGATATTACTGTTTCTGTAGGGAAAGACACGGGGAGGAGAGTCATAAGTATGGTGAAATTGGAGGCCCTGAGTGGTCGGGCTTCTGAGAAGGGTGGTGAGTCATCTAAGTAGAACTGACTAGCTGATACATTCAATTGGTCTAGAATCAGCATAAAGCCCCCGGAGTTGCGGAGGTAGTCCCTGGGGTAAATTAATTTCAAGGAACATGTCTAACTTGAGTCAACCCAATGCAAAATAGAAATATGTAATATGTCTCATGCTATTAACAATATGTTTGCAGGAAACATGAGTTTGTTCTGATTTCACATTTGAGAATTATTTTGTCTATTCCTGTGGGGCAGGACCCTCTGTAAAAGGTCATGCTAAGGGTAGCATTGCAATCTTACTCCACAAAACTATTAACTGGACTCCAAAGGTATTTGTACATCCTTCTTACTTGTGCCTCTTTTTAAAGCTAGCAATGTTTAAAGAAAGTGCAGAACGGTCTTTTTTTTTGCTAGTAAATGTTTATACCCCCTATTAGACAAAGGATTTTTTAGTCATTTCTGTACGTTCTTCTGTTTGTAATATTAGTGATCTGGAGGAAAGTCCTTTGATAATAAATCTAGGCGATTTTAATGTTAAGGTGTCTAATTAAGCTTATACGACTTTTAGTCATTCTGAAATGGATGAGGCTTGGGGTATCCCTGAGGTCGTTTTGCCAGAAAAAAATGAGAGCAGATATGACGGGTTTTTTCCTTTTTCCTTTTTTTTTTAGAAAGTAGAAGATCAAATGAACTTGTGTTTTTGAATGGTAGCTGTCCTAAGGACTCCCCTGCTTCCTATACATGTTGTTCCCCTTTTGGACAGCCCTTCGGGGATTACATGGTTGTGCCCTACCAAATGTTCAAAGCCTGTACTCAGTTGCAGGATTTTCTGCATTGTTACTTGTTGCGAGAAATTCCATCTTCATGGAAGGGTAGTATTATAGTTCCCTTATATAAAAAAGATCCTAAGGCCTATACCACCAGATACAGAAAAATTGTCCTCCTTAATGCAACAGGGAAATTATTTGCCAAAAGTTTACTTGTTCATCTCAAAGACTGGGCATTTGGTAACAATCTTATACCAGCTGAACAGACGGGTTTTGGCAAGAACAGTTGTACTCTTGAAAACATTACAACTCTCCAAATGTTAATAGAAAAGTATCCCAAGAGTAGGGGCATGCCTTTGTATTCTTATTTTATTGATTTCTCCACAGCCTTCGATAGGGTAGACTGGGGGATCCTGTGGAGAAAATTATCTGCGCTATGGATTCCTGTGCTCATTTTGTGGTTAATTATTGCTCTGCACTCTTCTACTTGGACTCAGGTGTTGATGGGGGGAATCACTATTTTGTTAGGAGAGGGGAGACACAAAATTGACTGACGCAGGGATGCCTGTTTGCTCCTCTCCTTTTTTCTTTTTATTCTTATGATTTGCCGAGCAGAGTTGGTTCGGTGAAAGGTGATTAGCCCTCAACTTGGTCCAATGGGTGTTGGTAGCCTCCTTTATGCAGATGATGTTACATTGATGGATCTAACCCCAACGGGCTTTCAAAGATGAGTTTGTGCTCTGGAAAATTATGCCAGGAAGCATTTTTTAATATAAATACTACTAAGAGTAAAGTCATGATTTTCAGAATGAAGGGAATCGAGAAAACATTTCAATTGGACTTTGAGTAGTTCCATGATGGGAATAGTGCAGTTTTACCCTTATCCCAATGGAATTTATTCTAGTAATTGTGTAAATGTTGACCATATAAATCATTGTAGGAGTAAGGAGCTGTGTTTGGCCTCAGCTATTCATAGGTTGTATAAATGCTGTGGAAAGAGACATTTTGCATATGTTTGATCCGTATACAAGGTAAAGATTCCGTCCACCCTGGGTTACACTTGTGAAGTGATGGACATCCGATGTTGGGTCTTTTTTGAGAAAACAGACCGGCTCATATGACGCCAAATCTGTAATATGGATTCTATGGACTCCCTTCCCCCTCTTCAGCACAAATTTGGGCTACCTTTTACATTTGGGCTTGCGTAGTGGCTCTGAGGTTGAGGAACAGTTCATTGGGTGGCAAAATGAGTTCTATTTGAGCTGTTCTGAAATGTGAAATTTTTCACACTATGAAAGAAAGAAGTGCCTTTTACTCTACTTATATAAAAGCTTTGAAATGTTCGAAATTGCTCAGACTGGGGACCTCGCTTTACCAAATCTTTGTCAACATTTTTTATTAAAAAGCGGCTGTTTACAGTAAGAAGGAATAGGGATTTCTCTTTCTGTAGCCAATCCACTAGGAATTAAATTATAATAAGTAGTAGTATTTATAAACAACCTCAATGTTATCTTTTATGGAATCTTCCTCACGGGGTGCGTAGAATTATTTTGATATTAAAGCTAAATCTGTTACCATTATGCACTACTTCCAGAGCACGGGAAGGCATTCCAAAGGAAGAGAGGTTATGTGAGCTCTGCCTCACTCAAGTTCAAAATTTGAATCATGCGATTTTCGTCTGCATTTTTCTGTACTTTGCACGTTGTCACTTTCGGAGACCAATCTTTTTCAAATATAACTTCAGCTGCTGAGGCTAGGTATTGTTTGTTTGCCCTCCCCACCCGAAATGGCTTGTGGAATTTAAAAATAAAATGTTTCAAAGTTTTTTAATGTATTTTACATTTTTTTCAGGATTTGTGCATTTCCTATTTGTTCTTTATTCTATGTCAGGGCCGGAGGCTCCGATTATGCTATCTCTTTCTTTACTGAATATTCACAGCAGCCAATTAAAATACAATAAACTAAAAACCACACATCCCAAGATGCCTATAACCTTGTGGCACATGGTCCAATCACCACGAATCTCCTTGTCTATAACCGGAATCTCCAGCTACGTAATATCCTCTTTCTTTGCTCATTCGCAGCAGATAAGTACCGAAAATGTATTGCTCTTGTTAAACTTTTTATATTTGGGGGGTCATTCCGACCCTGGCGGTCAGTGTTAAAGCGGCGGCCAACCCGCCAACAGGCTGGCGGTCCAAAAAATGGAATTCTGACCCTGGCGGGAACCGCCAACACAGGCCGCCGCTTTAACACTCCGACCGCCACGGCGGCACAAACAAACAGCACGGCGGTCACCGCCAACAGCCAGGCGGCAGACAATGTACCGCCCACCCTATCACGACTCACCAATCCGCCACCTTTTCCGGGGCGGGAGCCCCGCCGATAAAAACACGGCAGAAACAGACATTTCCAATGGAAAACGCTCACCTCGACACACTCCACTCGGAATCGGGACAGCATGGAACCGGAACTCCACATCCTCCCAGCCATTGCCTTCCTGCTCTTCTTCCAGGATCACGAACGTCGCCGCAGACGACAACGGTGAGTACTGCACCTACGACGACACAGGGGAGGGGGAAGGAGGAAAGGTTATGGGCACACACATACGCCACACACCTACCCCCACCCTCACCCCCACGAAATACCTACACACCAATGCAGATTAAAAAGTCAGAGTGACACCCCCAAACCCCCAAAACAAAAATACAAAGACAAAAGGCAATGATTGTAAAAATAGAACTATATTATAGCAATAATTAAGTATAGCGAACTTAGCAATATATAAAGAATTATTACACATCTAGAACTATATATATACAAGTAGCAAAAGTCCGGCACAGTTTTGCAAAGTTCAAATGTCCGTGGGCCAATGTGCAGCAACACATGGGCAATGCCCACACACGAGATCGAGTCCATTGGAGAGAACACTGCTGGGGCATCACAAAAATAAAATACTGGCACCTCAGGGGGAAGGGAAGTGGGGGCACCTCAGCCACATGAGTCCACGACGCCAGATCCACGAAGGGCCTCCATGCCCACTGTGCCATCCTGGGGAGTGCAAAGCCACAGTCTCTCAAGTCTCTACAGTGGGTGGATTGCCCACTGTGCCATCCTGGGGAGTGCAAAGCCACAGTCTCTCAAGTCTCTACAGTGGGTGGATTGCCCACTGTGCCATCCTGGGGAGTGCAAAGCCACAGTCTCTCAAGTCTCTACAGTGGGTGGATTGCCCACTGTGCCATCCTGGGGGGTGCAAAGCCACAGTCCATCAGGTGGATTACAGAGTCCACTGGTCATGGAGGAGGCATGGTGGGCAGAGTGCCTCGTGAAGCCCTGCCCGACACAGAACCGGGCCTGCCAATGGGCCAGCGGTGCTTGACAGGAGGGCCCAGCAGAGCGGTGCTTGAGATGAGGGCCCAGCGGAGCGGTGCTTGACAGGAGGGCCCAGCGGAGCGGTGCTTGAGATGAGGGCCCAGCGGAGCGTTGCTTGACAGGAGGGCCCAGCAGAGCGATGCTTGAGATGAGGGCCCAGCGGAGCGTTGCTTGAGATGAGGGCCCAGCGGAGCGGTGCTTGAGATGAGGGCCCAGCGGAGCGGTGCTTGAGATGAGGGCCCAGCGGAGCGGTGCTTGACAGGAGGGCCCAGCGGAGCGGTGCTTGACAGGAGGGCCCAGCGGAGCGGTGCCTGTCTTGGCGGGGCCCTGTTCAGCGGTGCTTCTCACAGCGGGGCCCTGTTCAGCGGGGCCTGTCTTGGCGGGGCCCTGTTCAGCGGTGCTCCTCACGGCGGGGCCCTGTTCAGCGGTGCTTCTCACGGCGGGCCCTGTTCAGCGGTGCTTCTCACGGCGGGCCCCTGTTCAGCGGTGCTTCTCACGGCGGGCCCTGTTCAGCGGTGCTCCTCACTGCGGGGCCCTGTTCAGCGGTGCTTCTCACGGCGGGGCCCTGTTCAGCGGTGCCTGTCTTGGAGGGGCCCTGTTCAGCGGTGCTCCTCACGGCGGGGCCCTGTTCAGCGGTGCCTGTCTTGTGTTTTGAGTGAACCACACCTGGCCAATACTTCCCGCTCAGTCAGCATCGGACCTTTCCGTTGCGGGGCCCTCCTGTGATGGAGTCCTGGGGCCCTGGGTCTCCTCCGATACCCCCGGAATGGTGGGGCCCTCATGGCCAGGTCGGCTGCTCCCTGCCTTTTGGGCTTTGCTGCCCTTGCCCTCCTTGGCAGACTCTCCGTGGCCCTTGGCTCCCTTACCCGATGTGGCAGGTGACGTGCAAGGCTACCCACCTTGGGGGCAGGCGTATCAGGCCTGTCGCGCCTGCCCTTCAGTTTTTTGCTCCTCTTCCCAGGGGGGGGGCTGGCTGTGCCTTTGCTGCTGGCCGATGTCCCTGCCCAAGGAAAGGGCGGACTCCAAAAACCAGGCACGACGTTCTTGGGAGTTCCTGGGCTGGTGGTGGCTGAGGTGTTTTTGGAACTCTTACGAGATGGAGGGGGTGGGTCAGGTGAGGAAAAGAGGTCCAGTTTAGAGAGGAATAGTTTTTTAGGAGCAATGGGAAGGGTAGCTGGAGTGGGTATGGGAGTGGAGGAAGAGGATGTGGTTGTAGGAGAGTCAAGTCTGGTGTCTTTGGGTGCAGGTGCTTGGGCTGGAGGCTGACGTGAGGTGGATGGCTGTTGGTTGGGTGCCTGCCTGCGTTTGTGTGGTTTGGAAGCAGGGGTGACAGACACACTGGGAGAGGACACAGGGGACGTGTACATGGCAGTGGGGGTGGTGACTGCACGTGTGCGGACTGGGCTGGAGGGTGTGCTGGTGATGGGTGTACTGGCTGATGGTGGTGTGCATGCAGGTGTGAGTGTAGACGTCACAGGGAGGGAGGAGGGAGACGAGGAGGTGGGGGACACAGAGGAGGTAGTGGCTGTTGGCATGTCTGCATCTGTATGTTGCTTGTGTGAATGCTTGTGTGTTCTGTGGTGCTTATGTCTGGATGAGCTTCCCTTGGGTGTTGAGGTGTGTGCAGGCTGGTCTGTAGGTGTGAATGGGATAGGCAGAGGAACAGGGGAGTGGGACTGGGTGGAGGGAGTTAGAAGAGGGACGCTGGAGACAGGGACAATCGCTGCCGTCAGTGCTGAGGCCAGAGCGTTGAACGATCGCTGATGGGCAGCCTGACTCGAATGAAGGCCCTCCAGGTATGCATTGCTTTGATGCACCTCCCTCTCCACACCCTGGATGGCATTCAAAAGGGTAGACTGCCCAACAATGATGGTCCTCAGGAGGTCAATGACCTCCTCACTGAGGGCAGCAGGGGTGACTGGGGCAGGGCCTGAGGTGCCTGGGGCGAAGGAGATGGGCGCCTTCCTGGCCGTGCAGGCACGGGCCGAAGGCCGAGGGGCTGCTGGGAGGGCGGAGCTGGTGCGCTGGGTGGCGGCTGTACCTGTAGTATCGGTGGGCACGGATGTTGCCGCCACCGCAAGGGAGCTCCCATCCGAGGACGTGTCGGTGTCACTGACGTCTGCACGGGTCCCCGTGGTGGAGCCCCCCTCGCCCTCCGTCTCACTGGTCATGTCGGAGTCCGTTGCATGGCCCTCCGGGGCCATGTGAGATGCAGCTCCCTCTTGCGCCGATGCCACTTCTCCTCCGCCTGATGATGCTAATGCACACATTCACAGAAAAACAAAGAAAATGGGGGGGGTGGAGAAATAAAGACAAGTTGAGTGCATGCATTGGGGACACCGTTGGCGGAGAGGACAGACACAGAAGCCCCCTGCACTACGCTGCACACTTGGGTACACTACTCATTCACTGGGACATGCCCTACAAGCCTATGGGCGACAACTGCCCACACAGAATACACAGGTCCATGAATAGCGTTACTAGGCACACTACAGAGGTGGGGGGCGGGGGCACAGGACCATACCTCACGGAGGGGCCTAGCCTACAGAAATCGCCCTGGCCTAGGGATACCCACAGCCCTCCTCCCTGACCCAGGCACCTCCACTGCGCGCAAATATAGCTGAATGTGCTGGTACTCACCCCCTTGTGTCTGCTGTGATGTCCTCAAGCGCCCATCTAAATCGGGGTAGGCCACCGCCAGGATCCGGGACATCAGGGGGGTCAAGGTACGACTGGCACCCCTCCTAGGTTGGGAGGCCATCCCCAGCAGAGCCTCGGCAGTCTTCCTGCTCCCGCGGCGGATGTCCTCCCACCTCTTGCGGCAGTGGGTGCCCCGACTGTTGTGGACCCCCAGGGCCCGGACGTCCTTGGCGATGGCACGCCAAATATCGATCTTCTGATGGGCGCTGACCTATGTGACATGTACAGGGGGGGAAAAGAAACATCATCACTTTTCTGCATGCTCGATGTGAGTGGCCCCCCCTCCCCAAACTTGCCATGTGGCACATGCTCTCATCTGTCGTGCCATGCATTCGTAATTCGCTCTCCTCCCCTCCATCGTACATCCACTCCACTCATCACAGGCATTGCCCACTATGCATTGGCCCCCGTGTACTCACCTGTTGGTCTGGAGGACCGTAGAGTAGCGCATACTGGGGGAGGACCCCGTCCACAAGCTTCTCCAACTCTTTGGAACTGAAGGCAGGGGCCCTTTCCCCAGTCGCAGCAGCCATTGTCACTTCCAGACCGAGGTCACAGCAGCACTTGCAGTATAGGTCCTCTCCTGTGGATGCTCAGGTCTCGTGTGATTAAGCAGAGAGAAAATGGCGGTCACGCCCGTGGCGGTGCGTACCGCGCCCACCGGCGCACATCGTCATTGGCTCCTGAAACCTATAGGGTTCAATGTTAACCAATGCTGCTTTGCGCCGCGGTCTTCGACCGCCTACCGCCACGGCGTGCCACGCCAGCACAATGACCTCACTTCACATTGTCACACTTCACAGGTCAGGCAGCCGCCATTTCAAGGGCCCACATGGCTTAATTCCTACTGCGTCACACATGGCTAGGCCTTGCATCGACACTCATACAAGCCATTCAATCCAGAGAGATTCGTGTACTGTGCAGGCTGTGGGAACTTACCTGTGGGTTGATTGACTCTGTGCTCCATGTTTTCCTTCCTAGGCACCGTCCGCTGGGACTTGCGAGGAGACGGAGGAATGTTCCCGTGTACAGACCGCTGGTGGACCTATCGACAATGGAAGAACGACATGTCATACTCACCTACAGACTCAACAGTGCTACTATACAGGAACTGTGTGCCCAGCTGGAGCCAGACCTGATGTCACCCATCCGCCAACCCACAGGGATTCTGCCTCTAGTGCAGGTGCTGTCAGTACTCAATTTTTTGGCTAGTGGATCATTTCAAACTACAGTGGCCATATCATCTGGGATGTCTCAGCCTATGTTTTCAAGGGTATTGTCCAGAGTGTTGTCTGCCCTGATGAAATACATGCGGAGCTACATCATTTTCCTTGAGGTGGGTGACTTGCCTACAGTGAAGGGTGATTTCTATGCCCTTGGACACATTCCCAATATCATTGGTGCCATTGATGGTACCCATGTGGCTTTGGTCCCCCCAAAAGACAATGAACAGGTGTACAGGAACCGAAAAAGTTATCATTCGATGAATGTCCAGGTGGTCTGTTTGGCTGACCAGTACATCTCCCATTTAAATGCCAAGTTCCCAGGGTCAGTGCATGACGCGTACTTCATGCGAAATAGCAGCATCCCTTATGTGATGGAACAGCTACAGAGACAGCGTGTGTGGCTAATTGGTGACTCTGGTTACCCCAACCTGCCTTGGCTATTGACCCCAGTGAGGAATCCCAGGACAAGGGCAGAGGAACGGTACAATGAGGCCCATGGGCGTACTAGGAGGGTGATCGAGCGGACCTTCGGCCTCCTGAAGGCCAGGTTTAGGTGCCTGCATATGACAGGTGGATCCCTAATGTACTCACCAAAGAAGGTGTGTCATATCATCGTGGCCTGCTGCATGCTTCACAACAAAATAAATAGCAGACTCCAGATGGTTTTTGTGCAATAATTGTGTTTATTGAAGTGCAAAAATTGGTGTATAGTTCAAAAAGGGTGATGGGTGATGGTGGAGGCATGACCATGGCAGAGTCCAGACTCTCGTTCGCACAGGTGCATTGTCCATATGCCTGTGGAAGGTGGAGCAGGGGCAGTTCAAGGTTGGACAGGGTGAACAAGTGGGACAGTGGGATGACATCCGGGGGGATCCGTGCATGGCGGGGGTCTTGACATCCTACTCTGTCTTCTTCCTAGATCTCAGGCCTTTCTTGCGGGGTGGTTCATGTTCTGCAGGGGGTGGGGTCCGGGTGGCCCGTTGCTGTTGTGTCGGGGCCTCCTGACCACTAGCGCCGGCGGAGGTGGTGGGCTGTTCTTCCTCCATGCTAGTGGCAGGGGCCCTTTGGGGGGCCACATGGTCCCGCAATGTGGTGACAATCTGGTTGAGTGCCACCACGATTGTACCCATTGCGGAACTGATGCTGCGCAGTTCTTCCCGGAACCCCATGTACTGGCCCTCCTGCATGGCCTGGATCTCCTGGAACCTGGCCAGGACCGTCGCCATCGTCTCTTGGGAGTGTTGGTACGCTCCCATGATGGTGGTGAGGGCCTCTTGAACAGTGGGTTCCCTAGGCCTGTCCTCCCTCTGTCGCACAGCAGCCCTCCCAGTTCCCCTTTTTTCCTGGGCCTCTGTCCCCTGGACGGTGTGCCCACTACCACTGCCCCCAGGTCCCTGTTGTTGTTGGGGTGGTGGGTTGCCCTGGGTGCCCTGTAGTGGTAGACACACCGCTGCTTGACCTGTCCTGGAGACAGAGGCATGGGCCCGCTGGGTGGGTGCTGTGCTGGGGTTTCCAGAGGGGGGTAGGTCTGCTGTGGCCTGTGGCTGCCTGAGGGGAACCGACTGTCTAGAGGTCCCCGATGGTCCGGGCTGGTCATCAGGTTCTAGGTCGACAGAGCTGCTGTCATCACTGGGGGCCTGTTCTGGGGGTGGGATGGACATTTCTGGACCCTCCGGGCCGGTGTGTTGGCGTTCGGGCCCTGCAGGGGTAAAAGAGTATGGTTATTGCTTCTGTGTGTGCCATGGCGTGCGATTTTTGGGTGCCCTTGTCCCCCAGTGCTGGCATTCCCTTGTGGGAGGAGTTGTGAGGGTGGTTTGGGGGGGGGGATGGGTATGTGCAGTGGTCATGCTTAGGTGATGGGTGTCCATGGTTTGTGTTGGCATTCAGGGGTTGGTGTTGGTTTGGGTGGGTTGTGCTGGTGAGACATTAGCAGGGAGGATATGTGCTGGGGGCTTGGGGGTGAGGGTGGGGGTGTGGGTTGGCATGCTGGTGGTTGGGGGGGGGTGAAGTAGTTGAGATTAGACTTACCAGAGTCCATTCCTCCGCCTACTCCAGCGAGGCCCTCAGGATGCAGGATGTTCAAGACCTCTTGCTCCCATGCTGTGAATTCGGGTGGAGTGGGTGGGGGTCCGCCGCCAGTCTTCTGCACAGCGATGTTGTGTCTTGACACCATCGTCCGCACCTTCCCCCGTAGGTCGTTCCAGTGCTTTCGGATGTCTTCCCGATTTCTGGGATGCTGTCCCACAGCGTTGACCCTGTTGACGATCTTTGCCATAGCTCCGCCTTCCTGGCTATTGTGGTGTGCTGCACCTGTGTGCCGAAGAGCTGGGGCTCTACCCTAATTATTTTCTCCACCATGACCCTGAGTTCTTGGTCCGAGAACCTGGGGTGTCTTTGGGGTGCCATGGGGTGGTGTGGATGAGGTGTGGGGTGGTGTTTGTGGTGATGAGTGTGGTGGTATGTGGTGTTTTGTGCGTAGATGTAGTGAGGGGGATGATGTTGGGTTCCTGTGTGTGTTGTGGTTTGCGTTCCCTGTGCTCTCTCTCTGTGTATTGCGCCTTGTCTCTGAATTTCGATTTGTGGGGGTTTGTGGGTGATGTGGGTGTGTGTTTTATATCGTATTGATTGTGTGGGAGTGGTGTTTGTATGTGTATCAGGTGTGTGTATTTGTAATTGTCCAATGTGGCAGTGTTTTGTAGATGTGTGTGTATTTTGAGTGCAGCGGTGTGCCAATGGGATACCGCGGTTGAAAGACCGCCGCGTGGATTCGTGGGTCGTAATGGCATGGGCGTATTTCTGTTGGCGTGACGGTGGAGGTTTGGTCATCTCCAGTTTATCGCTGACCGCTGATGTGGCGGCCTTCAGTGGAGGTCGGGTTTTTGGCGGTTTGGCAGTTGTGGGTCAGAATGACCCTGGCGGGTTACCGCGGCGGTGTTATGGCGGTCTCCTGACCGGCGGTAACTGCCTTTTACCGCCAGGGTCAGAATGACCCCTAGATGTCTTTTGGCTTTATGTACATAGCGATGCGATTCCCCTTCCTTCAACTGCGTTCGGGCATATCGTTTCAGTGTCTTTGTTATTTGTTGTTAATGTTATTTCTGCCGGTGGAGAGGGAGCGGGAGCACTGTGTGCCACGCGAGGAGTCTTTCATCTATTTTTAGCACGCTTTTGGCATGCGCACGCTATTTCACGAGCTGAATCTCTTCCCCTGAATTATCTCAGGAGTTCAGCTCGTGATTTTCTAGCGCCCGGAGTCAATTGGATTAGTGCTTACCTCAAAGACTTTTAAAGTGCCTCCCTGACGCCCATATCTGGTCTTTCTGGGTTGTATAATCATTATAGGCAGTGCCTAGAGTGTCATACAGGCTGCTCCCTCCACATATTATTTTTTCACTATTATAATTGTGCCTGTAAGGGGTTTCTACACTCCCCCTTGGTAAAGCCTGACAGTCTTTATATTTTTTGCTCTTAATTGATTGATGCCATGGCTCAATGGAGTGACCAGGATGCAGGATATTATCCTGAAGACACTGATAACCAGTTTGAGGTAAACTTGGTAGAAGTGCTGGACTCAAGGGTTCAGCAATTAGTGAATGATGCCTTGGTGAGTGCGCTTGGTCCCTTTTCAGGGCAACTGTTTGAATATGATCACTTTCAAGGCTGGTTAGCGGACAAAACTCCATCTAGTTCAGAAGGTGCTAAACCCAAGACCACCAAAAAATCTAAGACTAAAACTAAGAATCTGGAGAGTGCGGATGTCCCTTCTGGGGAGTTGCATGCAGACATGTTCGCAAAACTGCGCAAAAAGAGAATAGAGGAACATAATTATAGCTCAGAGAACAATACATCTTCTTCAGACAATGATTCCTCGGAGGGGGACTCAGACGAAGGGGTTTCACCTATTCCCAGCAAGAAATCAAAGAAGCAGGCTGCAGCCCCTCAACTGTTAGATTTTGACCCTTCAGAAATTTTGCACCCCAGATCATCTAATTGGCTTCCGTCCTCGGAGGTAGCGCAATATATTCATGATAACCTAAGAAAAAGCTTTGATAAGGAGGTGCGTTCCCGACTTAGAGCAGAATGCCCTAGACCTGATTTGGAGGCCAAGGTTACTGACACCCCAGAAATTGACCCTACCATGGTTACTTTCCTAAAAAAGTTTGCAAAGGACCCTAAAAAAGGGCTGAATAGATCTTGGCGTCTTTGTCAGGACAAACTTCTTGATCTGACCGGTCCGTTAACTAAGATTCTGGACTTGGCTGTGGTTTCTAAAGAATCAGGCTCGCCCGTTGACACAGATGTCTTATTGGGATGGGCTCAGAGAGCTGTTTGTCAGTTGGGTAATGCTAACTGTGCAATTTCAACTGAACGCAGGAAATCTATCCTTATGCGCATGGATCCTAAATTGATTGATTTAGCTTCTTCGGAGGCAGGTCCATCAGCAGAAGGACTACTATTTGGTTCCTTATTCATAAAGGAATTGGCAAAATTTTGTTCTACCTTTTCCACTCTGGACAAAGCGCAGATGTCCCTTAAGAAAGTTTTTAAAAGAGGCCTTTTTACCAGGGCCGGACGTTATGGTGAACGGATGCCCGGCCGAGGTTCTTTTGCTAGTCCCCAACCGTATTATCCCAGAGGAAGGGGTTACGGATACAGAGATCAGGCTGATTCCACTTTCTACCCCACACGTTCCAGAGGAGGTAGATCCAGATTCGGCAGAGGCCCTCGCTAAGGTCAACAAGGAGCGATTCGAGAGTCTACCTACTCTGGTAAGGATTATTCCCCATTCTCAGGTCATTCTTGGGGGCAGAGTGGGTTTGATTTTAGACAATTGGAGAAACTTTTGGGAGACCCTTGGATTCTTCAGACGGTATCAGGTTTTCACCTAGAGTTTATCAGTACCCCGATCCAGCTGTCTCCTCCTACTCAAATGAGTTTTTCCCTAGCAAGTCAGACATTTATATAAGATACAGAAGCACAGGCTTTATTGGACAAAGGAGCTGTAGATTTCTCTACTCTACACCCCTCCGGATTTTGCAACCTCATATTTGTAGTAGACAAGAAAGGCGGAGGTCATCGGTTAGTCTTAAATCTAAAAGACTTCAATTCTTGGGTTGTGTACAGAAACTTCAAGATGGAGGGGCTTCATATGTTGAGGGACATTCTTTTAGAAGGGGACTGGATGGTTCGTCTAGACCTAAAAGATGCTTATTTGTTGATCCCGGTTTTTCCCCTGCACAGGAGATTTCTCCAATTTCTTTGGAACGGTCACTGACTGGAGTTCAAAGCCTTACTGTTCAGCCTGTCATTAGCCTCTTGGTGCTTCACAAAACTGTTGTGACTGGTTGTGGAGTGGTTGAGGACCAAGGGGGTCCGTCTAATTATCTATCTGGATGACATTCTAGTGATGGCACAAGATCCCCAGTCCCTGAGATTGCATTTGAATTGGACAATCAATCTCTTGCAGGAATTGGTGTTCTTGATCATTGTGCAGAAGTCATCATTGAATCTGACTCAAGTGATCGAATTTCTAGGTTTCAAGATCGACTCTATTCAAGCGCTACTGATTCTTCCCTCGTTAAAGATTCGCAATATCAAGAGGGATTTAAGATTGGCCCTTGCCTGTCGACCATCTCTCTGAGGAACATTGCCAGATTGGTGGGGCTCTTGGCCTCCTCCATTCAGGAAATCTTTCCAGCCCCTCTTCACTACTGAGCTTTGCAGAGATTGAAAATCAGGCATCTACGTCAGGCCTGAGTTACTCGGAACTGATTCCCTTAAACACGGAAGTCAGGGAGGAAATTCAGTGGTGGCTCCATCACATGGAGGCTTGGAATGGCAAGGCCATCTTCGGATCTCACCCAGAGGTGGTGATAGAATCAGACGCCAGTCAGTGGGGATGGGGAGCCCGATGCAGATCTCTAGTGACTGGGGGTCGTTGGTCAAGGACGGAACAGCGTCTCCATATCAATTGGTTAGAACTCCTGGCGGGCTCTTTTGCTATAAAGAGCTTGTCCCCTGTGAAGACCGACTGCTGCATTCTGCTGAGAATGGACAACATTTCAGCAGTGCAGTATGTCAACAAACTTGGAGGAACGAAGTCCATGGTTCTAGCAGAGATAGCCACGGAGTTTTGGCTTTATTGTTTGAATCATCGGTTGATTGTTCTAGCAGAATATCTACCGGGAGCCCAGAACTCTTTTGCGGACTGGAACTCCAGGTATCTGCTGGATCCCAGCGATAGGAAACTGGATCCAATTATCTTTCAACAGATAAGCAGGGAATGGGGTCCTTGCGAGGTGGACCTGTTTGCATCACGCCTCAATGCTCAAGTTCTGAGATTCTTCAGCTGGTGCCCGGATCCTCTAGCTCAGGCGACAGATGCGTTTCTGCAGAATTGGGCCCCCTTCCGGGGTTATGCTTTCCCTCCTTTTCTGCTGATCCCCAGGGTCCTGTCTCAGGTCCGGAGACAGAAATCAGTCCTGATTCTGGTGACTCCATTGTGGAGGTCTCAACCCTGGTTCCCTATCGCTTTTCAAATGACATGCGCTCACCCAATGCTCATTCCTCCTCGTCTGAATCTATTATTGAGTCCGGAGGGCCTTCAACATCCTCTGATTTTGTCAGAGAAACTGTCATTGATGGCCTGGATGGTTTCAGGTCAAGATGGAAAACCCCAGGCCTTTCGAGAGAAGCTGGGAACTTTATCCAGCAGGCTTGGGCCTCTGGTACTCACAAGAGATATACTTCAGCATGGCGCAGATGGGATAGTTGGTCCATGGGAAGGGGTAGTAATCCCTTGGAGTCTGGTATTGATCTGATTGTCAATTTTTTAGCTGAATTGGCCTCTTCTGGTTTGGCCTATAGAACAGTTAATAATTTCAGGTCAGCTATTTCAGCTGGACACATTCATATCGATGGTAAGCCGGTAGGAGAACACCCTTTAGTTTGTAAATTAATGAGAGGTATTCGTCTTTCCAATCCTCCTCAAGCTAAATATTCATTCTTATGGGATGTAAACATTATCTTAAAGTTTTTAGACTCTTGGCCTTGTAACAGGTATTTAACCCGTAAACAGCTTTCAGCGAAATTAACCATGTTACTCTGTTTGGTTTCATGTAAGAGGGTCTCTAATGTAAAAGCATTGGAGTTGTCTGGCAAGGTATATTCGCCTGAGGGTGTTACTTTCGTCATTAACAGAAGGACTAAAACTAATTGCAGGTCAGTAATGTATCCTATGTATCCAGATAATTCAAAACTATGGCCCTCATTCTGACCTTGGCGGGCGGCGGAGGCCGCCCGCCAAAGTCCCGCCGTCAGGTTACCGTTCCGCGGTCGGAATCCCCAATGAAGCACCGACGGCTTGTCGGCGGTGCTCCCGCGGTCCTCCGCCCTGGCGGTCAAAGACCGCCAGGGTCAGAATGAGGGCCTATGTGTTGTACAATGTTTAAAGGATCATGAAGTAGTCACTGAAGAATTCAGACAAGATTCTGAGAGACAATTATTGATTTCTTTACAGAAACCTTTTAAGTCAGCTTCCTCTGCCACTCTCTTAAGATGGATAAAATGGTTGATGAGTGAAGCAGGTATCGATACCAGTCATTTTGGCTCTCATTCTGTAAGAGGAGCTATGGCCTCTAAAACTTATGCTTTAGGTTCAAGATTGGAAGAGATCACGAAGGCGGCAGACTGGTCATCTGAATGTACATTTAGAAAGTTTTCTCATAAACCTGTAGTAGATGTTGCATCTGTGGTAATTAATCAAGCTTTAAACTAGCATAATCGGAGCCTCCGGTCCTGATATCGAATACAAATGTTTCTATCTTACGCGTGAAGAATTTTCAATTCTATTAAGGACGCGGAGGCGAGGATTATCCCTCCCTTAACAGCATAATATGGTTATAATAAAATACATAATCTGTTTATGGATTTGATATGATTATTATGCCCTTCCTTGTTTATCTGTGGGAAGTTTTAAAATAGTTTGGACTCTATAACAATATGAGATGTTACCATTTTTCATTGTTTGTTTTCAGGTTCTGATCAGAAGAATTCCTGATTTTATGGTGCGATGAGCATTGATGGAGCTGTTCCTTTGTACTTGGTTACAGAAGTTGGGCAAGTTTTTTCCAATTCCGGTTGAATTGGTCTCAATGACTGTCTTGACTTGAAGAAGTCTGATTCATCAGTTTAGGAAAAGAAGTTCAAGAAGGAGTTGAAAAGTTATCTGTTTACTCAAAGAAAGAGGATATTACGTAGCAGGAGATTCCGGTTATGGACAAGGAGATTTGTGGTGATTAGACCAGGTGACATGAGGTTATAGGCATCTTGGGATGTGTAGTTTTTAGTTTATTGTATTGTGATTGGCTGATGTGTATATTCAGTAAAGAAAGAGATAGCATAATCCTCGCCTCTGTGTCTTTAATAGAATTGAGGATTCTTGACGCGTAAGCTAGAAAACATTTTATTGTTCCTATAGCGAATCGTACATTCTGTTTGCAAAGGCAGGTTAAATGTGCTTTGGTGTATTATGATTGACTGTTAGTTTTTGATTTTTTCCTTTTTTTTAGTTAATTCCTTTTAGAGCATTTTTACCTGCACATTTTGCACTTCGCTCTCTTAATATTTATATCGAGTTCTGTGACCTGAACTGTTATTGCATTTTTGCGCATGCTCAGCGTTAATTACGTTGTGTTGTACATTTGCACTTCATCAGTCTTTTGCACTTTATGTTGGGGTAATTGCTCATTTGTAAGATGTAACGATGTGCACTTTATGAAACTCTATTGTTATAAGGTTTTTTCTTTAAAGGTGTTAAACCTGACTTTCTGTCCAATTGCTCAGGGTTGTTGATTCTTGGATGCATTGTTTTTATTGTTATTATTTTTTGTGGACCTCAGTTAAGATCCAAAACAAATAAATAATAACTGAATTGACTAGAGAAAGGCATCCACTTGAGATGCTTCCGGGTCCAGTCTCCAGCTTTAAAAATGAGGTATCTGCGCATTCAACCTTAATGCAAACAGGTCTCTAAGGGGCAACCCCCATCTCTGACAAAGGGATTGGAACACAAGCGAGTCTAGTCACCAATTGCTGGAATCTGTCAGGAATCCTGAATTCCAATCCACTACAGTGATGGAGCTCCCTGGTGTAGGAAAGTCACTTTTGGCATGGTAACCCCCACTTTTTGCCTGCTATCAGTGTGCTTAGACTGTTTTCACCCGGATCCTACTAACCAGGACCCCAGTGATTGTGCTCTCTCCCTCCAAATTTGGTTGCCTAGGACCTTGTGCAGGGTGCAGGTACCTGTGTGTTAGGGCACCACTGCATGAGCAGAGGTGCCCCTATGAACTCCAGTTTCATTACACTGGACTTCATAAGTGCAGGGAAGCCATTTTACCTGTGTACTGGACACTACCTGTGTACAGCTACATAATGGTTACTCCGAACCTGGGCATGTTTGGTATCAAAAATGTCAGAATCATACCCCGATACTGTTGCCAGTATTAGTTGTATGATTCCATGCACTCTGGGGTCTCCTTAGAGGATCCCCCCTGTATTGCTCTTAACAGTCTTCTGGGGTTTTCTGGGCAGTGGGCACTGCTGCCACTGCTCAGACAGGCTTCTGCCCTCCTGCTGCTTGACCAGCTCAGGCAGAGGAAGGCAGAACAAAGGATTTCTTCTAGAGAGGGAGGCAACACCCTCTCCCTTGGAAACAGGTGATACAAGGCTTGGGAGGGGTAGTCCCCCCCCAAGCCACCAGTTTGCTTTGTAAGGCACATTTGGTGCACTCCTTGCATAAACCGGTTTGCACCAGTCCAGCGATGACTTTGCTTTGCAAAATTGTTTCTCCGGCTCCTTCCAGCAACTGCAACATTTCCCTGGCTGTGCATCCTCTGAGGTTGGCAAGACGTCAGCCTGCACCAAGAAGCAAGAAGGATCCCCCTTGCAGTGAAGGAGTCACTCCCCTGCATTTGCAGGCACCTACAGCAATGATGTCTGGCTGCATGGATCTGCTCTCCTCTGGAACTGCGTGGATCCTGCATCACAGGTGGTGGTCTGGAGTGGTCCCCTTGGTCCTCTCTGCCTGCATTCCAACTTGGAGGACAGTGAGCCCTTGCCTCTTCTTGCAGGACAGTACCCCTGTGCACCGCAACTGTTTCTGCTACCAAGGCTTGCTTTCTCCTGCTCCAAGGGAACTTCAGGCTCCAAATAGTCCCAGCCCCCAGCACTTCATCCTGTCAAGCGCAGTCTCCTCTCTGCAGCTTCAGCGACGTGGGACTTCTCTCCAAGTGTGCTGATTGGGCCTCACTGCGACTTACTGTGCCTGCTGCCAGTGGGTTGTCTGTGGGGGCTGCGACTGCTTCTTCTGGCTCTCACGACTGCAGAGGGTCAGCCAGGACTCCCCTCCCAGGGTCAAGTCCCCTGGTCCTTGCTGGTCCTCTTCAGCCTTGCAACTCTTCTTTTGCTCCTCTTGCATTTTCCAGGGCTTGTTGGTGGTTCTCCTACACCACTGACCATCTGCGACCCGAAGACCAACGTGGGACACCATCTGCATCATTCCAAGGACTCCTCTTCAGCTCCTGGGTTCCACAGCTGGTCTTCTCCCCCCCCCCATAGACCTGGTTCTTCATCCACAGAAGTGTGGGTAGCAGCTCCCGTGCCCACTGGACACTCTGTCGTGGACTGGACTCTGTCCCCTTCTTTTTCAGGTTTTTTTCTACCAGAATCCACATTTGGTTTCTTCTAGTCTGGTCCTATTCTTGCACAATATTTTTTCTAAATCCTCTTGTTAGTCCTTGGGAAGACCAGGTACTTACCTCTGCTGTCCTGGTCGCTGGGGGTCACTCAGGTACTCACCTCTTGGGGTTCCTAGTTCTTCCAGTTCCCCTCTAACAACTCCATATCCTTGGGTGGGGCACTTCTCTTCGCATTCCACTTTTTTAGTATATGGTTTGGTCCTCCCCTAGGGCCCTAACTATTTTTTACACTTTTGTCAATGCTTGTTGTTTTCTATGCTAATCTCTGATTGCTATTGTATGTGTGTATATATATATATATATATATATATATATATATATATATATATATATATATATATTTATTATAAATATGCATATATATATATATATAGTGTGCACTTACCTCCAGTTGCGGGAGGGCTGCCTATAAGTAATCTAGTGTTGTGTTACTATAATAACATACCTTTATTTTTATAACACTGTGTGGTTCTTTCATGTGTGATAAGTTGCTGTGGGAATATTGTGGTATTGCATAAGCTTTGCATGTCTCCAAGATACGTCTTGGCTGCTCATCCACAGCTACCTCTAGAGAGCCCTGGCTTCCTAGACACTGCCTACAATTCACTAATACGGGTTGCCTGGACCTGGTATAAGGTGCCAACACCATAGGTGTCCACCACACACCAGGCCAGCTTTCTACACCTGGCAGGTGAATCACTGCTACCAATATATTCTTCTCCATGGAATACTGCTAGAAATCCTAGGTGATTTCTGCCAGTGTCCTGGATCTTGTTCCTCCCAACTTGTTGACGTCCTGGACTGCTGACACATTGTCCATCTTCAACAAAATGGAACATTCCACTTTGTCCTTCACCAGACTGCGAATAGTAAATTAACCAGCCAGCAATTTGAGACAATTGATTTGTAACTTCAGTACTTCCTGTGACCATCTTCCTCCGGTGGATATCTCCCCGCACCTGGCTCCCCAGCCCAGTCTTCTGGCGTTCAATTTTATGGTGATCTCCGGGAACAAGCCGAAGATTGCTTGACTGTTCCATGCCTTCATGTGGGTGAGCCACAAACTCAATTCCACTCAATCTTCTTCCATTAATGGTACCTCTTCCTTGAAGAAAAGCCCCTTATGGAAATGTCAGATCTTTAGATTTTAGAAGGGCATTTATAAGGGCCCTTTAGTGAAGGGGACCCGGAAAGATCTCTTGGGTTGATGCCAGGAGGTCCACTGATTGTGCCAGCTGTCTCAGCTTAATGTGTGTGTGCTGATAACGTTGTTGCTAATTCCTCCTGAATCCTTTTCAATTTGTGGTTTGGAAGTTCCAGTGTTACTTTGACCGAGTCTATCATGAACCCTAGAAACTCCATTCTGTGATAGGGCATCAAATCTGATTTGCTTTGGTTGATCACCAACCCCAAGTCCTCCAATAAGGAGATAGTTACCTATGCTTGTTTTAGCAAAGTAGTCTTGTTGACCGCCATTTGGATGATGTTGTCCAGATAGATGATAAGCAGAGTCCTTCCATCCGCAACCATACCACGAAAGGCTTCAGCAGCTTTGTGAAACACCATGGGGCAGACAAAAGGCCAAAGGGAAGTACTTTGAATTCCCAAATATAAGGTTTTGAGACATATATATATGTGTGTGTGTGTGTGTGTGCGCGCGCGCGCACATGAGGGTTTGTGATACACACACACACACACACACACACACACATATATATATATATTATTTTATATGATTTATTTAGATTGGTTTTTATTGTAGCCCTTCAAAGACAATGGGAGTGCAGCATGTAGCCCTATTTCTATGTGTATGGCTGTACCGTTGTTTTGGTCTGAAAATCTTGTCACCCTACCCAGTACCTCTTCTACATAACTACAGCATTGCAACCCTTATAAACACATATAAGATGAAATCATTAACAAAAAACACACAATGGGTTAACAGGATTGAAACTCAGCAGTTTTGTACTAAAACAGTGAAAAGGAACCAGCATTGCATCGTGATCTGAAGAGACAAAGCTGACTGGATAAGTCATTGTCACATGGATTGACCTAACTGATTCCTGGGTTTCTTATGCCACTAAGTACATTACAAAGACAACCATCAAAGGCCTAAGCAATTTCAGTCCAAAATATCCTTTACTGACAAATACTCCGATCTCCATTGACCACCTATGGTCTTTCTGGTGGCCCAGTGGAAATGGAGGGCTTGGTACGATGAAACCCGTGACCAAATGGGGGAGATCCTTGGAGTAGCACAATTTAGACTTCATCCTTTACACGTCATAAGTGTGCAATCATATACTTGCATTTGACATTATACTTACCCTATGCTTTAATCGTTTTTCCAGTGTGACACGTATAAATGAAATGTTATTATTTTAGAAGTTTGAGATTTATACATGTGTTCACTAATGTTCAGTTGAAATAAGGTTAAGTGGTTTCATTATTCATGATTTACACTTACATCTCAAATCATATTATAATATGTAAACATGTATTATTTTCATTAACGTTTTGCATTTATTTTGAAAGTTACATGTATTCGAGTTCATATTAAATGCTAGTTCAATTTGGCTAGATGTATTTCAGTTGATGCCTACCATTTTGCATTGCCAGAGTGTTCTATCTTTGTAGGAACCTTATCATGATTTTCATTAGCTAGAGAACCAAGTATTGTGTGTATTAGGCTGATGATCATGAGGTTTGAAGAGCAGAACTTGGCAAAGAGCTTGGAAACTAATGGGGAGAACAATCCTCCTGTCAATTGTGTACCAGGATCAAGAGAGGTTGAAGGATGCAGTTATTGTCTCAGTTTTGATGCTCTCAGAAGCTTCATTGATGTTCCACATGCACATCATGGGTCTTACACTGATTGTTGCCTGGTGGTATGGAAAAGATACGAATGCTGCTGAAGCTGCTATTGTTTTAACCGGCGTTCACTCAGCTAGTAGTTAGGTAAATTCCCTACAGACTTTGAGAAGCACAGACCTCTCTCCTTTCCTTTATTCTTTTGAGTGTGAAGTTTCATGCTAAACAATTATTCCTTTTCCTGAAGACTTCTACTGAAGTTTTCGCTCTACTTCCTATTCCTTATTCTCCATTTCTGTATTGCTGTGGCTGTTACTATTCTTTACCTTATTTTGCTACCACTGAACCTACTGAGATATTTCAGCTTGACAGCTGTATTTCTGTATCTTTTGAATATATTCCTGGCATGTTTACAAAATGGACTGATTAATAACCTGAAATAAATCCTGATTGACTACAATCATTGATTCCTGGTCTTAGGTTGTTTAATTGGCTATGCAGGAGGACCTTTCTTTTCTTCAGTAAGGCAGGGCAAATGCAGACAGTGTGGATCATTGATTGGCTTTGATTCCCATAACGTCTGCAGGCACCCAAACCTCAGTGCCCTAAACGTGTCCTTTGTGTAAATCGCAAAGGAGCTTCATAATTAGTATTGGGGTTTTTGGTCATCATAGGAGTTTATTATCATCCAAGCATGGGATCGCTGTGCCAGGGCAGATTTTCCTTCTAGCCAGGATAAGAGCGTTTGGCGTTTATCAATAAACGTTTTGAATACATGCTGCGAAAAATGAAGATTCCAGAGTTCCGGTGCCTAAGGGCATCGAGGGCCTTCTGTAAGTAATGACCATGAGCTGAATTATATCCTGTGGTGTCTATATCTCTCTAGGCTAGGCCATCTGAGGTCTCTTTACTGGTGGAATTCAACTTGTGACACAGTTTGAGATAAGACCCCCCTGACTAACTGTTGTTTCTCCAGGCAGAATTTAAGCAGCATCTGGGCAGGGAAGGCTCTTCTGGGTAACCTGAAAAATGTTTATCATTTTTTGTGAGCAGCATATCCATCAATAAGGAATCTTTGCCCATTAGTATTGCTCTCCCATATGTGAGTGTTGAAATCAATTTTGCTCTCATTACTTTCAGCAGAGGATCCCAGATGGGACCACAGGGCAACTTTGTTGTCTTCAAACATACTGACGAAAGGATGAGCGTGTCTACCTTTATTCTCTCCTTTTGTATGTTGTAGGTGCCCCTTGAATCTATTCGGACATGGAGATATTTATACTCCTGTTCCTTAGTTATGATATTGTCGCTGACTTATTGATTTTTCCACCAAATATTACTATAAGTAGTTGATATACCCAGGCCTCAAGTTAAACTTTATTGCATTTTCCATAATCATAATGCGTAAAAAGGTAATATCATAGATAAAACATGTTCAAATACTGTCTAGTAAATGTAAATCCTTTGCAGTATTATAGCAAGGCAGAGTATTCCGAGGTAAAACAGGTTACAACTGTGTGCAAATCACACAGGATTAACTGTTGCTACATGATAAAAAAAAAAGTATTTCTAGCTTCCTCGGGCATGCCAACATTTTAGAACAGGAAAGAGGGAGATTTTGAAAAAAAAAAAACAGAAGTATATTTCCCCCATCAACTTCTATTGAAGCAAATGCAAAGGCAACTTCAGTGTTCAAAATCGTGAGTCTCTCGTCTGAATTGGGTCTATTGGCATGCATACTTGACATCATGTCGAGCATTGGTCTGACTACTTAGTGGTAATTTTCATTACTCTTAGGCCCATATTTATACTTTCTTAGCGCCACATTTGCGTCATTTTTTGACGCAAAAACGGCGCAAACTTGCAAATTGTATTTAGTAGGTTTGCGCCGTTTTTGCGTCAAAAAACGGCACAAATGTGGTGCTAAAAAAGTATAAATATTGCCCTTAGTCCTACTTGTCCTTGTCGCAGTCATCACCTGTGAGGCTTCAACTCACTTTCTAGCAAGCCAGGGAACAAAGAAATACCCACCCTTTGCTGGGAGCTATAGAGAACTGGTGTCCCCGTAGCACTTTCTGTATTACCAAGTCAAGTCAAAGGCCTGAGCCTTATGTGAGGACTAAGATGTGGAAATGTAGGAGAAGAGTAATGAAGATTACTGGTAAGTAATTGGGCCATTACCTCTACATCCCTCATCCTCATCCCACTCATTACTTTTGAGGTATACCAAAAGCAAAAGGCATTTAACATTATAACCAACTTCTCTTTTTAGGTTGAGCGTGCAAGCGCTTGGACCTGTTGTAAGTATTGTGGGATTTTAACCACGACCATCACTTTCACTCGCTCATCGGCTTGCCTTTCAAAAATCACTTGATGTCATTGGTAAATGCTTTACGTTTGGCCCGCCTTGAGGCTGTTTTTATCACACCTTGCAGACTGCCCCTGTAACATGGATTATTGCACGATTGCCGATATACTTCAGCGTGGGCAAACTATTTTTTTGTCTCTATCCTTCATGCTGCATGGCGTCCATGATGCTCACAGCACGAACAGGCACAACTGCGTGAACTCGATCAGCGATATTGGAGTGCTAGTCACATTGTTCAAAGTTATCTAATCAGCTTCATTTCTTGTGGCTCTCCCCTTAAAACACTTGAAATTGGTAAAACAGAAATCATCAAAGTGAAAGCAGCTCTCCCGGCACAGCAGGAGAGTCAATACTGCAATTTTCACTGCACTCTGGAAACTCGCCCCAGAATGCTTTGCAGGACATTACTTTTACAAAACATTTTTGCTCATAACTCAGCATGTGGTCATCCTAGGACAATGGGACCACCACCAACAAGTTCATGATAACGTGGCGTGCTCTTTCTGTCTGCATCTTTAGGTCCCTACACTAGGTTAGTGTGGACCCCCATAATAATAACCCCTCCCACAGTTCAGTGTCTGTTTAAGCTCTTTCATGGCTGGAACTTTAGTTTTACAGCTGGGACTGGCTTGTGTTTTAAGAGCTTTTTTTTTTTTTTGTAATATCATTGTTATAAGCCTGCTATTCCTGACAATATGTAATGCACTATGTTGTCTAGGGGCTAAATATATGGTTACACTGCATTATTTATTGCCATTTTCTTTTTGTGTGGTTATGCTCTCTAGGGGCTAACTACACAGTTTCGTGACCCTGTTTCTTAAAAATGATATTTTCATTGTGATGTCTTCTAGAGGCCATTCTAAGCATTACAGTCATATCAACATATTATAATATTTATGGTGCAGAAACTTCTCCCATAACGCTTTGCAGGGAATTACTTTTACAAAAACATCTTTGCTAATACCTCAGCCAGTGGTGGTCCTAGGACAAAGGGACTACCTTCAAAACATTGACCACAGTGTGCTTCTTCTGTCTACATCATCTCTCAGTCCCCACACTATGTTAGTGGGGACTCCAAAATAATAACCCCCTACCACAAAGCATTATCTTTTTAGGCTCTCTCGTGGCTGGATCTTTTGTTTTACAGCTGAGAGAAATTAAATTTTATTGGCCTTATTTGTAATAACATTGCAATAGTCCTGCTAGCCTTGAAAATGTGTAGTGCACTATGCTCTCTGGGGGCTACATATATGGTCATGCTGCATTACTTTCTCCCATTCTTTTTTTTATGTGGTTATGCTACGGCTGACTGTTAGGTTTCATGACCATGTCTCTCCCAAATTATATTTTTACAATGCACACCAGGGCATTACTTTTACAAAACATTTTTGCTCATAACTCAGCCTGTTGTGGTCCTAGGACAATGGAACCACCTTCAAAATGCTCTTTCTGTCTATATCATCTCTAGGTTCCCACACTAGATTAGTGGGGACCCCAAAATAATAACCCCTCTTACCATTCAGTGTCTTTTTCGCTTTCTCATGGCTAGGTGTTTTGTTTTATAGTTGGGAGAAGTCTTCTTTTAAAGGCTTTGGGGCATATTTATACTCTATTTGCGCCGGAATTGCGTCGTTTTTTTTGACGCAAATCCGACGCAAAGCTAACTCCATATTTATACTTTGGCGTTAGACCCGTCTAGCGCCAAAGATCTTGGAGTTAGCGTCATTTTTTAGCGTGGACACTGAAGAACCGGGAAAGGCAGGCTCACCTCTCCCAGCGGTGGAGGGGACACCCTAAGCCTTCAGGGTCTCTTACCAGCAAAGAACACAACAGGCGGAGTCACGACTGATGAGGAAGAGAAAAGTTTTATTAGTAAAACAGATAATAGCTCGAGCTGAGCACAGTGTCCCAGGACAGTCTGAATGACTTTCCTACGGAGGCTGGCTGCTTCATTCTGCAGCGTACAATCTTATATAGTTAAGCTGCCCCCCTTTCAGTCAGGAAGCCACCCCTCCATATCTGGTGAACACAAAAGCTTCAAACAGTTCTCCTTTTAACCCGAGAGCATCCTGCTGACGTACATACATTTGATTAGTCTTTCCTGCCTGTACTCCCACTGTCTCTGGAGTATCCTGCTAATACACGGCAAAGTGACAGTTCATTTGTCAAACGTCAGTCTTATCACAGTTGGTTTGATAATTTACGAGGATATCCCTTGCAGGAGGCCCCTGGAATGCGGTGGGAAGAGGTACAGTTCTGTTCGTGCACAATGATAAGAAGGATGCAGCTGTGGCTCGGTATTCTGAAAGTCAGCTTGGTTAGATAAATGGAGAGGCCCAGAGAAGGAAATGGTTTTAGACAAAAACTGAGTTCACAGGGAAGTCAACTTACACAGTTTAAATGAAGAGTCAGCTTTGTCGAGCACATGGCAATATTAATGGAATACGCAGAAATAAAGTCTGAAACAAATACATCTCGGATTATTATTTAACAACACCTACCTTGCGTTAATGATATGCAAGAAAGGCGTTCCCGTCTAAAAAATTACTCCAAGGCAAGTGCGCCTTATTTAAACTCCTGTGCAAAAATGGCGCACGGGAGGGGGCGGGTCAAAAAAAATTACGTCCAGCCGCTTTTGCGTAATTTTTTAGCGCCTGGTCAGGGCAAGCGTTAAGGGACCTGTGGGCTCAGAAGGAGCCCAGAGGTGCCCTCCCATGCCCCCAGGGACACCCCCTGCCACGCTTGCCCACCCCAGGAGGACGCCCAAGGATGGAGGGACCCATCCCAGGGAACTTAAGGTAAGTTCAGGTAAGTAATTTTTTTTTTTTTTTTGTGTGGCATAGGGGGGCCTGATTTGTGCCCCCCTACATGCCACTATGCCCAATGACCATGCCCAGGGGACAGAAGTCCCCTGGGCATGGCCATTGGGCAAGGGGGCATGACTCCTGTCTTTGCTAAGACAGGAGTCATGTCACTGGAGGGTTGGAGTAAAAAAAAATGGCGCAACTCGGGTTGAGGCAGATTTTTTGCCTCAGACCGACTTGCCCCATTTTTTGACGCCCAAGCTCCATTTTCCCCTACGCCGGCGCTGCCTGGTGTGGGTCATTTTTTTTGACGCACACCAGTCAGCTCCGCCGGCTAACGTCATTCCATAAATAAGGCGCCCGCATGGCGCTTTGGAATGGCGTTAGCCGGCGTTAACATTTTTGACGCACAACTGCGTTGGCGCAGTTGTGCGTCAAAAAGAATAAATATGGCCCTTTGTTTGTAATATCATTCCAGTAGGCCTGCTAGCCCTAAAAACACCCCCTAGGGGCTAAGTATCTGGTTACACTGCATTACTTTCTCCTGTTTTTTAATGGGGTTATCCCCTCTAGGGACTAACAAAATGGTTACATGACCATGTTTCTCACAAATGATATTTTTGTCATGGTGCCCTCTAGGGGCTGTTTTGAGCATTACAGTCTAATGCCAAAGGTTTATTTCTAATAAAGGCTTAAATGATAACTAAATATGCTTTAATAAGTTCTTCTTATTACAATTATGACCATAATTCAGGCCAACTTAACATCCTTATTACACTATGACTGTTTGAACACTCTTGATATGTTTGGGTGACCTTTCTCGTTTATTTCTCCTCTGTGGCTGTTTTGTGTCTATTTTTGGGGAATTGTTTTAGCCAGCCTCTGATGGTGGAGTAGTGAAAGTGGTATTCTATTGGAATTAGCACAGCAGATTTAAATTAGGATGCTAAATGCCAACAATTTCATTTTCTGCTGCAGATAGAGGAAGTAGGTAAATGGAGGTGCTTTAGTTATTTGCAGGGCCACTGGAATTATAGGGTGGGAAAAGATGAACTTATGAGGCAGGGTTGACCAATTTATGTGGCAGGAAAAGTCCAGTTATGAATTTACAATGCCAATAGCTCTAACTCAAACAAATGCGAGACCTTTTGCATTGCAAATGCCTGTTTTAACTATAGAACCATAATCACTACAGGTCAATCAAGATATAACATATGAGAGCAATATCATTGAATAGCTTGTTTAATGAAGTAAAGCCACACTCAAACCAACAAAATAACTTATTTCTCTTTTCCTGACTGCAAAACTCCTACTCCAATTTCTTTTTCCTCAGGAAGGATGGTTTCCAATCAGTAATGTTTAATAAACGTGTGATCACATGCCCAAGTCTTCGCTCTACATATCTCTTCAAGTGGAACACCTTGAAATTCTGCACATGAGGCCACCACTCTTGTCTTTGAATGTAATTTGGGCATTGCAGATTTTAATGTGAGTAAGCAAAACAAATTGCCTCCTTTATCCAGCAGCTCAGAGTCATCTTTGAAGTTTCTTACCTTGCACAGGTAAACCAAAAGCGACAAATAGGCTGTCAGAATTTCTGTACTTACTGGATCCATCAGGGAAAATTGTTTCACATCCAACAAATGCAACAACTTTTCATTTTCAGACAAAGGAGAAAGAAAGGAGGAAAGAATGAAAGAAAGGAGGAACGAAAGAAAGAAAGAAAGAATAACCTGTGATAAATGAAATGTTGACTTTGGGCAAAGGATCTAGTTTCAGAATTAGTGCATCATCCAAGAATGTTAAAAAAGGTGGATGAGACAGAAAAGCTGAAAGTTCATTTAAAGGCTGTACAGTTGTGATAGCTACAAGAAAAGACATTGTTAGAGAAAGAAATTTCAAATCTACTAATCTACTGTGTCAAGAAGTTAAAAAGGGTGACATTGTGAGCAGTTAATAACTAGAGGAATATCCCAAGGAGGAGCCATGTTATGATACAATGGGTTGGAAATGGAAAAACTCTAGAAACTGTCTCGAACAGGAGATTCCTGTCCTAGTAGAGACAGATCATTACTCTGAAAGGCTTTAAAACCATGTCAGGTTAATAGTTGCTAAAGAAACTTACAGAATAGAAGGAATTTGCAAGAAATGACATAGATGTTGTGAGTCAAACATCAAGGATTGAAATGTGACCAATGTTGAATATGATTTTAGAGTGGAAGATCTTTTCAAACCTTGAATACAGTCATCAACCTCTGAAGAAAGGCTTTTCTGTAAAAGATTTGACCTTCCAACCTCCAAACCAAGAGGATGACTTTTATGTGCCTCAAGAAGTTCACAGCTCTCAATGGGGAGGAAATGCAGAAAGAACCCAAGGAGGTTGAAAGCCATCCTCTTCAAGAGAGGAAACCATAATCTGTAGGGCCAGAATGGAATCACCAGACTTTTATCTGCTTTTCCCTTTGTATCTTTAGCAGTAGTTTTGAATTTGAATTGAGTAGTTTCCTCAGCCGTTGCATTAGGAGAACATTAACTCCCCATACTTCCTTCTCTGGGAATCTGAAGCAGAATCTTGGGAGTAGATGATTTGTCCTTGAGGCACAAAGATTTATAAATAGGGTGCCATATGTATTGTAAACCTTCCTGAATGCCATTTTTGATAGGGCCATATTCTTTAAAGAAGTGAGTATTCTGCATAAGCAAACCACTTCTGTTTTGATCTTAACCCTTAATATGTGTTGCTGAAATTGCAACGAGATGCATCTCTGCCCATTTTTCCAGAGTGCATACTGGCTCAGTCAGAGATCTTGAATTGGTAGTCTTTAATATGTGCTGCAGTCATTGTATTGTCAATTCTTACCAACACGTTGCATTTCCACAGATGTTGTTGGAACTTGAGAAGAGCCTGAAAAACTGATAAGAGTCGTTTCCAGTTTGAGGACCTAGTAGCCTACCTGATTCCATTGTGCTTGAACCGAGAGCCTGTCCAATGTTGCTCTCCAGCCAATTGTACTTGTATTCTTTGTTACAATCTTCAGTTAGGTTGAATGCACTGGAGGCCCACAAAGCAAATTGTTCAGATTCATCCACCACTGTGGACTTTCTTTGAGTTCTGGTGTGAGTGGGACTTTGTTTTGCAAGTCTAGACTGCAGTATGAAAGATACTTGTTCAGGCGCCATAGAAGTGGCTAGAGATGCAACATTGGCCTCGGCACTATGAAGACACACAAGACAGCGTTGCCCTGATTAAAAAGAGTACTCCACACCTGATTAGTTTGCTATGAGGAAGAAGATATATCTTCTAGTTACCACCCTGTGGGCAAAGAACAAAATATTTTTTGTTAGACACTCACTCACTCTAGTAGTGACATGCTTCATCATCGGGTCTCATCCTGGTCCCAAAAACCATGATGGGCTCAACCATATTCCAGGGAGCACTTTTAATATTTCTTCAAGCCAGGGCCTTCAGAAGATAATAGAAATACCTCAAATAACCAAGGTATCACTTTATTAGCAGTTGTCTGGGTATGAATAAAAGATTTTCTGTAGGGGTAAGGATATAATGGTCATATACCCTATTAGAGGATGTATCTTCTTTCTCATAACAAACTAATCAGGTGTGGATACTTTGTGTAAATTATTAGTCTCACTAGGGAGAGTGTTCCCTTTTCTTCTATATTTAAAGTCTCTCTTCCCTTCTGGGTGAAAGTTCTTTCGATACCCCTGTTTGGGTTTTTGTTTAATATAAGAAGAGTATTCATCAATTCTTACAGATAAAGCATCCTTTCATGCAGCTGATATACCCTGTCTATACCTGTGGGGAACCTGACTTATATGAATAACAGATCTTTCTTTTGAGTTTTCTGACAATAGGGAAGGTTCAGTAGAAAACCATGTTGGTTTAGTGCAAGAATGGTCTTTTGCAACAATTTAAGTACTTCTGATTCTATTGGAGCGTGAATCAACCAGTCATGTAAGTATGGGTAAACCTACCTTGAATGTGTAGATGAGAGATGTAGATCAACAGAGCAATCACTTTTGTAAATACGCTCAGGGCTGATCAAAGGCTGAAAGGAAGTACTCTGAATTGGCAGTGTTTTTCTTGAATGCAAAATCTTAAATATTTCTGATGAATCTCGGCTATTGGTGTATGGAGAGACACGCCCATCAAATCTGTGGTTACCATATGATGATCTTTCTGTACCAGTTGAAATATTCTCTGTAATGTTTCCATTTTTAAGGGAATTTCTGATGAATTTGTCAATGATTATTCTGAATTGCCCTGTTATCTTGGTTTTAAAGGAAGACAAACAAATAAATACCCTGTTCCCTTTGAGATCCTGATACTGGTACAGTTGCTCTCTTATTCAGGAGTGAAAGGAACCTCTCGTCTACAGCTAACTTCTTCTCTGAGATCCAGGGCAGGGAGTGGGAATTGTTCCTGACTTGGTCATTATTTTTTTATCTTGCTTTACAGTATTCAATACCCAGGCATCTATTGTCATCTATTCCAGATAATGACGGATTCGTCCTCCAACTGGTAAATCCTGTCCAACCACTTTCTGGGCCTTAGCATAATCAGGAATGATGCTTTTTGTTACCTTCATTTTGATCCTGCTTTTTAGAATATTTTTTAAAAGGTTTGGGCTGCTTCCTTTCTTAATGTTGTTTCCTTGATGGCTGGTGAAGGAAACCCTTGAAATGAGGGAGGAAGAAGAACTAGCTGATATAGAATTTCTGTTTTCTGAAAAAATAACAATGTCCTCTTGCTTTGAATATTTTGTGCAATTTTTCTTTTATGGTGGGCCCAAATAACACTTTTCCTTCAATAGGCATTCTCAAAGCTGTAGCTCTTTGTGCAACCTCTGTGTTCCAATCTGAATCTGTCCTGGTGTAATGTAACTGGTGCTCATGTAAAATCCAATACCTTTGGGTCAAGTTTGTGCAATATAAAGTTTCAAACAAAAAAAACATTTTTGAGAAACAAATCTCTACAGGCTGCAATACAAGCAGCACAGGTCAATGTTGAAGCTCTCACTGAACCAAAAGGGATATCTGATAACAGTTCAATCTGACACTCTATCAACTCTGTCACATCTTACTTGTCTTTAATAGCTGTAAAGATATGTTTTAAATCTGTTATTAAAGATTGAGAGGTGTATGAACTGTACACTCCAGCTTTTAATGCACCTTCCTGAAAGCTCCATCAACATTCTTTACTACATGGTCTCTCTGGATATTTTCCCCTGCCATGGATGATCAGCCAACAAGACTTGCCACTACAGAATCTAAATGAATTAAATCAGGAAGAGCGTCCTCCATTTTATCCAAGGGATATGATTTTGCCATGAACCTTGGAAGATTTATCTTGTCAGGGTCCCTCCATTCATTTAAATCACTTCCATAGCATAGTCTTGAAGGCCCTACACATCAATGTTTCTTGAATTGTCTTGGCACTGTATCCTTGGATGTGCTGCTTGGACAATCAGGACAATCATCCACTGGAAACCCCACGATTCCCTTCACATGATTTATTATTTCCACTAGCATATCTCTGGAAATATATTTTCCCTTTAATTCAGGAGTACGGATAGAAGAATCATCGGAGTACTCAGATATAGAAGTATTTGAATATATATTAGTTTCCAGGGTGTTCTTTTCTCTAGAATTCTTTCCTTTTAAAGAAGCTAGAGTCTCTGAACTAATCCTCTTGATTTTATCTTCATCCATATCCTTCTTTTTAGCTCTCATAGGTGAGGGTAAATGAGATCTGGAAGCCCTAAGATGATGGAGAAGAGATAGGGGAGACATGTCTCTTCTTAGATGTTTTCCCATGATGACAGGAAAAACACCTCTGAATGATCCACACTACAACTGCAAAAAATAAAACAATGCTAAACCTTTCAGTACTGATTCCTGCATTTAAATGAGTTAACTGATATCAGAACCTCGCACATACTTAGGAGACTACTTCCAAGTATGCGTTTGTCAGTTCCGGCTAACTGCTAGACCGCTGCAGGGAGAACTGACAAGTGAAAGCCAATGCCCAAGTGCCATATTCTGCCACTGATTGGAACAGCAACAGAAATGTGCATGGAGCAAAAGACCACGAACACCACTACTCACGTATTTTAACAAAGCAAGTATATTTACCGCTTTCAATGTTTAGTTCTATTCTATAGGTTTTCATCAAAAAAGACATAGATAAAACTTAGACCTCACCTATATCCAACGGCTGGTGAGGGAAGTAAAGAGGAGAATATATTATGACGTGTTGGGGGGCGAGAAAAGGGGTTGGGGTGGGTTGAATTAAAATGCCCATACGTGAGGAAAGGGAGAGGAGGGAGAATGGTGTGGCAATGCTTGTTGATCACCCCTGTCCCCCAAAGCAATCAAAGCAAAAAGAGCAAGGCTGGTGGAACATTAGGTCTGGATATGGATTACTGCTGTAAGGCAAAGCACTTGTAAGAACGCTGGGCATGTTAACTCCCGGGAGCTCTGCGTCAGGAAGTGAAGGTATGGGCCCCATACTTTGTCAAATTGTGGGAGCCTGTGTTCCACAGAGGCAGTCGGTTTTTCCAAGCCAAGGAGGTCCCACAGTCTGTACAGCCAACCCGTGTGAGTAGGCACCATCTCCATGCCCCATTTCGACAAAAGGACTTGTTTGGCCGCACAAAGGGCAATTGTGATGGCTTTCACCATTTGTCGATCGAGGAGGATATGTCCAAGCATTAGGGAGAGCCAAAAAAACATAACTGGGTAATCAGGATATATCATTATCATACATCTCATCAATGTCTTCAAAGATATTGGCCCCGTAGCGGTGCAATTTGGGGCAGTGCCACAAGAGGTGGGTCAATGTGCCTGTCTGACCACAATTACACCTGCATCTGCCATTGCCACTTTGGTTCCATCTGGAGGTTCTTGCGGGCATGTAATACCAATAATACTTAATTTTGAGTAGGGTCTCCTTCCCAGAAGCACTGCAGGCTGAAGTGCGGGAGTGATCTAAAATGTCTGACTATTCTTTATATGTGAAAAGGCGTTCGCATTCCGACTTCCAGCGCAGATGAGTCAGAGAGGGGTTGGAGTTTGGGCTGGTATTAAGAAAGCATAAATGTCATAGAGGAGACATTTATCTTCTTGGCAGGTGATACCCCACTTTTCAAACTTCAGGGGCACTAGAGGATGGGTCACCCAATGTTTGATGGCGACATCACACCAGTATTCAGTGTTGGGTAAGCCGTAGTCTGTTTTAAGTTGTGCAAAGTCAAGCAGGCCTTGTTGGTCGAATAAGTCCCTTATCCTCTTACAATTAGCTTCTTGCCAGGTAGAAATCGCCATGCCATGCAGTGCAGGTGGAAAGTGTGGGTTCCCAATTATAGGTGTGAGCGGTGAAATAGACACCGGGAGTTTCTTGGATATTTTGATCCTGTCCCAATGTACACCCCTAGTGGATGGTGTTTTTTGGCCAGTTATGGTACTTTGCATATATTTTTGCCAGTGATTGCATGGTCTATAAAACACCAGTGCTTCTCTGTCCTCAGCCTATGCCATCCCACCATATATCTCAACTGTGCCGCATGATAGCAGTGCACCTTTGGAAATAGCAGGGTTATACCCAAACTGTTTGCTTCTGACTTCCTGTTTTTGATCCTGTGCTGAATTTTGTTTTTGCTGGCTTTAGGACTCTGGGCACTTTACCACTGCTGACCAGTACTAAAGTGCAAGTGCTCTCTGTCTAAATTGTATTGGTGATTGGTTTACCCATGATTGACATATTTGATTTACTAGTATGCCCCTAGTGTAGTGCACCCTGTGTGCCTAGGGCCTATAAACCAAAGGCTATTAGTGGGCCTGCAGCACTGACTGTGCCACCCACATAAGTAGCCCTGTAAGCATGTCTCAGACCTGCCACTGCTGTGTCTGTGTGGGCAGTTTTAAACTGCTATTTTGATCTGGGAAGTGCATCCACTTGCCAGGCTCAAACGTTCCCTTTTACAATATGTAAGGCACCCCAAAGGTGGGCCCAAGGCAGCCCCTTGGGCAGGGTGCAGTGTATTTAAAAGGCTGGACATATACCTGTGTGTTTTACATGCCCTGATGGTGGAATACTGCTAAATGTGTTTTTCACTATTGCAAGGCATATCTCTCCCATAGGGAAACATTGGGATTGCCTTGAAATATCTTTTAAGAGTAATTTCTCATTGAAAGCAGATAGAGATATGAAGTTTATGGTCTCTAAACTCACAATTTAAAAATCTAACTTTTGTTGAGGTTGGTTTTTGAATTGTAAGTTTGAAAATGCCACATTTATAAAGTGTGCATTTTCTTGCTCAGCCATTCTGTGCCTCTGCCTGTCTGTGGAATACATGTCTGAATCAGGATGACAGTTGGGCTGTTTTTGAATTCACTCTAAACAGTCACACAAAGGGAGCTGAGGTGTGCGCTGCATTTCTTGATGGGTCTTCCGTAACTAGAGTGGTGGGACACCTGAACAGCTGAAGAGGGCTGTGCCTGTCCTCATACACCCTTGGCATGTATCTGGGGCCAGGGTAGGGAAAGGCAGGGTCTCGAAAAATTAGAAAGACTTCTCTTTGCCTACTTCAAAGACAGAAATGGGTATAAATACTGGACCTCTGACACCACATAGCTAAAACACTTCTGGACTGAGGACATTCTCCCAGGAAGAAGAGTTGGATGCTGTAGGAAGGACTGCCACTCTGCTTGTTGCTTTGTTGTGCTGGCCTGCTGATTCTGTCCTGGGAGTGAACGGACTGGACTGTGCTATCCACATCCTGCTTTCCAATGTTCTCCAGCTGCTTGAACTGAGCTTGCCTCCTGTTAAGAAGTCTCAGGGACACCAAAGACTTAATCTACCAGTGCCTTAGCTCTTCTGCTAAGAGTCTTGACTTGCCAAGTGGTGCCAAATCCAGTCCTTGGACCCTTAGAAATGTAGGCTGGTGACCTGAAGAAGAAAATCCATGCACTGACGCACCACAGCTGAAAAATCGACGCAGCACCTGTCTCTTGGCTGCAGAATCGATGCAGCACCTATTTTACTGTGGCTCCATCCACACAGCGTGTCTGGATTTTCCATACATCATCCCCGGGTTGTCAATTTCTCATTGACCCTGCACTGCAGTAAGGAACCAAGGCTGCGTGTCCTGAAATCAACGCATTGCCTTTCCTGGGGGGAAACAGCTAAAAATATTCAACCAATAATTCCTATGGACTAAGACTCATTTAAATCTTTAAAAAGTGATGTCTTTACTTGTATATGTTGGATTTTTGTTGTTTTGGTCTTGTTTCACTCAGATAAGTATTGGATATTTTTCTAAACTGGTGTTGAGTCCTTTTTGATATTGTCACCTTGGGGGGGGGGGGGGGTGTGTGTGTGTGTGTGTGTGTGTGTGTGTGTGTGTGTGTGTGTGTGTGTGTGTGTGTGTGTGTGTGTGTGTGTGTGTGTGTGTGTTGTGTGTGTGTGTGTGTTGTGTGTGTGTTGTGTGTGTGTGTGTGTGTGTGTGTGTGTGTGTGTGTGTGTGTGTGTGTGTTGTGTGTGTGTGTGTTGTGTGTGTGTTGTGTGTGTGTGTGTTGTGTGTGTGTTGTGTGTGTTGTGTGTGTTGTGTGTGTGTGTGTGTACACATACTTTACACATTGCCTCTGAGATAAACCTGACTGCTTGAACCAAGCTACCAAAGGGGTGAGCAGGGGTTATCCTAGCTGAGTGACTTCCTTACCCTGACTAGATTAAGGGTCCCTACTTGGGCAGGGTGCAAACCACTGCCAAGTAGAGACCCCATTTCTAACATGCACCAAGTGGGGATTTCCCAAACTACCCTCAGCGACAGACAGGTATGTGTGCCGCCTAGCGAGATGTACTTGTTTGCCATCCCAAGTGAAGGTTTCTATGAGATGTTGGAGTCTCTTGATAGTATGTGGGGGGCTGCAGGGGAAGGGTTTGTATTAGGTACAGAATCTTTGGAAGGAAAGTCATCTTGATGGCCGCTATCCTTCCAAGCCCCGATTTAGGGCCCCCACCAGAACTGGATGTCAGGGCGGGCATGAGCCAGCAGAGATGCATAGTTGCGTTCAAACATTTTGTCTATAGTAGGATAAAGTTGGACACCCAAGTATTGGTCTCCCTGAAGTGCCGAAAGAAAGGCTCTCCAGCTGGTTTCTTTCACCTAAGAGTATGGTGAGATTGAGGGCCTGGGACTTCCATACGTTAATCTTAAAGCCAGAGACCCTACCAAACATCTCTAGTTCCTGCAGCAGTGATGGGCATTGAACGTCGGGGTTGTATGATGGCCACTAGGATGTCATCTGCGTATAGAGCCACTTTGTGAACCTGGTTTCCCATGGTTACACTGGCGATTTGGGGGTGGACGCGGATCCGCGCTGCAAGGGGCTCCATGTAGAGGGCAAATAAAAGTGGGGAAAGAGGACATCTTTGCAATGCCCCCTTTGTTCAGGGGAAGGGCTTTGACATCAAACCATTGACCCACACTGAGGCAGTGGGCATGCATGGCTGGACCAGATCAGTTTGCGGAAGCATGTGCATAGGCCCGCTCTCGCAAGGACCAACTGAAGAAAGGACCAGTGCACTCAGCTGAACTTTCTTTCAGCGTGTATCGAAATTCAGAAGGAGCAGGTTGTTTTTATTAATAAGATTGAGGATCCACTTAGTATTGTCACTGTAGTTTGTCCCAGGAATAAATCCAGCTAGGTCCAGATCTATAAGCCCTGGCATGTATGGGTCCAAGCAAACGGCTGGTATGTTGGTAAAGATTTTAGCATCCACATTTAAAAGTGAGATGGGTCTGTATGGTGAGCAGAGGGTGGAGTCTTTTCTGAGTTTATGGCTGCTTTCATTGTGTCAGTAAGGGTGCCCGCTCCCCTAATGAGTTTTACAGGCGGGTCAGGGTTGACACTAACTGCGCAGCAAATGTTTTATAAAAAGTGGGAGCGAGGCCCTCCTGTCCAGATGCCTTGTCTAGCTGGAGGTCCCCGATGGCCCGAGGACTTCATCCACCTTTCTGTCCTATTCCAGGCAGAGAGCGTCGCCGGCTGGCAGACTTGTTAGAGGAGCCTGCACTATCTAGGCAGTGCCTTCTGTGTGGCTTAACTGCTCCAATGAATATAAGTCAGCGTAGAAGCGTTCATATTCATTCACAAGAGACAAGCTGGCCCTGAATGTCTGCATCCCTTTGGCGCTGAGTATGGGCTCTCGGGCAGGAGCGAGTAGCTGCCCTGCCTTATTGTCCCCTGTGTAATACGTCAGTTTAGTGTGGATGAGGGAATATTCTGCGTTATCCATTTATAGGGTTTTAAGTTGTGTTCTGGCTAATGTTAGCTGGTGCTGTATTATGTGAAGATGATTGTCTGTGACTCCCCTGGGGCCCTCACTTGCTCCTGTACACTTGCACTGACGCTTGTCCCGTCTATCCTTATTGAGTTTCATGGCCATAGCTATAAAGGTGTCCCTCACCATTGCCTTGAGAGTGTCCCAAAGTATCACCATCGGAGGTTCTGGGGGTGTCACTGGTAGTAAGGTAAGTCTGTATAGTGCGCCTGATTTCTGAAATTGTGGACTCATAATAACTTGGGGTTGAGACACCACAAGCGTGGAGATGGGCGTGGGCTGGTTGTGTGCAGTGTAACTGAAACCAGGGCATGAGCCAACAGGACTGCCCCCGCAATGACTGTATGTGTGGTGGCTGACAGGAGGCGAGGAGTTGCTAGAAAGTAATACATCTTAGCATATGTCTGGTGTGCCACAAAAAGTGTAATCTTTCATAGTGGGATTCCAGGACCTCCAATCCTGCCTCTTTCAGCCATTGCAAGCCCTGTGGTGTGTACACTCCTGTTTGGGCCATCCTGTGGGCCGAACAGTCCAGGAGGGCACCATGGACCAGTTTAAAGCCTCCCCAATTAGGACATCAGCTTCGGGAGACCTAAGCACACTCTCAGTGGCTCGTTGAATACAGTCTTCCTGGCGTTCGTTAGGGGTGCAAATGTTAGCCATGGTGCAGGTGTGTGCATGAAGGGACAGTCGTAATGATAGGGGCAAACCTACCAGCTCAGAATGTACCCGAAGTACCTGACCCTGGAAGTGCATCACCAGTAGAAATGGCACTTCTGCCTTCTTCCTAGGCCCGGAGAAAAAGTACTGATCAAACCACCCGGATTTCATACGACCCCAGTCCTGTTAAAAGAGATGGGTTTCCTGCAGGAGACGTACATCACAGTTGGAGTTTTTTTTAACATAGTGCGAGCCATTTCGCTGGAGCATTCAGCCCACCGACTTTCAGGTTAAGAAACTTGATAATGGAATTAAAGTGGATGGTATGCCATTATTAGCAGACACAGGTGGCAGAATGCAGACAGGCCTCCCTGAACTGACAGGCAGACTATTGCTTTGTGGGCAAAGCAGCAGAATGGAGTGAGTGATGAACATAGGGTGAGTGGGGAACAGCCAAACTGGGGAGAACAATTTCTCCATTTGTCGGAGCCCAGCAAGTTATGTGGCAGGGTCCATGTTGCTGGCGGGAGAACACAAGTAGGGGAACAGCGCAGTGAAGGAGCTCCACCACACCAAGATGCAATACTATTGTGAGTAGGCGGCAGAGGAGATGCGTCCTGTCTAGTTGCAGGTGAAAAATGAGGGGGGGCTGTGTGGCAGGAAACGCAGAGGATCTTCATCGCACACACGGGTGGTGATTGGCCTTAGTTGTGTTCTGGGGAGGGTTCCCGCTGGTGTAGCTACTGTAGGAAGGCAGACCTCTCCCTACGACTTTCAGCAGCTAAAGGTTTGCCGTTCTTCTTTCATGCCAAATGTTTTGCCCGCTCCTCTGCGTAGGAGTCGGGGACATGGTCTGCTGCCATTGTGAGGATGGGAGACCCTCTTGCACGTGTTCGAACCTCAGTAACGGGAGGGTGTCCCAATTTATTTTTGATTCCTTCCTTCCTGAGGAATGTGGTGACTGGCTTCAGTGCTCTGTGGCATTGCAAAGTGATGAGGGAGCGATCTTGGTAGATCCAAACTTGTGTTCCTTTAAAGATGACTGTCCCCTGGTCTCTCATTGTGGACATTATAATTTATTTCTGGCAATAATAGTGTAGCTAGGTCAATATATCCTGGGGGGGTCCCAGTGCAGTGGAGGGGCGGACTGCTCTGTGGGTTCCTTCAAGAATAATTTCCCTTTTTGTGAGGTGCGGTACTATGTGGTGGAATAGACAATTTAGAAAATCCTCCAGTTTGAGTGTCTGCCTCAAGCGGAATCCTTTTGATCAGAATGTTGGATCTACATGACCTGCTCTCCAGGTCTTCCAGGTGAAATTGGAGGTCCACATTTTGATCAAGGAGATCTGTCAGTTCATGTCAGTAAGCCTTAAGTTCCTCCTCTTTCATGTTGTCGCTCTGTTCCAGGGCTTCGATCCGGTGCCCCATGTCTCCCATCTCACATCAGATTTCTTTAATATCCATTGCCACTTCTTGCCCCAGGGCCACTATGTCATCTTGCAGAGTAAGGAAAAGGGTTTCCATGAACCCCCCTGGTAACCGGGGCATCATCATCTGTGCAGCCCCCCTGTGGTACAGTGAAGGGGGGGTTCTTGGAAGAGATGCAGGATCTCAAGCCTAGTTGGGGCAGATTTAGAAAGCATGTCCTTGAAAGTAGCATCCTTTTAGCTTTAGTGCGCTGGCAAGACAGCATCCAGTCAGTACTTGGGGGTGGAGGGGATGCTCCCTGAGGATAAGTGTGACAGTGTCCTTTCCTCGGGATCTGCACGCCGCCGAACAACAGGCGTCACCAACTCAGCTATTATAGCACAGAGTTATGGTGAAGCCAGTCGGGGGGGAAGGGAATTAGGGTAGGGAACAGCAGGGAGAGAGATCTGAAAAGGAAAAATGGTTAAGCATGTATGTATATACTTGTTCATAACAGCATTAACATTCAATTTTACATTTAGACAAAGGCGTCTCCGTGAATGCAAGTGTTGAGACTCTTATGGAATAAACAAAGGTGTCTTAGTGGATGCAAGAATTCGTCGCCCTGTGAGCAAGAGTTGAGACCCTTATGGAATAGACAAAGGCGTCGCCGTGAATGCAAGCGTTGAGACCCTTATGGAATGGACAGAGGCGTCGCCGTGAATGCAAGAGTTGAGACCCTTATGGAATAGACAAAGGTGTCTCAGAGAATGCAAGTGTTGAGACCCTTATGGAATAGACAAAGGCGTCTCCCTGTGTGCAAGAGTTGGTAGAATCATGATACTTCAGGATGTCATGAGCATTAGCCAAAACTGGGCGTGGCCCTTCCCTGAATCATGGAACAAGAACAATTGGTAAAATCATAGTACTTCAGGATGTCATGAGCATTAAACAAAACTGGGCGTGGCCCTTCTCTGAATCATGGAACAAGAGCAATTAGTAAAATCATAATACTGCAGGATGTCATGAGCATTAAACAAAACTGGGCGTGGCCCTTCTCTGAATCATAGAACAAAAACTAACTGAGACCTCTGAACCTTGAGAAGGCAAGAGCTTGGACCTTGGACATACTCTGAACAGCAATCATGCAACTACTATGCATTCATAAACATAAAACGTGTGGTCTCAGTCTAGAAATTCGCAAAGACTTAAATATGTATCTCACATATCATCAAAGGCTTAAATATGTCTCTCACATATTATGCTTCCAAAAACAATGAAACTATGATTTGCTTATATTTGAGATGTTTTCACATTTTCCACCTAGGCCTGGAAGTTTTACTCATGTAAACGGAAGCGCCTTGATTATTGGACCAAGGGCGCTTTACTCATATGAACTGAAGCGCTTTGATTGCTGTGTGAAGGGCGTTTTTCTTCCAATGAACTGAAGCGCTTTGAATGTCATGCCAAGTGCGCTTTACTCCTGTGAATTGAAGCGCTTTGAATGCTGTGCCAAGTGCGCTTTACTCCTGTGAACTGAAGCGTTTTGAATACCATGCCAAATGCGCTTTACTCCTGTGAACTGAAGCGCTTTGAATACCATGCCAAGTGCGCTTTAGTCCTGTGAACTGAAGCGCTTTGAATACCATGCCAAGTGCGCTTTACTCCTGTGAACTGAAGTGCTTTGAATACCATGCCAAATGCACTTTACTTCTGTGAACTGAAGCGCTTTGAATACCATGCCAAGTGCGCTTTAGCCTGTGAACTGAAGCTCTTTAAATGTCGTGCCCGGTGCGCTTTACCCGTGTGGCCTGAAACGCTTTGCTCGTTATGCTAAGGGGCGCTTTACCTTTTGGAATTAACGACTTCCTTCAAACTTGGATTCAGCAAGGCCTTATCGCTACGAGTACGACCTACTCGTAAAATTATCAATTATTTTTTAATGCACCATGTAAACAAGGATACTTCGGTTGGATGACACTCTGCCGTTCAGGAACTCTGCTCTTCTCCAGAGAAATCCCCACGAGGTCTGGCTGCATCGAAGTCTTCAAAATAGTGAGCAACGTGCTTGGGTGAGGCTGGGCTTTATAGGCCTGCCACACCCCCAAGATGGCTGCTGCCTCTAAAAACATGGGAATTGTAGTCCCTTCATGGAATAGCACTGTTAAGTGCATCTTGTCCCCCAATGACCTGAACCTGCAGCTTTATGAGCTTTGCCACAGGGCAGACGACGTTGATGGCCACCTTTGGAGCAAGAGGGGGTGACAAGTGGTGCGCAGAAAGCGCCACAGAGCCACGCAGCGGAGTTTCGGGCGGGACCTGGACCGCGCATGGTTCTATTCCTGACAAGAAGATTCAGGGTCACAAGCACAGACTGTGACTAAGCGTAGGAGTCCACTGCACTGACATCCCAGATGCTGGGTGCTCTTGTCTGGATGATCTCAGGGCAACCTTAAAACACGCTTCACGCTCACCACTAACTTGATGCAGGCACCTCCACTCCTCAGTCTTCTTGTGCGTGGCAAATCTGCACAACGCTGATGCCTAGTAAGCCTTACTGCACCCTCACTTACGTCCTAGAAAATGTCAGAGGCATTTGCCACCATCCCCAAAACTGCCCACGGGAGCCATGGCGTATACCCTGTTATAGTCATCTACAGCTTGCTACATGTGCTGTATCTTCTAATTACCTCAGTTACCCACCCGGTGCAGGAACGTGGCTGCATGGTCCCCCCTGGTCTGTCCTACGTCACTCGCAGGCATCACAGGTCCGGTGGCAGCAGCCTCAAGGGTCGTCAAGCAGTGTGGGCCACTTCAGGGAAATAAAGATGTGTGAGCACTGACTGCACACCACCTCCTGTTATGGGGCTTCCCTGGCCTGTCACCACTGCAACAGTCTCTGGCACTCACGGTGGTTGCCATTTTGTATATTTTCATGGCTCCACAGCCACCTGCTCAGCTGGTATTCAGGTGTCCCAGAGATGGGGTGCAACTCCAGCAGGTGAAATAGGGTCGCAAGGGTCTCCTCTGCAGTTAAGGCAGTTCACGGGCAGACTGGTGCATTTGAGCTCAGTGGAAAGGCTCCTACCGGGGCGTCGTACTGGACATGGCCCTCATGAAAATAATTTTAAGCTGGGAAACCCCTTCCATTACATCCCTTGCTCACCTGTTGGAAACAAGGTTTCCCGAAAGCCCTGTAGGGATAAAGCCTTGCTCTCTGAAGGAGACACCACCCCGGCTACCACCTCAGCACTCCCTTGCATGAAGTTTAGTTTCAATGAGGCAAATCTTGAAGTACACCAGGTTTAAAGTAAATCATTTATTTTAAAATGGAGAAACTCCAGCCACTACTAAGCAGATATCTGCCCAACAAAGACCAAAAGGCATTCAGTTGAAGTGGAAAATTCCTAATGGTTTGTAAAAGCAGTGAGGTCTTTAAACGTCTCACAGAGTTTGATCTGCTGAAACAATCCAGCATGGTGAAGAATTTAGCATCCCCTAATATACTCGCCATTTCCATAATGTTGAGCAGAGGAAACTTATCTTTTATTACCCCATTGCTGAGATGCCTAAGGTCTACACAAAGTCTGTTTTCCTATGAACTCTTGGTCGAGACAGCTACAGGTGACACACATAGCGAGGCTTCTGTAGTCTCAATTATACCCCCAGTACACAGGTGATCCAACTCACTTTTGACTGCATCTTGTAGGCTGAATAGTATATTTCTGACCTTATACGCTATGAGTTTGAATCTATCCTTTAATTTTATATGATGTATGCACCCCTTGACACAACTCCTTATTAGAAAATACATCTGGAACTCTGAAGAAACAGAACGGAAGTGGTATCAATTTTCCTGACTTGGACTTGGGGATTAGAATTTGGGTCATGGTAAATTCTTAGGAGTTTCTGGTGAGGCCAACTCACTCTGTGTCACCTAAGGAAAATCTCACACCTAAATCCATCATCATTGACACAGTAATACCATTTACAAATATATTGTCTGAAGGTTGATCACATTTCAAATTGGACACACGATTGACATCATTGATTACTTGAAGCACCGCATCAGTTCCTTTGTGAAATGTCCTTTTTAACCATGTAGTTTACAAATCACTTTTGAAACAACATGCCTTAAAGTTGGATTATCACATATAAAACAGGCACTATTTCTTTGAAACAACAGAATCCAGTGGTTTTTTTTTGTTTAGAAGAAAAAGAATGAACAGAAAGGGGTAGATTATTTGTTTTCTGCAATTCACTTATACTTAGGACAGAGTGTTCAACACGCTTAGTAATGACTAGTGCCTCATTAGGTTTGGGATAATTCTTGGACCACAGTTCTTCTCTGATCTTGCTACATTTGCACTCTAACATAAATTGGTCCCTTATCCTTTTTCTGCATTAATCCCAAAGTTACATTTAGAGGACAATTTACGCAGAGCTGTGACAAAATCTTCAACTAGTTTCTCATCCCCTTGCTTTCTTTTACCAAAAAAATAATGATGCCCAATAATGGAGACCTTGGGAAGAAAATTATTATACAATTGCCTGATAGAATCTCAAATTAATTCAAGCATTGGGATGCATCACTATAGCCCTTACTGTAAAAATCAGGTCGATTCTCAAATATTTCCTGGACCCCACAACCCAAACAGTGTAGCAACATGGATGTTTTTGTAGTGTGGAAATGAGTTTTTCCTAGATAAATGGGAATGGGAGGTCTCTCTACTGTTTCGATACACAAGTGTTGCAGAAAATGGGCAGAAACGGAAGTAGATCTTGAGAAGATCCTGGTTTTGGCTGCTGGAGCAGGAGAAGAATGAGGGCAGTCACTGAGAAAATGTCTGAAAAATTCCTAAGGTAATTTTCCATAGAATGGGTAGGCTTGGCTGAGCAGTGGCACAGAACCGAGATAGAAATTACTTCTCCATGAAATTAATATCCAGCAGTGCGCGGTGGTGCGAGCCACCTGGGAAAGGGAGGAAAAGCATGTGACTGTACGAGCCAACCCTCAAGGAAAATTAACTAGTGTATGGCTGCTGATGCAGGGTTGTCCTTGAGGCAAGGGAGGAGAAGCGCATGCCTTACTACAGGTAAAACAAGTTCTCGCTGTGCTCATGATCCTCCTTAGGCAGCCTTGTCAAGATTGGAGTCTTTCTTCCTCACAATTTAACAGCAACCAATAACAAAGTAACAAACAGAAAGTCTACAAATCCCATGAACATTAAAAGTAATACAGCTCCTTCTCCAACAATAACAGCAGACATAAGCCCTCATAAACTAGAACTAGGAGACAGCATCTTAGTTTCTCTTTCTTTTCACATAACAACAGTTTACTAAATCCAATGTCCAATAACAACTCTTCCCCTATGACTCAACACCCTCCATAGAAAAGATGAGCAAGCCTCTTCCAAGGTCCTCCAGACCTTGTCATTTGCTCACTCCTGTTTCTGCTCTGAGTCTAAAACAGAAAATATATTGGTATCATCCATGCTTCCACATTCATATCAAAGAGTGGGGGAGAAATACAATGTCATTATCAACATTTCAAATAAACATGCAAGGATCAATATCCACTTTAGCGAAAATCATATTGTGCATTAATTTTGAGTGGGATAATCCTCGCCTCCATGTCCTTAATAGAATTGAAAATTCTTAACCGAAATGCTAGAAAACGTTTTATTCCATATCAGGACTGGAGGCCCTGATTTGCTTGTTCAAAGCTTATTCATAACAATAGAAGCCACGTTAACAATTAGTTTGTAATAAAGCTGCTTAAACACAGAATTTGAAGACCAATCAGCTACCTTCAGAATATCCTCCAACTCAGAACCTATAGCATAAGATTTGGAGGCCATCGCCCCTGTGGCAGAATGGGCATCAAACATTTGGACATCACTACCTCTGCTGTAAGCCACTCGACCCATCTACACATGGTCTCTGACAAAACAGGCTTATATGGTTTTTGCAATGCAGTTAACAACTGTCCTCTAGGATCTGTAGGGAACTCTTCAGAACATTCCTCACAAGCCTTCAAACACTTAACCACACATAATTTAGAACTATTTGCAAAAGCTGGATACTCTATACACCTTCAAAAGGTATTATTATGTTTGGAAATGGAAAATTACACTCTTTCTGGATAATATACTTTACCTGCTAAGTGTAGTATTCGAACATCTGCAACCCTGCTGCAGAATACTGAGCACAAAAGCATAGTCAGCTTTGTCAAAAGCTTGTTTTGGGACAAATAAGACTTAGTTGACCATTGATCCAAGAACCTTAAAACTATATTTACATCCCACAATTTTGCATAAGGAGATTTAGGAGGGCTACCCACCCTAATCTCTTTAATCAGTTTACATACCATCTGATGCATACCATCTGGTTTACCATCTATCAGCACATGCTACGCTGAGATAGCAGATTGAAAATGTACTTACCAATCTATAAGCCAGCCTATCTGCTGCTCGCTGTGAGAGAAAGTTGTTCATATCTGCTAAAGTCGCCTTAGCGGGATCCAAATCGCGTTCAACACACCAATGCACCCATGTTCTCCATGCAGAAGCATATAGCTTATGGGTGGAATCTGCCCAGGCCTGTTAGTTGTGGAATGTTTAGAAATGCCCAGCACTTGCCATTGTTGCCTGAAATGTTCCAGGCTATATGTGCCATCTGATTTTGCATCACCAGTGGGTGCAAAGCTCCTGGCAGGTCTCTCAATATCTCTGGAAATATTAGCGTTGCGACTGGGTAGCTCCACAACATCTCTAGTAGTGCTGCACCTTCCAAATCTGAGTCACCAATATTAGGTCCGACAGCTGCCTCCTCGCTTGAGCCAATATTCACTGAATCATGCCGAATGGGAGAAAAGCATAATTCAGACCTCAGGACCTGCAGTAATGCAATAGTTGATGTCTCTAACGGATCCGGTCTCCAGCTGTAAAACTCCTGCAGTTGTGTATTCAGTCTCGCAAACAAATCTATTTTGCAAGGACCCAACACACGCTGAATAGTGAGGGACACTTTAGGATGCAGTTTCCAGTCGCTCGCATCCATCAACAACCTGAAGTTCCAATACACTATGACATTGGTATGTCCCGGGATATACTCAGCCACTACTTAACTCTTGTTTTTCAGGTAGAAGTGCAGAAAGTTCTTGGCAATCCCTATCAACACCCTTAAATTGGTTCCTTCCAACTTGTTGATATATCCCACTGCTGAGATATTGTTAATCTTCAGCATTATACATCAATTGCTCTTCTTGGGCCACAGGGTCTTTATGGCAAAAGATCCTGTCACCAAACTCCAAGCAGCTGATGTGGAGCTTCAGCCTCCTGTGGAGATATCTCAGCATCTGGCACCCCAACCTCATCTGTTAGCATCAGATTAGTTTACAATGTCTAGATGGCACTCAACAATGGCCTTGCTATTTCAAGCTTCCGTGTGCTCTACTGACCAGAGCAGTTCCTCTCTGGCTTCCTCTAAAATGGAAACCTGGTGGTCATATGCCAGCCCTTTCCTCAGGTGCTGGATTTTTAGATATTGTAAAGCCCTGTAGTCTAACATGCTGGAAACACTGCTTGGATGGAGGGCACCATGAGTCCTACTATCTTTGCTACCACTCCCAACTCCACAGGTGCTGGAATTTTAGATATTGCAAAGCCCTGTAGTATAACAGGCTGGAAACATTACTTTGACGGAGGGCATCATGAGTCCTTCTATCTTTGCTACCAGTCTCAATTGTATGGTCTGTCTCCTCAAAGCAGTTCTCAATTCCTTTCTGATGTCTTTCATTTTTTGCTTTGGGAGTGGCAAATGGGCTATGAGTCGACCTGAAACCCCAAAAACTCCATCAACTGTGAATGAGTTTGAGCTGATTTTATCTTGTTTATCACAAATCCAAGCATGCAGTATTCAATAATTTGTTTTGATATCCGCGCCATGCGTGGGTGATGCCCTTCTTGGGGTCCTTTCCTTACTACTTAAGGAAGGTTAACATGCTGGTGTCAATGTCCAGGGTGTCAGCTACTTTCCTGGGCAAATTAGGCTATGGCACGCTGCTTGTAAGCAATTCTGAACTTCTTTGTCAAAGCTTTTGTTGCACACTGGGATAATGGTAGTCTAAAACCTCTAGGATCACGGCCCATTCTGAAGATCTGGGGTGTACTATCTTTTTAGGAGCAAAAGACAGCTGGTTCGGAGTCATAGGGTATTAGTCCACTTGGAGATTAGAATCCTCCTACATCTTCCGCTTTTGTTCATACGATCTGGGACGGTTGGAGTGCCTGGGCTGATCCGAACTGGTATCAGCGTCAGTGCTCAAGTCAACCTTCTGAGGCAGTTTTACAGCCTTATCATAGGCAGCGTAATACCCATGGTCAGTTAGGGACTCCTGTTACATCCTAGCCATCGCTTCATTGTAAGCCCACTCCACACACTTGGCTTTAGCCTTCTGGGGTTTATTTTTCTTCACAAGCACATTCCGTGAGACTAAGGGTTGATTGTCCACATTACAGTTTCTGCAGTTTTGCAACTGTGTGATAAATGGTTTCAAGGCCAGAGCCAATGCCCTGTTCACAGACTGCTGAACCGATTGGTCTATCGCGCCTCAACCAATCCATCCTCTAGATAGTATTAAGAGGAATCATGAGTGTAGCAGGGGCCATATTCCAACTCATCGAAGGAGTCACAATCAGACATTGTTTCAATGCTGATATAAGCACAGCCAAGTCACCTTCACAGAAGGAAAGAAGAGGGAGCAGCTCTGACGGAGCTCTTGGTTAACACAACCTATGTAGAATATACACCAAATAGAATCATGGCAGTGGTGAATACCCGCTCCTCAGGCCCTGCCTATACTCAAATGCTTTGCAGCCTAAGGTGACTCTGTGAGCAGTGGCGTCAATTGAAAGCTTCCCTTAATAATAATAATAGCCTTCTGTGCTTCAAACAATATATATCACTTATACATGCAACCCTGCCAAGTACGACGCATCAGGCAGAGTGTGCCAGTGAGCCTTTGCTTAATTTTCAGTCTGTTATTTTGTTTGCTGCAGTGGGGCACAGTGTGAAGAAGTGCAGAGTCCTCACTGCCTGCTCAACTGCAGTGACAGACACACTCAAATAGGTGAAATTTCTGATATTTTTATGTTTCCCTTGTCTTCATTGCTTGATTTTGCTTGTGAGAAAGTGTTACTCATAGTTGTTGAAATGTCATAGCCATCTGACACCTTGGCAGGTATGCACATGCATTTAATGTTCCAAGCTTCCAGAGCTGGCAAAGACCTTCTTCGTGTTTGACTGTCGTGGGCAGACAAGCACGCCTACCAGTGCATTTCCCCCATGGAGGTAGAAAGAGGACTAGGCTTGCAGCGCCCAATTGGGCTATGAGCACACCTCCCAAAAGGTGATGATGGCCTGAGAGAAGCAAGTTGAGGGACTGAGACTTTCCTCAAAGCTACGTAAATCAAGGAGGGTGCAGCTTTGCTTCTTCCACCTCTAGTAGCAGGACCCACACAGTGAGTTTAATACGCTTGCCAATCGGCAAAAACAAAGAAGGGCTCGCCACGTCGCTCAATCCCACAGTCTGCCCGCCAAATAAACTATTCACAAGTGGAAACACACACAGAAATGTTTCACAACTCTTACATGTAAAAATAAGATCATTAAATGGACTTATTTAAAAAAGCAATGAACATCCAGAAGTGAGAAAGACACTTATCTGACTTCTGAGCAGCAACGAATGAGACTCTAAAAAGGTGTCTCCCAGTTTTGAGTGCTTATGTCCGCCGTTATTGGTGGAGGACAAGTGATACCGATAATGGTCATTGGGCTTGTAGTTTTTGTATTTGTTACTTTGTGATTGGCTGCTGTTAAACTGTCAGTAAAGAAAGAGAAGTATAATCTGAGCCTCTGGTCCTGACATAGAATGAGAAATTTCCTAGCTATTGAGAAAGAAAGTTTCAATTATATTAAGGACACGGAGGCGAGGCTGCATTTCTTTCTTCACTATTTATTAATAGCCAGTTCAAAGTTCAACAAGAAAAAACATAATACTACATATCCCATGAATCTAACACGTCTCCATGGTAACCACTATCCACTCCATTCACGCTCTGAATGTCCATATATATATTCTCTGTTCTCCGAGTCCCTCCTCGACTTCACTGCGGTCGAAAATTAAGGCACCATCAACTTGTCGCTGCATCTGTTCCGACAAGAGTAATGCAATCTTTGAGAAAAACCATCTCTCGCAACTATTTGTAATTTAAGGTGAAAAAACCCACCTACAACTACATTTCACAGTAAAGCAGAAAACACATTCCTGTCCTGAATCAGTTAAACAGTGGCAATCCATATGATATGCATGTTACAATACATCAACTTAGACGACTATTCTTAAAATTGAATACTACCTCTCATATCAATCCTGGTTCTGATGCCTGATTGGGTGGGCGACACGAGAAACTGTGTTGGGTGGGATAATCCTCATCTCCGTGTCCTTAATAGAATCAAAACTTTCTATCTCAATAGATAGGAAATTTCTCATTCTATGTCAGGACCGGAGGCGAAGATTATGCATTTTCAAAGCCGCTTTGGTTTAAAATAGAATCTTTTCAAAGTAGATTCTGATGACCAGTCAGCAGCATTCATGATGTCCTCCAATGTACCACCTACCTGGATGGCTTTGGAGGCCATGGCACACCTAGTGGAGTGTGCCCCCCAAAATTCACACATTGATACCCGCTTCTGTCATAATCCATTTCATATAATGTAAGTTACTCCCTAAGGCGAGAACATCCTTGCCGAGATTTCCAGAGCTCTCGCATCGGATACTCTTTTACAAGATATGAGACAAAGCAGCATAGCTAAATTTGCCAACAGTTATTTTCTTGAGAGATACTGGTTGTCCTGCCAAGAGGACAGGAAATATCCATAACAAAATGTAAATAAAGGAATGATCTTAGCCATTTACGTAAACTTTCAAGTTTTGAAGAGAATTGTGGGAAATTGAGTGGGATCAATGCAAGTTATACTACCCTGGTCATCTCCAGCTATTCAGTTCTCAAAAAACTTGAGGGGTTGTTACTGAATTTTCTAAGGGAAAACAACACTTATACAGGTTGGTTCTGGCAACTCTTGAAGAGCTACCTTCAAAGAAAAAATACTAATCATAGTATCAGAATATTGAATCCACGCCATCAGAATGTGAGCTATAAAGCCTCAACAAGGCACCAACCGCTTTATGGGCCATTCACATGCCATTCATGCACCACACACAAGACTTTCATACCACCACTATGGGCCCAATTCAAAACATCAGATCACTCACATCAACATACCACTGCAGTTCAAGGATCCACCACATTCATGCGCCATAAGACAAAATCCCCAATCAAAACACCTCTTACCCAGTCATCAAACAACTTGTATACAAAAACACCACAAGCAAAACTCTCTACACACATGCCCAGACATGTTGATGGTTGGTACCTCAACATCCTTCACAACTTAAAACAATTTTGTCTAAGTTTTTACTACCTGTCAAGTAGCTACCTCCATCAACAGTTTGAGCATTACTAAACGTGTCCTAGTGGACCTTTAACTAACGGCTCTGATGAGAGCCAAATGAGGCTCAGGAAGATGTGTCTTTCAGTTGCCTTTAGCACACTCACTGTACTTAATCCAACTCCTTGCAGTTTGTGGATGTGGGGTGGGGGGTGTCTGAGGATGCATCGATGCCTAGATCCTTCAAATTGAGTAAGCATATCTAGTTTTGAAATTAAGGTAAATATGCTGGGGAAGACTGTCTTAAGTTCCCTAAAGAGCCCATTTTAAACTAGTAAGGACATTCGTTTTTGGCACACACAGTACTCATTGACAATTTGGCATATATCCACTATACACTGTTATGTGCAGTGCTGTGACAGTAATGCACTTGTCATTTGGCAAGCTGAACATTTACCACGTTCTGACAGAGGATGAACATGGCAAGCAAGCCACATTTATGTCCCATGCATGTAGTGTTGGGTGAAGTATTCTGTGTAATGTTATGTGTATTTGTAAAATGTGCTATCCCCAGAAAGGTGGGGGAGGGCTTCCTGCCTCTGACGCTGGAGCAGTCAGGGCTGATCTATAGACTCACCATATTTAATCTTTATCTTCTTACTGAATGCAAGAATTTTAGAGGTGGTGCACATATGTAGGAGAAGGTCATTCAATGCCTTCAGAGGAAGGTAGAAGGCGCTACTGCCTCTTCTGGTGCAGCATATGCATGGGTTGTGTGCAAGTAGGATTCCAGCTAAGTCGAGGTGTCTGGAAGGTTTCTGAAATCTGAGGCGATTATTGCAGTATGCTGGGCCAGTGTTGAATAAGGCTCTGAATGTGTGTGTTAGACATTTGAAGAGAGCTGTGGATGGGTAGCCAGTGAATCTCTATGAGACTCAGGGTGTGTGCACAGTGGAAATTTGAGGGTGAGCCTGGCTGCTGCTTTTTGTTTGGTTTGGTTTCATCTGCTCAGTTAAGTGAAGGAGTAATTGAGTTGCGGGTGATTGCTGCACCTATGGGATTGAGTCCACTGGTTAAGACAGCATGTGTACCTCTTCTATCTTGACTACCTCCCTTCTATCTACACAATATCCCTATGCTAAATCCAACTCCTTCCGGTTTGATGATGTGAGCTGGGAGGTGACCAAGGATGCTTCGAGGCCTAGATTTTCTGAACAGAGTGAGCATATCTACCTTCAAAACTAAGGTAACCACATGCTAGGGAAGACTGTCGTAATTTCCCTAAAGAGCACTTCAAAACCACTAACACCTTTAGGTTTTGTTGTTTAGGGAACTCTGTGACAACATGGGCTATATTACATCCACCTTTATATGCAGTGGGGTGACTGTAATGCACTTGTCACATGGCAAACCGTACATCTATCTCATTCTGACACCAGATAAAGGTGTCAAGCAGCCCATAACCCCGCAAAACATTTTCTCAACTAAAGGAACCAATTTGAAAGGCTGCTTGCCTAGTGAAGTAATGGTCCATGGAAATTATGTATCCATGCATAGCCATTGAAAAGAATATACTAGGATATCTCCACCTTAGTCAATTTCCCAATATTTCACTTTTGTATGGTACAACGTAAAGCTAGTTGGAAAACATAGGCCTCGCTGAGATGAGCACTGGGAACAGAAACACGCAAATCTCCTAAATCTTTTCTTGCTTAGAGCAGACTCTGCAATGAGAACATGGTTGAGTCTTTCTTGCTGTTGTGGGAATGAGGTTCACAAAGTGCCAATAACATATTTAAAAAAAGATTAGTGGGGGTTTGTAGACAGACCTCTTCATCCATTGGTCTGTCCTGTTATTCACATTATTTTTCCACCCAGTGCAGCATGTGGCAATGAGTCTGGCTATTTCTGCCATTGGCTGTCTTCACTGTAAGTGAAAACACTGTGAATTTTCACAATGAGAAAGCCTGTGAGCAAACTAGGAGTCTTCAGTTGCTGGGGCTACTTTGTGAATGTGTGCTTCTTGAAAACAAAGGTAGAGTTTTGCCTTCAGGACATTATTTTTATACTAGCAACGGCCCAACAGCTTCCCCAACAATAAAGGTTTGCATAAGCCACATATATATATATATATATATATATATATATATATATATATATATATATATGTATATATACACATACACATATATGTTCAAAAGGGGTTGACCCATATGCTAGGAAGGCCGACCCCCTAACAACATTTTTGAACTGTATATTTTCCCCTGTGGGGTGGTCGGATAATCACCCCTTTCCAATGATGTCCCCCTGAAATGTAGGGAATCAAAAGAAAAAAACACTGGATGGCAGAGAGAGCACTCACCTGCAGGCTCCCCTGCCTCTGGTGTGTATCTATGACGTCAGCGCGACGTCTGTCTCGCTGACGTCACAGATAGGCGGAAGGGTCTTAGTGGCTGAAGCAGAAGCAATTCTGCTTCGCCCCTACCCAGTTAAACAAAAACAGGAACCCACCAGTGCAAGCACCGGAAATTTCCTTAATGCCCTCCGCAGCATTTGCCAGAGGCACTGTGGAGGTTTTGTGGGCTTTGGCCAAAGCACCAAAAGGGTTAGATACTATGTTGCACCAAACATTGACGTAAGAATGCATTTGTAACTAAAATCTAGCATGAAATGACTGATTTGCATTCCGCATCATTATGCATAATTTTGACGTAATTTCACGTAATTACGCAAAAGCAATTTACACGTGTATCCCATACCCCTAATCTGTCCTTGTCTACTTCATCAATTTAAATAAGGCCAGATAACAGGGCAAAATACACAATGTAAAGATATTGGCAACTAAACACCGGGTGGAATAATCCTTGCCTCCTAATCCATAATAGAACTGAAAATACTTGAGATATCTGGACATTTTTTGATTTAATGGAAGAAGGGCTGGAGGCTCAGATTATGCTAGTTAAAAACTTACTCACAACAACAGAAGTAATATCAATAATATGCTTACAATAAAATGTTTTAGAAGTTGAATCAGAAGACCAATCAGCCGCCCTCATATTGTCTTCTAGCATAGTCCCTAACAAATAAGCAAGTGAGGGGAGGCCATAATCTCTCTATCTGAATGTGCTCCAAGTTTAGTGAAATCACTACCCGTTTTCATCATGAGCCATTTTACCCATGAAGGTAGGGTTGCTGATGCCACTGGTTTAGAAGGTTGCTGAAAAGGATTACGTAACAGTCCCTTACAGTCCTGTCTAAATTCCCTGGTACAAACCTCATATGCTTTCAAACATTGGACCACACACGATTCAGGATTATCTGGAAGCCCCGTATATGTAATACACTTAGAACAGTGGCTAGTAACCTGTGGTTGCTGACCCTTGGGGAGTCCGAGACACCTGCTCAGGGGGTCCCCAGCTGTTTAAAAAATTACATAACAGTAGCAGATTAATAAAGTATACATACGTTAAAAAAAAAGCAGAGGTGAAAACTAAACACTTTAAAATGCTCTCTGAGCAATTGAAGCACTGGTATGGGCTGACGAAAAGAGATCATGCATTAATTGAAAATAAGTTATATGCTAGAATCTAACATATCACTTCACCTTCTAGAAATAAAACTCACATTTTGAAAGGGTCTATGCTTCCCATTAAAAGTTACAAATATACATTTTTTCATATTTTGTATGTGAATTAAAAAACACTGTTTCATAATTTGCGTATTTGTCTGATGTACTTGTTTGTATAGTTGTGTATTGTTTTAAGTTTCAAATGTATAAATTGCTCAGGTGGGGTTCCCCGGCTTCCACTAGTGATAGAGCTGAGTTCATAGAAGTCAAAAGGTTAAGAACTGCTGACCTAGAATGTGTCTTTGTGGATCTGGAAATATGACAAGAAATACTCTACTTGTTAAATGAAAGAGTAGCACATTAGACACCCTTCTGCATGAAACCAGACAAAACAACATTGTCAACTTAGCTGACAATAATTTACTTGAGAAGTCAAAATTGTCTGCTATCTCTCCAGAAATTTTAACACTACATTAACATCCCACAAAGTAGAATGACTTGGTTTGATAGGATTAAATAATCGAATTCCTCTCATCAGTTTACACCCCATGGATGTTTACCAATGGGATTACACTTCACTGGAACATGGCCTGTAGAAATAGCTGATCTGCAATTGTTTACTGACCTGTAAGTCATGCCATCAGTGGCCACCATAGAGAAAAAATATTACCACATGCATATTTGTCCCCAAGTGATCCACTCTTCATTTGTTTTTCTAATTCCCATCTCTTCCAGGACACAGAATATCATTGATGAGTATTAGTGGACCATGGCTGCTGAATGTAGAATGCACCCTCTTGTTAAATTCCAGTACCTGAAAATGGCTCATGCAACCTTCCAGGCCATGATTCAGGCGGGAGACTCATTTTGTTTTCTTTTATAAACAAGTTTATTGTTTTTCTCAACAACAAAATTATCCACCCCACTTCCATCTGTTGCTGGTCATCAGCAGAAGAAAGATAGCATCGCTGTTACAGACAAGGCAACAAGGCCACAATAAACACATCGGGGAGAGCTCTCCCACCCAATTACCATAACAAGCCCAGCCCAAAGTGGTCCAACCATTTACTCCAGATATTTGCATGTTTCTTGTGGAACTCTCTGGCTTCATACACCGTTTTTTCCTCCTGGGCGTACCAGTCTATCCCCCGAGACCACTGAGATATCAAGGGCAGGCTGGGAGATGTCTATCTACGTGCTATTTCTTGTTTTGCCACCATGTTGGCCACCCAAGCAGTGCTCGATCAGCCCTCATGCTCCCCGTTCCCTCACAGATGCCGAGGAGAGTTCCACCTCCTGTCCTTGCACCTCCAACAGTTCTTTAGCCACCGTAGTCCAGTAACTCATAATAACAGGACAAGTCCAGACCATATGATAGAAATCTGCAGAAGCATATGGACATCTGAAGCATGTCGGACTTGGAAGAAGGTGTGCTTTGTGGAGGCAGCTGGGGGTGAGGTAGGCACCCTATAGGTAATACGTCTGGACCAGCCATAGTCATAGCATCACACTAATTGTCATCTTCCAGCTGCCCCACCCACTCCTCCTATTGGGCCCACAAAAAATTCAGGGAACGAGCAGACACCAACAAATCTGCCCTAGTTATGATGCGCCCAATGCTGAACAATACATGGTGCAGATCAGAGAATTACAAGCTGAAGTTCAGCTACTGAGAAAAAGGGCGGACGATGTGGAGTGCCGTACGTGCCACAATACATCAGGGTGGTCGGCCTACCAGAGTGCATGGAAAGTCCAAGTTTGGATCTATTTATGGAGGACTGATTGTCCAACACAGTTCTAGGGGAAAAAAATTCAGCTTTCTGATCTGTAGAGCATGCCAATTAAGTTCCAGAATGACTCCCTCCGTGACCAATGGTGGCATGGTTATAAAGGTGGAAACCTGTAAGGTAGCGATTTCCCAAATTATACAACGGATGTCCAGAGAAAGTGGGAATCATTTTTTTGGAGGTGAAACATTGGCTCTGTCAGTTAAACATACCCTTCAAGCTTCAGAGATCCAGAAAAGGAGTGGACACCATTCAGAAACAGAAGCTGTTCCTCTGCAAAACAAACACATTAAGGGACAGGCTGCAAAGGAGAGGGCAATGGTGGTGGCAGAAATGGAATGGGGTGGAACTTATGGCTCGGATGTCCAGTATTCTGATCTTGGGACACCCAACCCAGATATGATATGACTGAGGAGGTCATCCGGGACCTGCGAGTTGGTCCTAGTGTCACTTCAATGACTGTCGAGCAAGCTCTCTAAAAATGAGTGCTCATAAATAATTTTCTCTTATTTGATATGGATCAAAATTGACTGTGTGTGTTATGCTTATCATTTGATTCAGCATCATGCATGCTAACTTGGGGGGGGGGGGTCAACAGCAAATTGGGGGCACATATAGAAGCATACAAGAAAATGATGGGCCACTAACGGCCCCTATGTTCTCAGAGGAAAGGTTTTGCTGCATATGATCATAGTGCAGTATTTGTGGCTAAGTGAGTTTGATGAACTTAGCCTGGGGTTGACAGCTGGAGGTTGTTTAGTTACATGACAAGATTATCATTTTGAAAAATGTATTCATACTTACTGTTGCTGGGTGAGATAAGAGGAGCTAGATGGGTCACACATTGGTGGATGGGAGGCTTAAGATGATACTGACAGATCCTGCAATACGATGGCTGTAGATAAATATTATATCAATGTGGAATGCACAAGGCATGGTCACCCACACGAAACGCTATAAAATCTATACGTACCGGAAGTGCCAGCACATACACTTGGCATGTTTACAAGACATACACCTAATAACAGAGGAGCTGAACTGGTTAAGCAAAAGGTTGTAGGTAAAGTATATGGAACCATAGACTTATGGTTGGCTGAGGGGGGGTTACTTATTTGGATTTTCCCAGGGGTGCTGTTTGCTCTTCATCACTTAATAATTGACACAGTGGCCAGATGTGTGGTGGATGGAGAGCACACAAGATGGAGAACTGTTTGTTCTAATTGGACAAGACCTCTTCGATTAGGTTTTGAATTATCAATCAATGTATTAACAAGCATACTTCATAACTTAATAAGAGGTTGTCTTTGTGAGATACACCAAAGATCATAGAACTTTAAGCAATTTTTTAATTGCTTTATAGTGTGGTGTCTATTTTCTCACTTGGGGATCACTTGTTTCAACTATCACTCTTTGTTTATTTTCTTAAAGTATTCTTATAGAAATGATTCACCATTATATGCGGATGTAGTTTTCAAAGCATTAAAAACACGTTTTAGGCATATGTGTTGTACTGGATTCAGTGGAGTTTTTATTAAAGATTCTAGACAGATAATTTTCGTCTTCATTTAAGAATTTGTTTACATGAGTTAACCAGCAGCAAGACTTTTCTGCTCTAATATTTAAATTGATTGTAAATGAGTTTCATTTGGATATGTATTTTGTGATAATTATACCCAGTTTCACGTGGACATTCTGGGTTGCTCTTGTATTTGTTTAGTGCCTAATGCAAATCAGGCTCTTTTTAGGTCGAGCGGGAAAGTGCCTTGACCTGTTGTGATCTATCTGTGGGCTTTTAACCACGCCCACCATTATCACGCATTCATGGGCTCGCCTTTCAAAAATCCTTTGTTATCATTGGTAAATGCTTTATGTTTGTCCCTCCTTGGGGTAGTTTTGTTACCACCTTGGACACCGACCCTGTACTTTGATAATTGCACGTTTGCAGATACACTGGACTGCGAGCAAACTTATTTTTCCAATTCTGTCTCTCCCTCGCGCTCATGCTCATGGCAGCGGTGGTGCTTTGAATCCCCTCGCTTATGTCACCCTTTTTACTTTTCATTTTCAGTTTATTTGGCAAGAAGAGTCCAGTTAGGAATGTACAATGATAATAGCTCTAAATCGAGCAAACTTGAGACCCATTGCATTGCAAATGCTTGTTTTTATTATGCTGATGCCTGCTCTCCTCCAGAACGTGCAAGCACCCACTGTCTGGTGCAGAGACTTTCATTTTGTGTGAGATTTGGAACAGTTCCAGATGTCCAACAATTTGGGAATTCACATATATTGCAACCATTGGCAACCAACACACTGGTGTCAGACACATAGAGGGCACTACACACCAGAACTGATGTGGCTTATTGTATGGTGGGGTCCTGTCAGAAGGTAGTTGACACAGTGTACCTACGGTGCATAATATCTGACCATAACCCACTGAGGATCACTATCATTACTGTCTGATAATTCCTATGTGGTGTTTTGTCACAGAGGCTTTACAAAATCACACCTTTCACACAAATAGGAAATGCCTTAGAGCAATATGTCACAGAAAACACGGGCAGAGCTACTGATGTACTAGGGTAACTAGGGGGTTGACCCTCCTCAAACAACAACGACAATACCTGTCAGGGTGGATGACAAAATTCATTAAATAAACTTGGGCTTAACCCGGTGGTAGCTTGGCACATAAGCAGTCAGACTTAACTTAGAGGCAAGGTGAAAAGTATTTATGCAGCACACAAACTGTAACAAATTGAAAACACAACACAGGAAAAATCTCACACTAATATAGAAAAATAGAATACATGCTAATAAATAAAATGTTAATAAATAAAATTACAAAATTCCAATCAGTAGAACCAGAGATATGCATTTTCAATATTTAGGTACATATAGTGACTAAAAGCACAAAGCGCCACTTATGGTCAACTGGTCTTGCTAGTTTGAGGGAAAGTCACAAGTTCAGGCTCCCCGCGATGGAGCACGGGCTGGCTTTAGAGACCAGGTTAGTGACCTTCTCCAATTCTGGCACGAAGAGGCACCTCTTGGGAATCAGGAACTCACTTTAGGAGAGGCCAACACAACTCAGACAGGTCCAGTTGCAGGTTCAATGCAGCAGGTCAGCTGGGCAGCTGCAGGGAGGCCTCTGGAGCATATTATGTCCCTGTAGTTCACAACAGGAGATCAAATACCTGACCCTTGGAGACACTCTGGTAGTCCTGGGATCAATCAGCAAACCAGGCCTGAAACAGCAGGGCAGATTTTTGAGGGTCTAAGGCAAACTCCAAGTAGAAGAGCAGTCCTCTTTAGCATCAGGGTAGTCTTTTGTGGTACAAAGCAGGCCTCAAGCAAAAGGGCAGTCCTGTGAAATACAAAGCAGTCCTTTTGGGGATCCTCCACAGGTTCGGGAGTGAAATGAAGAGTTTGTCCGAGGGTCCAATATTTATACCTGGTGCTAGTTTTTGAAGTGTGAGAAACATCTAGACTCCCCTCCCCTACATCTAGTTCTGGAATTTCTGTCCTTCCCTGCCCAGTCTCCAAGTGATCTAGGGTGACAATAGTGTTATGTCAAATCCCTTGTCAGTGTGCTGCAGCAGCCACTTTGAAATGTAAGTGGGGTAGGGAACATTTCCGGCCCTTCCACTGTGGCAGGAGGGCCAATCATAGCAACACCTAATACACAAAGGCCAACTGCCACCAATGCCCAGTCATGTGAACCAGAACACATGCTGCAGACAGTAAATTGTTAGGACAAGAAAATGCCAACTTTCTAAAAGTGGCATTTTCAGAATTGTGACTTAAAAGCCGACTTTACCATTAAAGAGGGTTTTAAATTACACATGACATTCCTACCTGCTCTCAATCAAAAGTTATCAATTATTAAATGCAATAAGGTAACTCAATGTTATCAAAAGGAAGCAGTAGGCCTCACTAGTGGAAAACAAATGTAAGAGTTTATCATTATAAGGACATGTACAACTTAAAAACTTACATCCAACTTTTTAAAAAGCACTGCACACTGCCATGTGGGCTGCTTAGGGCCTCCCTTAGGAGTGACTTAAGTGTACAAAAGGAAGGTTTAGGCTTGGCAAAACGTTTATTTTGCCAGGTCAAAGCACAATGGTATCCCTGAGACATGTTTCAAAGGCTACTTACGAGGGTGGCACATTAAGTGCTGCTGACCAGATGGTAGCATTTAATTTACAGGCTCAGGGTACATGTAGTATCACTTTACTAGGAATTTTAAAGTAGATTAAACGTGCCCATAAGATGTAAACAAATTTGAACATGTTTGAAGGAGTGAGCACAAGCACTTTAGCACTGGTTAGCAATAGTAAAGTGGACACAGTCCTCAAGCCAACAAAAATGAATTTCAGCAACAAGAGACAAGTAAGCAAAACGTTTGGGGCAAGACCACTCTAACGTTTGTCAGGTCTAGCATGGACACATTTAGGATTGTGCTAAGGAGTGCTTGCCAGAGACTTATTTATTGTACTGACATATTGCTTTTTCTTGGACTTCAGTCCAAAGCTCTGCTGATGAACCGGGACATTCTCAACATATCGTTGATAAGATACATTACGTGGTGGGGTTGTATTGAAACCATCAAGATGATCATCTCTCCTTTATCAACTTCCTCATAAGTATGTTTGCAAAAAAAGTTGCCCATCAATGAATCCTTTAAACTTAAAAAAACAAAAAAAAAAACAAGAATCACTTTAAAAAGATTTAGATTACAAAAATCATTGGGTTGTCTCAACCTCGCAGACTATGGTAGATACCAAACTGCTTATTTAGTCAAAACAACTTATAGAGTGGATTAACCACCACCCGTCTCATTTCCTGCCAACATGGCTACAGACTGAGTAAAAACGTATTCACTCTCTCAACCTTATCTCAGTAATCACGACCAAAATAATAATTGCTCTACATTTATCTCTGGTACTGCCCAAGCATTACGCAAAATGGATAACAGAATGTCTGCCAAAATGAAAGACTCCACACTGGCTGCACTATGGCACCATGATAAAATGTGAGTGGGTGGTAAAACTATTTACTCCAAAGACTAGGCAGATAAAGGGATTCTCAATTTTCAGGATTTGGGCGTATCCTCAAAACCTCTCCCCTTTTCTTTCATTACCAATAAAAACCCTCAATAACACAGACTTCTATAGCTTCCTATAAATCAAAGCCATTATATCCAAACACAAACCTCCTAAAACCCTGACCTTCCTCAATTACTCTCCAATGTGGCAAAAGGTTGACATGTGGCATCCAAAATGTACTCCTTACTGTCCCCAAAATTGTGGAACTTGACAAAATCCATCAAGGAGAAATGAAAGTTAATACTAAACAACGGTACCAACTCCTCCCAATTTGATATAGACTGGATCTCTACTTGGATAAAAATAACTAAGGACATGATTGCTCCTTCCTTTGTTCAAAGCAAGCTGTGGATGACACGCATGATCCACTGGACCCCTCTTAAATTTTTAAGTAGGTCTTGTAGACTCTGGCCATTACTGGAGCTGTAAAAAAGTATCTGGTGACCTCAAGTGTGTTATTACAATATGAACTCTCTAACACATTCTGGAAGTCAGTACAACCATCTCATGAATCTTAAAGGTTGAATGGTCACCTGACCCTGCTTCTGTTGCACTAGGAGATTTACTGTTTGAAATCACCCACACCCTTGGTAAAGAAGAGCTCTACAAGAAATTCTAATAATGATTGGCCTTAAATCTATTCTTTTTGGAGTGGAAAGAACTCAATCAACTATCCATTCACGCCTGATGGACTTGGACACAATGTATTAGGGGTGCCGACAAGTCCCTAAACACCTTCCTGAAAACTAAATCTAGGAAAAAAATATAAGATTTGTGAGAAACTGGACAATTATATTGCTACCCTAAATACCTCAGAATAAAATGCAAATCATAAAATAGCATTACAGAGTAAAATGCAGCTTAGCAAATAGGTCATGTCAGAGATCAGAATGACATATTCTCACCTTCTAAAGATCAGGGGAAAGTGAGCCCAACATGCCCTGAATAAAGCTAATTTCTATATGGTAAAATACAATAAAGGTTATTGTTAGAAATTGGGTCTGTAGTTGGCAGAGGTATGTACCTTGTCCAAGTAGGGACCACAATCCTAGTCAGGGTAAGCCAGTTACACACTTAAATGTACATGTGCTCAAACCTCTGGTAGCTTGACAAAGAGCAGGCAGGCTTAACTTAGAAGGAAATGTGTAAAGTATTTATGTAACACACACTCAGTAATAACAATGGGTACACCACAAAAAGACTCCACACAGGTGTAGAAAAATAAAGCTTGTTTATCTGTATAATTCAAGACCAAAGCAACAAAAATCCAATTAGTAAATCATGAGATATTACTTTTTAATGATCAAATGCGTAAGCAATGCTTGGGGGCGTGGCTAGCTGACAATGGAGGAGGCTGCAGCTCTCTGTGCTCCGGACAGCAAACACCCATCCAGTGCCATCCCTGCAGATGAAAACAGCGACCTAAGCCCCCTGTGATCCTGTAAAGAGTACAGAACAGGCATGGAGGTGGTGAGGGACCCCTCCTGCCTTGTAAGGGGCCAGGAACAGCAAGCAGAGTACAGAGGCCTCCGCCAGCAGTGGAGAAACCGCGAGGCCAAGATGGCGGCTGGACGGTGATGATAGTGGGGCGGCCTTGGGTATGACTGCCATGGGTCTATACTGAGCAGAGGGGAAACCTCCCTCCATCCCCAGTTTGGCCCAAGCACCTGCCGACGAGAAAGCACAGCCCTGCGAGGAGACCCCGCAGCTGACTGGTGTGGTGGTCCAGAGTGAGGGTGAGCTGCTGTGACGCGTGCCCGGGCGCTCTGCATAGCTGAACAAGGAGGCCGGCGAACTGTGGTAAGGCTTGTGGCGGTGCTCCAGAGGGCATGCACTGAACTCTGCTGAAATTGAGAGTGGGCTTACGTTAGCGGCACAGCAGGTGAGCACGGCACTGAACAGGTCCTGCACTTGCTTCCCTCCACGGGTGGAGTGCGGTGCGGAAGCAGCTGGCTTTGTGAAGAGACAAAGGCCGTATCACACTGAGAGCAGTGGAATAGCGGATGGGCCGGGTCCTCAAATTACAGACTTCCCCAGTGTGACTCCTGGCCTACTACTGAAGAGCCTGTAAAGGGGATCCTGCCTAAAAAGTAATCACATGGTCAAGATGGCAGTTGCAATCTAAGAGTGCTCTGGAACCCTCCGTCATCCGGCTTGAGGAGCCCCACCGATCCCGTGCTCATCTTCCCCTCGCTTGGACCCCGCATGTGGAGGAGCTAGTTGCGACGGTGTGGGGGCCCGGTTATTCCTGAATTTGTGGCAGAGCCTGGGGTGGGCTCCGCTGCACGAGGCCAGTGCTAGCGGCCTAACCTGAGGCCCAGTCAAGTCGGACAGGCTGCCGGTGGGCCGCGGCAGCCTCTGAGAGTGGTGCGTCGTGTCTGAGACTGAGACTGGGGGCGTTGCTTGCCCCGGCCTGTGTTAGGAGGAGGACAAGAGGTGCCCCACCCCTCCGGGCCGCGGCTTGGGGCTTGTGCTGCGGCCCAGGGTTTTTCCTGAACTCGCGGCGGGGCCTAGGATGGGCTCCGCCGCATGAGGCCAGCGCTTGCGGCCTACCTGGAGGCCGGGTCGAGCGGCCAGTGGGCCGTGGCGGCCTTCGAGATTGGCGCACTGCGCCTGTGGCAGCGCACCTGAGACTGGGGGCGTCGCCTGCCCTGGCCCGTGTTCTTGCCACAGGCGGTGGCAAAGAGGACAAGAGGTGCTCCCCCGGGCCGTGGCCCGGGGCCAGGGACGAGATTTCGGCAGCGGCGAAGGGGACCTGTGCCGGCCCGACATAGCAGGTGTGAGGGAGGCAGCGGCACGCGGAGCGGCTTGGGCCCCGGGGGGCCTACGTCAGCTGGCAGTGAGAGTGGGCCCTGTTTGGCGGAAGGAATAGGAGCAGCTGGTGATGCCCAGCGGTGAGACAGTGGTCGTTGGTCCCAGCTGGGGCCTCGGAGGGCCCAGACTATGTGTTCCGATAGGGACCGGACACACCCTGAGAGGGGTGCTGGTGAACTTTGGAGGTTGGGGGGAGGGGAAGGTGAAGGGGAGGGGATGGGGCACCCCCCGCTGGTGCTGGGGCCGCATGCGGTCAGTGGTGGCCAGCAGTGCGGGGCCTGGGACCCGGTGTTCGCGGGCCTTCACGGAGAAGAGCGGCCTGTGGTGGGGAGACCGGCCCCAGGAGGAGAGTGAAGACCGCAACGGAAGGCACCTGAAGGGGGTACCCGCCAGCAGCCGGTTAGTGGTGGGCCGTGGGCAGGACCCGGCCAGTGTCATTGCTTGGAGGGGCCGGAGTAGGTCCGGTTTCTGCAGAGGACTGGACCGTTGGAGTGTGTCCTCCACCTGCCCTTTTGGTGACTGGATCGTTGGAGGGGGCCCTGGTGGCATCGGTGCTGCCCCGGAGTAGTGACCGCCATGGGGAAAGACAAAGCAAGTAAGAAGCCGCCGGCGTCACAGCAGCGTATTGATCAATTCGCGGAGCATGCAGCCACCCGGGTGGCAGGAGATCCTGACCGGAGACCTTCACAGCGGAGGGGCTGAATATGATCCTTCAGGCCAGCCAATCCTCGCAGTTGGCGGTGGAAACCAGGGTCGGTGAAGTAAGGGAGGATGTGGGCCTGTTGCGACAGGTTCTGCGGACAGCAGTGGGTCGAATCAAAGAAGTTGAAGACCCAGTCTTCCAGGCAGAGGATGAGATTATGGAACTCAAGGCCAAAGTTGCTCAGCTGCAGACTCGCACCATAGGGCAGAAGACGCCCAAAACCGCTCCAGGCGTAATAACCTGCGTTTTGTGGGATTTCTGGAGGGAGCGGAGGCGAGCCAGGTGAGCGATTTCCTGGAGGCTGGATCATATCGTGGGTCCTGATCAGCGGCTTTCCCCCTGGTTTGCCATAGCGCGCCCATAGGGCATTGGTGCCCCGGCCCCCGCTGGGTGGCCCCCGGTGGTTGAAGATCGCAAGATTCCTCAACTTTAAAGACTGGAACGTCATTCTTCGGGAGGCAAGAGCTTACCCTGGGCCTTCACTGGGATAACCACAGGATCCTAAAATTCCCAGACTATACCCGCGAGGTACAGGCCAAGCGACGCTCCTACAAGGGAGTCAAGCAGAAGCAGCGGGCAATGCAACTACTTACATGCTCCTCTTTCCTGCGTACCTCAAGGGCCTTATGGACGGGAAATCCTTCTTTTATGATTCGCCGGAGGCTGCGTGGGACTGGCTCCACAGAGGAGCTTCGGGTGGCCCAGAGGGGCCCTCCCGGCATGGGGGTAGCTCGCCGGTGCCTCGCTCTGCCGGCTCCCCCGGGGCACGGGGGCTTGGGCGTACCCGGTCCCGCCGGAGAAAGAGGAGCGGCCTGCGTGGCAGACTGGTGGAGAATGGTCGATCAGACACGACTCCCTCTGAGGGCAGGAGTACACCAGATGGTCCAGAGGAGAAGAGGCCGGCTCCGAATGGGGAGGGGCAGCGCCTTAGCCAATCTCCTTTGCTCTCTTGGGACTGGCCTGTGCCATCCATGCGCTGAGAAGGCATGGGTGAACACTCCCCCCCGGGCACAGGGCATGGGGCAGCAGATGGCCGCATTGCAGAACTCCGACTCAATGGAGGGGTCCACCACTCCACACCTACTATTGACACTCTGTTTTTACAGTTTGGGGCGACAGATGCTTGTGGGGTGGAAGCATGGGGAGGGGGCACCTGGGGGGGTTCATGGGATTCTTCATTTGTAGTTTTTTACGGTTGAATTTGTGTTATGCTCTCCAGTGTTGGTCTAGTTGGTCACAATGGGAAGGTCAGACGGGCACACTGCACATACTATCACTGATTTCTTACTCATGCCAGAGCTGGCTAAGCGGGTCCTCTCCTGGAACGTAAATGGGCTCCTTGGTAAAAATGAAACGATCTGCGGTCTTCTGAATCCTCCGCCACTTTGCTCCGTCCGTAGTCTTGCTCCAGAAGATCCACTTGCTTGGTACTCAGTGCCCTATGCTCTTGAGGAGGGTGGAGGGGAATATGACAGGGTCTACCAAGTGGGTTTCTCAAGGGGCTCTAGAGGGGTGGCCGTCTTGTTGCACCGTTCTTTACCTATGGTGGTTGCTGCCTCCCGGTTGGATCCACAGGGACGGTATGTGGTGATCTCCGGACTACTTGGGGGGCACCCCATGAATATCCTTAGTGTCTATGCTCCTCCAGGGGCACTGCAATGTTTTCTTGAGACCCTCAGGGACGTGGTGGCGGGGCTTCCCCCGGGTCTAACCATTTTGGGGGGAACTTCAACTCCGTAATGAACCCGGAGATGATATCACTGGGCCTTTGTCCTCGAGCCGAGTTACCAGGGCATTGGGCCTGCTCAGGTGGGTGGAGGGTGTCGGTCTCAATGATGTGCGGCAGGTATGGCACCCCCAATTGCGACAGTACACCCACACGTCGGCGTTGCACCACACTCATGCCAGGAAAGACCTCTTTCTTGTGACAGCCCTTGATGTGCCCGAGTTACCGGGGTGGAGGTGCTCCCTCATTGTGTCTCGGACCATGCGCCACTCCTTCTTCGGCTGGATGATACCTACGCGGTTTGGGGCCCGATGTGGCGGCTCAATGCCTGGTATCTTCAGGACAGAGAATACGCTCAGGCCATTAGGGACCGGCTCTCAGACTACTTCTCTTTCAACCTAGGTTCGGTGCCGTCCCCGGGTACAATCTGGGCTGCTTGCAAGGCCACTCTTAGGGGACATGCCAGGCATCTCCTTCGTGTGCGGGAGTGTGCGCGTTGCCAAAGGGTGTTGGCGCTTGAGGCTCAGGCAGTGCATCTGGAGGGCCAACTCCCCGATGCCACGCATATGGCTGTCATAATGCAGCTCCCCTTGGTGAGGGAAGAGATTAAACACGCCACTCTTGAGACTTGCGAAGCATGTGTGGTGGGCATACGCGGCCCGAGTGTACAGGTGGGGGGACAAAAATGGCAAGCGTTTGCACTGGCTTGCAATCGGACCGATGGCTGGCAGAGTAGCTCCAGAAGTCATTGATTCAGGAGCCATTTCCCGGACGCCTGGCGAGATAGCGCAGAGTTTCGCCGCCTATTACGCAAGGCTTTACGAGGAGTGTCCCAGGCCCCAAGTGGAGAGGGACGCCCCTTTGCTGCGGGAGGTGTCATTTCCAAGGATCTCGGTGGCAGACAGACGGGACCTTGAAAAGCCCATTGGCCTCGAGGAAATTGGGGCCGCTATATCGGAGTTGGCCGCGGGTAAGACCCCGGGCCCGACGGGTTCCCGGCAGAGTTCTACAATAAGTTTTGCGATATCCTCACCCCCCATTTGTTTGCTATGTTTGAGGTGGCAGAGAAGATCGGGGGTTTCCCCCTGGGGTTCGACCAGGCCACCATTGTGATGATTCCTACACAAGTCCCACCTCGAGGTGTTGCTCTGCGTACCGCCCCATCTTGCTTCTGAATACTGAGATCAAGATACTGTCCACGGTCTTGGCCCCTAGGTTGAGGAGAGTGTTTACTTCACTGATACACCCGGACCAGGGTGGTTTTATGCCAGCCAGGAGTACCAGGCATTGTATTAGGCAACTGCACTTGGCTATGGCCACCCGGGCCCTCTTGACCTCTCCGTTGGCGCTTTTCCTCGTGGACTTCGAAAAGGCGTTCGACACGGTGGCCTGGTCCTACCTTTAAGAGGTGCTTGCGAGTGCTGGGTTTGGTCCACTGTTCCGCGCACTGGTGGGACTCCTCTACTCTAATCCCACGGCCCGAGTGCAGGTAAATGGGGCAGTGTTGGACCAGTTTCCTGTCTGCAGGGGTACCCGCCAGGGCTAGCCCCTGTCCCTGCTCCTATTCGCACTAGCAATGGAGTTGCTGGCAAAGCTCATAAGGGAGGACCCCCTAATTGATGGTTGGACTTAGCCCACTGGGAGGGAGGACCGCATTGCGTTATATGCAGACGATGTACTCTTGTTCTTCGCTAACCCGGCCAGCAGTGGACATTGGGTGATGCAGCTACTGGAGCTGTTTGCTGAGGCGTCAGGTTTGATAATTAACCCCAGTAAATCTCTCTTGGTTCCGTTGAGCCCCATCAGGGACTGCTATGATTGGCAAACTGCTATTCCTATCAGACGCAATAGTTTCTGGTATCTGGGGGTGCACATAGTACTGTTACCCGAGCTGGCATGGTCTCTTAATGTGGTGCCACTAACTCGGAGAGTCAAAGAGGACCTCCAGTGCTGGCAGTCACTGCCTCTCAACATCCTGGACCAGATAGCACTGTATAAAATTATGGTGCTTCCCCGGTTCCTCTATATGCTCCAGAACTTCCCTATCACATCCCCAGGCGGTGGTTCAGGGAGATGGAGGCGGTTGCGCTGCAATTCCTTTGGCAAAACGTGCGCCCCAGGCTGGCTTTTCGTACCTGCCAGGGTGATGTATATGGAGGGGGTCTGGGGATGTCTAACCTCTATCTGTACCACCTCGCGATGCATCTGCTGGTTGTTAATGAATGGTTCGGAGAGGATTAGCCGGACCCTGCGTATCAGTTGGAACTATTGACGATGGGCTTTCACAGGCTGTTTGGGATGCTGTACGGTGCCCCCCTGCCTCCAAAAATCCTGAATGACAAGGGTGAGGGGCAGCGCTGCGGGTGACGGGTGGTGGCGCCACCTCACTCAACAGACTCCACTGTGGCAGGGAGAGGTCTCGGTACTTCAGGGGTTCCACAAATTAAACCTCATAGGTATTTCGGTACTGGGCGATGTCTGGGTGGGTTCCCACATGCAGTCGTTTCAGGAGCTTCAGCAGCAGTTATCGCTCGCCCAGTCCCAGTTTCATAAATACCTGCAACTGAGACACGCATTGCAGGTGCACATTCAGACAGGGACGGTTCTCCCTGAGCTTAGCCCTGTTGAAGCCAAGACGCTGATGGGCGCCCTGGGTAGAGGGGGTGTGTCGCGTATTTATCGCACCTTAGTCATTAACACAGCCCAGACGCTTGACACGCTCCGAGAATGGTGGGAACGCTGGGTGGGTCCAATAGAGGATGAAGATTGGAGGGACGCTTTGATGGCCCCATGGACATTGACCATGGCCTCCCGTCTCCGGATGGTGCAGCCCTACTTTCTCCACATGGCATATCTCACTCCCCACAGGTTGCATAGAGCGGGTCTCCGGCCCCAGGCTAACTATCCTCGTTGTGCAAGCCCTGGTGCAGACTTTCCATATGGTGTGGACCTGCCTCCACAAAGCCACCTACTGGCTGGCGGTGGTAAAGGAGATCTCCATAGTCTTACAGGTGGAGGTTGAGGTCGCCCTGTTACCTATTTTATTGGGGGCTCTTTAGGGGGGTAGGTTCCAGAAGAGCGGACCGGTCATTTGTGGGGATGGCCTGCTTGGCGGCCAAGAGAGACATTGCAGCTAGTTGGAAAGCGGAAACTACCCCCGTGCTGCGAAGTGGTGCCGGGGGGATGGACTGGTGTGCCCAGCAAGATAAATTGGTTTATGAAGCGAGGGGCTGTCTAGCCAAGCATGGAAAAGTGTGGGGGAAGTGGATGGGGACCTGGGGAGATTGTGCAGCAGGCATTGCTTCATTGCAGGAATCTTGTGTGCCTTGTCTTTGACTACCATGATGGTTCTTGAATGTATACCTGTGTTATGCTTTGGACCTGTGCAGTATCGGTCCTCAATGTTGTTATATATAAAACTAATAAAAATGGTTTATAAAAATAAAAAAAGTGATCACATGGGGGCCTACCCTGATTTATGGGGACTGTGTATAGTGAGAGGGGATTAAAGCCACAGAACAATGGAGGGCATGCCGGGCACTCAACAGGTCTGAACAATGGGAAACATTGGCATTGTGACACTGGCCTGTCCTACCTGTCCTAGGGGACTACATTATTGACTCTGATAACCCCTCCTGCCAGATCACATAATGGCAGAGACAGGACCCAGCGCCTCTACTGCAATATCCCAGGAGCGTTGGCAGAGAACTTGGGGGCTCTGTGGATTTAGGTCAAATTCCCCCCCCCCCCCCCACATCATCACTTCCAGCAGAGCCAGGGCATTCTGACGGAAGTCATATCAACACGACCTAAGCCCTGGGAAAGGAGGGCGCTGCAGAGTAGTGGTGGGGGCACCCATACACTTCACCTCAACTCTGATGTGAAGATCGCAACCCGGGTGCCAACGTGGGTACTGTGAGAGGCTGGGAAGCGGCTCTTGAGACTGAGTTGCATGCCCCTGGAGGAGTGGGTCTTTTTTTTAAAAAGTCCTGCATCCTGCCCACTCCTACCCGGGGTTCTGGTGGATGGCAGGTGGAGATCTCAGGTGAGGTGCAGAGGGACTCCATTTCCTCCTGCCCCCTTGCACTGTAACTGGAACTGACTACAGCACAGCCTTTGTCAGGCAGTGACATTATGCTGCCCTCACTCATCACTCATTACTATGGGGAAGGCTATATGGAAAAAGGACCAGGAAACTGGTCACCCAGCCCTGGACGAAACGGGGGGCACCATCTCAGTATAAGGGGGCTGGCAGGGTGCACTCCAGAGACAGCCGGCAGGCCACACATTGCAGCATATTCTACAGGCAATCACAAAATCTTGTGAGGTGCTCAAAATAAAAATCAACATATTGGGTGCTGATCTGGGACTACTTCGAGACGACCAGAGACGCTTCTCAGAGCGGGTAACAGCCACTGAGAGAGATCTAGCGGATGTCCCCTCAGTGCTAACTTCAGTGAATGAGAGGATGGCCACCATGGAGTTGAAAGTGCAGACCCTAGAGGCGAGAGCTGAAGATGAAGAAAACAGGTCACGCCACAATCACATAAGAGTTGTGTTGGCTCACAAATTCAATGAAGCATGGTTCACCTATAGTGGAACTGGCCTCTGAGGATGGTGATAGACTATATACTGAAATTGCTGTCAATGACTGATTTTTCCAATATTATCATTCCTTAAATCAAGAGGGGGCGACACCAGACATGCAGACGCTACACGGCTATATTTCTTAGGCGCCCCTCCCTGGCCTAACCAAGGAGAAGGCTGAGGACCTAAGGAGAGACATTACCTTACAGGTGGTAAGGGGCCCATAAAGACACTGGCCAGGGGCAAAACGCTGGGCACGGATGGCTTCTCTGCAGAATTTTACCTTACTTGTGTAGCAAAATTAGCCCCCCGACTAGTGGAGCTCTACAAGACAGCCAAGGACCAGAGAAGCCTTCCAACTTCCACATCGAGAGGCTTTGATAGTCCTGCTGCTTAAGACGGGGAAACATCAAATTGACTGTGGGGCCTATCGTCCGCTGCTGAACGTCGATTATAAAATATTAAGTAAATATTGGAAGGAAGGCCCTTGATAACCAGATTCGGACCAAGCAGGGTTTATTCCCGGTCAGAATACTACCTTGAATATCCTGATACTTCTCTTACTCTTAGAAACCACCTACTATGATTGAGAGATGGTGGCGCTGCTCTCAGTGGACATTGAAAAAGCTTTTGATAGCTTGGAATGGGGGTTCCTCTATGCAGAGATGAAGTGCATGCGCCTGGGTGATGGCTTTCTGGCCTGGGCACAGCTCTTTTATACTAGCCCAACAGCCCGAGTCCATACCGGCCAGACTATCTTGGATAGCTACAACATGGGACGAGGGACAAGACAGGGGTGCCCCCTATCACTGTTGCTTTTTGCAACCCCTCGTCATCTTGGCCAGAATGGGCAACCACTTTAGGGGGCTACGGATAGGGATGATAACGCAGCACATTGCTCTTTATGCTGCTCCTCCTTAACAATATTGAGGGGGACCTAGAAGGTGCCAAACGCTTACTGGAGAAGTTTGGGAGAATGTCAGGGCTGAGGGTCAATTGGAAGAAAACAGTTATTCCCTACTGTGGAAGTTCGTGCAGCCCCTGTGGACTTGGGGATCTTACGCTGAGAATCCTGATGTCTGCCCTATCTGGGGGTTGTTATCTACCATGGTCCCACTGATGTTTATGAGGGCAACCTAGGCCTGATGGTGAGGAAGCTGAAGATGCATGTGGACTTCTGGAAGTCCCTGCCATTGTCTTCAGCGAGATGTGTAGCTTAACTGAAGATGGTGGCTCTCCCAGGCTTGCTGTACTTCTTTGGGGTGCTTCCTGTTTGGATCCCCCGGGCCCTTTTCTGTTAACTAGACTCCATTATCCCGGCATTCATATGGGGGCAAGGCTGCAGGCGACTGCCATTAGTGAAAATGGAGAGGCTGGTGGCACAGGGGGGACTGGTGGTGCTGGACTTTGAGGCATTTTACCTCACAGCCCCTTACTCTCCTTAAATTTCCCTTTTGAATGCAGACTGTCCTACCACTTAAGGGAGTATAGGGATTAGTGCAAGAATGGACAGAGGCAGGGGCAACCAAAATCAGTGACCAGTATCGCAATGCGAAGATGCTGCCCTTTGAGGAATCCTGCAGAGAGTTTGACCTCCAGCAACTTCACTTCTTATTGCACTGTGCAGTGACGGCAGCCCTCCGAAAACATTGGAGGATGGGCTCCACCGAGCCTCAACAACTTAGAAGCTGCCAATACATGGCACTACCTTCCAGCACCTTTAAGGCGGTCACCTGCCTATATAGGGCCATCCAGGGAGATGTGCTTCAACTGCTAGAGAGACTGAGATCTCGTTGGGAGGACCACCTGGGTGCTCCCATAGTGGACAGGAAATGGGAGACAATATTGGACAGAATGCCAAGGGTGTCTAGAAACACTAGGTTTAAGTTGATTCATTTCTTCATCAAGCATACTGCATGCCAGGGAACATTAATAGATACTTCAACACCACAGACACGACCTGCCCTAGATGTCGTAGGGGAGGTGTGGATTTCTTGCATATGATTTGGACCTGCCTTGTATTGAGCTTATAGTGGGAAGAGATGACCCGAATATTGGCGGAAACTGTTAAGAAAGACATCCCTCTCGCTCCATAACATTGCCTACTACACTGGTTCTCCCACTCATCCAGAACAAAGGCTACCAGCAAATTCCAAGATGTAGATTTAATACTAGCTAAGCAAGAAATAACGAGGTGCTGGAAGGCTCCAGCAGGCCCAAGTCTGGACATCCGGCATAGGGAGCTAGAGAGGTGGGATGAATGTGAAGGAACAGTGCTACTGAGAGAAGTGGCGAGGGGGAAAGGAACGTTGAACACAGCTCAAGCATGGGAGGCACTTGTAGACAGCTGAAAGCACTCAGTTACTGATACTGAGATCTCCACGTCTGAGAATTTGCCTGCCCCTATAGCACGGGGAGAGGGGAATCGACATAGGTACATTTACATAGATAACGAAAAGCACAACCTTGATAGCTTGAGCCACCTGAGTCCTAAATAACATACCACCCTTTTGCAGCATGGGAGCAACACACAGACAGATGACCCAATTCAAAACTCTCTGATTTTAGACCTCGACTGCTGGAGGGAGAGGGGAGAGGGGGCAGGGATTGGTGCAGTTCCCCGGGAATAGAGTTAAAACTGAGCTTTCCACCAGTTGGTATCCTGCAGGATATTATTGGAAACTACTCTACTGAGGATCAGCTAAGGGAGGAGGAAAGAACATAGACATTGGAAAAGCCTCCTGGGAATCGTAAGTTGATATGTGATAACATGTTTGTAAGACTCAATAAAATGTGTTTTAAAACAACTGCGTCAGCAATGCTTTTCAAACTATAGGTGGTTTTCCAATACAGTTGTAATACTGTGTCTCACAGTCTTGAACGTCAAAGGGACACTTGCATTCAATACCTTCTTGTGACTGAGTATATACAGAGTTTGATCCCTATTGGGGATCGCTACTTAATTGAATTTCAGAGAACGAGTACCTGAAGGTGTGCATAGGATGCCCTCAAAGAGGTTCCTTTCCCCAGGATCGACGTCCTGAGTGAGCTTCAGCAGTCTGCCCAGTACGGCTTACAGGGGCCGCCCGGGTCTGACAGTACACAAGACCTCCCCGTCTCCGGGCAGAGTATGAGGCGGGGCCAGGTGTTGCTCTGGCAACTCTCCTCACAGAGAGACAGTGGGGGGAACTGAGGGGCTGCCACCTTTCCTTCTGACGTAGCTCCATGGGGTAGGCTGTCTCCTCGTAAGGTGCACATGGTGCGCTAAACCCAGGGGCAGCAGAGTGCTGGTTTGTGCCGGCTGGCCTCTGCAGTCGGGTAAGATACGCAACATGGCAGGTTGCGCTGGGGGAATCACGGCGTGTTGAGCCTGTGGGACTCGGGCAGCACTGTAATTTCCTAGAACACGGAGATCAGGGCTCCCACAGAGCAGAGCACGAGTTCCATGCAGAATAGCCTTGGCAGCAGTAGGAGCGAGAAGCAGAAGAAGAGGTCTTTAATGTCCCTGAGACCACGGAGAGTACAGAGGGCAAGCCAGCAAGCCCTTGGCAACACTGGAGGTGGTTTTTAGTCCTTGTGGTGCAGGGCAGAGCAGAAGTTCCTGGGAACATTCAAGTCTGGCAAAGTGGTGATCCTGGCAGTCTTTACTCCAGCAGAGTTTCCTTGAGTCCAGAAATGTACTGTTTTGAGTGGGTCAGAGACCCAATACTTATACTAGAAAGTGCCTTTGATGTGAGGGTTGACTTCAAAAGGTTTTTGTGAAGTGCACAGGTCCCCTTTTCAGCTCAGCCCAGGCTCCAGACTATCAGTGGGAGGTAATCAGCCCCTTTGTGTGGACTCTGGTCACTAACCTTTGAAGTGTAAGTGTGAGCCCTTCCCAACCTCCTCCTCTGGAAGACTCACCAGTATGCAGATAAATGCAGATGTAGTTGAGTATCCAGTGTTGTGGGTGTCTGGAGGGAATGCACAAGTGTAACTGTCTAGTAGCCCAGGTCAGATGTATATTGGAAGTAGGCTGTAGGCACACAGGGCAGAGACAGCAGAGAAATGTATGCTCTCTATAAGTGGCATTTCTAATATAGTAATAATAAATCTGACCGTACCAGTCAAGAGGATTTATTGTTATCATTCCAATGGTACTGAACATGATGCAGCTACTCCTCTCAAATCAGGAATTACAACTTAAACGTATTTTAAGGAATTCCCAATGCTGGCCCATGGGAGGGCAGGCCTCACAGTAATGAAAAACGAATTTGGGAGATTTTCATTACTAAGACATGAAAAACTTAAAAGTACATTCCCTGCCTTTTACTCACATGGCAACCTGCACTATATGTAAGAAAGGGGAGTTCTGGACTTGGCAAGAGGTTTTAGACCTGGCATCTGTTGGCAGACAGGATTTTGAATGCACTTACTTTTTCTTTTCCCCCAAATGTGCTTACTGTGTCACATCTAGTAAACGTATGGAGACCTATCATAGTTCGACAAACATTTTCACCAAGAGTTGAAGCTATTTTCCCAATGTCAAGGACTGTTCGCAATAGACGTCTCATTGTACGTATCAAACACAACATTGATTCTTTGACACCTATTTCCTTCCTGCAAAGCAGACATAGCCACCTCACCAGAGTTTGATTTCTCTCCTTTTACTCTCTGAACAAGAACCATACCATCAATCAGAGTGGCTGAATTTCCAAGTATTTGCTCAGCAGGGGTAACGTTTTTCTGAAAGTATGTTTCTAAAACAGCTTTGTTTGTCTTTCGTAACGGACTCTCCGGAGTTGCTAAAGTCCATGGTAAAGGTCCAAAGGGATGAGACAGTACATCAGCCATTTGAAGGTTCTGATTCTGTGCTGTCACAATGATTAGACTAATTAGTGTTTTGTCTGCTTTCGTGATGATTGTCCTGCCATGGCTGTTCACAGCCTTCTTCTTGTACATGTTAGTTTTAGGTGGATTATTCTCAAGTCGCACTCAAGTTTGAAGTCTGTATAGCACTGTTCACCTACTTCATGCGCCTCCATTATGTCAGTTACTATGTGTTGAGATGCCTTTTTTCCATGGAGAGACTAATGAGATCATGTGGCCCAACAAATGGGTTTATCCAGCTTTGAACCAGACTAACAGCTCTCGTAACAGTATCTTCTCCTTTTTTAATTTGTGACTTATGTAGGTCTGTGTGAGTAAGATCTGGTCTGTTGTTACAAACCATTTCCCTTTTCTGACCCAAAAATGCGCTTCTTTGTTGAGCCGTCATATAACATCTTTTCACAGCAGCAACCTTGAAGTTGAACCTTATTGAACCACCCGGAATCTGTGGGTCTTTGTTTACTGTTACCTTTATCGCTTGATCGTCCGGAATTCAACCAAACGGATTAACATCTGACAGTTGAACCGAATAGCATCCATTGATGAAGTTGTGGTGTATCTCTGGATGTTTCATTGCAAGTAATGTCATTTTGGCATAGTATACAGGAAGATATCTAGCATAGTTCATCCTGTCATATGCAAAACACCATGGGATTATAGAGCATATGGGGGTAAGATATAAATGCCAATTTCCTTCTCGAGCAGCACGCAGCAGAGCCAGCAAGACATTTTCAACAATATCCACATGACATCCAAAATGCAGAGAGATCTCCATTGTCATGACGAAGATGTTCCAGGATTACATCTCAAAGCTGTTTTACTTCAGCAAAGTCAGCATTCTGCAAGAGATCGTCTAATCTTTGATAGCTTAAGTCTTTTGCAAAGCCATTAACATCCTCAGTGAAGGAGTAGACTACCTGAATGTTCTCTTCGAGATTCTCCACCCAGGGAATAAATATCAACTGAGCCAGTCTCAACAGAGCTTCATACATGCACTTGTGTACTCGAACTCCACAATTGTACATACGACCTCCTAGTACTGATGATATTGATCCTTCTGCTATCATGTCTGCTTTACTGCAAAGGTAACGAAGGCCAGCGTCTTGAAAGCATTTCCCAAGAATGGACATGACATTGGAAATGGTGTGAAAGGGGCCCTCTAGAAGAATTATTCTGTCGTACATTGCTTTATGCTTCCACACAATCTCAGTTGCTTTTGTGTAGAGAGCTTGATGCATGACCACTACAATTTTAGCCAAATGCAGTGATTTCCTTATCAGCTCTGACTGTTTCAAAAGTCCAGAAACAGTTGTCAACTCAGATGCAGGGGCATTATTGGTGAGTAAGTAGCTGATGGAATCCTGTGATACATGAACTAGGACTCTAGTACTGATGTTAAATCCTGTCCCACTTTGTATTATCTGTACGAGGCTCGCTTCTTGTCTTGTAACAACCCAGATTATGTTCTTATTTTGTGCAAACTTCAATTGGGCAACACATTCCAGCATGACTTCGGGACTTGTCATTAATGGCTGAGGCCCAACTCGTTCACCAGGAACATACATGAACAATTCTTCAGTTTCTGTGGTGGTCAATGTTCTTTGCTTTTGTTTCTCAATGCTTGGGAGAGGAGCTTTAAAAGGTTGTGGTCCAAACAACTTGGGCTGCACAGCTATACCGTTGACTCAATGAGTTGCTTTTTTACCAGTAAAAGTCTCTTCCAGCCTATCAATGTTATCCCATGCTAAGATAGTTACGACATAAGGCTGAATGTCGGCTGGAAGAACAATTTGCTCTTTTAAGGTAGCAGCAAGTTTCTGAAGACACAAGGTGGTATCTTTTTCTTCCAGTTGTGAGCATGAAATCCTATGACCAAGTCTGTTTAGAGTGCAAATGATTTCAACATTGCTTTTCAAAGGTGTATGGGAGCAACAATTGCTTTTGCTGGCCATTTGTGACTGCATATATAATGTCCTGACTGAATGATTGCATAAGTAAGGCCCACCCTTTTGGATGGCTTTGTGTTTTCTGGATCTCCAGTCAGAAGTAGGCCTGGGCAGAATTCACGGAGTACTGCTTCACGGAACCCCGCGAAGTGCAGAAAAAACTCAGCTGTACAACATGGAGTTCAGCAAGCGGTGAAGTTTATGTAAGTCACACTGATTTTCAGTGCCAGGAGTTGCTCCCGCGCTGTAAAATCAGTGAGAACAGCATCACACGGATCGCCAGAGTGCGCTAGCTTCTTTCTGTTGCTCGAGTAGATTTTCTACTCGAGCTGCACCTTCCCCAACGCAAGCAGCAACTTTTTCAATGTGAAGTGTTTTGGAACTCTGCGTGGAGCAGGGAAACCTCCGCAAACTCTGCAGACAGAGCGGAATTCTTTGCCCGCCCCCTATTTAGAAGTCCAAATAGGAACCGTTTAAGGTATTTGGGCACTGTAAATGAAGCTTTATGAACATCTGATGGATGATATGGCGATGATGTCAAGTTTGTTTTATTCATTGTTCTTATGTGCGATGATGTTTGATCAATGATCATGTTCATGTCTGTTGCCTTAACATTTAAAACTGATAATTCTCTTTTCAAAGTCTGGTTTTCTCTTAAAACGTCCTGCAGCATGACATTATCAGGTTGGGCCAATAATTTTCCGTGGTTGTCTGGGAATATGTGGAGGCTGTCACCGAACTCAGAGGTCAATTGTCTTCTAATATGCTTCTTGGTTGATTCATCTATTTCCTGTATTCCTCTGCATGTCATGAGGGTTTCAAGCCTTTCAGTGAGAGTTGTCATACATATTATCTCTATGTTAGGAATAATCACAGTTCTAACATATTGAAATAGTTCATCATATGCTTCATTTCTCATATTTTTGTGGTGATCATCGGTTTGAATGCTAGATGCATGGTCTTCCTCCTTGTATAGTTCCTATAACAAAATGCATAATGATGGGCTTCTGCAGCCACTATGTCCCTCCTACAAACTGCTAAGATATTTGAGTCACAATTAATGGTTGCACACTCTTAAAGCCTTTTGCCAACCCTAAGCTTCGTGGACTTGATTAATTTCTCATACATTGATGTTCCCTTGTAGCATTTTATCTTTCCACATAATATATGTTCTTCAGCATACATGTTTGACTTTTTAATAATCTTCTGTTTAAGCGTTTACTCATGCACTCACTTGTTCCAGCATCATCACTGATACTTATTTCAGCTTTTCGTTTAATAGTCTTCATAGTATCCAGGATTCTGCACTTTCTGTGGTAAAATACTTGGGGGAACTGTGTTGCTTTCCACATTTCTCGCAATGTCTAACAGTAGAATGTGATTCCTCACTTGAGCTGTCTCTAACAAAGTTTTCCATGATGAGTAGTCCTGCGGGTTTGTCAGCGTCACTCCATGTTGGACATTTGACCATAAATGAATTATACACTGGGGATCAGAGGGGCAGGATGTGCTTGTTTCAGTCTTCTTCATGATGCTGCACAGTCATTCACCAGCAGCTCTGGAAAAATAAATTAATAAAAAAGTTTATACATTTTACTTGGTGTCCTTAATATAATCATAATTAATTTTATAATTATTGTCAATTTATATAATCACATTTACTGTAATTGTAATTTTTAATAACAAAATTCATAATAATTTACATTAAGGTACATTGGGAGTCGTAACTCACAAAAGGCAAAGAGTTTTGACTCGCTATCACATATTTTCCATCTCTAGGTGTCCATACCTTGCCAATAAATCATATAGGAACCCATCCCCCAAAGTGGTACAGATAACATGGTTGGTTCAAAGCCTAAAACGTATATCACCTTATTGTTGAAAAGCTGCCCCAGTGAAATTAGAAATAACTCACCAACTGAGACACAGCTCCTAGGAGGTAGCATTTTAAAGTGCATTCTTTTTACCGTAAGGCGTCTAATAGGCGTGCATTGCAATTTCCACTCTTTCCCATGAAAATTGGCATATGCAATATCGTGTGTTATATTTTTTGGATTCTTACTGTTTTGTGTCTTACGTTTACTATATAAAGAGTCCCTTTGTTTCATAATCTTGTGTTGAGTCTTTGTGTATTGTTTCACCGTGTTGCTGCGAGTGTATTGCACAAATACTTCACACATTACCTCTCAGAGTAAGCCTGCCTGCTCTGCGCCAAGCTACAAGAAGGTGAGCACAAGTTACCTTTAGCGTGTAACTTACCCTGATTAGGTTGGCGGGTTCTGCCTGGCTTAGATCCATACTCTAGCCAACCAGTACACCCTTTCTAACATCACTTTACCAGGATGAACAGTGTTTTGCGAGAGGCACTGGAGAGAGAAAAAGAAAGTTAAAAGTGTCACAGACTAGTATTCGGTACTGGCGCTTGGTAAGCTATAGCTTGAGTACAAGGCAGCACTCAATAGACTGTGTCAATTAGATTATAGAGAATATATGCAGCAACTGCATGTGACTGGGGACAAAGCAGGGGGGTTGCTTGCACGGCAATTAAAATCAAATACTTCTAAAATTCCAATAGCCGCTATATGCACCCAAGGAGGGTCTCTAGTCAGTTAGAGGGAAATCAATCAAGTATTTGAAACTTAATATAGCAACTTCTACAGGGCCCCACCAGGAGTGGATCGTGACTTTGTTATGGAACATCTAGATAGGATTGCGTTACCGTCCATAAATATGTTGCAATGACAAGAATTAGAATCCCCTGTCACCTTGGAAGAAATACGATTGACTGTCACAAAGATAGCTCAGGGCAAAACCCCCGCAACAGAGAGTTTTCCAGATGAGGTTTATGCAGCATGCAAATCCAGTCTAGCACAACACGTAGATATAGCGACCAACAAGTAGTTTACCTACTTCAGTGAGGGAGGTGCTAATAGTGGTCCTGCCAAGACCTGGAAGTGATCCACTGAATGTTGACACGTATCCCCCTCTATCCCTCCTAAATTTAGACTTGGAGTTACTGGGGAAGGTGTTGGGGAATTGGCTGATACCAATAGCACAAATAATAGTGTACCCAGCCCAAAACGTATCTATTTCTGGCATGCATTTCTCAACTGAAGACTCCTGTTCCCATTTGTGGTTTGGGCCTAGTACATCAATTTTCGTCCCTAGACATCAAAAGAGCATTCCATACAGTGACCTTCCCCTTTCTCTGGGATGCGCTGCATAGACTGGAGCTAGGCCACAAATTCCTAAGATGGGGGATGCTATTGTAAACTGAACCAACAGCATGGGTTTATTAGAGCATGGTGATGTCTGAACCCATACAAATTAAGAGGGGCAGCAGACAGGGGTGTCCCCTATCACACATCATGTTTGCACTGGCCACAAAGCTGTTGGCTTGCTTGTTATGATCTAAGGGCCCAATCTTTGGCGTGATTGAGAATAAAACCCACATTATATTCTTAAATGCAGATGACGCTTTGGTATACCTACGAGCCAAAGGCACCAACGTGCCATTGATGATATAATTACTACACAATTTCGGCAGGCTATAAGGACTCAAAATTAATTGGGACAAGTCATGCATGTTCCCATTAATTACAATACAACAGGAACAGGGTGGGACGCTCCCAGTTACACAACTCCTGTGGAATTTAAATACCATAAAATACACGGGAGTCAGCGTTTATCATTCCGAGACTGACGTTGTTGAGGGAATATGGGGAAAGAACTTTACGTAATGTGGCAATCCCTCCAATTCTGAAATCAGCTTCCATTGTCACTGGTGGGCAGGGTGGCAATTACAAAGATGCTGGTCATGCCTAGGCTGCTGTACTTATTTGCATCCATACCAGTGATATTAAAGAGAGTGATCTTTAAAAAATGGAAGTCACTACTTATATCTTTCATATGGGAAACAGGAAAACATTGAATAGTGCTGCTGAAATTATATGCCCCATTGACAGAAGGGGGTTTTAGCGTCTAATTAGGAATCATATTATGCCGCAGCTCAACTGCAATGGCAGATATGCTGGTTGGATGAAGGGGGTGAATCCCATACATGATGATGTGACGGGAAGGCTGGAAGGCAATAGTATGTTGGAGTAGCTAATGGGCACATTACCAGACACAACACTAGATAACATACTTATGAAAGTCGGTGGGTGGTGCTGGAAGAAGTATGTACATTTAGGTCGTACGTCTGTCGTGTATACACCTGAGCTGCCCATATGCCCCTACCTAAACCACAAAAGTATAGCCCTAAAATCCTTATATGAGGTTAGTAGTTGAATAGAGGTGGGTTTGGGAGTGTGGGATGACCTGCTTGAGAACGGACAATCAAGGTACTTTGAGACCTTCAGGAAAACACATGGTTTGGACCCGGCCAATTCGTACTGTATGAGGCAATGACCCACGTGATAAAGCAGATGTGAGATACGGTGCGGACATTTCTAGCCCCACACTGGTGTTGACTGTACTAGCAACTCACAGGGAACAGGGGAAGGCCATTACACGTTTATACAGACCACTGCTACAGCACTTGGACACTAACCCCGGGGCACTTACAAGACGGTGGCAAATCATTGGGAAGATGCCCGTGCGCTGTGAAACTGATCTCCACTCATGCAGGCTCATGGTATACACAACAAAATGTAACTTCATTCATCACACGTAGGTAATTCAAAGTGCATAGCACAGGTATTCATGGGCCACCACCACATGTCCTAAGTGCACTGGCAGGGTAGCAGGCTTTTACCACATGGTACGGCAGTGTCCGTAGTAAAACAGTCATAAGCAGGGATAGTATAAGACCAAACATTTGGGGCGGTGGGAAAGAGGGGAGAAGATACAATAATTGAGACAAATTTCCTAAAAATCTAGAAGCTAAATCCGACAAATATCCACAGTGAATGAGAATACGGAAACCTAGCAGCCACTACCGCAAAACCTCTGGATTGGGTGGTTAAATGAGGGTGGCAGAGGAACAAGCGAGGTAGTATCCATCGAAAAAACATATAGATATATAAAACAATTGGAACTAAAACATCTCTCAAGAATAGTGCTACAAATGAATTCCCACTCGCCAGATACGACAACAAGATCGAGGAACATGAAGTACTTGTCAGTTAAACGAAGTTTTGGTTGTTACAATGTTTCTTTTTGGTCTTTTTATTCTCTGTTTTGCTTAAATGGTGGTGATATGTAACAGTGTTACTCTCATATGATCTAACAGAATTGACCCAGATCACGCATAAGCTGTCAAATTGTGTGCACTACTGATATACTCGAAATATACCACTGTACAGTATAATAACAAGATGGAGGAGAATGTATTTGTCTGGAGAAAAAAATTCAATAAAAAATATTTTAAAAAAACATTAAAGTCTGAAGAGGGTTCTTGCCTTACTGCAGACATTTCTTCATTCAGACAACGGAGGAATCATTCCTCCAACAACTTAGAAAATCTTTACTTAACTTTACTTAATTTAAGCACCTAATTTACCCTACTCCCGTCTACCCCACTCCGCTCCAATCTCGACTCCACTCCGCTCCAATCTCGACTCCACTCCACTCCACTCCACTCTACCCCAATCTACTCCACTCTATCTACTCCAATCCACCCAATCTACCCCACTCCACTCTACCGAGTCTACCACACTCCAGTCCATTCTACCCAATCTACCCCCTCCATATCACTCCAATTTACTACATGCCACTTAAATCTACCCACTCCAATTCAATCTAACCCACTCCACCCCAGACTACTACAATCTACCACATCCAATCCACCCCAATACAATTTGCCCCACTCCAATCTACTACACTCTAACCAACTCTACCCCACCTGATCCCAATCTTCACCACATAACTCTAGCTCCACTCCAGCCTACTCCACTCCAATCTACCCCACTCCTATCTCATTCGGATCTACCCCACTTCACTTCAGTCTACCCCACCACAATCCACCCAACCCATCCCACTCCAAACTACCCCACTCCAATCTACTCCTCTACACTTTAACCAAATCAACTACACTCTTCCCCAATGTATGCCACTCCATTCCAATCTACCTCAGTATATTCCAGTCCACTCCAATCTACCTACTGCAATGTACCATACTTCAGTTTACCCCACTCCACTCCAATCCCCTTCATTCCAATCCATCCCACTCCAATCCAATCTACCCCACCAATACCAATCCAGCCCACACTATTCCAATCTACCTCACTCCCCCAACCTACCCCACTCCTCTCCACTCCACCACACTCTACCCTAACCAAATCTACCCCACTCCACTTCACTCCAATCTACACCACTCCCCTCAATTCTACCCCAATCCACTCCAGTCTAAAACACTCAATCATCCCACCCCACCCTCTCCACACCAATCTACCCTATCTACTCCACTTGGCCCAATCTACCCCACTTCACCCCAAACCCACTTCAATGTACCCCACTCCATCCTCACTACCACACTCCTCTCAAGTCTATCCCAGTCTGCTCCAATCTATCCCAGTCTACCCCACTTCAATTCACCTCAAACCATCCCACTCCAGTTTACCCCAATCCAACCCACTCCAATTTACCCCAATCCAACCCACTCCAATCTACTCCACTCTAATCTACCCAAGTCAAATTTACCCCAATTCCACTTGAAACCCCACTGCAATCTATTCAACTCCTCTCCACTCTAATCTACCCCAGTGCACCACAATCTGGCCCACTGCAATTTACCACAATCTACCTACACGCCAAACTACCATAATCTAACCCACTCCAGTTTACCACAATCTACTTCACTCCACTTTACCACACTCTACTTCACCCAATCTACCCCGCTCCACTCCAATCTACCTCACCTCAATCTACCGTGAACAGCCCCACTCCAGTGTTCCCCAATTCAACCCACTCCACTCCAATCCAATCTACTCTACTTGAATCCACTCCAGTCTGCCACATTCCAATCTACCCCAGACCAATTTACCCCACTTAACTCCAAACCCCACTGCAATCTGTCCAACTCCTCTCCAGTCTAATCTTCCCCACTGCACCACAATCTATGCCACTTTAATTTACTACAACCTACCCCACTCCAATTCAATATACCACACTCCAATCCAGCCAATCTACCCCAATCCAATCTACCATACTCCAATCAAATCTACCTCACTCCACTCTAACCCACTCCAATCCACCCCACCCCAATGCACCCTGCTCCAACCTACCCCTATCTGCTCCACTCCAGTGTCCTCGACTCCAAACTACCCCACTCCAAGGCAATCTACCCCACTTCACCGCACTCCACCCCATACACCTGCAATCTACCCACCTCACTCTATCCCACTCCAGTTCACCTCACTCCACTCCAATCCACCCAATCTACCCCTCTCCACTCTATCACACTCAATCAACTCTACCCAATCTGCCCCACTCCACATCATGCCAATCTACCACATGCCACTTACATCTACCCCCTCCAATTCAATCCGACCCACTCCACCGCAAACTACCCTTTTACAATCTACCACATCTAATCCGCCCCACTCCAATCTGCCCCCTCTAATCTACCCCAATCTAATCTACCCCAATCTAATCCACTCTAACTCATTCTACACCACTCTAGCTCCACTCCAACCTACTCCACTCTAATCTATTTGACTCCAAACTACTCTGCTCCTATCTCATTCTGATCTACAGCACTTTACTCCAATCTACCCTGCGTCACGCCAGTCTACCCCACCATAATCCACTCAATCTATCCCACTCGAATCTACCCCACTCCACCCTAATCGACCCACTCCACCCTATTCTACCCCACTTCACTGTTCTCCTCTCCACTACAATCTACGCCACTACACTTAAACCCAATCAACTGCACTCTTCCCCAATCTATGCACTCCATTCCAATCTGCCTCACTATATCCTAGTCCACTCCAATCTACCCACTGCAATGTACCCAATTTCAGTCTACTCCACTCCACTTCATTCCAATCTACCCCACCCATACCAATCTACCCCACACCATTCCAATCCACCTCACCCCACAACCTACCCCACTCTACTACAGTCTACCCTACCAAAATCTACCCCACTCCACTTCAGTCCAATCTATCCCACTCCTCTCAAATCTACCCTAATCCACTCCAGTCTAACACACTCCATCCCAATCTAATCCACCCCAACCCACTCCACCCCAATTTACCCTTCAACAATCTACCCCACTCCAATCTACCCGATCTACTCCACTGTACCCCAATCTACCCCACTTCATCCCACCCCACTCCAATCCAATCCAATTCACCCACTTCACTCCACTCCAACCTACCCCACTCCCATCCAATCTACCCTGCTCATCCCTCCGAACTACTCCACTGCACTTTACTCTAAACTACCCCTCTTCACTCTTCCCCAATCTCACTCCACTCTAATCCTAACTCCACTTCAATCTATCCACCTCCACCCCACTCCAATTTACCCCACTCCATTCTACCCCAATCTGCCCCACTCCAATCTATGCCACTCCGCTCTACTCCATTCTACCACACGCCATTCTACTCTACCCAACCTACACCACTCCACTTCACTCCATACTACCATATGCCACTCAAATCTACCCTCCATCCAATCCAATCTATCCCACTCCACCACACTCCAATCTACCCTACCCCAATCCACCCTACTCCAATCTGCCTCCCTCCAATCTACCCCAATCTACTCCACTCCAATCTACCCCACCCTAACCTAATCCCCCACTCCAATCTACCCTAACCCATCCCAATCTACCCCACACCACTAAATCCAACTCCACTCCAACCTAGTCCACTCTACGCTACTCCAAACGACCCCATTGCTATCTCACTCCAATCTACCCTACCATAATCACCCAATCTACCTCACTCCACTCTACCCCACTCCAGTCCACCCTACCCTACCTCACCCTACTCCACAGGACCACGACACCAGCACCCCACCCCCTGCAGATGGAGAACCACCCCGCAAACGGTCCCTGAGATCCAGGACAAAGACAGAGAACAATGCCAAGACCCCCGCCAGGAAATGAGCCCACCCTGAATGTCATCCTTCTGTCCCACTTTGGCACCCTGTCCATCCATCAACTGCCCTAGCTCCACTTCCTATGCCCCTTTGGACAATGCACCTGTGAAACAAATAGACTGGACTCTGCCATGGACAATCCTCCACCATCACCCCTACCCATTTTACAACCCCTCCACTATTTTGCACTGAAATAAACACCCTTGAATCACAAAACAATCTGGAGCCAGACTGTGCTTTCACAAATGGGTATTTGCAATAACTAAGGAAAATAGCAATGTCGATTGTATTGTCAACATACCTATATCACACAGCTCTAGTCCATGAGGTAATATAGCAGAGGTCACACAGTGGGACCCACATCTGTGAAATGGAAAGGCAAAGTGACAAGTTAGGGTCCATACACTGGGTGAAAGTGACAGACATATGATAGGTCTAACAATTGTATGAGATGTGTGAGCCAGTGACATCTTCTTACCTGTGTCTCACTGGAAGTATTGCTGGATAACTTTGTTTCTGTTGTCGATATCCTCTTCTTCTGCCTCCTCTTCTTCACTGTCCACAGGCTCCACAGCTGCCACAAGACCTCCTTCTGGACCATCCTCCTGCCGAAAAGGCACCTGTCGTCGCAAAGCCAGGTTGTGCAGCATACAGCAGGCCACGATGATCTGGCACACCTTCTTTGGTTAGTAGAGAGAACCACCTGCCATATGGAGGCACCGGAACCTGGCCTTCAGGAGGCTGAAGGTCCTTTCGATCACTCTCCTAGTTCGCCCATGTGCCTCATTGTAGCGTTCCTCTGCCCTTGTCCTGGGATTTCTCACTGGGGTCAGTAGCCATGATAGGTTGGGGTACCCAGAGTCACCTGCAAATATCGAGGGACAACTGTTAGACACACACTAATCCTTAGGGACAACCCCAGACAGCTATTCACACGGTTTAGGGTCCTTGTCCTCACCTATTAGCCACACACGGTGCCTCTGGAGTTGCCCCATCACATAAGGGATGCTGCTATTCCTCAAAATGTAAGCGTCATGCACTGAGGCTGGAAACTTGCCCCTCCATCTACCCGTCCCAGTGTGTCTAAAAAACTTTTCCTATCAAATGTTGACCTCTTCCCTACAGCTCCCCCCACCGTCCGTCCCCTAGGGCCCGCCTTTCCAGGTCCCAACCCAGCACCTCAGCCACCACATCACCGGGAACAGTGGTGCTAGCAACTGCAGGCTTTTGGAGTGCGCCAAGCAACAGGGCAGCCAGTGTTCCTTGGAGCGAGGGCATTCCACCACCTCCAAAAGTAAAAAAGTTGCCCACATCCCGGAGGGAGAAGGCAAAAACACCTGCCACCAAGGGCTCAGGCAAAACAAAAGTGGATAGTGGCAAGACAGCTGTGCCACCATCCAAGGTGGGGAAGGGCCAGAAAATCAAGGGCAGGTCCATGTCGATGCCAACCTGCACGGTGGACAAGACCGCCACCAGCACAGCCACCTGCACCGCCACCAGCACCGCAGTCACTGAGCCCGCCGCCAGCACCGCCGCCACAGAGCACGCCGCCAGGACCGCCGCCACAGAGCCCGCCCCCAGCACCGCCGCCACAGAGCCCGCCGCCACAGAGCCCGCCGTCAGCACCGCCGACACAGAGCCCGCCACCAGCACCGATGCCACAGAGGCCACAGAGGCCGCCGCCAGCACCAATGCCACAGAGGCTGCCACCAGCACCGATGCCACAGAAGCCGCCACCAGCACCGATGCCACAGAGGCCGCCGCCAGCACCAATGCCACAGAGGCCGCCGCCAGCGGCCCCGCAACATCCTGAGCCATTGGCACCACCGCAGTCATGGCTGCCATCCCCTGTGGTCAGTCGTACGAGGCTGGTGGTCAGTTCCAGGAGCCTGGTCAGCTTGCATGTTGCACTACCGTCAGTGGAGTATCACATCCACTACCTCTGTCCTTAGCAGGATGAAGCACTCTGAGCACCAAGCCCCCCCCAGAACCAGTGGAGAAAGGAATCCACTACCTCAGTCCTTGGCAGGATGAAGCACTCTGGGCACCAAGCCCCCTCCAGAACCAGTGGAGTATCACATCCACTACCTCAGTCCTTGGCAGGATGAAGCACTCTGGGCACCATGCCCTCTCCAGAATATCACATCCACTACCTCAGCCCTTGGCAGGATGAAGCACTCTGGGCACCAAGCCCCCTCCAGAACCAGTGGAGAAAGGCATCCACTATCTCAGTCCTTGGCAGGATGAAGCACTCTGGGCACCAAGCCCCCTCCAGAACTAGTGGAGTATCACATCCACTACCTCAGTCCTTGGCAGGATGAAGCACTCTGGGTACCAAGCCCTCTACAGAGTATCACATCCACTACCTCAGCCCTTGGCAGGATGAAGCACTCTGGGCACCAAGCCCCCTCCAGAACCAGTGGAGAAAGGCATCCACTATATCAGTCCTTGGCAGGATGAAGCACTCTGGGCACCAAGCCCCCTCCAGAACCAGTGGAGACTGTTATCCACTTGAGAGACTGTGGCTTTGCACTCCCCAGGATAATGCAGTGGGCAACCCACCCACTTGAGAGACTTGAGAGACTGTGGCTTTGCACTCTCCAGGATAATGCAGTGGGCAAACCACCCACTGGAGAGACTGTGGCTTTGCACTCCGCAGGATACAGCAGTGGGCATGGGGCCCCCTCGTGGAGCTGGCATCGTGCACTCATCCGGCTGAGGTACCCCACCTTCCCTTCCCCCTGAGGTGCCTGTTTCATTTCGATCTGATGCCCCTGCAGTGTTCTCTCCGTTTGAAGTCTGGTATCGAGTGTGGGCCTGGCCCATGCATTTTGGGCCCAGTGGTCCATGGACTATGAATGGTGCACTATCCGGACTTGTGTAGTTGGTGTACATAATTATTTGTACTGTATTTCAACTTTTGACTAATGGGTTTTTATTTATTACAATCGGTCAACTCATTTCCTTTTGTCCTTGCGTTCTTCCAGGGGGGGTTGGTGGGGTGTAAATGTAATGCTGCAGCATGTATTTGTGTGTATGGTGTTGTGGGTGAGGGTGGGGGTAGGGGTGTTGCGTGTGTGTGTGTCACTCTTTTCCCTCCCCCCCTCCCCTGTGTTGTAGGTGCAGTACTCACCATGGTCGTGGTCGTCGCCGCCGCTGCCGTCTTTTGTGCTCCTGGTAGAGGAGCAGGAATACCATCGCAGGGAGTATTTGGAGTTCTGGCTCCATGGTGTCCTGGTTCCTTGTGGAATGTGTAGAGGTGAGTGTTTTCTCTTCCAAGTCCTGTTTCCGCCGTGTTTTTGTTCACGTTGGTTCTGCCCCGGAAAAGGTGGCGGATTGGCCTCTCATAATAGTCTGGGCGGTACATTGTCTTCCGCCTGTCTGTTGGAGGTGACCGCCGCCCTGTTTGTACCGCCGTGGCAGTTGGCTGTCTATGTTGGCGGTTTCCGCCATGGTCGTGATTCCATTTTGTTTTCCATCGGCCTGTTGGCGGTTTTACCGCCGCTTTAACACCAACCGCCAGGGTTGTAATGAGGGCCTTAGTCTTTTTTCCTGGTTGGTATCACCTAAATTTCCTTCTGATGTAGTCAGGTCCTGTGCCGTACAAGGCTTTCTGTGCCAGCAGATTGCCTTAAAAACAACCCTCTTTCTTACAGAAAGCCAGTGGAGCTCAACCAGGACATTAGACACAGACTTGTGTTTTGGAAGTTTTTTAAGGAGGTGGACAGCTGCATTCTGCAGCATCTGGAGCTTTTTGAGTGCCAGTTGTTTGATGCCCAAATAAAGGGCATTACAATAATCAATCCTAAATAGGACCAGAGCAATTAATCACCGTTTTTTGCAGCTGGAAAGGGATGAACGATTGCACATTCCTCAGGGATCTCAGTATCAGAAAACAGGAAGATGTAAATGTATTAGTCTGTTCCCTGAAAGATAAATCGGCATCAAAAACTGCTCCAAGGTTCCTTGCCTTGGAAACTGGCTGGTGAAGGGAATCCAGAGTCTTCGGCCAACATGAGTTGTTCCAAAAGCTGGTCTCCTTCCCAAAGATGATAACCTCTGTTTTGTCTGAATTTAATTTCAGACAATGAATTACGATCCAATTAACAGTATCAATCAAGTACTTATTAAATCTATCAGCAACCTCCTCCATATTGCTTGAGACTGATATCACTATTGGGTATCGTCTGCTTACGCTACTGTGGGGAACCCAAAAGAGTGGATTAGCTTAACCAAAGGGGCCACATAATTGTTAAAAAGAGTAGGGCTGAGCGATGACCCCTGAGGGACACCGCAGGGAAGGGACCTGCAGCAACAGAGGAGGGCCACCGGCAGTAATCCGACTGAAGGCCCTTGCGACCCAGTCTAAGAAACCTCTGTGTTGCTTTACTGCAGAGAATTCTATACCCCAGGAAAAGACCAGTGTGATATAAAAAGACCATCAATTGTTCAACGGGACGCTAAAGTGCTTGGCCCAAAGAGAGCTGCACAATGGCTGGCTCTGCACATGATGCAGTGTGCAAGGTGGGCTGCCTGGACACTTTGCCTGCAAGGCAGAAAGCAGAACGGCCCTCTAGGGACATTGGTTGTGCAGAGCTGGCTAGGAGTCTCTACCGAGTGAGATGGCCTGTTGGAAAAGGCCAAAACCAAGCATTTGGTACGGCTGTATGGTGAATGACAAGGGAGGCCTGAAAACTCTACTTGTTCACACACACACCCGAGTAAATTGACTGCTGGACGATTGTTTGACCCCCACAGTAAGTATAACTTGGTGGCCTTTCTTGCACAAACCTGCTGTGAGCTTCCCTAGCCTCCTTGCAAATGCCCTTCCAAGTGGACTCACTCTACCCGCGATGTTGAGTCTGCCTAGCATCTCCTGAATCTCCACAAGGCTGGCTTCTCACTTTCTTCCCATACTTACAACTGCACATTTGAGCTCCTTAAGCAGCTAGCATCAGGAATGAATAGTCTAGTTCAGTCCTGCCGGGACCTGCTTACCTTGCCAGGGCCTGACCGATGACGCCCAGACACAGTGAGTAGACCTGAATGCCCAGCACCCTGGAATCAGCTGTTTACCGACAAAACCAACATTGCCTGAACAGCCTGTTTGGAAGAGCTGCACCCTGTGTTTGTATGAAACTGAATGATGGGGAATGGAGACCAGAAGCAGGCTAAGCTGCCATTTGAGTCACGACGCACTAAGAGTGCTCCATCATCTGAAACCCTGAACAGCCCACAACCAATAGCAGGAGGAACAAATGAAGCAGAGCTTAAATCCCTCTTGCTTCACATGGAAAAGAGTCTTACCTCCATTGATGGGAAGTTGGACACACTCACGGCGAGGGTAGATAAAACATCTACCAAACTTGACAAACAAGAGAAGAGACTCTCGGACGCAGAATCAAGGATTTCGTCCCTTGGAGATGACACTGCATGCATAGTAATAAATGGCAGGATATGGCTATGGTCTTATAGGTCATACAGGCAAAAAATGAAGACCTAGAAGCCCGTTCAAGAAGTAAAAATCTGCCAGTGGTGGGCCTATCTGAGTTAACTAACACAGGCAATATGGCGGACTACATGCAATCCATCCTCAAAACGTTGTTTGGTGCGGACAGCTTCTCCCCTTGTTCACTGCGGAGCAGGAGCATTGTTTCCTCGGCCCCCACCGGGGTCTTACTGTGACCCATCACAGTTCGACTTGTCCACTTGAAAGATCAGAACACTGTGCTCCAGTTAGCAAGGAAGAAGTGGACACTTTTGCATGAAGGTAATGCCCCCTCCATTTTTCCAGACTTCACCCTGACTATCCAGGTGGTGCAGTCAGGGTACCTGCTGCTGAGTTGCAAATTGCATCAGGATAGGATTCCTTATCTAATCTTTATCCTGCATGGCTGAAGATTATGCATCATAATAAGTTGCACATCTTCCAAAATGCAGCCCAGAGCTAGACAGAAACCTCAGCAAGGTGGAGTAGAACCTTCGCCTCATATAATGACTGAGAGTGGCCCCTTGCACTTGCAGTTATTACTCAGGACAGATAAGACCAATGTTAAATCACCTGAAGCGCTCACATTGTGCAGGCCCCTGCTGCTCGGTCACTATCAAAAACTGGATAAAACAAGTCGCTCTCCTCTACATTTTTGCTCCCTATACCTGCAGGACTGCTCCACACCGAGTGCCACTTGTATGCCACCACTGACCCACACAACTGGATAACTTTTGTCTTGTTGCTTGCTGTAGGAAGCTGGCTCTGTATATACTATATCAAAATGAGATATAGGCCCTTATTACAACCCTGGCGGTCGGTGATAAAGTGGCGGTAACTACCGCCAAATTATGACTGTGGGGGTGAGAATTCTGATAGACAGCCACTTTACCACACCGACTGTCAGGGCCGAACAGCCTCCACAGCGGTAGCCACCTACAGCGAGGCGGAAGTCAATGTTCCGCCCACCGTATTATGAGACATGAAACCGCCACCTTTTCCAACGACATCAAAAGCCTGGCGGAAACACTGCACAGAGGGGAAAGGACTCACCTTTGAAGACACAGGGAAGAACCACGACGCCATGGAGCCAGAACTGCAATTATTTCCAATGATTTTCTACATCCTGCTCTACCACGAACACCGACGGCGGCGAAGACGAGCACGGTGAGTACAGCCGCCTAGCACACAGGGGAGGGTGGGAGGAAAAAGAGAGTGACACACACACGCAACACACACACACCACCACCACCATACACACAATCAGCTACAGTACTAAGACATATTTACCCCGTGCCCCTGAGGAATAATGCAAGGACAACAGGAATGTGCTAAAGTGAGTGTAATAATAACAACACAGTAGAAATACGAAAATTCAATGTAATGGTATATACATATGTACAATTCAAGAGACACTGCCCAGTCCTCACTTTGCGTGGGCCACAGTCCAAGGCCCCACTTGTCACGTGCACCAACACGGAGAGAACACTGCAGGGGCATCAGTTGGAAAATAGGCAGGCACCTCAGGGGGACGGGGAGCGGGGGGGGTACCTCAGCCGGCAGATGGAACAAGACCACTGATTCTGGAGGGGGCAACATGCCCTGTGCTCTGTCCTGGGGAGTGCAAGGCCACAGTCTCTCAAGTGAGTGACTTGCCCACTGGTTCTGGAGGGGGAATCGTGCCCTGTGCGCGTGATGCTGGGGAGGTTGGGGTTGGTGGGTGTCTTACCCACTGATTCTGGAGGGGTCATCGTGCCCTGTGCTCTTGATCCTGGGAAGGCTGGAGGTTGGTGGGTGTCTTACCCACTCGTTCTGGAGGGGGCATCGTGCTCTGTGCTCTTGATCCTGGGGAGGCTGGGGTTGCTGGGTGTCTTACCCACTGGTTCTGGAGGGGGCATCGTGCCCTGTGCTCTTGATCCTGGGGAGGTTGGGTTTGGTGGGTGTCTTACCCACTGGTTCTGGCGGTGGCATCGTGCCCTGTGCTCATGATCCTGGGGAGGCTGAGGTTGGTGGGTGTCTTACCCACTGGTTCTGGAGGAGGCATCATGCCCTGTGCTCTTCATCCTGGTGAGGCTGGGGTTGGTGGGTGTCTTACCCACTGGTTCTGGAGGGGGCATTGTGCCATGTGCTCTTGATCCTAGGGAGGCTGGGGTTGGTGGGTGTCTTACCCACTCATTCTGGAGGGGGCAGGCTGCTCAGCAACCCATGGAGGCAGGATTACATACCGTCCGCCGGCAGTGACGGCTGCTCAGTGGTGGTAGTGGTGCTGCTACAGCCGCTGGTGGGGGGAGGCTCCAGCCCATACCCTGCAGCCTCGGGCAGCTGCTCAGTGGTGGTGGTGGTGGTGGTGCTGCTGCTGCTGCTGGTGGTGGTGGGGGAAAGCTCAAGCCCATTCCTGCAGCCTCGGACGGCTGCTCAGTGGTGGTGGTGGTGCTGCTGCTGGTGGGGGGAAGCTCCAGCCCATCCCCTGAAGCCTCGGACAGCTGCTCAGTGGTGGTGGTGGTGGTGCTGCTGCTGCTGGTGGTGGGGGGAAGCTCCAGCACATCCCCTGCAGCCTTGAACGGCTGCCCACTGGTGTTGGTGGTGCTGCTGCTGCTGGGGGGAAGCTCTAGCCCATCCCCTGCAGCCTCGGACGGCTGCTCGGTGGTGGTGGTGCTGCTGCTGCTTGTGGTGTGGGGGGGGGGGGGGAAACTCCAGCCCATCCCCTGCAGCCTTGGACGGCTGCCCACTGGTCGTGGTGGTGCTGCTGTTGGTGGAGGGGGGGAAGCTCCAACCCATCCCCTGCTGCCTCAGATGGCTGCCCACTGGTGGTGGGGCTGATGCTGGTGGTGGTGGGGGAGGGGGGGAAGCTCCAGCCCATCCCCTGCATCCTCAGATGGCTGCCCACTGGTGGTGGTGCTGCTGCTGGTGCTTTTGGGGGAAGCTCCAGCCCATCCCCTGCAGCCTCGGACGGCTGCACAACCATGGTTGGTGGTGGGGGGCTCCGCCTAAGTCCCTGTACCAGGTCCCTTGTCCTTCCTGCCTGCTGGTGCTGGCTCCTTGCCCTTCCTGGCTGCAGCTGGGGCAGGCGCCTTGGCCTTCCTGGCAGCAGCTGGGGCAGGCTCCTTGGCCTTTCTGGCAGCAGCTGGGGCAGGCTCCTTGGCCTTTCTGGCAGCAGCTGGGGCAGGCTCCTTGGCCTTTCTGGCAGCAGCTGGGGCAGGCTCCTTGGCCTTCCTGGCAGCAGGTGGGGCAGGCACCCTTTCCTGGAGGCTGCCTGGTGCTCTGGATCCTTTCCCACCACGAGTGGGTGTGGAGACTACTGGGCCCATGGACTGGGTGGTTGAGGTGCTTGCCTGGGTTTTTGCCACCCTGGCCAGAAGTGAAGGACGGTGGGGGCGGGGAGGGGGAGTGAAGAGGTCAATGGTGGAGAGGAAAAACTTCTTAGGGACATTGGGGCGGGTAGAGGGAGAAGGTTTGGCAGTGGAGGAAGAGGGAGTGGTTGTAGGAAGTGTCTGTCTGCTTTGTTTGGGTGCAGGTGCATGGGCTGTATGCTGTTGTGAGGTGGATGACTGTTGGGTGTCTGAGTGCTTGCGTTTGTGTACCTTGGGGGGGGGGGGGCAGACACAGTGAGAGAGGACACAGGGGACTTGTGCATGGCTGTTGTGGAGGTGTCTGCCAGTGAGGTGTGTTCTGCTAGGTTTAGTGGTGATGCTGGTAGTGGATGAGGATGTAGTGCATGCAGGTGTGAGTGTAGACGGAACTGGGGGGGGGGAGAAGAGGCTGGGGGACAAGGGGAAATTGTGGATTTTGGTATGTCTGCATTTGGATGGTGTTTGTGTGAGTGCCTGTGGGATGATGTGTGGTGCTTGTGTTTGCCTGTGCCACTCTTGTGTGTTGTCTTGTGTGCATGCTCATCTGCCTGTGTGCTTGGGATAGGTTGGGGTTGGGGGAATGGGATTGGGAAGAGGAAATTGGAGGGGGGAGGGTGGAAACAGGGACAATGGCTGCCATCAGAGAGGAGGCCAGAACCTGGATTGATCTCTGTTGGGCCACCAAGCCAGTGTGAATGCCCTCCAGAAATGCAATAGTCTGTTGAATCTGGGCTGCCAGCCCTTGGATGGCATTCACAATGGTTGACTGCCCTACAGAGATGGATCTCAGGAGGTCAATAGCCTTGTCACTTAGAGCAGCAGGGCTAACTGGAGCAGGGCCTGCGGTGCCTGGGGCGAAGGAGATGCCCACCCTCCTGGGTGAGTGGGCACGGGCAACTTGCTGAGGAGCTGCTGGGAGGGTGGTGCTGGTACGGGGATGGTGGCTGTACCTGTAGCTGGGGTGGGCACAGAGGTATTCTTCACCACCAAGGAGCTTCCATCGAAGGAGGTTTCTGTGTCTGAACTGTCCCCTCGAGTCTCCGCCGTGGTGCTCCCCTCGCCCTCCTTCCCACTGGTGCCCTCACCATCGGTGGACTCTGCCTCCTGTGGGATGCAGCTCCCTCGTCGCCAGTGCCTCTGCTCCTCGCTAACGCACATAAGAACAGGGTGACAAAACAAAAAGGGGGGGGAGAGACAAAGGATACACTGGGTCAATGGCTGCATCAACACCATTGTTGGCATACACACCACTCTCACACACAGGGAACAGCCCTACGCACTATGCATTGCACTACCAGTTATTACGCTAGCCACCAAGGCATGGGGAGGGGAACACACCGCCAAATGCAGCACACCTGGGACCCACACAGCCCTGATCAGTAGTGGATGCCTATGAGCTAGGTAGCAGGATTATCACTTCAGAACCCTGGCCAACATGGGACCTACTCTGCAATGTCAGGCCTGGCCTAGGGGCAACCACCGACACATATCTCCCACCCAGGTACCTCCCTAGCATGCGTAAGTTGTAGTGATGGGCACAGTACTCACCCCCTTGTGGCTGCTGTGATGCCCTCAAGCGACCAACCAGCTCCGGATAGACCACCGCCAGTATGCGGGCCATCAGGGGCCTCAGGGTTCGATGGGCACCTCTTCCCCGTTGGGAGGTCATCCCCAGCTGGGCCTCCCCCGTCTTCCGTGCCAAGCATCTCAGGTCCTCCCACTGTTTAAGACAGTGGGTGCTCCACCTGCTGTAGACCCCCAGGGTCGCATGTCCTTGGCGATGTCACGCCATATACCCTTCAGCTGACCTGCAGATAAATACACACAGGAAATGGTGTCAGCCAGACCATCCTGCCTGTTACACTTATGGCCCACCATACCCCTTCACATAACCATTTACACACACATGGCCCAGCACACAAGCTGTATGCTGCCAAGGGGACATCCACCCACCCCTCTACACGAGGCCTTCACACACACCACTCCATGCATTCCTGCCACATGCATCGTGCCCACAGTGCACTCACCTGTTGGTCTGGAGGCCCATACAGCAGTCCGTACTTGGGTAGGACCCCATCCACCAGTCGCTCCAACTCCACCGAGGTGAAGGCAGGGGCCATTTCCCAGTCACACGAGCCATCGTAGGTTCCAGACACAGGTCACAGCAGCACATGAAGTGTAGGTCCTATCCTGCTGAACGTCAGGTAGCAAATGAGCAATCAAAGAGAAAGTGGCGGTCACATCCGTGGCGGTGCATACGGTCACCGCCGGTGTACATCACCATTGGGCACTGTACCCCATAGGGCCCAATGTTAACCAATGAGGAATTGCACGGCAGTTTCTGACCGCCTACCGCAACAGTGCATCCACCTGTCCCTCCACACAGGACAGGCGGACGCCATTTCAGGGGGGCAGGCCCTGGATAATAACTGTGTCACAGTTAAAAATAGGACATACAGGACAAATCCCACTCAACCATTACAAATTAACATTATGCATTGTACTGTTGTGGCTCCGATGTTCAGTTTGTGACCGGCTCCTCACTCATTTGTCCCTTAGACTGCAACCACTTTGGATGAATAGGAGATGGAGACATACCCTGTGTACAGACCCCTGGTGGACTTGGCAGCAATGGAGGACAGGCACATTATCCTCACCTATAGACTTGACAGGGCCACAATCACAGAGCAGTATGCCCAACTGGAGCCTGACCTGATATCTGCTATCCGTCACCCCTCTGGGAAACCCCCTCTTGTGCAAGTCCTACCTGTGCTCCATTTCTTGGCAACTGGTTCTTTCCAAGTGACAGTGGGCTTCGCAGCAGGAATATCACAGCCAATGTTCTCAAACGTGCTGACAAGAGTGTTGTCTGCCCTGATTAAACACATGTGCAGCTATATTGTTTACCCCCAGGTGGGGGATTTGGCCACAGTGAAGGCTGACTTCTATGCAATGGGACATAGCCTCAACATAATTGGGGCGATTGATGGAACTCATATTGCATTTGTTCTCCCCCCCCCCGGCAAAATGAAAAGGTGTTCAGAAATCGTAAGAGTTTCCACTCCATGAATGTCCAGATGGTGTGCTTGACGGACCAGTACATCTCCCAGGTCAATGCTAAGTATCCACGGTCAGTGCATGATGCCTTTGTCCTGAGGAATAGCAGCATCCCAAATGTGATGGCCCAACTACAGAGGCACCGGGTGTGGCTAAAAGGTAAGCCCTGGTTCCCACCCAGTAGATGTTGGTGTATTGATATGGTGTGGGCCATATAGGATCATGTGTGGCTACATTTTGTCCCTCGATATTTGCAGGTGACTCTGGTTACCCCAACCTATCATGGCTACTGACCCCTGTGAGGAATGCAAGGACAAGGGCAGAAGAACGTTATAATGAGGCACATGGGTGAACAAGAATGATAATCAAACGGACCTTTGGCCTCCTGAAGGCCAGGTTTAGGTGCCTCCATCTAACTGGGGGATCCCTGTGCTAATCACCCAAAAAGGTCTACCAGATAATCGTGGCATGCTGCATGTTGCACAACCTTGCCTTGAGACGCCATGTGCCTTTTCTGCAGGAGGAGGAGGCTGGAGATGGCCGTGTGGCAGCAGTGGACCCTGTGGACAGTGAGGATCAGGAGGCAGAGGATGAGGATGAGGATGAGGACAACAGAACAGCAGTGATATGACAATACTTCCAATGACACACAGGTAAGACCGTGTTACTTCTCATTTCATTATCATTATTTAGATGATCTTTGGCACTGGCATGCTGTTATTTCCCACTTCTACACCCACTCACTGTACCCCTTGGCAATTCATTTTGCAGATGTTGGTGCCCCACTATCACTCCTGGTGTGATCACTGCAGCCAACTACAGGTCTTTCCTATGTGAACATTACTGTACAGTTGAATTGCAATGTTTGAACCTGGTTAAACGAGTACATACTTTAAAAAATTGACATGCTCCATAATTGTCTTTTTTTAAAAGGTGTTTATTGAAGTGCTAAGTAGAAGAGGGGCAAGTGCATTGGGATGGGGTGATGATGGTGGAAAGTCCAGGGTATTGTTCCAGTCTATTTGGTGCACAGGTGCATTGTCCAATGGGACATAGGAAGGGAGGCAATGGCAGTTCAAGGTGGACAGGGTGACAGAGTGACAGAGTGAGACACAAGGGTTACAATCAGGAGAGTCTCATTTCCTGGCGGGGGTCTTAGCAATAGTCTCTGGCTTCTGTCTGGATCGCAGGGAACGTTTGCGGGGTGGTTCACCTTCTGCAGGGGGAGGGGTGCTGGTGTCCTGTGGCAGGGCCTCCTGTCCACTAGCGTCAGCAGAGGTGGAAGGCAGTTCAGATGTTTGGCTAGTGGGAGGGGCCCGCTGTTGTTAGACTACCTCCGTTAATGTTAGCCATGTCTGCCAGCAACCCTGCTATGGAGACCAGGGTGGTGTTAATGGTCTGCAAGTCCTCCCTGATCCCCCGGTACTGTCCCTCCTGCAGCTGCCTGTTCTCCTGCACATTGTCCAGGATCTGGCCCAGCATATCCTGGGAAAGTTGGTAGGCCCCCAGGATCTCTGCAAGTGCCTCCTGGAGAATCACTTCCCTGGGCCTGTCCTCCCCCGGCGCACAGCAGTCCTTCAAGTTTCCCTGTTGTCCTGTGCCTCTGTCATCTGAACCATATGCCCACTGCCACGGACCTCAGGTCCCTGATTGTCTTTGGTATGAGGTGTGCCCTGGGGTCCCACTCGTGGTGGACACACTGCTGATTGACGTGTCCTGGGGACAGAAGTATGGGTGCGTTGGGTGGGTGCTGTTTCCAGGTGGGGGAAGCTCTGTGGTGGTGTGAGACTGTGCCTGGATAACCGACTGTCCAGAGGTCCCTGATGGGCCAGGTTGGTCATCCAGATCCAAGCGACCAGAGTTGCTGTCCTCACTGTGGGCCTCTTCTGTGGGGGGACTGGATAGTGCTGGCACCTTATCTCCACTGACATTGGCTGGGATACCTGTGGGTATGTAAATGTTGTGTTATTGTGTATGACATAGTGTGCCTCGGTGGCTTGCCCTCTTTGGTTGTATTTGCCCTGGCAGTTTTAACTTGTGTAAGTTGGTATGTTGTGGGCTAGGTAATTCTCTCTAGTGTGCATGCTTTAGTGATAGGTGTCCATGCAGGGCTGTGAGTGGTGTCCATGCATTGGGATGGCATGCAGGGCTTGGCATTGGGATGCATGAGGTGTGATTGTGGGGGGTGTGGGAGGTGGTGGAGTGATGGGAGTGAGGGTGAGTGTGGGGGTATGTGATGGTATGCAGGAAGGGGGGGGTGATAGTAATAGAGAGTTGACTTACCAGAGTCCAGTCCTCCTCCTACTCCTGCCAGTCCCTCAGGATGCAGGGTGATGTGTGTGGATTATATGTTTAATGTTGTCCTTCTGTCTGTATTACCTCTGCAGGTCAGTGCCCATCAGAAGAAGAAATTGTGACATGCCATCGCCAAGGATGTGCGGACCCTGGGGTTCTTCAGCAGGCGGAGCACCCACTGTCTTAAAAGGTGTCAGGACCTGACACTGGGCACGGAAGTCCATGGAGGCCCAGCTGGGGATGGCCTCCCAACGAGGAAGGGGTGCCCGTCAGAACCTGACCCCTCTGACGGCCCGCATACTGGCGGTGGCCTACCCAGATCTGGATGGGTGCTTGATATCATCGCAGCAGCCACAAGGGTGCGAGTACAGTGTGCGTAACTACAATCATTGGTAGGTGGCATGGGCTCCGGGTGGTTGAGTCAGTGGGTGCCCCTTAGTTCCAGGTCAGACATTGCAGCGTGACCCAGCTCAAGGGTAATGGGTGTATAGCAAAATCAGGAAACGTAGCTAGGTTATATTCAGCATCAGACAGGGCTTAGTGGGTCCCAGGTGGGCTGCAGTTAGCGGTGTTTGGCCCTCATCTTGCTGTGGCACCTAGCCAATTGATTGCCACTGTGGTGCATAGTGCTCAATCCTGAACCCTGTGTGTGATGGTAATGTGTATGCCAACTGTGGTGTTGGTGCTGTAAATTGACCCAGTGTTCCCTTTCTCTCTCTCCCCCCTTTTTTTCTTCTGCTATCCTGTCCATGTGTGCATTAGCATCATCTGGCGGAGGAGCAGGGGCACCAGTGACAGAGGGAGCTGCATCCCACAGGACCCAGGAGGCAGTCCACCGACGTGGAGGGAACCAGTGGGACAGACGGCGAGGGGAGCACCAAGGCAGAGACAGGAAGTGGCAACACGGACTCTGATTCCTCCTCCGACGGGAGCTCTCTGGTGGTGGTGGACACCTCTGGGACCATCCCAGCTCCAGGTACAGCCGCCACCCCCGTACCAGCTGCACCCTCCCAGTAGCCCCTCACCGATTTGCCCGTGCCCGCTCCTCCAAGAAGGTGGGTATCTCCTTCACCCCAGGCACCACAGGCCCTGCCCAGTGATCCCTGCTGCCCTGCGTGAGGAGGCTATTGACCTCCTGAGAACAATCTCTGTAGGGCAGTCAACCATAGTGAATGCCATCCAGGGGCTGGCATCCCAGATGCAGCAATGCAGTGCATTCCTGGAGGGCATCCAAGGTGTATTGGCTGCCCAACAGAGATCGTTCCAGGCTCTGGCCTTCTCTCTGATGCCAGCCATTGTCCCTGTCCTACCATCCCCCCTCCAACTACCACTTCCCAGTCCCAGTCTCCTCAATCCCAACCCATCCCATGAACACAGACAAGCATGAACACAAAACATCAGACAAGAGTAGCATAGTCAAACACAGGCAGCACACTTCAGGCCACAGGCACTCACACAAACAACAGACAGTTGCACACACAACAACATTCACTGCCTCCACTGTCTCCCCCTCCTCCTCCCTCACAGTCACATCTGCACACTCACTTGCATGCACTGCTTCAGCAGCCAGCACCACCATCACTCCAAGCAGCGCACACACCTCTCTAGCAGATACCTCCACAACATCCATACACGGGTCCCCCGTGTCCTCACCCACCCTGTCTGTCTGTCTGTCCTCCCCTCCTAGGGTACACAAACGCAGGCACTCAGACAACTAACAGCCATCCACCTCACATCAGCACACTGCCCATGCACCTGCACCCAAGTCCAGTCCAGCAGACGTACTCCTCCAACAACCACTCCCTCAACTTCCACTCCCATCCGTCCTCCCTCATCCCGCTCCACTGTCCCTAAGAAACTTTTTCTTGCCCAGCTTGACCTCTCCTTCCACCCCCCCCATACTGCCCGTAAGAGAAGGGTCCCAAAGCCCCAGCCCAGCACCTCAGCCAAACAGTCCACGGGGACAGCGGAGGCACCTAGTCATTGAGGCAAGAAAGTGAAGGATCCCACTCCACCAGCCAGGAGGGGTAAGGTTCCCACTCAACCACCAATGACAGAAGAGGTTCCCACTCAACCACCAATGACAGTTATGGTTCCCACTCAACCACCAATGACCGTATTGGTTCCCACTCAACCACCAATTAAAGGCAAGAAGCCCTCACCTCCAGCAGAGACAATGCAGTCCCCACCTCCAGCAGAGGCTGCCCAGGAGACACCTCCCCCAGCAGAGACAATGCAGCCCTCACCTCCAGCAGAGGGCCATGTACGCCACCCTCCAGGGGCTGTTGTACTAGGAGCCCCTTCCAAAAGCAGTGGGCAAATTCCCCACTTCAGAGACTGTGACCTTGTACTCTCCAACATTGGGAAATGGGCATGGAGCCCCCTCCAGAACCAGTGGGTGAGTTCCCCACTTCAGAGACTATGACCTTGCACTCTCAGGCATTGGGAAATGGGCATGGAGCCCCCTCCAGAACCAGTGGGTGAGCTCCCCACTTCAGCTGAGGTGCCCCCCACCCCCTGAGGTGCCTGCCCACTTCCACAATGTTGCCCCTGCAAAGTTTGGTGCAGTGAATGTCAGGATCAAGTTGGGGCTTGGACGCTGCTCTGTGGCCATGTGGGCCTTTTGTACTTTGGACTGGGCATTGGCCCTTTCTGGACAATGGTTCATGTATAATATTTGTCACTTCGGTAGTAATGGTGGTTGTTGTCATGCGAATACATTTTCAATCCTGCCTTACTGTTGTCCTTGCATTAGAATGACGTGTGTCCTGTGACTTTGTTTTTCGTTTGCAGCTGGTTGTGTGTATGGTGTGTGAATGGTGTGTGTTGTGCGTGTCACTCTCCTTTTCCTCCCTCCCTCCCTCCCTCCCTTGTGTGCTAGGCGGCTGTACTCACAGTCATCGTCTTCGTCGGCGTTGGTGTTCCAGGTGGAGCATGGTGTAGAAAAGCATCTGGAAGACCTGCAGTTCCGGTTCCATGGCAGCGTTAATCTTCTCTGTGTCTCTAATGGTGAGTCTTTGGTCTTCTGTTTTGTGTTTCCGCCAGGCTTTTGATGGCGGTGTGCTGTGTCATACATACTATGTACCTTGTCTTCCGCCTGGCTGTTGATGGCTACCACGGTGGTCAGTGGTGTTTACACTCTGGCAGTTTGTGTGGTACATTGGCTGTCTATGGGAGTTATCACCACCATGGTCATAATTTGGCAGTAATTACCGCCAGCCTGTAGGCAGTATTACCACCACTTTATCACTCACCACCATTGTCATAATGACCACCTATATATCTGGCACAGAAGTAATGCCCCACAGGAATATACTGCATACTTTGATCATATTGCTATGGCAAGGCTGGAGGGCCCAAGGCAGCAATTCCTGGAAGCGCCCATAGCTGTGGAAGAAGTTACAGCAATGATTACGGATCTACCCCTACATATAAGACTCTTGGAAACAATGGTTTCCCAGCGGAGCTTTATGAAGCCTATGCACACCTCCTTGACCCCCAACTCCTGAGAGTGTACAAAGAGGTACTAGAAAAAGACCTACTACCCTCCCTTTTGAGAAGGCACTATCGTACCACTCTTAAAGCCCAAGAAGCCCCAACTCCTACTGCCTGTTGTCTCCCATAAACATAGACCCAAAAATTCTGGCCAAGGTACTGGTACATCGGCTGCTACTTTTGCTACCTGATCTTGTCTTCCCCAAACAGGAGGGATTCAATCATGGCAAGTACACTACTCATAATCTCCACTCCCTGTTCGTTCTGATGCATCAGCTGAACCAGCAATTGAGCGCTGAGGCTGGCTGTGACACCACCACAGTGTCTGACTCTTAAGAGTGGAACCTCCTATCCACTGTACTCGCAGGAACGGGCTTTCCACCAGCTACTGATCAGGTCAATAATTGGCATCTTTGACGGACACTCAGGCTTCAATGAAAATGGCCATACTGCCCTGGCTACTATACCTGTTTTATAATGTCCCCATTGTCCTGACCAAACATTTTTTTTTAATAACACTACAATCACCTACGATTTCCCTGACATGGGCGAGCAAACACCAGAGAGTTCGCTGGGACGTTCTCACTCTCCCATACAATCAGAGTGGACTGGCAGCACCTCTGAGCTATCTTATGCCTGTTCATTTTGAACTTTTAAGTTGCTGACTTGTTCACTTGATGGGCCACGTATAGCGGTCACTATGTTATGCCATGTTATGCATGTGTGCAGGCGCATTTTGCCCATTATTGGCTACACCCCCGCCACACATAGTGATTGAACACAACACTGCACTACCTCACCCTGTCACTGCACTGATTGGCCAGCAGCCCTCACGTAGCTGCTTTGAGATTAGCTTGGTGGCTTGCATTAAGAGCTCTCATGGTGGCTCTCATGTGCGCATAACATCCTGTCAAAATCCTATACAAATGGTTTCCATTGTCCTCACTTTTTTGTTTTGAGGACACTGGAAACCATTTGTATAGAATTTTGACAGGGGCACTATCATGGATCATATTGCCTTGAAAAAGTATTTTTGATGAAACATGTGTCGGCTGTATTTTCATTTAAAGGATGTTATGCGCACATGGAATACCGGTGCTCTATATCGGAGATGTACAATAAACCAATGAATTAAAATCTTCTTCATGAACGATACTGCGGTGTTATACAATTCCTTACAACGATATAAAGGACTGACCTATGGACTGGTTGGTGGTGTGCCGCGATACATTATGTTATGAAATTGGGTTGTTTTTCAACCAGGACTTTTGCACCTGTAGTGGCCGGGTGTAGTATTGCTTGGCACCCACGTGATAATGTACTAGGACTATATTAACGAAGCTGGTATATCAAGGAAGTACGAACCTTTAAGCACAGCCACCGTCTTTTGTATGGTATTAAAAAAGTGCCACATCAACTGGTAGATAGTGCATTCCCCTTGGATTAAGGATGTGGGCACCCGGATACAAGACACTGGCATTTTTCATTCACGTCTTTTTGCAAACTAATGTAAGCTAAGTGTTCCACACTTTGCAAATATTGTGTTAACCACCTTTTGCTCTACCTCCCACTAAAGAGAAAGTCAATGTTTCCTGGTTAACATCTGCTATGACGTGGCTTTGTTCTGGTAGATTGTGTGTGACCATGTTATCATAAAACCTTGTGGAGAACTTTCCAGTGCTACATCATCTGAGCTAGCCGGTATCACTTTGTCCCTATCCGTTTGTTTAAGTGAAACACTGTCCACCGTTGTAAAGCCTTCTCCACTGAATAAGTGACAATCATGAGACCTTTCCGGGCTCATAATGACTGTCACTCTTGGTTTGTCAAACATGAGATATCACATGGATGGACAAAGCACTCACAGCAACACACTCCCGTTCCTCACAGTGAGATATTTTGACTTTTGGTAAAGCCAAATTTGTTCTTGAAATGCCAGTCTGGTCTTTGGCGCAGGGCGTTGCCCTGGCTTTGTTTGTAATTATTACTGCATCAAGAACATTCTTTATCTCTGATGAAATTAGGGAAAAAAAATTCAGGTTCATTGTATCGTATGTAGTCATACAGTGTTTCCCAAACTTTTCACTTCGGTGGACCCCCACTTTATCATTAATGGAACCAGGGGACCCCCACAGTCGCAGACCCCTGAGGAGGCTTTGCGGACCCCCAGGTGTTCCAGGTTGGAAACCACTGTAGTAGTAGGATTCACTTGTTTACGCTGGTCTGGAATAGTTTGAAAGAATTCCCCTTTACCAGCCAGGTATAGTATAGCCTTAAACTTAGATGGATGCCACTACTGAGGCATTTTGTAAAGACCGTTGGGTGCTGATCTTATGCCAAACCTTCTGTTTAGTATCTAAACATAGGGGAATACGCATTCCTGAGGTCTAATGTCGCCAGGTACTTCTCCTCATCCAGTAATGCAGTCATCTCGAACATTTGTGAGACAGTGCATTAAACATTTTAAGTCATTTATTGGCGATACGGTTGAGGCTACCATGGTTTTTACGAATTATTCTTAATACAGTTCTTGTTTTTTCTGCCTATAGCGGTCTCTTTTCCAGTAGTGTCTCTAGCTTCTCTAGATGTAAAGGGTAAGACCTTTTTCATTTTCATCTTCCCTGGTTATGTAAATGGTGGGTTTTTGTAATAATAATCTTCCTCATGTATGACATTTGTTAAGGCTCTTCCGTCTCAGGTCAATCAATCAATCAGAGAATATGTAAAGCACTATTCACCTGTGAGGGTCTCAAGGCGCTGGGGGTGGGGGAAGGGGCTGCTACTGCTCGAACAGCCATGTCTTGAGATGTCCCCTGAAGGTAAGTAGGTCCTTAGTCTGACACAGGTGGGTGGGAAGAGTGATCCACGTCTTGGTGGCGAGGTGTGAGAATGATCTGCTGCCACGGTTGTTCTGCGGATACGGGGGACGGTGGCGAGGGCAAGGTTGGCAGAGCAAAGCTGTCGGTTCGGAGTGTAGAAGGAGAGCAGTGTTGAGGTATTCTGGTCCGGTATTGTGCAGTGCCTTGTGAGGAGTTTAAACGTGATGCGCTTGTTGACGGGGAGCCAGTGTAGGTCTCTCAGGTGGGCTGTGATGTGGCACTGGTGGGGGATGTCCAGGATGAGGCGTGAGGAGGTCCTCTGGATGCGTGCAGGTGATTTTTTTCAGGTGATTCTTTTCCCATTTCTCTCACCACCAGTGCTGGGTGGTTTGGCTGGATAGGATGGGGGCTGCAAGGAACTGTCACTTAAGATTGGCAGAACCTTTTTGATTCTGCTGCCTTTCCCTCTTCCTCAAAAGGAATCCCACTGTAGGCTAACTTGCTTCGATTGTGTTTGAGTCTACGAACTATCGGTGGGTATTGATGGTTGTATTCCTGCTCTAAATAAAGTTGTATTTGGGTCGTCCTTGTGTAGACATACACCAATGTTTTGTAAAGCTCCTGTATCCCTTACCGCTTATTGTCCTTTATTGCCAAACAAATGTTCGCCATTCAGTGGTCATAGTTCATCAGGAGGATGTTGCACGATTTCTAACATGTCTTCCCATTGTTGATGTCCATACCTGCTCCAACGTGCAGTTGAATTAAGTCTATTTGACTGTGTTGCAGTAACTATTTCTACATTCTTATCTACCCTATCCAGCTTTTTACTCTTGTCGGGGGGGGGGACCAGTGGTTGGGGATGGGTTCCAAGATCTTATACTGGTTGTTGATCACTACACTACTCTATATCTTGGTGGATGGAGATTGTAATGGAGGTGGTAGTGGTACTGTATTTCATAACTGCAGGAGTAAATTACTTTGCAGTAGCTATATGTTTAAAATCACCTCAAGCCTGCTGAACTTAACTAGGGAGTCTGGGTAGAAACTGCTCAGTTATTTGTTTATGTTGTGTCTCCAACAGGAAACATAAATCATTCTGTTTGCAATAAACTGTTTGGTCTCCGCTAACGTCTTTGAAACCAGGTAATAAGTTGACATTGCAGATTGTGGGGTAGGCCTATGTGGATAATTTTGAACATCAGTTTGTGCTGAATCAGACTGTGTATTTTCTCATATTTCGTGTACAGATTGTTCTTGTTCTCATAACGTATAGATATGCCTATACCCTGTTGCCCTCTTCCTCCTAGTGTGTGCAATGTAGGAATGGTATACTTATGTCAATGTTCTCTGATTCAGACAGTTCTTTGTTTTTTGCACCTGTTTTTACACAGATTTTTGGAAAAGCTGAAAGTAAAAGATCAAAAGACGTATTCTTCTATACAAGATTGTGTTTCGACTTGGTGCTTCCTTTGTAATTTTTAACGCAGAACTTCTTATTGTTTCACCTTCTGTACGAAAAACTGAGGTCTTTTTATTTTTTAAAGATTTGTCTGCTCCTTGTTGTCCTTTTAAACTCCTCTGAAGTGTGTCACAGGCTTGCTCAATCCTTCAACTGGTGTCTTTTTCTATTAGACTGTCAGGCTTCAAAGATTTTACCACTGAAGAAGTAATCAACTTGTCGACAAAGGCAGTAGTGGTTTAGAGTAGACCCGTAAGGTGTTTTTTATGTCTCTGTGGTAATTAAAAGACTGTTTTCCCTGCCTCTCCATTTACCTTTGCAATGAGGATTCTAATCTTTACATAGTGTGATGCCCAAAAAGTTGTTTCTCCTTTTTTATTTTTCAGTGGTAGTGCCCTGCCTTACGATCGAGGAATAGGCACCAATAAATTGCATAACTTGTTTTGATCAATATTTGCACATTTTCTAAAACAGCTGGGGCAGAACGTAAAAGGAGTTATCGCGAGAACTAATGCAACCGTAAAAAAGCAAAAACAATGGAGAAACCTATGACAAAACAGTTCCAGTCATTGTCTGACTTCCTAAAGTCGAAGACTGCGAGCACGGTCTTCCAGAGTGCTAGAATCGCTGTCAGTATCAGTCTGTTTTGTACTTCCTTTACTGGTACTTGAAAGTCAATAGCCATCAATTGATTGCTATAGTTGAGCATTTCTTTAGAACTTATTTGCTTGCCTCCAAACATCGGTGGAAACAGAATCTAAAAATGAGAGTTAAGCATTTGATGGACATTACTGGGAGTACTACTGTCTCCGCCTCCTATCAACACCCACAAGAAAAACTTATTTAGACTAAAGAATATTCTGGGCCCAACTACACGACAGCAGAATAACTCAGCTTGTGACTCTAGACTAGACTTGCACTTCAGAAATAAATGATTTGATTTAGGGTACCTCACGACTGAGAAGGTACCTCATGACAGAGAGCTCACTAGAACTCAGTCCAGAAAAGTCTCCGGTGTGATGTCTGGCCTGAGGAACACTCCTGTGTTCCCTAAGCATAGACCATTGACTAATACTGATCATGAACATGTAACCAAGACCAGGGAAAACGTTGTTGAGCCCTCCCCAGTGCTTAGCACTGATAAGACCTTTGAGAACCCTTACTGGTGCCTGGCATAAGAAAACCACTATGATGCCTAAACAGTACCTAGCCAGAAGCACCATAGGTACCTCCTCAAAGACCAGTCGCTGGCCCCTGGTTTGGAGACAATCCAGAGAGCTCTCACCATTGCCTGGTCAAAAAAAGGGCCACATGATCCCTCACTAGTATCAGCTCACTTGTGCCTTGTGTAGGGATGTCCATGATTCCTCACAACAGAAAGCTCACAGACCCCCTACAAGATATCAGCCACAATCATCCCTCAATAATGTAATGTCTGAAATAAACAAGACTCCCATGACCCAACCCTCTAGGCTTCGCAGATTAAAGTTTAGTACAAGAGACACCCTTTAGTTCTCTAAGTTTTTATTTCATTCGTTCACATTAGTATATGCGCCTGCAGTAGCTATCAGAGCACGCAGACAAGTACTTTGCATGTGTTCATTTGAACGCCCACTTTCACAGTACAAAAATGTGTAAAAAAGTTTAAATAACATACTATTAACATAATATTAAAAATATCCTAGAAGGTACAGCTTGAGGTCTGTATTTACCATTCCCTGAGATATTTTCAGTTGAACTCATCATGAAGGTAGGTATGGCCACTCCGATCTATTGGTAACTGCAGCCGTCAGTGCTGCAAAAATGGGGTCAATTATCTCTGGATTAAAGTTTACGCAAAATGCCCTACACAGAAGGCACACTTGTAAGGCAAAACATCCTCAAATATAACCCAAGAAAATCCACATACCCACAACCCTGAAAGAGAAACGACATGATCACTGCCCCCAGTATATAGAGAACAACGGTAGGATCACAGTCCGATCTCAATCCAATAAAATCACCTGACAGATGTTCTCACCATTCCCTAAGAAAAATGGGCCAAGGTTTCAGACTCATAAAAAGAATGGGAAATGTTATGCAACCTATGTGCATCTGTTCGTCACAAGTAGTGCTGTTGATTCCCATGCTCTGCATACTCTTGCTATCTGGTGTTGGGGTTGGATGTTTACAAGTTTTTCTTTGTAGAAGTCTTTTGAGTCATGAGGTATATTAACTCGTCCCTTAACTCACAATGCACATGACTATTGTCTCCATGTTAGATAGTTTTTCGCACAGAGGGTGAATTTTATATGATACACATGTACTATACAAAGAAAAATTATAAGTGAAAGAGTGGAGTGGTCTGTAATAAGGGCCACATGTGTTCGGGAAGGAGGGTGGGTGCATGTGAATCTACAGTACTACCTGCTACAAACAGATGTTTGCAGGATAAGTAACATTTTCCCTCCATAGCATGTGTTTCTGTAGATACACATTTTCTGTATAGTTGTAAAGCAGTACCCTCTTATAAGTGGTGGCTAGCCTGTGGATGATGCTGATGTTTGTAATAAGGGCCTTAAGACTGTTGGGCCACCCATAGCCTGCTGTTTGGATAGGACATTAACAGTGTTTAGCAAACATATGTGAAGTTGACCATATAGCTGCCTTACATATGTTAGTTTGGTGAACGTTCCGTAAGAAGGCCATGGATGCCGCCTTCTTGCGAGTAGAATGATCCCTCATGTTAATAGGGAGGGCCCTTTTTGCCCTTTGATATCAAGTCTGTATACATTGGACTATTCATCTAGCAAATTCCTGCTTTAGATATAGGTTGCCCCTTGAGGGGCTTTGCAAACACCACAAATAGTTGGTTTGAATTACAAAAGGGTTTTGTTCTGTATATGCTTTACATGAGAGCATGCTTTACATTCAGGATATAAAGCACGGTCTGCTGCAGTCTGGTTGTGGAATAAAATACTGGTAACTATTGTCTAGTTGAGGTAGACAGGAATAACTACCTTGGCCTTAGGAAGAAAACGTAAGATTTGTCCTGAGCAGTACTGTGTCACTGCGAACTTGGATGAAGGGTTCTTGCAGTGTGAGGTCTTGCAGCTCACCAATATGGCGTAATGAAGTGATTATACCCAGGAAGGCTACCTTCCAGGAGAGGTAATGGAGCAGTCAAGAATGTAAAAGCTCAAACGAGGGGACAGGAGTTTGGAAAGGACAAAATTAAGATTCCAGCTTGGTGCTGGTCTCATGCTGGGAGTAGTTACTTGAGACCTTTCATTAATGTCTTGATTACAGATATGCAGAAGAGCGAGGCATGTTTCCTTTTCTGCATGTATGCAGGAATAGCTGCTAAAGAGCTGTATCGAAATGCAGGCTAGACCTGCCTTCTGGAGGTGGAGGAAGTAGGTGATAATATCCTGGTTTGCATGCTCTAGAGACTTTAGTTTATTAGTGATGCAGTAGTGGACAAATCATTTCCACTTTGCTGCATAACATGCCTATGTGGTAAGTCTACAGGACTCTCAAAGGAGGTCCATGCATTCTTAAGGGAGATTCAGGTAACCAAATTGTAGGACATCAGGTGCCAGGTCTAGGTGCTAGATTGAGTTGCTTGGGATCTCGGTACCTGGTATATCCTTGGTTCTTGGTGGGAAGGTAAAGCCTGTTGGGGAGCTTCTCATGAGGGCTGATTAATATCTCTCCCAGGGCCAAATACCAAAGTTGCCTGTCCTAGGGGGAGAGCCACCAGGATGAGGATTTTTTATGTTTGCAGTATCTTTCACAACACCACTGGAAGGAGTGAGAGGTGGAAAAGTGTAAATAAAAATCCCTGACCAGCTGATCTTTAGTACATTGCCTATGGGCTATGCGTGTGGGTACCTGGATGCAAAGTTTTAGCATTTTGTGTTCAGAGGGGTGGTGAACAGGTCTGCATCAGGAGTTCTTCAGTGCTGGAAATACTGGTGCGGGACTTGGGGGTGGAGTTTCCACTCCCACTTGTGGACTTGATGTGTCCTGCTTAGCAGGTCCACCAGTTCACTGCCCTCCCCTGAGATACTCTGCCAACAAGTGGATGCACTAATGAGGCAGCCAAATCCAGATTGTTTGACACAGAAAGGGGAAGTGAGTGGGTGTCCCCCTGCTTCTGTAAATAGTACATGGTGGTGATGATGCCCATCCTGACCTGTACCACTTTGTCTAGAATGAGCAGTAGAAAAACACGGAGGGTGATTCATAATGCATGAAGCTTGAAGTAATTGATTTGATGGCTCTGCTGCTGTAGAGTCCACACACCCTGCACTTTGCTCTGATTGAGGAACTCCTTTCTCTGCTTCACAAGTATCTGTGGTAATGGGGACATGTGGAATGGGGGGGTCGAAAAAAAAGGCATGTCTCGCAACAAGTTGTTGCTGTTCCACCACTGCAGAGCGCAATGTATGCTGGACTTTACCATCACTAGATCCTCCATTTGACCTTCCACCTGTGATCACTGTGCTGAAAGACACTGCTGTAATGGGCACATGCGTAGCCAGCGATGGGGTACAGTAGAGACTCACAAGACCATCATACCCAACAGGTGCATTACGGTTCTGACTGTCAGAGGAATTTGTGGCGCAAAAATAGGTGCAAACTGGAAGAAGGCTGTAACCCTTTAAGGGAAGTAAAAAACCTGCAAACACCCAATCCCAACACTAGATGGCAGGAGTACACAGAGCATGTTTATCTTCAGCAACACACATGCTACGAACATACAAGCTCATCAATCTCTTACAGCTCAAGGAAGTTGCAGGGTATCCACCATTAATCCTCCTAGGCTCACTATCGCTATAGGCTATCATGGGGTAAAGTCTTAGAGGGCAGCAGACTCACCCACTGTCAAATGCCCTTCCCCAAAGCAGCCTATGGTGTGCAAGGATGCAACATTAGTTCCCTAAAAGATAGGCCCCACAGGGTTCACTGGTTGCTCACAGTGGAATTCAATGTCCTCGGATAGCGCTAGAGACATGAGGGTCATCTTCTCAGCCAGAGGTTGACTGTTGGTTCCTTGCCAAAGTACCCCAATCTGTAATACCAGTCACCAGACCTCTGCAGAATATTCTAATCAGTTGCTTCCATCATCAGAGTCCAGCAGATTACTCCAGATGTTCAGACTTCAAGCCAGTTTCCAGCACAACAAGCCTTGATCTGAGACCATGAGGTTAGTCAGCCTCTGACAATACATTGCAGAAGTTACTGCTCACATCTCTTCATGATGGCAATCTGCAAAGGCTGGTAGATGATGCGAACATCATCATTTTTCACTTGGATTTCATGTTCCATGCACTCAGTCCAAGATATCCTCTTGACTCACAATGTTTTCCTACCAAGGGATGGAAAAAGAAAAGGTAAGAAAAAGTAATAATACGAATATCACATAAAAGGACACATGGGGAGTTGAGTCACATCAGAAACCAAAACACAATTCTTTGCCTGCATGCATGCATGTGCTGGCTCCTAAGCTCAGCCGTCTCCCATTTCTGTGTTGTTTCTCTCCCCTGTTGCTGCACATCTGTCTTTGGGTACTGTGCCTCTTGCTTCTAAGGTGCGTTGCTCCAACTTGTGCATTATGTCTGCTCTGCATGCCTCCTTCGCTGTGGTGGTGAACAAGGCTTGCTCCAGGGAAACTGAAGAGGATGTCTGCTTCTCTAAGAAGATGTTAGATACTCTTGCCATGAGTCATGGCAAAGTCTTCTTTCTTTTAAGCTCTATCCTTTCTGCCCAGTGACGTCACTAACCGGTTTCTATCCCTTTCTGCTCAGGGTATTGTGACAGCATACCCATTACCTAAACAGTATTTGGCCAGCCTTCTCTGGTTCTAGCCAGAATGATGCCAGTCAACTCCTTTTGACAAGTTAACAAAGGGAATGGTAAGTCAGACCCAGCCCGGTAAAAGGAAGAGAACAGAGCAGGATTAGTGTGTCCCAGACAAGCTAGAATATTCTGGGCTGACAAAAGGATCCCCCAAAAAACGAATGCCCATTTAGTGCCCTCTCCAACTCTTTGTTCTTGCTTCCCTTTCATTTTTTCACTCACCAAACCTTCCTTCCTTCCTTCCCTCCCTCTCCCTCTCCCTCTTCCTCTTGCTTTCTACCCAACTCCAACTACACCTTCCTCAGCCTCTCTCTCTAATTCCGGCACTGTCACCCTCTGCTCTCTACAAATCTCACTGCTTTTCTTTCTCCACCCCCCTTTCTCCCTTCTTCTCTGCTCTCACTTCCCACCAATCCTTCTAGCCCTGCTCTTCGAGCTCTCTCCCACTAGTTTGTCCTTGCCCTCTCTCTACCTCCCGCTCACTCTCCCTATTCTCTTTCCCTTTTCCCCCTTCCTCTCCCTATAAGTCACACTTGTTCTGTTCTAATTCACTCACTTCCACTATGCCTCCCTCACCCTCTCCCTTCACTACCCCCAACTCCTATTCTTTATCCCTTTCTCCTGCTCTCTAGTCCTCACTTTCCACTCCTTCTACTCATCTAACTTATTCCACTTTACCTTCATCGACCTCCAACCCACTCTTGTCCTTTATCTCTTTCCAGTTGTCACTGCCCTCTTTCCTGGTTCTCCTTCTCCCATAATTTAGGTTAGAACTATAACCAACTGTATGATTGTTGCACTAACCATCTAGTTTGTGTTATCTGCATAACCTTTGGGTCACTGCTGTTAGTTATAAAGCGCGCTCATGCCTTTTGGTGCTCATAGCTATATATTGCTGCTAAATAAGGAAAATGTTACTTATCCAGTAGACATCTTTTTGTGGCATGTAGTGCTGTGTTTCACATGCTCTGCATACTCCTGCCATCTAGTGTTGGGTTTGGAGTGTTACAATTGTTTTTCTTCAAAGAAGCATTTTCGAGTCACTGGATTGAGCCACTCCTCCTTCTCGGTGATACTGTGCATGGGAACCTAGTCCTTTGCTAAATGGTTTTCCCACAGGCGGATGAAAGGGAAAGTATAGTGGAAGTATAGAGAAAGATGTTCATGCAAGTGTATCTACATTAAGGGTGTGTGGTGAGCTCCACTCTGCTGGCTGAGCCAACAGAGTTTTAGGCACTGCGTGCTCTGCTTGGAGTTTAGAGTTTGGCCAAAAACTCCGCTACTGCCGGAGCAGACCTCACCGCACTAGTGTTATGGGCCACACAGTGCTAGTGCAAACAATCTGCGCTTGGGTTGCGTGGCCCATAACTGTTATTCTGTTGGTCGGCATGGAGCTGCTGCTGAGGGGCCACACCGGAGCCAGCTCCGGATCCAGGCCTCCCTCCTTTCACCGTCTTTAGCAGCCTGAGGACAGAGGGAGGCAGAGAGTCAGGCCACTGGCAATGGGGACCCTGCGCCTACACAGCAGATTTGAGGCAAGTAAGACCGGCCTCCTTTCACTTTCTGTTCTGTGTGCACACAGGGGCCAGCATTGGGCATGGACAGTAGTTGCATATGTTTGGGAGGGGGTGGAGGTGTGTGTGTGGGTGTGTGTGGGGGGGGGGGGGGGGGGGTCTGTCCTTGTTAAAAGGAAACGTGCAATCAGAGCTCCACTTGAATGGAACCTGCCTGTTATGGGGTACGGTGCAGAGGTCAGCAGGGAAAGCTGGAGACTGGGGGAGGAACCGCTGCCGAGTGGTAGTACGGCAGCCCCCACCAGATGTGTGTGGCCTGAGAGAGTGCCTTAGAGCCCAGTGGCAAGCAAAGCTAGGCACTTTGTGAAAATGGTGGTGAGCTGGTTTGTTGCATACCAGTGCTGGGCCCTCAAAAAAGGGCGGTCTGAGGCTGTGTGTAAGTGCAGAGGAAGCGACTGCAAGGCTGATGTAAGATCGGGGTTGTGCTTGGTCCTCTGTAGCAAGTTTGTGAAGGAAGGCAGTTGGTGAAAGAAAGCGTGCAGGTGGAGACTTGTGCCTGATGTCGGAAGCACTAAGCAGGGTTGGGCATTATGCAGCATGTTGAACTCCGCAGAATTCCACAGAGTTTTCAACCAACTCCATGGAATTCTTCAGAGTAGAACTCTGTGTGCTCCGCCCGGGCCTAATCTACATATGTACAAATATATACAAGTATATGGAACAGCCACAGGCATCCGGGGAAGAGGGAGGGCCCATGTGAATCTACACAATCAGATGTCTACTGGGTAAGTACCATTTTACGTTTGATGGCGTGTGTGGCTGTAGATACACATGCTCTGCACAGACTGCAAAGCAGTCCCTCCATGAAAGCGGTGACTAGCCTGTAGGAGTTGCATTTGTTTGATAAAGTGTTCTTAGGACAGCCTTGCTAGTACATGTACACAATAAAGCTTTGTGAATGTATGTGGTGTAGACCATGTAGTAAGCTAGGTTCTGGTTGAAGTATCCCCACTTTTTTTGCCTGGTGTCAGTATGGTTTGGACTGCAGTACACCCGGATCCTACTAACCAGGACCCCAGTGCAGTGCTCTCTTCCCAAAACTTGTTAAAATGGTACTTTTACTACCCACAATTGGCATACTGGTGCACCTATGTAAGTCCCTATTATATGGTACTTCGGTACCTGGGGCATTGGTACAGCAGGGGTATCCCATAGGCTGCAGCATGTATTGTGCCACCCATGGGAACCCATGCAAACTGTGTCTGGAGGCCTGCCATGGCAGCCTGCATGAAGTGGTGCATGCACCTTTTCACCACTGATGTAAGGCTTGCCTTACATCGCGGTCACTGCACTTAAGCACTGGAAGTCACCCCTCTGGTAGGCACTTCAGCCCATGGGCAGGATGCATGTCCCTAAGCGTTATAGTACTCCTGCATGAGCAGAGTACTCCTACAAACCCCAGACTCCATTCTCTGGGCTTTGTAAGTGCGGGGAAGCCATTTTAAAACATGTAGTGGACTCTGGTCAGTAAGAGTAGTCTAACTACATAATGGTTTCTCCGAACCTAGGCATGTTTGGTATCAAACATGTAGGAATCATGCAGCAACCCGGATCCCAGCATTAGATGCATGATACCATGTACTCTGAGGGTTCCTTAGAGGATCCCCTCGATTTGCCTGTATAGCCTTCCAGGGTCTGCCTGGCAATCCACACACTGCTGCGACCCCCAGATACTGCTCTGCCCTCCTGCTGCTCATCCAGCTTGAGTGTGGGGAGGGGGGGGGCAGAACAAAGGATTTCCTAAAGGAGGGAAGTGTGACATTCTCTCCTTTAGAACTAGGTGTCTCTGGGCTAGGATGGGGTGGCCTCTCCGTGCCATCAGACTGCTCTGAAGGGCACATTTGGTGCCATCCTTGCATAAACTGGTTTGCATCAGTGCAGTGGTTATAGGGCCTACTCTGCCTTACCGGCCAAGTAGCTACTTTGCCAATGTCAGCTAAAAGTATTCTTCCTAAGAAGGCCATGTTGGCCCCTTATTAGGTCGAGTGCGCAAGTGCTTCCGACCTGTTGTAAGTATTGTGGGCTTTTAACCAAGCCCATCACTTTAATTAGTTTGGGGGCCGGCCTTTCAAAAATGCCTTTATAACATTGGTAAATGCTTTACATTTGTCCTGACTTGTGGTGGTTTTGTTACTGCCTTGCAGCCTGATCCGGTTACATGGATTATCGCACGATTGCCGATATGTTTTACTGTGAGCAAAATAGTTTTCTTCTTTTGTGTCTCACCTTTGCGCTGACGGCGCTTTGAATCAGCTTGCATTGCCGTCAGCCAGCACCTCCCAACCGTCCCTCACTTTCCTGTTGTTGTCTGCCCATTCCCACCATCCCTCCCACGTCGTTGCTTGTTATACTTTAAAAACGGTTTACTGCTTAACAAGAATTGATAAAATTCTTTGGAAATGTCAGATTCTTCCAAGTTTATTTCAACTGATTTGACTATACCATGCCCAGGAAGAAAATGCCATCTTTTGTTAGTAGCCACCTTTTTTTGTTCGGTGTCTCTTCCACGCACGTCGGTTTGTAGTCAGTTTTCTTTTTCCAATAAACTTCTCCCCATGGTGTGTCATCTTAATTAGCAACTTATCAAAGCGGTTGTTCGTAACCATTTGCTGCCGGCTGTCAGAGCGAGGTTTGGTGCGCTTAGTTCACGGGTGTCCTTAATAGCAGCTATGGCGGTACTGATGCGTAGGGAGGCTCAGGTGAGGCACTGTGGTGTAAGGAGTATGCTTTAATGTGCCAGCTGCATGGCCGACGTGAGCTACAATTTATGCATGTCTCCTCCCGCGCTCTCTGACCATTCACAGGAACTGTTTAAGGATTTCATTTTAAATTTACAGGGTTTTAAAAGACGTATCTCAGCACACGATACGTCTTTGGTAAACAATTATATCATATGTATGTCAGCGTTCTAAAACATTTTAAGTTTTACAAAATATTCACCACACCAGTAAAAGTTCTGGTGAAACTAAAATCCTTGTTTTTCTCACCAGACATTAGCATGTGTTATAGCAAGGAATAAATGTACCATTTGTCTGGTTTCAGATGGCATTGAAATGTGGATCAAATCATTTTAGGTCTTTCGTCCACATACAGCTTATTGTGTATAACAGAAATACTTTGAGTGGGCTTTGGGTCAGTCCTTTGCTTTGAAAATGGTAGGGTGGTGATTTCTATTGGAATTAGCAAGGCAGATTTAAATTAGGATGCGAAATGGCAACATTTTAATTTTTGGCTGCAGATAGAGGAAGAAGGTAAATGTAAGTGATTTAGTTCTATGCATGGCCACTGGAATTATTTGACAAGAACAGACCAAATGAGGCAAGGATGACTAATGTATGTGGCAAAAAAAGTCCAGTTATGAATTTACAAGGTCAATAGCTCTAACTCGGGCAAATGCTAGACCCATTGCATTCTAAATGCTGGTTTCCTAGTGGAATGTGTTATATGAGTCACATGTAACTGTCTTTTTACTTTTGTATAGCATGTTTGTATGCATTTAACTATCTAACTATGGTGTTTTTTTTATATTGGACTACCCTTATGAGGTAGAGAAAAAACGGTAAAGAGCGGTTTACTTTTTCCAAAATCTATGGCCCTATTCATGTAGTACATGAGTGCTCGTTTGACATCTAGAATGTGGAGAGCTTTTTCTGCTATGGATTGAGGTTGCGGGAAAAAGATTGGTAAGTCAATGGTTTGATCTATATGAAACTGAGAAACCACTTTGGCTAGGAACTTCAGTTTTGTACTAAGAACCACTTTCTCTCTGTATATTTAGAGGAAAGGTTCTTGCAATGTTATGGCCTGGAGCTCACTAATACTAAGTAATGTGATAGCGACTAAAAAACCCACTTTCCAAGAAAGATACTGAAGAGGACATGAAGGATGTGGCTCAAAATGAGGCCCCATGAGCAAAGTAAGAACACTCCAGGATGGTGCTGGTGGCACCCTGGGTGGAATGACTTCAGGCCTTCCGCAGAGGCTTTGATAATTGGGATTCTTAACAAATAAGAATGTGGTCTGTTCTGTGAGTGCGCTGCAAGGTGGAGATGAATAGAAGTTAAAGCCAAATTTGCTTTCTGTAAATGAAGCAAATAAACAATGTCTTGTACAGTAGCGTTAATGGGGTCAATTTGATTGGCTTGACAGTAGCAAGCAAAACTTTTCCATTTTGCTACATAACATTCTCTAGTTGTAGGTCTACGAGCTTCCCAAAGAATGTCCATACATTCCAAAGGTGATCCTAAATACCCAGTCTATGACTTCAGGAGCCATATTGCAAGGTTGAGCGACTTGGGGTCTGGATATCTGATCTGTCCTTGATCCTGTGTGAGACGATCCAGTCTGCTGGGAAGCTCCTTGTTAGAAACTAGTGAGAGGTCCAGGAGTGTATTGAACCATGGCTGACAAGCCCAAGTGGGAGCAACAAGGATCATGGTGAGTGATGTCTGCCTGATTTTCTGAACTAGGAATAGAATGAGTGGGAGAAATGGAAATGCATAAGCAAATCTCCCTGACCAGTTCATCCATAGAGCATTGGCCTTGGATAGTGGCTGTGGGTGCCTGGATGCAAAGCTTGGGCATTTTGCATTTTCTGCTGTGGCAAAAAGATATATTTGAGAAGATCCCCACTTCTGGAAATATTTTTGAAGGACTTGAAGGTGGAGGTCTGCAAAGTCGTTGTCCATACTCTGCCACTAAGTGAATGCGGTGGTGAAGAGCCCACTTCCACATTGTCTGAACGAGTTGCGACAGCTGGAATGATTGTGTCCTCCCCCCACCCCTTCAGAAGATAATACATAGCTGTCATGTTGTCTGTTCGGACTAAGACAACCTTGTGTGACGGGTAAGAATAAAAGCTTTCAGGGCTGGAAACACTGCCTGAAGCTACAGATAATTAATGTGCATGGACTGGTGACTGAAATCCTATAATCCATGTACAGTGAGGTTTTGAAGTTGAGCACCTCAACCCATCAGTGATGCAGCCATGGTCAGAATGAGCTGAGGCAGAGGGTCCAGAAATGCCACTCTTTTAAGAGGTTGGTGGTGTTCCACCATTGCAGAGAGTGGTGAGTATGGTGGTCTAACACCACAATATCTTCCAGGTGACTCTGACTGAGAACACTGACGTGACAGACACTGCTGTAGAGACACATGTGTAGTATGGCATGGGGAATGATAGCAATGCAAGACACCATCATCCCTAAGAGGTACATGATAGTCCTGACTGTAGATCTGTGATTCTCTTGAAATTGTGGGAAAAGAAACTGAAATCTGTGAGTGCGTGCTGGGTTGGGATATGCTGACCCCAACTTGGCACTGAGAATGGTCCCCAGATAGGGCTGGGCCTGAAGAGGTTGTAGATGGGATCTGAGTAAGTTGATTGTGAACCCTAACATGTGAAACAAGTTTACTGTGGTGCGAGTGTAAGACTGACACTGCTGTAGAGTGCTGGCTTTTAATAGCCAGTCGTCTAGGTAAGGAAACACAAGTGTATATTTTGTCTTCTGAGGTGTGCAGCAGATACTGCCAAGCACTTTGTGAATACTCTGGGAGCAGTCGTGACTCCGAAAGGCAGGACTTTGAATTGATAATGTTGTACAGCAATAAAGAACCTTAGATATTTTTGTCCATCCTGTGTACAGAACGGATGGGAATGTGGAAGTAGGCATCTTTTAAGTCTAGTGCCATCAAAGTCTCCTTGTTGAAGAAGGGGAATAACGTATTGAAAAGTAACCATGTGAACGTGTTCTGAAAGAATACAATGGTTTAATGGTCTCACATCCAAAAATGACTTGAGCATTCAATCCTTTTCAGAGATGAGAAAATATAGGGTGTATACTCCTTTTTCCTGGTATTGTAATGGAACAGGCTCTATGGATCCTAAGGCAAGGTGTTCATGAGATAATCTGTTAGAACAAGGGGGATTGTTTGGAGGTGGGGTAGTGAGCTCCAGACAATAACCATGTTGGATAATGGAAAGGACCCATTGGTCTGATGTTATATGTATCCATTGTGTATGAACATTTTTAAGTTGTGCGCCCCCCCCCCCTACAGGTGTGGTGTGGGGCTTGGGCAGATGTATGTAGTCACTGCTTAGATGATGCAGATGAACCGCGTGTGATCGTGCTCTTGCCTCTGCCTGTTGTTGCCTCTATAGGTCACTGTGAAGAAACTTTGAGAATATGAGGTTGAAGGTTATCTACTTTGGGAGGTAGATGGTTCCAACACTGTGGCTTAGTAACCGGCTCTACATGTGGGGTGACGAAAATTACCTCTGGGTGTCCGAGACTCATGCGCGCCCATGGCATCTGCAGTGTCAGTATCTTTTTTTAGTTTCTCCAGAGTGGAGTCCACTTGAGGGCCAAAAAGGTGTTCTTTGTTGAAGGGCATGTTGAGCACTGCTTGTTGTGCCTCTGGCTTGAAGCCAGAACATCTAAGCCAGGCATGTCTCCTTAACAATATGCTCGTATTTACACCTTGTGCAACTGTGTCTGCGGCATCCAATGCGCAGTGTATTGAAATATTGGAGATTGTTGGTCCTTCTGTAGTAATCCGCTGGCCTAGTCTGCGGGGCTCATCTGGGAAACATTGGAGGAGCTTCTCCATTTCATCCTAGTGAGCTCAATGCCTGTGAATTGGCAATGCACCCATGATTTGCTGCAACTCTTTTGCCTAATGTATCCAGCTTTTTGCTCACTTTGTGTGGTGGTTGACAGTCTTCTGTGTCCTGGCTGTTGGCTCGCTTCCTTACAATGGTGGCCACTACTGAATCTGGGGGGACCTGAGACCTGATATATAGTGGATTAGAAGGAGCAGGTTTATACATTTTATCCACTCTAGGAATAATCATTCTAGAGCAGACTGGCTCCTTAAAGATGTCATCTGCATGACAAATTATGCCAGGAAGCACGGGAAGAAACTGAACATCCCTATGTGTGGTGGTTAATGTGTCAAACAGAGAATCCTGTTCTATTGGATCTCTATGGAGCTGAACATTACGAAAAGCAGCTGCCTTTGCTAAGAACTGCTGGTAACTAGCACAGTCCTCTGGGGAGTAGCGTCTTGCAGGGTATAAATCTGGGTCCTTAATTATCATGGGATTGGGGGTCAGATGCATCCCATAGTCTGGATCTTGATGCGTCTCCCCCACCCCCACATATTCCCCTACAAATAAAGGTGAACCCTGAGGTGTGAGGTCTCCTGCAGTAGGAGAGGCAGGAGAATGAGGAGAGGAAGGAGGTGGAGAAGAATGAGGGAGGAGGTAGTGAGGAAGGTAATTCAGGAGGGGGTGGGGGGAGCAGTCGGAAGCTGCAAAAGGTATAGATAACATAGCCTTGTCCTTAGATATGTTTTTTGGAGGAGGTGAAGTATCCAAGGCCTCTTGGAAGGATAACTTCCTCTTCAATGTGACAGAGGGGAGAAGCAATGATACACCCTGTACCTTCCTGGATATGAACGCGTCATTGTTTTGCATCCATAGACTCCAAAATAGACTTGATTGGAGATGGCGTAGTGGAGGATTGACTAGAGTCCATACGCTACGAAGGATTGGACACCTTTGTTTTTGGTACCAATAGCTTTGGTTGGTGACTCTTTGTCCGTGCCTACTGAAGCAGTGGTTGTGGCTGGTCAGGTCACACCAGAGGTGCTCGGTGCCAAAGGTTTGGTGGAAGTAATTTAGACTGAAATGCTGGAGGTCGAGGCCGATGTTAGTGTCTTGGCTGGTTTCGGAGCTGAGCCGAAGGGTGGTGCAGCCAAAGTAATTTTCATATACAGACCATGGCCTTGTGGTAGTGGTGGTTCAGCAACCTTTGGAAGGGGTTTCTTAACAGTGTTTTGTTGGGCAGGAGGGGTTCCAGTACTAACTGGCTGTGCCAACGTCACCTCATGGTTCTCAATCGCTGACTGAACGGTACAGTCAGAATCCAGTATGGAGCAGGCCTCTTCTTGTTCGTGTTCCTCCTGTGTGTGCTCCCCCCAAAGATGTCTGGGGTGTCTTCTGGGGATTTCTGCGTCATCTACAACCTATGAGCTCTTGGGTCCCTAAGGGTTGTCTTTGATCTGAAAAACGTACAGGCCTCACAGGTAGCTTCCTGATGGCTGGGGGAGTGGCACAGATTACACACCTGATGATGGTCAGTGTGTGGGAACTTGGAATGGCACAGAGGACAGAAACAAAACGGTGTCTGTTCCATCAGCTCAACATTCTTTTTGGTGCCATATGGTAGAAGACCTGAGCAATGGGCAAGGCCGCCCTAAGGCAGTCGATTGATAAACTAACCTGACGATTGGAAAGATCGAATGCAAAGAAGGAATATCACAATCAGAAGAACAATACCGTAGGATAAAGGGGAGACGGAAGGACATTTTTGGACCCCAGTAAGTCGAAAACGGAGCCAAGATACTCATGTCCGAACTCGACGGCGGAGACAAAACAATCCAGATGCCCATGTGCAGACAGTATCACCAAAAAGGAGGAGTGACTCAGTCCTGTGACTTGAAAATGCTTCTTCGAAGAACAACATCTTGTAACACTCCTTACTCAACACTACATGGCAGGACTGTGTGGAGCATGTGTATCTACAGCCATACATGCCATAAATGTCTAAAATAATATTTTTTGTACACACTTTGGAGGTCCGCAGTCTATATATATATATATATATATATATACATATATATATATATATATATATATTCATCTTTCTGTACGGTGATTGCTGCGTGCTACATCTTTGTGAAGAGTCCCTACTTTCTTTGCCACTCCAGAAAGGAACAACCTTCAGGCCAATTTCTTACAAGAAATTAGTGTACCTGAACCTGGGTTGCCATCTCCTTTAGGGAGATGCTGAGCCGGTGAGATGCAGAGCTAAAGAAAAATCCCAACTGGGCTCTGCAGAACCTGCTTTATGAATAGGTATATGCTGTATTTTCCAGTGTGTAAGTGAGAAATCTCTGGGAAATCTTGCCTTGCTTGGTGACCAGTAACTAGAACCAGAACCATAATGTCATACTTGGCTGTGATGCGTATATTAACTGTGCTTGTCTTCTGTGCTTGTGTTGTCCACTTTGCAGATCATTTCTTTCTCTCCAACTGCTTTGCTATGCCTTTGTCCCAAGCCAAATTCTTGAATGGAATGCATGTGCTGCTGATCTGTACTCTCTGTGCATCATGCTTTGCCTATATATGCTGGATGTCTCTCCTAATGACCATCTCCTGAGCCAGTGCTGCCCATCTCTACTGCCTCTGCTCTGTCTTTTTTTTTTTGCACACTGTATTTCTCACCTGACTATGCTGTCTATTTCCCTTGACTGTGGACAACTGCATTAGCCATACAACCTTCTTGTCTTTCCTGCCAGTGACACCAGGTTTCTGTTTCTCCAATGCACTTAATGTTTTCCATGCTTTTGTTTCCAGTATATCCTTCCGATTTCCACTGCTTGTGCTGCCAATCTAGGTTACATGTGCTGCCCTTTGCCCCACCTGTGATGCCTGTATTCTTTGAAGGTGTTTGATGTCTCAAGGATCTGTGCAACCATCTCATCTGTATTGGATGCTTCTCTCCTTTATATGAATTTACTCTCCCTCTTACCTGCTCTGCAGCTTGTATCCTCAAAATGTATTTGATAGCTTATAACGGACTATGCAAGTCATCTTCAAAGTCATTGGGCTGCACATTTTCTGCCTCCACTGTCGGTCTATGTTGCCCATGCTACCCATCCTTCACAGGATCACTGATTTCCCCTCCCTGTCAGACTATGCGGAAATTCTACGTGACCTCTTCTGCCTCTTCTACTTGTGCCCAGCCTGCCTTTGTTGCCTTTCTGCCCTCGGGTGCTGTTCATCTCACGTCTATGTGCTACATGTCTTCCCTCCCTGTGCTGGATGTCTCCCCTGCCAATTAAGTCAGCTTTTCCCATCAATAAAGCCATTACTTCTGTCTCTGTTGCTGGTCTCCGCTGCAAACTTTTGCCACCTACCTCCCTCCTCTCAGTTGCCAGCCTCCCAGCAAGCTGCTGCTCCTCTTCCGAGTTTCTGCTGCCCGTCTCCCCAGTTTCTGCTGCCCGTCTCCCCCAGCTTCGACCGCCCGTCTCCCCCAGCTTCGACCGCCCGTCTCCCCCAGCTTCGACCGCCCGTCTCCCCCAGCTTCGACCGCCCGTCTCCCCCAGCTTCGACCGCCCGTCTCCCCCAGCTTCGACCGCCCGTCTCCCCCAGCTTCGACCGCCCGTCTCCCCCAGCTTCGACCGCCCGTCTCCCCCAGCTTCGACCGCCCGTCTCCCCAGCTTCGACCGCCCGTCTCCCCAGTTTCTGCTACCTCTATCACTAGTCTCTGTTGCTCATTTCACGTGTCTCTGCTGCCCATCTCACCTCTCCCTAGCACCAGTCTCTCATCTCCAGCTATTCTGTTGCTGCTAACATTACTTGTACTATTCATCTTCTCTGCTTATGATGAAGACTTACCCAGCCTCCTTGCTGCTGCAACCACGGTACAAACATATCCATGTACTGCATGCTGTAGCCCATCAGAGTCTGCACCGGGTAACTGTTGATTCCAGCAACCTTCCTGGTCAGCTCCATGGTCAGGGCAATCTTGGTGAGCTCAGGGCTAACATCAGGCTCTTGCTGCACTGGTCCCTCGGCCTGGCTAGTGAAGACCTCAGCCAGCCGTGAGAAGCTGCGGTAGGACATGCGACTCAGGGCACCTCGAAGCATTGGGTCCTCTTCAATCTAAAGAGTAATAAAAAGGAGTCATTGTGCAGCACAAAGCACGACCAATAAAAACATTTAAGGGACTGAACAAACTGTTGTAGAGTTGTGTATGTGCCAGGGTCTAAGAGCACACGCATAAGGCGGCGCCACTGTAGAGACTGAAAGGATGAGAGCCTGGGCAGATTACCATTCTCCAAGGGACTAAAAGAACTAGGGTAGTGGGAGGCACTAGGAAAACAGCATTATTCCGCAGATCGAGTGGTACCATGCCAGGAACTGGGACAGAGTGTCATGACATCAGGGACTAAGTATATCAGGGCAGAGCAGCACCATTCTACAGACAGAGAGGAAGAGGGTCAGTGTCTTGCCACATCAGAGACAGAGAACCAAGGGCAGGGTGACACCATTCCAGGGCTACGAGAGAGCCAGAAGCTGAACAACATTGTCCTAGAGACAGGGATAAAGAGGAACACGGTGACACGTGAACTGTTACTCCTATGGGGCTGCAAGCACTGGGCCTTACCTGTTTGTTAATAACCTCTGCTTGCTCTTGTAGAAGGGCCACCAGCTGCTGCACCACTTTCTCTTTGTCACATTCTGGGACAGTTTTCTGGTTGTTGTTGTTTTCTAAAAAGCGAGTTTGGAAATGCAAAGCACTTCGTTAATCAACGCAAAGTCATAAAACAATTTGGCCTACAATGAGGAACCTCATAGTGAGGAAAGTAACATCCTTCTCCAGTGTCACATCCTAGATGTGCATGTTTTTTTAATTAAATAGTTAGGAGTGATTACATTTAAAGGTGAGGAAGTAGGCCACATACTGCCTACTTGGAAGGGTGTGGGGGAAGAGTAAGGATAAAAAAAAAAATGGAAGGGGTGAGCAATTATGGCTAACAGGAAAATCACCCAAATGCATCTCTGGTTGGCAGCCACAAAAATGTGTTGACTCTCGAAACTCCTGGTAGAGGAGGAGAATATGTTCGGATTTCTAGGAGACAATGGGCCTGATTACAACTTTGGAGGAGGTGTTAATCCGTCCCAAAAGTGACGGATATACCACCAGCCGTATTACGAGTCCATTATTTCCTATGGAACTCGTAATACGGCTGGTGGTATATCCGTCACATTTGGGACGGATTAACACCTCCTCCAAAGTTGTAATCAGGCCCAATATGTTTTCCGGAGGCCAGGATTTCAGTACCACTGAGTTAGATATCCCAAAAATATCTTTAAATATCCAACTTTGCACGTTTCAAGGAAACTCCGAACCATTCTTTTCTGGACACAATTATACTTTAGCACCTAGGTCCGAGATACAATATCTGTACAGTCGTCCCAGGCAAGATCTTTTGCTTTAATCTAGTATTGCATGTGGATGGTGCGCAAATCATTTTTCAGTTTCCAAAATCTTGAAACCACTAATATTAACTTCTCAAATTACATTTCAGGAGCAGAACAATGGGTGAGTCTTAAATGGTTAAAACTGAATGAGACAAAACAGACATGTTGATCTTTGGTAAACAATCTTGGACTTTGACACCTGGTGGATGGCAGAAGAGCTTGGCTCCCTCCTTCTGTCGGCAAAATCAGCCACAAATTTAGGTTCAATTATCTTTATAAGACTCTGTTTTACTCTACTAATATTAATAGTGTTGTAGCTTTCAGATCTGAATCCATAGAAAGTGCTATAAAAAATTTCCTCAAACTGCCATCGGCACTCAAGGATTGATTTTTGGGAACTTCCTGTACATGGGAGACTAGCTACACATTTTGTAACGACTACAGATAGTTCACAATAGAGCAGCTAGACTAATTCTTTAAATTCCTAAACAGTCTGTTAAACAACATCTTCGTTCACTGCACTGATTACCAGTCCATAAATGTATATGTTCAATTTGTGTTTGTGACTCACCCTAAGCCCTTTGTAACACTGGACCAATAAATACACTTTGGTCATAAATTGCCAATCTAGTCACCTGCCTGCTAGTTATGTTCAGCTTCATATTAACAGCTTGTTATCCCTCAAATAAACACTGCAGATTAAAAGTTGGATCCTTGTGCTATCTCTCTGCAAAGCTATGGAATCCCCTTCCCTTACATTTACGAGCTTTTCCCAATTATGATCTGTTTATGAAAAGCATCAAAACATGTTTTTTCCAGCTAGTTTTCCGAACTCTAACCTTGCTCTGATGTGCTGATTCTCTAGCACAGGGATACCCATGAGGTAGTTGTACACTTTACAAATCTTTTTCATTCATTTGTTCTTTCATGTAGGGGCATAGGCAAACTCCTTACACTCTCAAAAGTTTAAAAAGAGCAGAAATATGATTTTGAAACTGGTGCGATAAACTTTGAACAGCCATTAAACCACTGCATTAATATTAGAAACAGAATAGACTAAGATCCTGCACACGAAGTGCTGTGGGCACCTAGACTGAGACATCTGGACATTGAGATGCCCTAGATACACCCTACTCTAGTTCAGCCAAAAATACTATGAAGCAATGCCCTAGGCAGGGATATCCTAGAAAGGTTAGAAAGCCCTTACTTCAAAAGCCACTGCAAATGCTGCAGTTTACAATGGAAGAACAGCCAGTTCCATAACCTGCCCTGTTGTAGCGCAACTGCCCTGCTAACGGTCACCGCCCTTGCCACTTCTCCAATAGGACGCTGCATGCCGAGGCCCGCTGCGGGAAGGGCGTTTCTCTACCTACATTTTTGTCCCTAGTGTAGGCAGGGCTCCCGATTTTCAGCTTAACCCCTCTGAAGAGTGTGCCAAGTTGACCAGCGTGTTCTTTCACATCCTGGGAACACACCTGGACCTTAGTGGTAGGTTATATTTCCCACTGCCTTACTCTTAAACCTTCAGACCTAACGCACAACACATCAAATCTCCTTGATTAACAGGGCTTGCCTTATCCCTAAAAGTAGGCCTGAGAGCATGCACATCCCCCTACCGGTGCTTCAGGTACGTTCAGTTGCATTACCCACACCCAATCATGCCCTTACTTTTTTTTCCCTTCGTCTCAAGTTTGCAAGGACTATGCACAGTGCCCAGACATAATCTGATCACACCCTTGCATTCAGACAGTAGAGTAATCGCTCTCTCAGAGAAAGGTGTAAGAAATAACATGTCAAGGCTCATTTGTGGCTTGAAAGCACCTACGTACACACCAGAATTTCTCATCCTGTAACTGAATGCAAGAAGGGACGCAAGTTAAAAAAAAAACATAAAGGCTACCCTAACTAACAAAAAAGCCTACCCAAAATGTAAAAATACGACAGATGTAAATTGTATTATAACATGAATTGTTGTCAGAGTTACATCATCAATGGTAAAGAAGAACATATTTTCATTTTGGAAAGACCACGTGACCTATTGAAGAGATGTTTATTCTGATGCTCTACGTGAAGGTCATGTTTGAGATAAAACTATTTAGGGCTGAGAGATCATGGGTACCATCAACAAAAAACACTGATCTCAGTATGATGTAGGTTCAATTCCTGTTGATGGTGGTATTGGAGATTTATATAGGGTCAAAATGAATGCCACAGGCCACCAAATTCAAAACTGCAAGCAAAGCACTCACACAGGCTTGTCTGCATGAAAAAGCCTACATACACCACTGGTGCCCCCACTGGCATGGGTGACCACAAGTGAGGACACCGAAACGATTATAAAAACTGGGCAGAGTACCATCTTCAAACTTTTGCAGAACACAAGGTCAAGATCAGTCATTCTTAATACAAAGATTGCTCCAGAGGGAAGTAGCAATGCTGAAGGTCCTTGTACCATCTGTGATCTCTACAAAAACTGAGACAGGAGCAGATTCTAAATGATGTGCAAGGCATGCCCTGCAGGTTAAGTCATCATCTATTTTACATGCAACTTTTTACATCATACCTATCAAACTCCAACTTGTATAAACAAGAATTACCTTGGAGGAAAAACCATTCGCCCCAGGTAGAAAGAAGTGAGGGAGAACACCATACTAGATCTGCTGCATGAAAGGGATTACTAAGAAGCCACAGACTCAGTGGTGGCAGACTTGACTGGCAAGACTGTTGCCTGTAAACACAAATTGTAACTCCTACATTTGATACCCAGAACCAAGCAAAACAAAACTTCACGGACTAGATCCATAGTTATCAATTATGACATGGCACCTATTTGCAGCATACAAATGTACATGCTCCTGCCAGGGTGAGATTGCCATGAATGAACTGCAGGGTGCAGCAATCTCAAATACCTTCCTTACCCACGTTGCCGTCGCTCACCAAGGGAAATGCTGGGTCCTTCAAGTCAGTTGTGGGGCTCCGAACCTTGTGCTGTCGGACAAGTCTGTCCAGTTGTTTTGCCGCCATCGTATAAATGCCAGGGCCATCGTCTGCTATGGGTAGACAGAAAGAGAAGTGGCTTAAGCATCTTAATACCCAGGATAGCTGTCCCCATCAAAATCACCTACCCATCCACCCAGAGACTGCCCTAAGGAACTCTTCCGTCCTTTATTCAGTGATTTGCAGTATACCTGAATGTATGCCTTATATAAACTCTGAGGTATATATATAAATATATTGTTGCGCTTTTCACTGCCCGAATTATGGTAATTGCTGGTTGCTCGATTATGAGCCAGCGTCAATGTTGTGGTGAGTTTTCCGCTGGGCCAGCGGGCAGAAACACTGTTTTATATAGAGGCTAACAAAATTGGTAGAAGCAATACCACACCGATCACACAAAACATCATAGTGGGCGTGTCGAGGCTTGGGCAGCTAGCACACAGGGGTCCGGGAATGTCTGTAGTGCCTGCTTTTGACTGTGTACAAGCCTACAACTGGTTCAAACTTGCCGAGCTGGAACAATTCTGAGACAGCTAGTCACAGCGGAGTAGCTATGGGCCGCACCAAAAGCACACAATAGTAATCTCAGCAAACTCTTGAACTGTCACAAGAAAACGGTTCAGAGAGCTCTCCCACCTGCAATCAAGATGAATGCATCCCACCCACTGACATAAACCTACCTCCAGATAAAGTGGATATGATAATACGAGAAATCAGATCCTCAAGGACAGTTATTGAGCACTGCATAGACTCACTGACAGCAGATCCTACCATACTGCGTGAAGAACACCGTAAAGTGAATGATAGACTGAAAATAACAGAGGCGGAGACCTCAGAACTCGCTCCATGTCAGAAATCTCAAGCCGCTTCATTGGCAGACCTGGGAAAACATATCACGCTCTTACATGAAAGATGTGAAGATGGAGGACATACATGGCGTAGTAATGTTCACATTATAGGATTACCGCACGGAACCTAGGGACCTAATGCTACATTGCTCATGGAACAGTGGTTTAAAAAATAAAATAAAAAAAAACAATAGCCCCCCGCACAAGGCGTATCACCGCCCTTCACAGTGGAACGAGCTCACAGAGTGCCAACTCGTAAGCCCCCTCCAGGGGCACCACCATGTCTTCTTCTGGCAAAGATCCTGAATCACAGAGACTGCGACTACTTACTACAGAAAGCCAGGGAAATATCACCCATAGTTGTGGGCAACGCCACAGTGTCTCTATTTCCGGACTACACATTGGAGGTTCAAAGGAAAAGGCCTTATTCCGGTCAATCAAGAAACAATTAAGAATGGAGGGCCTAACATATGCACTAATGTTGCCAGTGCGTTTGAAGATACTACCCGGACAACGCTCCCTGTTCTTTAGCAGGCAGTGCTCGCAAACATGACTTCAGTAACAGCAGGTAGTAGCCATCCCTCATCCAGTCCATCGATGAGCACCGCCTCTGACTTAAACGCAAATATAGCGATCTTTCTCACTGTAATAACACAGACTGCAGATACGGTTATTTGATATTGGTGTGATATTGGCTTGCTGTATACCTATGTTGTATTTTCAAGGAAATGTATCTCAATGTATGCCATTAGATGTTTCCACTTTATCGGGGCGCTCTGGTGTTGTCCCACCAGCAAACTAACTCTTTCAACCCCCTCGCAGACCAGGGTGTCCTTTGCCTTCACCTTAGTGGATACTGAAACCGCCACGGACTATATAAAGGAGCGGTGTTAAAACAACTATGCTTGTCGTCCTATCCTACAGAAATCTTTGAGGATCCCGCTCCCCCCACATTTGAGGCCCCTTAATACGAGGCTTGATTTATCCCTTCAACACTTGTTGTCCCTCCCCACTAAGCGGGACGATTCCCTCCACCCTTCCCCCCATCCGTTAGCCAATACTTCTGGCCGCCCAGGCCAAAGGGGAGACAATTGGATTGTATCCACAGCACCCACAGCCCCCATGAGCAAATGCACAATGTATGTTTTGTTTGACATATAAGGTTTAGTTTGGTCTAATGGACGTTTTCTGCTGGACCTGGTACTGGGGAAAAGTTTTCTACTCCATCAGAACTGTAATTACGTTATTCTTGTCCTGCATTATATGTATTACAATCCACTTGTGGGATCCAACGTTTCTCCAAAATGGCACCTATTACACAACATCATAAAATGCTACCCTGGAATGTCAATGGATCGGGATCTCCACACAAAAAACAGAGTGCTAGCATAAATACACAGAAGGGGGGCACAAATAGTATACCTTTAAGAGACTCACCTTTCCCCTCCACAGATAATCAAAACTCCATGCAAGATGGAGGAAACTCTTGGCTAACGCCCGAGGGACAGTAATATGGTTAAGGGAAGGTATACCATTTGATGTACAAGATACAAAAATTGACACACAACGAAGATATGTCTTTGTCTGGGGAATATTAGACAGTATAATGGTAGCTCTGTGTAATACATATGCCCCTAATTCAGAACAAGACTTTCTGCAGCATCTCTCAGTGGCACTGTCCAAATGATCTTATCGGTCATGGCTCATAGGCAGTGATTTTAACAAGGTCCTAGATAAAGACCTGAACCGTTCACACCCTCCTCTGCCAGTACAAACTTAATCAGACAACCTGAGCACTGCAGGACTAACTGGCACGCTGGTCTATGGTGGATGTTTGGAGAGTACACAATGAGGCAATGCAAGAAAATTCCCTTTTCTCACCACTACATAACTTGCATACCAACTTGAATCGGATCTTTAGCCTGACACAAATGTCAGGGAAATTCTCAGAAGCTACTTATTTAGGAAAAACACTATCAGATCACAACCCACTCGAGGTGACACTATCCTGGGGCATAATTCCACCCCCAAATCCTACATGGCAAATGCAGCCAACTCTATTAGAAGTGACAATGTTCTGTGAGACTACAGGCACTACAATCGATAATTATTTTCACGAAAATGAGGGCACTGCCACGACACCTTTGATTGAATGGGAAGCATTTTAAAGTCATAATATGGGGGCAGGGGGTGTCCATAGCCACCACAGTGGGCACTGGACAGGCGGTGATTAGCGAGCTAAAACGCATTGAATCCCAAGGTGACTAGAGAGGGAGACCACACACAACAGCAGAAACCCTGAAGCTCTACACGAGACTTGGATCCACCACGCTGAAGCTCTAGAACGCTTGCGATTGATTGATCACACAACTTATATGCAGAAAATACATTCTGGAGGTGACAGAGCAGGGATGCTGCTAGCCCGCATAAGGCCCCTGACATCTCCCACACCGATCCATACAATTAACGCACCCTCTGGGACTTCTGTCACTACACAAATGGAAATTAATAACACTTTTCAAGAATGCTATACTCCTTTATATAAGGCTAACCCCACCCGAAAGATATTGTAGACTTTCTGAAAGATATTACGCTGCCTCGGATATCGGGAACAGCGCAGGAGGACCTGGCAGCCCGTTTGACCTAAGAGGAAATATGGGATGTTATCAAAAACATGGTGCGTAATAAGAACACCAGTATTGATGGTTTACCTATAGAATTTTATGCTACATTTGCGACATGCTTGATTCCCTGCTTGAAGATACTTTATAAGGCTTCCCTAGAAGCAGGGACATTGCCACCCTCTGCAAGCAAAGCATGAGTTACTTCTTTACTCAAACCAAATCGGCCCCAGACAACCTATTATCGATTAGACCACTCTCCTTTTTAACAATAGACTACAAAATACTGAGTTGCCAACTGGAATGGAGACTGCTCCCTCTTCTTCATGACTTAATACACAAAGATCAGTGCAAATGTATACCCTGTAGAAACACCTCACTAAATATGTGTTGATTATACCAGGTTATGGAACAGGTTAAAGATACATTTCCTAATGGAGGATGAGCCTCTCTAGATTTGCAACAGGTGTTTGACTCCCTGGATTGGGAATATATGCTCGCGGTGCTGAGAAATTTTAATATCCCTCCTACATTTATACTATGGCTAAGAGTAATTTATACAAATCCAACCGCCCGAGCCAAAACAGGAGCTCGTGTTTCTTTACCATACATAATAGGCCGCGGGGCATTCCAGGGATGCCCATCGTCCCCTTCATTATTTGTACTGCATGTCAATCATACTAAATCCCACGTTTAAAAAAAAAATAAAAAAATTACATGCACTGATCCCCTAGCTGAGATTCAATTGGCAACGTAAACTGTTCAAATAGCTTATGAGACATTTAGGTACTTAGGTATACAAATATACTGGACTGCTGCAGATATCCTAGACGGTAATCTAACTAAGGCCATTATTGCACTGAAGGACCAAGTAACATTCTGGTCTTCTCTGCTTCTTCCAGAAACAGGTAGACTGGTACTCTTGAAAATGGCTATGGTCCCAAAATTGCTTTATTACTTTGCGAACCTACCTACAATCATTCCACGCTCGGTGTTTCACATCATGGACTGCGTTTGACTGATCTAATATAGGGAACCGGATGTCGCCGGGTCCGCCTTGCCAAAATCCATATACCACCAGGGCAGGGTGGTCTGGGAGCACCCGACTTCCAATCTTACTGCATAGCAGCCCAACTGCAGTGGCTCGCTTATAGTTAGAACACGAACACACACACACGAACACACACACACGAACACAAACCCCCCACCCCTACTTCCTGATGGTTCGAAAACTGCCAGACTACCCCTATTATTTAAAAATGCCCTACATTACTGGGAAACTGAATGTAAACTTACCCACCATAGACTCCCTTATTCTCCTAATATACCATTATGAGGCATCTCCACCGAAAGCGGCGCCCTCACAATGGATACCTTGGTGCCCTGGAGAGACATTGGAGTCTCCACCTTGGGAAACTTGTTTGAGAATGGGACTCTAATTTCTCATAGAGATTTTATGCAGCTTCATGACTTACCAGGCTCCTCATTCCTAATAAGTGCCAACATATTACATTTTATATGTCGGTTCTGGTCACCAACAGGGAATGAACCAGCCACTCATGACTTGGTAAGGGCAATACATGAAATGGAGACAGGATGGCATCTGGTTAGATGCCTATACAAAGCTTTGCATTCTCCTCTGCAGGTACCGCTGAGGTCACTGCAGGAGACTTGGGAAATAGATAATGGGCACCCATTCCATGACAAAGAATGGCAACGCCTTCTAAAATCCCACCCAGAAACCTCGGAACACATGGTTTAACTTTATCCAATTCTTTGTATTACCCAAGGTGTATCTTACACCTGCTAGAATTCACCGTATTTTCCCAGCAGCAGCATCTTTATGTCCTAGGTGCCGGATGAAAAATGCGAACCCACTACATGTGGTCTTGCCTCTCATTAACCACCTACTGGGACCGGTCACCAACTCTCTTAGGGCCCTAACAGATAAGCAATACTGGAACACTGCAGAACATTGCATCCTGGGATTTTATCCAAGGCCCTAAACGTCTAGGACTAAAAACATGTTTTACTGATTTATAGCTCCTACTGGCCGAGCAACAAATCTCAAGGAGACGGAAGTCATCTACCCTACCACGTGTCCTAAGCTGGTGTGAGGTTAAAAAATGAGGCGGAGAGGATGGCACTACGTAGAGAAGAATATAGAGCTCTACGCAAGAGACCCATATCCATGATCTGGGACACCCAGTTAGAACAGTTCATAGCACAAACAGATGATGCTAATTAAAATTGCACAGTGCTCTCATGTCTACTATGAACATGGATTATTTCCCCTGACGATAATTAGCAGTGTTAGCCATCATACCAAATTCAAAGCAGGACACATTTTATTCTTACAACTACATGGGTTATACATCTACTATGACTGCAATAAAGATTACATGTAGATATGATGCAAATCTTAAAGAGAGAGGGGTAATGCTAAGTTCTTCACTTAATTTTCACTGCTAGGATTACATTTTGGACATATGAAGCCAATACCAACAATAACTATATTTGCAGGTATATACTGTTACAGGAACATTCGCTACAAGTACTCATTGAGTAGAAATGTCAAATGTGATAATTTCAACAAAAATGTGAGTAAAAGCAGAAATGTACTGATGTTGTTAACTGACCATAACAAATGCAATAAAATATGTTTAAAAAAAAAAAAAATAAATAAAAAAAAAAAGTCTTGTGCTCTCTCCTTAAAATATGGTAACATTGGCTTATCCACAATTGGCATATTTAATTTACTTATAAGTTCCTAGTAAAGTGCACTATGTGTGCCCAGGGCCTGTGAATTAAATGCTACTTGTGGCCTTTAGCACTGATTGCCCTCCCACTACAGTAGCCCTTCAAAACATGTCTCAGCTCTGCCACTGCACAGCCTTTGTGCGCAGTTTTAAACTGCCATTTCAACATGGCAAATGCACCCACTTGCCAGGCCAAAACCTTTCTTTACATTACATATACATCACCCCTAAGATAGGCCCTGGTTGGTCCCAAGGGCAGGGTGCAGTGTAATTAAAAAATTGGACGTGTACTTTTAAGTTTAACATATCGAGGTAGTAAAGTAAACTGCTACATTTATTCTTCACTGCTGCAAGGCCTATCCTTCCCATAGGTTAACATTTGGGTTACCCTGAAGCATCCTTTAAGTGTAACTTTCAATTAGGAAAAGATTGAATGCAGTTTGGGGTCTTTGGAATCACAATTTAAAATCACAACTTACGGTGAAGTCAGATTTTAAATATCAAGTCTGAAAATGGCACTTTTAGGAAGTTTTTTTTTTTTTTTACTTTAACCATTCTGTGACTCTGTCTCTGAGTACATGTCTGGGGTAGAGGACACGTGAGCTTTGTGCATTCCCTCTAGACAGCCACACGCTATTGAAGGTTAGGTGTGACTTGATGGGCCTTAATGGGCCATTAACTAACTCAATTGGGGGGGTGGAGCTTGACACTGCATCACTTACACCTGAAGAGGGCTGTGCATCTCCTCACACAAAGGACTGCATAACCCCCAGTAGAGTGTCTGGAGCCAGGGATTGCCTGACAGGGACCTTGTAATCTTCAAAGGCCTCTTTGAAGTCTCCCACACTTCAAAGGCACACTTAGGTATAAGTACTGGACCCCAAACCCCACAAAATCAGAACTCTACTGGAACCAAGGACATTCTGCCAAGAAGATGGACTGCTGTGCTGCCAGGAGGAACTGCCACTATAACTGCATTGCTGTGTTGGCCTACTGCTTGCTGTGTGCTGTGGTGTGGGAGGAACTGCCACTTTGCTAAACGTATTGATGTGTTGCCCTGCTGCTTCTTGCCTGGAAGTGAGAAGGACTGGACTTGGAATATACAACCTTGAACCCAAGATTCTCCAAGGGCTTGTTGGCGTGCCCCCTGTTCTCCTGCACACTCACGGACATCAAAGACTACCTGCAGCTCACCTACTACAGCACTTGGACTCTGCCATCTGTGAGTCAGTCCTGCCAAGTGGTACCATTCCAGTCCTAAACCTGTGAAAGTGGGCCGGAGGTGCTCTGCCTTCTGTAGTCCTCACCGGAACCACCACAAAGTCTCGCAAAGCAATGCCGCACAGACCATGCAGCAGGATTTAAGTTACTGTGTTCAGCGGGCCTAAGTGGGTCCTTGTATCTGGCCTGTGCTTTATGGCGGTCAGTCTGAACTCTTGACTTTGTCCCAGTCTGGTGCGACCAGATAACTACAGTTGTCGATTTGTGTTTTTATTCACTATTTTCACCTAAATCTTTAAAATTGAATATCTCAGGTTTACTTGTTTGTTCTTTGTTGTATTGGTCTTGTTTTACTCAGATACTCTCTATTTTTCTAAAATGGTGGGAGTCCTTTTTGTGGTGTTTCACTGTGTTACTGTAATTTGAGTGTTGCACAAATATTTTACATACTGTCTCTTAAGTTAAGCCTGACTGCCCTGTGCCAAGCTACCAGAGGGTGTGCACAGGCTAATTTAGGAAGTGTAACTCACCTAGCCTGACCAGGACTGTGATCCCTACTTGGCATACCTCTCCCTACCAGAGACCCAATTTCTAACACCTATCAAGCATCAGGGTAGAGTGGGGTTGGTCATGCAGATGGGGTGAAGTAGTCACCTAATCAGATGATACTCGAGGGGTCTGTTCCATTTTTCCAGGGTACACTCACATGGACTCACCTATCTAGGATACACTTGTGTAGGACAAGGTTACCTTGCCACAGTATAGGGAAGCAAGGTGGGGGCTGATGGAGGTCACAGACTGGGAATACACCGATGGAGGCAGTAGTCTTACTAATCCCAAATGTACTCATGTGCTGTAGGGAAGTCACCAACCAGGGCACATTTAGGATTTAGGCGGCTGGGGCCCATGGATCACTTGGCAGGATCAGGTGGGGCACAGGGGCTGATTTAATCAGCACAAACTCGGGGATAGGTGGCTAGACTACAGAGGATGCACTCTAATTTAGTTAATCACCCACACAGGATAAATAGAGGCAAAGATCAAACCAGGATACATTCAGGCAGGGGTGATTTGACCTGTCCATGATACTTTAGTGGTTTTGGGGTTCATATTCAGCGAATGGAATCAGTGGGTGTCACCTTCCATTGAACGGGGGGGGGGTTCATCTACATTTAAACGCAGAGTAGAAATCACTTAATCAGGATACACTGGGGAACAGGAACTTACGGATGCTAGCCTAAAGTGGTGGGTGACTGTACCAGTCAGAGGGTCCTCGACCCAAGATCACCTCACCTGTCAGAGTGGAAGGTGATCCGGACATAGCCTGAATAAATTTAGGTAGGTTGCACTTTAATATCTTGGCCAGTGGCAATCACCTAACTAGGGGACACAAGGACATTTGGATGATGCGGTGGTCGTGTACCCACAGTAAACTGAGGTGTCAACTATCATGGATACATTGGAGTGTGGCCACCTAACCGCAGTTACTCAGTTGGCACAGGGGAGTCCTGTGGCTAGAATACACTCCCTGGGCACACCTTGGATACCGGCAGACAGCACCTAACCAGGATTCACTAAGACAGAGGTTGGATTCCTACCCAGAATACATTTGGTTAAGGTGTACTCACTTGTCCAAGTTACACTCAGATTTGCTCATACTCATCTCCAAGATCAGGGTGGGTCAAAAATCCTTAATACACTTGAGCGGGTAGAATTAACTACCCAGATTTCAGTAAGACCGAATGGGAAAGAGGTCACTTACCCAGACTGGGGATGGGGGTGGTCACTTACCCAGAATGGAAGAAAGAGATAGTGACCCTCCATGCACCTGGGGGGTGTTCAAATATCCCAGGAGTACTAAGGCAGGTGGGTGTGTTACCGGTCCAGAGAACACTCGGATGAGGTACCTGGCTCTGTATACATTCAGGTGGGTCTGGGTTGTCACCTATGAAAGGTGAATTTTGGGGTAGAGGGGTTGTTAAGAAATTGAGTCGCCTACCCAGCATGCATTATTGTGGAAGGGGCAATAATTAAAAACTGCGTAGGGTGAACGGGTGGGGGGGACCCTGGGCTTGTCTAAGGCATAGGGCTGGTCACGTCTCCGGGACAAACTAGGCTGGGGGAGGGGCTCTGAACAACAACACGAACAGGCGATGGAATGGGTAGGTCACATACAAAGAACACTGCGACTGGGGATGGTAGTCTTATGTGCCCAGGATTAAGTGGCCAGTTAGTGCCACAACTAATATCCAGGATACACTAGGGTGGGAAGAGTCAATTGGATGGTGTAAGGCTGTGACATACCTAGAATGCACTCACTTTGGGGTGGGGAGGGAGTCATCTATCGAAAAAAAAACACTCATAGGGGTGGGCTACCCACCCAGCTTGAGGTAAACCCACCTTGTCGGCTAGGGGCTGCCAGTCTGACTCCCAGAGACAGACCATGGGAGCCACAGTGTATGCAAGGAACGTGTCTGGGCATGTACCGATTCTGCGGCTTGGGTACCAATCTACAGAGAGAGGGCGCAGGCAGCAGTCCTCGGAGACACACGGCATCACTGTGTGGAGGGTGCATGGCCCTGCCCGCGGTACCACAGGTGCTTAAAGAGAGCACGCGCACTGTCCGGCAGGCGGTGGTGATGTCTAGGGGGAGGGGGCACACTTACTGTAGCGCCGTCCTTAAGACCTGGTACCTCCCTTAGAGCAGGTGAATCATGTCTTGACAGGACCCGGGGGGATGGCCACCCCTGCGCTTTTCTTTGTCGGAGCCCCGACTACCGCCGGGGGCCGCTCCAGCTGACCCCGTGTTCAGGCAGCAGGAAACCGCAGGCCACGTTTAGATTTTCCATCTCACCGTTTCGCAGGTTACTCAGAATTTCGATTTGCTCAAGCCCGCTCGGTTTCGGACATGAAGATGGGTAATTTGACCACTCTATATCTCAAGCACCGATTTTATAGCGCGATAAAATTATTTAGGGGAACGGAAAGCATAAAATAATGAAAAAAAGCCTTTGAAATATTGGACTTACACATGCCAAATGACGAACCCAGCCCGTTTTCAAAGAGACGGGGATGACTTGCCTGCGATGAGTTAATTGCCCCAAGCAGGTGAACATGATTTAAGGGTGCAAATTATGCTTGTAACTCCTGGGTGGCCACATCCCACAGGTGACTCCACACGCAATTTCCAGTTTTGACGTTTGTAGGTGAAAAGTTGAAGACTGGAGGCAGAGTGTGGGGTGGGCACCGTATATACGCCTGGCCATGGAACGCCTTTCATATCAATGAGTGACAACAGACTCGGACGGTTATCTGCGGCCTCAAGTTGACATTTATATGCGTCCTTCATTTCTGTCGGCCTCGGCAAGAAACTGGACTATTCCTCGAAACCACTGTACTCACTGAGGGATGGTGCATGCGCCGGGGTGTCCGACGTCACGGAAAGGCCATACCATTAAGACACTAGTGATGGGGCAGCTCAGTTCTAGTGGGTGGGTGAATGCGCGTGCCCTGGGAATGTTGGTACAATCACCGAGTGACCCTGCACGTCTACGGACGCCTTCGGGCTCAGGGGCAGTCCACAGATGACCAGTGGTACCTCTGGCCTCGCTGCTGTATAACATGTGGGGCCATGCTCTGGGCAGAGATGAATCTTCCTGTCCTGCAGAGGTCTGTGGCCTCCGAGAGTGATTATACCTGCAGTGGGGAAATGCTTGGCGTCTGTGAGCGACTGACCCGGACTAGAGGACGTCTCTGCCCTCTGAGTGACCTCACACACCTTCGGGAGACAAGTGGGATACGGTGCGTCGACTGACTGCATATGTCTTAGGAATGTCTTGGGTGGAGTGAGCGCTTTGGGCCTCAGTGATGTCATGTATCTTGAGGGTGTATTTGTGGCAGTAGTGGCCTTACCAAAGAGATCCCCCACGGTATCTGCAATCATTCACTAAACCACAGATACCCCCCAGACAACAGAATCACTTACTGTACCAAAACCTCCCCATGGCAGGAGCAGCGAGTAGGTAAAACCTTGAAGGCGTCCTTGGGACCGTGATCTTACCTGTCCTCTGCCCGGAAGGCTGGTCGGGCTCATAGCATGGCATCACAGGCAGGGTGCTGGGTCGAGGGGAGCCAGGCGCTTTCTTTTTGTGGTCCGCTTCCTTCGCAGAGCTTTTCTTCTTTAGGAGGCCCTTGATAGAGAAGGGTTTGCTTGACTTCCGGCGGGCTCCCTGTGCGGTGGGCTTCTCCGTGGCAGGGCCATACATCGCCTCCTCCGTCAAGACGGTGGGTTCCGAGGGTGGCACGGCACATGCCAGGAACGGATTGGGGGTCTTGGGCCTCTTTAACGAGTCTCCTGGGGCAGGGGCTCTTCTGGGCTCGTCCAGCGCCCATTGCTGGGAGTCGCCGCTCTGGTTCTTGGAGGAGTGGTCCTTCTCCTTGGTCTGGCTGTGGCGCCGCAGCAGTTGCTTCATGTTGGTTTTGAAGCCATGTTTCTTCTCTTCCACCCGATTAATCTCCTCGTGAATGGAGTGCCAGGACCCGTTCTGCGCTCTCCCTTCCTCCTTCTCGCTGGGTGGGTGCTTGCTTCCTTTTCTCTCGGAGGGCCTCGGCGAGTGCTTCATGGAGCTTTTGTGATGCCCATCTCTTGACGGTCTAAGGCAGAAACACGAAAATTAAAACACGTCACACACACACAATGTTTGGCAGAGAGAGATGATTGTGACTGCATTCTTGGCGTGAAGGCAAAGACAGCTGTTACATGGCCATGGGAAGGGAAGTTTTGGAGTGTAAGATGAGTGGCACCACTGTGCGCAGAGCGAGAGGATGCTGACGTCACTGTAGGTAGAGACGTGGGATGCTGTGACATCACCGTGGGCAGAGCGAGAGAGGGCTGAGGTCATTCTAGGCAGAGGCAGGAAATGCGGTGACATCACTGCGCATTGCGAGAGGAGGCTGACGTCTCTGTAGGCAGGGACAGGGAATGCTATGACATCACCGTGGGCGGAGAAAGGGTATGCTGACGTTACTGTAGGCAGCGATAGAGAATGCTACGACATCACTGCGCGCAGAGCGAGAGAAGCATGACGTCACTGTAGGCAGAGACAGGGAATGCTATGACATCACCGTGGGCGGAGAAAGGGTATGCTGACGTTACTGTAGGCAGAGATAGAGAATGCTATGACATCACTGCGCGCAGAGCGTCACTGTAGGCAGAGACAGGGAATGCTGTGACATCACTGCGCGCACAGAGCATACTGATACTACAGTGAGAGACTCGGAATGCTGTGACATCACTGTGGACAGAGACAGGGAATTATGTGAAATCATTGTTGGCAGAGCGAGAGAAGGCTGACATTACTGTAGGCAGGGACAGTGAATGCTGTGACATGACGGTTGGCAGATACAGGGAATGCTGTGACATCACTGTGTGCAGGGCGAGAGGTGACTGACAACACTGTAGGAAGACACATGGAATGCTGTGATATCACTGTGGGCAGAGCCACGGGAGGGTGACATCACTGTGGACAGAGACTTGGAATGCTGTGACATCACTGCGCGCACAGAGCATACTGATACTACAGTGAGAGACTTGGAACAGTGGCTGTGGGCAGAGCCACGGGAGGGTGACATCACTGTGGACAGAGACAGGGAATGCTGCGACATCACTGAGCACAGAGAGAAGAGACCGCGAAATCACACTAACTGACCACTGATGCTAGAAGGGAGACTAACATCTCTCTGATCACAGAAAAGGGAGTTTGCGACAGCACTCTAATCAGAGAAGGGGAGATTGGATTATCGTTCTGAGCAAAAAGAGAAGATTGTGCCATCAACTCTGATGGGAAGGGGAAACATTGTGGCATCACTGAAGCGAGAGGAGATTCTAACATCACTCTGAGGAGGATGGGAAGACTGAAATCACTCTGGGGAGAGGGGGCGTTGTGATATCACGCTAGTTAGAGAAGGGAGATTGTGACATCACTGATGGAAGAGGGAGGACGGTGACATCACTGATCTGAGAGGAGAGATTACAACATCACTCTTATCGGAGATATTAGACTGTGACATCATCACTGTGGGTAGACAGGACATACGGGGACATTATTCCAGAGGCCAGACATCCAAACCACATGGAAGTCAGACCTCTCGTGCAAACCTAGCAATGCAACACATTTTATACACAAATCAGGCCCGTACTCAACAGAACATTAACATGGATCTTGCGGAAACCAGAGGGTATCACTTGCCAGCCTGAAAAACGAAGCTCAGACTACAGTGGAGAAACACTGCCAGCAGTGGCTCGCGGAGTACCTTCACCATCCTCGTCTTAGTAGCACAGTGGTAAGGGGTACCTTTTTCAGTGGGCAAAGGACACCCTGAAACCGGCGAGTGCTTCAGAGGCGGCGCTCCTCACCCTTCCCGCTGCATTCCACATGCATGCCTCTGCCTACATATTTAATGCAACCAGGCAATGGGTCTTTTTAAAAACAAATAATTCACATCGCTTTTTGAAACGGCACTATATGGAATACGTTTATTTAAAGCGGTATAGTGACAAGAGCGTAGGCGAGCATCAGCACAGGGACTTCTACTCCAAGAAGCAACAGAGAAGCCCCACCCAAACAGCATGGAATTCAGAAACACAGGAAGTGACATCAACAGACCACGCTAATCCCCATTCTTTGCGGTCCCTTGCTCTTCCTGTTTCATTATATGCATTGTCTCTGTTGCTCTCGTTGTTTTTTTGCCTTTTCCTTCACCAAGCTTCTCTTTGATCGTTATTTCCGCTGCAGGGGGGGGTGGGGGGGGGGGGCACTCTGCCACTCCTTTTTACTTATTCTCCTTTATTTCATAAAAACAAATCTCAACAGAACTTAACAGTTTCACATTAAACTCGTGAGATTCCCGTGTAGGCACCGCCCGGGGTATGTGCTGATGGAACAGCTACCCCCCACAGAGGAGTTGTTTAAGTTCACCGAGACTGTTTCTTCACCGCACCTGCTTCCTCGTCTACTACGGACCCAATAAGGAAGTCATCACCACTTATCTGGATCTGTTCTCCTTAAAAGGGGCAATTTCTCTTTAGGTATGCAGCCACCAGCAAGCATAAGCTTTCTCCAGTGTTGCTTTGTTTGATGACGTCTATTTGGGTTTTAAGACCTATTGTGACATCATTCACTGGATGCCCCAGGGAGACATTCTTTGCTGATATTCTAGGGCAGCGGTTCCTAACCTTTTGACTTCTGTGAACCTTTGTATGAACAACTACTGTAAGCAGGGTAACCCCGAAGAAGCAATTTCTAGGATTTGAACCTAAAAACAATACACAAAAAGTATGCATCAAAAAAATACACAAATTCTGAAATATTTTATTTAATGCATGCTCTCCTTTCCTCTGCACATTCCAGTGCTGCTTCAATTGAGAACACCAATCGTCCGTTCTAGCTCCCATCAGCTGTCCTTGTGCTGCTCCCGGGAATCAAGATAAAGATACCAACTTAGGAGCTGATTTAGATCTTGGAGGAGGGGTTACTCCATCACAAACATGACGGATATCCCGTCCACAGTATTACGATCCCATTATATCCTATGGAGCTCGTAATACGGCGGACAGGATATCCGTCACGTTTGTGACAGTATTCCATTCGCAGAGATCTAAATCAGGCCCTTCCTTTTTAGCTTCCAATTTCAAATTCCTTCACATTAACAAAGCAATGTTGTTTTTCTACTCATAAGTGCTCTATTAATCTGCTACTAATTTTAATTTTCTAAGCAGTTGCGGATCCCCTCATTAGGTGCGGCAGACCCCCACGGGTTCACGGACCACAGGTTAAGAACTATTGTTCTAGTAGAGGTTGTTAACATTTTATGCATGGACTTTAATTCACCAAAACGTTCGGGATAGCTGAACTAACATCTTCACCCTTTGAACTTTATGACATCACAGAGTTGACCCCTAGCCCCCCAACAGCTGCTTATGTGCCACTGATAAGCGAGGAGAAGGGACAAGGATGGAAACTACAGAAAAAGTCTAGGAAGTAGTTGGAGCTCTGTTAACTTTCTATTCCAAGTGCTGCCTCCATGATAACCTTCCTCACAAAGGGCTGCAAGGCCACTGGTCAGTGGTACCAAAGGGCAAGCCAGGAGCAGGGGCTACTCCTGGCTACACTCAATTGCGTTCATGCTATTGTGGGAGCCCTAATGAGTCATAAAAGGAGAGTTTTGGTGCTCAAAAATAGGGAACTGGAGAGTGGTATGAGAAATTCAAGTAGTCCCTCCCTGATTTCGACATAGGCTTCGTTTCCACAAAGCGGATAAACAGAAATTGATGCTAATGGTTTTTAGTTTCCTTATTTATTAGGATGCTATTAGAATGACTTTCCTAACTGCCTCCTAATTGGACGTAAAAGAAGATAAATAGCTTTTAGTAACTTAAACGTGTGAATCCTGACTGCAGCCTCTCTGGTATTGTAGCGCCTGGCCAATTTTAGATGGTACACTTGTGCACAGCTTTCACTTCAGATGTGGGCACTATGCAGCTGAGCCTAACTTTAACAAAACACAGTGGTATTTGACTTAATGTTAAACTTATAATTTCAATAGCAAAAAATGTTTTGGTTTTGCTTACTTTAAACACATTGCTACAGTCTGGGGCTTTGCCTTCCTCAGCTCATGGTGCAAGTTTTGCTTCTCTGCAGGTCACATTTGGAAGTGGGAGTACGCTTCACAGCGAACTTATAAAAATGTCAACTGTGCCATTCTGCCTACAGATCGAATTACCTGTTGCCCAGCGATATACAATTTCAAAAAACACAGAGAAGACACAGCGAAAAATGGATTTGCTTACACACGTTCAATGATTTCCTCACATACATCTTATTTACATATACTAGAAGGACAATGTTGGTCTGTTTTAGATTAAATATAGCTTCACTTATACTTTAAAATAACTTTGGAATAGTGCTTTTTGTTCAGGAATGAAGCAAACGTCTTACTAGCTGATTGGACTTGGACTTTGTTTTTATTGATTGAACATTAGCACAATTGTTTTACATTCTCTGGTAAATGAACAGCCACAGCATTAGACAGGCAAGGCTACTTCATAAGAAGTCATGGAAAAGGCTGGTTTCCTCAGACAGATTGCTGGAGTCAAGAGATAATGCCATTGTCCACCCACACACGCACCCTAAATAAAGTAACGCCAAAGAAGAAACCAAACAAATGAAACTGAACTCAGACTGGCCCCTAAAGTCCTTGCGCTCTGTTATCGGGTGTTTTTGCATTGGCGGACTGCCCCTCCAAACCCATGGGACAAGCCACCTTGTTTGCAACATACCTGTAGCTGAATTTTGTATGATCGTGGTATCCCCGTCCCACGTGGCCAACAAGAGACCCTTCTTCGTGGCTTAGTGAGCGTTTTAGGAAGGCCTCCAGGACCCGCTTAGTTTCCTCCTTGATCGTCGCCTGAGGCATCATGTGGGCCGGCTGCTGCTTATCCATCCTGTACTACGACCTGCAAGAACAGAAAGGATCAGAAGGTAAGAACACACAATAAGACACCTGTACCCCTTGTCATAACTTCTACCTGTGCTGCGTTTTACTGAACCCACTATGGGAGCATGCGCAGAAGTGAGGCTTGCTTGGGCCTAAACCTCTTGTATTTCTATGGTAGCATGCTTCAAAGGGACACTGGTTGTTTGGGCTCTGAAATCCCGATCTCTGTTCAGCAGCATGCCCAGAAGCAGAGGTTGATGAGGCTTGAGGAAGTCCCAAAGTGGACGAAACGCGTCGGCCGCCAATGACTTGATTGGATGTGAACATTTTGAATGAACTTGGAAAAATAAATAGAATAAAGGGCATTTGAAAGCTAAAAGACATGCCAACTGGAACAGTATTTTTTTTAGTTTTTTAGTTTGTTCTCATGCAAATAATGAGTTTGTAATATGTTATAATTATTACTGGGTGCATACTAAATAGTGTAAATGATTTAAGAATCTACCACTTTGGAATAGGTTGGGGATTTAAAGCCCCTACACGTCAGCGTTTGCACCAGTGTTGGACCTTGAGGGCAGGGTTGAGTGCAGGAGCAAGGTGCACAAGCTGCTGCACATTTGTTGAGGCTTGTATTCCTGTTTTCATCATGGAAGCTTCCTGGGACAGACAGGTGGATCCTGGATTACCTGTTTATGCACAGTACCTTGTCTGGGATGGGGTCCTCAAGGGCCTGGATTCCTGCACCTGCGTGGTGGCACGCATGTGAAGACAGTCTGGCGCGCCCATGGATTGCAAGGTTGGTCTATGGTAGCATGCTTGAAAGGACAGACCGTTTGGTTTCTGAATGCCATGTTTCTATGATAAAACATAGAGGGAGAGGGGCAGACTCAATAAAAATCCAATGCCCTGTTTCTGTGCTGTAGGATACCTCGCAAGAAGGCTCACTGACCTCCAGACTTCTATCAAAGTTTTCATTTAAAACCAAAATCATAAAAATATTTCAGCAGCCTCTTCCTTCCTCAGGACCACCTTCATACCACTACCCCGAAGGCCATTTTCAGGGGATTTCCAACCACAATGAAGGCTTGTTACTGAGCATCACAAACTCTAAACACAAGCTCATAATAATAATAAAAGTAGGGGTGGATGATAAATTCTGCTCCGCCCGTAGAGTTGGTGTAGTTTTGGCCACTCTGCATTCCGCCAACTGCCGCGTGTCAAGAGCTTTTTCTCGCATGCGGCTCACGGACAGTAAGTTGGCGAGTGTAATATGGCGTCCTCTAGCATGAGTTGTGGTCACTAGGAGGGCACCCAATGAGATTTCCCCAACGCAGGTGGATGCAACCGTTCGCAGTCAGAAAGCTGCTGTTTGAGTAGAAAATCTACTTGAGCTGCAGCAAAATCAACTCCAGAAGCCGCACTACATGGTGCCTTTCACGCTGGGTTTAAAGTGCAGAATGAGCTCCTGGCACTAAAAATCAGAGCGATGTGCGTATTTCTGCCCATTGGCGGAACTCCATGGAATCTCAGAGTTTTCCTATAACTCCACGGAATTCCGTGGAGTGAAACTCCACGAGTTCCGCCCAGCCCTGCTTAAAAGGTCTCTAATGTAATGTCTTCAGCTACAGGTCTCAATCAGACGCAGTGCCCACATCCATTTAAAGGTCACAAGTGCATCTATCAGCTGAAAATGAAATGTTAACAAGCTATTGTTCACCGAAAGAAACTTGCACCGTCCCTAAGACAAGGCAAGACCATAACCTACCGCTCTACAGACTTTTCCATATTACACTTCAACAAAACCTATCACCATAGGCCTTACATAATAAATTAATTGTAGTCCTTGCCACCATAAGTGCAGCCCCAGATCATTCCCATTATCAAAAGCACTTACCATTTAAAATTGTAGCCCTTACCACTGTACTGATCATCAAAGCCCCTACCACCACAAGGTAACTCGGGCCTTTTTCACCCTTGCTAACTTACCAAACACTGTAGGTACTACTGTCATCACAATTAGCACTGCAGCCCTTGCCACCCTACCTCTCACCATACCCCATCCCATCATAATCTTCCCTACCCAACATCATACCCTTTCTACATACCATCTTCCTAGCCATATCTACTATTGTAACATCCCTATAGTGCTTGCTCCCTTGCTACATACCAAGGGAGATCTTTGTCCAGAGTGGCACAGCGGGCAAAAAAATACTTTTTTTTTTTTAATGCTATCCCAAGTGATTGGCTCTAGCTAGAGTATTTGCAAGTATTCCTCCCATTACATTTTGTATGTTTTATGTAACACCCTATATGGCTAACGGTATTCCCAGAGGCGGGTCCATGGTTCTCTTTGCCACAGGATTCAAGCGATTTCGCACTGACTAGGCGAAATGAGGCTATAACAGGCCTGGAGCTGCTTAGGGTGTCTTCTGGAGGAGTCTTCCACTGGCAGTTCGTGATGGACTGCTCTCACAAGGAGAAGGATCAGAACTGATCTGAGTAATGTGGGTCTTTGTCCAAGGTGGCACAGTGGGTGAAAATGATCGGCTGGAATTCTATACAGAGCGATTTGCCAGTGGTTAGACTATTTGCAAGCATTCCTCCCATTTTCATCGGAGCCCTCATAGTTCTTACGACCATACCCATCGTAATACCCCTGCTATATAATAATCATCACTATACCCTATCACCATAGCCCTTTCTACCACCATACCATCAATGTAGGCCTTTCCACAAAACTGATCACTGGAATCCTTGCACCAAAACAGTCATCATAGCTCTTGCCATCATAGCTAGCAATATAGCATACATACCATAAACATTCACCACCTATCCTATCTCTTTAGCCCTTGCCATAATACCTTTCACTGTAGTCTTATCACATTCGTCACCAGAGCCTAAAATATCATCCCTTTCCACCATACTTGCAGATATTAATCGGCTTACCTCACACATCACTGTAGCCCTTAGTCGTATGCCTTGCCCTAGCCTTTTATCCAATTTCCATTATATTCTTGTTGCTAAATTGAACACCTTAGCCCTTCGTACCATACCCACCGCCATATCCTTGTAAACATATTTATCACTATTGCCCTTGTCACAGTATCTCTTACCAAGTCTTTGCCACCAAACTCCCTTCCCACATAGGCTTAAAGTAAAAACAACACACTTCTAACCACACCCCCACATAGTGTAGCATGGTAACCTTGTGGATAAACGCTTCAGTGTAGCATTGAAAGCTACAATACAATACCTATCATCACAGCTGTTATCATCATCCTATCACTGGACCCATCATCTTAGCTATCACTACACCCTTATTACTACAACTACTATCCCCATAGACATTTCCACCCTAGCAGGAAATAATCAATCTAACTAAATGAAAGTGGGGCCGTCTCGGGTACCTGAACTTTCCCTGCCATAAAAAGGAACTTGTCTAGAGGGTCTTGACTTAAACACCTATCATGCTGGCTGCATTTTAGAAGTTGCTGCCAGACCATGCAAGCCTGAACCTTCCCTGCGGGAGCTAAGACCACACCAAACAGCCAGAACCAGTGCTGGACGGAGAAACGTGGGGCCGAGAGGAACTGGGCTTACAGTCGCATACACCCATCAGAAGCAGCTCGGAATGAATTTGTGCACCTGCTGGCCATCTTAAATCAGAATGGCCTGGCCATATTGAAACTACCACCTTGAGGAGAGGAAATAAGACGTGCCTGCTCATGTCCCGGTTCCTGTGCCTAGGTGAGGATAGCAATCAGTGTATCGGGGAGAGCACATAAGGCCACAAAGGTGTTTATCACCCAAGAACACGGAGACAGACTGAAACGGAGCACCCAAGTGGTGACCATGCTGGATCTATTGTGGCTCCAGGCCAGCATACTAGACCTATCGGATCTGTAAGTGGCAACCAGGTGTATGTGTCGCACAGGACCTGATTATCTGGTGGCCACAGTGGCTCCCCCACCTTCACCCGTTAAGGAGCAACGGTCACACCTAACAAGGGCTGCTGCTCCCTTACTTTCACTGACTTAGATTTTATGCCTCCTGGCAGCTAAAATGATGATCAGTGTAAGCATGGATGAATATGAAACTGAGATACCTCCTGGCCTATATCTCCTTTGCTTTTTACGTCCTTGCTTTAAGCAAGCAGGTAGAGTGGATCTTTCCTGCTCACCTACAACCCCTGGCTAGATCTTCGGGAGATACCTTTAGACACGTTGCTTGTGCCCCCAGCTAAAGTGACTGGCGTGAAACCCACAAGAAATCATTATATTCTGGGTGAGACAGGCCTGCAAATACTGTTCTTCATTGCTTTGTAGATCCTGACGCCCTAAGGTACTTGGTCTGAGACCACTTTTTCCTCACTCTAACTGGATTACTTGCTCAACAGTCATGAATGGGCAATTCACACGACACCCCTCGTCTAAAGAGTCAAGAGACCTGTCAAACAAACCCTATTAACATGGAGGTTTCAGGGTCATCAATGGCAACAGACCTCAGAGAAGACCTAGAGGGTACACCTGATAAACTAGATAAGATTTTGGAGGCCTTGGTAGAGGCCCCCCTCAGCACCGGAGGTCAAGGTGGATGCCTTAAATATTGATTTTGCCCTCCTATGGGAAAACAGAGTAAATTATTAGAGGAGTCACTAGTAATGCCCTAGCCTGTACAGAGTTGACCCCCTGCACAACTGATCTAGGTCAACTCACCCAGCTCCTCACTGAATGGCTTCATTTTGTGCAAGACAGGTTCGAAGACACAGAGGTCCATTCCCGCCCCAACAACGCCAGCTCCATTGGCCTACCTGAGTGTACTGACGCTACTGGGTTCGCAATAATTTGTATGCAAAAGGATATAGCACTGGATTGCCTATCCCCACATTTGGTTGGGGACCGTGCCCACAGAGTGACGGAGCACCACCCCCCTAACAATCTGCAATAGCACCTCCATACCCCGCGATCGCAGCATCCCAATGGTTGCTTAAATCCTTAACAGGGTCTATTGTGGACCGTGCCCCAAGTGTGACAGTGCACCGCCACCTCCCCCCCCCCCCCCCCCAACAGCCCGCATTAGCACCCCAGCCCCCTGGGATCGAAGCCCAACCAATGGTCGCTTAAATCCTTAACAACTGGGATTGTGACACCATACTGTCAGAAAAAAACTACAATAAAAATGCTAAGATAATACTCTTACTGGATCATACTTTAGCAGAGCAACAAATGCGTTTCCTTTAAGCAAATTAAAAAGAGGTTGCGAACCCTAGGCCTTAAATATGCTTTAGTATTTCCAGCAAAACCATGCATCACTGATGATGAAAGCTTGAAGCTGTCTGGGGCTTAGCAGATGTGTTTGACAAGGGGTGTCCCTGCGATTCTCCTACTCAGTCCTCCTCAGCCCCACAGACAGATCACGTCTCAGTAACAGTCCTGAAAGTGCACCGATGAGGACCCGGACACAGAGGTCTCCCTCTCTCAGGCCTGATGGAAGCAACAAAGAGCGATGACGGTTGTGGGGTCACTCTGCCACCTCTTTGCAACTCCCAATTTGCTTTCTACCAAGTCCATCATTTCTCCAAATCTTCTGAAGTGGCAGAACGAGGAATTCCAACAGGTCCGCCGATCACAGCACAATCGATGATTGATTTAGCTTTAAGTTTAAATCTGTTGTTTCTCTGACCAATTGTTGTTGATGTTCTATAGATTACTACCACTGGAACTGCCCCACTGAAGGCGACACACTCAAGTATAAAAAAAAGTGATGGATGGAATGCTTGAATTAATCTTAGCCACTGGTAATTACTCAGGCCAACTCCCCAATCCATTGTTATTTTGCACACTACGCCATCGCAGTTTGGACCCAGCTATATGCAAATCAGTCTCAACCCCGCTCCAACTGCAACAGCCAGGGTGAAACCAGTCCTGTGTTTCCTGTGTTCCGGTTCAGGAAGAACCTGGCCTGGCAGTTTGGGCTGGACTGCTCCCACTGGAGCAGGGTCAAGGCTGATTTGCATATGGGTGGGTCCAAACGGAGGTTGCACGGTGAGCGAAAATTGGTGGACTGGGATGTAGCCCGAGTGACTGCCATTGGCTGAGATTAATTCAACATCCCATCCATCACCTTGTTGTTGCTTCAGTTGATGCCCTAGGTGCACCGGGTATGCCCAGAAGTGGGTCCTGTGGTCACTGTGCCACTGGAACCAAGCTATACCTGGCTGATGAGCCCAATTAGGGAGAAACTGGTCTTGGTTTCTTGTGTTCCAGTTCAAGGAGGACCTGGCCTGGCAGTTTAGCTGGACTACTCCCACTGGATCAGGGTCAAGGCTGATTTGCATATGGCTGGTTCCAATCTGAGATGGCATGGTCGGTAGCAAATGATGGATTGGGATGCATCCTGAGTGATAGTTAGTGGGTGAGATTATTTCAAGCATCCATCCATCACCTTGTTGTCCTAGAGGACACCTGGAGCACAGGTTACCCTTTACTTTCAATTATTGATTTTAATCCTCTGTATATAACATAGATTCCAGATTGGATAGGTTTGTGTGTGCTCCGGCGATTCATACATGTGACTGTGATATCTCATACCACTCTGAGACACTCCCTAACCCATGAGGACTGCAAGTTAGCTTATTGGAAGATGAAGTTTATCGACAGACACTTCAAGACCACGTAGACATGTTTTTCGTGAAAACAAAGGGACCTCTTTATCGGCTTTAATAGAGTGGGAGGCATTTGAGTGGCATCAAAGGTCTATGAATCAAAACTATAATGAGAGTTAAGTGGACACCTCATTGGAACCTTTTACAGCTTGAATTTAACAGGCACGATACTAAACAACTCATTCCTCCCAACACGGCAAAGGTCAAAGACCTACGCTCTCCGAGGTCCACCTACTTTGACAGATTAGAGAAGCTGTGATAATACAATTCTTCTTAACGATCCAGGATACACAATGAAAGAGATAAAATTGGCAGGCACCTTTCTCATCTAGTCAACCTGATGGTTTTCCGTATTAGTCTCCTTCCTATTCATCTGCCTAATAGTGAAGCATCCTCTACCCAGTCTGAAATTAACAATGTTTTCCTTCCATATTATAAAGCGTTATATCGACATGATAAATACCACATCTGAGGCCACTGATAATTTCCTCAGCTCAGTCTGATTGCTCCACTCGACTTATTCCTCAAACAAGAAGAAATTAAGGGAGTTCTGATCTGCTGTGAAGAAAAAAACACCCCGGCTTAAACGGGATTCCGCCTCAGTTTCATATATTGCTTTTTCAACAGTTAATGACTTGTCTTCTTGCACTGTAAACCTTGCTTTTATGTTATGCACATTTGTAGATCGCACTATCGCTCAGGAGGATACCCTTGGCTTTCTCTCTTCTTCTCCAAATTAGGCCATTATCTCTACCATGTTGAAACTCCATAACTTCTCTCTTACCTCCATTATCCATTTTGAAAATACTGTCTAAAACATTAGCTGGTTGTTTACTGTCTGAACTACTGCGACTGATCCATGACAACCACTCTGGTTTTATATCGGCCAGAATCACCTCTCTCAGTCTCCAAAGACTTTGGTAAGGTGTATCAAAGTTGTTACCAAATGCGGCATGTATTGCCCCTGGCCTGGAGAAGGCTTTGGATTCCCTCCCGTGGCCTGAGGAAGGCTTTTGATTCCCTCCATCAGGCGATGGAGGATAGGTCAGTATCAGAGCAAATGGGTGCATATTTTGTATTTGAATTAAGCCGGTAGGGGGAAGACAGGACAATGCATCTCTGACTCTTTTCAGGTGGGTAGGGGATGCCTCTTATCGCCATTGTTATTTGTCCTGGCTATGAAGCCCCTTGCCGCCAAAATTAGGTTCTTAGGGACACAATGGGGGAATACCAATCCACAGTGCATTTCATACAGTGGTCCTGCACGTGGGCAGACAATATTCTACGTGGGAAGACATTATTCTTTTATATATTAAAGATGCACAGGCAGACATTTTCTCCATTATCCAGCCCCTAGATGATTTCTCTGGAGTCTCTTGTCTACATGTGAATTGGTTCAAAACTTGCATCTTCCCTTTAAGGTCAGTATATGTTCTACACATACAGCTGGGCGATAGATTGCAGGTGGAGGCCCCATCATTTAGATATTTGGGGATCAATATACATCACTCTGTTGATAATCTTTGGGATGGTGTTATAATGATGCAAGATCAATTAGCAAGGGTATGTTAAGATTTATTCCAGGTGCCATCAACCAAAACAGGCCACACACTCCATTAAGTTTTCTCCAACCGATTCCGAACCTCGCGTCTCCTCGCGATCCCGAGAACCTTCGGATCACAGTGTTCTCAGAGAGACCGCGAGGACACTGACACTACTGTAAGTCAGTAAATATAACACATGGCTACCTTGGAAGAGCGACCCGAGTGCATTCGGCGCAATTCACATTTTGGGTTTCATTAACACTTATGGGGATGGGTCTGAAAGCATTAATTAAAATGGAGGTACTCCTGCGTTTATTTTATTATTTCACAAACCTCCCACTACTTCCCTCTTGCTCCTTTTTTTAAAGGCCTCTATAAAATGCTCAGAGAATTTACATGGAATACGGGAAGATGCTGAGTTGCTACTTCCACCTTAAAGCACCCGGTAGAAACTGGAGGCTTTAGCCTCATTGGCTGAACGATATTATTCAGCTGCACAGCTTCAGTTGGTGGCTAGAGGTCTTGCGGGCCAGTCTCTATCTGAAACAGGTTTTAATACCTTAAATTACTAGGATGGATCTTCACACTCTTTGATAGTCTCCACCAGATGCCCACAGTCTGACCCTCCCCCATTACTTGGTACATTTTTGTCATGCTACATTTAGTTATTTATGGGCTACTGACACGGACTGGCAGGATTAGTCCATTTGTCCTACCCAGATTTGTCCATGGACTGAAAGGGGATTATTCATGTGACCCGACTTGTTTGCTAATGATGTAATGATGGCGTGCATAACACTTATGGCCGATTATCAGATTCCTCCTGGTTGTTTTCTTACTTATATATATATATATATATATAAATATATCAAGCAACTTCTTTATTTAGAATTAGACTTCTGGAACCTACTACATGTGATGTATCAGATATTGGTTAACATAAGGGATGGTGGCAAACTGATACACAGTGCATCTCCAACACTGGGATCGAACTAGAACTCCCCATCATTCAAAGTAGCATTTGGATATATCACGACCACTCCATGATGCCAAATGGCAACATATATTGGATTACCCTCAAACTATAATTAAATTCACAATTGAAATACTTTCAATTCAACATCGTGAATAGAGTGAAAATGACACCCAAATGTATTAGCAGAATATATCCTAGTGCAGACTTGGGATCCCCCTCGCTTCCATGTACCAGATGCTGACCTATCCATTATGCTCTGGTCTTGTGGCTTTTTATCTCACTACAGGGCTAAAAACAGAGACACGTCACAATCGGCCAACCACTGGTTGACTGTAGACTCTTTAATACAGGGTCTTTTTCCTCGATCCAAAACTGACAGGGCTGCAAACAAACAGACGGCACTACTTTAGGCCAAAAGGAACATCACAATAAATGGGAAGAGTTCATCCTGTCCAACAGTGGAGACATGGGGTGGGTAGAGCCTTACATCCTTGGTTGGTATCTGAGAACACACATCTGCACAGAGAGGAAGGAGCGGGATTGAGGAAACATTTTAAAGATCAGGCATGTGATTTACTACCAGGGAATTAAAATGATGAGTACACTCTATTGATTTCCCCTGATTGCATACTGTTCTACTCTTATGTTATGACCTTTTTCCTTTTAGGCATTGATATGACTACTTAAGGCGGAAACTGTAGACCTAATGGTTATTACTGCTTTTATTATCAAGTCTCTCTATAGAACATGCTGATTATATGGGTTGCTGGATGTGGTGGGCAGAATTAGTGTGTGTTTAGAAATTGCTATGTTTGCAAACAAAATTTGCGCACAGTGTCATTTGCCATGTTGTGATAGGATAGAAGTTGGAAGCGAAGACTTACAGGAGAGCACACACTTCTGCTTCTCCTACAGCAACCTGTAAAGGAAAGTGGAACGGTCAAAGGGGAGAAAGGACAAACAAACCAAAAAAGGAACACCTCAAAAAAATGACTTCCATATCTTCCCCAGGATTCATCACCAGAAGAAAAGGAAGTAGATGGGTCGTTCTGGAGAGTCAGAGCTCAGACACACAACGGGGCTGCAGAGTGTCACGAGGATGACGAGTCAATGAACCAAGAGGAGAGCTGCTGTTTTGGAAGGCAGGATGAGTGGTCATCGTGGGACAACAATGACCATGCCACCAAAGGGAGGCATCACCCTCAGCTAAACCACCCCCCACCTGTCCCTAGACGTGGAGGGGCACCTGGCTCCCACCACACTCCTGGAGGACCGTGGGTTTCACAGGTTGGCCGGCATACACATGGATGGAGACATGGGGTGGGCCACACGGGGAGGAGGGACTTTGAGCAGGCACGGGTGCTGTAGTCTACATCTGGTGTTGGTGATAGGGAGACGTCAATATGTTTTTGTCTCTCTTTCTTTTTCTTGTTGTTTCATCTGGAGGTTTCTATTGCTTTCTGTGCTCTAGTGAGAACACTTAACAAGATAGCCTATTATTTTTTTCTTTTGATTAAGTTGAGAAAGAAAGCGTGGTGCATCCTCTCTGTAATAGGAATGAACCTTTTTCTGTGGTTCTCTTACATGTGTTCTCTCAATCCAACCAAAGTGGGAAGCTTTAGGTTAAAAGGTTTTTTTGTTTTTTTTATCAAAAGGGTGCTTCCCTTAAAGATAGTTCATTTAAGTAAGGATAATAAATAAAGGAAAGGGTAAGAAATGTTTCATTTTCAAGCAGAATACTTACCTCTGCACCAATCTAGTTTTTTGCCGCGGGTCGCCAGTCCAAGGAAGTACCGTAAGTGAGAAGAAAAACAAAAGTGTAGTGAAACTTTATGCCAACAGCTGTACAAAGGCTTTCAGTTCACACTGTCTCGTACTCTTTATGAACTCCAACCCGGACTACAAACCTTGTGTTTCCATTCAATACACCTAGCACTAACCTTGTGTATCCATTTAAAAGTACCCCTCACTTTTGGATTTCAAACCCACGCGTTTGACACGTGTAGTACTAGAAATATCTTGCGTGTTTCCCTGCCTTTCACCTAAGAAAATATTAATACATGTACAAGTGTGTCGAGAAGATGTGCCAATAAAAACATTTAAAAAAGGAAAAGGAAGCTTGTCTAAACCGCCCTGGATGCCCAGCTGCTAGGGTTTTATGCACACAGCTGCACTCTGCTATAAATGGCACACATTTGCTTCTATTTTCAGTTTGGATAGACATACCAATGCCTAGCATCGGTTAGATACCCTCATGTAACTCTCCTACTTTTGTTTACCAGGAACACCTCATTCCAAACAGCTGCGTTAAGCACTGCCAACACCTATCTACTAGTGGCATCCACCTGACCGCCTGGTGGGGGGTGAACGAATACACAACTCAAGCAGGGACTTAAGCCACAAAACTCAGGGAAATAAGGCAGACTGGAGAGGCAGCTCAAAAGGCTAAGTGGCAGTCACTAGCATAAAGCTGGCTCTGCTTTTCATCCTTCCGAAGGCGAAAAATGATTACTACTGAGTTTGGGAAATGTACCTCCTAAAATGGAAAGAGGCAGAGCAGTTTGTAATGTGTGCTCAACAAATTAATACATACAACTAAAAACGTTAACTTGAGACTTCTAAACGTTTAAGAAGGCCAAAGTAAACTCAACAAGTTCTGGAAATGCTGATCAAATGGGCATTTTATCTCACTGATGGATTTAGGCACTCAATAAGCCTTGATACATGCACTTTGTCACTCATCTTTGCACTGATGCATCCATGCATCCATCCACTGGCACATACTTGCTTTGTCCCTCTAACACTACCACAGTAAAACAACACACAATCTCAACAACATATGCATGGTAAAATAAAAGAATACAAGAAGAAAAACCATGCTGCTGTCTAAACACGATGAACATTAAATCTTAATGGGGTAACCATGTATTCCTCAGAACCTGGGTATCAGGCATTACATAGGATGGTTGGAGATGTCGGAGATGTTTTAGATCCTTGTACATTCAAAAGACATTTCACAGACAAGGCAAGAATCAATCATGTACAAAATGGAAATCATCTAAAAAGAAACAAAAGCGTGTGGGTCTGGACCACTCGGCTAGCGAGTAGTCAGTGTATATTGTACTCAGACAACAATGGTTCACAATATTATTTGACACAATACTTTATTGCTTTATAAGTGATGTGTGAAGATGGACGAAGCCCACCCATGAAAGATTTTACTTTCAAATATATGGCAGGCTGTAAAGTTTTGAAAATTATTGTATATGTTCAAAAATGTATTGTAATGTGGATTTGTAGAGCTCCGTTTGTCATCCGTGAGAGTATCCAGGCGCTGTATATGTATTCACCTTTTTATCTTCATGCACTGCACAAGCATTTTCCTCACATATCGCGTATAGAGTACTGTGTACGTCCGATTGTTCTATAGGCCAATCCGATCCTGGTGGGTGACCAGCATCAAAACCCTCTCCATTACCGTAATCAAAACCTCTCCATTACCGTAATCAAAACCCTCTCCATTACCGTAATCAAAACCCTCTCCATTATGGTAATCTGTGAAATTACACGTAACCAAATACTTTTTTATGGCCTGTAACATACTGTGATAACAGCCCACTGTTGCATGCCTGTTGGCTTTACCATATGATTTGGCCTACTGCCTGTGTAATAACCAAAGGCATTGGTATAACATTTTCCTGAAGACCAATCAAGCCTATAGCTGTTAATTATTCACCTGTCACGATAACCAACTCAAACCCATTTTACGGGGTGTGAGCGCTCCAGAAGGCCGGCGTCCAGCATACAGCCATAAAAGTACAAGCGTATACAAAATTATAGTTAGCGAAGTAAAATACTATCTCTCCTAAAACAGTCTGACATGGACACTATACTGCAAATCTTCTCTCCCCACAATGCATCTCTGAAATGATATGTAACAAAATAGCAGTCGATAGCCTGTAACACTATGTGATAACAACCAACTGTTAAAGGCTTACTGGCTCAAACATATGCTTTTCACAAATAATAAACTATACTAGTGGTTTATAACCTGTGGTCCAGGAACTCCTGGCCATCCGCAAAGCCTACTCAGGGGTTCGATGACTGCTTAGAAAATTAAATAATATCCATAGATGAATGAAGTGTATGTAAAAAAAGACGCAACATGTAACATTGAAACTTAAAATGTTAAGTACGTGTGAATGATTTTGTAATTGAAGGCTAAAATTAAGTTGGTCTCAGATTCGTAGGAGTAGTGCAAATGCATCAAACATAATATAGAGTAGATCATGGGTGGCCTCTGTTGAATTTAGAAAAGTCTTGGCCTACCTATTAAAATTAAAAAGTAGATTTTTTATATTTTTGTGAACTGAATAAAATATTTCAACTTTTGTGTATTTGATGAAAGCTTGTTTGTGTACTTCTTTGAGGTTCACATCATCAAAATTGCTTACTCTGGCATCACTGGTTTCCGTTAATGACTCAGTGGGGTCCCTGGATTCCAATAATGATTCAGTGGGGTCCAAAGAAGTCAAAAGGTTAGGAACCATTGAACTAGACCAACTTCTTTTGTTATATTGTTCAATAGTACGCATACCCAGACCGATGGAATCAGACAGGTTTAGTCTGTAACAAACAGGCTTGTTACTATATTCTTTAGCAACACAAACTCCTTTTGTGTTGCTAAAGTTGCCCCAAGTGGGAAGGGTATGCCCAGACGTGGGTCCCTTGCTCACTGAGCCACTGGAATCAAGCTAGCCTGGCTGAAGAAGGGTGATAACCTGAAACCGGTCCCAGGATGCTTGCTTCAGGTCCAGGGAGGACCTGGCCTGGCAGTTCAGGCTGGACTGTTCCCATGAGGAACAGGGTCAAGACTGATTTGCATACGGCTGGGTCCAAATTGGGGTGGCATGGTGAGCAAAAGAACGATGGATTAAACCCAGATCTGTGACTGGGGGGCGAGTGTTTGCATTGTCAGCACTCCGTCCATCATCCTTTTGCTATTGTTACTATAATCAACACAGTCCTACAGTTTTTAACATGTTTTTCCACGAGGCAATCACCACACTCACAGTCATAAAATTAGCACGGTAAATAAATTTACAATTCGCTAAACAAAATACTATAGTTCCTAAGATGGCCTAACAGATTCTCGCAAAGCAAACCTTCTATAACCATGGTTTGTCACACTGGGTGGCCAACACCATAACGGAAAACTATAAGATTCTATGTAACCAATGCTTAATTTGTAAAAACAAATAAGTGTTGGTGCCCAAAGCTGTGATGGACAGTGCTATTAAATATTAATGCATTGGATGCTGTGGCTACTTAAACGTCAGTCCATCTCACGCCTTTTTAATCCACCACTAGACAACCACTTCCCCTTCATCTCACACTTGCAGGCGCCTCCTTTCTCCCTTTGTGAAGGGTTTTCTATCTTTCTCTTCCTCCTCCTTTCTCCTCTAAGTGTTTTTCCCATTGCTTGCTCTCAGGAAAGGTCTGTTCAGGAGAAATCAGTGCTCATCTCCAAAAAGGAGTGCTGGTGGCCCCAACCTAGCAACCACCAACTGAAATTAAGCACTATATCTAACAAAATACCAATATGCAAGCTTTATTATGGAGAAATAACAATCCACAAGTAAATGCCTATAGTCTTTAACATATTTTCACAAAAAAATAAACCAAGCCTATTGTGTCTTTATCATGACATTTCATAATAAACAGATCAGGCCTATAGCCATGATTATTGACTTGCCACAATAACCAACCCAGCCCTGCTGTATCAAGTATAAGATTTGGCACAAGCCAAAAAGTGCAATACAAGCGCTTTATTTTTTAGCATACAAATTCAGCCCAATCAAACCATGCACTAAGGAAAACCAACAGGTGGGTGGAGCCTAAACCTCTCTTTCAGTAGTACCCTGAAAGCGTTTTTATTTGCGTCAAGTAACTAAATAAACTTAAATACTAAAACATAACAATAACAAGGAATACTCATTTGAAGTGCTTAATTTGCAATTGCCCATTCTGAATAGGTTTCTTGGACTACCAGGGTCCCTTCCCACCACTGATGCAGCCCACTTTCAACCCTGGTATGGACTACTTTTCCATAAGAACCTTATTATAGTGCGACTGAAACAGTAGCTTGGTCGTGGTTAACTGTATCAAGTGCCCTCAGGTGTATCAAGAGATTCACAGTACATGAGTGTAGCAATAATGCACAAATCAATTAACGTTATGAAACAAAGTGTGGGTACACACAGTCTGCACGTTATGGTCCAGTATTGTATTTGATCAGTCTCCTTCACTACCTACACTCAACTACAGCAGCTTCCCATATTCAGAAACGCAAACAGAATATAGGAGCATGGGCTTAAAGACCTGCATGGCTGAATGTGGTCTACTCTAACATGTATTGCACACCTGTGCAGCATTCCTACCCGACTATATACTAAAGAACCCATATACTTGCATTTAAATACATACAACATGATAAACAAAATGAGACCCAGGACCTTAAGATAAGTACTGCTGTCACAAACCTGGTGCTTTGTATCCCAGTAAATAAAAGCATATTCATTAAAATTAAAAAGTCAAGCCAAAACCATTATCTCAGAGAGATACCTTCACAACCCAGACACCATCCACCAAAGACATAAGCAGAAAATCTATCGAGGACACAGAAACCCAATTAACACATTAAATAATGACTTTACAACATTAAACAAAAATGTTATCCAAAAAAACAACGAGCCACCTGAAATGCTGGTGAACCAGTTGAAGAGAAGATACAAAATATACCAACCTAATAAAAAATAACAGGTCGCTCACCGAAAAACCTCAAGTAACTCATTAAATAAAAAGCGCCAGCAAAGGCGTGAAAATGAGAATCTTATCATCACAGCTTGGACAAGACGAATTACCATTCCTCCGAGAGCACACCAGCATCACAGAACACATCCAAGGTACGTGCCTTCCAGGAAACAACTTCAGTGAATGCATGGAGACCAACAAATTAAGGTCTTCACGATGGCGGAAGCCTGGCTAGAAGAGTGGCCAAATAGTGAGCATCTGCTAAAAAAAATAAGGACTTTTGCATTGCTTTCTATCGTAAAATCCTCAGTTTCAACATATGCTCGCAAGTATGAATGACCTTGCATACCTCTACCTCGCAACTGTCCAGTTTCTGCAGGCCACTCAAAGAACTTTCCTACAATAGATTGTGCAGCACACAACTGGTTTCACAGATACCACAGGACACTTGTGCTTGAACCAAGCCCCTGCAACAGAAGATGTGGTTAGCATAGGCGTAAGGAAATTATGTCACCTTTGAGTAGCCTGGTAATTCGGATCTACAAAAGATTATGCTAGAGTGATAACAATTAAGCATAGGCCTGGGAGATGCTGAGTCTGGCCGAAATGCTAATCTGCTGCTCTCGCAAGAATACACCTTGTGTAAGCTTGCCAAAGGTTATGTCAGAGGAGGCGTAGATTCAAAATCACAAAAGCTGTGCTCCAATTAATGCTGGGGTAATCAACAAATGTGGGTGCATCTTCCCCAAAGATACTTCAACAGCTCAGTATAAAAAAAAAAACTACTCATCCATCTCACTTTAGCCTTACCACCAGAGAAGGCAGAACTTTACTTCCTAGAGCCCCAGTCTGTGGAACGTTCTGCCCATACATCTGAACGTATTCCATACATGGGCCAAGTAAAAAAAAACAAAGTCCAGAGGGTGCACTTAAGTAGAGAACGAGCTTTATGTTCTTAGATCCCTGCCAAAAAAGACAAGCCACAGGCATGGGTCAGCTGTGTGGTCACCTAAGCAGTCAGGCACCGATGGGCGCTTGGGCAACAGCTGCCAGACAGAAATAGTTTTGTGTCCTTGTGACTTCCTCCCTCTTCTGCTATTCCCTTGCACTTACTTTTCATCAGACAGTGCATACAATAGATTTGGTTAGACCGTAGGCAAAAGCTGGAGGCAGGAACAACTCTTCTGTCAGGCACCCGGCTTTAAGTAGTGCAAAATGGAGGGCTGGGGGTGGCTGGTGGCAGCCCAGCTCCCCACTCCTCAATGCCTTGATGTCTAGTGTATGTGTCCCAGGGAGACAAAAACGAATCCACTAACTGATGCTGTTCTTTTCAAATTTTACAAAGCTGCCAATATAATTTAGACTTCGGTATGTGAAAGGAATACAGCCTATAATGGTGTGCTGGCAATAGCTGTAGGTTACAGAAAATAACATTTGCTTTTTTTTTCTTTTTTAAATGTATGCTTTTTTTGCAATTTCATACTGTCCTCTTGGAAGTAGCAGAATGCAAAGAAACAAAACAACAATATGAACTAGTCATGGTAAACTTTTTTTTACTTGTGCAAAGTCAGATGACAAACTACTTGTGGGGATAGGTGATTTTAATGATGCATAAGGTCGTAACAGATTAATTAATAAGAACGCACTTGAAATTATTATATTAGGTGGGTTGGAAGAGTGGTCATTAATGTAAAATAGGTAACATTTCTGTGCGAGACTCAATTTTAACAGAATGGATGTGGTTTCTGGTGTCCTCTTCATTTTGCTCCTTCCATTCCCATCGCAATCAAAGGCCCACTGCAAGTCTTCGCTGTCGCGGTTTCTGCAGAGCACACTGTGCCAGGGCGTAAACGCGGATTAGTGTATTGTGAATGAAACTTTCTACCATATAACCCATGTATCAATTTGAAGAATTTCCTCTGGAATTCTGATGCAGGCATGGAGAAGAATATAATTATATCAGCTATTGTTTGGGAAATGTTTAATATTATGTTGCACATCTCTGGAGTGCAGTTGCTGAGGAAGTGAGCTGAAGATTCCTTTTACCTTAAGGAATGGGTTAGGGCGAAGAGTTTTAATAAGTACGAAGTTGCTTTTGTTTTGCTAGTGCCACATAACCATGATCAATCTCAATAAATCACATATATTAATATATATATATATATATATATATATATATATATACACACACACACACACACACACAGCAAACATTAAACAAGCATTTTCAATGCAATAGGTCTCACATTTGGGAGAGTTAAAGCTATTTGTGTTGTAAATGCCTTTTATTGCCACATAAATTTGTCTACCATATTACTAATTATTTTTTGCCATATAATTCCAGTGGCCCAGTATATAACTAAAATACTTCCATTATTTTTCTATCAGAGGCAACAATGTAAAATGTTGCTATCATTCTAATTTAAACTGCATTTATTTTACTATAATGTAAAAAGGTGTGTGATCTTGTACCGGTTTGTATAATTCCACATCTTTTATTCATATTCTATAGTCAATACTGCCTTACAAATAAAGGGCACCTTCTGTAATTTCCATTAATAAATAGGCTATAAATAGTAATAACAATGTGGTAAAATCACTAGATTTGAGGGTGACGTCAGCAATGCAAAACTTTTTCCAATTACTTTTAAGAACAGTAGCACAAAAAAAAAAAAAATGTGCGAGCAATATAATTACGTATTAAACAACGTAGCTCAATGAGCTAAAGGCTAACGCTATAAATGAATAAAACTATGCAGTAAAATCGCTCTGAGACACAAAAATATTCAGCGAAAATAAGCACCGTAAACAAAGAGGATGAAAAGGGAAATAAATACCAATGGAACAAGCAGTAACAAGAAGGCTTATTTTTTTCTATTTAAATGTCACTTTCAGCAGGGTCAATATTAGGCTTGCATTTTTTGCAATGCTTAATTTGTAAATAAAAACGTGCCGGTGCTGAAAACTCTCCTCTGAAATTTGCGAATGCTGCAATTAAATGTACGAGCACACAATACCGAGGCAGTGCAATCCTGAAGCGATCTCAGGCCTCTTTAATCCATTTACAGCTACGCCTGGACACTTCAAGCTCACTCTCGCGGCTTTCTGCTTTCACCCTTTGTGACGCGTTTTGATCTAAAATAAAGCCAACACATCCCACACGGAAAAAGTTAAACTTTATAAAATCGCTGTACACTACAAATCCAATCATCAGCAAAAGTAACCAAGATAGCAATCTACAGACTGATTTCCTGGAGCAACGTTACAGCGGGGGTAAACAGAGCTAAAAATGCTCTGCAAACAAAAAGGGCAGCTTTGCCAAACACGAGTAGATAGCCAAAGGAAAAAAAATAAAAAGTCCCGCAAAGACCAAACATAACAAAGCATATTTAGACACTAGTTGGTCACTGCTCTCAAACAAGAAAAATGAGGAACGAAGAGGCAGAACTGACCACTAATGAGCAAGGATTTTTTAAAGGACTCTGCAACCAACAAATAAACATCGCTTTAAGCTCACAGTAGAAGTATACTTGAAAGTATATACCAGGTCGAACGCTTACGCTCGACCTAAAAACAAAAAAACAAGCGTGGTCTCCCCCGCTTGTTCTGTATAGCACCCTGGTGGGCCAGGTCCGGGGAGCATGTGGTAGTAAAAGGATGGGGGTACATGGGGCCCTCTCATAGGCTCCCTTGTGTCCCGGGGACCTCCCCAGGACTTTATCACAATATTGGAGAGGGGCAGCACAGCCCCCTCCATTGGGCTCTTTTGAACCCCATCCTGGGCCTTTACCATGCCCAGAGAACCACCACCTCCCTGGGGTTAAATTGTGAAATATACTTTTGGGGGGTTGGGGGTCTGACCCTTCCACCCACATCCCGGGGTCTATAAAATAAATAATTCTACTAGGGTCTCCCCTCTCCCCATGCCGATTTAGGCCCCAAGGAGACCATACCCCTGTGTACCAGAGTGGCACCCAGTTTACAATGATGGGGGTTGCAGGAGAAGCCTGAAAGCCCCCGGGCCCCAGTCGCCTTCCCACCTCCTGCAAGAGGCAGCAATGATCCTGCACACAGGGAACTGCTAAATATGCAACTCTCTGTGTGTAGGAGCAATCTTTTATCAGTTTCCCGGACCGCATGGCAGCAGGCAGGGAAACAGATCAAAATTCTGCTCCCAGCATGTGGGAGCAGTTTGACAGCTCCCACTTGCCGTGAGTGGAGTTAGTGCTTGCTCTCGCATGGCGAGAGGTGTCACATCAAACACCTCGGGAGATAGCAGGAGCCAGCCCAGGGAGGTGGTCAGGGGCATTAATATCTCCAAAAGGGGGGGTTGCACGCTCATCCTCCTTTAATTCGGATGGGCCGGCCCTGGGAGGGTGGTGGTCTCTGGGGCCATATACAGCCTGGGGGAGGGGCCACCTGGCCCAACCCCCTCTTTTACTTAATGCATAGCCTCCCTCCCAACAATTTTTTTTTTTTTGCTTAGCCTGGTGGAGGCATTACTTCATGGGGCGTTTCCAGGCCCCGGGTGGGGAGGGGGATCCGCACGCCCCCTCCATTTCTTTTTTTAAGGCCCCGGAGAAATGGTGGTCACAGGGCTCAAAGGAGCCCTAGGAGGAGAGCCCCATGCATCCCACTCCCTTTTTTTTTTTTTATATGTCCACATGTCCCCAGGACCTGGCCCACCCGGAGGCTATATTATAAACAAGTGCGGGAGACAGTGCTTTTTTTTTATTCTCCAAATTTGTGTATTTGCTGCGATTTTTGGTTGATATTCAAAATAAAATGCTTTTTTGCCCTGGCAGGCTTCCAGGGGGAACTCAGTACCAAGGCTAGGGGGTCAGAGTATTCCTAACCTGCCCCCCTTTTAAAAAAAAATCTTTTTGTTTGGGCCTCAGCTGAGTCAGAGTCTCAAAATAGCTGCCACCACTTCATAGTTGAAGTGTTGGAAGCCATTCTGAGTTCTGCATGAGATCGGGAAGATTTGCAAAGGGTTTCGGAACTCTAGATATAAATAATTAGTTTTTTGAATATCTTAAAAACTACTGAATGGATTTACACCAAATACCAAAGAGGTCGCTTTTTGGACCAAGAGCTACCTTTCTGACAAATTTGGTGTAATTCCGTCCAGCGGTTGGGCCTGTAATTGTGTCTAAAATACCTATGGGAAATTGCATGGTGAAAGAGTGTTTTGGGAAGCCTCCCTTCTTCTTGCCCCCCACTTGACGAATCATCCCGAAACTTTCAAGACAGCAGCTGAAGTGAGTGGCAAACTAGTTTTGAAAATTTCGTGAAGATTCGTTTAACAGCGGCAAAGATATTGGCAAAACAAAAAACGCTTTTCCTACAGAAACTATGGATCTCATTTGGACCCTGGCAGTCACCAGGCCGCCAGGGTCACGGTCGTGGTCATACTGCCATCAAAGCAGCGGACCGGTTGCAACATTACGACCGTGGCGAAACCGCCACGGTCAGACCGCCGGCACCACCAGGTTTCCGCCTGTCAACAGCCTGCTGGTGTCAGGGGTCGCAATCTGCCAGGTCAGCGCTGCCCTGGGGATTACAAGTCCCCTTTCTGCCAGCTTTTGCATGGCGGTTGGACCACTATTGCTATGTGGTGGGCACGCTCCGAGGTGGCTCTTGCTAATTTACACAGGTTAATCTGATTAGATTGCCTTATACTAAGCCACTTTGTGCAGATTTGCACGGGCACGTCAACCAACCGTCCTTCACTTGATTATGGATGCATGCCTTATTAGGTGAATTCACACGTGCAACCACTTTGCTATCATCCTCTATTTTGATTTTTTATTGGACTGGCCAACTACATCTCTATGTATATTTTGCAGCCTTGAAAAAGTCCTGTTGTGATGAAACACGTGTTGGCTGTGTATATGGAACTATGCTCAAATGACTACTTGGCTGTATTTAGGGATCAATGCTCAATCGATCTCTTGTTTTGACCCCCTTGGCTACTAATTAAAGGAATCCACTACAACCAAATCAACTGGAGGACATCTTTATTATGAACATTGTTGAGTGCTGCGGTTTCGAGCCTGGATTCATTCTGCAATGCCAGCCTATACCCTGTTACTCTACACTTATGGCACTTCATACCCTTGCTGAAATGTAAAAGCACGTCTGCCGCTAGGTAGCACACTAAAACATGGACGTGCTCTGGATGAAAGAACGTACATCTGTAACAAAGCCTTGATTCTTCCTGCACTTCCAGTGTGAGCCATAATTCTTCCTGTTCTGCCACCGTGAGCCTTCATTCCTCTTGCTCCTGCTGTGTAAACTGAGTCACTGGCCCAGCTCTACAAGGTCTGTTTTCACACCCCTGGGTGACACAGAGGAACTTAGTCCAACGCCCCAATGATAAATGTGAAAGACAGGTTATTGCAGCTCAGTAGAACCCCACCCAGTACATAAATCAGGTGGCGTCAATGCTTTTGGGTTACTAACATGGTTCAGCGGTAATCCACACAATTGTTTATTAATGATTTGCACACTCAATATCACTAGAATCAGAATATGTTTCTCAATAACAATGAAAATAGAGAAAATCGTAACATCACAATTTAGAGCCCTTACATCCCCACTGTGCTATCTCTAGGCACTATATTAGTTCTAGCAGAAGAATAATCAACCTGAGTTTCGGAGGCAGTACACATACCTGGACAACAGGGTTTGTTGCCAGTTTGAAATCGCTTGTCAGCTATTTTGAACACCCGGTCAGGATAATGGGTCTACCAGAGAACACAATCCTAGCGCCAGTTGGTGAAGACAGAGTGGAATGCTTTTCAGAGCCTTGGGGAGTCTCTTTAGAGGCTTCTTCGGTCGAGATGGAATCTGGTGCCGTGCACATCTGGATCTGCGCCTGTGACCTGGGTGAAGTTTCTCTCCTAAGTGGTCAAGTGCTAGTCCTTATATATTATATCTCATCTAAGATGGAATTTGCAATGTCACCGTAGGAACATTTTGACAATCATACACAGCAGTGGATGTATTAATAAGGTAAAAAATCCTCCATATAGACTACATTATTTGGGTTTTGGTTGTTATTTGACCTTGAAAAGGGCACCTCTCTCAGACGGATGTTGCACTGGGGATTTTATTGATGTCTATATCTGAATGACTTGAAACTTTCAGAGTTTTTAGACAAATAGGTACAGACAACATCTGCATCAAAGGCAGACATTGTTGATGTTGATGATTCTGCATGATTTGAGGAAAATTGGAGCCTCTATTGTCAAAGATGGCAGCCTCCATGGTCTAGAGTGGCGACCTCCTTTACCTAGGAGGGACGCAAGGCCAAAGGTCAACAAGCTGGACAGGCTAATTAAAATGGATACTATAGCTAAAATGAAACTTTACCTATATGTGTTTAGGAACCTAGAACACAAAGAAGGAAGCCTAAAAGCAAGTGATTAAAATAGATAAAATAATAGAATTATGGAGGGAAACAGACATACGATTTCTGACATTCCTGGAATAATTTCTATGCTAAATAATCACTGAATAATTACTGAATGTATTTTTGAATGATATTGCTTATCAGACATTCATTACACATTTACAGAATAAAAGCACATGCCAGGAACGTGCATTTGACGAAATATCAATTCATCACTTGTTACATGTTTAATAAGACATGTCTTCAAACTGAAATGGAAAAGGTGTTTCTGTGCTGGAAGACATGATCCTTACAACACTCTGCTATTCCTGCGCTGCCACTCTGAAACTTAGTTCTCCTGTGCTGCCATCCTCAGTCTTATTTCTTTTGGCACTTCCAGGATGACCCCTAATTCTTTTGGCTCTGCCACTCAGCTTTATTTCTTCCAGCTTTGCCACTCTGAGATCTAATTCTTCCTGCACTGCCACTCTGAGCCCAGATTTCCCCACGCTGTCAGTCGGAGCTTGGTTTCTTTCAGCACTTGCAGTGCTGGAGGACTATTTGCTCTGCTGCTCTGAGCCCTAACTTTACCAGCGATTCCAGCCTTGTTTTTTCTTGTACTGTCCAACTGTGTCTTGTGCTTTTCTGGTCTGTATGTTGGAACCCTCATTTTGTTAGTGCAACAGTTTGAGCGTTTGAGCCCTGATACTCTCTACACAGCTAGCCTGATACTAGTTTCTTTCTCCTCTTATCGAACAGGCTGGTTTTTGTTGTACATGTAGCAGCCAGTCTGGTCCCTCGACTTTGAGTGCATGGTTCTTCCTTTGTACAGTCTGATCTCTCCTCTCTTGTGTTGTAAGTCTGGTCTCTAATCTACATGGACTGCACACTAAACTAGCCGCCTATCTGTGATGCCGGTCTGAGACCTGATCATCAGTCCACTGTCGGTCAGTCCTTTTTTTTTTCCTTCTCGTTGTTGCAAGCCCGAGTTCTATTTCTTTCTGCACTACAAATCTGTGCAAAAATTCTCTTGGCTCCTAGTCTGGTCCCTATTCTCTCCGTGCCGTCAGTCAAATTCCTATTGTCTGTGTTGTGCTGTCAAATTCCTTTTTAGGGTTGAGCGCAAAGCGCTCTGTCCCTGGTGTAATAGCTCTGGGGGCTTTTAACCATGCCTATGTCACGCCATCGGTCTGGTTGGTTTGTGGGCTTGTCTTTTAAAATTCACTTGATTTAATTAGTGAAATGCATGCATACGTCATGCTTTTTCCGGTGTTTAGCCCTCCTCTAGCTCACCGGCCAACTACTGAAAACATACGATGCTTGATGTTTTCCGTATGGTTTCAGGACTTCTTTTTCTCTCTATATTGTGGCATAGTGATCTCGCCGGGCAGTATTGGAGTGCTTTGCATGGCATCGACCCTGGATATTTGCATTTTGCCAGCTACATGGATAATTGCACTTTTGCCTTGCCGATACGTTCACTGCAAGATAACTTCTGTTTCCTTTTGTGTCTCCTTTGCGCTAATGGCGGCCATTGGCTTGCTTATGTGAAACGTTTTAATTTTTATTTTCACATTATGTGGCAAGAAAAGTCCAGTTAGAAGTTTACAACGCTAATTGCTTTAACTCGAGCAAACGCGAGACCCATTGCATTGCAAATGTTTGTGTTCCATTGCTCTCAGCCTGGAACCAGTTTCAGCGTGGTCCGTTTGGATCAGGGTTCTTTCTGCATTGCTGCCTGAGCACCTGCTCCAAGAGATTGCTTCTCCTACTACCAATCCCAAGACACACAGAAGTGTCCAGCTGCATTGTGTCCTTACCATTTGGCATTGCGAAGCTCGAAATGTACTGTGCATAGCACAGGAGGGAAACCTTCTCTTCCCTATGACTGTCCTAGTTTTTGTTACGTTTTTTTGATTGTTACCTAAGTGAACATAACCATGTGTTTAGTGAGACCCAACAATTTGGCGGGTAAAGCGGGAGAAGCACCAAAAGGGGGCACACCGCACTGACAGTGACTACTGTCACAGGGCATTATGGGACTGTGGCAGTGGCAATGTTAATCCTAGCAGAGGGATGAGGCATGTTTAAAAGGTTATGTCAGCCCCTCTGGGTTTTTCACTTTCATCAGGGTGAAAAATATATTTTCACTGTATGCGTGGTGTATGTTTCACTAGGTACAGAAGCAAATCCAATTTGAACTCCATTGTCAGGGTTCCAATGAGAAAATGGAGGGCCTTGGATGAGGTTCCCCTCGGGTCATTTTTTGACCACTGGAACATTACTTTTCCATTCCCCAGAGACCGACTGTAGAAGGTCACCAGTATCCGTGGGTGTAAGGGGTTTCTCTCTAAAGATGTGGATGGGTTATCTGACTTGCATAAACAAAATAAGTTGGATTGGTTCAAACCATTTCCAGGCAAGCCCCCAAGCATTCAGATCCCTGACATGATCTGATCTTGCAGTGGACATGCACAGTTTGAATAGAAGAACCCCCTGCCCTCAAATTCAGACAGCAGACTGATCAGCTGTGTGGCTAAATACTAGACAGTTTGACCTGCAAACTGGACCAGCCTTGCTCATAGACCAGAGATAAGCCAAACAGCAGTGCGGGTGGAAACATTTCTGAACTGAAAGCTACCATCTGATTGCTAGCTCCACTACCAGATGGGAACTGAAAGAGACGTCTGCTCTGAGAATTGATGGGAGCACTTCAGAACTTAGAACAACTATTACCATTTCCAATGGATCGAGCCCTCTGTAAGTATCAGTGCCTGATGAGTCCTCTTGTGAACTCCCTGCCTCTGCCGCTACTGTGCCCTAGAGGAGTCCCCAAATTGCTGAAAAATGCACGTGATCATCAGGTGCTGGAAAAAGTAAATGCTTTACTGTTCCCTGAAATCTTAATTTCTTGAAATAACTTCACAGGCCCGAGAATCCCAGTGTGCAATTACTGAGCAGGACTACAGTCCCCCACAGGCTCCCATGACTGCTCTTGCCGCCCCAACTGCAGAGCATTGCAAACCTGGTGGGAAGGGCCAGAGTAACTCTGCAAGCTGTGAAGGAGCTTCAGAAATCTTCCCTGGAACATTATTGGTACATACGCTGCACAATCCCCAGGTGCAGCTAAACACACTGGTGAAGCTTACCCGTGGCAGCTCTTTCACACTGCATGGTCGCCTACGAAGGTTACTGTAGACGGATGTGATTGAAGGGGGTTGATGGAGGGGTTCATGACAGTCCTGGTGCTCATGACCATCATACAATAACACTGGGCCATAGTTAATATAGGCTCAAATACCATGCAATTTGACTCTGCACTGTTGAACACGGGGCCAAAATAACACAGGAATCGGGTGACAAACACCTTGCCATGAGAATCCAACTGGTGGCCAGCTGAATTCAGATCCTCACCCAACAACTACGACAAAAAGACAGCAAACTGGACATGTTCAAGAAAATTGGCAGCGGGGTTACCTGGTGCACACACACTTTGTATCAAATACCCCATTAAGTCCTTGGTATAATAGGCGGATGCTCGAAGCTGTTGAAAAGCTATCAATTCCTCCCCCGTGAGAACAAAGTCCAGATAGATGAAAGAAATATTGAGCACTCCAACACCAAATACCCAATTCCTTTGCATTCAGTCTTCTTGTGTTCTTTATTCATAAACCAGCAACCCATGAATCTCTGCTCTTTCCACCATGCACTAGCCAACACGTGTTTTGTCTCTGGCAGTTATTACGCCAATAGGAATAATAAGGGTTAGAACAATAGTTAATACACAGTTCAATATTGAATATGACTATTTTAAATTGAACCACTCCCATAGTCTGTTGTGTGTGTGTGTGATAGAAACCACAATCCAAGGCGTGAAAGGGAAAGGGAAAGAAAAAAAGCATAGTTGTAACCAGCTAGAGTTAAGTAAAATAAAAACTGAAGATCCCCAAAAGCAATCAAAGTACAGTGAATAGTCCAAATATGTAACAAAATAGACAATAAAGCCATTCTCAATATGTTGAGGGAGATCGTCAAACTGCTCCAAGCGCTCATTCCAAACCCTCACACACACATGTTCAAGGCACAACACAACTTAGGCCCCATCTACCGGAAAAGTCCCATTGGCTTTCGCTAACCACCCAGACACCGCTGCTATGATGGCCCCTACTCACACAAATCCCATGCATACACAGAACTAAATCAGGAGGACGGGATCTCTCTTATATCGCTCGTAAAGTGTGGAACAACCTCCCACCCCACATCAGAGCTTCCTCCTCTCTTCTGGAATTCTGCAAGAAGCTTAAGATCTGGCTTTTCAATTAACCAATATACCCTATGCAGGGCTAGGCATACACACCTGCTCAGCACCAGGGTGATAGTGCACTTTTCAAATGACCATAACACAACATGTAACATAACTCCCTAGGAAGGGGTTTTGCAATATTTAACCTTGAGAAATACCTTTTTCCATAGATCTCTGGTTCACAAGGCACTACAGAGATTGGATTTTCATTGTGCACCTTTGTAAACTGTTTTGCTGAACTTGCTGTCTGTGAAAAGAAGTACTTTTTCATTGCGAAACCACTGGCTGGGGACTGGTTTGTTGTTAAGTGTTATTAACTTGTGTTGCTGAGTTCTGATTGCCTAATAATCCGCAATAGGCTCACGTACATAGTGGTTTGTGGAGCATGGGGTTGCTTATCTCTTCACCTACCACCCAAAGCCACAGGCTCAAGATGCAAGAGGTCAAATCAGGAAGTATTATATATACTGAGTAATTGAGGAACAACAGGGAAGGAACAAAGCACTCTCAGAATGACTGCTCAACCACAGCTGCAGTTTCACTTCACTGAGGAACATGGTGACTGTGTGGGTCCCTGAAGCTAGACCTGCTGGCACCATAGACCAGGAACGACTGACTGACTTTTGTACAGCACACTACACCTTTGGTAGTCTCGAGGTGCTGGGGCCCGCCCACCCTGAAAAAACACCCGGGGAACAGTTCCTGAGTAATGTGAAATAGGTGGCAGATCATTCCTTGTTTTGTACGGCCAGATGCAGAACGTCCTACTTCCCTTACAAGGCGACTGGAATGGGTGTGCATGCACAAAACCTCCAAGAAAGCTGATGGAGGGGTAGTCTTATATCTTCCAGAAGCACCTGGTGCATAAGAGTACTTGAAAGACAAACACATGAATTAAAATGTTTGTTATGGGCACCCATAGTAGTTTCCTCCCAGCGTCTGATACATGCTCTTACTCCCTCCCTTTTCTTCACTGAATCCTGTTTGGCTGCTGCCTGGAACCCAAATAAAAGGGCACAGCACAAATATATCCTAGGGAGGACTTCCCATCTTTACTGGGGTTTGAAAGCACAGCTGTAGCATTTTACAGAAACAACCACATCAGAGTCCACAAAAACAAGACAAAGCTAAAGAGTCTCAACTATACGCCACACACTTGTGACCACCATTTCATCAGCCATAAGTCAAAGCCAAAAGATTCAAAACTCAGCACTAGAGTCAGGAAATCCAATCCTCACATCCCAAGCAACCAGGCCTAAGGCCAACCAGAAGACACCCAGCTATGGGACTAGAGCTCCTCTTCAGAAACGCTCTCCACAAAAGATGAATTCCACCCAAAAAGCAGCCAAAGACATGGAAATCCATTCCAGGAGGGAAGACTCAATCAAAGGGAAACCCACTCAGGGACCATCAAAGGGCGTGAAGAACTAATCCGCACCTAGGAGAGGCGAGACCCACACACTCAAGTACAGCATCCTGCAGTATCCAAGCCCCACTCAGATACTGAACCACTTTAAAGGGAGTCCATTGTTTACAATGGTGGGCGGGATTACAATGAGTGATCCTAACCCACTGGGTGCCAAATGTATAGGAATTTAACACCACCCAGGAGCAATCAATCAATCAAACTGGATTTGTAAAGTGTGACTAATCACCCTTGAGGGTATTCAGGCGCTGGCAGGTCTCAGCTGCTCATTCGAAAAGCCAGGTCTTGGAGGCTTTACGGAATTCTAATCAAACAGGATGCCCTACCAGGAAAAGAGTTGAAACTACTTCAGATGGGTTTCTAAATAATTACATAAGGCCCAACCCTGTCAAATCTCAACACCATCCAAACTCTTTAGTCCAGAAAATTAAGACTATGTACAGTGTACTTGTAATGTACGCTAACCAGCAACGGGCGTCAGTCACTGTCTCTACGGTGCTCATTTCATCACACTAACCTTGGCCAGAAAGCTCCAGTAATTGTATGTACAGAGTATTCTCCTCATAACCACCCTTTACCAATAACCAACTAGTAAAGATCAATATAGTCATGTGTTCACACCAACATTGTCACTTAACTTGACTCTGACATCATCAACGGGGTACGCATTAATACCATAATTGGATCAAAACTGTTTTTATCATCAAACATTACAAAGTCTCTTTCAGAAAACTCACCAGCAGAGCTAAACAATGATGGCTCATCACGGATACACATAAAAGCTGACAGGAAGCCAAGTAATCCCAAACTGTAGCCACTGTCAATGCCTGCTGTGCAACAGAGTGTGTGAAATACAGAAAAACAGAAAAGTGATTTGTAGGACCTCAGGCCTTCTGACTCCCACCGCAGGACAATTTGTATCCAGAAGCTAGCAACAAGCATTTTCAATGCAACGGGTCTTGCATTTGCTCAAGTTAGAGCTATTAGCATTGTGAACTCCTAACTAGACTTTTCTTGTCACACAAATTAAAAGAGAATAAAAAAAATGCAGTGAGATCGCGCTATGTAAAATACAGCATGATCGTGCTGAAATTGAAAACGGAAAAACAGAGCACGATATGTAAACCCTAGCGCGATTGCGCGGCGTGGAAAATAAACAGATAAAGTAGTCCAGAAATCATGCTGAAAACATTGAGCCTCGTATGTTTGCAATTGTTTACCTGTGCTGTGTAGGTGGGTTAAACACCGGAAAAGGCATGACGTATGCCTGCCTTTCACAAATAAAAACAAGCAGATTTTAAAAGGCAAGCCCACGAACCAATGAAAGTGACTGACGTGACATGGGCATGGTTGGAAGCATAAAGAGAGATTACTACAGTGGATGGAGCACTTTGCGCTCGCCCCTAAAAAAGGATTTCATTTTCAGGCAGTTAAGATGATGTCTGCAAGATCAGCATACAAGATCTTCCTTGCGAAATCTAACTGATAAGGATAAGTTGAGCCAGCTCCTCCAGCACCTGTGAGGGGATATTTGATGGAAGCTGATCCTTTAAAAATGTGTACAAGGTACCATCTAGACTAAAGGAAAGTGTATGGCCCAGAAGGAGGATACTTCCTGTTCTGATCTGTGGTAAAGCGATTCAAGTATGGACACCTCAATCTGATGGCGAACATCACTTCTGTCCCTTCAGGATAAAGTTCTAATTTGTGGTTCTTCCAGCAAAAGGTGACTAAGAGTGTCTACTTTCATGTTAAGGGAACCTGCCAGAGTGTCAGGGGATCAGGAACCTAATACGTCCTCTTTATTGCACCACATGCTAACATACGATATCAAAGTCATAACAAACACGTATAAAGCCCTGCATACATTCCCGGTAAACGGACTAGAAAATGCTAGAACTAGATGGAATACAGTACTACCGGACCAATTGGTGGCAGAAGAGTGGGCTCAAGCAGTAAGCCATACTCGCAATGTGTCAAGAAACCCCCAGTCTGGGAGTGTGGCTCTCTGGATTCGACACGGCAAGCGGTAGTGACTGATACATCAGCAATTACAGACCTTGTATTCACACTGGATCCTAGCTCCTGTCTGCTTGGAATCAGGAAGAGGGATAAGAAGCAAAAACACATACATAGGTTTGCAGATCTAGCGCTTGTAATGTATAAAAGGTTAATCGCTATGAACTGGAAAGCCTCTAAACCACCGGATTTGAAAACATGGCGAGCCTCGACATTACGCTGGGCACGCACATAGTATCAGGTACTACGGAAAATGCTAGACGAAGGTCAGAAACACACTGGGTCCGAAGCTTGGGAAACATTTGTGGCCAAACTGGAGGCCAAAAACGATGAGCGTCCACCATGAAAACTGACAGAGATTTAGAAAAACATATAGGACATAGGCTATGTACAATCACACATGAAAGAAAATTCTCCACATGGCCATAATATACATTAGTGGAACAAGCACAAACAAAATCAATAAGTGTCCCCTGACCCGGGCCCCCCGATGCAACTAAGTAACACATGGGAAAACAAGTTAGTATAAGTCACCTGCTAAGAATGATACTGAAGAGAGCGAGTGATTTAACTGCAAGATGTAAAATGTGCAAAGTAAATGGAGATAAGACCTGAGTTGTTATTGTTATTTACTTAAGATATATGTTATATTTGGTATCATGACAATTGTAGATGTTATCGTTTGATGTGCAGAAAATAATAAAAGAGATGTGTAAAAAATAAAATAAAAATAAAAAGAAGGGGAACCTGCCAAATGGGTCAGTACTGAAAAAATTCCCCACCATGGCACCCACTGCCACAGGCAAAACAACTCTCGACACAGAGTTAATTAACCTCACTCACTACCTCCCTTCCTGTTGATGTAATGGACAGTGTTGCTGTTGCCCGACAAAATCTTAATGGTGCTCTCTGGGACAGAAGGGGCAAATGCCTTTATGGCATGGCAGGCCGCCTGTTTCCAGCACATTTATGCATAGATGCCGCTCTGAAGCAGACCATAGAAAGGCAAGTGCCATTACGTTGTCCAGATGGGCACCCAGCCCAGCGAAGAGGCATCCGTTATCAAGGTAACCTGGACAGGGGTGCATGGATGATCTATCTCGAGACTGCAGCCACCCAGCCACCAGTGCACATCTGAGGGAACAGAGTTGAATATCTGCGCCTATACCAAGATGTACCGTTCATGCTGGGGCACCTGTTATCACAGGCACTACTTGTGATCCCCAGTGCTTTAAATGGGCCGGTACTCTCCGGTACTGAGTACCGGCACTTTTTTATTTTGCAAGGGAGAGTACCGGCATATCTCAAGAAAAACGTAATACTTTTAATTGGAGAGTACCGGCACTTCTCAGAAACAAGCAGGTACTCTGGTACAGAGTACCTGCACTTCTATTTTTCCATTTAAAGCACTGGTGATCCCTCATCTGCAGAAGGCCAAGCGGCCACTGCACCTGTAGGAACATGAGATGTGTTTAAGCCAGTAACATCTTCCGAAGTTTCATGGTCCTCTAGGAAGAGGAGCAATCCTTCGGGTTCTGTCCAGCACTGCACCTACGAAGGTCAACCTCTGTGGCGGCATGAGGTGTGATCTTTGTGCGTTGATGATAGAGCCCAAGTCATACAGGTCCTTCGCTGGTGATTGCCTTTACAAGCCAGGCACCCAAGTATGGTAATTCAGGGCCTTGTGGCATTGAAACTGGTGCTGCCACAACTGCCAGCACTTTCGCGATCGAGTACCCTAGGTTCCAGTGTGTAAACATGCTTCCAGCTACAACATAACTTTATTGCAAAGACACGGAAAGCCCATCCTGAAATGACCATGCAAGCCATTAACTTCACAACATGGGCCTTAATTGTGTACTGCATACATTGATTGCTCTTAACATGATCTAATCTGATCTGCGAAAGGTTAATCCAAACAAACCCCCCAAAAAAATTGGTAGCAGCCTGGACAAATGCCATTGTACATAAAACAATCGAACGCGATAAGTCAGTGCTATATAAAACATTTCAGCACATATACAGATGCAGCATTAATGGCCAAGGGTGGGAAAAACACAGGACTACAGAAATGTTTTGATCCCTCTAAAAATCTTACCCTTTTCAAGCTACGATCCACACCAGGAAGCTGTTCTTTTCTTATACAAATCCACTCTTTCGCTTGGAATCCAATCTTTTCTATTTCCCACATCAAAATGGTTTGTCTTTATCGGAGATGCGCCTTTCCGGCCCTGGAATGCAATCTTTCCTCGCAGGGATCTGGCTGAAGGAGCAATGTTCTCCGGAAACACTCTCCACAGCATCAGCCTACCACAAAGAGAACGAAAAGCCAGTCCTGACAAAGTTCTGAGGATGCGGTATGAAAGAAACAGCATTTTAAGAGTCCCTTCAAATTAAAAGACGTGTCATTGGCTTTCCCAACAGAATCTCTGGATTGGCCCTGTTGGCTCCTGCTTCCTTTGCTCGGGCGTTTGGAATTCCCAACCCAGCCCTTGGTGGGGCTTCGGGATACCTTGCTCCAATCCTAGAATTTGGAATACCTCCTCCATAAAAACATTGCTACGTTTTGAGGTTCTTGTTGTGGTCTGTCCTCTGGGGATCCTATTACATATTCACTTTGGGCCCCCATGCTGACTTATGGAATCTTCAGTGCCCATTCCGATGGATCTCCAGCCCTCTTCCTCTGCCCCAGGGAAGACCACCTAGTTCCGGCTCACAGGACGAATGCCGTGCAGCACCTCTGAGTGCACCCAAAGGGTGAGGTGGGAGTTACACGCCTCCAGCCTGAGCATTCCCTTCTGCCCACTTAAGTGGCGAGGGCGCAGTGGGCTACGTGTCTGCCCGGAGATGAGCGGTATTTCTTGTTCTAATAAGCGGCGCCATCAGGGAAGCCTAAGCGAGCACGGGCTCGAACCTTGGGGAGGCTGACTCGGCCTTCCATCCTTACTGAGCTGAGAAATAATTAGAACTCTAACTGGAGCGTTAGCAGCGTATTCTGCGACACGACCTCAAGTTACAGGCTGCAACAATTTCTGTTTCTTGAATGCACACCGGGACCTTACCGTTTGTATGCCCCCCGGATGCCCCGGATGCCCGCTCCAGGAAAAACGGCCCTCCCCCGGAGGATATTTGTTCCTTCCTTAGACGGACAGGGGAGACTTTACCGCCCTCGCACCGTGGGGCATATCTACCTCCTCACCAAGTTATCCTTTGCTCTGCCCCGGCCAGGCCCGGTCCTTCCCTCCTCGACTCCCCTCCCCGAGTTCTGCAGCAGACTGCTGGCTCTGCGGACCCTGAAAGTTCTGCAAACGACGAGGGGGCGGAGCCTGGGATAAGGCGGGACTAAAGTTTGCCCAGGGCAGGGGGCGGAGTTGAGGTGTGCGTGCGAAAGAGGGCGGGGCAAAAGGGTAAGAATGCAAGATGAGAAGTCTGATTGACACTGCAGGTTCTACAGCACAGTCAAGTTATCACCCAAATCCGTAACTAAAGAAGAGCTTCTATCGAAGGTACGATGGAGATAGAAAACGGACTGGCGTACAGGCGGCCACCTTGCAGAGTCCAGCTGCCAAGTTTTCAACTTGCTAATGTGTAACATTTTTGTGGTATCAGGGTGCATGTGAGTGACACTCTGCTGTGAAATGTGTGACACTTTGGAGGATACTTTGTTGCAAATAAATCAAAGAAATACAGAGTATTTGAATGTTTTTCTGTGTGTTTTCTATTATTATTGTATATAGATATATCACAACATATGAGCTTGACTAAAACAAATCAGACTCATTGGCGTTGCCAATGCTTGTTAATTGTATCCGTTAAAATAGTGATAACTATTTTGTTGTGACTAATTAGAATTGAAAACGTTTCTGTGAATTAAAGTTTACTGAGATCTATGGAAGGCTCGTGGCCTTCACAGTTTCTCAATCTGACTGCCCACTCTCCCATTCACACTAGTTATCTACAGTTCTGTTTGCTCCTTACACCCTCTTTTTCTTTGCATGTTTCCGAAACCCTCCATCTGCATACATTATATGTCATCTCTTCCCTCTTCATTGTGGTCTTTTCACTCTGTCCTACATGTACTCCCTTCTATTGCCTCAGTCACCACACCCACCCATCACCACACCACACCCCTTCTCTTTCTCCTCACTTGTAAAGACACCATGTTCTGTTTGTGCTGTCAATGATTCAGCAGCTTCACATACAGTCATATAAAATTGAATTTACAATTGGCACATTTCTGAACATTACTCTGTGCACTCTGCAGAGAGGCCAAGAGTTGGATGGGCTCCGCAAGGAGGCAAAGGATTGGTCTGAACACCTTAATTTGACCCAGCAATAGGCACTCTGAAAAACTCTCACTGCTTTCAGCCACAGTGTTTGGACAAAATATCTGAAAAAATAGCCTGTGTGGACAAAATATTGTGTCAAGAATATGAAGGTCACTATGACGCCTCATATATGTACCTTGAAGATAAGTATCATCCAGGTATGTAGATGTGGAGTTTAGAATAGTAAATCTGTACTTTCCTTTTTGCACTTACCTTATCAATAGTTTGGTCCTCAATATTTTCGACACAATATTCTGTCCACACAATATTATTGTTATCGATATTCTGTCAGTGAGCACCAGCCACACAGCTCCTGATCGTGCTCCATAATAGGCATAGACCTATAACCTTCAAACCGTTCAGACTTATATAGCCGACTCAGTTCACAGTATGTACTGCACAAGTCATTGTGCCCCATAAAAATACTACAAAAACCCTTCATCTGGAAAATGCAAATATTCTTAAGGAATGTGTTATAATTAAAGATTGATCTTTTGTAGGTTGCAAGATGTTGGTTTAATCAGCTTAGTTATAGGTTACAGGTAATGCCCCACCATTAGCAGCGCAGCCCACTCTCACCAACTGACCATTCACACCAACCAGGCACTCATCAATACTCCGTGACCTCCTCACACACTGTCTCAGCAGCAGAGTACTAGCAACTAAGGAGAGAATGCATAGCAACAATTCAAGTCACAACACATCTCCTCTCTGTAGAGAAAATAAACGATGGAAATAACATCATCCTTTAACATAAGGACAATAGATGGTAGCACAAATTCAAACTGAACAAATCAGTAATTAAAAAGGACTAAAGATGGAAAAAAATGATAAACAGTCCTAAAATATCAGATACAGTAATAATCACATAATGCAATTCAAATGCACTGCCCCCCTTTTGCACACACTATAACAAGGAGGTGTAACATACTGATCAACACCACACGCACCCCCTCCTGCAGCGCATCACTAGGATACTCAACCGTGTAATGAAACACTTGGGTACTCACCCCTGCAACACAACACTAGGGTACATGACTCTGCAATGCACGTTATGGTACTCAATCCTTCAACGCACATTAGGGTGCACAATTCTGCAATCCAACACTAGGGTACACAACACTGCCTCACAAAGTTAGGGTACACAGCCCTGCAACACTAGGGTGCACGGCCCTGCAACACAACATTTTGATACACAACCCTGCAATGCATACTAGGGTACTCAACCCTTTAACGCAACAATACAGTATACAACCCTGCCTCGCAACACTAGGGTACTCAGCCCTGCAACACTAGGGTACACAGCCCTGCAACACAACATTACGGTACACGACTCTGCAACGCACCACTAGGGTACTCAACTCTGCAACTCAACGTTAATTCAAATTAAAGCATTCCGAAAAATAGTGTGCATTCTAACAATTTACACATGCATCAAGTCCACTTAGGCAACAACTTCAGCATGCTACAGATGGCCATACTCTCAGACAGTAAAATCAGCATGGCCACACTTGCACTAACATACTGAGAATTCAATTCTAAAAATATACACATGCAGCTGATCCAAACTTGCATTAAACAAAAAAACACTTAGGAAGAAAATTAAAACATGGCAGCAAATTAAGAACAGCACACATAGATAAACTGGCATTACATTATAAACACATTATAGATCTCTCACCTGAAACCTCTTCCCCTCTTTAACCCCTACGGTGCCTTGGACGAGGAGATCACCTCGTCCTGCACCCAGGAACTGGGGGGCTCCCCACCCCCGCCCCCCGGTGGTGGATGGAAAGGGAAGACCTTCCCCTTCCACCCCCAACCCCCCACCCCACAGTGACGTCAGTGCGCATCGTGGGGGCAGAAACCACTAGGCACCAGGGATTTTTTTTTGCGCCAATGGCAAGGGTCGCTCCCGGGGGGGCTGAGGGGGCATATTTATTTTAGGCCATTTCTGCCCCCCTGGGGCCGGCTGAGCTAGAGGCCAAAATCCACAGGTAGGCACTTTGTAAAAAAAACACCTCTGTTTTCTGTGAAAAAATGTGATGTGTCCACGTTGTGTTTTGGGCCATTTCATTTTGCGGGCGCTAGGCCTACCCACACAAGTGAGGTATCATTATTATCGTGAGACTTGGGGGAATGCTGGGTGGAAGGAAATTTGTGGCTCCTCTCAGATTCCAGAACTTTCTGTCACCAAAATGTGAGGAAAAGGTGTTTTTTTATCCAAATTTTGAGGTTTGCAAAGGATTCTGGGTAACAGAACCTGGTCAGAGCCCCACAAGTCACCCCATCTTGGATTCCCCTAGGTCTCTAGTTTTCAAAAATGCACAGTTTTGGTAGGTTTCCCTAGGTGCCGGCTGAGCTAGAGGCCAAAATCTACAGGTAGGCACTTTGCAAAAAACACCTCTGTTTTCTGTAAAAAATTGTGATGTGTCCACGTTGTGTTTTGGGGCATTTCCTGTCGCGGGCGCTAGGCCTACCCACTCAAGTGAGGTATAATTTTTACCGGGACACTTGGGGGAACATAGAATAGCAAAACCAGTGTTATTGCCCCTTGTCTTTCTCTACATTTTTTCCTTCCAAATATAAGAGAGTGTGTAAAAAAGACGTCTATTTGAGAAATGCCCTGTAATGCACATGCTAGTATGGGCACCCCGGAATTCAGAAATGTGCAAATAACCACTGCCCCTCAACACCTTATCTTGTGCGCATTTTGGAAATACAAAGGTTTTCTTGATAGCTATTTTTCACTCTTTATATTTCAGCAAATGAATTGCTGTATACCCGGTATAGAATGAAAACCCACTGCAGGGTGCAGCTCATTTATTGGCTCTGGGTACCTAAGGTTCTTGATGAACCTACAAGCCCTATATATCCCCGCAACCAGAAGAGTCCAGCAGATGTAACAGTATATTGCTTTAAAAAAGCTGACATTGCAGGAAAAAGTTACAGAGTAAAACGTAGAGAAAAATTGCTGTTTCTTTTACCTCAATTTCAATATATTTATTTTGAGTTGTTATTTTCTGTAGGAAACCCTTGTAGGATCTACACAAATTACTCCTTGCTGAATATAGAATTTTGTCTACTTTTCAGAAATGTTTCGGTTTCTGGGATCCAGCATTGGTTTCATGCCCATTTCTGTCAATGACTGGAAGAAGGCTGAAAGCACAAAAAATCGTAAAAATGGGGTATGTCCCAGTAAAATGCCAAATTTGTGTTGAAAAATTGGGTTTTCTGATTCAAGTCTGCCTGTTCCTGAAGGCTGGGAAGCTGGTGATTGTAGCACCGCAAACCCTCTGTTGATGCCATTTTCAGGGACGAAACCACAAGCCTTCTTCTGCAGCAACTTTTCCCCATTAAAAAAAAAAAAATGAAATTTTTACTGTATCTTGGCCTCCTTCAGGGGAACCCACAAAGTCTGGGTACCTCTAGAATCCCCAGGATGTTGGAAAAAAAAGTACGCAAATTTGGCTTGGCTAGCTTATGTGGACAAAAAGTTCTGAGGGCCTAAGCGCGAACTGCCCCAAATAGCCAAAAAAAGGCCTGGCACAGGAGGGGGAAAAAGCCTGGCAGAGAATGGGTTAACACTTGGACGCTTACAGTTTCTCAGGAACACTTAGAACATTTCAAATGTATCCATCACCTTTCCTGTGGAAAGTTTGCACACAAGTTTGTACTCTACAATCGGGTAGCTTACAAAGGACAGTCAGCGGAATACATGAGAGTACATTGAAAACAAGCTTTCATTTTTTAAGTAAAAAGTTCCTCACTGTTAAGTTTGCTACTAATTGGTGATAGTAGGTGCGAAGTCCAGAGGTGTGCCCATCATCGCATACTCCTTTCTCATGGAACAGTGACTAGACGCAAACCTTGATGAACTGATGACAGGTGCTTCACTACAGTATTAAAAGTACACCTTATAGGCCATAGTAGCACATTGAAAACATCCCAATTGACTATGATGGCCGCAGATGTATTGTGTCGTTTTCCAAGGTAAATTGAGCTTGACTTGCCAGAGTGGTGTGCGACGCTTAACGCCGGTTTTGCAAGGTGATTGCTCCCTGGAGCAGCATGACCTCTACCATGCACTTCCGTAGTTCGAGCATGCCTTAAGGAGAAACTGGCCCTCACACACAGCAGCCTTATATGCAGCTCGAACCTCAATGACTTTCAGGCAAGTCCTCCTTAATTCAATAGCGTATGGCTTAATTACACATGCTGGTTAAGTGCATTTCTTGAAAAATAACACTCACACAACAGCATGAGCCCTCACCGTAACGGGGATAAATCCTCCCAAAACACACATCGCTGTGGTGTTTTATCAAATACTGGCTCCATGCTGGTTCATTGCTGGCCCAAAGTTTTGCCAGAAGCCCACGGCCAGCACTATAGAAGGTTAGGGTGTCGAACACCAAGTTTGCATTGTCTTGATTTCACAGTATGCATCTTTAATACACCACCAGACACTGCCTTTCTCTTCACAGCACTCTTGGGGGTTCTTTTACATCACTGCTTTCTCCCTGAGCAACCATTTGTCTATCTTTCTCTTCCTTCTTCTTTCCCTCTTTTGTGTTTTTCTCTATCTTGCTCTAGGTGAAATTCTGATGAGGGAAAATAGGTGCTGGTTCCCAATAATAAGAGTCGGTAGGCCCTACTGGCCTAAATTAAGCAATGACAGTAAGCAATCAGGAGATTACCTCTACAATCCCACATCCTAGTCATTGCTAGTGAGTTATATAAAGGAAATCAAGGCATTTGACAAAAAACAAAACATGATCAACAAAATAATCTAACACCCAGTGATTTATTGCAAAAAGTAATCCAAATCCACTATAATACAAGAAGGTTGAAAATCACGATTTTACTGCCTACCATAGGTTTTTCTGTCTATTCTGCACATTATGAAGTCTATAAAACCAAAGTGTGTTTTGAGGCTGAAGAACCAGCCCTGCGATTTCTTCCCATGAGACACCGTGAAATTTAGCCCAAAATCAGCAACTCTCATAATGCGACATACATACACCTTGCCAGGTGCATATTCTTCCAAATGGGAATAGGCAAACAATATGGTTTCCTTACTTCATCAACTCAAAGGTATTATAGAAGCCTTTTTACCTTTCTCAAGAAGACCAAAGGTAACAAATAGTCTGTTTTGCAGAATTTTCCCGATCCGTTAAGATAAATAGTTAGAGCACGCTTAGCATCAAATAAACTCAGTAGCCTGTCTTTTTTCAGGAGAGGGGAAAAGGAAACAAAAACAGGAAGGATAATCTCCTGAGGTGTATCAAACTTTGAATTCACTTTTGGTAAGAAAGTAGAATCTGGTTTGAAGATCAAAACATTATCCAAAAACCTTAAGAAAGATGGACAAGATAAAACAGCAGAAAGCTTATTGGAATGGAAAAGCCCTCTGCATGGTAATCAGCGTACACCCCTGCCCTGAGTGCCCAACTGTAATGATGTCTGGATCCCTAATGCTGATTCTTGTTGTCAAAGGCAAACATTGATCACGCATGTGTGCAATGACATGCACCTGTCTCCACCATTGTGGTACTGTTGGACCAGGAGGGGTGCCCAAAGCTCTACCCTTGTAGTGGTGAAAGGCTACTGCTTTGACCAGGAATTAAGCAGCACGGTGGTGGCAGGATACAGCGTAATGATCAGTAGGAGTGAACGGGTCCATTTTAACATGTATCACTGGAGTGAGGCCTAAAGGTTCACTCATTTTAAAGTTCCACTGCTGCATGCTTAACTCACCCCTTGGCCTACATTGGTTTAGTGTAGTGCTGAGCTGGGTGTTTGTGTGTGTGCTGACTGGTGTACCTGCGCTGGGTGTATGTGTGTCCTGGGAAGGGTACAATACAAGGATAATGCAGTACTGTGCAGTGCATGGATGCTGAATGCATTTACTGGGTGTATGTGTACATGTGAGTGTTACAGTACAAGAAGGATGTAGTGCTGGGCAATGTCTGCATGGTAAATGTATGTGCTGGGTGTATGTTTGTTTATGAATGGTACAGTACAGAGAAGATACAATGCTATGCAGTGAGTGCATGCTGTCTACATGCCTTGGGTGAATGTATGTCTGCAAATGGTATAATGCATGGAAGATTCTGGGTTCCATTTTGGGGGACACAGGCCTGCATGATGAAACCAAGACAGGGTAGCAGGTTTAGGAATCCCCCAGGCAGATTTTTTGTATTTCTGTATTCCTGTAAGGTGGATGAGACGCACACACTGGAAAAGGGGAGAGCCAGGCTTCCTCTATACACTTCAAACGGTGCTCTTTGATTCAGTGAGCAGTCACAAAGGAAGGGCACAAGCACATCACATGGCTAACCTGTTAATACACACATCAACCATATGTGACCGCTAGTTGCTCCCATGGTCTGTATTGTAGGGCTATCAGCGTCGGAGTGGTTTCTGCATTGACAGACTGCTTTGAAGTCTGAGCACTTAAAAAGAAACAGATCCCCATCCCAAGCTTCAAAGATTCAGATGATAAATCACGTATTGGTGTCTGAAAATGGACTTTAAGAAGGGGAGTTTTAGATCAAGCTCAGGAATTCTGAACCCTCCAAGCCTGCAGGTGCACATAAGACTGAATACAGGCCAGTCGGCACCAGGGGAACTTGCTGGCAAGATAGCACATCAGTGCTAAAAATGTTTGACTTTAGAATAGAGCATGAGTGAACTCTTGAGAATCAGACTAGTGGGGCATACCCTGGATATTGCCAATAGTGAATGGAAAATATCCATTGTCATTGGAGCGAGAAGGAAGTTGGACAGGGAACCACCAAGGCAATACTAGAGCCCCGACCTCAGGGGGATTATGTAGTTGTTTGTGAATGTCGTATTTTTCTTTTGTGTTATATGCAGTAGAAATAAAATATTTCTATTTTTTCATAAAAGAGAGTATTTGGCTGGACAATAATTTATTGCTGCTGCTGCACACATTTTGGGTTGAGAGCCTGAGTTCACTCTCCTGTATCCACCTCCTCCTGGGGGAGCCTTGGACTGCTCGGATCATGCTATTCCTGAGAGTCAAGTGCTGAAGGGGTACCTGGTTCAATTGCTCAGAATCCATCGTAGGATGGGCCTCAGGACATCAAGAGTAAAAGGCCTCAATCACCACGGTTGAGCCAGGTAGCTACTGCTGGCCTTATGGCCTTCTGAAAGCAGTTCTGACAAAGTCCACCTAGCCTTTGGGCTGGAATGAATGGCACCAAAATACATTCTTCAGAAGAAAGCCATTCTACATCAGCAGTATCCAGAGGTTCAAAGGGAAAGCGTGTAAACATTTTAAGACTAGCTGGAGATCCTAAGGAGGAAATTAAGCATTACAGTAACATGAGTACCAGAAAAACATTTAACTACGAACTAGAGCATCTGCCTCTTTTATTGACTTTTCCGATTCATGCAAAGCCTCAATTGCACACCTTTGCAATTTAAGAGCAGAAAAGATCCTAATAAAGCCATCTAATAATAATTGAAACACTGAAGAGGCAGAATAAGACAAAGAAGACAAACTGTGTGAAGAATACCAATAATCAGAAGTGGCCCAATGTCTAGAATAAGACTTAAGAGGAGAAGGTCTCCTAAAATATTGGACCATTTCTACTAAATACATAGGCAACCTTTGCTTCAATAGATATAACCTTCTAAGTTACAAACTGATAGGATGAGGTTCAAAGGTAGTAGAGGGATGCTTTTATTTAGATGAGAAGGAAAGTGAGGAAGGTGAGGAAGAACCAATGGAGGCCACAAAGTGCCAGGTAATTGTGAAGTACTTCTGGGACAAAAGGGTTGAACTACAATTTTGTGAGTTCTTTACTGACAAATCTTTAACAACAAGGCCTGGGTTATTGGAAAAGCAGAAACAGTAAACATTACCTTCTTTGGCTATTTCAGAACCACTGCATTTACTCTCCACGCTCCTTCTTCCAAAAAAACAGGAACAACACTTCTGGATAAGGGCATTCACCCTGGAGGCTGGAGATCCATGTGTGGGATGCCAAACTTCATACAAATGGTATGGAAGATCTATCTAGACAGTGGCAGGATCTGGTTAAGTGATTTGCCTTCACATTGCCCAGACATTTGACGTGCAGTGCTGATATTGAGAGTAGGTGTCTCTCTGACCCAAAGAGTCAGGAAACATGGTACCTTGTTCGGGGACTACAAGTATGTGTTGCCTTGATGATTGATACAGACTACTAACATCATATTGTTGGGCCTTTCCAACACATTGGAGTGAAGGAGCAGTCTAAAATGAAGGATGGATTTGAACACTGCTGTTAATTCCCTCCAATTTGAAGACTTTGAGGATTCTACGGAGCTCTACATTGCTTGAACTGATAGACTTTCTAGAGTCGTGCCCCAACTGATAGTGCTGGCATCTATCGTCAGGGGTTGAGGTGGTTCTGAATACAATGGGACTATCTTTATCAGCACCTCACAGACCTTTCCTTTTACCATGTTTTTGACTTTCTCCTGCACCAAGATCGGTATTCTCTTAGCTTTATTGCTCCCTCCTTTAACATTATTTTGTGCACATAATTCTTCAAGAGACCTAACTTACCCTCAAAAATGTTCCTGACCTCCCTGATCTCTTGCACATTCATATTATTAACTGCTATAACATGACACTCAGCCCTGGGATGTATGACCAGGTGTAAGTCATAGCGGTGTGTCCAATCTAGTATATGTGGTCTTTGCTACATATACTTCATCTTTGATACACAGCTCCCTGAACGCTATCTCCCACTTGTAAACTATTGTGTACTTGTACGCACAGCGCTTATAACTTTTGACTGAAATACCACCTCACTCCACACCCTCAACACTACATCCTGTGGTATGAAGTATAATCACTTCTGTTTACTCCATACTGTTGATTAATGAATGCACTGTGGAAATAAAGCTAGTACAGAACCAGACCACTATGCAGGGTTGGTAAATTAGACAAAGTTGGAAAGCTTTAAACTAGTGTTTTTACCCTCAAGGTTTGTTAGGTAACGATCCATGTCCATCAGATGACATTGTCGGTTCCTCTTTGCAGGGTTGGCTCTTTTGGGAAAGTGTATAGCAGCAGACGTTGTTGATTACAGCGTGATGTGAGTCAACAAAAGCACTTCTTAGGGAGAGGTGATGAGAAGCGGAAGTGAAGTCACATTGATGATGCCCCAAGACTGGCGTGTGCTTGCCCAAAGGATAAGCAAAGGCTTTTGTCCATCCAACCAGAGTTCTGCTATTCACTCTTCAAGGGATTTTGGGGCTGGCAGAGACAGAGCCGCAGTGGACATGCACTATGAATAAAGGCCTTCTCACGTCTTCAATCAGTGTTACTTAGCAGCAGCTAAAGTTGACTGTAGACCAGTTAAAGTCTTTCATGAAGCACATGGTAATTGCAGGCTGTACTCTGACACAACTATAGGCTGCAGGCATTCCTTGAGCCTGGACAGCAGGGCACACTAAATCAATTTCACCTGAATTTGTTCCACTTTGGTCAGTTCTGTAGCCTCTACTACAATCTAGCGCCAACAGACAAATGCTGGGCATTGGAGTAGAGTAGCATAGGGTAGAGTGCCGTAGAGTGGCATTGTGTGGACTGGAGTGGTGGAGAGTGGAGTGGCATAGAATAGAGTGAAGTGGCACAGAGTAGAGTGGAGTTGCATAGATTTGAGTGGAGTGGCATGGAGTAGACTCAAGGGGCATACATGAAGTAGCTTAGAGAAGAGAGGAGTGGTGAAGAGTGGCATAGTGTGGAGTGGTGGACAGTGGTGTAGCGCATAGTAGAGGGATGTACAAAAGTACAGTTTTGGGTGTAAGTATCTTAAGCATCAACAGATACAGTAGATAGGGTGAAAGCAATATAAATAAGAACCCATATGCCTATGCTAAAAATAGGAAAGCACATCGCAAGTTCAGGAATACTACGTAAACACTTAGAAAATAACCAAAATAGTGTGTTGCAAAAAAACGATGAACATCTAAGATGAGGAAGAACACATGTACTTGGTCCATGCTTTAGGGAGAAACTAAAGCAAAAGAAAGACATGAAAGCGTACAGTGGGTAAGCAGTCGAAAGACTGCAAATGAGAGTGACAGCAAAACAACAAATGGCATGCTGTGGGCTGGTTGTAAGCCCACTGAACTGTAAACAATTTGTCTTGCAGCACAAGCTCTGTGTGGCTGAGACCTACAAATGAGTCTCTCACCTTAAATGGAAGTGTTGGCGTAAATGCCATTGATCCCACTTTTGTGCGATATGCCTCTGCACATAGCCAGCTGGTGTGGGACACCAAATGTCCAGCCTTTTGCTCCTGAGAGAGGAATGAGCAGGAGTGGGACACGAATGGATGCCCCAAGCCGCCTTAACCTTCTCAGAGCGGCTCACCAATTAGAAGCATATGACGCAAACAGGAGGGCTGGGATGCAGCTAGCGGTGCTGTCTGGATGCCCTTCATGCAGCTATGTCTCTGTGAACATGAACTGGGTAGAAGTAACTCTGAGAGGCAAGCAGATGTGTGCATGGTGACTGGGGGTAGAGCTGCAGCAGAGAAGGTTTACTGCACAGGCTACCTTAAGCAGAGTTACATGCTAAAAAGGAACTATGTGAACCTCTGACACATGAGACCCCTCCTTATGGGTGTGAGTCTCCTGTTTTTAAAGATAAAATAATTTTGATTATGTGTTCTCTTGCATAAAAGATCATCCACTAGAATGCAAGCTAATGGTGGAATAAAATGACCTCATTTTTGACATTCTCTCTTTTGCTGTGTTAGATGCACTACTAGAGAGACCATCTGCTCTATCTTCAGGAAGTACTGGGGCTGTCCCTTCACCTCTAGGAGACTGGATGACAGGCAGACACCATTTATGGATAGACTGCATCTCTCCAAGGATTCAGCTGTGGCAGCTCTCCAAGCTTTCTTCTGAGCCTTCCTTTCCTTGGTCAAGAAGAACATGGGAATGGAACATAGAGAGGTGGTTTGGGTTCCACTTTCATACACCTTTTTAATAGATCGGGATGTGGCTTCACTGTCCATGGTTTAGGAACTGGTGTGGGGTTTATGAATTTTAAGTGTCCTTGTGAAGCTTCTCTCCAGACACAGACTTTGTGTAAAGTGACTAACATTAACACTTGCGCCCAAGTTGGAGTCAGTGGGTGACTTTCCTTTCACACGATGACGGGGAGGGCCTCAGGCACCTTTGCTGAGCCGAGGAGGTCACGCCCATAAGAGCTGTGACCTCTTCAGCCCAGCAAAGTTCAGCTCAGGCAGCCAGGAGTCTGCGCAAATCATGCATGTCTCGCTCCTGGCTGCCTGAGCTGAACATGAAGAGTGTCTGTCAGGCTGACCTTTGCTCAGCCTGACAGGCACTCTTCATGAGGGGCAAAAGGTGGGGAGGAGGTGGCGTGGCTCCTCTGCCCTAAAGGACGGGCCACGGCTGGCCGTGTTTAATAAAAAGATTTATACAAAAAAAAAAAGAGTGGAAGGTGGTATTTAAATGAAGAATTGAAGAATGTAAAGAGTACAGATGAAAAAATTGCCCGCAATGTGTACAAAAAGTAGAAGTGTCCTGTCGGTGGCAATATTTCCAGGGGCCACTATCTCTCTTGCAACAATGTTTATGTTCGTCAGGATGGTTATTAAAATAAGTATCTTATGTTGCAAAATCTTTGACACAGTCACATACATGTTCCTTTTGAGAACACAAATGCAGACTTGTGAAATGAAAAATAAAGTTTAATTCCTGACTCATTGCCTTATTCCTTGTAGGCAGCAAAGGGAAAGACAGCCCAGTTGGTGAGAAAGCAGAAGTAGCCTTTCAAATGCAAATGTGATCCTCTCACTGCTCATGGCCTATCATTAACACTCCTTGGGAAGACAAAGTTTGTTCCTTACTAGAACAATGCGAGCCGTTGTCCTTAGAGACCCTGTGAAAGGAAGAACAGTGTGCTGGTACCTTTATTGGAGAGCCCATCTTCTGTATAGAGGTTGGATTAATTTAACAGCAGCACCAGTAATGCCTGCTTCCTTCAACATGTGCAGAGTGTGTTGCTGAAGCTGCCCCAGATGGGCCACAAAGGTTTAAAATTGAGACAAAAGACATCCATGATGGACCACTCATGGCCCAAACGGACAAGGCACACAGATTCAGGGCAGTCTGTGAACAATGAGGACAGGTGGACACCCTATTGTCATGGAGATGTCAGAAATCTCATAGAAATGCAACTCATTTTAGACACTGAAGCTGCTCACACAGCTTATAATTATGTTAAGCACAGAGGCAGGATGTCAGACACAAGAGCACCTCGCATTACACACTGGGCTGGTTCACTTAAGAAACCTCATGCTAAGCACTGGCATGTTTTATATCTATGATGATTTGTAAAGCTTTCAGAGGGAGCATTTCTCAGAAGACTTCTAAACTTTTGCACTGACCCAGCTCAGAAATTCAAAGTCATGTTTTTTGGGTAGGCTGCAAAATGTGAGATTATTTTCAGTGTGGTGGGTTTAGTAGTATAGGTCACATTTGTGTATGTTGCATGGCTGGGTTGAGAAGAACCTTTATGTTTGTCAGGGGGCACTGTGTGACTATGTCATGTCAGAGGTAGCTCTGAGTGCCTACAATGTTGCGCTTATCTTCAGTTTTGAAAGTCCCAGGGCTCTCTGTTCTGTTTCCAAGAGGAGGCAGCTGTCCACTACCCAGAGGGACATGCTAGTTTTTACTGTTGGCGGCGTGTGTTAGGGTGTGGAGTGGTTGACTTGTCTGCACTAATATGACCCCTTCCAATACACTTTCTGACAGAAATATTTATATTTATTACAATAGTGCTGGACACAATAATTTGTTGTATGGACGCATCATTGTTTATTTGTGTTGATTTATTTTAATATCATTGTCATTTCTTGTTTGTCTTTTGTAAGTTTTTAGATTTACCATAACAAAACACCCAGGCCATCAATTAGCTTATCCTGATGATGACCATCCTGCCATTTGAATGGGTCGAAACGCCATCCACAACATACACAGACCCAGCACTTTATCGGCTGATTGTATATCCTTTGGGCTGTATTGCTACTCATGTTATTCTGATGCAAGCACTGCACTCTTGTAATACATTTATCACACTTTGCGTGAGCACTTTCCTCACGTCACATGTGTTCACATCACACTACATTTTTGTTTTATTGTTTTGCATGAATTCTGAACTATGGATTATATATATTAACAATATTGCTTTTTGAGCTAGAACAGTGGCTCCCAACCTTTTGACTTATGTGGACCCCTACTTTATCATTACTGGAACCTGGTACCTAATCTCTTAATATTATTCAAATTGCTAAGCAGTTGCGGACCCCCTGAGAAGGCTTCACGGACCCCCAGGTGTCCCCGGACCACAGGTTGGGAACCTCCAAGCTAGAGCATTGGTTATTGCTTCACGGCTGTCCGTGCTCCCTAGGGACCGCTGATGTTTAATAATGCTGATTACCACAGGTCCCTTTGGTACCTAGAGTTTCCCTTGTTCTTTATAATCTAGAACTACTGAATCAACAGAAGACCAGACAGGAGCTGGAATGTTTAAGAGAGAGGCAGAGGAGAGAGCTTGTACAAGAAACGTATGATTCACGTCAGTAGAAAATGATTTGAGTATTCTAGTGATTAAAATCTGAGAGATCTGAATTAAACTGTTGTGTAGGGATAATGGCAGTATTAACAGAAGCATGGTAAACAAGATCTAGATACACTGAGAAAATCTAATTAGCAGATGAGATACGATTGTGGAAACCCTTAGCTCTAGTATTCTGAAACAGCTTTTGTTAATACAATGCTCGGTTTTGTAGAGGGCTCTGTAGGCAGGATTAGAGGCGAGTCTCCATTGCCTTTCCAACTCCTTGTAGTGCCTCTGGGCAAAAGAGAGCTCTTCAGGTGGACATCTCATGAGACACAGGGGCAGCTCAAGTCAAACATGGAGCAAAGAGGAGACAAATTGTGTCAAAGACAGCAAAGTATTGTGTCAAGCACGTGAACATTCACACCAAACAAAGGAGCTGCTCAGGTCAAACAAGGGGCAGCTCATGCCAACACGAAGACAGCCTATATAAAAAAAATACACAGATCATGTCAAACACATAGACAGTTTATGTTAAACATACAAAACAGGGTTGCTATGTGCATGTCAAACACAGTTCAGCTCTTGTCAAATACCTGGGAAGCTCACTTCAAACATTGGAGCAGCTCATGTAAATGGCATGGACAGCTCACTTTAAACACAAGAAAGCACGTGTCTAACTTGGAGACGGTGCATGTCAAAAACATGGATTGTTCATGTCAAACATAGGCTGAGCTCATCCCAAGAATGGGGGCAGGTCACAACCAACTCATGTTAAACACATGCCAAATGATATGAAACAAAGGAGCAGAACTTGTCAACCACCCTTCGGCAGACGCTCACATCAAACACTGGCAGGTTATGATAAGCACAGCCAACTTTCATCAAACACTGGGGCAACTCATGTTAAACAAAGGTGACACTGGTGACAAACATGTGGTTAGCTCACTTCAAACACAGAAGCAGCTCACAGCAAACACAAGGGCAGCTCAGGTGAAAAATAGGTGCAAATCATGACAAACACAGGGTTGGCACAGGGTTAAGAAGGGGACAGCTCAGGTTAAACACATGTCTGCTCACTTCAGACACGGGCAGCGCATGTCAAAAAGAAGGGCAGCTCGCGCAAACCACAGGTGCAGCTCACTTCAAACACATGTCCTGCTCAGGTCAAACAAAGGCACAGCTCCCTTCAGCACAGGCACAGCTCAGGCCAAACAGAAATGCATCTCATGTCAAACACAAACAAACGCAACTTATAACAAACACAGGTGCAGCTCAAGGCATACCCAGGCTCAGCTCGGGCCAAATACAGGGACACCTCAGATCAAACATATGGTCAACTAATTTCAAACACAGAAGGGGTTTATGTCAAACACATGTTCAGCTCACTTAAAAGAAGGCAGCTCACATCAAACACATGGAAATCTCAGATCAAACACAAGGGCAACTTAGGTCAAACACAGTGGCAGCCCACTTCAAACACATGGACATCTCAGGTCAAACACAAGGGCAACTCAAGTCAAACACAGGTGCAGCTTACTTCAAACACATGGGCAGCTCATGCTGTACACAAAGGAACCTCAGGCCAAACACAGGCGCACCTCACATCAAACACAGGGTCAGCTTAGTCAAAATGCAGGGACACCTCAGGTCAAACACAGGAGCTACTTAGGTCAAACACAAAGGTAGCTACAATGAACAATAGGGTCAAGTCACATCATACACAGGGGCAACTCAGGGTTAAAACTAGGACAGCCCAGGTTAAACACATGGTCTGCTCATTTCAAACACAGGTGCACCTCACTTCAAACACAGGTGCACCTCACTTCAAACACAGGTGCATCTCACTTCAAACACAGGTGCACCTCACTTCAAACACAGGTGTACCTCACTTCAAACACAGGTGCACCTCACTTCAAACACTGGTGCCCCTCACTTCAAACACAGGTGCACCTCACTTCAAACACAGGGGCAGATCACAGCAAAAACAAGGGTAGATCACGCCAAACACAGGTAGAGCTCAGCTCAAATAGAAAGGCAGCTCACGTCAAACATAAGGGTAGCTAAGGTCAAACACATGTGCAGCTCTTGTCATACACAGGGTCAGCTCAGGCCCAATATAGGGACATGTCATATCAAACACGAAGTCAGCTTGCTTCAAAAACAGGATCAGGTCAGGTCAAACACGATGTCAATTCACTTCAAATGCACTGGCCATCTCAGGTCAAACACAAGACCAATTTGCCACAAACTGGGTGCAGGTCACTTCAAACACATGAGAAGCCAAAGACTAACAAAAAAGCAGCTAATATGAAAAACAAAGACAGCTCAGGTCAAACACAGGTGCAACTCATATCAAACACAGAGTCAGCTTAGTCAAAATACAGGGACACCTCAGGTCAAACACAGGGGCAGCTAACATTAAAAATAGGAACAGCTCGCTTTAAATACATGGGCAGCTCATGTCGAACACAAAAGCAGCTCAGGCCAAACATAGGTGTAGCTCACATCAAACACAGGAGCAGCTCAGGCCAAACACAAGAATATCTTAGACCAAATACAGCGACAGCTTACCTCTAACAGGGAGACCCAGTCATACATCACTTTGCGGACAGGGGTGTAGCTTAGGGCCAGATGTAGGTAGGTATTATTTTGCGACTTGCAATTTGTGAGTCACAGCGACTCGCAAATTGCAACTCGCAAAACCACATGCAGAAAGGTGTCTCAGACACCTTCTGCGACTCGCTATGGGGTCGCAAAGACCCACCTCATTAATATTAATGAGGTGGGTCGCAGTTTGCGACCCCATAGCGAGTCTATGCACTCACAGGGATGGTGGCCTGCTGGAGACAGCAGACCTCCATGTCTGTGACTGCTTTTTTAATAAAGTAGTTTTTTCTTTTCTTTTTGCAGCCCGTTTTCCTTAAAGGAAAACAAGCTGCAAAAAGAAAAAACTTCCGAAACCATTAGGTTTCGGGTTTTTCAGAGTAGGCAGTGGTCCATAGGACCACTGCCTGCTCAGAAAAAACATTTTAGTCGACATTCACAAAAGGGAAGGGGTCCCATAGGGACCCCTTCCCTTTTGCGAATGCGTTACCATCCACTTCAAGTGGATGGTAACTGCGAGTTGGTTTGCGACCGCATTCGCGGTCACAAAGCAACTCAGCATGGCGATGCGGTCGCAAATAGGAAGGGAACACCCCTTCCTATTTGTGAGTCGCAGCCTCAAATTGCGAGTCGGTATCGACTCGCAATTTAAGGTTGTGCATCACGTTAGGCCTTTTGCACATCGCAAACTGCATTTTTCGCAGTTTGCGACATGCAAAAGGCTTTCTACCTCTGGCCCTAAGTCACTTAAATTATGGGTATATGAATCTCAAATTTCCCAACAAAAAAGCAGTGGGCCACAAGGTGAATGTGTGAGGTGGCCAAGGTCTGGGATGAACTGTTCCCATGAGGAGCAGGGTCAGTACCTATTTGCATTGGGTGGGCCTCTGGGGCTGACTTTGAGTGTGGTGGGCAGGTACACTGTTGTGATGGAGTGCTCTGTCTGCCAAACTCAATTTCTGCCCACACAATTTTGAGTTGGGAGGATCACACGTTTTACATCAATGGAGTAAAATTTACTCTGTTGGAGTAAAACTTCCTTCGGCAGCCCGACGAAATTGGTGCCATCAGAATTGAGCCAACAAACTGTCCACCCTATTTAGAGTGGCTTTTTTGTTTACTGCTGTCACCACTAGGTATATCCTGGCAATGAGGGAAGGGTAAAAAAAAAATGACCCTCCACGCCATGGAGGGAAACTGGTGTGCGTGTTTTGGAAAAATAAACTTTGGTAAAGTTTTACAACCAGCCATGTTTGATGGAGCAGTATTCGTTGGAGGAGAACTTTGTTTTAGCAGATTTGTCATGTTGTGAGTATACCAGTCACAAAGGGGCATATTTAAAAAGAAGTGCTGCAAAACAGTGCAAGCAAAGACGCTATGTTGTGTCATGTGAAACAAGCATTTGCAATGCAACAGGTCTCGCATTTGCTCACATTATAGCTATTAGCATTGCAAACTCCTAACCGGACTTTTCTTGCCACACAAATTGAAAGAAAGAAAAATGAGCGTGATTGCGCTCTGTAAAACCCAGCGGGATCTGCTGATTGGAAAATAAAAAGATAAAATGGTCCGGAAACCATGCTGAAAACATGGAGCCTCGTATGTTTTCAGTTGTTGGCTGGGGCGCTCGAGGAGGGGAAAACACCGGAAAAGGCATGACATATGCATGCCTTTCACTAACCTGTGGTTCCATTACAACACACTCAAACAATAATAGACCCAATGGGGTGATATGTGCTTGTAGCCGGGAAACTGGATAGTCGGGAGGTCACAGTTGGTAACATCTGTAGCCCAAATACTGACCAGACAGCCTTTCTGACCGCGCTGTCCAACCTTCTGTCCCCTTTTTTAACGAGAACGATCCTACTGGAAGTGGACTTTAACTGTATCAGGGACCCTGCTACTGACAGATCACATCCTCCCCTTAGACATTCAAAGCCTTTACCGCCTGGCAGTTTGAATGGGGTCTAATTGATTCAGGGAGAACTCAGCATCCCAATGACCATGACTACTAGTTCCCCACCCCTACATGAGCTGCATCTTCGCCTGGACACCTTTTTGAGCTCGCCTGACATTCATACATTAGTAGCCAGCTCCGAATACTTAACCAGAACTATATCAGACCATAAGCCCCTACTATTAACCCTGAAATGGGGTCGACCCTGAGTCCCCATTCCCACTTGGAAACTGAAACTGGAATCTTTAAAAGATGCTGTGGGATATGGAGGCAGCAAAAGGGGAACTAAGGTGGCAGGAAACAAAGAAGAGCAGGTAATCCATACCTTCAACCTGAACTCCTAGAGGTCAAAGAAAAAGCAGCAGCAGGAGTGGAAAGATTATGGGCCTCATTATAACCTTGGCGGGCGGCCACGACCGCCCGCCAAAGTTTAACCGCCGTGCGGCCGCCAATGCAGCCGCACTCCCGCCAGCCCCATTTTGACATCCCCGCCGGCCCAGCGGGCATGTCGGCAGCAACATGGGAGCCAGCTCCTAATGGAGCCGGCTGTGTTGCGGCCGTGTGACGGGTGCAGCTGCACCCGTCGCAATTTTCACTGTCTGCTGTGCAAACAGTGAAAAGCAGTGTGGGGCTGTGCCTGGGGGTCCCTGCACTGCCCATGCGACTCCCCTTCCAGCCAGCCTTTCCATGGCGGTCTCTACCGCCATGGACAGGCTGGCGGGAAGGGGACTCGTAATCCCCTGGGCAGCGCTGCAAGCAGCGCTGCCCTGGCGGATTAAAACCGCCGGGACAACCATGGCGGTAAACCACCGGGACAACCATGGCGGTAAACTGCCGGGACAACCATGGCAGTAAACCGCCGGGACAACCATGGCGGTAAACCGCCGGTCCCGGCGGTGCGACCACAGCGCTTCCGCTGCAGTCGTAATCCGCAAGATTATACCGCCAGCTTTGACCGCCAGGGTTGTAATGAGGCCCAATGTTGCTTCATTTATAAGAATTAAGCTTATGCAAAAGGAGACCATTCTGGATCTCTTCTGGCATGGCTAGTTAATCCAGCCACACAGGGCTCAGTTATAGTAGAACTTAACACTGCTCACAATCGCAAGGTATATCGACAAGATGACATTAATCAGGAATTTTGCTCTTACTAGTCTCATTTGTATCATACCTCCTCCACGGCCCCAGAAATATGCGAGTTCCTGTCAGGAGTGGGACTGCAACACACTTGGGTCTAGATGCTGAGATCCTAGATCAGGATATTATGCTTCCAGAGATCAGGGCAGCTATAAAAAGCATGGTTCGGAATAAAACACCGAGTATAGACAGCCTCCCGGTCAAATTTTACTCAACATTTATCGAAGACATAGCTCCCAGGCCGGTAACTCTTTATAAGGTGGTCAGAGGTCAGGGATCCTTGCCACCGATCACTCAAGAGGCATTTGTTGTTCCCCTACTAAAACCCAGAAAACCACACATAGATGTTACCGTGTATCACCCTCTGTCCATGTTGAAGATGGACTACAAGATCCTTAGCAAAATCCTTGCTACTCGTTTCTTCTCAAACATATGCCTACCCTTGTCCACCGTGATCATGCAGGGTTTATACCCGGTCGAAACACGGCGCACAACATTTGATGGCTACTCTTGATTTTAGAAGCCACCTCGTACGATAAGGACCAAGCAGCGATCCTTGCTGTAGACATAGAAAAAGCAGTCAATAGCCTGGTATGGCCCTACCTATATGAAGTACTATGTGCACTTGGGTTAGGAGAGGGCTTTGTTTCTTGGACACAGCTGCTCTACACTATAACGAGGGCAAGGGTACACATGGGCAGAACCATATCTGAAACCTTTGCAATTGGGCACGGGACCCGGCTGGACTGCCGTTATCACTCCTCCTTTTTGCTCTTGCCATGGAGACGCTGGCCTGCCGTGCTCGTAGGGGGTTGGCATTTGGGGGTCTCTGCGCTGGCAGAAAACAGCACTACATTACATTAAATGCTGATGATCTTCTGATCTTTCTCCACAATGATGCTGAGGCCCTGAGGGGGGGGGGAACTTTGTTAGAACGCTGTGGCTCCCTTTCCTGGCTTCGCATACACTGGCAAAACTCCTGCCTATTCCACACTTCAGCTTCTTGCCAAACCCCTGGTGACCTTGGTGCCCGTAAGTGGGAACCAAGGTGTCTACTGTACTTGGGTGTACATATATACCATGACCCCTTACACGTACTGGAGGGCAATGTGAAGAGGGCCATATGAGACCTCAGTGGTGGCATAGATTTTTAGATGTCGCTTCCCTTGTCAGTGGTGGGGAGGAGCGCCCTTTTGAGTACGATAGCTCTGCCCGCCTCCTGTATTTCTTAATAACATTACCTCTATGGATTCTGGGAGCAATCTTCAGGGAGTTAAACTCCTTTGCCACAGATTTTCTGTAGGGCTCTGGCCGAAGGAGGGTGGCCTTGTCAACACTGCAAAGGCCAACAGCAGATGGCAGAATGGCCCTCCCTGACTTTGAATCCTATTACCTCGCAGGACAACTACAATGGCTAACCCAATGGAAAGCAAATTGCCAAAAGCAAATTGCCAAACCCTGGCAGGGAGGTAGGCCCCTTTACACCCGAAGTGCAGGTTCTGGCCAAGACACTGCTCCAAATATCCAACCATAGTGTGGACGACACTCCAGAATTAACAGTTTGTATGGTTGCTGGCACCGATGTCTCCAAAATCTAGGCACCTTGGGCCAGATGTAGCAAAGGGTTTGCGCCTCGCAAACGGCGAAAATCGCCGTTTGCGAGGCGCAAAAGCCTCTTTGCTATTCAGAAATGCATATTGCGAGTCGGTACCGACTCGCAATATGCATTTCAGAATCGCAAATAGGAAGGGGTGTTCCCTTCCTATTTGCGAGTCTGAGTGGGATGCAATACCATTTGCGACCGCGTACGTGGTCGCAAATGGTATCGCAGTTACCATCCACTTCAAGTGGATGGTAACCCACTCGCAAATTGGAAGGGGTCCCCATGGGACCCCTTCCACTTTGTGAATGGACCCAAAATTATTTTTTCAGGGCAGGGAGTGGTCCAATGGACCACTCCCTGCCCTGAAAAAATACCGAAACTAAAGGTTTCGTTTTTTTTTTTAAGTGCAGCTCGTTTTCCTTTAAGGAAAACGGGCTACACTTAAAAAAAAAAAAAACTGCTTGATTGAAAGCAGTCACGAACATGGAGGTCTGCTGACGACAGCAGGCCTCCATGTTTGCGAGTGCCTATACTCGCTATGGGGCCGCAATTTGCGACCCACCTCATGAATATTCATGAGGTGGGTCATTGCGACCCCATAGCGAGTTGCAGTCGGTGTCTGAGACACCGTACTGCATACCAATTTGCGAGGTGCAAATTGCGAGTCGCATGGACTCGCACTTTGCACCTCCCAAATTTTAAAGTTGCTACATCTGGCCCCTTGTTCCACATTCCCCAGATATACCACTGTGGTTCCTGATGGAAGTACCCCATGGGGGCAATTGGAGAGGACTCTCAGAATGGATAGAAGCCAGAAGCAGAGGTGACAACCATGAGTGCCCTGTACTAAGCAGAGACCCTTCTACCCTTTGAAAATTTCCGCTCGAACTGTGAGCTACCCCAAGACCACTTCTTATTATTTAGAGCAGTAATGGGTGCAGTAAGCAAACATTGGAAGCAGGGACACGTTGAGCCACTGCAGTCTAGTATATGCCAATATCTGGTAATAGCAACAGGCACATTTAAGGTGGTTACCTGTCTCTATGGAAGAACGCGTAGTGATATACTGCTATCCCTGGCTGCCCTTAAACAAAAATGGGAGGGAGACCTGGGAATCCCTATTATGGATGAGGCATGGGAACACTATCTTGACTATGTACCTAAGGTTTCAAGAAACACCAAATTGAAGCTTATTAATTTTTTTAATCCTCCATAGGGCGTACATCACTCCAGGGAAACTGCATCGCCATTTTGGGGTTACAGAGGCCAAATGTCCCAGATGTGGGGAGGGAGCGGCTGAATTTCTCCTTATGCTTTGGAGCTGCCCAAATCTGACAGAGGTTTGGCAAGCAGTCACACTAACCCTGCAGAAGTCATTGAAAGAGACATTCCTTGCACCCGGGACACTGCCTGCTAAGCTGGTTCCCTCACACACCCAGAAGACAGATCACAAGCCAGTTGCAGGACTTGGCAGTCCTTTTGGCGAAATGTGAAATTACCAGGAACTGGAATTCCACTAGAGGTCCCAAATATACTACCTGGAGGCACGAATTACCTACGTGGACAGGTTGTTAGAGTATGATACGCTTTAGAGAAGCTAAACAGGGCTTGGGGACTCGTGAGGGAGCAGAGGCCTGGGATACTTCTTCACACCCTAGAAAATATGACACCTGACCCGCTGTTAGATAGACCTCCCCCCCCCATTTAGTGGATGGAGCTGAATTGGGGACCCCCTAGTTAGGATAAATGGTTTTTTCATTCCATACTGTCATAATACATCATGGAATGAGGCTTCAGTTAAACCCACTAGCAAGAAATTCTCATCAGCCTTGTATTCCAAAATAAAGGATGAGTAAAACTTAATTGAGACGTCTAAGGCACAAGATTGGAGGGAAGGGGAGGGTATAGGGTGTTAGGCTTGCAATGAGGTTGTCTCAATTTAATTCACTTTATATAATACTGCTACGACAGATTCTTCTATGATATGCTATGAGACGCAATACTTGTGTAATAATATGTTTAATGTGATAGATGACCAATTTGAACATTCTGGTAGTAGTTACATGGCCTAATAGAATACACACTGTTGTATTATACTGCACAAGATGAGCAGCTCTTGCTATGCTTTTATATTTGTTTTTGAAAAACCTCATACAAAATATTTAAAAAAGAAATGAGAATGCCAATAAACTTCCCATAGAATGTCTACCCGATGCAAAGTAAAGCAAGGCAGTGCAGTTTGCTGCAAGGCACACAAACGGACATTTGCATGACTTAGCAAATACCAAAAAGGATTTTGCATCAGGCTACATCAAAAAAATGACACAACCCCAATGCAAAGATGTGTAACTTTGGCCCAAATATGTTTAATTTCATGATCCAAAAAATGAACAATGTAAAACCTTTAAGTGAACTCAGGGTGACCAGAAAAACCAGCACAGATGTAGCAGACACATGTCAGGGCCCTAAGACCCAACTACCACTTGTGGGGTGTCACACCCTAAATAACCCCATTGAAACTATGCCCCTGTTTTCTGATGTCAATATCTGGGTACGTCATGTGAATATAGGACGCAGCTCGAGATACCTGAAATTAAAATTATGTAGACGAAGGAGACAACTTCGTAACTTCATGAAGATGCAAAATACACTTTGCCACAAATATTCATCTTGCAAAAAAACACAAAAAAGAAAAATATGAAGACCTGTTCTATGCAATAAGGGTTTCACTTTTCTTGCTTCTAAATAATTTACTTTGTGGATTTTTTCACTTGCTGTATTTTTTTTTACTTTGACAATTTTTTGCAGTGGTTATGTTATAAAATCTTCACAAAGTTTGCGAGCTCCAACTATACATTCTCACATATTAAACCTTTCTTGTATTTGACATCCACCTTTACATTTCTACCCGTAACTGTAGTATCTTACGCTACAGTCAGGGGCTTTAAGTGAGATGCAAAAAGTGTGTGTGTCGGTATCTTAAAGTTGGGAGTGGCCTATGTAATTAGGGGTGTGGCTTAAACATGTAAACAAAATGTTTGCGATCCCTATAGTGTGCCTTCTGGCCAGTATTTTGATTTAACATTAGTTAAAACATGTGAAATATAAACAGGAACTAAATCACAGACATGGATGACCTTAAGTGACGACACTCAACTAATTCTATCACTCACCGAGGACCCTTCCAACGCCAAAACTACCTTCTGCAATGCCGTGACCAATGTAGCCAACTGGATGAGAAACAACTGCCTCAACTCCGACAAAACAGAAGTGCGGATCTTCAGGAAGAGCACCTCTGCTTGGGACCACAGCTGGCGGCCAGCAGAACTCGAACCAACACCCACAGACCATGCACGCAAACTAGGCATCACCCTCAACAACAAACTGACAATGAAACGACAAGTCAACGCAGTCGCCTTCTCCTGCTTCCACACCCTTCGCATTCTCTGCAGAATCTTCAGATGGATTCAGTCAACACCAGAAAAAACGTCACTCAGGCCCTCGTCACCAGCTGCCTCGACTACAGAAATGCTCTCTACGGAGGCATCGCCTTCCAGCTCCTCAAAAGACTCAAGACCATACAGAAAGTGGCAGCCACACTCATCCTGGACCTCCCCAAAAGGACCCACATCACCCCCCACTTCAGAAACCTCCACTGGCTCCCCATCCAGAAGAGATGCTAGTTCGAGGTCCTCATGAACGCCTACAAAGCTCTACACAACCAAGGACCATGCAACATCAACCATGGACTGAACTTCGATCTGCCCTCAGGACACCTGCGCTCCTCCTTTTTTGCCCTTGCGCATACACACCCTGTATCCGTCACAGCCGCAGAGGGGGCCACTCCTACTCCTACACTGCTGCCAAGACATGGAACCACCTCCCCCGACCCCGATCTACGAACAGCACCTCCCTGGCAGACTTCAGAAAGAAACTCAAGACCTGGCTGCTCGATGGAGACTTGGCACCCTCAGTGCCCAGATACCCATAGGGTGACAGTGCTGCGCTTTACAAATGCGGATTGATTGATAATTATTTACAATACTTGTTCAGATATCGATCAGTGTTATTTGCCAGTTAAGGACACGAGTATAGGGCCCGATAGGGACCTGCTTCAATGTCCGTTTCTATTTACTAAAGGGTCCACAACCCGGCCCACTTAAAGCCCTGCCAATGGTGTGTGTACTATTCATGGGTGTAATGTTTAAAGTTGTGCGCAACAGCCTCCCCCCCCCCCCCCCTTTCTGCATCGAAACCTGGATGCCTGGAGCACGGAGCTGCTGTGCATTCCAGAGGCCACACTCCACTGAATACCTCGAGAGTAAAACAAAACACACGCGCGCCCCTTGACGTAGGAAAGCGACCCGAGAACTGCTCTGTGTGACAGCCAAGAAGTGCTGCCTCGAGCGCAACTTTTATAAAAAACACACACACGCCCACTGAAAGACATTCTTCGTTACAGAGACATCGGGGAGCTGTAATATAAACTTGGTGTAAATCCTGTTAGTCCTGTAATTCAAAGAAATGTTTTAGTGCATCAACTCTGCCCCAATTTCTAAGGGTCAGTGTTATTCTGACTGTACAGTACTCAGCGAGTGTCTGGCCTAGGGATGAGTTTGAAATGGGCCCTGGAGGAAGGTATTGGGAATTGGTGAGTGTATGGGGTTGGGGGGAATATAGCAAGCGGGGGTTAGATTTTTTTTCAGTTTTATATAGCATGAACTCAGCCATGGGCATTGGAGCGCTTTACACAAACACCAGTTACATTACACAAGGCCAAATTATTTTGTAGGTACGAGGAGCTCAAGTGATTTACCCACAATCACAGGGCATTGAGCCAACGTCAGGACTGGAACCTTTTTGCCAATTCCAAAGTCGGTAGATCTGGGCATTTCGTCACACCCTCTCCCCAGTAGTGTGTCTGCTTCTAGGCACATACACAAGATGAACAAGTGAGAGAAGAGGGTCAGTAGGTAAAGCAAAGCTGTCTCAGGCAGACTGGCCTCTAAAGGTTCTATTGACAAGTCAACCTCTGGGGTTCAAATGTATAAAACCTATATATTCCATGCGTGTTGTGTTGTCATAACTCTTTGCAAACAGGTACATTAAGTCACCCAACATATATTGTGCTTATCATAATTAAATTGGGACGGAGTCGACTTATTAACTATAGTGAAGACGTGGGACTTAGCGTAAAAGGATGTATATATATGTACATACACACAGACACACACACACACCCGCATACACATGCTAATGAATGTACATTAAGAGACTAACGAATATCGATTCTTTGCAACTAGTATATAGTTGAAGCAACAAACTACATTTAAAGCTACCTATCGCACAAAATGATGTACATTATGACCACAAAAGCCAGTCTGCAGAATCAAACGCATGTATAGTAAACGACTACATAACTTACAAAAGTCAACTAAACCCGTACAAAGCGAAAGACACACGAATAAGCTATATTTATTCAGGCAAAATACAATATTCAATGGTCGTACACCACAATATATAAATAAATACATATGGAAGGAATAAATATTCAGACATATCAACTGTAGTGAACTACATGGCTCTACTTTCTCAGTCACTATGCTTCACCTAAAGCACACTTTGAATGAAAGTGAATACTTTTAAAAACTAGTGTATTCACTTTTGCGACAAAGGGTCTGTGTGACTAGGCAGAGTGAGCGTCGGTCTTTGCTTACAACCATTTGCTGTGTTGATCAGTCGCTTGCTTTGCTGCCATGGCACCGAGGCGTGTGATAAGCAGAGATAGTGATAGCCCCCCTCCTAAGGCCCCACCCTCCCATCGCTCGGGCCTGCGTAGGTGGTCTCCCTCTTCCATCGATACCTGTGTATCTATGACGTCATCCACAGGCCACGTCAACAACCTGCCACACTCACACCTGTTTGTGAAACCGGCCTCTGCGGTGCGGAGCAGGCACAGTCTGCCACTCTCCGTGGTCGGCAGGCGCCCTGACTAAGGAAACAAAACAGTAACATGACAAGAAACCGTGGCACACATACCGTGTGACGTCCACACCGGGCTCCGCAGCTCCCAGACCAGCTTCCCTCTGGAGCTCCGGCTTCGCTCGGCCTGAGGGGCTCCACACCGGGTCTGTAGAAATGTCAGACCGCTGTGCCGGGCCTCCTTTCAGCCTCCGCGCTTCCTGGTTCCTCCTCTGGCTGTCCTGTCCCGTTGACTCGGAAGCTCCTGCAGGTACTCTGGTATGTAGAGCAAATTGCTCTGGGTGTGACTCACCTGGCGCGAAGGCTATCTGCATGCGTACCTTGCTCTTTCAGTTTTCCCTCCACCTGAGGTGGCCTGCAGGGCCTGCCCAGACCTCCAGGAGCGCCCAGGTGAGTGGGATCGGTCGCGGGGACGTCGAGGATAAATAAGAATCCTGGACATCCTAACTTCTCGGGAAAGCTCTGGGAATCCCCCACATCGCACGTCAGTGAGTGACTGAGTGATTCACAGGCCTAAGTTCAGCCAGACCCCGAGGGAGGGCCCCTCCGTGCCTGCCGTGAAAGTGCAGTGCCAGCCTTCGGGCGCTTACAACGCTTTTACTATGGTCAAAGTAACAGCGCGAACCACATAGTGTAGGTAAGTACGAGGACCCTTTTAAGTGTCGCAGGTAAGTGTTTTTTCAATAACAATTTTATGTCACTTAAAACAAGCATTGGCAAAGTCAGTAGGTCTCACCTATGCAAAAGCTATGGCCTTGCCAATCAGTGACTGTTAATCATGTTGTAGGGCAGCACGGAGGCTATGCAGCATGGCTAAAAATTAGAAAAAAGCAATATGATGCGGCAAGCCTGGCTATGTCACAACGTTTTTTTTCCCAGTATGGCGGGTGGGCAACATGGTCAACAGGAGAGTGGAGATGGGAGGAAAAAAGCAACACAGAGGACTATAGAGGAAGAAGAAAATGGGATCTCAATCACAGCATGAGCAGCAGGACCATAATCAAGAAGCAGCAATCCGTACTTCGTCCATGCTCCAGAAGAAAGAAGTGGAAGTGAAGTTGGCAAGCACTGTCCAATAAGGTGGCAGTAAATAAGAGTGACAATGAAGTCAACGAATGGTAAGCAATGGCTCCAAGCCCCTTGTACACAATATCTCTTGTAAGTGACAGTGCATGTTAGGCAAGATCTAAAAATGAAGGTCAACACAAAAAGAAACAGGTGGAAAATGCCAACATTGCTCGCACATCAACACATAAGTTGGTACAGTGTCCATACACAGCAGTCCTATAGCACAAGGTAATGAGAATGCGATGGGTGCCAACCCGGCAGGGCACCTACCACCAAGGCGTCCAAAGAACCGCTGACAAGGGAATAGTCAGTGGTTGCGTAGAATGTATGCAAGAAAGCCAGGGCACACCAAAAACCAGTTCTGTGTGGTTGATCCAAGTGGTCATTCAATCAGAGTCGAAGTCCAAATCAAGGATGATACTAGGCATTTATTGACAGGATAAATATGTGTGGTCAATATACAGGTCAAAGACCACATGTATTACAATCAATCCAAAAATACAGCCAGCAGCCAAAGGGTGAAGGGTGTAAGGGTTAAGGGATGCAGTATTAATGACTCAGGTGGACATAAATAAGAGGTTAAGGAGTTTTCATGGTTCGTGGGTGGGTAGAGGTAAAGAACGCTAAAGGATTTTTAAGGTTTAGAGTGGATGCATTAAAGGGAGGTAAAGGTTATTAATGGAGGGGTTGGAGTGCTCCCCCCAAAAGTACAAAAATATATATATATATATTTTTTCACTTAAAAACCAAAGGTTACAGGGACATTATAGTTAGGCTCACATTTTAAACGTACCAAACCATAGAAATTCACCAGTTATAGTTAGAGTTATGTCGAGTAACTTTTGCCCCCGTCATGCAGTTTTTTTCATCAAAAATTTTACTGCGAATATTACATTGATATTATCAATGATGTTATCAAAGATTTCATGAGTACCGTAATTTGTGGGGTAATTAGCAGGCAATGGCAAGGGCGTGACTTATAGTTACCTTAAGGCACAAGTTATAGTTACTTCAGATAACTAACTATAACTGCTGAATTTCAATGGGTTGGTATGTTTAAAACGTCTATAACGTCCCTGTAACCTTTGTTTTTTTCAGTGAATTTCTATTGATTTCTTCACATATAGTAATTTTCCTTACTATACGTTAATCCAACCACAGCCACCTGTGGGCAGTTCCTGCGGCTAACTCCTATAACCACCAAACTCCTTGCTGTGCACTGCCTCCAGCCGTGCACATCAGGTGTTGTCCGCAGGGCCTGGCCTGAGGCCAGCTCTACAGCAAACCCCTATAACCACTCAACCCCGGGCTGCACATGGCCTTTGGCATGGCCCCCTTCCTCAGGCTGATATCGGCCTCGGGGACCCTATCTCCCGGGGCCCAGTGTAAATACGATCTTTTTTGGGGGGGTGCTGCGTGCCCCCCCTTAAAAAAATATATATTTAGGCTTGCACCGAGATTGGCCTGGGGAAGGGGGCCACACAGCACCCCCCCATTTTTTTTTTTTTTTTTAAATGTTTAGGCAGGCCCCCAGGGTATGGGGTCTCAGGGGCAGAGATCAGCCTGGGGAGGGGGACCGTGCGGGGTTGGGTTGTTATAGGGGTTGGGTGCAGGGACTAGCAGCAGGCCAGGTCCAGACCCCAACCCCTGTAGCGCACGGCTGAAGCCACAGGGTTGGATGGTTATACCGGCTGCCAGCAGGGCCTTGCCTGCGCACGGATGAAGGCTGTGTGCAGCGTGGTTTTAGGTTGTTATAGGGGTTGGGCACAGGCCAGGCTCTGCGGCCAGCTGCTGCAGCGTACGGCCAAAGGCCTTCAAAAAACAAAGGTTACAGGGGCGTTATATTTAGGCTCACATTTGAAATGTACCAAACCATTGACATTCACCAGTTATAGTTAGAGTTTTCTCAAGTAACTATAACTCATGCCCTAAGGTAACTAACTTGCACCATCGCCATGGACTGCTAATTATCACACAAATTACAGCACTCATGACATCTTTGATGACATCATTGATAATAACAATGTAATATTTGCAGTAACATTTTTGACAAGGCTGCCTAGTCTCGATTCTACCATTATCTTCTTTCTATTACTACCCTGCAGTTCCTGTCACTTTATATTCCTCTTGCAGGTTCGCTTTCATCCCTGCTCTTTTAACGTTTTGTTATGTTTTTCTCCCACATTCTGTTTCCCTTTTCTGTCTAAGTCTGATGATGAAAAATAAGTTACTGTCAACAAAATCGTGTGCTGGTACCCAGTATCTGCAACCACCAGCACAAACTAAGCACTGCCCTTAGACCTATGGAGACAACTGGAAGATGCCTCCTGGCTGTCCTGCAGCACAGATGAGGTCAGGGACAAAGTAGATCCATCCTGAAGTATACAGTAGGCAGCCCCCCCGAATCCCACGCATTGCGGGAAGTGGAAGCCCTGTCTTTAGTGCATGAAGGGGGGTCCCATCAGCTTGTCTTTGCTGTAAATGTGTTACTTAAAGCAGCTGCAGTGAGCAGCATGCTCTAACCCTGAAGACTCAGGACTGGAGAGAAAACTAAATAGTACATTTGCTTCTCTTTCAGGCAGGATCTGCAAGGAGTGTCTTCCATAGAGCTCTGCTCATCTGAGAAGGAAAGAGGTAGCACTGGACTGGCCAGGGCAGTAAAATACACCCCCAGCGGCACGGAGGGCAGCCCTTCAGAGGCCCTCCAATCCTTCAGGGGGTTCCTCTTTCCATCCCAATGACAGTGAACATCTGTGATATATGGGAGACTCAGGACCCCTCTTCATACTCCGCAGGGGGCCCTATCATTTTACATCATGCCACTGGGCACCCCGCCCTCCAATTCCACTCTCAGGCCTAAGTTTTATCTGGAACTTGACAGGCTATGTCAACTTCATAATAATTACTAAATGCACCCTTTCTTGACCTGCAAAAGCCAATATTTTGGGTTTATCCATTCCCACGTACTTTCGCATTTTTGTTACCTGTTCCTTTCTGATCAGACTGTAAGCATCCCAGCGCTGCCCATATTCAGTGATTGCACCCTGGCCCTGGACCTCTTTGCTGTGCTGCATGCTTGGCTCCCATTTTAAAATCCTAACTGTTGCAAAGCAATATTTCCGAAGTCATTTCTGGAGGATGAATTAGTAGAGCAGCTCTCCTAGCGCCCATATTACATATGTCGGTGCACGCCTAAAGATGATTCCGTGCTGCAGGTGCAGTGGCACGTGTCACCGTCAGTATGGCGTCCACAAGATCTGACCACCGTCTTCACATGCAGCTGTGCACACACTTCCGGCAGAGGCTCCAAATGCCGATGGAAATGTCCTTCCCTTCGACCAGTACTGCAAATACCTGTTCATGAATGTTCCCTTTCTTTAATTTGGTAAGACAGTAGTTTTTGCTGCGTTACTGTATAGCTTTTCTGCACATTTTGTATTTTATGTCTGTAAACGCTGTTATTGCAGATCTGTTCTTGATACCTTTGAATGCATTTTGCGCTTCTTTAGGAGCAAATTTCTAACGCAGCAGCCCACAATCAGACAACAATGCATTGTTCAGTTATGTAAACATAACATTATTCACAGTCATAGTAACCCATGCATTTTTTAAAGCACTGTTTTGTGAGTGCTTTTTTCTTTTTGTTCGAATAGTATGTGCTTTGTAACGCGGAGGTTTACAATTAGAACAAGATTACTATGATGTACACGACCGTGTTATCTTGGCATAGGCCAAACTAGGCATCAATTAGGCCTGAACACCATTTTGGATTTGTTTTCACCTCTCATGGACACTGTGCGCAGTATAATGTGCACGCGTGTTCTGTGTTGACATGCTGCTCCTGAACAGCCTCGAAGGAAGTCCTTTAGTTCGAAAGTTGCTTTCCAAGGTCTCGTCCTCTAGACTTATTCACTCATAAGGCTGCTGCTGTTAATGCTGCATTTGTGATAACAAGTCCAATGACATTAAGTTTGAAGGAGACATCATTATTCAGTATGGGGTAGTACAAGGATGTCTTTATAATGCTGTATTACTATTTGCCAATGTGTTGTTACTTTTGCTTACCCTATACTGTGCAATTTCCATTACTTTCCATCTGGGCTGAACTAGGAACCCACAGCAGCCCTACAAGACCTCATAGGGTACATAGCGAACGAGCCCGACCACCACAGTCGTCCTTGGGGAGGTCCTCTCCCCAAGAACATTTGGAAAAGAAATTGCAAAAACGATGCATTTCACTTCACATATTCATTATACATTCAATTGTATTAGTTTGAAGAGGGTAGTAAATGAGGACCTCACAGAGCATCAGGATACAGCAGTCTCTTTTTTCGGGCTCTTCGATGATTCGCTCACCATCACTCTCTGACAGTGCCTCTCATCTCTCCATAGCTCCTTTCTCACATGCATTTGTTTTATAGCGCCTCTCCTGCCAGCGTAGGGTGTTGGAGCACTTTGGATCATACACACATACAGAGAATGAATCACACATGTGTAAATCCGTGTATAGAAAATGTTATATAGGACAAAGGAGGCTACAAGGTGTGTGATTCATACATCATCCATACTGGGTGTAGGATTCACACATCATCCATACTGGATGTATGATTCACACATCATCTATACTTGCAGGCATTATTAAGACGGGTTGGTTTGAGAAAGCATATACTCAGGATTCAGAATGTAACACAGTGGTTAGGGTTGACTTTAGTCATAATTTATTTCTACCCAAACAAACCCTTTTAATCAAAAGACTGGGAAAAACATAACTTTCTAACCTGTACCATGCAGTTTCCATGCAGCTCTTTGATCATAGTTCATAACTCACTGTGCTAGATTGAGATTGTAATTTATGTACTGCACAGTAACGAAGGATCTCTATGACAAAAGCAGTATCCCGCTGAGCTATGCACATAAATTATTGTTCTGTGATCTGCATAGTGCACCTTCTTAGCAGCGGCATAATAACTATCTGCGCTACCTTAGATGAGTCAAAACAGCCACTCTGATCCCTCCCCAGCAGGTACATTAATCACCAGAGTTATCTTTACACTTTTATTGTTTGCCTGAAAACTGTTGGATATACAAGGAACACTGCACTGCTTTGAAAACTGCTTCACAGCTACAAAACCGACCCCCCAGTGACAAGAGCAGCCCATCCCTCTTCCAGCCTGCAGAGAAAACGCCTGATGCCCAGTACGGCCACTCCGGCCTTGCTTTCCATAGTGAACTGTCCTATAAACCCATGATTTTGAGCTTCTTTATGACCCTTATGCTTTTCCTCTACAGGTGCTGCTCGATTTTCTATTTTGCTCACTCTGTATCTATTTTGAATGGTTTCTGAGATAATGCTTATGTTTGAAAAGTTTTGCATCATAATTGGCTGTAAACTATGTTTGCCTTCTGTATTGCACTCATATTTTTAATAAACCTTCGTGGTTTCTAATTAATGATCTCGATCCCTTTTTGAGTTGCGGCTAATTCACATTGATTGCAGCTTGAAATGTTCTTTTGAATCTCATCTTTACACACACACAATTCTCCATCTTTTCTCGAGGACAACACTGACCCCACAATAGGCACTTTATTTCTAACTTGAGAGATTATTAGCAGAAATAGCACCACTAGTCCGGGAAACCATTTATAATTACACCACACATAAATTGCCACTGTAATCATTTCATTTCATATAGATCAAGTTTACACACTGAAGTATCCAAAACTCTAAACTCACACTGGATTATTCTTGTATATAGTCAATGAACCTGATTTGAGAGTGGCTGTGCGAGTATTTCAGTTTAATGACTGACACGCTTGTCTAACCTTGTCTGGTGAATTATTTCACATCTCTGTATAATTTTGCCTTTTATATAGCAGTGTTTGGGTCTCTATTACTGGCAGCCTTATCCGTGTTTTGGGGACCTGTTGTTTCCAATACATTACATATACTATAGTGCGGGCCCCTGGAATTATGGGGCAGGAGAGGGCCAAATTGTGCAGCAGGGGCGAGCAAATTATGCGTCATAGTGTGACACATATTTGTAATAGTATTACTTTATTATTTCGTAATTTTTAAACTTGGTAATGCAGTATGAGCATTGGCTGCACCTCATTAAAATCAGTTTAACACTGAAATATAGCAATAAGCAACATAAAGATGACCAGTTCAGCTTTGCAAAGGACCTTCCACTTCGCAGCAACACCTGTTTTGCAGCATTTGTAGTAAGTTTTGAACCATTTGAGCTAGAAACATTTTTTTGTTAAAATCAGCAGAGTATGTGGAAGATAATTATGTGGCAAATGCAGCAAATCTATAATTATCGCTGCAGCCGCACAATCACATAATTATAGTGGCGCTGACTTACAGAGGGCTTTGGATCAGCTCCTTGATCCTGGTTGGCTAGGATGTTTTTTTAGATCTTCATATTGAATTCTGGTACCACAGTCCATCCCTTTACCCCGGATATTGTGTCTCAAAAGAATCTACTCTAAATTCGAGTAGGCTATTTTTCTCCGACCAATTAACCGATCACCTGCTGCCCTCTTGTGGCAACACGTAAAACATATTGCAACACTTCCAGTGGCCCAAGTTTAAAAAAACAACACAGTTTTAAGTGAGTACGAACTGCTCTAGCATGAAAGCAACATCACCAAGTTGGGAGAACTGAGGCAGAAGCAAAGCATCCCGAAGTCTCCACTAAAATGTAGAGATGTGAGAGCGATAACCAGCTATACCGTCTGGAGTGAGCTCAGCCGTCTTCATGGGTCAGCTTCAGGGCTATTATTTCCCAGGCAATATTAATGATGCATGTAGGAGAGTAGGATTAAGATGCAATATATGTTCATTTCAGAACAATTCTGGATCTGCTGGAATGAGAGTCACTCCGTTGACCCGGTGAAGGCCTCACTATTTGCTCACATAGCTGCCAAGTTTTCATCTTGCTTATGAGTGACATGGCAACGTTTCAGAGTCTTTGTGTGCCATTTTAATGTCACGACTCACGTGCTGCTGGCGCCTGGAATTTGCAGATCTGGTGGCGTGGATCTTCAATGTTCGACTTTGGCCCAAAAAGGGGCGACTCTTTCTGGTAGCCACGGTGCTGTAGGCAATGGAGACGCCAAGAACAGACCGTGCCCTTCAGAAAATAGTGCCAGAGGGAAAAAACCCTTAGAAAAAGGGGAAAAACCTCCAAACAGGAAGATTCCTGGAAAAAACAAGAACAAACAAACAGGAATCCAAAAGGAGCAAAAGTCAGGAAACACAGAATGCTGAAATCCAGAGCCAAAAGGTGAGGAAATCAGGAGCGAAGACACTAACTGAGCAGAAAGTGTTGCAGCGCAAAGAAAGAAGAAAACACAGCCCTTATATACTAAAAAACAGGAAGTGACCCACAGGAAGTAAAAGGACACTATCTTAGACAGGGAAACAACACATAGAACAGAATAGAACAGGAACCATAGAGAATAGGAAACAAGGAATGCTGGGAAAGAACAGGAATCTGGGAAGGGGGAAAAGACATAAAGAAAGGCACAACAAAAGACTGCAGAAAAGAAGAAAAGAAGAAAAAAGGGAAAGAAACGAAAAAACAGGTAAGAGGGGTCATAGACCCCTAGTATAGTGGAAAGCAGAAGGTAGAACGAGGCCCCATGCAAGTCTGGGGCCTCGAAATGCGCAGGAGAGGCTGGGGGCGCGCCGCGTCCTAGCAACGCGGTGCGCGCCCCGAGCCGAACGCCCGGATTGAGTCGAGCTCTCGGCTCGCGCCGCACCGCGCGGCGCGACAGTAGGTCCCCCTCCCGAAGGTCCAGGTTTGAGAGGAAATAAACAGTGAAAGCGTTGAATCAGGAGAGGTGCGTGAACGGAAGATGCATCTTCCCAAGAGCATTCACTGAGAGGATAACCCTTCCAATGAATCAGATACTGAAGGCGTTTGTGAAAAAGACGAGAGTCACAAATTTCCTGTACTTCATATTCAGGAACATCATCCACGAGTACAGGAGGTGGACAAGGAAACTGACGTGAGTAAGGGTCAGGCACATAAGGTTTAAGCTGAGAAACATGAAAGACCGGATGAATCTTCCATGTATGAGGTAAGTGAAGACGGACAGTGACAGGATTGACCAACTGAAGAATACGGAAAGGCCCATAGTAACGAGGTGTGAACTTATTTTGAGAAAGACGTGAGGGTAAGAATTTGGAGGAGAGCCAGACTTTATCTTGCGGATGATAGTCTGGATTGGTTGCACGTCTCTTGTCTGCAGCCTTCTTCATATATCTCTTGGTATGTAACAAATTAGATCGAATTAGTCTATGGATTTGGAGAAGGCGTTTGGAGAAATAGGTAATAGCGGGTAAAGGAGAGTTGGATTGTGGAGAAGTGGGAAAAGAGGTAGGATGAAAACCATAAGAACAGAAAAAGGGAGTGACCTTGGAGGCACTATGGACTGAGTTATTGTAGGAAAATTCAGCTATAGAGAGGTAAGTGTTCCAGTTACTTTGGGTAGAATTGCAAAAGCATCGAAGATATTGCTCTAGTCCTTGGTTCAGACGCTCGGTCTGGCCGTTGGTCTGAGGATGGAACCCTGAAGACAGGGCTCTATTAATATTTAGTGTTTTACAAAAATGCCTCCAAAATCGGGAAATGTACTGAGGTCCTCTATCAGATATTATGGTATGTGGAAGTCCATGGAGACGGAAGATATGATCAATGAATATTTGACTTAGTTCTTGAGAAGTAGGTAGCCTTTTCAGGGCAGTGAAATGAGCCATCTTCGTGAAAGAATCCACAGTGACCATGATGACCCGGTTTCCTGCTGATGGTGGGAGTGAACACATAAAATCCGTAGAGATGGTATGCCATGGGGCCGGTGGAACAGGCAAAGGCTGTAGTAATCCTGCCGGTCTGGTATGGGGTATCTTGATTTGGGCACATATGGGACAGGCTTGAACGTATCTTTCCACATCCAGCTTCCAGGTAGGCCACCAGAAAAATCGTGAAAGAAGTTCTTGTGTGGCCTTGATGCCTCTATGACCAGCTACAGGTGAATCATGGCACATTTGTAATGCCTTTTCTTGCACCTTGTTAGTAGGGAGGAATATCAGGTTTTGATAATAAAAATATCCTTGTTTCTTATGTAATAATGGTCTTAGTTCTTCTATGTCGTGGTCCGATAGGTTGGCGTATTCCAGTTGTACTTCTTCCAGGAAAGACTGAGCCACTCCAACGATCTTACTGGGTTCCAGAAGATACTGAGATGAGGAAGGAGTACACTCTGGATATCGGCGAGACAGAGCATCAGCCAGAATGTTTTGAGATCCAGGAATATATGTGATGAAAAAATCGTACTGACTGAAGAAAAAGGCCCAGCGGGCCTGACGACTATTCTGGCATACAAAATTTCGTAAACATTGTAGGTTACGGTGGTCTGTCCTCACCTCAAATGGTTCCTTGGAACCCATCAGAAACTGTCTCCACTCAAGGCAGGCTGTTTTCAGAGCCAATAATTCCCTTTCCAGTACAGAATAGTGTTGTTCAGCTGTGGAAAGGATATGAGACAAGTAGAAAACAGGATGTTCAAGACCATCATCCTCTTGTCGTTGGAGTAAGACAGCTCTGATGGCTCTCTCAGAAGCATCAGTTACGACTATAAATTGTTTGGTGGTATCTGGATGTCTCAAGATGGGGGCTTGGGTGAAGGCTCTCTTTAATTCTTGAAAGGCTGCTTCAGCCGCTTCAGTCCAGACAAACCCTTTCTTTAAATTTTCCTTTTTTAAGGTGTGAGTTATGTGGCTAGTCAGTCTGGCAAAGTCTAGAATGAATTGTCGATAGAAGTTTGCTAACCCTAGGAAACATTGTGTTTCTTTTATGGAAGAAGGAGAAGGCCACGCTAGGATACCTTGTACCTTTTCTTGATCCATAGTTATGCCGGTGGGACTTAAATGATAGCCCAGATATTTGACTTCCGTCATGTCGAACTCACATTTTTCTGGTTTGCAAAATAGTTGATGAGCACGAAGTCTTTGAAGAACTTGTTTCACATGGGAAGAATGGAGTTCAGGATTTCTAGAATAAATAAGAATATCATCTAGGTAGATCACGACTGTCTGATTCAGAAGGTCTGAAAACACTGAGTCCATAAATCTCTGGAAGATTGCGGGGGCGTTAGTGAGACGAAACGGCATAACCCTATATTCAAAATGGCCAAATGGAGTCCTGAAAGCTGTCTTCCATTTGTCGCCTTCTTTTATGCGTAAAAGGTGGTAAGCTCCTCGTAAATCTAATTTAGTAAAACGTTGAGCCCCTCTGATAGCTTCTAGTATGTCCCTGATGAGAGGCAAAGGATAACGATCTTTAATTGTTATTTTATTCAGACCTCGAAAATCCAGGCAAGGACGAAGATCCTTTGTCTTCTTGGGCACAAAAAAGAGAGGAGCCCCAGCCGGAGACGACGATGGAACAATAAGACCACTCTGTATATTTTCGTCCAGATACTCTTTTAGAACTTCCCTTTCGGGTTCCGTGAGAGAGTACATCCTCCCAAAAGGAACAATTGTGCCGGGTTCCAATGGAATAGCACAATCATATTCTCGATGTGGAGGTAGCACAGGTTTCGATGGTTTTTGGAAAACATCCTGAAACTCCAAATAGTGGTCTGGGACCCCTTGGACCGTGTTAATGGACATACCAGTGGCACCTTCAGTATCTAAGGATCTTTTTGGAGACCAATACTTGTCAGAAGTAAAACAGTTCTTATGACAAAATTGCGAAGACAAAGAAACTGTCCGGGTTACCCAATTTATATACGGGTTATGTCTGATGAACCACGGAATTCCAAGAATGATGGTATGGTTGGGGGACGTGATAAGATCGAAGGAAATGTGTTCTTGATGGTTTCCCACCTGTAGACTTAACATCAGGGTAGTAGTGTCTACAGGACCCGAGGATATCAAGGATCCATCCACGGTGTGTACCTGTTCGGGTACTTCTTTTGTTTGTGTAGGAACTTGGTGAGCAGCAGCCCACGTCTTGTCCATGTATATACCACTAGCACCACAGTCTAGTAATGCCATAGTCTTTTCTTGACGACCGTCAGGAAGTTGTAACAGGACAGGAAAAATGAACAAGGCGGTTGTATTGTCATTAAAGGAGCTGATGGAAGGTATAGCTGTAGATCCCGTCCCCTCCCTTCTTACAGAGGACGGGAAGTGGCGTTTCCCGAAGGCCTGGGCGGACGTACAGGACAGGTACGAAGCATGTGACCAGCAGAACCACAGTACAGGCACAACCCTCTCTTGCGTCTGTCTTCTCGTTCACTAGCAGAGAGCGGACCTCGGGTAGCATCCACCTGCATGGGTTCCCCTTCGATGTCTCTAGCAGGAGTGCGAGGTTCCTCGGAACGCTGCAGGCAAGCTCGTGAGCTACTTGGCTGGGAAAACCCTCTACTCCTTTTCTTTTCCGATCTCCGTTCCTGAAGACGATATTCGATGGACAGTGCTTGATCCATCAGGCCACGAAGATCTTCCGCTCTGGTAGAATGTACTAGTTCATCCTTTATTTCTTCTTTGAGTCCTCTACGAAATAAAGTTACCAGAGTACGTTCCACCCAAGTGGTCTCTGCCGCCAGCTGACGAAAACGGGTTATATATTGCAGGACGTCTTGAGAGCCTTGTTGGATGTCACATAGGGCTTCTTCAGCAGAGGCTTCCAATCCAGGACGGCTAAACATCTGTTTGAAGCGACTCACAAAGGTGGAATAGTCCGACAATACAGGGTCGTTGGAGGACACCATCGGGGTTGCCCAGGCCAAGGCTGGACCGGTTAAGGCACTGATAAGATAACCCACCTTGGTCCTGTCGTGGGAGAATTGGGTAGGTCGGAAGGCGAAGTACACTGTTAATGCATCCAGGAACTCGCGAAGCCTGGTTGGTTCACCAGAGAAACAAGGGGTAGAAGCGGAGATAGTTGGAACATCACTGGTTCGGAGAGCCAAAGCCTGTCGTAACGCAGCATTTTCATTGCGTAGCTGTTGCAATTCCTGAGCTTGTTGCTGAATCGTGGTCAAAAGAGATTGTTCCGGATCTGCAGCAGCCGCCACTGTGTCATCCATGGTGTTTGAGGACGTCGGAATGGTTAGGCTCTGCAATCTGTCACGACTCACGTGCTGCTGGCGCCTGGAATTTGCAGATCTGGTGGCGTGGATCTTCAATGTTCGACTTTGGCCCAAAAAGGGGCGACTCTTTCTGGTAGCCACGGTGCTGTAGGAAATGGAGACGCCAAGAACAGACCGTGCCCTTCAGAAAATAGCGCCAGAGGGAAAAACCCCTTAGAAAAAGGGGAAAAACCTCCAAACAGGAAGATTCCTGGAAAAAACAAGAACAAACAAACAGGAATCCAAAAGGAGCAAAAGTCAGGAAACACAGAATGCTGAAATCCAGAGCCAAAAGGTGAGGAAATCAGGAGCGAAGACACTAACTGAGCAGAAAGTGTTGCAGCGCAAAGAAAGAAGAAAACACAGCCCTTATATACTAAAAAACAGGAAGTGACCCACAGGAAGTAAAAGGACACCATCTTAGACAGGGAAACAACACATAGAACAGAATAGAACAGGAACCATAGAGAATAGGAAACAAGGAATGCTGGGAAAGAACAGGAATCTGGGAAGGGGGAAAAGACATAAAGAAAGGCACAACAAAAGACTGCAGAAAAGAAGAAAAGAAGAAAAAAGGGAAAGAAACGAAAAAACAGGTAAGAAGGGTCATAGACCCCTAGTATAGTGGAAAGCAGAAGGTAGAACGAGGCCCCATGCAAGTCTGGGGCCTCGAAATGCGCAGGAGAGGCTGGGGGCGCGCCGCGTCCTAGCAACGCGGTGCGCGGCCCGAGCCGAACGCCCGGCTTGAGTCGAGCTCTCGGCTCGCGCCGCACCGCGCGGCGTGACATTTAATGCTTATATGTGACACTTCAGTTATGTCCGTGTAATGAGGCACGTTACAGTTATGAGCTGCATCTCAAAGAGTGTGGAAGTTATTGCAAAGGTCTTCAAGTGGTTAATCAATGTTGGAAACCCACCTCCCTTTACTCAGGCACCCGCCCTGAAACGATAGTGGGTGCACTGGAAGACGGGGTGTAACACAGAATAATCAAACAAACCAAGAGGTGCACAGCAGACGGGGTACTGCTCAGCTTACTGTGAGACATGAAGCACTATAGTCTATAGTGCAGAGTTTAAATCGGCGGAAAGGCGCCACAGTTCCAAGTGCAATATTGTAAACAAAAATGAAAACTTTGCCGGATTTTTAATGTCTATGGAAAAAATACATAGTTCTATTAGATTGCCAGTGTCTGACGTGTGATTTACTAAATTGTATATGATGCATGCGCTTATAGTTTGAGGAGCCTGCTGCTAAAACTTGTGTGATTGCTTACTTAAAATCTCCATCCTACAGCCACGTCACTGTTGCATTGGTGCGACGCCGCAGAACTGCAGCATTGCTCTCTCTAGATGGCTAATTGCCTATTGCCTCTTCCATTACGAGTTCTGTGAAGTACCTCAGGAAAAGATCCTGGTATCCATGGTAATCATGACTTCTGCTCGTTCCAGGATCTACCCCACTCAAATCCATCTCTATCCCTTCCACTCTACTCCAATCCAATCCACCTCACTCCACTCCAATTCAGTCCACCCAGCTACCTCAATCCACTCCACCTCACTCCACTTGAACGCTCTCACTGAACCACTAAACTCTGCTCCCTTTTCTCATCTCTACTACACTCTACTCCTCCTACTCCACATTCCAACATATCCACTCTACATCACTCTACTCCCCCACTCCACTCTGACACTCCATGCCAATAGCTTTTAGCCATGTTGAACAGCAGCTACACTGATGTACAACATGGCAAAATACATTTCCAAAGCCAATAGCTCTTGTATGAGTGCGACTTATTGGCTTTGTCAATGCTTGTTGTCTGGTTTGACAGTGCACCCCCGGGCAGAAGTTGTGTGCTTTCACAAAAAGTGCTTGGTTTGCACACAGCTGTGATCATTTTGTTTGTTTATACAGCTGCATGAGGTTGAACTTTCAGGGACACACACGTGCCATTGGAATGCTATTGAAGTGACTTAAATAACTAGATAATTCATGTTGATTTGGTATGACAGCAGCACAGATGGAAGGAGGGCAGTCATTAACTTACATGGAGTTTTAAGTCTGACTTGAAAGTGCAATTGTCACCTGACCTTGTAACCTACACCAATATTAATTTACAGTTCTTTGCTTCCACACAAACAGCTAAATTTGAGGTTTGCTGAGGATTCTGGGTAAGAAAACATTGGGGGATCCACTCAAGTCGCACCTCCCTGGACTTCCTCTCGGGTGTCTAGTTTTCAGAAATGTGTGGGTTTGGTAGGTTTCCCTAGATGGCTGCTGAGCCCAGGACCAAAAACGCAGGTGCCCCCGCTCAAAAACCGGTAGTTTTGTATTTAATAATTTTGATGTGTCCACATAGTGTTTTGGGGCATTGCCTTTCGCGGGCAGTAGGTCTACCCACAAAAGTGAGGTACCATTTTTATCGGGAGACTAGGGGGAACGCTGGGGGGAAGGAAATGCATGGCTGCTCTCATATTCCAGAACTTTCTGTCACCGAAATGTGAGGAAAAAGTGTTTTTTTAGCCAAATTTTGAGGTTTCCAAAGGATTCTGGGTAACAGAACCTGGTGAGAGCCCCCCAAGTCACTCCATCTTGGATTCCCCTAGGTGTCTAGTTTAAAAAAACGCAAAGGTTTGCTAGGTTTCCCTAGGTGCGGGCTGAGCTAGAGGCCAAAATCCACAGCTAGGCACTTTGCAAAAACAGCTCTGTTTTCTTTGGGAAAATGTGATGGGTCCACGTTGTGTTTTGGGGCATTTCCTGTCACGGGCGCTAGGCCTACCCACACAAGTGAGGTACCATTTTTATCGGGAGACTTGGGGGAACGCTGGGTGGAAGGCAATTTGTGGCTCCTCTCAGATTCCAGAACTTTCTGTCAGCGAAATGTGAGGAAAAGTGTTCTTTTAGCCAAATTGTGAGGTTTGCAAAGGATTCTGGGTAACAGAACCTGGTGAGAGCCCCACAAGTCACCCCATCCTGGATTCCCCTAGATGTCTAGTTTTAAAAAATGTGCAGGTTTGGTAGGTTTCCCTAGATGCCGGCTGAGCTAGATGCCAAAATCCAGAGCTAGGCACTTTGCAAAAAAACAGGTCTGTTTTCTTTGGGGAAAATGTGATGTGTCCATGTTGTATTTTGTGGCATTTCCTGTCGCGAGCGCTAGGCCTACCCACACAAGTGAGGACCCATTTTTATCGGGAGACTTGGGGGAACGCTGGGTGGAAGGAAATTTGTGGCTCCTCTTAGATTCCAGAACTTTCTGCCAGTGAAATGTGAGGAAAAAGTGTTTTTTTAGCCAAGTTTTGAGGTGTGCAAAGGATTCTGGGTAACAGAACCTGGTGAGAGCCCCACAAGTCACCCCATTTTGGATTCCCCTAGGTGTCTAGTTTTCAAAAATGCGAAGGTTTGCTAGGTTTCCCTGGGTGCGGGCTGAGCTGGAGGCCAAAATCCACAGATAGGCACTTTGCAAAAAACAGCTGTGTTTTCTTTGGGAAAATGTGATGAGTCCACGTTGTGTTTTGGGGCATTTCCTGTCACAGGCGCTAGGCCTACCCACACAAGTGAGGTACCATTTCTATCGGGAAACTTGGGGGAATGCTGGGTGGAAGGAAATTTGTGGCTCCTCTCAGATTCCAGAACTTTCTGTCAGTGAAATGTGAGGAAAAAGTGTTTTTTTACCCAAATTTTGAGGTTTGCAAAGGATTCTGGGTAACAGAACCTGGTGAGAGCCCCACAAGTCACCCCATCCTGGATTCCCCTAGATGTCTAGTTTTAATAAATGTGCAGGTTTGGTAGGTTTCCCTAGGTGCCGGCTGAGCTAGAAGCCAAAATCCACAGTTAGGAACTTTGCAAAAAACAGCTCTGTTTTCTTTGGGAAAATGTGATGTGTCCACGTTGTGTTTTGGGGCATTTCCTGTCACAGGCGCTAGGCCTACCCACACAAGTGAGGGACCATTTTTATCGGGAAACTTGGGGGAACTCTGGGTGGAAGGAAATTTGTGGCTCCTCTCAGATTCCAGAACTTTCTGTCAGCGAAATGTGAGGAAAAAGTGTTTTTTTACCCAAATTTTGAGGTTTGCAAAGGATTCTGGGTAACAGAACCTGGTGAGAGCCCCACAAGTCACCCCATCCTGGATTCCCCTAGTAAGTCACCCCATCCTGGATTCCCCTAGATGTCTAGTTTTAAAAAATGTGCAGGTTTGGTAGGTTTCCCTAGATGCCGGCTGAGCCAGATGCCAAAATCCAGAGCTAGGCACTTTGCAAAAAAACAGGTCTGTTTTCTTTGGGAAAATGTGATGTGTCCATGTTGTGTTTTGTGGCATTTCCTGTCGCGAGCGCTAGGCCTACCCACACAAGTGAGGACCCATTTTTATCGGGAGACTTGGGGGAACGCTGGGTGGAAGGAAATTTGTGGCTCCTCTTAGATTCCAGAACTTTCTGCCAGTGAAATGTGAGGAAAAAGTGTTTTTTTAGCCAAGTTTTGAGGTGTGCAAAGGATTCTGGGTAACAGAACCTGGTGAGAGCCCCACAAGTCACCCCATTTTGGGTTCCCCTAGGTGTCTAGTTTTCAAAAATGCGAAGGTTTGCTAGGTTTCCCTGGGTGCGGGCTGAGCTGGAGGCCAAAATCCACAGATAGGCACTTTGCAAAAAACAGCTGTGTTTTCTTTGGGAAAATGTGATGAGTCCACGTTGTGTTTTGGGGCATTTCCTGTCACAGGCGCTAGGCCTACCCACACAAGTGAGGTACCATTTCTATCGGGAAACTTGGGGGAATGCTGGGTGGAAGGAAATTTGTGGCTCCTCTCAGATTCCAGAACTTTCTGTCAGTGAAATGTGAGGAAAAAGTGTTTTTTTACCCAAATTTTGAGGTTTGCAAAGGATTCTGGGTAACAGAACCTGGTGAGAGCCCCACAAGTCACCCCATCCTGGATTCCCCTAGATGTCTAGTTTTAATAAATGTGCAGGTTTGGTAGGTTTCCCTATGGGCCGGCTGAGCTAGAAGCCAAAATCCACAGCTAGGAACTTTGCAAAAAACAGCTCTGTTTTCTTTGGGAAAATGTGATGTGTCCACGTTGTGTTTTGGGGCATTTCCTGTCACAGGCGCTAGGCCTACCCACACAAGTGAGGGACCATTTTTATCGGGAAACTTGGGGGAACTCTGGGTGGAAGGAAATTTGTGGCTCCTCTCAGATTCCAGAACTTTCTGTCAGCGAAATGTGAGGAAAAAGTGTTTTTTTACCCAAATTTTGAGGTTTGCAAAGGATTCTGGGTAACAGAACCTGGTGAGAGCCCCACAAGTCACCCCATCCTGGATTCCCCTAGTAAGTCACCCCATCCTGGATTCCCCTAGATGTCTAGTTTTAAAAAATGTGCAGGTTTGATAGGTTTCCCTAGATGCCGGCTGAGCTAGATGCCAAAATCCACAGCTAGGAACTTTGCAAAAAACAGCTGTGTTTTCTTTGGGAAAATGTGATGTGTCCACGTTGTGTTTTGGGGCATTTCCTGTCACAGGCGCTAGGCCTACCCACACAAGTGAGGTACCATTTTTATCGGGAAACTTGGGGGAACGCTGGGTGGAAGGAAATTTGTGGCTCCTCTCAGATTCCAGAACTTTCTGTCAGCGAAATGTGAGGAAAAAGTGTTTTTTTACCCAAATTTTGAGGTTTGCAAAGGATTCTGGGTAACAGAACCTGGTGAGAGCCCCACAAGTCACCCCATCCTGGATTCCCCTAGTAAGTCACCCTATCTTGGATTCCCCTAGGTGTCTAGTTTTCAAAAATGTGCAGGTTTGGTAGGTTTCTCTAGGTGCCGGCTGAGCTAGATGCCAAAATCCACAGCTAGGCACTTTGCAAAAAACAGCTGTGTTTTCTTTGGGAAAATGTGATGTGTCCACGTTGTGTTTTGGGGCATTTCCTGTCACAGGCGCTAGGCCTACCCACACAAGTGAGGTACCATTTCTATCGGGAAACTTGGGGGAATGCTGGGTGGAAGGAAATTTGTGGCTCCTCTCAGATTCCAGAACTTTCTGTCAGCGAAATGTGAGGAAAAAGTGTTTTTTCACCCAAATTTTGAGGTTTGCAAAGGATTCTGGGTAACAGAACCTGGTGAGAGCCCCACAAGTCACCCCATCCTGGATTCCCCTAGTAAGTCACCCTATCTTGGATTCCCCTAGGTGTCTAGTTTTCAAAAATGCGCAGGTTTCCCTAGGTGCTGGCTGAGCTACAGGCCAAAATCCACAGCTAGGCACTTTGCAAAAAACAGGTCTGTTTTCTTTGGGGAAATGTGATGTGTCCCAGTTGTGTTTTGGGGCATTTCCTGCCGCGGGCGCTAGGCCTACCCACACAAGTGAGGTACAATTTTTATCGGGAGACTTGGGGGAACGCTGGTTGGAAGGAAATTTGTGGCTTCTCTCACATTCCAGAACTTTCTGTCACCAAAATATGAGGAGAAGGTGTTTTTTTGGCCAAATATTGAGGTTTGCAAAGGATTCCTGGTAACAGAACCTGATCATAGCCCCACAAGTCACCCCTTCTTGGATTCCCCTAGGTGTCTTGTTTTCAAAATAGCGCAGGTTTGGTAGGCTTCCTTAGGTGCCGGCTGAGCTAGAGGCCAAAATCGACAGCTAGGCAATTTGCAAAAAACATGTCAGATTTCAATGTAAAAATGTGATGTGTCCATGTTGTGTTTCCTGTCGCGAGCATTAGGCCTACCCACGCAAGTGAGATACCATTTTTAGCATGAGACTTAGGGGAGCACAGAATAGCAAAACAAGTGTTATTGCCCCTTGTCTTCCTCTACATTCTTTCCTTCCAAATGTAAGACAGTGTGTAAAAAAGACGTCTATTTGAGAAATGCCCTGTAATTCACATGCTAGTATGGGCACTCCGGAATTCAGAGATGTGCAAATAACCACTGCTTCTCAACACCTTATCTTGTGCCCATTTTGGAAATATGAAGGTTTTCTTGATACCTATTTCTCACTTTTTATATTTCACCAAATTAATTGCTGTATGCCCAGTATACAATGAAAACCTGTTGCAAGGTGCATCTCCTTAATTGGCTCTGGGTACCTAGAGTTCTTGATGAACCTACAAGCCCTATATATCTCCGCAACCAGAAGAGTCTAGCAGACGTAACGGTATATTGCTTTTGAAAATATGACATCGCAGGAAAAAATTCCAGAGTAAAATGTGGAGAAAAATGGTGGTTTTTTACCTCAATTTCAATAGTTGTTTTATTTCAGCTGTTATTTTCTGTAGGAAACACTTGTAGGATCTACACAAATTACCTCTTGCTGAATTCAGAATTTTGTCTACTTTTCAGAAATGTTTAGCTTTCTGGGATCCAGCATTGGTTTCACACCCATTTCTGTCACTAACTGGAAGGAGGCTGAAAGCACAAAAAATAGTAAAAATGGGGTATGTCCCAGTAAAATACCAAAATTGTGTTGAAAATGTGGTTTTCTGATTCAAGTCTGCCTGTTCCTGAAAGCTGGGAAGATGTTGATGTTAGCACCACAAACCCTTTTTTGATGCAATTTTCAGGGAAAAAAACCACAAGCCTTCTTGTGCGGCCCTTTTTTCCCATTTAAAAAACAAAACAAAAATGTTTTGCTGTATTTTGGCTAATTTCTTGTTCTCCTCTAGGTGAACCCACAAACTTTGGGTACCTCTTGATCCCTAGGATGTTGGAAAAAAAGGACCTAAATTTGGAGACAATAGCTTATGTGGACAAAAAAGTTATGAGGGCCTAATCGCGAACTGCCCCAAACAGTCAAAAAAAGGCTCGGCACAGGAGGGGAAAAGGCCTGGCAGCGAAGGGGCTAAATCAAGCCCAGAGTCTGTTGGCCTAGTTAAGTTTAAAGAGTAGTAATGATATGGCAGCTTGAAACTTATGTGGCAACCCTGGATATTAGAAGAGTTTTCAAAGGCATCTTGTCTTGTGGAAGCTTTCCTTGCACACTTTATGTACTTATTGGTGGCATATGGGGTAGTGTAGATCCATAAACACCTATAAATTCCACTGAGTCTGTGGTTGGGGGCCTCGTTCCTGAGGCCAGATAGTTGAAAGGTGATAATTTGTCCATTTGAACCATACAAGGATGTCTATTTTTCAGGAATGAGTTTGAGATGGCTGGCAACCATCCAGTTGTCAATTCATTGTAGGCACTTCCTTGTGGTACATATAGCTACAGCAGACTAGCTTTTCAGCTTTAGAATGATCTGAGTGTCATCGGCATAGTTCTGTAGTTGAGAGTACTGGAGGATATGAGGTCTGGCAGTGGATAAGGCAGATGTTGAAGAGAAGGGGGTCCCTCCTTACCTGGGGTTCTATATTTTCTGTCTTTGTTTTGGTCTGCGTGTGGATGCTATTCCTATTGTTGCACAAGGCCCTGCATTCCTTTGTTCTCTTTTTGTCGGTATGCCTGGTTTCTCTCCTTCCACACCACAGAATCTGGGTGCAACTGAAAATCTCCCATGACAGGGTACCAAGACCAAAACTGAGGGTCAGATGTACTAAAAAATAGTGCAAAGCAGCGCAGCAATCATGGTTATTCCTTTATGCAAAGAAAAGAGACCAGAGCCACATTTTCTACAAATGGCCTGCTCTTTCCCCTCCTCAGGTACACAAGCAAGCAGCCTAGAGCTGCGCAGATGCTTTTGCAGCATTATGCAAAGGTGTGTGTGATGCCTAGCATAGGTTTTGTACTGAATGCTATGTATAGACAATGTCATACCTTGGACGTGTGCTGTACAGTGCAGCACACATGATATGTGTTAACTGTTTGGAGAAATTTCTTTAGCTTTGTGTCTTTCTCAAGGAGGAATTATTTTTTAATGCAAAGTCCGCTCTGAGAATTTTAGTAGTATTTGTTCTGGAATGCTCAAGGGCATCCATGTAAAGTCCCTTGACACAGTGTGCAATAAAATAGAAGTAAGCAGTACTTGCGTTACAAAGGACACCTTTCCTGTGCAAAAACGTTTTGGGTTTGAATGTAAATATCCCTTCAAGGCTTTGCACCACTTTGCATCACTTTGTGGGACTTTGTGGCAGCACAATATCTTGATAAATCTACTTCTAAATTTGAACACCTCAGCTGGAAAAGTAGTGAACCTCTGATATACCAAAAATGACTTTCTTCTTGTGATGACCCTGTATAGATCTTCAAGGACACAGAAATACAACAAGATCTACAACCCAAGTCAGTTGGTCTGACGAGGAACTTAGACTGAGGAAGCACCACTGCAAATAACTGGAGCACAAATGGTGATTGAACCTATACCTGACCATCTCCATATGGCTTTGGGGAGAAATTCCTCAAAAGAAACAAATGCAAAATGTGTGGATCAATTGTGCATTTTTTTCAGGATGATTTTCAACATATATATATATATATATATATATAAACTCCAACAGGTCCAAAAAGGGCGCGCTCATTTCTTGTCGGTGCCCACATCAGGGAAGGACCTACTCTCATTAATCTTCACTCCAGTTTGACACTTCAGTCAAGGATGCGGCACTCTCAGGATTTCATCAATCTTCTTTTATTCCATGAAAATAACCCCAACAAACTAACACCAACGCGTTTCGACCTTCCCGGCCGTGATCAAGACTGGGAAGGTCGAAACGCGTATATATATATATATGTACTGCAAAGTAATTGTTATTACCAGCAGTTCTGAAGGGGAACTCTTGACATGCTGAAATATATTTAATGATGTGCTACAGATGTCCCACCCTCCCAGGTGGTGCTGTAGGGGTTCACCCGCAATAAAACATCAGAGGTAGTGGTGGGATGTAAATTGTTGAGCAGATCTGGATTGAAGAAGCAGCGAAGAAAGTGAGCTTTATCTGCCACCAGAGTAAGGGTGATTCCCTCCTAAAGATTTGTTTGACAAAAAGGGCCAAAATTCAGTATTTGACATCACAATGTTGAAATATATTGGCTTGACGTCATCAGGCAAAATTCTGTGCTAATCAGTTCTATTTAACTAACACTAGATAAAATAAAATAAAAGTTATACAGGTCTTTCAATTGATCTAGGTACGCAAATTGATGTGAGATCCAATCTGTATATAGTATCTTCCCTCACTTCTGCCTTGCAACTCATTTTTAATTCCCATCCTGTCATTTTCAAACATATTTCTGATTCAGAATCTACTTACAGGAACCCAAAGAAAAGCTAAAAGTTACGCAGACCTCAGAGTCTCAGTTGGTAGACACTGGAGTTATCCCTCAAGTTCAACAGGCCTTCAGGCTGTGGCACTAGAGGCACCCTTTCTGTTACATAGGTCTCACAGGTTCAGACAGCAGACATCCATAAAAGGACTCCATTTTTTTACAGGATGAGGACTTAGACGGCATTTATGATGATAATGCCACAAAACGCTTTACCATATGGTATGCAGTAAAAATCCTCCATCCGTATGTGAATTATTACTAAATTACTAACATTAATTATGTTGTGGAGAAATAATTTTGGCCCCAGACACCAGTATGGCATTTTTAGTATGGGTGAATAAAATTAATTCCACAAAAAAGATCATATCCTCTGAATATCAGCTTTTCATTCACTGCATCCAATGAGTTGGTTCCTCAAACACCAACTTATAATTTTCATCAATAATACACAAGTATTACTGCCCCAAATGGACACAATCACTTTCACAGTTCCATGTTTCACAATTATTGTTAAAGGCTGGTTATGTTAAGCTAGAGTTAGACATCACATGTCACCGAACTCCACCTTATGCCATGATGCCTGTCAGAAGTGAAGAGTGGCCACTGCATGCCAGGAATAGCATATTGACCAGGAATAAGGTGCATGCCTTAAGCTGTCATAATACTTACAATGCCCATAGTGTGCTAGGCGTGACACTTCATGTCAAAGCCAATATCATAGCAGAATGTGAAGCAGAGCAATCTTTAGCAAGGGTCACAATAATGCCCAGAATACCTATAATATGACAAGGAGAGACACCTTGTTCCAAGGCCATAATAAAGCTTGTGATGCCCATTTTTAGACCTGGCATTCTTGGTGTGGTTTCCCGTGACATTTTGCCTTTAGACCTCCTGTTTTGCTGACCTCGTTTTTGCTGGCTTTAGGACTCCAGGCACTTTACCACTGCTATCCAGTGCTAAAGTGCATGTGCTCTCTGCTTAAAACATGGTAGCGGCTTATCCACAATTGGCATATTTAATTTACTTATTAGTTCCTAATAATGTGCACTATCTGTGCCCAGGGCATGTAAATTAAATGCTACTAGTGGGCCTGCAGCAGTGATTCTGCTGCCCACTTAAGTAGTTGTCCATGGGATCTGCTGGTCCGTCACTCAGGATGAGGGAATCTTTCTCTTATTAATTTTGTAGGAGGAGCAGAAGGTCAAACTATTTGGTTTACTTTGTTCACTTATTAAAGTGGGTTGGTGTCTACTGGCAATATGTTACCTAGGTGCGCCAAAGGCATGTTTACACTTATTCATGTGGTCGTTCCTCACTTATTCACCCATTCACTCACAAACGGCCTGCTGAAACCAGCTTTTTAAAGAAAGATTCTAAAGTCGCTCACCTAGCCTATTTTAGCACCTATACACACTTAAATAATTTAATAACCTAGACATGCTTGTCTCCTGCTCTCGGGAGACTCAAAAACTGTATGTCTTGGTCACCAAAATCTGGGGTTTAGCACCATTTTTTTGACTCTGTAACTCCCTCCCCTCTTAGAGTCGGATTTTATTGGGTAAGATAAATAAGGCACCAAACACTGGGCCGCTCGTTAATTAGGGCTTACGTTGTTGTGATGTTTGTCTCTGATCCAAGTTTTAATGTCTATCACCAGGGTGGGCACAGTTCAAAGCAGCGTAGCACTGGAGCTCAGAGCAACTTCTGCTTAGTGCAGGCAGGTTTGTGCAAATCTCTACATGTCAGGAATCCTCAAACTTATCAAAACAGAGGGAGTACATACCCAGGGCCAACCCCCAGCATATTCCTGTGGGAGATTGGCAGAACTGCTAGTTATTTAGGAGAAGGGAAAGGGGACATCTGCTAACAGACTCCTATAGCTGTGATGATGTGGCATCCTTGAGTGCCAGCTATTTGTTGGAGAGAGCACCCGTAAAGTTTGGTACTCTTGTAGATGTACTGAGGGTGCTAGACCATTTCCAGCAAGAACAGTCTCCTGGTTGTGTCTTTGAGTATGGAAAACAATTGGAGCTGAAACTTCTGGCTGGAGCTTAAAGTTCTGTTAACTGTAAAGAAATAATAGAAAGAAGTCTGAGGGCCTGATTTATATGTTGGCTGTATTATCGCCAAGCCTTGTCATCTGCGGGCCCGAAAAGACCGTAACATTGGCAGTCTGCTGAATTTAGATGTTAGTGGTTGGGAAACAAACTACAGCAGTGGCGGTTTCCCATTACTGGCCGATTGGACTCCGCCACTGTCAGGCTGGCGGTGTACCACTGATCTTTTTTAGATGTTCCCACTGTACCAGCGGGGTGACAGGGGCGGTTTAGCGATGGGGGGGGGGAGTGTCCCATTGGATATATGTGTTGACATAGGTGTGTTGCATACAATGTATGCGACAACCTTGTCCACACATATTCCAACCCCAAGAACAAAATTAAAAATATACTTACATACATGTTGACAGCCAGGTCACATTTGACAGTAAAGTGTCACCCCTTCGTGTACATGTCCCATGTACTGGTCACCATTTTCGGCAACGATTCGATCGGTGTCCTTCGTGCACAAGTCTCAGCAGCATTGGCAGGGGTCTTCCAGTCGTGTTCCTGCGGAAAAGGTAAAAGAGAATGGGGGAGAAGGAGGGTTTTCATCCCCTTTCTCTCCGAATCCGCCAGCCTTGGGTTGGAGGTTTTCCTTCCAGAGTCAGCCTGGAGGGAAGGCAGATCGGAATCTGCTCTGCAGGGACAGTGGATACAGTCCCGCCGCCAGTCACTGCTTCCCATTCCTCTGCAGACATGGGATCCCAAGCCTGGTGGAGTCGGCGGGACTGTGGCGGTCTTTCGTCAACTGTCGCGCCAACATATAAACAGAGCGAGATGACTGCTAAGAGGGTGGGCGGGAAATCTGATGAAAAAGAGACGGCAGGATGGTTACCTCCAACATCTAAATCAGGCCCTGTGTTCCTAAGCTTTCCAAGGACACCCCCCCCCCCCCATAATACCATATGATAACACTGTCAAAAGACAACAATGTTATTCAAATTATAACATCTTACTGCAAAAGCGCTATAAAATTGTTTAGTGTATTATTGTGGTGCTACAATCATCTACTTGTAAGTGCCCTAACTCTGCTGCATTTGTGGTGTATTAATTAGGATCTACTAGGTTTAAAAGATTGAGGTCTGACGGGTAATGTGATGTATTATATATGCTGGTTTTATAATAGTGTATCTGTTCTAAATCCGCCAGTAATCCAGCAGTAAGGCTTCACTACTCTACCTTGCTACCCTTGGAGAGTCAGGTGTGCAACACAGTAATTTAGTAATTGGAAGCAAGAGTACCAGAGGTCCTGGAACACAGTGGCATAACAAAACTTGAGCCTCCCCTCCTTCAGTTCCTCCCCCCGAACCCAGTCAGGAGCCCAGTGCCGGCCAGTGCGTGGTGCTTGACTGTTGCCGCTGAGGTACCCCCTGGAGCTCGCCCCCCACACACACCAGGGAGGCTGCGGCAGATTAATGTTACGCCACTGCTAGAACTCCGGTGGTAAATCACCGTGCCAATCATGGATACTGTGCAGCAGTAAGAGTGCTAATCTTTCCAGAATTCCAGGTGAAATTTGGTTATGGCTCTTGGCGTACTCTTCACACACTAAAAAGGAATCCATTTGGGCCTTCGCTAGTAATTTGGAAGCACCATTAGGTGGCACCTTGAGATAGATATCTGGTGGGATATGAGGTTAATGTTACGCCACTGCTAGAACACCGGGGGTTAATTACTGTACCCAACATGGATACTGTGCTGCAGTAATAGTGCTAAGATTTTCAGAATACCAGGCAAAATTTGATTCTAGTTCCTGGAGTACTCTTCACACACTAAAAAAGGGAATCTATTTGGGGCCTTACAAGTAATTTGGAAGCACTATTAAGTGGCACCTTAAGGCAGCTGCCTTAATTTATCTTATGGAAGTTATTGTTTTATGAGTTAATCCCCATGAAATGCGGAATAACTGTGCAGACCCAGACTCTGAACAGGTGGTATGCACGAGTGGGAGGAGGGGCAGGGCATTGGGAAGGCAGGGTAGCAGAGGGAAAACAGCAGGGCTGGACTGGAGCCCAAAGCAGCCCTTTCAAATTTTGTCAGACTAGCCACAATAGGGTGCATAGCAAGCAAAGCTGACCACTACAATGGGGGGGGGGCTCAAAAATGACAACAACAGTGCATTCTACAACACATTTGTTTTTAAAGCATAGTAAATAATGATCCTACAGTGCACCAGGATACCACAATCTTTTTTAGGGTTCTTCAATAATTCCCTCACCATCACCTTTTAACAGTGCCTCTCATCTCTCCATAGCTCCACTCTCACATATATCTCAATTGTTTTATAGCGCCTCTCTCACCAGCGTAAGGGTGTTAGAGCACTTTATATCACACACACATTCAGAGACAATGAATCATACATGTGTAAATCACTCTGTAGAAAATGTTGACAAAGGGGACTACAAGTTGTAGGATTAACATGTCACCCACACTGTTAGGCATTTTTTAAGAGTGCCTGGTCTCGAGAAGCATAAACTCAGGATTCAGAACGTAACACAGTGGTTAGGGTTCACTTAATTAATTAAAATGTATTTGTACCCAAACAATTTTCAGCAAAATTAGGATAATCAAAGATTGTGAAAAAACATAGCTCTCTGACCTGTACCATTCACTTTGCATATAGCTCCTTGATGGCAGTTGATAGCTCACTGTGCTAGATTATAACTTATGAACTGCACAGTAACAAAAGGAGCTCTGTGAAAAAAGCAGTATCCCACTGAGCATTACACAAAAAATACTGTTCTGTGATCTGAATAGTACTCAGGCCCGTATTTATACATTTTTAGCACCGCATTTGCGCTGCTTTTTGACATAAAAGTGGCGCAAACTTACAAAATACAATTTTATTTTGTAAGTTTGCGCCGCTTTTACGTCAAAAAATGACGCAAATGCAGCGCTAAAAAAGTATAAATATGGCTTCACTCTTTGCAGCAGGCATATTAACCTACCTTAGATGAGTCAAAACTGCCATTAGACAAAACTCTCTCCAGTAGGTACATTAATCACCAGAGTTATCTTAGCACTTTGTTGTCATAAAACTGTTAGATATAAAAGGAATTCCGGAGTACTTTTAAAATTGCTGCAATGCTACAAAACTGACCGCCCAGTCACAAAAATGCCCGCCCGCACTCTACCAGCCTCCCAGGGAAAGGCCTGATGCCATGTACTCCCAGGCGGGCCACGGAAGGGAGGATGTGCCCTGGCAGTGGGGGGCATTACAAGTTCCTCCGGACTTTAGAAGGAGTGAGGTCAGGGCCAGACTGGCCGTAACGGGCATCGGGCATTTCCCCAGGTGGCTGGAAGGGTGGGGGCCGGTTTAGCAGCGATGGGGGCTGGTTTTGTTACGGGGTGCCGGTTTTGTGCTGCAATATCAGCCCCCAGTAACAAAAGCAGCAGTGCTTCGACATGCACCCCTACACCAATTCGCGGGCTGGTCTGACAAAATTGCCAGGGCTGCTTTGGGTTCCCAGTCTGACCCTGGGTGGGTGGACCCGTAGATGGAGGGCAGACTTCATTTACCTGGGTGGAGTGGGCCTATATTCGAAGGTCAGACTTCATTTGCATCTCAAATTTAAAGCGATTTTATCAAAGGAATTTTTAGGCTGGTAAAATCGGACACTGGTACCACATCTGGTAAATCCAGGTGTGGAAACAGCAGGGTATTCGAGCTCTGGGGAGCGCTATCCTACCCAAAGATACCGGTCCGCTGACTTGTAATAGGGCCAAAAAGTTACAGGAAGCTTTCAAACATCCCCCATCTCTTCGGACTGTAAAATACAGGCATCACCTTAGGAAGTTCTAATTTCTCAGAATTTCAGAAGGGGGAGATCTTCCACAGGTCTCAGCTTTCAAACCGTACTAGTTGAAATGTGCGTGGGAGCCTGCAGGCTTGAGGTAGGTAAAAGAAATATTCAAACGTAAACCAATATTACCCTCTAGGGGATAGCAGTGAATATTACATTAAAGCGCGCAAGCTATTTGAAAATCTTGAACTATATAGAATTTCACCAGAAGTGTTTTCCCTCTACAGCACTCTGTCGATAATACGTTCCAGCCCGATATACTATCTTCTACTGACTAAAGCGAAAATATAGCCACAGACTTACCAGTCCAAATGTCTTTGTGTCTCGGTATGCTTGCCTTTAACCAGACAATATTAATAGTTCAGAAGTGGCTATTTTGAAACAAGTGAGACATAACACTGCCGCTAAACCATAAACCCATAATGCATTCTGCAGGCGAGCTGAGGAAGCGAGTCCATCAATAACTGACCAGGGGGACACGCTCTTAACCCCTTCGCTGCTAAGCCTTTTCTCTCTCTTCTGCTAAGCCTTTTTTTGGCTATTTGGGGTAGTTCCCGCTTAGGCCCCCATAATTTTACATCCACATATGCCAGTGGTTCCCAACCTTTTGGCTTCCGTGGACCCCTACTTTATCATTACTGCAGCCCCGGGACCCCACTGAATCTTTATTGGAATCCAGGGACCCCCCCTGCTGAGCCATTACTGAAAGCTGATGACCTAATCTGTTAATATCATTTAATTTTCTACGCAGTCACGCCAAATTTTTGTCCTTTTTTCCCAATATTCAGGGAATTCTAAGGGTAACAAGGGTTTGTGGATTCCCGTGGAGGAGATTGAGCAGTTAGCCAAAACACAGCTGAATTTTGGTTTTTTGGGGGAAAAATGGGAAAAAGTGCTAAAGAAGAAAGCATCTGCTTTTCCCTGCAAGTGACATCAATGAAGGGTTTGCAGTGCTAAAATCACCATCTTCCCAGCTTTCAGGAACAGGCATACTAGAATCAGAATTCAAATTTTTTCAATACAGTGTTGACGTTTACTGGACATATCCCCTTTTCCTATTTTTTGTGCTTTCAACCTCCTTCCAATTAATGAAAGAAACGGGTTTGAAACCAATGGTAAGCGGGAAGCTATCCATTTCAGAAAAGTAGACAACATTCTGAATTCAGAAAAGGGTCATTTGTGTAGATCCTTCAAGGTTTTCCTATAGGAAGAAACAGTTGAAATGAAAAAATTTAATATTGAAAATGAGTTGAAAAAAATACATATCTGTCTACGTTTTCTTCTGTAACTTCTAACTATGGTAAATTTTCGAAAGCAATATACCATTATATCTACTGGATGCTTTTGGTTGCAGGGAGATGTAGGGTTTGGAGGTTATCCACTAACCCAACCTACGCAGAGCCACTAACTGAGCTGCACCTTGCAATGGGCTTTCATTGTGTACCAGGTATACAGAATTTATTTGGTAAAATATAAAGAGTGAAAAATAGGTACCAAAGAAACCTATGTATTTCCAAAATCAGCACAACATATGGAGTTTAGAAGCAATGGTTATTTGCACATCTCTGAATTTGTGGGTACCTATACTAGCATGTAAATTGGAGGGCATTTCTCAAAATGATTTCTTTCTTACACACTGTCTTACATTTGGAAGGTGCAAATGCAGAAAAAGACAATTGGTAAAAACACTTGTTCTGCTATTCTGTATTTCCCCACGTCTCCCAATAAAAATGGTACCTCACTTGTGTGGGTAGGCCTAGTGCCCGCTACAGGAAACAGCCCAAAACACAATGTGGACATATCACATTTTACCACTGAAAATTGACTCATTTTTTACAAACTGCCTCGCTGTGGATTTTGAGCTCTAGCTCAGCCAGCAAATCTATAATTGTTTTTAAAGTGCACCTACGGAAATCCAGGATGGGGTGACTTGTGGGGCTTTCAGCAGGGTCTCGCACCCAGAATCCTTTGCAGACCTCGAAATGTGCCTAAACAAACATATTTTCCTCACATTTCTGTGATACAAAGTACTGGAACCTGAAGGGAGCCATACAATTTCCCCCAGGTCGCCTGATAAAAATGCTACCTCACTTGTGTGGGTGAACCAAGTGCCCAGGACAGCCCAAAACACAGTGTGGACACATTAAAATTATCTATCACAAAACAACCAGTTTTTGTAAGATGCCACCTACGTTTTTGGTCCTGGGCTCGGCGGCCATCTAGGGAAACCCAGACATTCCTGAAAACTAGACATTCAGGGGAGTTCTGGGAGGTATGGCTTGCATGGATCTCCATGCATTTTCTTACCCAGAATCCCCTAAGAACCTCAAATGTAGCTCACAAATCAAATTTTCCTCGCATTTCTGTGAGGGATCACCATGCCAGCACAAATTTCCTACCACCCAGCTCTCCGATCGGCCTGTGGATAAAAATGATTGACCCAAGCTGTATGTTTTAGTGGGCAGAAGAAACATGTGAATGACACAATAACAAACCAATGGTTGAAAGCCCCTAGAAGTAAGTATATTAAGCATCTAATTTTAGCAAAATCCAAAGGTCTTGTCTAACACCAGGCCTAATGAAAAACTCAGTAAGAAATACTGGTGGTCATTACAACCCTGGTCGGTGTTAAAGCGGCGGTAAGACCGCCAACAGGCCGGCAGAAAAAAAAATGGAATTACGACCGTGGCGGAAACCGCCAACATAGACAGCCACTTTAACACTCCGACCGCCACGGCGGTACAAACAAACAGCGTGGCGGTCACCGCCAACAGACAGGCGGAGGACAATGTACCACCCACAGAATTACAACCCACCAATCCACCACCTTTTCCGGGGCGGATTCACTGCGAACAAAAACACGGCGGAAACAGGACTTCGAAGGGAAAATGCTCACCTCTACACACCCCACGAGGAACCAGGATGCCATGGAATCAGAGCTCCAGATTTTTCCAGCCTTCATCTTCCTGCTCCTCTACCAGGAGCACGAACGCCGGCGGCGAAGACCACAGTGAGTACTGCACCTATGACACAGGGGAAGGGGGAGGGAAAAACAGTGACACACACACACACACACATGCAACACCCCCACCCCCACCCTCACCCACAACAACACACATGCTAATACATCATGACACATCACAGTTAAACCCCCTAACCCCCGCTTGAAGAATGCATGGACAAAAGGAAATGAGTCGAATTATTGTGATATATTCAAAAACATGATTCGAAAATGTTTACAAATATATACATTTATACTATATACAATTAAATACACCAAGAACACAAGTCCAAGGTATTCCACCATCATATGCAAAAACAACAAGTGATGGACGGAATGCTGAACATTGTCAAACATTCAGCCCCAGTCACAGATCTGGGTTTAATCCATCGTTTTTTTGCTGCCTATGCCATTCCAGTTTGGACCCAGCCATATGCAAATCAGTCTTGACCCTGTTCCCCATGGGAACAGTCCAGCCCGAACTGCTAGGCCAGGTCTTCCCTGGACTGGAAACAAGCATCCTGGGACCGGTTTCGGGGTTTCACCCCTCATCAGCCAGGCTAGCTTGAATCCAGTGGCATGGGAAGCACGAGACCCACGTCTGGGCATACCCTTCCCACTTAGGGCGACAAATGCAAAAACAACAAGTGATGGACGGAATGCTGAACATTGTCAAACATTCACCCCCAGTCACAGATCTGGGTTTAATCCATCGTTTTTTTGCTGCCCATGCCATTCCAGTTTGGACCCAGCCATATGCAAATCAGTCTTGACCCTGTTCCCCATGGGAACAGTCCAGCCCAAACTGCTAGGCCAGGTCTTCCCTGGACTGGAAACAAGCATCCTGGGACCGGTTTCGGGGTTTCACCCCTCATCAGCCAGGCTAGCTTGAATCCAGTGGCATGGGAAGCACGGGACCCACGTCTGGGCATACCCTTCCCACTTAGGGCGACAAATGCAAAAACAACAAGTGATGGACGGAATGCTGAACATTGTCAAACATTCACCCCCAGTCACAGATCTGGGTTTAATCCATCGTTTTTTTGCTGCCCATGCCATTCCAGTTTGGACCCAGCCATATGCAAATCAGTCTTGACCCTGTTCCCCATGGGAACAGTCCAGCCCGAACTGCTAGGCTAGGTCTTCCCTGGACTGGAAACAAGCATCCTGGGACCGGTTTCGGGGTTTCACCCCTCATCAGCCAGGCTAGCTTGAATCCAGTGGCATGGGAAGCACGGGACCCACGTCTGGGCATACCCTTCCCACTTAGGGCGACAAATGCAAAAACAACAAGTGATGGACGGAATGCTGAACATTGTCAAACATTCACCCCCAGTCACAGATCTGGGTTTAATCCATCGTTTTTCCACCATCATAGTCCGTAGATCACTGGGCCTAAAAGGCATGGGCGAGGCCCACACAAGATACCCGAACAAGACGGAGAGAACACTGCAGGGGCATCAGATAGAAACAAAACAGGCACCTCAGGAGGAAGGGAAGAGGGGGGTACCTCAGCCGGTTGAGTGCATGACGCAAAATCCACAAGGGGGCCCCATGCCCACTGTTCAATCCTGGGGAGTGCAAAGCCACAGTCTCTTAAGTCTCTACAGTGGGTGGTTTGCCCACTGCTATATCCTGGGGAGTGCAAAGCCACAGTCTCTCAAGTCTCTACAGTGGGTGGTTTGCCCACTGCTATATCCTGGGGAGTGCAAAGCCACAGTCTCTTAAGTCTCTACAGTGGGTGGTTTGCCCACTGTTCAATCCTGGGGAGTGCAAAGCCACAGCCTCTCAAGTCTCTACAGTGGGTGGTTTGCCCACTGTTCAATCCTGGGGAGTACAAAGCCACAGTCTCTCAAGTCTCTACAGTGGGTGGATTGCCCACTGTTCAATCCTGGGGAGTGCAAAGCCACAGTCTCTCAAGTCTCTACAGTGGGTGGTTTGCCCACTGTTCAATCCTGGAGAGTGCAAAGCCACAGTCTCTCAAGTGGATAACAGTCTCCACTAGTTCTAGACTGGGCTTTGTGCCCAGAGTGCTTCATCCTGCCAAGGACAGAGGTAGTGGATGTGAATCTCCACTGGTTATGGAGGGGGCTTTGTGCCCAGAGTGCTTCATCCTGCAAAGGACTGAGGTAGTGGATGTGAATCTCCACTGGTTCTGGAGAGGGCTTTGTGCCCAGAGTGCTTCATCCTGCTCGTGCCGGCCTCAGTAGCGTCAGAGCTTTTGGCGCTCATGGGCCTGCGGTGCTTGTGGCGGCGGTGTCCTTGGCTGGTTCTGGAGGGGGTTTTGTGCCCAGAGTGCTTCATCCTGCCAAGGACTGAGGCAGTGGCTAACAGTCTCCACTGGTTCTGGAGGGGGCTTTGTGCCCAGAGTGCTTCATCCTGCCAAGGATTGAGGTAGTGGATGTGAATCTCCACTGGTTATGGAGGGGGCTTTGTGCCCAGAGTGCTTCCTCCTGCAAAGGACTGAGGTAGTGGATGTGAATCTCCACTGGTTCTGGTGGGGGCTTTGTGCCCAGAGTGCTTCATCCTGCTCGTGCCGGCCTCAGTAGCGTCAGAGCTTTTGGCGCTCATGGGCCTGCGGTGCTTGTGGCGGCGGTGTCCTTGGCAGCGGTGCTTGTGGCGGCGGTGTCCTTGGCAGCGGTGCTTGTGGCGGCGGTGTCCTTGGCAAAGGTGCTTGTGGCGGCGGTGTCCTTGGCAGCGGTGCTTGAGGCGACGGAGTCTTTTGCAGCGGTGCTTGTGGCAGTGGTCTCTTTGGCAGCGGTGCTTGTGGCGGCGGTGTCTTTGGCAGTTGTTCAGCTGCTGGTGGTCCTGTCTGTGGCAGTGGGGCTGCTGGCGGTTGCCTCCTGGGCAGCGGGCTGCTCCTGGAGGTCCTGTCTGTGGCAGCAGGGCTGCTGGCGGTCACCTCCTGGGCAGCGGGGCTGCTGCTGGCGGTCATGTCTGTGGCAGCGGGGCTGCTGGCGGTCGCCTCCTGGGCAGCAGTGCTGCTGCTGGCGGTCCTGTCTGTGGCAGTGGGGCTGCTGGCGGTCGCCTCCTGGGCAGCGGGGCTACTGCTGGCGGTCCTGTCTGGGGCAGCGGGCTGCTGGCGGTCACATTCTGGGCAGCGGGGCTGATGGCGGTCTTCTCTGCTGTGCCAATCTTCCCAGACTTGCCGGTTTTCTTGTGCCCCTTCCCCACCTTGGAAGGTGTTGCAGCTGACTCCACAATCCCAACAGTACCCCTGGGAGCGGCTTTAGTGGCTGGTGTCTTCCCCCTCTCCCGCCAGGCACTGGCCAACTTTTGATGCTTGACAGGTGGGGGACTGTCCATGCTGTGGCTCCTTGACACACTGGCTGCCCTGCTGCCTGGTGTACTCCAGAATCCGGTGACTACTGGCACCACTGGTCCCGCCGATGTTGTGGCTGAGGTGCTAGGTAGGACCTGGAGAGTTGGGCCCTAGGAGACTGACAGGGTGGGGAGAGTGAGGGAAAGAAGTCAAGGGTGGCCAGGAAAAGTTTCTTAGGAACACTGGGACCGGTAGATGGAGGGGGTTTGGGAGTGGAGGAAGAGGTAGTGGTCGTAGGAGGTGTACGTTTGGTGACTTTGGGTGAATGTGCATGGGCTGGAGGCTGTCGTGAGGTGGATGGCTGTTGGGTGGGTGTGTGGCTGCGTTTGTGTACCTTGGGCGGTGGGCTCACAGACACACTGGGAGAGGACACAGGGGATGTGTGAATGGTAGTGGAGGTGTTGACTGCACGTGAGCGGGGTGTGGTGGTGGGTGTGCTGGTGAGGGACGTAGTGGCTGAAGATGTAGTGCATGCAGGTGTGAGTGGAGACGAGACTGGGAGGGAGGAGGGAGACGAGGAGGAGGGGGACACAGTGGAGGCAGTGGATGTTGGTATGTCTGCATGTGTCTGATGCTTGCGTGAGTGCCTGTGGGATGTGTGGTGCTTATGTTTGCCTGAGCTTCCTTTGTGTGTTGAGGTGTGTGCATGCTGGTCTGATGGTGTGCTTGGGATAGGCTGAGGTACAGGGGTGTGGGTCTGGGTGGAGGAAGTTGGAGGGGGGAGGCTAGAGACAGGGACAATGGCTGCCATCAGTGCTGAGGCCAGAGTCTGAAAAGCTCGCTGAAGGGCTGCCTGACCAGAATGCATGCCCTCCAGAAATGCATTGGTTTGTTGCCTCTCTACACCCTGGATGGCATTCAAAATGGTAGACTGCCCAACAGTGAGGGACCTGAGGAGGTCAATCGCCTCCTCACTGAGGGCAGCAGGGGTGACAGGGGCAGGGCCTGAGGTGCTTGGGGCGAAGGTGATGCCCACCCTCCTGGGTGAGCGGGCACAGGGCAAAGGCTGAGGGGCTACTGGGAGTGCGGTGCTGGAGGGGGGGCTGGCGACTTTACCTCTAGATGGTGGGTGGCACAGATAGGCCGGTCACCGCAAGGGAGCTCCCATCAGAGGAGGAGTCCGTATCGCTGGTGTCAGCTCCTGTCCCCGCCGTGGAGCTCCCCTCGCCCTCCGTCCCACTGGTGAATTTGGAGTCCGTAGTCTCACCCTCCAGGGCCATGTGGGATGCAGCTCCCTCCTGCTCCGGTGCCACTGCTCCTCCGCCTGATGATGCTAGTGCACACAAGTACAGGGAGACCACAAAAAGGGGGGGACAGAAGAAAGACATGTTGAGTGCATGCAATACCGCTACCGTTGGCGGACACGACAGACACAGAAGCCCCCTGCACTAGGTCGTGCACTTGGGGTCCACTATTCAATCCCTGGGACATGGCTTACAAGGCTATGGCCGATTTCTGCACACATGGAAGTCACAGGAGCCTGACTAGGTGTAGTTGGCACTGTACCCAGGTGGGGTGGGGTGACACAGGGTCTGCCTGAAAAAGGGGACTTCACTAGCAAACTCGCCCTGGCCTAGGGGAACCCACAGCCCACCTCCCCCACCCAGACACCTACAATGCACGCTGAACCAGCTGAATGAGAGTGTACTCATCCCCTTGTTGTTGCTGTGCTGCCCTCAAGCGCCCATCCAACTCCGGGTACGCCACCGCCAGGATCCTGAACATCAGTGGGGTCATGGTGCGACGGGCACCCCTCCCACGTTGGGAGGCCATCCCCAGCTGGGCCTCCGCCGTCTTCTTGCTCCAGCGGCGAATGTCCTCCCATCTTTTCCGGCAGTGGGTGCTCTGTCTGTGGTGGACCCCCAGGGTCTGGACGTCATTGGCGATGGCACCCCAAATATCCTTCTTCTGGAGGGCGCTGACCTACAGGAATTGTACAGGGGAAAAAGAGAAGTTATCACCAACTGCACCGTCACAGTCATTGACCCACATCCCTACACATGTGGCACATGCACTCATAGTCCTTTCATGCACGCCTCATTCTCCCCCCCCATCTTTCATCCACCCAACTCCACACAGGCATTGCCCATACAGCATGCTCCCATTGTACTTACCTGCTTGTCTGGAGGACCGTAGAGTAGCGTGTACTGGGGAGGACCCCATCCACGAGTTTCTCCAACTCCTCCATGCTGAAGGCAGGGGCCCTTTTCCCAGACGCACGAGCCATTGTCTCTTCCAGACTGAGGTCACAGCAGCGCTTGCAGTGTAGGTCCTCTCCTGTCGAAGATCAGGTATCGAGTGATTGAACAGATAGAAAATGGCGGTCACGTCTGCGGCGGTGCGTACCGTCACCGCCGGCGTACATCGTCATTGGCTCCTGGGACCCATAGGGTCCAATGTTAACCAATGCAGAATTGCGCCGCGGTCTTCGACCGCCTACCGCGACGGTGTACAACGCCAGCGCAGTTACCTCATATTCCATTGTCCCACTTTACAGGTCAGGCAGCCGCCATTTCAGGGGCCCACATGGCTTTATTTTTTACTGCGTCACACATACCTAGGTCTTGGCTTAACACTCATACAGGCAAATTTCGGGTTATGTATAGTTTTCTGAGTAAGCTGTGTGTACGTACCTCAGAGTTGGTTGACTCTGTGCTGGCTGTTCTCCTCCATAGGCACCGTCCGCTGGGGCATGTGAGGAGATGGCGGCATCCTCCGGTGTACAGACCGCTGGTAGACCTGTCGACAATGGAGGAAAGACATGTGATCATCACCTACAGGCTTGATCGTGCCACAATCCTGGAACTGTGTGCCCAGTTGGAGCCAGACCTGATGTCAGCCATCCGCCATCCCACAGGAATCCCCCCTCAAGTGCAGGTGCTGTCAGTACTCCATTTCCTTGCAAGTGGGTCATTTCAAACAACAGTGGCCATAGCATCAGGGATGTCCCTGCCTATGTTTTCCAAAGTGTTGTCCAGAGTGTTGTCTGCCCTGCTGAAACACATGCAGAGCTACATCGTTTTCCCTCAGGTGGAGGATTTGCCTACAGTGAAAGGTGACTTCTATGCCCTGGGACATATCCCCAACATCATAGGTGCCATTGATGGGACCCATGTGGCCTTGGTCCACCCCCGCAGGAGTGAACAGGTGTATAGAAACCAGAAGAGTTATCATTCGATGAATGTGCAGATGGTGTGTTTGGCAGACCAGTACATCTCCCATGTTAATGCCAAATTCCCTGACTCAGTGCATGGCGCTTACATCCTGTGGAATAGCAGCATCCCTTATGTGATGGGGCAACTCCAGAGGCACCGTGTGTGGCTATTAGGTGAGCACCTGGACCAAAATCAGTGGGAATAGTTTTCTGGGTCTGGGGATATCCCTAAGAGTTAGTGCGTGTCTAACAGTTGTCCTTCGCCATTTGCAGGTGACTCTGGTTACCCCAACCTGTCATGGCTACTGACCCCAGTGAGGAATCCCAGGACAAGGGCAGAGGAACACTACAATGAGGCCCATGGGCGAACTAGGAGGATTATAGAGCGGACCTTTGGCCTCCTGAAGACCAGGTTCCGGTGCCTCCATATGACAGGTGGTTCCCTATTCTACTCACCAAAGAAGGTGTGCCAGATCATCGTGGCCTGCTGTATGCTTCACAACTTGGCTTTGCGACGACAGGTGCATTTTCTGCAGGAGGACGGTCCAGATGGAGGTGTTGTGGCAGCTGTGGAGCCTGTGGACAGTGAAGACGAGGAAGCAGAAGAAGAGGACATCGACAACAGGAACTCGGTGATCCTGCAATACTTCCAGTGAGACACAGGTAAGAAGACAAACCTGCCTGCCACATGTACTTTAACACTACTACCTCTCTACTGTCTGTCCTTTTCACCCAGTGTATGGTCACTGAGTTGTCACTTTCCCTTACCATTTCAAAGATGTGGGTCCCACTGTGTGACATCTGCTTTGTTTCCCCATGGACTAGAGCTGTGTGTCATAGTTATTTTGACATTACATTTGAAAGAGCATTTTGTCACTGTAATTGCTAATACACTAATTCGAAATCACAGACAGACTCCAGATAGTTTTGTGCTTTAAGGGTGTTTATTTTAGTGCTCAATATTGGAGGGGGTTGTAAAATGGTGAGGGGTGATGGTCGAGGAATGTCCATGGCAGAGTCCAGTCTATTAGTCTCACAGGTGCATTGTCCAAAGGGGTATAGGAAGTGGAGCTGCGGCAGTTGGAGGATGGACAGGGTGACAAGGTGGGACAAAAGGATGACAATCAGGGTGGTCTCATTTCTTGGCAGAGGTCTTGGCATCGTTCTCTGTCTTTGTCCTGGATCTCAGGGACCGTTTGCGGGGTGGTTCTCCATCTGCAGGGGGTGGGGTGCTGGTGTGGTGGTCCTGTGGCGGTGCCTCCTGTCCACTAGCGCCGGCAGAGGTGGTGGGCAGTTCATCATCCAGGCTAGTGTCAGGGGCCCCTTGTTGTAACACAGTGTCCCTCCTGGTGTTGAGGACTTCCTTCAGCACCCCTACCATGGTGCCCAGGGTGGAATTGATGAATTTGAGTTCCTCCCTGAAGCCCAAATACTGTTCCTCCTGCAGCTGTTGGGTCTCCTGAAATGTGGCCAGTACCGTTGCCATCGTGTCCTGGGAATGACAATAGGCTCCCATGATGTTGGAGAGGGCCTCATGGAGAGTGGGTTCCATGGGCCTGTCCTCCCCCTGTCGCACAGCAGCTGTCCCAGTTCCCATGTTTCCCTGGGTCTCTGTCCCCTGAACCGTGTGCCCACTGTCCTCAGGTCCCTGTTGTTGTTGGGGTAGTGGGTTAGCCTGGGTTCCCCGTAGTGGTGGACACACTGCTGATTGACGTGTCCTGGGGAAAGAGGCATAGGCCCACTGGGTGGGTGCTGTGCTGGTGTTTCCAGAGGGGGCAAGCTCTGTGGTGGCCTGTGCCAGTGTGAGGGGAACCGACTGTCCTGAGGTCCCAGATGGGCCGGGCTAGTCGTCTGGATCCAGTTGGACAGAGCTGCTGTCATCACTGTGGGCCTCTTCTGTTGGTGGTGTGGACATGTCTGGACCCTCCTGTCCGGTGACGTTGGGTAGGGGTCCTGCAGGGGTGTAGAAGCATGATTACTGCATCTGTGTGTGCCATGGTGTGCAATGGGTGGGTGACCGTGTACCCCAGTGCTTGCATTCCTGTGTGGGACCTTGTGTGATGATGGTTTAGGGGGGTGTATGGGTATGTGCAGTGGCCATGCTTTGGTGATGGGTGTCCATGCTTTGGTGATGCATGCAGGGCTTGGTGTTGGGATGGGTGGTTTGTGATATTGGGACATTTGTGAGGAGTTGGAGTGATGGGGTGAGGGCGAGGGTGGGGGTATGTGATAGCATGCAGGTAGGGTGGGGGATGTAATAGTTAAGATATGACTTACCAGAGTCCATTCCTCCAGCTACTCCTGTGAGGCCCTCAGGATGCAGAATAGCCAAGACTTGCTCCTCCCATGTTGTTAGTTGCGGGGGAGGAGGTGGGGGTCCGCCGTCAGTCCTCTGAACCGCAAGGTGGTGTCTTGAGACCACGGAATGCACCTTCCCCCGTAGGTCATTCCACCTCTTCCTGATGTCATCCCTATTTCTTGGGTGTTGTCCCACTGCGTTGACCCTGTCCACTATTCTTCGCCATAGCTCCATCTTCCTAGCTATGGAGGTGTGCTGCACCTGTGAACCGAATAGCTGTGGCTCTACCCGGATGATTTCCTCCACCATGACCCTGAGCTCCTCCTCAGAGAACCTGGGGTGTCTTTGCCGTGCCATGGGGTGGTGTGGGTGATGTATGGGTTGGTGTGTGTTGTGATGTGTGGGGTGATATTTAGTGGTGTGTTGTGTGAGGTGCGTGGATGTTGTGTGAGTGATGGTGTTGAGTGCCTGTGGATGCTTGTTTGTAGATTGTAGTGTCTGTCTCTGGCCTTCTTTCGGAAGTTTTGGTAGTAGGGGTTTGTGGTTGATGTGGGTGTGTGTTTTATATTGTATTGGGTGTGTGGGAGTGGTGTGTGTATGTGTATCAAGTGTGTGTATTTCAAATTGTCCAATGTGGATGTGTTTTGTAAATGTGTGTGTATTTTGAGCGCGGCGGTGTGTACCACCAATGGAATACTGCAGTTGAAAGACCGCCACGTGGATTCGTGGGTCGTGATAGTGTGGGCGTATTCCTGTTGGCGTGATGGTGGAGGTTTTGTTTTTGCCAGTTTATCACTGACCTTTGGTGTGGCGGACTTGTGTGGGTGTCTAAATTTTGGCGGATTCCAAGCTTTGGGTCACAATGACCGTGGCAGAATTCCGCGGCCGCGGCGGTGTGTTGGCGGTCTTCTGCACGGCGGTAAGCGGCTTTTACCGCCAATGTTGTAATGACCCCCACTGTGTCTTGTTCTCCAAACAAACTTTAATGTTTTAAAGCAACGAATAAACAAACAGTAAAACAAAGTATAAATAAAAATAGTAATAAGGCAAGAAAAAGGTGCACCCAAAACTCTTTCTTAGCCTTGACACAGGAGCATGAACATCAGGGTGATTTGGGGTGATCTTTAGACTCCCGAGAAGAGGTGCGTAGAAATAATGGCACTGGAAGACCAAAGGTCTCAAGACCTGACGCAAAACCCGGCTGAGCAGAGGTCTATTTTTTTGAAAGATCGGACATGCAGAGATGCTATACTGGGGTCAGGACTCTCCAATCTTTTTGTAGTAAATGCTACTTATGTTGATGAAAATCATCCAGAGCTACAATTATTATTAGAACTTTAATACTGACCACAAGAGACAAGTTTACATGTTTGTTTTAAATATAAACATTTCAGTATTTGTAGGATGGGCTACACAAAGGAAAGCTATTTATGGGTAGCTCAAGAGCTACAAGTAGTTCATGAGCTTCATGTTGGAGACCTCTGGTTTAGACTAAACAGCAAAATCAAAACTGGCTTCTGAGTTACAACTTCTTATTTAGCCAGTAATTAGGTCATTGGAGTTCTGTTTTTGATTGGGGTGCATCATTAATGGCCCCTTTTAACAAATGTTAAAAAGACAACGTGTTCAATCTATATCATCAGTTGGTGTTAATTTGCGAGTGACTAACTTGGCAATTCTAGCCAGCGGCCAGGGACACGCCATGAAGAGATTCCAGGCTTCTCCTACAGACTTCAAATATAACCCTTGGAATACAGTTGAAAACTCTTACATTTTGTTGCTGTTGTTGTTTTTCTTTAATGTACGTATTTATTAGCAGTTTCATACTTACAGTTGTACTAAAAAAGTGCTTCGAACAGAATCAAGGGAATTAAAAAAAAACCTCGCCCCAAACCATTCATCTCCCACTCATGCCCTTCCTGCGTCAGAGATATGTAATCCAGTGCAAAGCGCACATCACAATCATTCTGTTCTTCTGAGTTCTGCTTGACCTGACGGAGTCAGGTCTCCAGGGTCAGGATCCATTTTGGCTGCGTGCTGACCAGACTACCGACCGCCACCTTTGTTCATGGATGCTTTGTAGTCAGCAAGTAGGTCTGTAGTGACCCCAGATGTCCTTGGGTCTCTGTGTTGGTGGAAGGACACTACAATTAGATTTCCAATCTTTCATTACATAAAACCAAGTCTTCCACCCATTGTTTTTACTGTTGAGGGTTAAGACTCACCCAAACGCATGCCACTCTTATTTAGCCATCAGCAGAGCCACAGAGAAAAATCTCTGTGTGGACGCTGGGTTCTCCTGTGTGTATCCCAGCAATGCCATCTTTGGAGGCGGTCGCAAGGTTTCCCGATCATGTCAGTCAGTGTATTAAATACCTCTATCTAACATCTACTGATGGGTGGCCAAAGCCAAGCTCTGCGTAAGGAGTCGGCCAGGGCACAGAATCTACTGCACCTCGCATCATCTCGTACCCTAGCCTTATACAGTTTGCTTGGGGTGTGATAAACGTGGAACTTAAATTGTAGCAATCGCAGCCGACCATTTGGAGGGAGACGGCCTATCTGATCACAACAATAACTACATTCCGTGGTCTATACATCTCACCCCAATTTGTGCTCCCACCTCGCCATTCCCTACCTGGAGCAAGGAGTATGTTTAATAAACATGGAGTATATTTATGGGGATTTGGCATAGGGCAGCGCAGCAAGTCACCATGTCGTACTGCTCTACGCCAAATGAAAGGACAGGAATGCACCGTATTTATGAAATACAATGCATTCCTGTCTTTCCCCTTGCATTGGTGCCGTTTTGGCAGTCTAGCGCCAACGCAAATACCCTTGCACCATGCTGCAAGGGTGCCTCTGTTGCATGCAGTTTGTTTTTGTGCAGGAATGGATACTTTCCTTCACAAAAACAATCCAGAGAGGTGTTTCCTCTTTCCATGTATGCAGCACACATGGAAAGAAGAAACAATGAGGAGAAATAAACACATTTTTCCTTGTTACGCCACGCCTCAGGAGGCGTAAGGTTTTGGCGCCTCCTCAGGTTTGATATTATGTAAATCTGAGGCTGCATGAAAATCATTGGGTGCTGCGTGGGAAAACCCACCCATGGAACGCCTCCCTTGCGCAGAGAAAGGCAACGCAGCGACTTGCACTGCATTGCCTTACACCATATCTATGAGGCCATTCAAGGCCACGCCAAGCCACTCATACATATGGGTGAGAGGTCTGCCCCGCCGCTGTATCCTAAAGAGTGACGCTGCGGCCGCGCAAGCCTCTCATGAATATGCCTCTCTGTGTTTCAAGTTAGTATTGAGAATTCGTGTTAATACCTGAGGTACTGAAAATGCCTGCACCCGCTCTGGATCGTTTTCCAGTTTTACAGACAAGCTCATAAAGCCGGACATTGATTTTCTTGGATGTCAGAATCTTACGTTACACCAGTAATGAGGACCTTAAACAAGTGCAGCATGTCTGTATTGAAGATGATGAACGGGTTTGCTGCAATTCTTCAATGAGAGAGGCTGACAGCTCCACAGATATAATGATGGAGTGGTGCAGCTTAGATATTCCCTGGAATGGGATGGGTTGTGCCCACTGAGAAAAGTTCCCTTGTAACCACAAAGAAGCAGTGTTGACTGGTTGGGCAAACTACAGGGCCTGAGCTCCAGTAGGTTCAACCTACGTAACATCATCATATGGGCGCCGGATCGCCATCACGTAAGTACAGGAGGTTCACTAGACCTAGACTGGCAGACTAGCAGGGTGCTCACTGATCACCCTAATGACCAAGGTTCTGCTAAGTCGGTCCTGGAGAGCCGGGTCCATGCCAGATTTTTAGCATATCCACATTTAGAAGAATGTAGATTTCTGAAACAACTTTTTTCTAAATGTGGATATGCTAAAACTCTGGCATGGACCCGGCTCTCCAGGACCGACTTTGCAGAACCCCCTAATCACTACAATCTCTACAACTCCTAAAATTGCTGCTAACCTGTGGTGAGTACGGGAATACACATCTGATGCACAGTCCTTTGTGCAGGAACCCACTGCTACCAGTATGGATGACGTGAATCTGAACCCACTGCTACCGAAAAATGTACCAGTTCAAGACATGCGCTTGACACCAGGTTCCTAGAGATATTCTTCACTGCAAGCCTCTGATTCTACCTATGCATCACGCCTGCAGTGTTGTTCACTTCAGTGTCCATCTTGGAAACACTCTTTCGCGTATGAGGTGCTTATACTAGTTGGTGGCCATTTTATGAAATAAAGGTTGACATAGTAATATGTTGTTCACCACAAGACTCTGCTTTAAGCCTCAACCTCAAGGCCGCAGTGTGCCATTTCTCTGAAGCCGTACTTTGCACTTGCTTTTTACATATACAACTCTAAACATTACCTCAGACTCAAACCTGCCACACACCATTTCTCAAGGCTGCATTATTCACCACATGGAACCCACAATGGCTTTGAGTGTCCCCAGCACCAGACTGCGAACCTAAACTAGTCCTGGCAAATGTTGTCAGACCAACCCTTGTGGGGTGCGCAGCAAGCAAGCCTGATCACTACAAGGAGCCTGGGGGTTGCCAGAGGGTTGGGGGCAGTAGTCCTTCCCCCCCAGGAAAATTTAGGAAAAAATTGTGCATTCTACAACACATTTTTTATTATATATTCAAATGGATTCGTTTTCAAAGCATTGTAAATGATGACCCTCTGAGTGCACCAGGATGAGGTAATCTTTATTGAGGCTCTCCAATGATTTCCTCCCCATTACCCTCTAACACACCTCACATCTCTCCATATCCCCTCTCTCACATGTATTTAATGTGTTTTATAGTGCCTCTCTTACCTGCGTAGGGTGTTGGAGCACTCTTCATCACACACATACAGAGACAATTAATCATACGTGTATAAATCTGTGTATAGAAAATGTTACATAAGGCAAAGGGGCCATAAGGTGTAGGATTCACATGTCATCCATACTGGTAGGCATTCTTTTAAAAGGGCTTGGTCTGGGGAAGCATATACTCAGGATTCAGAACTTAACACAGTGGTTATGGTTGACTTTATTAATAACAATTTCTTTATACACGAACAAACCCTTTTGGGCAAAAATAGGATAATCAAAGGCTGAGAAAAACATAACTTTCTAACCTGTACCATGCAGTTTGCATGCCGCTCTTTGATGGGAGTTCATAGCTCACTGTGCTAGATTATGATTGTAACTTATGCATTGCACAGTAACAAGATGATCTCCATAACAAAAGCAGTATGACACTGAGAATTGCTCTAAAAATACTGTTCTCTGATCTGCATAGTACATGTCCTTTGCAGCAGGCATATTAACCCTCTGCACTTCCCTAGATGAGTCAAAACTGCCACTAGACAAAACATAATCTCTTTCCAGCAGGAACATTAATCACCAGAATGATCTTGGCACTTTTATTGTTGCCTTAAAAACTGTTGAATATAGAAGGAACTCTGCAGTGCTTTAAAAAACTGCTGCACTGCTACAAAACCAGTTGTCCAGTAATAAAAGCAGCCCCCCACCCTTCCAAGCTCCCTGGGAAATTGCTGATGCCTGGTAAGGCCAGTCCGGCCTTAAATGTACCTACAATGGCTGCCATCTTGCAGACAGTCTTCATACGAATGAAGCACTCAAAATATGAAACACTCAATATAGGGCACAATCCTGTTATGAGACATTAAAACACAAAAGGGTCTAATAAACGTACGTCTGATACTCATACAACATCACACCAAAGTAGAAAAAAAGTGATGGATGGAATGCTTGAATTATTCTCAGCTAAGGAGGTAAAAAAAATCAAGAAGCAGGCACACATGCATGCAATTATTGAGACTAATAAGCTAACTAATAACCCTAAATGATCTCTTAACCATGTCACGTGAATCTCATAAGAAATACAGGCCCTCATTTTGACCTTGGTGCTTAAAAAACCCTATCGCAACGGCGACGGCCACCAAAAGACCGTTGGCGCGGCTACTAGCCGTCTGTCGTATTTCTGCCAGAAGGATGGCGGAAATCCAGCTGTGGCCATGCCGGCAGATGGTGGTAAGGTGGCTCTGCTGCCACCAGCAGCGCCAGGTCAGTAGACCGCCACCACCCGATTTATGACCCGTCCCGTCTCCTGCCAGAGGACCCCCTGAACACAGTTAAGTCGGGTCTCCGACAGGGGAGGTGGGGGGTGTTGTGTGTGTGGGTGTTATGTGTGAATGTTTGTGCGTGGATGCGGGGGGTGTTGTATGTTGGATGCGACTGCGCATGTATGGAGGTGTGAGTGCATGTATGTTGTGTTATGTGACTGCGTGCCTGCGTGTATGTTTGAAAGTTTGTGCGGATGTGTGTGTGAGTGGATGTATGCATGCATGGCTGTTTGTGGGAATGGGTGTGTGTCTGTGTGTGTGAAGGGGGCGTGAATGTGGGGGGTGGGGGAATTTGGAGAGGCGGGGTGGGTGGGGGTAACTGGAGAGGAGAGACCCCTCTCAGTAACAGGAAAGGTATTCCCTGTCACTGATAGTGCCTACCGCCATGGTTTTCGTGGAGGTAAGGAAGTCACGAAAACCTTGGCGGTAGGTGGGGTCATAATCCCGCAGGTGGAACATGACGGCCGCTGGGCTGGAGATGGATTTCTCCAGCCTGGCGGCTGTTACTGCAGTGGCGGTCAGAGTGGTACATTGGCGGTAAGTACCGCCAGCCTGATGGCAGTACTTACCGCAATATTACCGCCAACTGCCGGGGTCGTAATGACCCCCACAGTCTGCAAAATTGTTCTGCATGCAAGTTTAGCACCTACACAACCTACCAACTGAATAACTGAATAACAGTATAAGAAAGAAATCAGGCATATGACAAACAAGAATATACATGCAAAAGTGATTCATCAAGATTACAAAACGAAATGCACAAACAATAACCACAGCCTAATCTTGTTAAGGGCGATATCATGATATGCATTCACACCTGACAGATGGTAAAGAACAGAACTCCAGAAGAGACCAAAAGCAAAGAATGAACTGAGCATGCAATACACTAGTCACCAAGTGTGAGACCTACTGTTAAAAAAACACACCCAACTCACTCAAATCCAGCACTACTAGAGAAAAATGGGAGCCTTTTTCCCCCATGAACAAACACTCTTGAAGATAATGACTGAAGTCAAATACCATAAACCATCTCTAACTCTAACTTCAGACAAGCTACAAACAATAGAAGGGTAGCCTGGTAACACAGAGAAGAAAATCAATAATAATGTTAAAAGAACTGAACGTCTCAAATGTTTTCATTCTAAAATTCAAGAACTTGTATTTAAAATGCACAAACTGCCAAGCCCAAGAAGATGTGGGAAACAGAAGCAGAAGAAACAATGTTAGATTTGATGGGATAGCTGAAGGGAGGATAAAAGGTGATGTTATCTCTCTGTTAAGCAGTTTACTGCTTACACTACTTGACATGGTGGAATACTCACCCACTGATTAGGCCTCTGTTGTTCCATCTTCCAGCAATCCAAATTCAGAGCTACCGTCATATATTTTCTAGAATACACTTAGGTCTCAATGACGTAGAAGCTCTAAAGAAAGAAAAGAAAATCACTGGGTGCGGTCAACAAGTCTACATTACGCAGTGTAGGAAAGTACCCTCTTTTTGGCATGATTACCCCCACTTTTTGCCTGTTGTCAGTGTGTTTTGACTGTGTTCACTGGGATCCTGCTGACCAAGACCCTAGTGACTGTGCTCTCTCCCTCTAAATTCGATTGTTCCTGACTTTGTACACCCCACAATTGTCATACTGGTGTCTCCATGTAAGCCCATAGTATATGGTGCCCTGGTACCCAGGGCATTGGGGCACCAGGGGATCCCCGTGGGCTACATGGGCTAATTCTGGAGAAACATGTTAACCACCAATTAACCAGCTACTTAGAGAGCCATGAACTCCTTCACCCCACTCAAATGGGTTTCAGAGCCCATCATAGCACGGAGTCAGCCCTCCTTACAGTGACGGAGTCAGCCCGGCAACTTCTGGACCAAGGGTCTCATGTAGCCGTGATTCTACTTGATCTCAGCGCAGCTTTTGATACGGTGGATCACAACCTTCTCTGCTGTAGGCTCTCTGAATTAGGGATAGGAGGCCTAGCATTGTCCTGGCGGTCCGCTTTCGTCAAAGGTAGATCTTTTCAAGTCCTGGACCGAGCCTACTTCTCTGATATCTTTCCATTGACTTGTGGAGTTCCTCAGGGCTCCTCCCTGAGTCCAACTCTTTTTAATGTTTATCTATCCCCGCTGGCTAAAGTGATCGCTCCCTACAATCTGTCTTTGGTCACCTATGCCGACGATACTCAACTTGTGGTGTCACTATCTAGTTCTGGGGATTCGTCGGCGGCCAACCTTTCGTGTTGTATGAAAGACATTGGAGTTTGGATGATCCAGTCTAAGCTTAAATTTAATGATGGAAAGTCAGAAGTCATTGTACTAGGCAATGCCCCCCCAGCCCCTCCCCTTTCACTATACTCTGAGGCCTTCAACAATCTTCCTCCTCCCAAGGACCAGGTAAAAAGCCTTGGTTTTTGGGTGGATTCTCGCCTGACCATGGATTATCAAGCAAAAAGAGTTTCCTCTACATGCTTTGGCATTTTAAGAGTCCTTAGGAAAATCTTTAATCTTCTTCCCCCTATGGCCAGAAGAATCCTTGTTCAAACTCTGATCCTTTCCCGTCTGGACTATGGGAACTCACTTTTTCTCAGCGCCCCGGCTTATGTCATAAAAAGGCTGCAAACAGTCCAGAACGCAGCTGCCAGGCTTCTTGTCAATCTTCCCAGACATTTATCCGCTAAGCCTGCTTTTTCCATACTTCACTGGCTCCCTATTAAGCAGCGTATTTATTTCAAGACCCTATGCATTGTTCACAGAGCCCTGCAAGATAAGGGTCCAATGTTCTTCAGAAAGCGGCTATATCTTTATGTCCCCTCTCGAAGTCTAAGGTCCTCCTCCTCTCGACTTGTGACCATCTTGCGGTCTAAGAGAGCCTGGGGGCCAACTCCTTCTCCACCAAGGCCGCTCGTCTCTGGAATGATCTTCCCTCTGAACTCCGTCATGAACACTCAGAACTGCTTTTTAGAAAAAAACTTAAGACCATTCTTTTCTGTAGGTAGCTCTCTGAATTCTCCTATTGCTAGCACTGGTCAGGTTAGGTTTAGCGCTGGGATGCCTTCGGGTCACTACGCGCTTTATAAATCCTTAAAACTAAACTAAACTAAACTAAACTACAGCATGTATTATGCCACCCATGGGAGCCCATGTAAAATGTTTCTGCAGGCCTGCCTTTGCAGCTTGTGTGAAAAGGTGCATGCACCCTTTCCCTTCAGGTCACAGAACCAGGTCACTTTAAGTCAACCCTATGGCATGCCCTCCTAGCCCAGAAGGCACAGTGCAAGTACCTGTGTGTGAGGACACCCCTGCATGGGCAGAGGTGCCCCTACGAACTCCAGCTCCAATTTTCTGAACTTTGTAATTACAGGGATGCCATTCTACGTGTGAACTGGACACCGGTACATAATGGTAACTCCAAACCTAAGCATGTTTGGTATCAAACATGTTGTAATCGCACCCCAATAGTGTTGCCAGTATTTGTTCCATGCACTCTGGGGGCTCCTTAGAGTAACCCCCCACTTTGCTCCTGCCAGTTTGCAGGTTTCTACCAAGCAGTCCGGGCTGCTGCCATCCTACAGACAGGTTGCTGCCCTCCTGCTGCTTGACCAGCTCAACCACAGGAAGGCAGAACAAAAGATTTCCTTTGGGAGAGGGAGGCAACACCCTATCCCTTTGGAAATAGGTGTTACATGGCTTGGGAGGGGTAGCCTCCCCAAGCCACTGGTATGCTTTGAAGGGCACATTTGGTGCCCTCCTTGCATAAACTAGTTTGCACCAGTTCAGTGACCCCCGGTCTTGACGTGCAAGATTCCAGCAGGACTTCTCTGCAATGTTTATTTCACATTCTGGCAACTGGAACCACAACTGTACTCCACAGAAACCTACAATCTGCAGCTCCAGTGACAACTTCGCCCTGCAACATTGCTTCTCCGGCTCCTTCCAGCAACTGCAACATTTCCCCGGCTGTGCATTCTCTGAGGGGAGAATGTCTTCAGTCTGAAGCAAGAAGGAATCTCTCTTGGAGTGAAGAAGTAACTCCCCTGCAACCGCAGGCACCAACTGCATCGATGGCCAGCTGCGTGGATCCTCTCTTCTGCAACTCAGCCTGGATCCTGCAACACAGGTGGTGGCCTGGAGTGGTCCGCTCGGTCCCATCTACCATCTGTCTAACTTGGGAGGTGGTGAGTCTTTGCCTCTCCTTGCAGGACAGTACCCCTGTGCACAGTGACTCTTGCAGCTACCAAGGCTTGTTGGCTCTTCTTCCATGGATTCTTCAGGCCTTGTGTAGCCCCAGCCTCCAGCACTCTTCCCTGCATAGCACAGTCTCCTGCCTGCTGCTCCAGCAACATGGGACTCCTCTCCAGGTGTGCTGAGTGGGCCTCACTGCGACTCCTGTGCCTGCTGCCTGTGAGTTGCCTGTGGGGGCTGCATCCTCAACTTCTAGCTCTTTTCACTGCTGAGAGTTGCCTTGGACTCCCCTTCTTGGGTTGAGTACCCTCGGAACTTCCTGGCCCCCAGTACCTCAGCAACTCTTGCCTTTGCCAAGGCTTGTTGGTGGTTTTTCCACACCACTGACTGACTGCAACTCTTGTTCCGAGGTAGGACATCAACTGCATCACTCCTGGAACTTTTCTTCTGGTCCTGTGCTGCATAGCCGACTCCTGGTATTCACTGTCGACCTGGTCCTGCATCTCCAGAAGGGTGGGTAGTGGCTCCTGCCCCAACCGGACACTCCAACTGGAACTTGACTTGGTCCCCTTCATTTGCAGGTCCTCTCCTGTCAGGACCCATCTTCTATTTCTTCCAGCCTTGCATGGGTCTTGCATAGCCCTTTTACAAAGTTTACCACTGGGTTTGGGGAAAAACCAGGTACTTACCTCTTCTCTCCTGGACACTGGGGGGCACTCTGGTACTTACCTTTTGGGGCTCCTAGTTCCTATAGCTCCCCTCTACATATTCCACTTCCTTGGGTGGGTACCTGCTGTTCGCATTCCATTTACTTAGTATATGGTTTGGTCTCCCTCTAGGGTCGCTATTATTTACTGTTATTTCACTGTTTTCTATAGTTTTCTATGCCCATTCCTGATTACTACTGTGTATATAATAGTATGTTTACTCACCTGCTAGTAGAGTATTCCCTACACAGTATTTTAGTATTTGTGTTACCATAATAAAGTACTTTTATTTTTGTAACACTGGGTGGTTCTTTCATGTGTGTAAGTGCTGTGTGACTATAATGGTATTGCATAAGCTTTGCATGTCTCCTAGATAAGTCTTGGCTGCTCATCCACAACTACCTCTAGAGAGCCTGGCTTCCTAGACACTGACAACAGCTTACTAATAGGGGATACGTGGGCCTGGTATAAGATGATAACACCATAGCGGCTCACCACACACCAGGCCAGCTTCCTACATTGGTGGTGCAGCAGTGGGATAAGCACTTGCAATTCCCTTACCACTCTGTCACTAGGTACTTTCCATAGGAAAGAGCACTTACTAACTGTAGGTACACTATTCTCTTTGTGTTAGGGATCTAGGCCCTCATTATGACATTGGTGGTAAATCCCGCTTACCGTTGCGGTGACAGCCGCCAACATACCGTCACGGAGACGAACCTCCATTTGCCATATTATGACACACACACTAAACCTACAGATTACTGCCACAAACACATATCTGCCAGACGAAAGGTCAGTGTTAAACTGTCAGTACAAACACCCATGCTGTTACGCCAACAAAACAATGCCCTCCACATTATGACCCACGAATCACCACATCGAACATTCAATGGCGGTAAACCATTGGCGGTACACACCCCGCGGTCAGAATGGCCACCCAAATATAAGACAACACAACATTAGCCAAAACTAAAAACACACACCTGGCACTGATACACACACCACACCCACCCATCCACCCACAGCACTAGAAAACACCCACCCACATTACCCACAACCCTTTACGAACACAAAAAATGGCCAAGAGATAGCCACGCAAATCATAGACACGCACCCCACACCCCACCACTTTACTCAACACCCACTGCACAATACACACCACACAACACCCATGTCCCCACAAAGGCACCCCCGTTTCACTGATGAGGAGTTGCAGGTCATGGTGGAGGAAATAGTCAGGGTAGAGCCACAGCTGTTTGGAGCACAGGTACAGCAAATTTCCATTGCAAGGAAGATGGAGCTATGGCAGAGAATCGTGGACCGGGTGAACACCGTGGGACAGCATCCAAGAACAAGGGACGACATCAGGAAGAGGTGGAACGACCTACGGGGGAAGGTACGTTCCATAGCAGCAAGGACCCCCAACCTCCTCCCCCAAAGCTGACAGCATGGGAGGAGCAAGTTTTGGCAATAGTGCATCCTGAGAGACTCACTGGAGTTGCCAGAGGACTGGACACTGGTGAGTCAATATTTACTAACCACCCCCCCCACATACTTGCATGCCGCAACCACCTTTCACTGTGACACCCACCACTCTACTCCATTCCCCTCCACAGTGCACCACCACAATATACTAACCTGAATGCCAAGCCCTTCATGTCATACCCACCGCATGACCATCCCTCCCAGCCCTGCATATACACCCCCCACCAATGCATGCACAGCATGGAGAACTAACAAGCCCACAATACATCATCATACACAAACCAAATTGCAGGGCAACAGCAATGATATGGAGGAAGCTAGGGATGTAGAACATGTCACAGACGTAGCATAATACACCGCTTACATCCCCACAGGTTCCCCAGCCAATCCCAGCGGCGAGGAGGTGCCACGGCTACCCAGTTCCCCATCAGAAGATGCCCCCAGTGATGACAGTAACTCTGGACTTCTGATCTGGATGAACTCCCTGGCCCATCAGGGACCACTGGTCAGTCGGATACCTCAGCCCACTCCCAATCTACCACAGAGCCTCCCTTCTCAGTATCCAACACCACAGCAGCCACCCAATGTCCCCACACCTCTGTCCCCAGGACACGTCAATCAGCAGTGTGCCCACCTGTACAGGGACCTCAGTCCACACCTCACAGCCAAGACAATCAGGGTCTGGGGGTCAGTGGGCACACTGGTCAGGGGACACAGGCACAGGGGGCCAGGGACACTCGGAGGATAGCTGTGCGCCAGGGGGAGGACAGGCCCAGGGAACCGACTGTCCAGGAGGAACTCACTGATGTCCTGGGGGCTTACCAACAATTCCAGCACAAGATGGGTCAGATGATAGAAATCATGCAGGAGAACCAGCTGCTGCAGGAGGAACACCACCAGGAGAACAGAAAAGAATTGCAGGCCCTCAACACCACAATGGTCTCCATAGCAGGGGTGCTGGGTGATATGGCCAACATCATGAGGGACTGCACATCACACCAGTGGGCCCCTTCCACTAGCCATGCAACTGAACAGCCCTTCACATCTGCTGCAGCTAGTGGACAGATGGCCCTGCCACAGGACCCACAGGCCACCAGCACCCCTCTCCCTGCAGAAGGTGAAACACCCCGCAAATGTTCCCTGTGACCTAGATAGATGCCAGAGACACATGCCAAGACCACCGCCAGGAAATGCGACCCTTCTGAATGTCCCCCTTGTGTCCCACTCTATCACCTTGTCCACTTTGAACTGCCATTGCTCCCCTTCCTATGGCCCTTTGGACAATGGACCTGTGCTACAAACAGACTGGACCAATACCCCTAGACTTTCCTCTACCATCACCCCATTCAATTGCACTATTTCTTCTATATTTTCCACTTCAATAAACACCCTTGAACACAACTTGAGTGATAGTGTTTCATGTGACAATAATGTGCAATACATTTAACTGTTTCATCTTGTGCAATTGTCCGGATCTTTGTGATTCCATCCAAAAAATGGCCTGTAGCTGTCTGGAGCCATCATATCAGTACACAATTGTAACCACACCAACATCTGCAAAATGGGAAGGCATAGGTGACAGTCAGTTGGAATGCTAAGGCAGTGACTGCCATCATGCTACAGCCACACAGAAATGATAAATAATCAGAGGAATGGTCAGTTCCACTGTCTTACCTGTGTGTCATTGGAAGTACTGCCGTATGACTGATGTCCTGTTGTCCACATCCTCATCCTCTGCCTCCTCATCCTCACTGTCCTCAGGGTCCACTGCTGCCACAGGAGCATTTCCATGCTCCTCCTCCTGCAGATAGGGCACATGTCATTTGATGGCCAGGTTGTGCAACATGCAGCATACAACAACTATCTAGCAGACCTTCTCAGGGGAGTAGCAGAGGGATCCACCTGTCATATGGAGGCATCTGAACCTAGCCTTCAGGAGGCCGAAGGTCCTCTCAATTTTTCTCATGGTTCGCCCATGAGCATCACTATACCTATTCTCAGCCCATGTCCTGCCATTCCTTACAGGGGTCAAGAGCCACAACAGGTTTGGGTAGCCAGAGTCACCTTCAAGATGTGAGGGACAAACATTAGCCTTGCACAATGGTATGGGGATGACTCCTGAAGCCATACACTGACATGCATTGGGTGGGGACTCAGGCTCACCTTTTAGCCACACCCTGTGCCGCTGTAGTTGTACCATCACATGTGGGATGCTGCTATTCCTCAAGACGAAGACGTCATGCACCAACCCAGGATACTTGGCAGTGACATGGGAGATGTACTGGTCAGCCAGGCACACCATTTGCACATTGAGTGAGTGGAAACTCTTCCGATTCCTGAACACCTGTTCATTGTGCCTGGGGGGAACAAATGCTATATGTGTTCCATCAATGGCCCCAATAACATTTTGAATATGTCCCACTGCATAGAAACCAGCCTTCACATTGGCCAAATCATCCACTGGTGGGAAAGAGATGTAGCTGCACATGTGTTTGAGCAGGGCAGCCAAAACCCTTGCTAGCGCTATTGAGAACATTGACTGTGACATTCCTACAGCCAAGCCCACTGTCACTTGGAAAGGGCCAGTTGCTAGGAAATGGAGCACTGATAGGACCTGCACAAGAGGGGGAATCCCAGTGGGTTGACGGATAGCAGATGTCAGATCAGGCTCCAATTGTGCACACAGCTCTGTGATTGTGGCCCTTTCCAGTCTATAGGTGAGTAAAATGTGCCCATTCTCCAGTGTAGCCAAGTCCACAAGGAGTCTGTACACGGGGGCTTGCCTCCTCCTCCTATTCCTCTGCAGTGGTAGGTACCTAAGGGACACAACAGTGAGAAGGGAGTGACAAACTGAACAATGGAACCACCACTTCAGTGTACATTGAGTTTGTATGTAGCTGAACTATGTAAATGGCAATTTATGTACAATTGACATCAATGACGCAGTTTTCAATTTCAGAATGGTGACCTGCACCATAAAATGGCAACCCCCTGTCCTGTATGTAGGGACAGGTGGAAGTGATGTAACTCCGCCAGCACTGGGCGTCATGGCGGAAGGCAGTCTTGCACCACCGTGCTATTCCTCATTGGCTTACATGGGGCTCTATGCAGTACAGTATCCAATGAGGATCACCGGCGGCGGTGACGGTGTACACCGCCGCGGACGTGACCGCCATTTTCTGACTATAACTTGATTCCTTACTTTCTACAGGACAACACATCCACTGGGTACGCTGCTGTGACCTGAGTCTGGAACCTGCCATGGCCCGTGTGACAGAAGAAAGTGCCCCTGCCTTCACTTCAGAGGAGTTGGAAGGCCTGGGGGATGGGGTCCTACCCCTGTATGGATAGCTGTATGGGCCTCCAGACCAACAGGTGAGTACACCATGGGGATGATGCATGCAACAAGGTTGCATGAAGATGTGAGTGTGCTGGCAGTGTGTCATTTGGGTGGGGGGTATGGCTGGTTGTAGTATACATGCAGGGCTCTGGGTGATGTGTGTGCCTTTTGAGGGGAAATGGTATTTGTGGGCCATATGTGTGACAGGCTGGATTGTATGGGTAATGGTGTCCTATCTGTGTTTCCTCTGCAGGTCAGCGCCCATCAGAAGAAGGAATTGTGGCGTGCCATCGCCAAGGATGTGCGGACCCTGGTGGTCCATAGCAGGTGGAGCACCCACTGTAGGAAACAGTGGGAGGACGCTGAGCCCTGAAGACCGCAGAGGCCCAGCTCGGAATGGCCTCCTAATGAGGGAGGGGTGCCAGTTGGAACCTGACCCCCCTGATGGCCCACATACTGGCGGTAGCCTACACAGAGCTGGATGGGCACTTGAGGGCAGCACAGCAGCCACAAGAGGGTGAGTACAGTGTGTGTAACAACCATCTTTGTTGCCTGGCATAGGATGCTGGTGGTGGGTTTAAGTCAGTGGGTGCCCCTTAATGCCAGCTTATACTTTGCTGCGTGGTCCAGCTCGGGGTATGTGGGTGAATAGCAAAATCTGGATAGCTAGCTTGGTGGCATTCCATGTCAGACAGGGCTTAGTAGGTCCCAGGAGGGGTGCAGCTGGCAGTGGTTGGCTCTCATCCTGCTGTGGTACCTAGCCAAGGGAATGCCAGTGTGGTGCATACTGCTCAATCGTGGTCCCTGTGTGTGATGGCGATGTGTATGCCATCTGTGTTGTTTGTGCTGTAATTGACCCAGTGCTCCCTTTCTTTCCCCACCCCTATTTTCATCTGTCATCCTGTCCATGTGTGCATTAGCATCATATGGTGGAGGAGCAGTGGCACCGGCAAGTGAGGGAGCTGCAGCCCATAGGACCCAGGAGGCAGAGTCTACCAATGCCGAGGGGACCAGTGGGACGGAGGGCGACGGGAGCACCAATGGCCGGGATAGGAGGTGACAACGCTGACTCTGAATCCTCCCCCAATGGGAGTTCCCTGGTGGTGGCCGACACCAGTGGAACTACCCCAGCTACAGGTACAGCCGCCACCCCCGTACCACCACTGCCCTCCCAGTAGCCCCCCACTGAGTTGCCCGTGCCCGTTCACCCAGGAGGGTGGGCATCTCCTTTGCCCTAGGCACCTCAGGCCCTGCCCCAGTCAGCCCTGCTTTCCTCAGTGAGGAGGCTATTGACCTCCTGAGATCCATCTCTGTAGGGTAGTCAACCATAGTGAATGCCATCCAGGGGTTGGCATCCCAGTTGCAGCAATGCAATCCCTACCTGGAGGGCATTCATGGTGGCTTGGCGGCCCTACAGAGATCGTTTCAGGCTCTGGACGCCTCTCTAATGGCAGCCAGTGTCCCTGGTCCTACCGTCCCCTCTCCAACTACCACATCCCAGTCCCAGTCTCCTCAACCCCAACCCATCCCATGCACACATACAGACAAGGATGCACACAAAACATCACACAAGAGTGGCACAGACAAATCCAGGCAGCAAACTTCAAGCCACAAGCACTACACAAACAACAGACAGTTGCACACTCAACAACATCCACTGTCTCCCCTCCTCCTCCTCCTCCTCCCTCACAATCATATCCATACTCACACCTGAATGCACTGCATCAACAGCCACCACCACCATCACCACCTCATGCAGCACACCCACCTCACTTGCAGTGACCTCCACAACATCCATCCACACATCCTGTTTGTCCTCTCCCACCCTGTCTGCCCCCCTTAAGAAACACAAACGCTCACACTCAGACACCAAACAGCCATCCACCTCACACATGCACACTGTCCATGCACCTGCACCCAAGTCCAGCAAACGTACACCCCCTACAACCACTACCTCTACCTCCACTCCCATCCCTCCTCCCACATCCCGCCCCAACATTCCTAAGAAGCTTTTCCTTGCCCATCCTGACCTCTTCCCTTCCCTCCATCCTGCCCGTAAGTGCAAGGTCGCAACGACCCAGTAGAGCAACTCAGCCAACCTGTCTGCCACTGCTCCCACCAAGAAATCTGCTGTTGGCAGTAAGGGGTCCCTGAGTGGGAGGGCAGCCACTCCCAGTAAGACCACATCTCCGCCTCAAAAAAGGAGGCCTAGAGTGGCGAAACCTAAGCGACAGAGGATGGGGTCAGTGGAGGCACCTCCTAGACCTGAAGGCAAGGACACAAATCACATGACAAAGGAAAAGGGGGCCCGTCACAAGAAAGAACCCAAGAATCCCCTTCCACCACCTGTGCGCAAGGAGCCCCCTCCACACCTGAAGGCAAGGATCCCCCTATGCGACCTGAGGGCAAGGAACCCCCTCCACCACCTGAAGGCAAGGAGCCCCCTCCCCCACCTGAAGGCAAGGAGCCCCCTCCACCACCTGAGGGCAAGGAGCCCCCTCCAACACCTGAAGGCAAGGAGCCCCCTCCACAACCTGAGGGCAAGGAGCCCCCTCCACCACCTGAGGGCAAGGAGCCCACCCTCCAGAGACTTGTGGCCTAACACTCCCCTCCAGTGACTATTGGGCAAGGAGCCCCCTCCAGAACCAGTGGGCATGATACCCACTCCAGAGACTGTGGTCTTTCACTCCCCTTCAGAGACTGTTGGGCAAGGAGCCCCCTCCAGAACCAGTGGGCATGATACCCACTCCAGAGACTGTTGCCTTTCACTCCCCTTCAGAGACTGTTGGGCAAGCAGCCCCCTCTAGAACCAGTGGGCATGTTACCCACTCAAGCTGAGGTGCCCTCCCACCCTCCTTCCCCCTGAGCTGTCTGCCCATTTCCAACATGATGCCCCTGAACAGTGGAGTCCGGAATATGTCAGGAGTCAAGTTGGGCCTTGGACTATGCCCTGTGGCCATGTGTCCCTTTGGTACTTTGAACTGGCCATTGGCCCAATCTGGACATTGACACCTGCATTTTTTTGTCAGGATTCATTATGGTGGCTGTTGACAGCAAATTACAGTGTTTGTACTTCTGAATTGTTGTCCTTGCATTATTTGCTGGTGGATTATGTGACAGGCGTTTTACTCTGCAGCTGGTTTTGTGTTTGGTGTGTGTGTGAATGGTGTGTGTTGCGCATGTGTGTGTCACTCTCCTTTTGTGCTAGGTGCCTGTACTCACCATTATCGTCTTCGTCGGCGTTGGTGCTCCAGGACGGCCGTGGCGTGGTAGAGCATCGGGAAGACTTGGAGTTCCGGTTCCATGGCGGCCACGGAGTCCTCTGTGTCCCTGATGGTGAGTCTTTTGTTTTCTGTACTGTGTTTCCGTTAGGTTTTTGATGGCGTTAGTACCGCCCCGTAAATCCTGGCGGTTTGCTGTGTCATAATATGGTGGGCGGTACCTTGACTCCGCCTGGCCGCCGTGGTCAGTGGTCTTAATGCCCTGGTGGTTGGTGTGGTACATTGGCTGTCTATGGGAGCTACCCCCGCCATGGTCATAATTTGACGGTAATTACCGCAAGGCTGTTGGCGGTATTACTGCCACTTTAACAGTCACCGCCAATGTCATAATAACCACCCTAGTCTCATAGGTTTTGGTAAGCTAGGGTTAGGCATAGCCTTGCTCCAAACTTTACTGGGAGACTAGTGGTTAGAGTAGTTAGGGTCACCTACACCACTCTAGCTAGACAACATGTCCTCAGTAGAGCACACCTCTCAGGCCCTGGACTCCCAATATGGAGATCTAACTTTCCAAGAGTTGAGGGAGATGTGTGCTGAGAGAAAACTGAAGACAGGTAAAAATCCCAATAAGAGCCTGCTTCTAGGCCTACTTCTCCAGGCTGACCAGGACCATGCTGGTAGCCAGGAGGAGTAGGAAGAAGACGAATATGAACCCCCAGTGCTAGAGGGAGTAGATTTAAACACTAAGGAGGGTCAGGAAGTACACAGAGAGGATCAGAGAGAACCTGACAACACTCACAGTCCTGTTAGGAGCACTACTGGTAGTGGGAAGAGGGGTCATATAAGCAGGCCCACCTTTGTCCCTAGAGGGCTGGTTGAGAGGGTTTCCAAAAATAGGAACATATCCTCCTTTGCACATTCTCATGTCTCCTCAGTCTCTGAGGGGACCCACTGCTCAACTTCAGGTGAGGACTCCCTAGAGAGAGGGAACTCAGGCAGCTGAGACTGGAGGAGGCCAAGCTGTGACTGCAGCAGCAACAGCTGGCCCTAGACAGAAAGGCGTTGGCAGTGGAGAGAGAAAGAAAGGTTATATGGTTAGCACCCCTAGGTGGCAGCAGTTTTGATTTTAGGGACATTAGGGTCAGGGAGGACTTTTTTGACTCCAGGAACCTGAACAAGGTAGTCCCCCCTTACAAAGTCAGGGCTGACATCTACAAGTGGTTCACTGCTTTGGAGAGGGTTCATAAGATACAGAGAGTCCCCCAAAGGACGTGGGCAGCAAATTGTGTGGCTCTCTTTCTCTGACAAGGGTGAGGACATCATCTGCACTGTCAGACAAGAAGATGCAGACAATTACACAGTTTTGAAAGCAGCACTTTTAGATGTGTTTGGTCTGACTACTTAACAGTATAGGATCAAGTTCAGAGAGACCAGAAAAGAGTCCTCCCAAGATTGGGTAGATTTTGTGGACTGCTCTGTAAAAGCTCTGGAAGGCTGGTTGCATGGGAGCAAAGTTAGTGATTATCAGGGCTTCTATAACTTAATTCTAAGAGATCACAGTTTGAATAACTGTGTATCTGATCAGCTGCATCAATATCTGGTGAGCTCTGATCTGACCTGTCCCCGAGAATTGGGAAAGAAGGCAGACAAGTGGGTCTGCACCAGAGTGAGTAGGAGGAATCACACAGGGGGTGACCACAAAAAGAAGCAAGCAGGTAAGCATCAAGAGAAGGATGGGGACAACGAAAAACAGTATTCATCAGACCCACAAAACTCCTCTGGGGGTGGGAGCAAATCCTCTTCCTCTAACTTTAGAAGGCCTTGGTACTATGTTTGTAAAAACAAAGGTCATAGGCCAGGATACAGCTCCTGCCCTAAGAAAGGCACCAAGCATTGCACCACTATTAGCCCCACTTCCACACCTTGCGTCCCTAGCAATAGCAGTAGTGGTGGGACTACGAACAGTAGTCAGTCCAAGAGGCTCACCTTGAGAACTGTAGTGGGGTCTGGGCTGATTAGAGAGACCACTGAAGCAGTGCTAGTCTCTGATGGGGGCAATGACTTTGTCACCCTTGCTGCCTGTCCCCTTAACATGGGTAAGTAGAGGCAGCACTCCTTGATAAATGGTATTGAGGCTGAGACCTACAGGGACACAGGTGCCAGTGTCACTATGGTGACTGAAAAACTGGTGTCCCCTGAGCAACACCTACTTGGTCACACGTACCAAGTGACTGATGCTCATAATAACACTTTGTGCCACCCCATGGCAGTTACTGATTTCAGCTGAGGGGGGTAGGTTACTGGTCCCAAGAAAGTTGTGGCCTCCTGTAGAATGTCTACTAGGGAATGAGTTGGAGACTTCAGCTTGGGCGAAAGTGAAATTGCACGCCCATGCAGCCATGCTGGGAATCCCAGTGCATATCTTTGCCCTTACAAGAGCACAGGCAAAGAACAAAAAGGAGCAAGGAACTTAGGAGCCTGGAACAATGGCCCAATAGCTGAATAAATCCCAGAGCAGGAAGGGTAAGAAAGTACCCCCTGCTCCAGCCTCCAGTGAGGATTCAACTCCAGAGGGTGACAAGTACACTCCTTTGGTGGATTCGACACCAGAGGAGCTGCAAGCTGGCACAGCTGAGCTCTTGGGTGCAGGGGGGTACGCCAGGGAAGAATTCAGTAGAGAACAACAGACTTGTCCCACATTGGAGAGCTTGAGGCAAGCTGCAGCCCAAGAGGCAGGACATTGGAAGAGGAAGATGCACTGGGAAGACAGTCTCCTGTGCTCAGAGTCCAGGAATCCCAAACCTGGTGCCACCAGGAGATTAGTGGTCCCTCTTAAGTACAGGGAGTTTCTGCTGATCGTAGCCCATGATATTCCCCTGGCAGGGCACTTGGGGCAAAGCAAGACTTGGGACAGGCTTGTCCCACACTTTCACTAGCCCCACATGTCTGAAGACACAAAGGGCCTCATTCTGAGGCCGGCGGGCGGCGGTCACCGCCCGCCTGGCGGGAACCGCCATATGGCCGCTCCGCGGTCGAGAGACCGCGGAGGCCATTCTGGCTTTCCCGCTGGGCTGGCGGGCGACCGCCAGAAGGCCGCCCGCCAGCCCAGCGGGAAACCCCTTCCCACGAGGAAGCCGGCTCTGAATGGAGCCGGCGGAGTGGGAAGGGTGCGACGGGTGCAGTAGCACCCGTCGCGAATTTCAGTGTCTGCTAAGCAGACACTGAAATTCAAAGTGGGGCCCTCTTACGGGGGCCCCTGCAGTGCCCATGCCATTGGCATGGGCACTGCAGGGGCCCCCAGGGGCCCCACGACACCCCTCACCGCCATCCTGTTCCTGGCGGTCGGAACTGCCAGGAACAGGATGGCGGTGAGGGGGTCGGAATCCCCCATGGCGGCGCAGCAAGCTGCGCCGCCATGGGGGATTCCTCAGGGCAGCGGAAAACCGGCGGGACACCGCCGGTTTTCCTGTTCTGACCGCGGCCATACCGCCGCGGTCAGAATGCCCTGCGGAGCACCGCCAGCCTGTTGGCGGTGCTCCCGCCGACCCCGGCCCCGGCGGTCCTTGACCGACGGGGTTGGAATGACCCCCAAAGAGTTTTGTCGTTCCTGTATCACCTGTCAAGCCAGTGGCAACACAGGTGGCCCACCAAAGGCCCCTTTAATGTCACTTTCAGTGGTTGGGGTACCCTTTGAGTAGGTTGGGGTGGATATTGTTGGCACCCTGGGCCCTCCAACAGCCTCTGGGAATGGATTCATACTGGTGGTAGTGGACCATGCCACCAGGTACCCAGAGGCCATTCCTCTTAGGACCACTACAGCTGCTGCAGTTCCAAAGCACTTCTTGGTATCTTTTCAAGAGTGGGTTTTCCTAAAAAGGTGGTATAAGACAGGGGTGCAAACTTCATGTCTGCTTACCTGAAAGCCACGTGGAAGGAATGTGGTGTGACTTACAAGTTCACCACTCCTTACTACCTCCCAAAAAATGGCTTAGTAGAGAGGTTTAACAACATTCTCAAGGGTATGATAATGGGACTCTCTGAAAAACTCTGGAGGAGATGGGATGTCCTGTTACCATGCCTCTTCTTTGCCTATAGGGAGGTCCCTCAGAAGGGTATGGGCTGCATCCCATTTGAACTTCTGTTTGGGCACCCTGTTAGGGGGTTCCCTGGCTCTTGTTAGAGAAGGCTGGGGGCAATCTCTCAAGCCTCCTAAACAAGACATTGTGGATTATGTACTTGGCCTTAGATCAAGAATGGCTGAGTACATGAAGAGGGTCACTAAGAACCTTCAGGCCAGCCAGGAGTTGCAGAAACAATGGAATGACCTGTGTACCAGCCAGGACAGAAAGTGTGGGTCCTGGAGCCTGTGGTTCCCAGGGCACTCCTGGACAAGTGGAGTGGTCCCACACCATTGTGGAAAAAAGGTGAGGATACCTAGTTGGTAGACCTTGGCACACCCAGAAGCCCCTTAGGGTGCTTCATGTGAACCACCTTAAACCCTTCGATGGCGGGTCTGATATGACTCTGCTCATGGCAACTGATGAGGGACAGGAAGAAGAGAGTGACCTTCTCTCTGGCCTCGTCTCCCACAGTGCAGCGGATGGCTCAGTTGACGGGGTAGTACTTGCTGACTGCCTCTCTGAGTCCCAAAAAGAGGACCGCAGAAACCTCCTAGGGCCGTTCTCAGAGCATTTCTCCATGACAATTGGTCAAACCACATGGTGTGAACACACACCATTGACACAGGGGATAGCTTGCCTATTAAAAGCAGAATTTACAGGCAACCTGATCATGTCAGGGACTTCATCAAGTCTGAAGTTCAGAAGATGCTAGACCTAGGAGTCATAGATCCCTCAGATAACCCTTGGGCTAGCCCTGTAATGCTCGTCCCAAAACCCCAATCCCAAAATGGCAAAAGGGAAATGAGGTTTTGTGAAGATACAGAGGTCTCAACACTGTTACAAAAACAGATGCTCATCCTATCCCTAGGGCAGATGAGCTTATAGATACACTGGCATCTGCTAAGTGTCTAAGCACCTTTGATGTGACTGCTGGATATTGGCAGATCAAGTTATCAGAGGATGCTAAACCTAAAACAGCATTTTCTACCATTGGATGCACTATCACTTCACTGTAATGCCCTTTGGGCTGAAAAGTACACCTGCCACATTCCAAAGGCTGGTGAATACAGTTCTCCTCGGATAGGAAGACTACAATGCAGCTTACCTTGATGATATAGCTGTTTTAGCTCCATCTGGGATGATCACCTTGTCCACCTGTGGAATGTTTTGGAAGCTCTACAAAAAGCAGGCCTCACTAGCAAGGCTTCTAAGTGCCAGATAGGGCAGGGGGAAGTAGTATATCTGGGCCACCTGGTAGGTGGAGGCCAGATTCAGCCACTATAGGGGAATATCCAAACTATTTTAGATTGGACTGCCCCCTACTACCCAGACCCAGGTTAGAGCATTATTAGGTCTCACTTGGTACTAAAGGAGGTTCATTGAGTACCTGGCTCCATTGTAGCCCCTCTTAATAACCTCACCTCCAAAAAGATGCCCAAAAACGTTTTGTACACAGCTAGCTGCCAGAAAGCTTTTGAGGATCTTAAACAAGCCATGTGCTCTGCTCCTATTTTGAGAAGCCCTGACTACTCCAAGCAATTAATAGTTCAGACAGATGCTTCTGAGGTAGGAGGTGGGGCAGTGCTGTCACAACTGAATACAGAGGGCCAGGATCAACCTGTAGCTTTTATAAAGAGAAGGTTGACCCCCAGGGAAAAGCGTTGGTCAGCCATAGAAAGGGAGGCCTTTGCTGTGGTTTGGGCTTTGAAGAAGCTGAGGCCATATTTATTTGGCACTCACTTCCTCATTCAAACATTCCACAAGTCCCTTCTATGGTTAAAACAAATGAAATGTGAAAATCCCAAACTGTTGAGATTGTCCATATCCCTACAGGGAATGGACTATACCGTGCAACATAGACCTGGGAGTAATCACTCCAATGCAGATGGACTCTCCAAATATTTCCACTTAGACAGTGAAGACTCATCTGGACAATGTTAGCCTTATTGTCTGGTTGGTGGGGGGGGGGTGGACATGTAGGAAACTACCCTCTTTTTGGAATGGTTCCCCCACTTTTTTGCCTGCTGTCAGTGTGTTTTCACTGTGTTCACTGGGATCCTGCTAACCAGGACCCCAGTGACTGTGCTCTCTCCCTCTAAACTTGGTTGTTCCTGACTTTGTACACCCCACAATTGGCATACTGATGCACCCATGTAATCCCCTAGTATATGGTACCCAGGAACCCAGGGCATTGGGGCACCAGGGATTCTCATGGGCTGCAGCATGTATTATGCCACCCATGGGAGCCCATGTAAAATGTGTCTGCAGGCCTGCCTTTGCAGTCAATGTGAAAAGGTGCATGCACCCTTTCACTTCAGGTCACTGCACTAGGTCACTGTAAGTCACCCCTATGGCAGGCCCTCCTAGCCCAGAGGGCAGGGTGCAAGTATATGTGTGTGAGGGCACCCCTGCATGAGCAGAGATGCCCCTACGAACTCCATCTCAATTTTCCTGGACTTCATAAGTGCAGGGACACCATTTTACGCATTGTTCCGGACACAGCCACTGTGTCCAGCTAGATAATGGTAACTCTGAACCTAGGCATGTTTGGTATCAAACATACTGGAATCATACCCCAATACTGTTGCCTGTATTAGTTGTAAGATTCCATGCACTCTAGGGCTCCATAGAGGACCCCCATCTTTGCTCCTACCAGTTTTCAGGGCTTTCCCAGGCAGCCTGCACTGCTGCCCTCCTACAGACATGTTTCTGCCCTCCTGCTGCTTGACCAGCTCAAGCCCAGGAAGGCAGAACAAAGAATTTCCTTTGGGAGAGGGAGTCAACACCCTCACCCTTTGGAAATAGGTGTTACATGGCTTGGGAGGGATAGCCTCCCCAAGCTACTGGTATGCTTTGAAGGGCACATTTGGTGCCCTCCTTGCATGAAATGGTTTACTGGGACCGCTACCCCCTGCTCTGGCACAAAACTGAACAATGGAAAGGGGAGTAACCAGTCCCCTGTACATCACTGACCAGGGGTGGTGCCCAGAGCTCTTCTAGGTGGCCACTTGACTCTGCCATCTTGAATCTAAGGTGTGCAGAGGTCCCTGGGAGCACCTGAGTGGCCAGGTAAGGCAGGCGATGTCACAGCCCCCTCCTGATAGGTAGTCACCCTGCTAGGTGACCAATCCCCCTTCTAGGGCTATTTAGGGTCTCCCTCTTGGGTGGGTCCTCAGATTTGATGTGCACGATTCCAGCGGGACTCCTCTGTAATGTTTACTTTGACTTCTGGCCACTGGAACCGCAACTGGACTCCACAGGAACCTACAATCTGCAGCTCCAGCGACAACGTCACCCTATAAGTTGTTTCTCTGGCTCCTTCCAGCAACTGCAACATTTCCTCAGCTGTGCATCCTCTGAGGGTGGCAAGACTTCAGTCTGTACAAAGAAGCAAGAAGGAATCTCCCTTGGAGTGAAGGATTCACTCCCCTGCATCCACAGGCACAACTGCATCAACAAGTGGCCACGTGGATCATCTCTCCTGCAACTCTGCGTGGATCCTGCAACACAGTTGGTGGTCTGGAGTGGTCCCCTTTACCAGCTGTCTAACTTGGGAGGTGGTGAGTCTTTGCTTCTTCTTGCAGGACAGTACCCTGTGCACCACAACTCTTGCAGCTACCAAGGATTATTGGCTCTTCTTCCAAGGGATCTTCAGGCTCCTGGTAGCCTCAGCCTCCAGCACTCTTCCGCTGCAAAGCACAGTCTCTTGCCTGCTGCTCCAGCTACGTGGGGCTCCTCTCCAGCCGTGCTAACTGGGCCTCACTACAACTTACTGTGCCTGCTGCCAGTGGGTTACCTGTAGGGGGTGTGACTGCTTCTGCTGGCTCTCCCCACTGCTGAGGGTCAGCCTAGACTCCCCTCTAGGGGTCAAGTCTTCTGGGCCCTGCTGGTCCTCTTCAGTGCTGCAAATCCTCCTCTGCCCGCACTTGCATTTGTCAAGGCTTGTTGGTGGTCCTCCTAACCACTGACCATCGATGACCTGATGACCAGTGGTTGACATCATCTCCATGACTCCAAGGACCTTTCTGCAGTTCCTGGACTCCACAGCTGACCTTCACCTTCCCTCGTCGACCTGAATCTTCAGCCACAGAAGGTGGGCCTTGGCTCTTGCCCCACCTGGACACTCCTGTGTGGATTGGACTCTGTCCCCTTCTTTTGCAGGTCCTTTTCTTTGGGAATCCACCATTGTATTCCACTGGACTGGTCCTGGTACTGAAATCTTCCTTGTCCAATCCCCTGGTTAGTCTTTGGGAAGACCGGGTAACTTACCTTTGCCCTCCTGGTCGCTGGGGGTCACCTAGGAACTCACCTCTTGGGGTCCCAAGTTCTCCCAGCTCCCTTTTAACTACCCCCATCCTTGGATTGGGGATCTCACTTCACATTCCACTATGTTAGTATAGGGTTTCCCCCCCCCCCATTGGGCCCTAGCTATTTTTTACTAGTCCTTGCCAATACTTGTTGTTTCTATATGCTAATTCGTAATATTTTCTGTGTGCATACAGTGTATAATTACCTCTAGTTGGTCGGACTGCCTATAGTAATCTAGTTCAATGTTACTGTAATAAAGTACTTTTATTTTTGCAACACTGTGTGGTTCCTTTCTTGTGGGATAACGTACTATAAGACTAATGTGCTAATGTAAGTGATTTGCGTGTCTCCTTGATAAGTCTTGGCTGCTCACCACAGCTTCCACTAGAGAACCCTGGCTTCCTAGACACTGTCCCAGTAACTAATAAGGGGTTGCCTGGTATAAGGTGCAAACACCATAGGTGTCAACCACACACCAGGCTAGCCTTCCTCACTCACCACATTGTTGATTGTTGCCCGTGAGGGAGGCGTGCGCAGTATCCAGAGGTATTAGGACTGTCTGACACCTATATAAGACCCACCTCATAGTGATTATTGCGTGTGACAGCAGAGGCAGTGGAAAACATCTGAGGCAGTGTCGGCAGCATAATATGGGTCAAGAAGAGAACCAAAGTGTCTGTGGGGCAACATGAGCCACGTATAACTTGTGTACGACACCCCAGCCAAAAGAAAAACAAAATAATATGCATCTTAAAAGTGTGATCTCCTGTCAGTGCTGATTGTGTGGCAATTGTGAGAAAGGATCTTAAAGAACACAACATCAACCTCATTTCAGATTTACCAAACATATGAGAGAACCGAAAGACGGCAGCCAATATAAGCTGCATATATGACAAACCAACAGAAAAAAGGAGAATTATTTGTGGTGAATCCCGAACACAGAAATACTCACACTTACATGGTGAAATGTAATTATTTTAACTTTTTATACTAGTTTCTTAATTTAGCTAATTGTTTTGACTTATTGCGTTAGCCAGTTACTTTAGTTTGTGATATTGAGCTGTATTACAGGTACTTAGATATGGCCACAGCTGCAACAAACATGTCACAACCCCCTCAGTTTTTGTCAGAAGCAGGGGAACCAATTTTGCCAAGGAAAAGATGGAGAAGCCTCTTTGATTCTTATTTGATTGGCACTGGAGAGGAGAAATTCTCAACAGACAGGAAGCAGGCGGTTGTTCTCTATAATTTGGGAATAGAGGGATGCAACGTTTAGGAGTGTTAAGAGGTCATTAACATAAGCAATGGAGGGGAGGGGGTGAACCAAGGGATGTGTTTGAAATGTCTATCCACATGTTAGAGAGGCATTTTGGACCACAAATTAATGTGGTTATGGAGAGGCACACATTTTTTACAAGGGTCCAAGCTAAAGAGGAAAGAGTAACCACCTATGTAGCTACTTTAACGAATCTTGCCCGTACATACGAATTTAGTGACTTTACGGATTCTCTCATTAGAGATCAGCTTGTTCGGTCCACAAAGGAGCACAGGAAAAGTTATTAGGAAAAAACCCTCACTTAAAGCCGTTGAAATTGTAGAAAGTATGAAACATGCATCTGGCTGGTTAAAAGAAATAAAAGGGAACACTCCTCGTTCTGTGGACTGGGTGATTACACCTGCCGATAAAATGGTGAACATCAGGACTTCGAATGATAAAATAACAAGTAACACTCAAATGAACATTCCTCTGAAATATGGGGGTACTGATGGTGCTGTGGGATCCAATATAGGAAAAGACTCAAAATTCAAATGTTTTAAGTGTGGTTGTCCCCACCATCTGTTAAACAGTCCATAATGCTTAGGCAGAAATCTAACATGCCACAACGTGTGGAAAGAGGGCATTTTGCTCCAGCTTGCTTGTTTCAATGTCTCACGGTTCTAGCTGATTCGGGGTCCCCATGTACCATGGTGGAAGACAAAAATTGGAAAAGATATATGGAAAGTGCAGTATCACACTCTTACCCCCTGATATCAGCCCACAAGGGTACAGAGACATGACGATTGATGTGGTAGGATATGTAGTGATGGTGATAAATTTTCAAGGAAGGGAAACAGTAGGAAAGATTTATGTAGCCAAGAGAGGGCACAACTTATTGGGATGGAGGCACCAAAGAGATTTGGGCATCATCTTAGACCCTAATGCTCCCAATTAAGTCATGATGGTGACCACACCGGGGAAAGACAAGGAATGGGTGAGTGAGTTTCAAGAAGCTTTTAGTAATCAACTTGGGATGCCTAAAGGATTCAAACACAAGAACTTATTAAAAAAGGATGCAAAATTAGTGGTACACAATGTGAGAAAGGTATCCAAGTTGATGATTAGGTCACTACAGAAGGAATTAAACAGGTTGTTGAAAAATGAGATAAATGAAGTAATAGAGTCATCAGAATGGTTGGTCCCAGTAGTGTTCGCCCCCAAGAACAATGAAACCAAAATTCATACATTTGTTGACCTTAGAGACCTCAACCAACATATTTGGGTAGATTGCCAAACCACTGCCAAGCATCATGGAGGCTCTCACGACAATTAGAGATGCCAAGATATTTAGTGTAATTGATTTATCAGCCACTTATCATCAGGTTATACTATATAAAGACTCCAGGGCCCTCACTACTTTTGTTACACATTTAGGAGCATTTCGATTTAAAAGATTGCCGTTCAGATTGGCACCAGCGGGGGCATGTTTCCAGAGATTGAAGAAATCAGTGTTGGAAGGCATCGATTCAGTGTTGTTTTTCCAAGATGACATCCTAGAGTATGGAAAAGACAAGCAGCAACATGACATGATTTTGAGGCATGTTTTGACTAGGTTAATGGACAAAGGACTAACTGTAACAAAAAGAAAAGTGCAAATTTGAAGTAATATCAGTTGACTATCTAGGGTACACTATTTCTGGGGATGGAATCAGTCCCAAGATTGAATTGGCAAAATGTAATTATTGAGGCACCATTCCCATCCAAAAAAGATCAAATCAAATCATTTTTGGGAATGGCAGAGTATTACTCTTAAATTTATAAATAACTTTGCTTGTGTTGTACAGCCCATTAGATTACTACTCAAGAAAGGAGCAGCGTTTAACTAGACAGAAGAGGTGGAGGATTTTAAACAGGTGACAGATGAGATTGCAAAGATGTAAACATTAGGTCGTTTTGATGTAACTAAGAAACATTTCTTAACACTGATGCCAGCCTAAAAGGTATTGGTGCAGTGTTGTTGCATGTAAAAGAATGAGAGGAGAAAGTGGAGGCTTTTGCATCTCGTTCTTTGAAGGGAGCTGAAGAAAGATAATCAGTCATTGAGCGCAAGGCATTGGCATGTACCTGGGCGATACATCGCTTTACATTTTTCTTGTGGGGTTTACATTCATTCTCAGGACCGATCATGAACCTCTTGTGCAACTGTTGTCATGCAGTAGTATAGACTATGGTGGTCATTCTGACCGCGGCGGGCGGCGGTCGCCGCCCGCCATGCGGTCACCGCCAAATGGCCGCTCCGCGGTCAGAAGACCGCGGATGCCATTCTGGCTTTCCCGCTGGGCCGGCGGGCGACCGCCAAAAGAGCGCCCGCCGGCCCAGCGGAAAAGGCCCTGCAACAATGAAGCCGGCTCCGAATGAAGCCGGCCGAGTTGCAGGGGTGCGACGGGTGCAGTTGCACCCGTCGCGATTTTCACTGTCTGCTAAGCAGACAGTGAAAATCTTTATGGGGCCCTGTTAGGGGGCCTCTGCACTGCCCATGCCAGTGGCATGGGCAGTGCAGGGGCCCCCAGGGGCCCCACGACACCCGTTCCCGCCATCCTGTTCCTGGCAGTAAAAACCGCCAGAAACAGGATGGCGGGAAGGGGGTCGGAATCTCCATGGCGGCGCTGCTTGCAGCGCCGCCATGGAGATTCAGCCCATGCAGGGGAAATCCGGCGGGAAACCGCCGGATCCCCTTTTCTGACCGCGGCTTTACCGCCGCGGTCAAAATGGTCTGGGAAGCACCGCCAGCCTGTTGGCGGTGCTTCCGTGGTCCCCGGCCCTGGCGGTCTTGGACCGCCAGGGTCGGAATGACCCCCTATGTGTCCCCACGTATAAGAAGGTGGGTAGAAGGTTTGATGGACTTCAATATCAGGTCAAGTATCTGCCAGGAGTTAAGAATGTACAGGCAGATTTCTTGTCACAGTCACCTATTGAGAAATCCAGCAGGAATGAGATAACAACAGATCCTATCATGGGTAAGAGAAGGGGCATTTAACAAGCATTAATGGAACAGGGAAGCTGCCAAGGATAAGGTAAGAGAAACAGAAAAAACATTGGTGGTATCAGGATGGCCAGATTTCAAGGACCCTGTGGAAGGAGCAAAGGGATTTTGGAATATACGTAAGGAACTGTGCACTGAAGGTGAAGAAGTTTACCATGGAAATAGGATTGTTCCTCTGGTAGGTTTAAGAGAAAGAGTAGTGAATCTTGCACACAAAGGACATCTAGGAAGGAATCTGACCAAGGCAAGAGTTAGGAAAAGATGCTGGTAGCCAGCTCTGGACAGTCAGGTTGAAGTAGTAGTGAGGAGTTGTACTCAATGTGCAGAAAGTGACACGTCTAAAGTGATCAGACAGCCCCGTTGTCCGCAGTAACCATTCCAGAAGAACCATGGATTAAGTTGGGGCTAGATATTGTAGGACCTTTTGACTTGTTAGCACCGAGTGAAAGATTTGTTTTGGTGTTGGTTGATTACACATCCAAGTGGGTCAGTGCAAGTTGTATGAACAACCAGAACTGTTTTAAAATTTCTTAAGGACATGTTCACTTCTGAGGGAGTTCCCAAATCTATTGTCATAGACAATGGTGTCCAGTTTTGTCAAGGGAAATGAAAGACTTTTTGGAGGAACTAGGTATTGCTCATTTACAGACAGCACTGTACTCACCACAGGCCAGTGGGATGGTGGAGTCCATAAATTGGATGATTAAAGTCTGTGCTCAGTTAGCAACAGAAAGAAAAATTCATTTGAAGACAGTCCTTAGAGAAAAACTGTGGGCACATCACAACACACCTAACAATATGACTCAATTATCACCTTTCCAATGTTTGAGGGGAAGAATTGTGGAATCCAAACTAAATCCAGTTTTGGATTGAGTTTTGAATTCGTTTTGTAAAGTGCACAGCTACCCATTTAGGATTTCCCTTTCCCAGTAATGGCCAGTGAGACAGTGACCGCATAACTCCAGGAATAGAACAGCCAAGTCTTTAAGTTTGTAGGGAAGACAGAGGGAGTAGAACAGTTCCTCAAAGAGAAAGGAAGGGAGTTCCAGAGTTTGGGACCCAGAACTGAGAACGATCGGCCTCCCAAGCGAGACAAACGGAACCTGGAAACAGTGCAAAAGGCCATGTATTGAGATCTCAAGGAGCGCGTAGGAAACTAAGGCTGAATGAGCTTCTGATTATAGCATGGGCCGACCTGCGCTCTTGCCTTAAACATGCAACACAGTACCTTGAACTGTACACATTTCGGAATAGTGAGCCAATGAAGCTCACAAAGGAGCTGGCAGGTTGGAGAAGACCGTGGAAGGCAGAACAGAAGCTGAGCGATTGCGTTCTGGACTGTCTGAAGACGCTGAATGGAAATATGGTCAATGCCGAAATAAAGGGCATTTCCATAATCCAGTTAGGACAGAACTAGCGCCTGGATCACAATTTTTTGAGCGGAGAAGGGTATGAGCCAGATAATCTTCCTCAACCATTTGAATATAGCAAAGCAGGACGACATCACCTTGACCACTTGAGGGCTTGTAGAAAGCTTTTCATCCAGGATGAAGCCCAGATTCTTCACCTTGGGAAAGGGAGTCGGAAGCGTGCCCAGGGAAGAAGGCCAAGTTGTGGACCCCAAAGCTGGGGATTTTTACTGAGGATCATCACCTCCACCTTGTCCCCATTTAATTTAAGTGAGTTGTTCCTTATCCAGGTTTCAATGACAATACAAGCAGTGTTTTGACAACAAACACAATGTTTGTAAACAGGAATGGAGAGGAATAGCACGTTGGTGAGTGGGTTTTCATAAGAAGACCAGGGTGGACACCCAAGGGGAAATCCAACTATTGGGGTCTCAAGTGAATAGTTCTAGTAAACAAATGTAGTGGTTTTGTGTAATGGAAGTGTCTGGATCATGTCTAGGTTGGCAAAGTGTGACAGAAGAGCCATACAAGACAACATCTTGGATTCAAATAATAAGGAGGTTGAGGAAGGGACCTCCAGAAGTCGTCACAGTACTCATTCAAGGAAAATACCTTCCCACTTATCAGATTATGATTTGAGCAACTAGTGACCATTGTACAAAATGTACATAGTATGTAACTTTTTGAGAATATATGTGTCCATTATAGTATTTTTGTGTGTCATACATATATAAGCAAACTGTTCACAGGGATAAGTTGAGTTGATTTCTAGTTTTACATTTTAAATTTTATTTCATTTCTTGGTTTTAATTCTTATGATTGCCTCATGGGTGTCATATCCTTTTGTTAAAACATTATTGTTGTTTTTATAGGAAGGGAGATGTGTTATGGCTTGTTCATAGGGATGTGTTGTGGTCAGTCTGTGGAACGTCACTGTGTAAATATTCCATCAGTGAGGTTCCAAGGACACCATAGAGACTGGGTAGAATGATGGGGAGAGAGAAAGCACTTGAAGGAGAAGGAAGCGACCATTGAGTCTCTGTGTCTCTGTTGATGAGAATAAATATCGTAAAACTACGCATCTGCCTAGCAGGATAACTCAGCACACATACACCTAGAGAGGTGTGGACTGGCTTCCCAGCTGCCCTGAAGAGTTCTGTTAGTGTAGAGTTGCTCCTGGAGAGAAGAGGGAGGGGTCTCGTCTCCCTGTGAAAAAGTGATAGGTCGCCAGTAGTGGTGCAAGCTAGGCTAGCTCGGGACAGGCACTTACGGACCCCCTGAGAGATGCAGACTGGGCGAGGACCTGCATGCAGCTGCAGATGGTTGCAAGTAATGCAAGATTCAGACTGACACATTTAAAAAATATATATTTATTGACTTTTGCAGTAAACAATTACAGCATAACTTCAGTGCAGTATGCATCTCGACTCAACATATCTCATACATTTTAACTCCCTCCACTGCACGTATCTTGCACATACAAGATTGAAGAGAACATACTCAAACAGAACATCGGCTTGTCCGAAATGAGATGAGCGAGGAGCCACATATTTTCGCGATGCACTTGTGGGCGTTATTGGAGCATTGGGAAGAGGTGGTGTTGCACTTAACCTGGCAATATATTATACCTCAGACTAAAAGCGGAGAAATGCACCATAAAGTTTTTACGCTGGGTCTGGTTTTGGTGAAGCAATATATAGCACTTCACTGGTTATCTAGCAAGGGGCCCACTGTGGTAAATGGAGTAGAGATGATGGAGTGGGCTGTAGTGAATGAGCTTCGCTTGAGAACCTTTAGGACGGACGAGAAGGCTGAGGACTACATGTGGGAGTGGGCAGCCATGATAGGTAACTGGATTGGTAATTCTGCAGAGGAAGAGGAGTAGGGCAGTGGTTCTTCACCTTTTGAGTTCTGTGGGCCCCCCCTCCTTAATCATTACTGGAACCCAGGAACACCCACTGAATTATTATTGGATTACGGATACCACCACTGAGTTATTACTGTATTTTCGATCATTTGAACCACAAAACAATGCACACAAATACAGAAACAAGCATTCATCAAACAAATACACACATTATGAAATATTTTATTTAATTCACAAACAATTATAAAAATACACATTTTAATAGGAAGCTTGAAGCTTTTCCAAATTCAATCGAGGCCATACTATGCTCTGTTTGATGCACTTACATTCCTCCCACAAATCAATCTAAGGATACTAACTTAATTTTTAGTGTTCAGTTTTAAAATCCTTCACACTTTCAGAACGTTTTAAAAAGTTCAATTGTACATTTTGCTACTTTACTTATATCGCATTTCTAACCAGTTGTGGACCCCCTTAGTAGGCTTCACTGAACCCCAGGTGTCCCCAGACCACAGGTTATTTACCACTGGAGTATGGTATCCAGTACTGGGTGTTGCAATTAGTTGAAATTATGAGATGTGCAACTGTGTCACTGACCTCCCTCTGTGCTACCCCACACACGCCATTGGGGGGAGTGACGGTGAGTGGATTATATAGAGCCACTACACAAAGTACAAAATGCTGACACGAAGGGGCAACCTCTGTAGATGCGGGTGGCCGAGGAGGAAAGGGCAGGCGGCATGTCACTTCATGTGTATATGGATGTTATGTGTTCAGCTCAATTTATAATAATACAACAGTTTGATTTGAGACTCATTTTCCTTTGTGTACACGAGCAAACTAATGCCAGCTTCAGTTGTTACCTTGTTAAATATCTGGAAACAAAAATAAAAGTATTAAAAACATATATAAAACGCAGTTTAGTTTTCTGTTCCCAACTGGCACGTTTTGGTGTCGAATTTCCAAAGACACTACCTTTATCAGGCTGCCAAATAATGACATTTCACTTAGAAGCCTTCTTATTCCGTTTCTTTCCTCCTTTAATCAGATAAGGAAACTCAAAATCAACCGTCTTCACCTTCTTATGACAACTGTTATCCAGCAAATCACCAGTCACCGGAAAGATTCTAACTCTCTTCTCGGATTGGTGGAATACAGACTGCGCCATTCATGGGATAGAAAACAAAATGGCCGAATTCAACTCTCCAGGCACCTATTTTAAAGAACTATGGTGCTCACTAACTGAATTCTTATCTAATTAGCTGGCCCCAGTATACAGTTCCAAATGAACTCAGTGTAATGGACTGTATTTACTGTTGTTCCAGACTGGCTTTATTACAATAGTTCGTTAGATTGTGTTTTTAACTATATATTTGCCTCTTACTATCTTTTCCAATTCATACTTGAATGTTGATTACTTTTAGATGAATTTTATTATCCTTAACCACTCGCCCGGTGTGTTTTCATTACTGGTTTTAATAAATGTGTGAAGAGACCCAGCCGAAGCCTTTCTGTGGAAAAGTGTATCCAGTGTTCAAAAGTAAAACCAATTGAGTGTATTCATTCCAAACTGATTTTATTTTTTACACTGCTCCAGCTACAGCTACAGCCACGCAGGTTACTGGATCCATCTGTTTTACCACTCAAATCTTCCAAATACAATCCATGGTCTACTCCTCCTTACAGAACTAGAATTCAAGAGTAATTCCATGCCTGGAATACCCCACAGCCCCCTTTCTATGTACAACAGAGAAAACTATGCACAATAATATAAATACAATGAATTCATAGAAATAATGGATCATTTATACTCTATATAATCCTCCAATCTATTATGCCTTTTGGTGTTTCTATTCGACCTTCTTGGTATCCTTGGCTTAGTTTGATACAACCCTTTGCGTTCTTCTTCCACACCATGATCACTAGCATCCTTGACATTGACAACTCTGTTCAAATTCCAAATGCGAAAATCCTCAGTGTTTACAGATTTACTAAATAATTTGATAACTCTCACCAGAATGCTACATTGGGAAAATTGTTTATGACTCACAGGATCCTTTACCTTAACAATATCTTCCACTTCCATGGTAATTCTATTTGGTCATTTCTCCTAACTCCATATACTCCATTCACCTTCCTATTTTTTTACATCTCTACTCACCAACCCTTTCATCTCGTTCACTTTCCTTCCTTCATTCGTCCACGCTGGATGCAACATGGTATTGGTTTTCCTACCTCTAAATAATTTAAGAGGCACCCTTCAAGTGGTTCTATGTCATGTAACTCTGTACAGCCTCCAACCATTTCTTAATTTCCAACATCCAGTCGGGTCCTGCATATCTCGCCATCTGGATGGCATCCTGAAGCATTCAATTCAGTCTCTCCACTATACCATTTGTTTCCTGATGCTACGAAGCACACCTTTTATGCTTAATATCCTTTCCTTCACAAACTGGCACATCCCCTGGAAACAATTTGAACCCCATTGTTCGTAAGTAACGACCCTAGAAAACCCTCTGGCAAAAATCTCAGGTAAGAACTTTATTATACTCTTGGTATTAATCTCATTAACTATTTTCAACTCAGGCCATCTAGAAAACATGTCAATCAACTGAATACTATACTCCCTTGTATTAGTTCTTTTATGGGTTTCTTCAATGTCCATGGCAATCTCACCACAGACTTTCTTTGGTAGATCCCTGACAATCATGGACTGCTCCATAGTCTTAGGCATTTTGTTACCCTGACAACATTCTACATACACCCTCACTTTCCTCTCTACCTGTTGTCCATTGTTGGCCATCAATAATTCATTTGCTACCTCTCATTACTTATCAAAATACCCTGATGCCCCTCATGGACATTTCCATCAGCTTCTTACGCATTCATTCCAGTGGAACTGACTTAGTCACTCTATGTGCTATGCCTGTATCTAGCGACAGTTCATCCTTTACATTACAGTAGGCTTTGGTTTCCTCATTCAGGAATTTCCTAGATTTCCAACCATTCTTCATCAGTATTATCACTTTCTGCAAAATGTTATGTCTGTTGACTTCTACCTTCCATTCTTCCATCTCAACTGCTCCATCTCCAGTTATGCATACTTTCTCTTCTTCTTCCTAATCCTTTTTCCTTCATCTTCTGTTCCTTTTTTTACCATTCTTGACAGCAGTCTGCAACCATGTTACTTTTCCCAGGTACATAAAACACTTGAAAATCATATTCCTGTAAGACATTCGCCCATTTAGTATTTCTACTTGAGATGTTATCAATCTTGTTATTCTTAAGCACCTCTCTCAAAGGTCTATGATCAGTCCTTACACTAACCTTACAGTCCTTACACTTTAACTTTTTGATTACCCAAAAGACTGCAAATGCCTTCCTCTCAATTACTGAGTACCTTTTTTCTGCAGGTTAAGACTAAATATTATGAAAGTAATAGTTCTTTCTATACACGCATATCTCTGGATGAAGGAAGTGCTTAACACTTTCATACTAGCATCCGTACAAATTATGTTTTCGTACTCATAACAATAACTCTTTAGGCTTTGTATACTCCATCTCTTCTTTCAGTTTCAAAAATTCCCCATTAAACTCCTCATCCCACTTAAACTCTACATTTTTCTTTAACAATCTTCTTATAAAAGACGTTTTCTCAGAAACGTTTGGAACAAATTTGCTGTAACAATCAGCTAAACTGAGAAATGAAGCAAGTTCCTTCTTATTTTTAGGAAATGGCACATTGTTCTAATACAATAACCAAGTTCCTTTATGGGTTTCAAGCCATTCCTGGTTAATGTATGTTGTGAAAAATCAAGTTCTTCTTAATGAAAGTTCCATTCCTCATGGCCAGGGCCACTGGAATTATGCTGCAGGGTTGGCTAAATTAAGCATCTGCAAAAGGCAAATGATGTGGCATACTGTTACACATCTTGTTATAGTATTACTTCATTATTTTGTCATTGTTACTCATGCAACACTGCCTGAGCAAATATTTCAAGTCATTTTGCTAATTGTTAAATTTGACCGGTTGCTTTTTCTTAAAGGTGACCGGTCAACCTTTGCGAAGGGCCTAACTCTGCACAGTAGCATGTGTTGCTGTGTTTTAGTAACTTTAGATCCATTTGAGATAGAAACAAATTGTGATTTTGTTAGAACCTGCATGTACTAAAGTAGATGTTTGGTTATGTGCAAATGAGAAAAATCCATAATTATTGACTCATTATTGTGAATCATAACTGATGGACGTCAGTTCAGAAATGTAGATGTTAAATCTTATTGAATGAAAAATAAGTGCCAAGAACCTTACAGTCCCTGAATCAAATCTGAGGTAAAGATATTAAAAAGTCAGTAAAAATACACAAAAAAAGTCAAGCACCTCGTAAACATAAGCACTGGAATGTATTTGTGCTATCCTTACCTATGTGTCACTGCGTGCTGCTCCTTCCTATCATAAACCCTTGATGTTGTAGAGCACTGTGGTGTTTTGTAGCTAGGTTCATGCTTTACGAATGACACACATATATTTGTTAAATAAACCCCAAAAAGGTGAATGGAGAAATGTAAACGGGGAAATTAGGGATGCAATTGTCTTTTCTGTATTTCTGTTATGATCTTGAACAGAAAGCAGAAGAGGACAAATAGAATGAAGAAAGAAGAGGGAATGTTGAGTGGACAACAGTGACAAGAAGTTAGAGAGATGTTTAAAAAAACAAACCATGAAAGAGTGGGAAGTGGAAAGTTGGAATGGGAATGAAGAGGATAAAAGTGGATGGTAGTACACTGGTGCAGCATAGACGACTTTTTTGCGAGGTAAGTCCTGCTTTTTTCAACTTTTTCTTGACACCATGGATTGTTCATCTTTGTGTGAACCGTATGTTTGTGATATTAGGTCTGTGTGTGTAGTAACGCTCCAAATCAGTGCCCCAGTTTTGCTCTGACCGTAAAATGGTACTGTGAAATTAGTTTCCCCAACTGATGTATTTAAGTTTCCTGTAAGTACATGGTAGATAGTGCAGAAATTGCACCAGTGTCATGGAAGTTACACGTCATATATATGGGTTGCGGTGTATATATTCACCACCCACATAGATGACAAAAATATGTAACTCTCAGGAGCACCACTGTGATTTGCTATGACTCCTGGAAAGGAAAAGTGCCTTTTGTGGGTATGAACACCTATTTTTATATGTTAACAAGTCACCCTGAAGCTGGGTGCTTGATTTATAAAAAGATGCCACACTACATATTAGAAATAGCTCCTGTCAAGGCACATAAAGGTTGGTGTGCATCCACCATGTTTCTGACACCTACATAGAAAACTTTTTTTGATTTTTAGAAACACACTTCCAAGGCTCGTTTCTGAAAAAAAAAAAAATGGCCCACACAGCCTTAGAGTTTTGTCCCATGGTGTGGGGTCATTATGTTTTTATTTTCATGACAGACAGAAAGATAGGACATCAGACTATCCACTCTAAATGGCGTGGGGGGCTGATGCACTTCCTCTGACAGCCTCTACTCCATTGGGTCATCGTAGTAAGTTTTTCGATGTCAGAGACAGCGAGGGCACCACTTTGGAAAAATCAATGATCCGCCACACTTATAACTGCGCAGGCAGACTGAGGGTTTGGTGGACAGTGTATGTGCAGCACATTTCTGACGGAGTACTCTGTCCTCAAACTCTAAATCAGGCCCCGGATTTCCAAAGTCTTTTTTCACTGTGTAGGTTAAGCTGGATTCTGCATGAGTAGGCCTAGGTATAATTAAACAGTTCATATCTATCTTATCCCAGAAAAACACTAGCAGACACACCTGCTTGGTGTGTCTGATCGCCACTCCATTGCGGTCAACCGGAAAGCAAGCTTAGATTTTGGTGAACTCTAAACTAATACTTTTACAAGGAGCTTTTTGCCTTAAAATTAAAAAAAAAATCTCTCCACTTTGCCTTATGATTGATTGCAAATTTTATAAAGCACGCAATCACCCCAGAAAAGGATGTTCTGGAGCCGACTAGACCTTAAAGCACTGAAGAGTCTCGAACAGAAGGTGGTAAAAATGTGTGTTTTTAATAACTTGTGAAACTGTGTAAGAGTTTTTTCAGATTGACATTTCATGAGGTAGAGCATTCCAGGTCTTAGCTGCCTTCACTGCAAAGGGCCAGCCACCCAGTCTGGCTTTCCTGAACCTCGGAACGGAAACAAAGTTTAGGAAACTGGAGCACAGAAGGTGGGGAGATGTGCACAATGTGAATAAATGTGTCTGATAGGTGTTCACGGAGAGGTCATTCAAGAATTTGTGAGAGTGGCAAAAAGCTTTGAAAGTGTTCCATTTGGAAATCAGACGTAACTAGAGCTGGATCCTATGGGCAGAAATGTGGAAACACTTGTTGAGGCCTAATATCAGACAGCCTGAGGTGTTCTGCACTAACTGTAGTCTATGGGACAGATGAAATGGAAGACCCCAAATAAAGAATGAGGCCCATATTTATACTTTTTTAGCACCGCATTTGCGTCATTTTTTTACACAAAAGCGGCGCAAATTTACAAAATACAATTGTATTTGCGTCAAAAAGCGGCGCAAATGCAGAGCTAAAAAAGTATAAATATGGGCCTGAGTACCATTCAGATCACACAACAGAATTTTATGTGTAATGCTCAGTGGGATACTGCTTTTTTCACAGAGCTCCATTTGTTATTGTAATCAAACCTAGACATTATTGGTTCCTACCTATGCCTGTAAAAATGCTAGCAAAATGATTCAGGTTTATTTTCTACTTAGTTTTTAAAATCTAATTGTGTTGTAAAAGTAAATGTTTGATAGTTATAGTGGAAAAGCAAATTAATAAAATTGTTATTTGTGCTGCCTGAGCCACAACTAGCCTACAACCAATTTCTCCGCTCATCTCACCCCCATAGGCCTCACCCCACACATTACTGGCTGGTGTTTACAACTCTTGTCACCAGATGAATAGTCTTCCCTCTGGGTCCAGGAAGTCACGGGTTGTCAATAACTCAATAACTGCCCACGTAACAAGGATTAGCCATTTAGTAGGGCTACAAGAAGAGTTGGCAGAACAAAAGGCAGCCTTCACACTACCTATTTTGATTTTTTTTTTTAAACATATTTTATTGAGTTTTCAAACCGTCTTGAATAATTAGTCTTTCATTCATATCACATTTCAGGCACCAATTGCCTCGTTACTATACATTATCTTGTGTTGAAAGTCACAATGTTGGTACAATTGCGCTAAGTCAGACCTCCCTCCCATCTCACCCCTGAGCCATATCCCTGACCTAAATATGATGTGTTCACTCAGAGTGTATGACCTGAATGTTTGTATATTGTGCCTCTGCCATTTCTGTGGTGCTATTGTGGCTCCTGTGTCGAGTTTGCCGTGGCTGTTTGTTCGTTTCTATCAGCGTGGCTATTTCTGTCTGTTGTGTTGTCTTTATAGGCTATGATTAATTGGGGGTGGAGCGGGTGCTGCGGTGGGTGAGTTCTCCTGTGACCCCAGTTGAGAGTGTGGGGCATGTTCTTTCAAACAATCTATTATAGTCTCCCATGCTTGGCCATTTCTAGTAGGACCCCTCCATTATATCCCGCCCAGCGTTCGAGTTCCTTTTGCCAGCAAGTGAGTCCGGGCCCACTCGGGGCCTTCCAATTCCTAGTTATTTCTCTCTTCACCAGTATGTATGCCAGGTGTTGGAATCGGCTGGTGACCTTATTCTTAGGGGTGTGTGGAAACCAGTGCAATATGCAGTGGGCAGGGGAATTAGGTACATCCCTTGAGGTTACCTCCGCAACTGTGGTGGTCACAGCCACTCAATAGTCAGCAAGCTACGGGCATGTCCAGATCATGTGTATTAGTTCGGCACCCACCTCCCCGCATCCCAGACATGCCACTTCGGTCATCTGAAAGTACTTATTGATGCATCCCGGGGTCATGTATGCCCTGTGTATTATACAGTAGTTGATTAATTTGAATCTAGCGTTTATAGATACTTTAGGTGCCCTCTCTAGTAATGAATCCCAGTCTTTATCCCTTAGGGGGGTTTCCAAGTCTTCCTCCCGGTGGGTTCTAAATGTGTCAAGAGGTTGCATTATATTGCTACGTATAGCTCTATAGAGGAATGTTACTGCTTTGATTGTACCAGAGGATAGTACTATGTATTGACATGCTATGTTTGGTTGAGGTTCTAATAACCCTGTGCTCCAATGTTTGCGGAATACTGTTGTGATAGCCTTGGGTAGTAGAAAGTGTCCTTGTGGAAGGTCGAACTCCGAGTGGAAGTCCTTGAACAGAAGAAGGCCCCCCTCACGGAACATGTCACCCACAGTGTTCGTCCCCTGCGGGAGTCCAGTCTCTTAATCCCCTCCAATCTCTGCTGTGAGGCAATGTCTCTAACATAGGTAGACAAGGTATGTCTGGGGAATAGGGCAATTTAGTGTGTGTCTGTTGCAAACATCTGTTTCAGCAATTTCAGATGGTTCAGAATTATTGGGTATTTCTCTCTGTTGGGCGGTTAGATCTTAACAGAGTTCCGATTGAGTTGAGCGAGAACAGTGAAGAATGGTCCTACAGATCGCTCCAATGTCCTTTAGCCAGAAAGCCACTGTGTGAACCACTGCAGCTGTGCAGCTATGTAATATGTCTCAAAATCGGGGACTGCGAGTCCCGCATTATGTGTGGGTCACTGTAGAGTAGTGAGAGCCACTCTCCTGCAGTCCTCTCCCCACAGGAAGGCAACTACCATGGAGAACAGCTCATGGAACACTTACTAGGGATCCATATTGGAAGAGTGTTGAAGTAGTACAACAAGTGGGGGATGACCACCATCTTGAGTAAGGCCACTCTCCCTCATGCCAATGGGTGAGCCTTTTTCAGAAATCCATGCTTGATTTCAGTGCTCTGATTGCCTTCTGTATATATCAAGGACATCAGCCCGATCATGGTAGATCCTCACGCCTAGGTAAGTCAGACAGATCGGCTCCCATTGGAGTATCTCTAGCCCCTCAGGGGGCAGGGGTTGCCCACTGCCATCAGGAGCAGTTTCAATTTGTGTCAATTAACCCTGAAGCCTGATATTGAGCCAAATTTCTCAAGTGAGTTTCTAGCTGCTTTGAGGTCAGTTGTGGTGTTCTTCAAGAACATCAGCAAGGCATCTACATACAATGCTATGCAATGTGGGTAGTCCTCGGCTGCGGCGCCATGGTACCAACCTCCATCTCTGGCTTGGGTGGCCAGTGGCTCAATTTCTAGTGCAAACAGCAACCCGGACAAGGGCCTTGTTTCCCTGCTGACAATGTATCTGTCAGACATGGTTCTGTCCGACCGCACTCTCACCACAGGGTCAGTGTAACGTAGTTTCATTCAGGTTATGATGCCCTGGCCGAGCTGCAAGCGTGTCAAGACCCTGTATAGATAGTCCCATTCAAGGCTGTTGAATGCTTTCTCTATATCAATGGCAAACACTGCCACCTCTTCTCAGCAGCATGTTTCCACTTTAATGAGTGCTAGGAAATGGCTAATATTGTGAGCTGTGTTGCGGCCTGGTATGAAGCTGGCTTGGTCTGGGTGGACCAATTTGTGCATAAGGGGTAAGAGTCTGGTGGCAAGGATTCGGCTAAGGAGCTTGTAATCTGTGTTTAACATCAACAAAGGTCAGTATGCTGCACTGTCATGTATCCCTGGTTTCAGCAGTGGGACCACCAGTGCCACCTGAGTGGGTCCCGGCAAGCCACCTTCTTCCTTTGCTGTTGTGTATAGGTCTCCTAGTCTTGGGCCTAATTAATCTAGATAAGAAGTGTAGATCTCTCCCGGGAATCCGTCTGTTCCCGGGGTCTTCCTTTGTGTCAGTCCTTTCACCACCGCTCAGACCTCGTCCAGGGTGATCTCTCCTTCCAGTTCTTCTATCTCCTCTTGGGTGAGGTTTGGGGCCATTAGAGGGTACATAAATGTTTATAGGTCAGATGCATTGCTGATAGTGCTACTTGAGTATAGGGTGGTGTAGTACTGAGTGAAGCTTTTGTTTATTTTCTCTTGTTGATAGAGTTGCTCGTCATCTCCATTTTGAATTCCTGCTATTGGTGTTTTCCTCTTTGATGATTTGCTAGCCAAGCTAGTAGGGACCCCGTTTTATCCCTTTCCTAATGTGCCCTTACCATATATTGTTTGTAATCAAAGCATTGGAGCCTTTCGATACACCCTTCTACCTTCTCTCTAGCAACCAAAAGTGTAGTCTGCAGTTCCGGATGGCCTGGTCTGTCCTTCTCCACCACCCTTAGATCATGCTTTGCCACCATGACTTCCCGCATTAGGGTAGTCCTTATTCCCAACGATGTGGCTATGCATTTTCCCCTTATTGCTACTTTGAAAGCATCCCATACAACAGGGAAGAGGACGCTGTGCCCTTATTTTCCTTGAAATATTGTCATATGTGTTCTTGTATCACAGTTTGATAGGCTGGGTCTTCAAGGGATTTGGGTTTTAGCTTCCAGGTTGGAATGCGGCATCTGGGGCCCGCCCAGTTTAGTTGAAGTAGGACTGCTTTGGGGCCTGAAATGGTCTTGGACAGGTATTCCATGTCGCTTACCCTGCAAATGTGCTTCGAATGAGCAGAAAAAGGTGTCTAGATGTAGCTCATGTAGGCAGAAAAGAAGGAGTAGTCCTTTGTTTGAAGGGGTGGCCTCTACCAAGTCTCTATTGGGCTCCACTGCATTTGCCAGGACTTGTAGGTGTGGGCAATGGGGTTTATCGGGGATTCCGTCAGGTGCGGGTGTGAGTGATCCATAGTAGGGTCGGTCTGCGATGCAGTTGAAGTCTCCTCGTATTATGAGTGGCGTGTGAATTAAATGAGGAGCTAGTGTTCTTGATAATGTCACTAGGAAGGCCCCCTGGTCTGTGTTTGGGGCACAGGCACTAATTAATTGTGTGTCCCTCCAGTCTGCCCATAACTGCCACATATCTTCCTTCATGATCTATCCCTCTCCTGTGTGTTGGAATGGGACTTCCGCCCATTTCCAGATAAGGGTCATATGCAGAGTAGGCTGTGAAGGTTAGCTGGCCCCTCTACCTTCTATGCAAAGCTACCCTCTCCTTGGCTGCTAGATGTGTTTCTTGCAGCCTAGCTATTTGAATACTTGCCTATTCAAATAACAGAATACCTTGTATCGTTTTGTCATTGTGTGCATCCCCATTAAATTCCAGGAAAGGATCCTATACTTTATGGGGGGCGCCATGCAACCATTTATTCTATCTGGTCGTTCTGCCACCACCCTTTGTCATTCACTCCAGGGTCTGCTAGCCTCCTAGTTCCTGGCAGGGCTTTAGGGGCCCTGGGGAAACAGCTTGTTTTTCCCAAGAAAACCAACATAGAGCATATAACCCAGCTCCCACTCTCCAAGACGAGTAGGTATTAAACCCTTATCCAAATGTATTATCTAACTATAACCTCTCCTGTGAGGACTGGCCAAATGTCTTGGGTAAGTCCTTTTCCTATGTGAGGCACTCCGCCAGGAGCGCCCATCCAGCTATTCAGAGATTGAAGAAAAAGTTCAGTGGCACTGATTCAGGTATTTTATCTTTCAGTCTTGTGTGTTGTGGCAAGCAGGTTGCTGCTCAGATAATGTTGTGGGGCGTTTCTGGTGTGACGATAGGCAGTTCGTTGCTTAGTGTTCCAGAGGAGGTGGATTCTTGGTTGGAATCAGAGACCCCCTCAGCCTCATCCTCCATCGTGGAAGTTCGGCTGGCGCCGCTCCCATTCATTGACGCCACCATGTACATTACTCTCTCCCTTTCGCGATGGGTTTCAGTTGTGGATGGGGCTGTTCTCTTCCTGAGTGGTGTTCCCCGTGCTGATCTATTATTGGGGGGAGGTCACTTCTTTTGGTGGTTTTGACCTGCTGGGGTTGTCGCTCCACCCAGTCCCAAGTCTCCACACAATATTGCCCTTTTGCCTGGCATGGTTGAAAATGTGGTTGCGATCTTTGTAGTGCAGTAAGCTGGCCCCCACTGGTTGCAAAGGAGCCCCTGATGGGGTGGGGGCCTTGCCAGGACTCTGTGCACCCTTTCAAGGGCATAGAAAACAGAAAGGCCTTCATGTGCTATTTCGTCTCACAGCCAGCCTTCCAGGTAAACCAGAATTTCGTCACTTCCGATTTTCTCCGCTAATCCCACTAGGCGAATATTATTATTACGGCATGCTCTGTTTTCAGCAATTTCTGCTCGAATTTCTAGTGTCCATAACTTTGTTTCCAAGTTGGTTAGGTGCTCCTTTGCTGATATTAACGATGGAGATAGATCGGTTATGTCTCTTTCGTTTGTTGTGACCCATTCTGCTAGGCGTTTATGGTCATTGCGCAGTATTTCCAGATCTGTTCTGTGTATCGATTTCAGTGGCGTAGCGTGGGTTGTCAGCACCCGGGGCAAGGCAAGTAATTTGCGCCCCCTAACCCGTGGATTTTAGCACTCGAGTCCCCCCCCCCCAGATGTTGCGCCCGGTGCGGCCGGCCCCCCCTGCACCCCCCACGCTACGCCACTGATCGATTTTAGTTTCAAGCGCCTCTCCGCTATTGCCTGCAGTATACCTTGGAGCGTTTGGTCTTCCAGTGTCCCGGTCTGTGGCAGCGGGGTCACCGACTCCCTGAGACGTGTCTTTATCTTCTCCTATAGGCCGTGTCTGCTTCGGGTCCTGCTGTTTCTTTTTGTTTGTTTTTCCCATGTCAGTCTTCAGGCCAGTCGTCCAGCGCTCTGTGTCATTTGTAGTCCTTGGGTGGCAATGTTGCACCTGTGCAAGCATATGGCGCACTGTTCTTGGGGCTTGCAGTAAACAGTATGCCAAGGAAATTTCCTTTCCGGTTGCATCCTGGTGTAGACTGCGGGGGCACTTCCCTTGGGGGGGGGGGGCGTCAGGCGTCTAAGCTCCTCTGTCTCTACAACCCCACTTAGTGTATGGAGTTGCTCGAGTCCATCTGGTACCCATATTTTTGGTGTGGCCTTGGCAGGAGCTCCCCTCTAACGTTTCTCAAACCACCGTCTGCAGGTGTGGGTTGGTGGCAATAATGAGCCTCCTGCTTCTCAGTCCAGTACCCCGTGCCAGATTTACAGGGGAAAGGTGCAGTAAAGGCAAGCATGCGCCAATTTTTAATATTCTGTTTGTTTCTAGGCCCCTGCTGCTGTTTACTAGGGAGCTGTGACACTTATGACAGGGCTCCTCTGAACTATTGTGGGTCCTGGTGTCCTCCCTGCTCGGGGATTCACCTATCGCATGGAGCGCCCAAAGGGGGACCGAGGCAGGTCATGCCAGTGGGCTTTGTAATGTTGGGGGCCCTAGGCCCTCAGCTCCGGAACGAAGTCACGCAGACACAGTATTTTGGTGGTATAAACTGGCCTCAGGCACGTGCGCCTGGCCCCTTTTATTGGCAGGGTCACCTGACTGGTGACGCCTGTGTTGGGTGGGTGTGGAGTGCACATGTAAGACCAGCCCTCAGCAGAGTGGCTGACAGAAACACTAGAACGAGTCCAGCTGGACTCTACATCCCTCCCAAACTTTATTGAGGAACCAAACAAAGTCCAACCTGTAAAATAAAACAATAACAAAGCACCACAATCAGTCTCTCAGCCTCGAAAAGGCAGACTGAAGATTTGCAGTTGACATGGTGTAGCTAGGAGCACCCGGACACCTCAGCACGAGTCCATAATTCAGCCAGGTACAGCTGGGCACAAACACTATGGGGGTCATTCTGACCCTGGCGGTAAATACCGCCAGGGCGGAGGTTGGCGGTAGCACCGCCAACAGGCTGGCGGTGCTCCGCCGGGCATTCTGACCGCGGCGATACAGCCGCGGCCAGAAGCGGAAAGCCGGCGGTGTACCGCTGACTTTCCGCTGCCCATGGGAATCCGCCATGGGGATTCTGACACCCCATACCGCCATCCTGTTCCTGGCGGTTCGCCCGCCAGGAACAGGATGGCGGTATGGGGTGCCGTGGGGCCCCTGGGGGCCCCTGCAGTGCCCATGCCAATGGTGCTGCTGGGGGGTGGGGAGGCTCCTGCCATCCCATGCAACCTCGGGCGGCTGCTCAGTAGTGGTGCTGCTGGCAGGGGAGGTTCCTGCCCATCCCTTTTAACCTCGTACAGCTGCACAGTGGTGGTGCTGCTGGTGGGGTGAGGCTCCTGCCTATCCCCTGCAACCTCGGACAGCTGCACAACCATGGTTGGTGGTGGGTGCTCCGTCACAGTTCCTGGTCCAGGCCCCTTGCTCTACCTGCTTGCTGGTGCAGGCTCCTTGATCTTCCTTCCTTCAGGTGCAGGCTCCTTGATCTTCCTGCCTGCTGGTGCAGGCTCCTTGATCTTCCTGCCTGCTGGTGCAGGCTCCTTGGCCTTTCGGGTGGCAGGTGGAGGCTCCTTGCTTTTCCTGCCTGCTGGTGCAGGCTCCTTGGCCTTTCGGGTTGCAGGTACAGGCTCCTTTCCCTTCTTGCATGCTGGGGCAGTCTCCTTCCCCTTTAGGCTGGCTGGTGCAGACTCCTTCCCCTTCAGGACATGTGGCCTCGATCCTTTCCACCACGAGTGGGTGCAGTGAGGACTGGGTCCGTGGACTGTGTGGCTGAGGTGCTTGGCTGGGTTCTTCCTACCCTGGCCATATGTGCAGGATGGGGGGGAGGGGCAGAGAAGAGGTCAATGGTGGATAGGAACAGTTTTTAGGGACATTGGGGCGGGAAGAGGGCAAAGGAATAGGAGTGGAGGATGAGGGAGTGGTTGTGCAGGTGTCTGCTGCCTTTGGGTACAGGTGAATGGGCTGTTTGCTGTTGTGAGGTGGATGTCTGTTGGGTGTCTGAGTGCTTGCGTTTGTGTACTTTAGGAGGGGGGACAGACACAGTGGGAGGGGATGCAGGGGACATGTGCATGGCTGTTGTGGAGGTGTCTGCCAGTGAGGTGTGTGTTTAGCTTGGTGTGGTGATGATGCTGGTAGTGGATGATGATGTAGTGCATGCAGGTGTGAGTGTGGACGTAACTGGGTGGGAGGTGGAGGAGGAGGAGGAGGGGAGACAGTGGAAATAGTGGATGTTGTTATGTCTGCAACTGGATGGTGTTTGTGTGAGTGCCTGTGGGATGAAGTGTGGTGCTTGTGTTTGCCTGTGACACTCTTGGGTGTTGTCCTGTGTGCATGCTCGTCTGTATGTGTGCTTGGGATAGGTTGGGGTTGAGGGGAATGGGACTGGGCAGTGGAAGTTGGAGGGGGGACAGTAGGAACAAAGACAATGGCTGCCATCAGAGAGGAGGACAGGGCCTGAATCGATCTCTGTTGGGCCGCCAATCCAGTGTGAATGCCCTCCAGGAATGCATAAGATTGTTGCATCTGGGCTGTCAGCCCCTGGATGGCATTCACAATGGTTGACTGCCCTACAGGGAGATGGATCTCAGGAGTTCAATAGCCTCCTCACTCAGGGCAGCAGGGCAAACTGGGGCAGGGCCTGAGGTGCCTGGGGTGAAGGAGATGACCACCCTCCTGGGTGAACAGGCACGGCAACTCAAAGAGGGGCTGCTGGGAGGGAGGCGCTGGTACGGGGGGTGGCAGCTGTACCTGTAGCTAGGGTGGTCACAGAAGTGTCCGTCGCCACCAGGGAGCTTCCATCGGAGGAGGTATCTGTGTCAGAACTGTCCCCTCCAGACTCCGCCATGGTGCCCCCCTCGCCCTCCGTCCCACTGGTGCCCTCACCGTCGGTGGACCCTTCCTCCTGGGTCCTGTGGGATGCAGCTCCCTCCCTCGCCGGTGCCTCTGCTCCTCCGCCAGATGATGCTAATACACATAAGGACAGGATGGCAAAACAAAAAACGGGGGGAAAGAGACAAAGGATACACTTGGTCAATGGCTGCAACAACACCACCGTTGGCGTACACAGTACTGTCTCACACAGAGAACAGTCCTAGGCAATATGCATTGCACTTCCAGAGGAATAGTAAGCGACCAAAGCATAAGGAGGGGCAAACACCGCCAAATGCAGCACACCTGGGACCCAAACAGCCCTGAACAGTAGTGGATGCCTAAAAGCTAGTTTCCAAGATTTTCCATTCTAAACCCTAGCCACCAGGGGACCTACGCTGCAATGCAGGCCTGGCCTAGGGGCACCCACTGAAACACATCCCCCAGCTGGATACCACCCTACCATGCGTAAGTTGTAATGATGGGCACTGTACCCACCCCCTTGTGGCTGCTGTGATGCCCTCAAGCGCCCATCCAGCTCAGGATAGGCCACCGCCAGTATGCGGGCCATCAGTGGGGTCAGGGTTCGACGGGCACCCCTTCCTCGTTGGGAGGCCATCCCCAGCTGGGCCTCCGCTGTCTTCCATGCCCAGCGTCTCAGGTCCTCCCACCGTTTGCGACAGTGGGTGCTTTGCCTGCCATAGACTCCCAGGGTCTGCACGGCCGTGGCGATGGCACACATTATACCCTTCTTTTGATGAGCGCTAACCTGCAGAGGCAATACACACAGAAAAATAGCTTAAGACAAACAGTCCTGCCTGTTACACATATGGTCCACCATACCTGTTTCCATTACCATTTACACACACATGGCCCAGCACACAACCTGCAGAGAACATCCATCCACCCCCTTACACAAGGCCTTTACACACACAACTCCAGGCATTCCTGCCACATGCATCGTGCTCACAGTGTACTCACCTGTTGGTCTGGGGGCCCATACACCAGTCCATACTGGGGTAGGACCCCATCCACCAGTCTCTCCAACTCCTCCAAAGTGAGAGGCTGGGGCCCTTTCCCTGGTCACACAGGCCATGGTAGGTTCCAGACACAGGTCATGCAGTGCAGATTTGTGTATGTGGCTGTATACTAATAGATTGGTGTGTATGTGTGTCATAATTTGGTGAACAGATGTCCGCCGCCGCGGCAGTAAGTTGACAGTCATCAGCGTGGCAGTAAGTGGGATTTACCAACAATATCATAATGAGGGCCTTAATGTATATGTCTGCAAAAAGGGAATTCCATCACAACAGCATTAGTTTCCCCTCCCCACCAACACAGCGGTCCGCCTGCCCGATTTATATGCAGGCAGACATTAGTTTGGCCACGACACTGACTATGCCATCACAGCCATGGGCAAACATCTCTGAGAGCACGATGGAGTAAGGGGCTGTCAAAGAGTTGGCTATATGCCCATCCGCCCAATTAGGATGGACTGGCATTGCTGTTTTTTACAATCCATAAGCGAAAGTGAAAAAAACAGATTTCCCCCTCTCCATTGGAGATGACTCCCATGGCGAGGGGGCATTATGGGCCTCATTGCTGCCCGCCAAGTTGAAACCGCCGCGCGCCCGCCAATGCGGCCGCATTCCCGGGGTGTCAATTTGGAGATCCCCACTGGGCCGGCGGGTGGAAACCTAGTTTCCACCCACCGGCCCAGCGAGGATCTCGGCCGCAACACGGGAGCCGGCTCCAAATGGAGCCGGCGGTGTTGCGGCGGTGCGACGGGTGCAGTTGCACCCATCGCGCTTTTCATTGTCTGCTATGCAGACAGTTAAAAGCTCCATGGGGCTGTGGCAGGGGGCCCCGCAACTCCCCTTTCCACCAGCCTTTTCATGGCGGTTCATACCGCCATGAAAAGGCTGGCGGGAGGGGGACTCGTAATCCCCTGGGCAGCGCTGCCCTGGGGGATTTCAACCTCCGGGACCAATGTGGCGGGAAACCTCCGGTCCCGGCGGTGCGACCACAGTGCTTCCGCTGCGGTCATAATCCCATGTGAAGCACCGCCAGCCTGTTGGCGGTGCTTCCGTCAAAACAGCCCTGGCGGTCTTTGACCACCAAGGTTGTAATGACGGCCTATGTTTTTTATTTTCAAAATGAAAATCCCAAAGTTTGGTTAAAGGCTCTGTGCGTATTGACACCAGGATATTGTCAGGAAATAATTTGGAGGACAAAATATCAAAAACAATATTGACAGGCTAAGTCTAGGTTTTCTATACCTAACTTCACAAGTATGCACCTATGCAGGACATATATCTTCAAGATATGTAGAGTTAGGAATAGTAAATCTATATTTCCCAATATACAGTTAGCGTTCAATATTTTGTCCCTCAATATTCTGTCCTTTATATTTTTGTACGATGATATTCTGGTGGTGGATATTCAATAGTCCACTTCATTGCGGTTGACCAAATATCCTGCTGAGGTCCTTGTCAACCATGAGCTAATAATTCTCAATCGTGCTTTACTTTTACTAGGAGACTTCTGTCTTAAAAGTTTTAAAAATCATATCTCCAGTTCCCCGTTATGGGATTGATTGGTTGATTGCACATTTTTTACAGCACATGTTTACCCTGGAAAGAGGTGATCATTGCAAAAGTCAGCCAGTCAGTCTGGCTTTCCCGAACCAGAGATGAAGTTCAGGGAACTGGAAAACAGAAGGCAAGGAGATATATTTGTCAACAGAGAGATCATGGAAGACATTGAGCCAGTGGCAATAAGATTTGAAAGTGATCAATTTGGAAATTAGCAGTCATTGGAGCTGGGTGAGATGTGCACAAATGTAAGGAATGCTTCCTAAAGCACATTATCAGGCATGTCTACTTATTATTAAAGCCTGCATAAATATTTCCCTGGAGGAAGTGGGCAGGAAAAGCAAGATTTTTCTTATGGTGCTAAGCAGACAAAAGCAAACAGAAATCATTTGGCTAATTTGAGTTTCAAAAGAGAGCTGCTTATCAAAGATAATCCCTGGTCTTTTAAACCCGGTGACCCGTTGTAGGAAGCAGACTGAGAGAATCCGGCTACCACTCTGGAGTTTGCAAAGACGGATTTTCAAAAATCAAGTAATTGAATTTCATCCAGTTGGACACTTCTTCCGTACATGTTTTGATTTTTTATTTATAGTGACACCATATCTCCATCAAGTCTGAGAACAGTGTGTGTATTTCCAGAATAAGCAAAAACCTTTAGTCCGAAAGAAACAATAATATTCGCCAGAGTATGACCATAATGATAATATAATATTGCTCTTACAGAAGAACCTTGTGGAAATCCTGCAGTAATAGGTTTAAAAGAATGTTGGAAATTGGCCAACTACACTGCCTATGTGTGATTGGATGAAAAAGCAGAAAATCAGTTACAGATTTATTTATTTATCAGATTTAATTTATTTTAATTGGCAATTTTACTGTGTTATTGTTTTGCATTACGAACTGTTGGTACTGGTTGAATTTAACATGCATTTTCTGGGAATTTGCTTGCCGCTTGTACTACAGATACCAGTCTAAGTGTTAACTGAGTTTGTAGGGGGTTGCCTTTCCCAAATTATCAACCTGATTTCTGATAACCTTAGACAGCAGTAGAAAACTAGTGGAGTAGTAACACTTCCTTGAAGTAAGGCATTTCAAGTGGAGGGGGTTTCCAAAAATATTAAAAAAAAATACAAGGGCAGGTTGGAATGCAATGCCACAGAGCTATTAATAGCAGGAGGGTAACTGTAAGACTCGTTCAGGAGTGTCCCCTAGCATACATGAGCCAACGAAAAACCAGATTGCTGAAAACAAAATGCACATGAAAGGCTGAAAGGCATCATCAGATAGGAATTAACCACCTTGTGAATATAATTAATTTTGAAAATGTTGAGGATTTGGGTTCGAAATAAAACGATTGTAAAAAATAGTTTTTCTCAGGTTGGTGTTTAGTCCAGATAATATACAAACAGGAATCCAGGGTGTGGTGAACCTGGATGGGGGACTGTGAAGAAAAGATCAGGTCAAGAACACAGACTCAGGTGTGAGTTGGACCCTTGACCATCCAAGTCAGGGCTCAAGGCTCATGAGTCAGTAAACAAATGTTTGAAACAGCTCAGACCTTGAGATCTACCAGGACTGCAAGGCTGAGAGGTGTGGAAAAATGAGATGAGAAACCATGTCCAAGAAGATACCTAAGAATATGGCACAGAGGTGAAGGGACTGTCCATAAGGCAGCTGCGGGTACTTTTCAATGTATCTTAGACCTTGGTTCCATCCTTACATTTCCACCCATACTCTTCAGCTTGATGATCTTTTGTTGGTGCTTAAAATTCAGCTCTCTTTGAGCTTAAGCTTGAGGATGTCCCTTCCCATTTCTTGGTACCAGTGTTTGAAATATACTTCCTGTTGTCTGCTGGCATATTTCTAGTTTTCAGACTGATACCATTGAAGGTATAATCCCTTAGGACTCTGGAAAGTTCTGGTGAGCAGGAGCCCAAGCAGCTTGGCTGCCTCACTAAAGGTTCCCACGAGCTTTGCTCTTGTCTCACTTGTGTAAAGTAGGATGGGGTGGGGTGTTGTTTTGACAAAACAAGGATACAACTCCTGGATAATCCAGAGACGGCGAATTTGCATTTTGCAAGAAAAACTCATCCTCAAATCCTTATCAGGTGAGTAAATTGAGAATCTTCATTCCAGTAATAGTAACTATTAGAAATAGGGTCTCTGGTTTGCAGTCAGTTTGCACTCTGTCCAAGCAGGGACCCTCACTTTAGTCAGGGTAAGGGAGATGCACACCTAGGATAACCAGTGCTCACCCCCTTGTAGCTTGGCACAAGCAGTCAGTCTTATCTCAGAGGCAATGTGTAAAGTAGTTGTACCAACACTCACAGTAACCCGGTGAAAACACCACAAAAGCACTCAACACCAGTTTAGACAAATAGCCAATATAATCTGAGTAAAACAAGACCCAAACAAAACAAATCCAACATACACAAGCAAAGTTATCAATTTTTAAAGATTAAACTTCAATATAGCGCTTAGAAACACAAATGCTTCAAATTGGTGATATCACAGCATCGTGGCGGAGTCGTTCCCAATGATCTAACCCCAATGCCACCGGTCACAGACTTGCACGGACCCCCAGGTACAGTACCTTGTGAAAATGAGGAAACAATCCGGTGCACGGAGTCAGGGATCGAGGCGATGGTGCGGTGTTGGTTACGGTACTGCAGAGAAAAGGAGCGGAGGCATCAGTTCCTTGCTGCTGAGTTGTGGAGGTGAGGCGGTATCAGTGCGAAGCATTAGTTCCTTCCACTTCCGGCGGGGTTGATAGCCGGCAGTCACAACGTAGTGTGGCGACCTCAATGGGTCGCGGCACGAGGCTGCAGGTGCCGTGGCAGAATCGGGTGCCACTGAGGTCGGTGACACAGCACTTCAGAATCTCACAGAATTGTGGACTTCAGTGAGGCTGTGGCGGTGGCAGGCCCGTGGGGTCGGTCGGGGTCGCCTCACTTGAATGGGGACCACTACTTCAGTTGCAGGCGGCAGCGCGGGATCCGGCAGTGTCATCAGTCTGGGCATCCTCTGAAGTCGGTGCACTTGGTTTTTCTTGGTTTTTCACAAACTTCTCCTTTCCAGGGCCCAGGTACTGGATTAGGCACCCTTTGGCATGGTTGGAGTCTCAGCAAGAGAGTTCAGGTGCTGGGAGAGGAAGCCTCTGATGGCCCTGAGACTTCAGAATGGGGGTAAGCTCAGTGAAAGCCCTTGGAGAAACTTCACAAGCAGGATTACACAGTCTTTGCCCTCTCTAAGGCAGAAGCAGCAACTGCAGGCCAACCCACCAAAGCACACACAGCAAAGGGGCAGTACTGCTCCTCCAGCTCTTCAGCTCTTCTCCTTGGCAGAGGTTCATCTTGATCCAGAATGTTCTAAAAGTCTGGGGTTTTGGGTCCACTACTTAAACCGCTTTCTGCCTTTGAAGATGGCAAACTTCAAAGGAAGTCTCTGTTGTTCACAAGATCATGCCTTGCCCTGGCCTGGCCCCAGACACACACCAGGGGGTTGAAGACTGCATTGTGTGAGGACAGGCACAGCCCTTTCAGGTGTAAGTGTCAGCTCCTCCCTCCCCACTCTAGCCCAGGAGACTCATCAGGCTATGTATGCTACACCCCAGCTTCCTTTGAGTCACTTGCTAGAGGGAATTCACAACAGCCCAATTGTCAGTTTGACCCAGACATGGAATACAAAAGCAGGCAGAGACACAGTGGCATTTTCAAACTGGCAGTCTAAAACACAACTTTACCAAAAGATGTATTTTTTAATTGTGATTTCAGAGACCCCAAACTTTAAATCACTATCTGCTCCAAGTGGGAAATTGTATTTAAAGGTTACTTAAAAGCAGTCCCCATGTTAACCTATAGGGAGAGATAGGACTTGCAATAGTGAAAACCGAATTTGGCAGTATTTCACTGTGAGGACATGTAAAACACATCACTACATGTCCTACCTTTAACATACACTGCACCCTGCCCAGGGGGCTACCTAGGGCCTACCTTAAGGGTGCCTTACATGTACAAAAAGGGAAGGCTCAGGCCTGGCAAGTGGGTACACTTGCCAAGTTGAATTGGCAGTGCAAGACTGCACACACAGACACTGCAGCGGCAGGTCTGAGCCATGTTTACAGGACTACTTATGTGGTCGGCACAATCAGTGCTGCAGGCCCACTAATAGCATTTGATTTACAAGCCCTGGGCAACTCTAGTGCACTTTACTGGGGACTTATTAGTAGTAGATCAAGTATGCCAAACATGGATAAACCAATCACCAATATAATTTAGAAAGAAAGCATATGCACTTTAGCACTGGTTAGAAGTGGCAAAGTGTCCAGAGTCCTGAAGCCAACAAAAACTGGTCTGAAAAAATAGGAGGAAGGAGGCAAAACGTTTTGGGGATGACCCTGCAAAAAGGGCCAGGTCCAACAGTAACACCTATAATTTACAGCACTTAGAAATGCAGACATGTAATATTTAGTTATATATAAAACAATTTATTATTAGTATTATTATTGTTAGTTTTATATATGGGAGCCTGTTATTCCTATGTAAAAGTAACTCTAATTCACTTATTGAAGGTGACTTGTGACATCCCAAACTACATAGCTGCTCAACTATATTAGCTTATTACAGTTGAGGTCTGGCATCACAATGCTTGCTGTCAGAGCCAACAGCTGAGGGTAAAGACAAGTCTCAGGCATAATTAAAGTTGCACTTTAAAAAACAAAAACATAACGGGTCTTTTTCTTCTTCTGCTCTGTTTTTCTAGCTCAACAGTGATATGCAGAAAGGATATATTTATGGCAACACGTTTAGTTTTTCCACCCTTTAGCTAATTAAAGGAAATAGAAAATCTCTCTACATGTTTTACACGTCCTGAGCTGCAGCATTTTATTTTTTGCAACAAAGTCTAACTACTTTTTGGTGTTATTAATTTTCCACTAGTGATTCTAAATGTATTCTTCATGTTTTCAATCATCCTATTTCTTTCATATAAAAGAACACCACAACAAGTATTTAAGTAATTCATAGAAAGAGTTGTGGTGTGACCATGTATGATATAGAATAACGTACCCCTGCTGTATATTACATGGCTATTGCAAGTCACCTTGGAGTTCCATGACCTTATAAAGAAACTTTGCTTTCAACCACATTCCTCTGTATTGTCATAGAACTCCTCACTGGTGCACTATCCTTATAATTTACTGCAGTACGTACTTTATCCCATATATTATTATTATTATTATCATTATTATTAGTATTATTATTATACCTGCTTCTCTAGTCCTGCCCCTGAAGTCCATGAATGGTCACATTATACAGACAGGGTAACCGAATGGGCCAAGGAGCACTAATGAGGGCGACCTCAGTCTGTTAGTTTGATGAAAGTCAAGCTTTGAGTCTGGGTTACATGGTGCAATACTTATGGATGCGGCTTCTGCATTGAAGGAGTTAGGGAGCACATCAGGCTGCTCTTTTGAACGCATTTTTTCATCCTTTGCAGGAATAGGAGGCACATCAAGGTTGACAAACCTTTTGACCCCATAAGATGTGTGGTGAACCATAAACAATTACTTCAACATCACCCAATAATTTAGACACCATGACGAATGTGGCCACGGAAGGAAAACTCCAATCAGGAATATAGTTCAAAGCTTTATTACAAACACAAGCTCAAATTCATGTAGACTATGATCAAAACAAAATTATAAAGATACATAATCACCAAGGGTTGCCCAAGGCGATTAAATAAGTTCAGGCGTATTAACATTAGCAAAACTAAGCATTCAAGAATGGTACATAAAGTTGACAGAAAGATCTGAGACATGGAAATCACGCAGTGCTCAGATTTTGCAATCATTTAGTCAATTCAAATTCAGATCAAGTTAATAATCATTGCACATGCCAACTCTCCAGCTTGGCAAATTTCGGACATACATGTGTGGGGAATAACACATGTGGGCAAAATACAAAATGCAAAAAGGATAAAAATAATTTGAAAAAATAGAATAACTCAAGCTACACGACACTAACTAAAAGAAAAATAAAATACGTGTCAGCATAGTGGAGATTCTAACCTCAGAGGGCATTTCAAGGGGCAAGAGCAAATACCTCTCAAAGGGGTACAGCATTAAGGGAACCTGCATCAGCAAAGCATCTAGTCAGCATCAGGGAAGTGTCTGTCTCTGACCAAGACAGGACGAGGGCTGCTCTGCAGATCACCATGATGAGTTCATATTACGAAAAAAAGAGGCATCATCCAATTAGGCTTTATCGTCTGACTTCAGGTTGCAACAGTTTTCCCAAGTCTGTCATGAGAACATCTCCTTTTCTGTGTGACTCCAATGGATTGTACAAATGTGTACGATTTCAGTCTAGGTTCCTACATTATGTCCATTGCAAGGCCAACTGGGCACAGTTCTCCTGCAGTCAAACAATAGACTCTTTACAAGTGGGGCTTTTCTTCTCAATGGAAACAAATCTGAAGGAAAACTCCACGTTATGAAAAAACAAACATTTCAATACTTTCCCATGACTGCAAAATGCAAGCTCTGTAGGCCTTAGTTATGCTAACAGAAAAAAACATAAAATGCAATTGAATAATGCTTGTTAATGAAACACACATAATATGCAAACTCATAAATTTTGCATTAATAAATGTAATCAGTATAAGTAAAACATGTCATTTAAGTTGGAAAAAGCTTTGTTATTGCATTACATTGGGTATAAAAGAGAAGTGCATTGTTCTCATTTTCACATATTTTCAAAGACATTAATCTTTCACTAAACATAAGATGACATTGGCGATTAGTTTAGAGTCTAAATTACATTTAACATCAGCTTTAACGTTTTAGCACATGATTTAACCAGAAAGGCACCCATGCTGAACTGTGAAATACAAGCAAAGGGCACATTTAAAATGTGTGTCAGTGCAGCTTTCTACATTCATTTTTCTCTCTTCTACGTTTAACATTAATTTTTCTCTCTTCTACGTTTATGACCTTAAACGTGTCACAGTCTGCTGACTTCAGTGATACGAGGAACCAAGCTAAAATTTACGCTCTATCAGGACCTCCTTTGATGGCGAATTAAGCCATTGCAAAATGCCAAATTCTCATTTCAGTGAGATGATTCAGAATTGCTTTGTCTTATTTCGATAAGGTCTGCTGTAATTCTCCATTTTCTTGGGATTACAATAGTAAATGCTTCTCCTTTTCTCCACTTATATCTCCTCTTTCATCTGCCTATTCTTTGCTCGTTTCTCTTTGCGTATTTTGTACAGTTTGTAAAAGCCAAGTGTACCTACAACATACAAAGCCGCAATCAACAGAGGTCTCAAGATGGTTCCTACTATTCCTTTTCTCATATCTCCAAAACATTTTCCAATGACTGAAAAAACGCTTCCAATTGCTTTCCATGCACCTGTGTCTATGGCTCTTCAGGTCAGGCACGTTTACAATTTACTTTCTTATCTCCTTACTATTATCAGGTATATATGTGCAACAATGTTGCACATGTAATGTCTTACAGACTCTGCCCTCCTTTGTGAATAAGATATCTAATGCAAGACGGTTTTGCAAAACCATTGATCTCACACCAACCATCTCTGTGTCCATTAATAACAAAGCTCCTGCATAGTCAGTAGATAACTTATCTATTATTGTTGACAATTTCCTAATCTTGATATCATTCAAGATAACTCCCATTGATTAAATTACGCCACCAAATATATTTCCCACTATCTTTGAGGTACTTGCTCCTCTTTTAACCTCAGAGTTTGATTTCTCATCCCAGACTGGTTCATTAGTACTGTCCACATGATACATTTTCAGAAAAACTACTTCCAGATAACAAGTTCCGCACCAACCTCTAGGCAGCCTTAATTCGTTTTTTCCCATAAATAAAATAGTATTGCTAGATCCTGTCCATTTAACATAAAAGTCAAAGTACTTTTGAAAACAAAAACATGTCTACATTCACCTAGTTCCTACAAAATGTGTGACTGTTATTGACTTTGGTCTATATATACATAATTTCTCTACATGTTGTCAATCTAATGCTAAAAATCCTTGACTTTCAGACATTGAATGTGTTACTTTTTTCCCAATTCTGTAAAACTACTCCCTTTTCTATGTTAGCTTTCATTGCACTCCTTTTGTCGTCAACTTGTCCAATTAACTCTTTTTCTACTGAACTAAGTATGCAGGGCAAATTATTCTTATGTGCATATGCTGTTGGAAATGTTAGGATAGGTTCAAATAATCCTCCCACAATGCCAATGTTTTGTGCTTACTACTCAGGTGCTTCATGATAGGCACAAAAGAAAACACTAGTTCATAGTTTGAATAGAAGTAATGGTACTACTTCTGATCATACAGTCATGTTAGTAACAGACTACAAGAAATTTCATATGTTAGTTCAAGCTGTGATGACAGACTTTTCATACAAACATAACAGTTCTGCACCTCCATGGTTTCAATGTACTCATATAATAATTTATAATATACATGTATAGTCAAATCTCCCTTAGAACTTTCTGTGTGTAAAAGTTTCTCATCCTCATATAGGGGACCTTGATTTGGGAGTGTGTAAGAAAGTCAGCGGAGCAATAAACGCAGGTGAGAAGACACTTGCGGAGGTTCAAAGAAGAGTAAGTTTATTCCGAAATAAGTTATATAACAAGTCCTACACCAACCACGTCCTTATCTCTTCATGTTGGCTCTCTCTGCCTCCAAACGGCTTCTCTCACCAACGCCTCCCACATTCCACTCTCCCAACATTCTTACATTCTCTCTCTTCTTACGCTCGTGCCACCTCTCTCATTCTTATGCTCATGCCAGAGCACCCACATAGAGGATACCACACCATCTTCCTCATCTCAACTCGAAAAAGAATAAATAAATAGCATATTAATGGAACTACACATTAATAACACTTGAGTAATAAGCAGATTATGTTACATGCAAACCAACACAAACAGCCTGAAATTAGCAACAAAAAATCCATGAAGAAAGAGCAAAGTTCAGTGTTCACAATACATAGTCTTTGAACCATGACGGTGTTGATGCATTTCTCTTCGGTCGAGTCTCAGTTGGATCTCGTATGCTAGGAGCACTTAAGGCATTTCGAGCCTCTCGAGCAGTAACATCTGAGGACATGCTTTGACCTACATCAGGCCCCAAACATTTGGCCACCCTATTCAAGTTCCATATCCTGTGATCATCTGTTTTCACAGCATTTTTGAACAATTTTATAACTTTAAAAGGACCTTTAAATTTAGATGATTTCCCTTCCTTTCTTGGAGACTTTATTTTAACATAATCACCTTCACACAACACTGTTTTCTTTACAGCTTTACGCTGGTCATACCACGACTTTCTTTTCGCTTTCACCTCTCTCTCTCTCTCTCTCTCTCTCTCTCTCCAACCTTCAATGTTATCTACTTGATCATTGACCTCTTTTCTTTTCTCCGTTACCCACCTAGGTTCCATCTCACTGTACAACTGAAAAGGAGTCACCCCTGTGGTGGAGTGTGGCATTAGACGATATTCTCGAACTTTTCTCTTCACATCACTCTCCCACTCAACACTATTAACAAGCGCTAATTGCATGCATTGCTTCAACACCTTAATAAAGCGCTCAACAACTCCATTGGACTCTGGGTGATAAAGAGCTGTCCTTTTATGTACTACATTTCTTTCTTTCAAGAAGGACTCCGTTGCTTCAGAAACAAATTGCACTCCATTGTCAGTTAGCAAAGTAGAGGGGAATAACTCTCTTTCAAATAAGTCATCTAGAAAATTAATTATGTCTCTTGATTCAACCGAATTCACAAATCTGACTTCTGGCCAACGTGAAAACATGTCAATGCAGACTAAAATATAACGGTCAGTAGATTTCAGTTTGATTGGACCTAAAATGTCTAAAGCTATGTCAACCCAGGGACCGGAGGACTCTTCACGCATGACCATGGGTTGAATCCTACATTTTAATACTTTATCAAAACACACGCACTCATGACAATTCCTCACTGCCCTTTCTACCATCATGTCCATGGCAGGCCACCAGTAGGCGTTCCTTAATCTCTCCTTAATTTTGGATATGCCCATGTGACTTGAGTGAGCACGATTTACGAGTTCCATTCTCAAGCTAGTTGGGGGAACCAACTTGCTGCCTCTCATCAAAAGCCCTTTCACCACAGACAATTAATTTCTAACCTGCCAGTAACCTGACAATTCTTCACCTGGTTTTTCTTTGACACCCCAACCATTAATGACTTTATCTAGCACTAGCTGCAACGTGGCATCTTTAGACAACTCATCCACCCATGTTGGTTCTGAAATAGCTCCCTCCGTAACTATGCAAACTTTTATCTCCTCATCAGCCACTATGTCTGCAAAACACCCTCCTTCAAAAATCTCATCATCTTTTCCTGTGTCTGTGCAAAGTCTCGAAAGACAATCAGCCTGAATATTTAATGTCCCAGGCATGTAGGAGATCACAAAAACAAATTCTTGCAGTGCCACTACCCACTTTCTGATTCTATGAGAAATCATCTCTATTCCTTTTTTAGTAAATACCTCTATGAGAGGCTTGTGGTCCGTCACTATCTGAAATTTATGTCCCCACAAAAACTTCCTCAGTTTTCTCACTGCCCAAAAGACACTAAGCACCTCTTTTTCAACAACAGAATAATTGAATTCTGCTTCCTTCAAACATCTAGACACAAAAAGAATTGTCCTCACTTGACCTTGCTTTTTTTGCAATAAGACCGCACCAAGACCTTTTGAGCTAGCGTCAGTCATCAGAATGATATCATCACGTGCATCAAAACTTCCTAAATCTGCTGCCCTATCCAAGCTGACTTTGATGTCTTGATACTCCCTTTCACATGCCTGATCCCACTTAAATTCTGCTCTTTTCCTTAACAACTGTCTCATGTTATAGGTTCTTTCTGCAAAGCGTGGGACAAATTTATTATAAAACTCCGCCATCCCTAAAAACTTCACAAGTTCTTCTTTATTTTGTGGACTTGGCAAATTTTTGATAGTGTTGACTAAACTTGTCTTGGGACAAATTCCCCTCGCCGAAATTTCATGACCCAAGTACTCAATGTTGGGAATGTTTATCTTGCACTTCTCAGCCTTGAGTGTTAAACCATTGTTACGTAGCTTCTCTAAGACCATCCTCAATCTCGTATTGTGTTCCACTAGATTGGTCCCTGTGACAAGTAGATCATCCTGATACACTTTCACCCCTTCCATGCCTCCCAAAATTATTTCCATGGCCCTCTGAAAGACCGATGCCGCCGAAATCGACCAAACGGCATTCTTAGGAACTTAAGTGTAATAAAAGTGGTGAGTTCTTGGGAAGACCTATGCAGATTAATCTGATGGTAAGCCGAGGTCAAATCTAGGGTAGAGAAGTGCCTTGCTCCACAGAGTGAACACAACAACTCTGTAATATTTGGGAGTGGATAGTGATCTATTATGACAGACTTGTTTAGATCTCTAAGGTCAACACAGAGCCTAGCGTCGCCATTGGCTTTCCTTGCCATCACCACTGGTGCCACCCATTCTGAAGCCTCAACCTCTTGAATGATCCCACTCGCAATGAGTTTGTCAATCTCAGCTTTCATTTTTTCCCTTACCAACAAGGGAACATTCCCTACTTTCGCTGAACTCGGCTGTGCTCCTGGCTTAAGCCTGATTCTATGTACATAGTTCTTAAGACAACCTAAACTCTTGCTAAATACATCTGGAAACTCTTTCACCCAACCACATAGATCTTCTGAAACAGATTGAACCATGTGATTTTCCTTAAGTCTAACCGGAGGATCTTCATTTGGATCAAGCAAAATTCGAAGATCACATTGATGAAACCAACTAATTAAAGAGTCCCCTTTTACAGAAATATTAATCTTTGCCGGAATAAGGCATTCTTTAAATTCTATACTTCCCCAAAAGTAACCCAACAGCTTTATTGGCTCACCACCATAACCCTTGGGTAGCACATCTTCGTCAATGTCATTGCTGATTCTCCAGCACCTTTATTGTCAGTGTTGTTGCATCGTATCGCTTTCACAGAAGCTCCTTCTTCTCTTATTGTGTCCGATACAATGGAGTCCTTACGAAGCACCTCAACACATTTCTTGGAGTGTTCACAAGTTCTGGCCAATACCAGGACTTCGTCTAGGGATGGATTTTCTTTTTGTCACATGCTCTCCTTTGCTTTTTCCAAAGAGCACCCTAGCAAGAATTGATCCCTTAAACGTTCCTCATAAGTAGCTCCAAACGCACAAGTGGAAGCAAGTCTTCTGAGTTCTGTTATATACTGTTCCATGGTTTCCTCTTGGCATTGCATCCTTTTTCCAAACTGGTACCTTTCTAGAACAGTACTCACTTTTGGTAGAAAATGTAAATCCAGTTTTTTTAACGAAATTTCAAATTCATTGAGGCCATTTGAATCTGCATCAGAGAGCTCCGGAAGATTTTCATAGACTTCTTGGCCCTCGGTCCCTAAACAGTGCATTAAAAGTGATGTCTTCCTTTCTGCGCTCAGAGAGGTACCACACACCCTAGCATAATTGTTAAAAACTTTTTTCCACTTCTGCCATGGGATGGGTGGATCCCCTGGAGAGGTTAAAAAAAACGGTGCATCAGGTACGTTCTGCATGACTGTTAGATTAGAAATCAAGTGGGTAGATACAGTTACCCTAGCCGCAAGACAATGAAATAATTAATGGTTGTCTTTTCATCCTGAACTGAATTCCAATACAGCATTCCTAGTGAAAGAGATCTTGATTAATTTAGTTCTTATTGAAGGTGTGCCAAAGATAAAGATCAAAATCTTGGTGTAACACGCGTTGGATCAAAAGCGCCAAAAAAATAACAGTTGCTGGAACTGAATGCAGCAAGTTTCGTGCCTCGGATAAGACGCCAAGGCCCAGCGCGTCGTGGTTACTGTTGCTATGCACGCGTCGTGGTTACTGTTGCTATGCGCGAGGTTCATGCCTCCTGATAGATGCGTTGTTAAGCGTTGTTAGGGTCGCGCATGGAAACTCTCGTGCTACAATGATTAACGGGCGGAGAGCGAAAACAATACACAGGTACGAGCGCGAAGTACCTTAGATGCCTGAAGCCTCGAGGATCGTGTTGTCAGGACTGCTGAGTTCAGAACTATTCTTCACCGCATGGATTTGCTTGTTTGCGTCTGACCTCTCTTTGCTTTCTCAATAGGACCTCATCGCCAAATGTAAGAAAGTCAGCGGAGCGATAAACGAAGGTGAGAAGACACTTGCGGAGGTTCAAAGAAGAGTAAGTTTATTCAGAAATAAGTTATATAACAAGTCCTACACCAACCACGTCATTATATCTTCATGTCAGCTCTTTCTGCCTCCAAATGGCTTCTCTCACCAACGCCTCACACATTCCACTCTCCCAACATTCTTACATTCTCTCTCTTCTTACGCTCGTGCCACCTCTCTCATTTTTATGCTTGTGCCAGAGCACCCACATAGAGGATACCACACCATTCTTTTGTCGTCAACTTGTCCAATTAACTCTTTTTCTACTGAACTAAGTATGCAGGGCAAATTATTCTTAGGGGGCATATGCTGTTCCAAATGTTAGGATAGGTTCAAATAATCCTCCGACAATGCCAATGTTTTGTGCTTACTACTTAGGTGCTTCATGATAGGCGCAAAAGAAAACACTAGTTCATAGTTTTTAATAGAAGTAATGGTAATACTTCTGATCATACAGTCATGTTAGTAACAGACTACAAGAAATTTCATATGTTAGTTCAAGCTGTGATGACGGACTTTTCATACAAACATAACAGTTCTGCACCTCCATGGTTTTAATGTACTCATATAATAATTTATAATATACATGTATAGTCAAATCTCCCTTAGAACTTTCTGTGTGTAAAAGTTTCTCATCCTCATATAGGGGACCTTGATTTGGGAGTGACCCTTCTAAATTTGGGACATGTGTGAATGAGGTTTTCTCACTCTCATCCTGAACATGCAAACTCAATCTGAATATTACCAATATGATTGCAATCACACATACTACTGCTAAACCTACACCCACATACTTACATTTACTTTTCTTACTTCGGTCAAAATTCATGGCTTGTCTAGACTCAAGACTCTAGAATCAAAATAAAAAATGCAAAAGCGGCTTCCCATTGCTTTACTGTCGCTTTCAGTCTTTTCTTTATATGAGCAAAGCCAATTCAAAAATAGTTTTTTAAAGACAAAAACCAAATTCAAAAGTTCAAGTGTCTCTCTTATTTACAAAATTCAATACTTCCAACTAAAGGTTCAAATGTCTCTAATAATAAACCATCTGGTAATCACTGACTAGCACTTCCAGCAAATAATCTCTTTTTTCATCAAGCAGCAATGAGATTTCAAAGTTCAGTTCCAAAACAATCTCAAGTTACAAAATGTTCACCTGGATTTGAATTGTCAACACAAAAGGCAACAAATGTCTTCTCCCAGTCATCGGTTGTAAAATAAGTCCATTTGGGAGCAGAGTATCTGCGACTTTGTACTCTTTTTCTTTTTGACCTTCATTTTCACAGTCACTTGGCTCTGATTCTTCAGTTACTTCAACAAGAGTAGGAGGCACTTTTATCACTGGCTCTGTGATTTTCTTGGGCCACTGATCTCCAGTAACAACTCTTGCATTACTGGTATTTCAACATTATCTGGGGTAGCAGGAGTCACCTGACTCTGTCTTGACCCTTCAGTTCTTTCAACTGGTATTGATGTGCTCAGATTTTCACCAGACTGTGTATGCTATGTCTTAGACACTTGTACAGCCCCCACAGCTTGGCTAACCTGGACCCTTTCTCTCACTGAAACCGACCCTTTGGGAAACAGGCACTGTTTCATCAAGAGGACTTGGAACTTTGCATTTGTAGCTTGCTTGGACCCAGTTCAGAAGACCAGTACACTTCACAGATGTCGTCGCAACTGGAGCAGTCTGGTACGCGCCTTTTCAATGCAGCGCCAAGCATGTCTTTCTTGCATGCCTCTTCACCAGCACCCAGGTGCCAGAAGCCAGGATGTGACAAAGTTCTTGTTGCAGTTCTGCAGTTGCTTCTTCAACCGGGTGAGACAAAGAATAAGCCACATCAGCTAGTCCTTTGCAATAATCCAGAATCAAGTCATCTGTAATGTTCACAAGAGCAGTCACATGCACTCCTGGCAATCTCATAGCTCTCCCTCCATAAAGATCTTGTGAGGCGACAAGCCTGTCTTTCTGTCGGATGCGCTGCACATACTCATCAGGACAAGAGGCAATGCACCTGGCCATTACAGTGTTGAAAATACACATACTTTCGTCAGTCAAGACTTTAGTGTTCCACTTATATGCTCTACCAGACTTGAAGCTTTTGAACAAAGATACATGAACAATTGTCCAGAAAGGGCCAATGCCCAGTCCAAAGTAGATAAGGCCCACATGGCCACAGTGCACAGTCCAAGCCCCAACTTGATCCTGACTAACTCTGCACAACACTGTGCATGGGCAACATCTCGGAAGTGGAGAGGCACCTCAGGGGGGAAGCGGGTGGAGGGCACCTCAGCTGACGTTGGGAACGTGCCCACTGCTCCTGGAGGGGGCTCCATGCCCATTTCCGAATGCTGGGGAGTACAAGGTCACAGTCTCTGAGGTGGGGTACTTGCCCACTGGTTCTGGAGGGGGCTCCTTGTACAACAGTCCCTGGAGGGTGGCCTACATGCCCTCTGCTGGAGGTGAGGGCTGCTGTTTCTCTGCTGGGTGAGATGTCATCTGGGCAGCCTCTGCTGGAGGAGAGGGCTGCTGTATCTCTGCTGGGGGGGCTGTCTCCTGGGCAGCCTCTGCTGGAGGTGAGGGCTGCATTGCCCCTGCTGAGAGAGGTGTCTCCTGGGCAGCCTGTGCTGGAGGTGAGGGTTGCTGTGTCTCTTCTGGGGAGGTGTCTCCCTGGCAGCCTCTGCTGGAGGTGAGGGCTGCATTGTCTCTGCTGGGGGAGGCGTCTCCCGGGCAACCTCTGCTGAAGGTGAGGGCTGCACTGTCTCTGCTAGGGGAGGTGTCTCCTGGGCAGCCTCTGCTGGAGGTGAGGGCTGCTGTGTCCCAGCTGGAGGTGAGGGCGTATTGCTTGCCATTTGTGGTTGGTGGGAACCTCTTCTGTCATTGGTGGTTGAGTGGGAACCTTTTCTGACATTGGCGGTTGAGTGGAAACCTTTTCTGTCATTGGTGGTTGAGTGGGAACCTTTTCTGACATTGGTTGTTGAGTGGGAACCTTTTCTTTCATTGGTGGTGGAGTGGGATCCTTCCCTTTCCTGGCTGGTGGAATGGGATCCTTCCCTTTCCTGGCTGGTGGAGTGGGATCCTTCCCTTTCCTGCCTGGTGGAGTGGGATCTTTCACTGTCCTGCCTCTACGACTAGGAGGTGCCTCCAGTGGCGTAGCGTGGGTTGTCAGCACCCGGGGCAAGGCAAGTAATTTGCGCCCCCTAACCCGTGGATTTTAGCACTCGCGAGCGCGCCCCCCCCAGATGTTGCGGCCGCCCCCCCCTGCACCCCCTACGCTACGCCACTGGGTGCCTCCACTGTCCCCGTGAACTGTTCTGCTGAGGTGCTGGGCTGGGTCGTTGGGACCCTGCTCTTAAGGGCAGGACGGGGGAGGGGGAGGGAAGAGGTCAAATTGGGCAAGGAAAAGCTTCTTAGGGACAGTGGGGCGGGAGGAGGGAGGAGGGATGGGAGTGGAGGTTGAGGGAGTGGTTGTTGGAGGAGTACATCTGCTGGACTTGAGTGCAGGTGCATGGGCAGTGTGCTGGTGTGAGGTGGATGGCTGTTGGGTGTCTGAGTGCCTGCGTTTGTGTCCTTTAGGGAGGCGGCGACAGACAGGGTGGGAGAGGACACAGGGGACGCGTGGATGGATGTTGTGGAGGTGTATGCTAGTGAGGTGTGTGTGTTGCTTGGTGTGGTGATGCTGGTGGTGGCTGCTGAAGCAGTGCATGCAGGTGTGGACGTGACTGTGAGGGAGGTGGAGGAGGAGTAGGAGGGGGAGACAGTGGAGGCAGTTGATGTGGATGTGTGTGAAACTGCCTGTTGTTTGTGTGAGTGCTTGTTTGATGTCTTGTGTGCATGCTCATCTGTATGTGTGCATGGGATGGGTTGGGGTTGAGGAGACTGGGACTGGGAAGTGGTAGTTGGAGAGGGGACGGTAGGAACAGGGACAATGGCTGCCATCAGAGAGGAGGCCAGAGCCTGAATCGATCTCTGTTGGGCCGCCAATCCACCATGAATGCCCTCCAGGAATGCAATACATTTCTGCATCTGGGATGCCAGCCCCTAGATGGCATTCACAATGGTTGACTGCCCTACAGAGATGGATCTCAGGAGGTCAATAGCCTCCTTACTCAGGGCAGCAGGGCTCACTGGGGCAGGCCCAGAGGTGCCTGGGGTGCCACCCTTGTGGCCCCGGACCCCCGCTCCGATTTGCTCTCTTTCCCTCCCGCCTCCCAGCTGATCCCTCCTCCCCCCTCCCTTCTTATGGCAGCCGCTGCGCGGCAGAGACAGTGACCCTTGACCCTCGGGTAGGTCGCTTCCCCGCCGCCGCAGCTCTGCCTGCCCAGGCCCCTGCCAGGTAGCTCTTGCATTTAGTTTCCTCCTTTCCTCCTTTGACCTTCCTTCATTGTTTTTATTTTCCTTCTCCTCTTCCCCTTTGCGCTTTGTTTCCCGCCGCTGCCACCCTTGCGGCCCCACCCCCCCTGCTCCCATTTGCTCTCCTTCCCTCCCGCCTCCCGCCTCCCAGCTGACCCCTCCTCCCCCCCTCCCTTCTTATGGCGGCTGCTGCGTGGCAGAGACAGCGACCCTTGACCCTCGGGCAGGTCGCTTCCCCACCACCGCAGCTCCACCAGCCCAGGCCCCTGCCAGGTAGCTCTTGCATTTAGTTTCCTCCTTTCATCCTTTGACGTTCCTTCATTGTTTTTATTTTCCTTCTCCTCTTCCCCTTTGCGCTTTGTTTCCCGCCGCTGCAACCCTTGCGGCCCCGCCCCCGCTCCCATTTGCTCTCCTTCCATCCCGCCTCCCGCCTCCCAGCTGACCCCTCCTCCCCCCTCCCTTCTTATGGCGCCGCAGCGGGCGTGCCACTGGCGCGCCCAAGGCGCACCAAAGGGAAGCCCGTCTGCGCCCATCCGCGCCTGGACCGCACCCAGCGCCAGGACCCCTGGCCCCCACCGCACTCAAAACACCCGACTAAGATACGACGCCGCCTCCCTCTACGTCCTCAACACCGGATGAACAGCCACCTGCTTCCAAGCCAGCCCTAAACGAACCCATGGACCCTTCACCTGCAAAGCCTGCAAATACTCATTCCGCTGAACCTGCAGACCACCCACCGGCCCTCGCAACAACAACCACCTCAAGTGCATCCTCCTCAACACACGCTCCGTCCACAAGCACGCCGTCGAACTATGGGACCTCCTGGACACAACAGCACCAGACGTCGCCTTCATCACAGAAACCTGGATGAACGCCTCCTCGGCTCCAGACATCGCCATCCCCGACGGCTACAAGATCGCCCGGAAGGACCGCGTCAACCAAACCGGAGGAGGAATTGCCATCATCTACAGGAACACCATCAACATCACGACCACCACCGAAGACACCCCCCTCGCCGCCAAACACATACACTTCCAGATCCACACCGACCCCAGAACCACCCTCAGAGGAACACTCGTCTACAGACCCCCGGGCCCATGCGCCGAATTCAACGAAACCATCACAGACTTCATCAGCCCGCACGCCCTAGCCTCACCAGAATACATCCTCCTTGGGGACCTGAACTTCCACCTGGAGAAAAACAACGCCGCCACCCTGCTCGACAACCTCGGACTCAAGCAACTGGTAAGCACCCCCACCCACACTGCTGGCCACACACTCGACCCCATCTTTTCCGCCAGCAACCACATCTCCTTCAGCCACTCCTCCGAACTACACTGGACCGACCACAGATGCGTCCACTTCACCATCCAACGGGAGACTCACCACCATCGCACACAACAAATCCCCCGCAGACGCTGGAGCAAAATCTCCACAGAGCAGCTCCTCTCAACACTGAGCCAAAACCCACCAGCCAACATCACTGACGCCAACAACGCAGCCCACAGCCTCACACAGTGGATCACCAACTGTGCCTAAAACCTCTCACCACTTAAAAGCCCCCCAAGCGGGACAAGCATCAGGAAACCCCCATGGTTCACGGACGCCCTCAAAGAATCTAAGAAATCCTGCCGAACCCTCGAAAAAACCTGGCACAGGGAATGAACCACAGAAAACATGACAGCCCTCAAGACCGCCACCCATGAACACCACCAGCTGATCCGCTCCACCAAAAGGACTTCATTCAAAGAGCGACTAGACAACAACACCCACAACAGCAAGGAACTCTTCAACATCGTCAAAGAGCTCTCCAACCCCAGCGCCAGCTCCAATGACATCACACCCTCACAAGAACTCTACAACTCCCTTGCCACGTTCTTCCACCGAAAAATCGCAGATCTACATGACAGCTTTGGACCCCAGACCCTGCCCCCTACCATCGAACCAGCAGCCCCCACCACTACACTCAGCTACTGGACCCCTATCAGCTCAGAAGAGACCAGAAGCATCATGAACACTATCCACTCCGGCTCGCCCTCGGACCCTTGCCCCATCACATCTTCAACAAAGCCGACTCCGTCATCGCCACCCATCTCCGGAACATCATCAACAGCTCGTTTGCATCAGCCACCTTCACCGAGAGCTGGAAACACACGGAAGTCAACGCCCTCCTGAAAAAACCCACGGCTGACCCCAATGACCTGAAGAACTTCCGCCCCATCTCCCTCCTCCCCTTCCCGGCCAAGGTCATCGAGAAGACCGTCAATAAGCAGCTGACTGCTTTTCTCGAGACTAACAACTCGCTCGACCCCTCCCAATCTTGATTTTGAGCCAACCACAGCACAGAAACCGCCCTCATCGCAGTCACTGACGACATCAGGACTCTGATGGACAACGGAGAAACAACCGCCCTCATCCTCCTGGACCTCTCGGCTGGCTTCGACACCGTGTGCCATCGCACCCTAATAACCCGCCTCTGCACCACTGGAATCCTAGGACAGGCCCTAGACTGGATCATCTTGTTCCTCTCCGACGGAACCCAGAGAGTCCACCTCCCTCCCTTCTGCTCAGAACCCACCGAGATCATCTGCGGCGTACCCCCAGGATCCTCGCTCAGCCCAGCCCTCTTCAATATCTACATGAGCCCCCTTGCCGCCATTGCACGCAAACACAACATCAACATCATCTCCTACGCCGACGACACCCAGCTGATACTCTCCCTCACCAAAGACCCAACCACCACCAAAACCAATCTACAGGAAGGAATGAAAGACGTCACGGAATTGATGAAGCTCAGCCGCCTAAAACTGAACTCAGACAAGACAGAGGTCCTCATCCTCAGACAATCCCCATCCGCCTGGGTCGACTCCTGGTGGCCCACGGCGCTGGGCACCGCACCAACCCCCTCGGATCACGCATGCAACCTCGGATTCATCCTGGACCCCCTCCTCACAATGACCAAGCAAGTCAACGCCGTCTCGTCATCATGCTTCAACACCCTAGGCATGCTCCGAAAAATCTTCTGATGGATCCCCGCCGAAACCAGAAAGACAGTCACCCATGCCCTCGTCACAAGCCATCTGGACTACGAAAACACCCTATATGCAGGTACCACCGCAAAGCTTCAGTAACGTCTACAACGCATACAGAACGCCTCCGCACGCCTCATCCTCGAAATCCCACAGCCACATATGTCGCCACAGCCACATATCCGCCCACCTGAAACACCTGCACTGGCTCCCCGTCAACAAGAGGATCACCTTCAGGCTCCTCACCCACACACACAAAGCACTCCACAACATGGGCCCCGAATACCTCAACAGCCGCCTCTCGTTCTACACGCCCACCCGTCAGCTCTGCTCAGCCAGCCTCACCCTCGCCACCGTCCCACGGATCCGCAGAACCACCGCCGGAGGAAGATCATTCACCTACCTGGCAGCTAAAGCATGGAACTCCCTCCCCGCACACCTAAGAACTACCCAGGACCATCTTGCCTTCAGGAAACTCCTCAAGACATGGCTTTTCGTGCAGCAGTAACTCCCCCCCCCCCTCCAGCGCCTTGAGACCTGCCAGGGTGAGTAGCGCACTCTATAAATGTTCTGATTGATTGATTGATTGAAGGAGATGCCTACCCTCCTGGGTGAGCGGGCACGGGCAACTCGCTGAGGGGCTACTGGGAGGGCAGTGGTCGCACGGGGTGGCGGCTGTACCTGCAGCTGGGGTGGTCACAGAGGTGTCCCCCACCACCAGGGAGCTTCCATTGGAGGAGGTATCTGAGTCAGTGTTGTCACCTCCTGTCTCCGCCGTGGTACTCCCCTCACCCTCCGTCGGTGGACTCTGCCTCCTGGGTCCTGTAGGATGCAGGTCCCTCTGTCTCCGGTACCCCTGCTCCTCCGCCAGATGATGCTAATGCACACATGGATAGAATGACAGAAGAAGAAAAGGGGGAGGAAAAGAAAGGGAGCACTGGGTCAATTACAGCACCAACACCACAGTTGGCATACACAGCACCGTCACACACAGGGATCAGGATTGAGCACTATGCATTGCACTGGCATTGAATTAGCTAGATGCCACAGCAAGATGAGGAACAAATACCACCAACTGCACACCTCCTGGGACCCACAAACATGGGACATGACTGACATGGAATGCAAATGAGCTAGGTTACCTGCATTTGCCCTACACCCATTACCCTTGAGCTGGATCACGCTACAATGTCTGTCCTGACATTAAGGGGCACCCACTAACTCACAACCACCACCCGGATCCCATGCCACCTACCAATGATTGTAGTAATGCCCACTGTACTCGCCCCTTGTGGCTGCTGTGATGCCCTCAAGCACCCATCCAGGTCTGGGTAGGCCACCGCCAGTATGCGGGCCATCAGGGGGTCAGGTTCCGATGGGCACCCCTTCCTCGTTGGGAGGCCATCCCCAGCTGGGCCTCCGGGGTCTTCGGTGCCCAGCGTCTCAGGTCCTCCCACTGTTTCCTGCAGTGGGTGCTCCACCTGCTGTAGATCCCCAGGGTCTGCACATCCTTAGTGATGGAATGCCACAATCCCTTCTTTTGATGGGCGCTGACCTGCAGAGGTAATACAGACAGGAGGACACCATTACATATACAATCCAGCCTGTCACAGCCTGTCACATTTAGGGTCCACAGCCTGGACCCTAAATGCTGTTTCCAAATCCATTGGCATACTCATCGCCTGGCACAACCCATGTCCACTTCCACCAGACATACCACCCCACATATGACACGATGCCTGCATACATATCTCCATGCAACCCTCCCACATGCATCGTGCCCAAGGTGTACTTACCTGTTGGTCTGGAGGCCCATACAGCTGTCCATACTGGGGCAGGACCCCATCCACCAAGCACTCCACCTCCATCAAAGTGAAGGCAGGGGCCCTTTTTCCAGTCACACAGGCCATGGTAGGTTCCAGACACAGGTCACAGCAGCACATGCAGTGTATGTTTTGTCCTGTGGAAAGTCAGGAATCAAGTAAGGTTATAGACAGAAAATGATGGCCACGTCCACGGCGGTGTACACCGTCACTGCCGACGCTGATCCCGATTGGCCACTGTACTTCATAGAGCCCCATATTAGCCAATGAGGAATTGCACAGTGGTGCAAGACCGCCTTTCACCACGACACCCAACGTCGGTGGAGTTACCTCACTTCCACCTGTCCCTAGATGCAGGACAAGCGGTCGTCATTTCATGGTGGTGGACTACATACAGATCTTCCATAACTGCGTAATTTATGAAAATTGCACATATATTGCCATTCTCACTGTCCCATCACATTAATACTGTATGCACATTGAGGTGGTGGTTTAATTGTTCAAATTGTGACAGCCTACTCACTCATGTGTCCCTTAGATATCTACCACTACGGATGAATAGGAGGAGGAGACAAACCCCGTGTACAGACCCCTTTTGGACTTGGCTACACTGGAGGACAGGCACATTGTACTCACCTATAGACTGAACAGGGCCACAATCACAGAGCTATGTGCCCAATTGGAGCCTGACCTGATATCAGCTATCCGTCATCCCACTGGGATCCCCCCTCTTGTGCAGGTTCTATCAGTGCTTCTTTTCCTGGCAACTGGTTCTTTCCAAGTGACAGTGGGCTTGGCAGCAGGAATGTCACAGCCAATGTTCTTAATTGTGCTGGCAAGGGTATTGTCTGCCTTCGTGAAACACATGTGCAGCTACATATCTTTCCCCCAGGTGGAAGATTTGGCCATTGTGAAAGCTGGATTCTATGCAACGGGACATATTCCCAATATTATTGGTGCGATTGATGGTACACATATTGCGTTTGTTCTCCCCCCGCCAGAATAAACAGGTGTTCAGTAATCAGAAGAGTTTCCACTCACTTAATGTGCAAATGGTGTGCCTGGAGGACCAGTACATCTCCCACGTTACTGCCAAGTATCCTGGGTCGGTGCATGACGCCTTTGTCCAGAGGAATAGCAGTATCCCAAATGTGATGGCCCAACCTCAGAGGCACAGGGTGTGGCTAATAGGTGAGCCAGAGTCCCCATCCACTGTATGTCAGTATATGCCTTCAAGTGTTATCCCCATAGCATTGAGTAAGGCTAAAGTTTGTCCCTCAATACTTGCAGGTGACTCTGGCTACCCAAACCTATTGTGGCTCCTAACCCCTGTGAGGAATGCCAAGACAGGGACTGAGAACCGTTATAATGATGCACATGGGTGAACTAGGAGAATAATCAAGAGGACCTCCGGCCTCCTGAAGGCCAGGTTCAGATGCCTGCATCTGACAGGTGGATCCCTGTGCTACTCACCGAGAAGGCCTGCCAGATACTAGTGGCATGCTGCATGTTGCAAAACCTGGCCTTCAGATGACATGTGCCTTTTCTGCAGGAGGAGAGGACTGGAGATGACCCTGTGGCAGCAGTAGACCCTGAGGACAGTGAGGATGAGAAGGCAGAGGATGAGCATGAGGACATCAGAATATCACTTATACAACAGTACTTCCAATGACACACATGTGAGACAGTGCAACTGACCATTACTCAGACTATTGATGTTTTCTGTGTGGCTATATCATGAAGGCTTTCACTTCCTTTGCATCTCGACTTACTGTCACCTATGGCTTGTCATTTTACAGATGTTGGTGATAAGACAACAGTGGCCTGATGTGTTTACTGCAGACAGCTACAGGTCATTATGTGTATGCTATCACAGTGTTCAGATCATTTGCACTAGATGTGACAATTCGCATAAATGCACATTTTCAACACATAAAACTGTGTCACTCAAGTTGTGTTCAAGGGTATTTATTGTAGTGCAAATAATTGACTGAAAAGTGCAGTGGAATGGGGTGATGGTAGAGGAAAGTCCAGGGTATTGTTCCAGTCTGTTTGTAGCACAGGTCCAGTGTCCAAGGGGCCATAGGAAGGGGATCAAAGGCAGTTCAAAGTGGACAAGGTGCCAGGGTGGGACACAAGGGGGACAATCAGGAGAGTTTCATTTCCTTGCGGTGGTGTCTGGCTTCTGTCTGGGCTGCAGGGAACATATGTGGGGTGGTTCACCTTCTGCAGGGGGAGGGGTGCTGGTGGCCTGTGGGTCCTGTGGCAGGGCCTCCTGCCTACTAGCTGCAGAGGAAGGGGAGGGCTGGTCAATTGATTGGCTAGTGGTAGGGGCCCGCTGGTGTGCTGTCGATTCCCCCATGATGTTGGCCATGCCTGCCAGCACCCCTGCTATGGAGAGCATGGTGGTATTGAGAGCCTGCAAGTCCTCCCTGGTCTCCTGATGGTGTTCCTCCTGCAGCCGCTTGTTCTCCTGCATGTTGTTAAGGATCTAGCCCATCATGTCCTGGGATTGTTGGTAAGCCCCCAGGATCTTGGTGAGTGCCTCCCGAAGAGTCGGTTCCCTGGCGCACAGCGGTCCTCCCAGCATCCCTGTTCCCCTGTGCCTTGGTCCCCTGAATGGTGTGCCCACTGACCCCATGTCCCTGATTGTCTTGGGGGCGAGGTGTGGACTGGGCTCCCTGAAAAGGAAAGCACACTGCTGGTTGACGTGTCCTGGGGACAGAGGTGTGGGGACGCTGGGTGGGTGCTGTGCTGTTGGATACTGATGGAGGAGGCTCTGTGGTTGACCTGGAGTGGGCTGGGGTGACCGACTGATCAGTGGTCCCTGATGGGCCAGGTAGTTCATCCAGATGCAGAAGTCCAGAGTTACTGTCATCACTGGGGGCATCTCCTGTTGGGGGACTGGTTTGTCGTGGCACCTCCTCTCTAATGACATTGGCTGGGGCACCTGTGGGGATGTAAGTGATGTATTATACTTCATGTCTGTGACATATTGCACATCCCTATCTTCCCCTCTTTCGTTGCTGTTGCCCTGCCACCTTAGTTTGTGCATGGTGATGTATTGTGGGGTTGTTAGTTCGCCTACGTTGTGCATGCTTTTGTGATGGGTGTTCATGCAGGGCTGGGAGGGCTGTCCATGCATTGGTATAGCATGCAGGGCTTGGCATTGGGGTTAGTCATATGTGTAGGTGCAGTGTATGGGTTGGGGTGGAGTGATGAGAGTGAGGGGTTGAGATGGCATGCAGGTATGGGGGTTGATAAGTAGTAAATGTTGATTCACCAGTGTCCAGTCCTCTGGCACCTCCAGTGAGTCCCTCAGTATGCAGTACTGCCAAGACTTGCTCCTCCCATGCTGTGAGCTGTGGGGAAGGAGGTGGGGGTCCACCGCCAGTCCTCTGTATGGTGAGCTGGTGCCTTGCTGCCACGGAACGTATCTTCCCCCATAGGTTGTTCCACCTCTTCCTGATGTTGTCCCTTGTTCTTAGATGCTGTCCCATGGCATTCACCCTGTCCATGATTCTCCGCCATAGTTCCATCTTCCTGGCAATGGATATTTGCTGTACCTGTGCTCCAATCAGCTGTGGCTCTACCCTGACTATTTCCTCCGCCAGAACCCGCGACTCCTCATCTGTGAAACGGGGGTGCCTTTGTGGGGACATGGGTGTTGTGTGGTGTGTGTAAGTGTGTGGGTGTTGGGTACAGTGGTTGGGTGTGTGAAGTAGGGTGCGTGAGGGATGTATGGTGTATGTGGTGTGTGTTTCTAGTTGTCGCAGTGGTCCTGGTGTCTGTCTGGTGGCAATAATTTGTATTCCAAAAGGGTTGTGGGTAATGTGGGTATGTGTTTTATAGTGCTGTGGGTGGGTGGGTGTGGTGTGTGTATGAGTGTCATGTGTGTCTTTTTGGTATTGGCCAATGTTGTGTAGTTTAGTATATGGGTAGCCATTCTGAGCATGCCGGTTCGTACACGAAGTTTCCTGTGGTGGAAGTGGTGGCCTCCACATTAATCAATCAATCAATCAGGGATTTGTAAAGCGCACTACTCATGCGTGAGGGTCTCAAGGCGCGGAGGAGGGGAGAGGGGAGAAGCCGTGGGGGAGGTGCTGTTACTGCTCGAACAGCCAGCTGTTGAGAAGTTTCCTGAAGGTAAGGTGGTCTTTGGTCTGGCGCAGGTGGGTGGGAGAACATGAGACCTGTACTGGACAAAACCTTTGCAGTATTTGGGCTCCCAGATGAAGTCCGAACAGGCAATGGTCCTCCTTTTTAGGGGCAGGACTTCAAAAGTTACCTTGAAAGGTTTGCAATCCATCACCGCAAGATCATGCCGTACTGGCCGCAGGCCAATGATGATGTAGACAGGACCCTTAACCGTGCTTTAAGGACTGGTGTGAAACGACGCGAGGAGGTAGAATGCTGTTTGCACCAGTTCCTAAGAGCATATCGACAAACACCCCACAGCACGACTGGCTGTGCCCCGGCTGCATTGATGTTCAAGGTGGCTCGCGGGATTGCATCCCAGCCGGCTCTCAATGGCAGTCTCCTGAGTTGGATGTTGAAGCCACCCAACAGCACCGGAAGCGGACAAATCAAAAGGCGAATGATAGAAGAAAAACCAATCGTGATCTTCAAGTGGGTGACCGGGTGGTCGTGAAAAACAGGATTCCTGGAGGAAAGTTCCAAACACCATTCGAACCAGAGGTGTGGGAGGTGGTAATGGTCCAAGGGTCCATGGTGACTGCCTGTCGGGAAGAGAGGCGAGTGACGAGAAGCGCATCACATATTAAGCGAGCTGGTGTGTCGGATGTCGTTAAAGAAGAGGAAGAGGATGGTGCCCTAGGAGAAGGAGAATATGGAACAGAAGAGAGGACAGACACTCGAGAGGTGTCGGTCCCTGTAAGGGTAGGTCGATGAGGTGAAGCCGATGAGGAGGCGTTGGCCGGTCAGAGTGAGCAGTATCACCTCCGGCCCAATCCTGCACCCAGCCAGAGACTTTGAGATTTTGCCTGCTAAGACTGCGGCTCGGATTGGGAGAACCTTGCACCCTGAGAATGGGTTGGGACACCCAGACTTTGATGACACTTTGTCAGAGCAGGCATTTGTGTGAAGCGGTCGCTTCAGAGGAGGCCCCTTTTATTTGCGCATATGTTTTACTGTTATTTATTTTCCTTTTGCCTCCTACTTTTGCTTTCTTTTCTTCTTTTAATTAAAGCCTTGGAGGGATGTAGAGAGCCACCCGGGCTCTGCTATACTTTGTTGCCCTGTGAGGGCAAGAGGGCGGGCGCGAGCCCGAGGTGTTAAATAAACGAGGGGCTGTTGATACGGCAGT